>NC_132909.1:54217792-55695447 GCF_047675955.1 Chlorocebus sabaeus
TCTCTTCTTGGTATCAGCCTGAATTGGATGAGAAATAACTGTTACTTGAAATATTGGTATAAAACTTGATTGAGGCCGGGCGTGGTGGCTCACGCCTGTAATCCCAGCACTTTGGAGGCCAAGGCGGGCAGATCACGAAGTCAGGAGATGGAGACCATTCTGACTAATATGGTTGAAACCCCATCTCTACTAAAAATACAAAAAAATTAACCAGGTGTGGTGGTGGACGCCTGTAGTTCCAGCTACTCGGGAGGCTGGAGGCAGGAGAATGGCGTGAACCTGGGAGGCGGAGTTTGCAGTGATCCGAGATGGCGCCACTACACTCCAGCCTGGGCGACAGAGTGAGACTCCATCTCAAAAAACACAAACAAAAAAAACTTGATTGGAAAATCCTCTGGGTTTGACCTTTAGGGGAAGGTACTTTATTTCTTCCCTTCCTCTTCCCCTCCCTTCCTCTCTTCCTCTCATTTTTTCTTTCTTTCAACAGGGTCTTCCTCTGTCAGCCAGGCTGGAGTGCAGTGGCACCATCACGGCTTGCTGTAGCCTTGACCTCCTGGGTTCAAGCGATCCTCCAGCCTCAGCCTGTGAAGTAGTGGGTACTACAGGCATGCACCACCATATCTAGCTAATTAAAAAAATTTTTTTTTTGTAGAGACCAGGTTTTGCCATATTGCCCAGATGGGTCTCAATCTCCCAGGTTCAAGTGATCTGTCTACCTCAGCCTCCCAAAGTGTTGGCATCACAGGCATCAGCCACATTGTCTGCTCCCTCCCCAAAGTTATTTCAATTTCATGAATATTTATGGGTTTAGTAAAGTTTTTTGGTGCCTCTTGGTGCAATGTTTGCGTTTTCTATTTTTCCGTAAAGGTATTATTTTCATCTTCATTTTCTTTTTTTTTTTTTTTTTTGAGACGGAGTTTCACTCATGTTGCCCAGAACGGAGTGCAACGGTGCAATCTCAGCTCACTGCAACCTCCACCTCCTGGGTTCCGGTGATTCTCCTGCCTCAGCCTCCCAAGTAGCTGGGGACTACAGGCAGGCACCAGCAGGCCTGGCTAATTTTTGTATTTTTAGTAGAGTTGGGGTTTTGCCATGTTGGCCAGGCTGATCTCGAACTCCTGGGCTCAAGTGATCCACCTGCCCCTAGCCTCCCAAAGTGCTGGGATTGCAGGCGTGAGTCACTGTGCCTGGTATATACCCACTTTTAATCATATGCAGATTAAGGGGCGGTTTATGTAGAAATTTTTAGGGCAGGGGTACTAATCATTGGGGCATTACCATGGAAAGAGGCAGGCCAGGCGCGGTGGCTCACGCCTGTAACCCCAGCACTTTGGGAGGCCGAGACGGGGCGGATCACGAGGTCAGGAGATCGAGACCATCCTGGCTAACACGGTGAAACCCCGTCTCTACTAAAAAAATACAAAAAACTAGCCGGGCGTGGTGGCGGGCGCCTGTAGTCCCAGCTACCTGGGAGGCTGAGGCAGGAGAATGGCGTGAACCCGGGAGGGGGAACTTGCAGTGAGCCGAGATCACGCCACTGCACTCCAGCCTGAGCGACAGAGTGAGACTCCGTCTCAAAAAAAAAAAAAAAAAAAAAAAAAGAGGCTGTAATTCCTGAATGTTAGCATGGTAATGTGAAATTGACATGGCACACTGGTGGGCATGTCTTATTGAAAGCTGCTTCCCCCTCCCTTTTCCTTCACCTGTTTTAGCTAGTCCTCAATCTGGTCTGGTGTCTGAGCCCCACCTCTGAAGTCAAATCCTATCTTCTACCTCACTAGGACTTGCCTAGGAGTTGCAGGGATGGTAGCCTAGACTGCCTTTCAAGTTTACTTAGAGACCCAGAGCCCTTTAGCCCACGGTGGGTGGCAAAGTTTGCAGGAACTCAAATTCCCCTGGGATCCATGACTGCCCTCCTGTTAGGGCTGGTTTAAATGCCCCTCTGTAGGTACCAGCCCTTCAGGGCCTGTGGGTTTTTCTCCTCATGTGTGGAGGCGAGAGATTGTAGAAATAAAGACACAAGCCAAAGAGAAGAAAAGACAGCCGGGCCAACGGGACCACTACCACCAAGACGCAGAGACCGGTAGTGGCCCCGAATGCCAGGCTGCACTGATATTTATTGGATACAAGGCAAAGGGCCAGGGTAAGGAGTGTGAGCCATCTCTAATGATAGGTAGGTCATGTGAGCCACGTGTCCACTGGACAGGGGCCCTTCCTTGTTTGGTAGCTGAGGTAGAGAGAGAGAGAAAAGGGACAGCTTATGTCATTATTTCTTATATGTATTTCTTGAAGAGATCAACGGCTTAATACTTTCACGAATTCTGCTACTGCAGTTTATCTAGAAGGCAGAGCCAGGTGTACAGGATGGAACATGAAAGCGGACTAGGAGCGTGACCACTGAAGCACAGCATTACAGGGAGATGTTTAGGCCTCTGGATGGCTGCGGCGCGGGCTTGACTGATGTCGGGCCTTCCACAAGAGGTGGTGGAGCAGAGTCTTCTCTAACTCCCCCAGGGAAAGGGAGACTCCCCTTTCCTGGTCTGCTAAGTAACGAGTGCCTTCCCCAGGCACTGACCGCTACCCCAGACCAAGGTCTGCTAAGTAATGCTTAGACCAGGGTCTGCTAAGTAACGGGTGCCTTCCCGGGCGCTGGCATTACTGCTAGACCAAGGTCGGCAAAGTAACGGGTGCCTTCCCAGGCACTGGCATTACCGCTAGACCATGGAGCCCTCTAGTGGCCCTGTCTGGGAGTACAGAGGGTTCACACTTGTCTCCTGGTCACTTCTCACCGTGTCCCTTCAGCTCCTATCTCTGTATGGCCTGGTTTTTCCTAGGTTATAATTGTAGAACAAAGACTATTAAAATACTGAAATAAAGAGTAATGGCTGGGCGCAGTGGCTCACACCTGTAATCCTAGCACTTTTTGGGAGGCCGAGACGGGCAGATCATGAGGTCAGGAGATTGAGACCATTCTGGATAACATGGTGAAACCCCGTCTCTACTAAAATACAAAAAAATTAGCCGGGCATGGTGGTGGGCACCTGTAGTCCCAGCTACTCGGGAGGCTGAGGCAGGAGAATGGCATGAAACCCGGGAGGCGGAGCTTGCAGTGAGCCGAGATCGCGCCACTGAGCTCCAGCCTGGGTGACTGAACGAGAACTCTGTCCTGAAAAAAAAAAAAAAAAAAAGTAATGCTACAAACTAATGATTATAATATTTATGTATAATCATATCTATATTTTTAGTGTAACTTTTTTTATTATATATTTTTTGTTATACTGGAACAACTTGTGCCCTCAGTCTCTTGCCTTGGCACCTGGGCGGCTTGCTGCCCACACCCTCTGTGGGTGGGCATCAACTGAGTTTGGGTCGGGTTTTTCTTTCTGCTGTAACAGGGCAGCGCTGACTTTCATGTCTCACAATTGCTGCACCCTCCCTCTCTCCAACACACAGAAGCACTCTCCATACCATGCTGCCGGGGGTGGAGGAGAGGTGGTGTTAGAGATTCAGGACTGTTTTTTCTACCTCTTCAGTGCGTCTTTCAGCGATATAAAGTTAAAACTGGGTACTGGGAGTGCTCAACTGATTTTTGGTTTATTTTATTTTTTTGGAGACAGAGTCTCGCTCTGTCGCCCAGGCTGGAATGCAGTGGCGCAATCTCAGCTCACTGCAACCTCTGCCTCCCAGGTTCCAAGTGATTCTTCTGCTTCAGCCTCCTGAGTAGCTGGGACTACAGGCGTGAGCCACTGCGCCCAGCTGGGATTTTTGGTTCTTGGGAAAGTGCTTTTTTGTGTGTAGTTGTTAAATTGGTGTCCTTGTTGGAGGGATGGGTGGTGGAGCCTTCTACGTCCTGGGCTTTTTATATAGATATGTCATAGACAAATAATGGACAGTTTTATTTTTGTTCTAATATTTATATCTTTTTTTTGTTTGTTTTATTGTGTTATCTAGAACTCCCAGAATAATTTTGAATAAGTGTGGCCATAGCAGCTATTGTCTTATTTCTTACCTTAAGGGTTATGTGCTCAACAAATATAACATTAAATGTAACATTTGACATGTATGATGCTTTATTTTTGTTTTTTTTAGTGTTGGGGGCCTTCCACTATTGCTTAGGTTGCAGTGCAGTGGCAAGATCACGGCTCACTGCAGCCTTGAACTCCTGGTTCAAGTGATCCTCCTGCCTTGACCTCCTGAGTAGCTGGCACTACAGGCACATATCACCATGCCTAATTTTCAAATTTTGTGTAGAAATGGGGGTCTTGCCTTGTTGCCAGGCTGATCTTGAACTCCTGGGCTCAAGTGATCCTCTATCTTGGTCTCCAAAAGTACTGGGATTACAGGTATGAGCTACCACACCTGGCCTGTCTTTATTTTTTTTTTTCTGTGACTTATT
Source organism: Chlorocebus sabaeus (assembly GCF_047675955.1). Taxonomy (NCBI): domain Eukaryota; kingdom Metazoa; phylum Chordata; class Mammalia; order Primates; family Cercopithecidae; genus Chlorocebus; species Chlorocebus sabaeus. The sequence goes on from NC_132909.1 coordinate 54,222,189, forward strand.
TTTCTTTATTAATCTTGGCAGATATTTGTCTATTAGTCATTCAAATAACTAACTTTTAGGTTTGATGATCCTTTCTAATTTTCACACTTATCCTGGGTTTTTTCTTCTACTGAGCTTATTTTACTGTTCTTTAAAACTTTCTTAAATGCTTAGACTAATTACTTTTGAGCTTTTCCTCCTTCTCTTCTCTCTCCTCTTCTCCTCTCTTCTCCTCTCCTCTTCTCCTCCTCTTCTCTTCTCCTCTCCTCTTCTCTCCTCTTCTCCTCTCCCTCTCCTCCCCCTCCCCTCCTCCCCTCCCCTCCCCTCCGCCCTCCCTCCCCTCCCCCTCCCCTCCTCCCCCTCCCCTCCTCCCCCCTCCTCCCCCCCTCCTCCCCCCCTCCCTCCCCCCCTCCTCCCCCCTCCTCCCCCCCTCCTCCCCCCTCCTCCCCCCCTCCCCCTCCCCCCTCCTCCCCCCTCCCCTCCCCCTCCCCTCCCCCTCCCCTCCCCCTCCCCTCCCCCTCCCCTCCCCCTCCCCTCCCCTCCCTCCCCTCCCCCTCCCCTCCCCCTCCCCCTCCCCTCCCCCTCCCCTCCCCCTCCCCTCCCCCTCCCCTCCCCCTCCCCTCCCCCTCCCCTCCCCCTCCCCTCCTCCCCTCCTCCCCTCCTCCCCTCCTCCCCTCCCCTCCCCTCCCCTCCCCCTCCTCCCCCTCCTCCCCTCCCCTCCTCCCCTCCTCCCCTCCTCCCCTCCTCCCCTCCTCCCCTCCCCTCCTCCCCTCCTCCCCTCCTCCCCTCCTCCCCTCCTCCCCTCCCCTCCTCCCCTCCCCTCCTCCCCTCCCCTCTTCTCCTCTCCTCTTCTCTCCTCTTTTCTCTCCTCTTCTCTTCCTTGAGATAGTCTCGCCCTATTGCTCAGGCTGGAGTGCAATGGCATGATCTCGCCTTACTGCAACCTCCGCCTCCCGGGTTCGAGCAATTCTCCTGCCTCAGCCTCCCGAGTAGCTGGGATTATAGGCGCCCGCCACCACTGCTGGCTAATTTTTTTTTTTTGGTATCTTTAGTAGAGATGGCATTTTACCATGATGGCCAGGCTGGTCTCAAACTCCTGGCCTCATGATCCACCCCCCTTGGCTTCCCAAAGTGCTGGGATTACAGGCGTGAGGCACCGTGCCTGGCTGCTTTTTTTTTTTTTTTTCTCTTTTCTAATATAAGCCTATAATGCTACAAATTTCCATCAAAGGTTTGCTTAAGCTACACTCCACAAGCATTGACATGTAATATTTTTGCTATTCATCTATTTTTTTTTTTTTTTTTTTTTTGAGACAGAGTCTTGCTCTGTCATCAGGCTGGAGTGCAGTGGCGCGATCTCGGCTCACTGCCACCTTCGTCTCCTGGGTTGGAGTGACTCTCATGCCTCAGCCTCCTGAGTAGCTGGGATTACAGGGGTGCGCCACCACACCCAGCTAATTTTTGTAGTTTTAGTAGAGATGGGGTTTTATCATGAGATCTCCAGACCTCATGATCCACACACCTCGGCCTCCCAAAGTGCTGGGATTACAGGCGTGAGCCACCGCGCCCGGCCCATACCTACACTTGAGCTGGGTACGCGAGGCCCCCCTCTCGCTTGTACTAAATGAGCAGAACACACATAAGCTCCCTGACTGGCCATTCATGAACCCCACCCAAGCCGGTACTTATGATCCCAGCTGCTTTCCTGGGTGGGACTCTGACACCTTCTCTCTACTCCTCAGACCCCCATCACCTCCCTCTTCATCAGCAGGTGACCGCCTACTCACCTCAGAGGGGAGGGGCTTCATGTCTCAGGAAGGCAAGCGGTGGGGACTCAGCTCCCAAGGAGTATAAAAGGGGAGGGGCCAGACAGGGGCGGGGCTTTGTCTCCCAGCGAGGCTGGGAGGGGCGGGGCTTCATTTTCACTGTGCAACCCAAGCCAGTAGGAAAGAATGTTCCCCAGCACCGCTCCTCCCCTCAAACTCCTCCTTGCTTGTTGCCTGGGACACTGTCCTGGAGCCCAACTCCCACCACACCCTCTCTTCTCAAACTCAGCTCTGGTTCTTTTGTTGTTTTGAGGCGGAGTCTCACTCTGTCGCCCAAGGCTGGAGTGCAGTGGCGGGATCTCAGCTCACTGCAACCTCCGCTTCCCAGGTTCCAGCGATTCTCCTGCCTCAGCCTCTCAAGTAGCTGGGATTATAGGCGCCTGCCACCACACCCGGGTGATTTTTGTATTTTTAATAGGTTGTTTTTGCCATTTTGACCAGGCTGATCTCGAACTCCTGACCTCAAGTGATCTGCCCGCCTCAGCCTCCCAAAGTGCTGGGATTGCAGGTGTGAGCTACCACGCCTGGCCCTCCAACTTTATTTTCTTGTTAGTAAATCTCTCCTTTGCATGCTGTGTAGTTTACCTGGCTGCCCCATTTACCATCCACTCCACCCATGAAGTGTCTGCTCACGAGGGCAGGGATCTTTGAACTGTGGCCTCTGCTGTGTTCCCAGCGCACTCAAGAGACCCCATAAATATTGACTGGGCAGACTTTGGTGCGCTGGCAACCCTGACCCCTCCCCCCACTCCATGGTCCAGGCACGCTGAGTAATTCTAATTCTCTGTCTCACCTCTGCACCTTTGGATACGCTGTGCCCTGTGCCTGGCATGCCCTTCCCTGCCTTCTCCTGGAACTCTCCCAGCCGAGATCCCCGGCTCCTTAGGGCAGGTTACCAATGGTGAGGCAGTCCTGGAATCTGAGACATGCCCTCCCACCTCCCTGACCCCCATGGGAGGGCTGACTCACTGGGTGGGGAAGAGGACCAGTCGGGTGTAGAAGAAGACCAAGGAGAAGATGAGGAAGAGAGCGTCACACACGTGCTGATACTGCGTGTAGTTGACCATCTTACAGGCCTGAGAAGGGCAGCTCGGAGAAATGGGCTCAGGACCAGGGGCCTGGCCTCAAGGAGAAGCTGCTATGGGATGGGAACAGGTGAGTTGGGGTGGGGCCTTGATTCCAGGAACTACCTACATTTCCAGGAAAGGTAAAGAGTGTGAACATAGGCCGGGCATGGTGGCTCACGCCTGTAATCCCAGCACTTTGGGAGGCCGAGGTGGCGGATCACCTGAGGTCAAGAGTTCGAGACCAGCCTGGCCAACATGGTGAAATCCCATCTCTACTAAAAATACAAAAATTAGCTGGGCATGGTAGCGGGCACCTGTAATCCCAGCTACTTGGGAAGCTGACGCAGGAAGATCACTAGAACCTGAGAGGTAGAGGTTGTAGTGAGCAGAGATTGCACCATTGCACTCCAGTCTCGGAGAGAGCGCAAGACTCCATCTCAAAAAAAAAGTGAATACATGCATGCATGCACGTCTATAGCTGTATCCTCCAAGAAAGGAGGCTGAGAGGCGGGGCTTTATTTCCCAGGAAGACAGAGGGGGCAGGACCTCATCTCCCAAGGAAGCTGAGAAGGGTGGGGGGGCCTCATCACCCAGGAAGATAGAGGGGGTGGGGTCTTATCAGCCAGGAAGACACAGGGGACAGGGCCTTATTACCCGAGGAGGCCAGGAGGGTGGGCTCCATTTCCCAGGAAGCTTGGGAGGAATGGGACCTCATCTCTAGGGGCACCTGGGAGGGCTGGGCCCACCTCCAGCAGGTAGTCGGCGGAATCGTGTAACAGCAGCACCAGGGAGCCGATGCGCAGCAGGTTGACGCTGTAGGAGAAGGTCATCAGGATGACCACCACGAAGTGATGTATCACCTGCTCCTTGAAATCCTGCAGGAGACAGTGGGTCCCAGTGGGGATGAGGCTTGATGCTGGCAGGTGCCCCACCCTATGGGCCAAGAAATGCGTCCTTTTGTATGGCCTCTGGGCCCATGGCCTCTATGCCTCCTGCAAGAGGCACCAGGGAGCTCTCAAGGTACGGCTGTGAGGCTGCCCTACCACCCCCGCACCCCAGCTCCCCAGCTCCTTATCCGGAGACGGGGTCTTCCAGACTCTTGTGTGGCCTCACCTTGCGCTTGACATCAAAGGGCAGCCTGATGAGCAGTGAGAGGTAGAAAGCCAGCTCCAAGAGGTACCACCAGTACAGGGATGGCTTCAGGGTCTGCAGCAGGGCAGGACAAGGTTAGCTGTGGGGAGCGAAGGCTCCAGTCCCTTTGCTCAAAACTAGGATACTTGAATCCCAATGAGTGAGCTCCCCATCCCTGGAGGTAATCAAGGGCAGTGGTTTGGTGGAAGCACCTGCTTGGAGTTTCCTAGCCTCTCTCTATTCCCCAGAGGAATCAAAGAGACAGAGTAGGACTCAGTGGGGAATGATGGTGGTGTCAGGGCTCAGGTCCCATGTCCATGGCTGCAGCAACTGTCATCACCCTGGCCTCCAAGCGTTTGTGCGCGCGTACACCCACCCACCCCCACACCCCCACTCACCCGGTTTGGGTAATTTTCCCAGCACATTACTGGGGCCCACAGCCACGATTCCTGCACAGAAACGGGTGTTAGGCTGTGCGGAGGTGAGATTCCAGCTTCCCACCCTGGGTCTGTGGGCTCTTTGGGTGGTCTCATAGATGCTGCCTTCACCCAGCCCTGCTTTTTCCTGCCTCTCAATCTCCACTGGGGAGCTCATTCACTGCAGAACCCTAAACTTCTGGTGCATGGCAGATCCTAAGTACCTGTTGCGCGAATTCACCAGCACCTGGCCAAGCTCTCGCTCTCCTCAGCTGCACGTTTTCTTCTCTGGCTGCGCCCCTCACACACTCCCTCCCACCAGATCCGGGCCTGGGGCATAGGAGGCATTTCTGGGGCAGGCGAGCCGTCAGCCACACTCAGGTACACTCACGTGGTACAGGACCGAGAGACCACCCGCGAAGGAGGACAGGTAAAAAAGAAATCTCCAGCTGTGGATGGGGAGGGAGCTGTGAAAACAGGAGACACCCCCCTGCTGCCTTGCACCCTAGAAGTCGCATTCAGCCCCATCCTGGGTTTACCTGGCCTCACAGAACTTCTTGGTCAGCTGCGGTCGATCCTGCTTCCGGCGTCTCCGGAACCATCGCTGGGTCTGCCGCAGTGTGAGGCCACACCGGGCGGCCAGGAGGGACAGCTGGGGCTGCGGCGGGGAGGGTGGTGGTGATGGGGACAAGGGTCACAGAGGCCCTGTGGTGGCTTCCCTCATGTCCCCAGACAGGACTTGGCTCTGCCGTCGCCACTGCAGCCCCACATCTTGCCTACAAGGTGACCATGTCTATATGGAGAGGCAGTGTTGGGGGTCCCAGCGTGGGGGCCTGCAGAATACTTGGGCCTTCACAGAAGCAAATCCTGTTCATAGGGCAGGCAAGTCGCTGATGGGGATGGGATTAAGAGAGATGCTGGTGTGCATCCTCCTCTATCCCGAGCTAGGCTTCCTTTCGTCCCTCCAGAACGGTCAGTTCCCACCTCCAACCCAGGCAGGCAGTTGAGACCTTGCCCCAGCCTAAGCCCTACATGAAGAGGGAAACTGACAAGTAGAGGGGGAGTCACGTGGCTTGTAACTCTGTGGAAACCGCCCTGTTGCCCCCAGGGCATGTGGTTTTCACCATTCCCCACCCCACTCGGGATGCATCCACGTCTCCACAGTGCAGAGCCTGTCCAGCGGGCAGCCACACCAGAGACGGGAATAGAGGAAGGGTCACAGGGCTGTTTCTGTTACTCCATCTCCTACTAGCTCAGATCTTCCATTCCTCCCCCAAAATAGGAGAGCAAGCAACTTCTTTCACTGTCCTATGATCTGTCCATTGTGCGACTATGCCCACTGAGGCCCAGGGCGGCTGGGAGGGGCGGGACCCCATCTCCCAGGGAGGCTGGGAGGGGCGGGACCCCATCTCCCAGGGAGGCTGGGAGGGGCGGGACCCCATCTCCCAGGGAGGCTGGGAGGGGCGGGACCCCATCTCCCAGGGAGGCTGGGAGGGGCGGGACCCCATCTCCCAGGGAGGCTGGGAGGGGCGGGACCCCATCTCCCAGGGAGGCTGGGAGGGGCGGGACCCCATCTCCCAGGGAGGCTGGGAGGGGCGGGACCCCATCTCCCAGGGAGGCTCTTAGGGGTGGGACCCCCATCTCCCAGGGAGGCTCTTAGGGGTGGGACCCCCATCTCCCAGGGAGGCTGGGAGGGGCGGGGCGCCATGTGCCAGGGAGGCTGGGAGGGGCGGGACCCCATCTCCCAGGGAGACTGGTAGGGATGGGGCTCCATCTTCCAGGGAGGCTGGGAGGGGGCGGGTCCTCATTTCCCAGGGAGGCTAGCGGGGCAGGGCTCATTTCCCAAGGAATCGGGGATGAAGAGTGTAAAGTGGGGGCATTGCGGGGATGCCTGAAGCCACCTTGGCGTCTCCTGCCTCAACAAATAGGCCACACACCACCCGCCGGCTCCACCCCAAGGGCAGTAGTGCCGGTCACAGGGCACTGGGGGGCTCTCACCTCCTTGGGCCTGTGCCCTTCTGTGAGGAAGTGTTTCTCCAGTGTGGCATTGGGCTTCACCTGCCTCCTGGTCTGATCCCTCACACCCAGCCACCGGCTCAGGGGCAGGCCAATGAATCTGGGTGCAAGGGAGACAAAGTGCATCAGCCCAGGTGAAGAGACGGGACTGCCTGTGTGTGCGGGGGCAGACATGCTGTCAGTGGGTAAACCAAGTCTCGGGCACAGCTGGCACATGGCAGGGTGTGTAAGACTTGGGGTCTGTCTGCTCCATCTGCTCAGAGGGTTTGGAGGCCCAGAGTCAAAAAGGCTCGTGAGGCAGGAGTCGATTTTCCACTTATTCCTGGCCTCATCCCCTGGGACCCTGGAGGGGTAGCGTGGCTGCTGCATTAGACCAAACATAAGAGAGGCAGCTGGCTCATGAGAGGTCAGAAGTTCGAGACCAGTCTAACCAATACGGTGAAACCTTGTCTCTACTAAAAATACAAAATCATCTGGGTGTGGTGGCGTGTGCCTGTAATCCCAGCTACGCGGGAGGCTGAGGCAGGAGAATTGCTTGAACCTGGAGGGAGAGGTTGCAGTGAGCCAGGATGGTGTCACTCTACTCCAGCCTGGGCGACAGAGCGAGTCTCCATCTCAAAAAAAAAAAAAAAAAAAGGCACTTGGACATGTGATGTGTCTGCTGGGTGAGGGTGTGCAGACCAGCTCTTGGGGTAGACAGGTACCTTTGCCCCATCCCAAACCAGGGATAAGAGTCTCTTCACTGCCTGTCTCACTGTGGCCTGAACCCCTGCCAGGCTAGGGGCTCCCCATGGGCAGGGGCTGTTCCCGCTGCAAGCCCCTCCTCCCAGCATCCCCCATTCCAGGGTAAAGACTTGGAGATCAGGGACCCTGGTCAACCAACACATTTCCCACAAGAGGGCGCGCCAGCACCACAGGTGGGGACCGAATTTTACATCCACCATGCATCCCAACATCATCCCTCATTTGGGGAAAGGCTCAGAGCAGCCTAGCAAAGAACTCATAGCAGACTAAATTATGATGCGGAGAGAAAGGGCAGATACTTACTGAGCACTTATCTGCTAAGCATGGGGCCAAGTCCATGTTATACAGTGGCTCACCTAACCTTAACTTAGTCCCCATTGTCGTAATGGGCAAACTGAGGATCAGAGACTTGCCCGAGGTGACACTGTGGGCAGGCGAAAGACCTGAAATTTGAACTCAGGATTCTGGGTTTTGTTTTAAGAGGCAGGGTCTCCTTCTGGAGGTGGAGGGTGGGAGGATCGCTTGAACTCAGGAGTTCAAGACCAGCCTGGGAAACATGGTGAGACCTCGTCTCTACTAAAAATACAAAAGTTAGCTGGGTTGTGTCACTCGCCTGTAATCCCAGCACTTCGGGAGACCAAGGCAGGCGGATCACCTGATGTCAGGAGTTTGAGACCAGCCTGGCCAACATGGCAAAACCCCGTTTCTACTAAAAATACAAAAATTAGGTGTGGTGGCACAGGCCTGTAATCCCAGTTACTTGTGAGGCTGAGGTCAGAGAATCCCTTGAACCTGGGAGGCGGAGGGTGCAGTGAACTGAGATCGTGCCACTGCCCTCCAGCCAAGGTGAAAGAGCTCTGTCTCAAAAAGTTAGCCAGGCGTGGTGTCACATGCCTGTATTCCCAGCTACTGGTGGGGCTGAGGTTTTTTTTTTTTTTTGAGATGGAGTTTTGCTCTTGTTGCCCAGGCTGGAGTGCAGTGGCATGAATGATCTCGGCTCAATGCAACCTCTCTCCTGGGTTCAAGCAATCCTCCTGCCTCAGCCTCCTGGGTAGCTGGGACTACAGGCGTGCACCACCACACCCAGCTAATTTTTCGTACTTTTAGTAGAGACAGGGTTTCACCATGCTGGTTGGGCTGGTCTCGAACTCCTGACCTTGTGATCTGCCTGCTTCAGCCTCCCAAAGTGTTGGGTTTATAGATGTCAGCCACTGTACCCAGCCTAATTTTTGTATTTTTTTAATTTTTGAGATGGAGTCTGGCTCTGTCACTCAGGCTGGAGTGCAGTGGCTGGATCTCGACTCCCTGCAAGCTCTGCTTCCTGGGTTTACGGCATTCTCCTGGCTCAGCCTCCCGAGTAGTTGGGACTACAGGCGCCCGCCACCCCGCCCGGCTAGTTTTTTGTATTTTTTAGTAGAGACGGGGTTTCACCGGGTTAGCAAGGATGGTTTCGATCTCCTGACCTCGTGATCCGCCCGTCTCGGCCTCCCAAAGTGCTGGGATTACAGGCTTGAGCCACCGCGCCCGGCCTTTTTTTTTAATGATGGGGTTTCACCGTGTTAGCCAGGATCGTCTCGATCTTCTGACCTCGTGATCTGCCCATCTCAGCCTCCTAAAGTGCTGGGATTACAGCCTTGAGCCACCGCGCCTGGCCTGTATTTTTTTTTTTTTTTTTTTTTTTTAATAGAGACAAGGTTTCACCATGTTGCCCAGTCTGGTCTTGAACTCCTGGACTCAAGTGATCCACCCACCTTAGCCTACCAAATTGCTGACATTACAGGCATCAGCTACCACGTCTGGCCTAGATTCAATTTTTTTTTTTTTAAAGGGCTAAATCCCCTGCGTTTGAAACTGTAAAACCCTCCGCCCACCTCACTGTCCTTCACAGAGGCCCTGGGGTGCCTTTGGGATGAGATAACACCCCCAGCTCACATTTGCCGTTTTTTTTTTTTTTTTTTAAAATAAGGTGGAGTCTCCCTCTGTTGCCCAGGCTGGAGTATAGTGGCACGATCTTGGCTCACTGCAACCTCCGCCTCCCAGGTTCAGGCGATTCTCCTGTCTCAGCCTCCTGAGGAGTTGGGATGACAGGTGTGCACTCAGCTAATGTTTGTATTTTTAGCACGGTCCGGGTTTCACCATGTTGGCCAGGCTGGTCTTGAACTCCTGACTTGAAGTGATCCGCCCACCTCAGCCTCTCAAAGTGTTGGGCTTACAGGTGTGAGCCATGGTGCCCGGCCTCCTATCCCTGTTTTATGAAGATGCTGGCACACCCAGCCCCGAACTGCGGGCAGTGTTCCTATAAACCAGCAATCAGAGGCCAGAATTGTGGGTGGTGGGGGCAGGCTGGAGCTGGGAAAAGCACTTTGGTGCAAAGCCAGCTTCCACTCGGGACATGCTGCAATGGCAAATTGCACACAGGGCACGAGCACATACTGGCGTGACTGCGGGGGCGATGGGTTGCGGCAGGGCAGACACTCACCTCTCAAAGGCGAGACGCATGGCCAGGAGGACCAGTGCCAGGGGCGGGGCTGCCAGCATGTCCTGGGGGTGGGGGTAGACACGGCCATCCCGGTCTTCCAGCTCTGCCCATGTGACATTGGGTGGTAACCAGAACCTGTGCTGCCAAAACCACTCGTTGAAACCGGACAGCATTCTGTGGACACAGGTTCCAGTTAGCTGGGAGGGCTGCAAGAAGAATGGGTGGGGCAAGTGGGGCCTGAGAGGCTGGAGCCTCGAAACTCCTAACTGGGCCGTTATCAGCTCGGCTGACCACCAGGAGGCGGGACCGGAAGATGGAACTCCCCTTGCCTGGGACTTTGGAACTATCCTGTGGCCCCAGAAGAGTGGGGCTTTAGCCACTACTCCATTCTCATCACCCTGGCCCTCACTTGCCTGGTCAGTGTTAAAGGCAGAGTTGGGCTGTGTGTCCTCAGGCAAATGACTTGACCCCTCAGAACCTCAAGTTCATCTGTAAAACACAGGAGTAGGCCGGGCGCAGTTGCTCACACCTGTAATCCCAGCACTTTGGGAGGCCAAGGCAGGTGACTCATGAGGCCAGGAGTTGAAGACCAGCCTGACCAACGTGGTGAAACCCTATCTCTACTAAAAATACAAAAATGAGCTGGGCATGGTGGCACACGCCTGTAATCCCAGCTACTTAGGAGGCTGAGGCAGGAGAAGGGCTTGAACCCAAGAGGCGGAGGTTGCAGTGAGCCAAGATCGTGCCATTGCACTCCAGCCTGCGTGACAGAGCAAGACTCTGTCTCAAAAAAAAAAAACAAAAAAAACTTGAGTCCTCAAATGTCCAGGAAGGTTTCTTTCCACTGCAGGAAGCTGCCTCTGAAGCAGCCCCCAAAGATGAAGGATTTAAAGAAATCCAGAGGCCGGGTGTGGTGGCTCACTCCCAGCACTTTGGGAGGCCGAGGCAGGTGGAGCACGAGGTCAGGAGTTCAAGACCAGCCTGGCCAACACGGTGAAACCCTGTCTCTACTAAAAATACAAAAGTTAGCCAGGCATGGTGGTGTGCACTTGTAGTCCCAGCTACTTGGGAGGGTGAGGCAGAGAACTGCTTGAACCCGGGAGGCGGAGGTTGCAGTGAGCCGAGATCGCGCCATTGCACTCCAGCCTAGGTGGCAGAGCAAGACTATCTCAAAAAAAAAAAAAAAAAAAATCCAGAGTTCCTTTCCTGGCCATCTTTGGAAGGTAGACTCCTCTCTAGCTGGGAATTTCAGAGGTCTCGCTTGCTATCACACAGCCCACAAAGCAAGTGGGTAAGAGAGCCTGTTGCATGACTGAGCATAACGGAGTGACCGGATAACGGAGTGGTGGTCAAGGTGGGACAGCTCTGGCCAGCATGTCGCAGCCTGCCTGAGGAGCCCAAAGAGCTGCTCCCTTTCCTGAGATCTTGAGCCAAGGGTCCAGCCTACCACAGTGATTCCCACTCGAAAGTTTGTTCATTCATTTATCTGTCCACCCATCCCCCTGTCCATCTATCTACCTATCCATCCCTCTCTCTGCCCAACCACCATCAATCTGTTCATCCATCATCCACCTATCCACTCATCCATCTACCCATTATCCATCCATCTGTCCACTCTCACATTCATACATCCGTCGTCCGTCCATCTACCCGCTCATTCATCCATCTACCCATCCATCATCTGTCCATCCAACTGTCATCTATCCACCTACCCATTCATCCATCCGCCCATCCAAACATCTGTGCACCCACCCGTTCATCTATTCACCTATCCATTCATCCATCCACCCACCCAAACGTCTGTCCATCCAACCATCTTCTATCCACTCATCCAAACTTTTGCCTAACCGCCCATCATCCATCCACCTATCCAAACATCTGTGCTTTCAACCATGTATCCACCTACCCATTCATCCATCCACCCAATTTTCCATCCACCGATCCAAAAATCTGTCCATCTACCCCTCGTCCATCCATCTGTCCACCCATGTAAACATCTATCCACTCATCACTCACCTGTGTATCCTTCCACCCACCCATCCTTCTGTCCCTCTGTTCTTCCATCTAGCCTTCTATCCATTTCCCCTTCCATCCATCCATCCATCCATTTATCCATCTGTCCTTGCATGTATGCATCTGTCCATCCAGGCAAGAGATGTTCTCCAACTGACTTGTACGTGCCAGGTCAGGGCCTTGGTGACACAGCAGGGGAACAAAGCCAACGCATTCCTGCCCAGTTCATAGACCAACAGAGAAGGCAGCCAATAAACAAGTAAACAGATTCACAAATGAATGGGATATGAAAGTGTAACGGGGCCGAGTAGAAAACAGAGTGGCATGATTTTAAATGTGATCAAAGAGAGGCTCTCTAAGGAGGCACCATCTGAGCTGGGATTTAAAGATGAAGAGGTCAGGCCAGGCGCGGTGGCTCATGCCTGTAATCCCATACTTTGGGAGGCTGAAACAGGTGGATCACCTGAGGTCAGGAGTTCAAGACCAGCCTGGCCCACATGGTGAAACCTCGTCTCCATTAAAAATACAAAAATAATTGGCCGGGCATGGTGGCATGTGCCTGTAACCCCAGCTACTTGGGAGGCTGAGGCAGGAGAATCACTTGAACCTGGGAGGCAGAAGTTGCAGCGAGTCGAGATCTTGTCACTGCACTCCAGACTGGGTGACAAAGCGAGACTCCGTCTCGGAAAAAAAAAAAAAAAAAACCAAAGATGAGGAGGTCAGGCCAGGCACAGTGGCTCATGCCTGTAATCCCAACACTTTGCGAGGTCGAGGCAGGTGGATTGCCTGAGCCCAGGAGTTCAAGACCAGCCTGGGCAACATAGCGAGACTCTGTCTCTACAAAAAATTTAAAAAGCAGTCAGGTGTGGTGGCATGTATCTGTAGTTCTAACTATTCAGGAGGCTGAGGTGGGAGTCCGACTCGAGCCCAGGAGTTCGAGGCTGCAGGGAGCTATAATCACACCACTGTACTCCAGCCTGGAGGACAAAGCAAGACCCTATGTTTGGGAAAAACAAAGAAGAGAAGGTTGTGGGTTTGCACACAAGAAAGTGGGGCTAGGGGAGAGGCTTTCTAGATAAATACACAGCAGGTGCAAGGGCTCTGAGGCAGGACCGTGCCTGGCATGTCGGAGGAACAGCGAGGAGGCCCGTGTGGCTGGTACAGAGTGAGCGAGGGGGGGAGAGAGGGAGGAGAGGAGGGCAGGTAGGTGATGAGGGGCAGCACAGAGCCTGCAAGGCATGGGGGCCACAGGGAAGAATCTGGATTATTTCCCCCAACATTTTATTTTGAGATGAAGTCTCACTCTGTTGCCCAGTCTGGAGTGCAGTGGCACGATCTCAGCTCACTGCAGTCTCCACCTTGCGCGTTCAAGCAATTCTTGTGCTTCAGCCTCCCAAGTAGCTGGGATTACAGTACCACAGCTGGCTAATTTTTGTATTTTTAGTAGAGATGGGGTTTCGTTATGTTGGCCTGGCTGGTCTCAGACTCCTGACCTCAAGTGATCTGCCTGCCTCAGCCTCCCAAAGTGCTGGGATTACAGGCAAGAGCCACCACACCTGGCCTTCCCCCAACATTTTATAACAAACATTTCAAACCTACGGAAAAGTTGAAAGAATTTTACAGTGAATACCTGTATTCCCACCACTGCCTTCTGCCCTTTGCATTCCGTTCTATTTATTCCATCACCCATCTGCCTCTGCCTCTGCCTGTCCATCCCTCTATCCACCCATCAGTCTATCTGGTTACTCCCGATGCATTTCAAAGTAGGCAGCTGACCTCAGGCCACATCACCCCTACGCATGTCAGCACACAGATCATTAACTAGCGTTCAATATTTGCTTATGGGTTTTTCCTTTCAAGGTAAAATTTACCCAAGTGAAATGCGGGCTTTTCGTTTTAGACAGGGTCTCACTCTGTGACCCAGGCTGGAGTGCAGAGACCATGGCTCCCTGAAGCCTTGACCTCCTGGACTCAGGTGGTCTTTTCATGTCAACCCCCGCACAGCCAGGACCATAGGCACACACCACCATGACTGGCTCATTTTCAGAATTTTTGTGTAAAGAGAAGGTCTCCGTATGTTGCCCAGGCTGGTCTCAAACTCCTGGCCAAGCGATCCTCCCGCCTTGGCCTCCTGAAGTGTTGGGATTACAGGCATGAGCCACTGCACCTGGCCTGCACACATCTTAAGGGTATAGTCACTGAGTTTGGACAAAACTATATACCTGGCTAATCCAATCTCCCATCACAAATATTCCCTCTAAAAACTTCCTTCACGCCTCTTCCCAGTCAACCTCCACCGCTGTCCTGTCACCCAAAGGTAACATCCATTCCATTCCAATTTTTGTTTTGTTTTCATTTGCTTTTTTTTTTGTTGAGACAGGGTCTCACTCTGTGGCCCAGGCTGGACTAGAGTGGTGCAATCATAGCTTACTGCAGACTTGACCTCCTGGGCTCAAGCGATCCTCCCTGCTCAGCCTCCCAAATTGCTGGGATTATAGGCATGAGCCACCTTGCCCTGCCCCCCACTACCTTTTCTTTTGTCATCATAGCTTAGTTTTGTCAGTTCTTCATGACAACCTTGCCATGTTACGAAATAAAAACAGGCTGGGTGCGGTGGCTCATGCCTGTAATCCCAGCACTTCAGGAGGCCAAGGTGGGTGGATCACTTGAGATCAGGAGTTTGAGACCAGCTGGCTAGCATGGTGAAACCCCGTCTCTACTAAAAATACTCCTGACCTCAAGTGATCCACCTGCCTCAGCTTCCCAAAGTGCTGGGATTACAGGTGTGAGCCACCATGCCCAGCCCCTTCTTTTTTTCGAGAGAGAGAGAGAAACAGGGTATTTGTCTGTCACCCAGGCTGGAGTGTAGTGACTAGATCTCAACTTACCACAACCTGCACTGCCTGCCCCAGCCTCCTGAGTTGCTGGGACTACAGGCACATGCCACCACACTCTGCTAATTTTTTTTTTTTTTGAGACGGAGTCTCGCTCTGTCGCCCAGGCTGGAGTGCAGTGGCCGGATCTCAGCTCACTGCAAGCTCTGCCTCCCGGGTTCACGCCATTCTTCTGCCTCAGCCTCCCGAGTAGCTGGGACTACAGGCACCTGCCACCTCGCCTGGCTAGTTTTTTGTATTTTTTAGTAGAGACAGGGTTTCACCATGTTAGCCAGGATGGTCTCGATCTCCTGACCTCATGATCCACCCGCCTCGGCCTCCCAAAGTGCTGGGATTACAGGCTTGAGCCACCACGCCCAGTCATTCTGCTAATTTTTGTATTGGTAGAGACAGGGTCTTGCTATGTTGCCTAGGCTGGTCTTGAACTCCTGGCCTCAAGGGATCCTCCTGCCTTGACCTCTCAAATTCATGTTCTTCTGAGGGCTCCTATTCCATGCAAAACTTCTATTAAGTAAATCTGTATCCTTCTCTCCTGTTAGCCTGTTTTGTTTTGTTTTGTTTTCTGAGACAGAGTCTCACTCTGTCACCCAGGCTGGACCACAGTGGCACGATCTCAGCTCACTGCAACCTCCTCCTCCCGGGTTCAAGGGATTCTTCTGCCTCAGCCTCCCAAGTAGCTGGGAGGCACCAGCCACCATACCTAGCTAATTTTTAGTAGAGATGGGGTTTCACCATGTTTGCCAGGCTCGTGTAGAACTTCTGACCTCATGATTTGCCTGCCTCGGCCTCCCAAAGTGCTGGGATTACACGTGCGAGCCACCTTGCCGTGCCTGGCCATTTATTTATTTATTTATTTATTTATTTATTTATTTATTTATTTATGAGACGGAGCCTTGCTCTGTCTCCCAGGCTGGAGTGCAAGGTACAATCTCAGTTCACTGCAACATCTGCCTCCTGGGTTCAAGCCATCCTCCCGTCTCAGCCTCCTGAGTACCTGGGACTACAGGCCTGCACTACCACAACAGGCTAATTTTTTGTATTTGTAGTAGAGACAGAGTTTCACCATGTTGGCCAGACTGGTCTCGAACTCCTGACATCGGGCAATCCGCTCACCTCGGCCTCCCAAAGTGCTGGGATTACAGGCGTGAGCCATTGTGCTCGGCCAAAAAAACCTTTTTTATTTTAATTTTTCTTTTCTTTTTTTTAAGTCTTCCATCCTCCCCCACAACTTTTTTTTTTTTTTTTTTTTTTTTTTTTGAGGCGGAGTTTTGCTCTTGTTGCCCGGGCTGGAGTGCAATGGCTCGATCTCGGCTCACAGCAAACTTCGCCTCCTATGTTCAAGTGATTCTCCTGCCTCAGCCTCCTGAGTAGCTGGGATTACAGGGATGCGCCATTGCGCCTGGCTAATTTTTTGTATTTTAAGTAGAGACGGGGCTTCTGGATGTTGGTCAGGCTGGTCTCGAGCTCCCGACCTCAGGTGATTCACCCGCCTTGGCCTCCAAAAGTGCAGGGAATTACAGGTGTGAGCCACCATGTCTGCTCCCCTCCCCTCTTCCCTTTTTTTTTTTTTTTAAGAGATGAGGTCTTTCTGTGTTGCCCAGGCTGGTCTCAAACTCCTCAGCTGAAATGATCCTCCCGTCCTAGCCTCCCAAAGCCCTGGGATCACAGGTGTGAGCCATGGTGTCCGCTGTTACCCACTCTTAAGGGGATTGTTTGAGACTAATGAGTCCTTTCTCTGTGGGTTACCATTTTCACCAATAGAACAAGACCAGGTTCAGTAAAGCAAGATAGAAACTTTATTCGTCAATCAATGAATGGAGAAAGGGAGGAACTCCCATTCAAAGTGCCTTCTGCCTGCAGGTGTGATGAGAGGGAGTTTCAAAGTTTCCTAGGGTGTGTAGGTGCAGACTGGGGGCGGGGATTCCTGGAAAGAGGTAGGGCTTTCTAGGGGGAGCTGAAGTGTTCAGCCTTTCTTTTCTTTTGTACCTGGCATTATATGTGCTTAGCAAGGTGTGCCTCTCCCCACTGCTGACTTTTTTTTTTTTTTTTTGGGACAGAGTCTCAGTCACCCAGGCTGGAGTGCAGTGGGGCGATCTCAGCTCACTGCCACCTCTGCCTCCCAGGTTCAAGCGATTCTCCTGCCTCAGCCTCCTGAGTAGCTAGGATTACAGGTGTGCACCACCACACCCGGCTAATTTTTGTATTTTTAGTAGAGACACGGTTTCGCCATGTTGGCCAGGCTGGTCTCAAACTCCTGACCTCGTGATCTGCCCACCTTGGCCTCCTGAAGTGCTGGGATTACAGGCCAAGAGAGGGTCTCACCATGTTGCCCAGGCTGGTCTTGAACTTTGGCTTAAGCAATCCTCCCTCCTTAGACTCTCAAAATGCTGGGATGACAGCTGGAAGCCACTATGCCCTGGCTGTGATTTTACGATGCCCGTGGAGTGAGGATTCAGGCAGATGGAGCACTGCTGAGGTCAGCGCTCATCCTGTGGCTCAGTTGTGGTTAATGGCATCCGGCCTTCATTCCTGTAAGCTAGCACAGCTGTGAGCAGAGGTTAATTTCTCTTTTTTTTGAGATGGAGTCTCTCCCTGTTGTCCAGACTGGAGTACAATGGCATGATCTCGGCTCACTGCAACCTCTGCCTCCCGGGTTCAAGCAATTCTCCTGCCTCAGCCTCCAGAATAGCTAGGATTACAGGCACCCACCACCATGGCCGGATACTTTTTTGTATCTTTAGAAGAGACCAGGTTTCACCTCGTTGGCCAGGCTGGTCTCGAGCTCCTGCCCTTGTGATCCACCCGCCTCAGCCTCCCAAAGTTCTGGGATTACAGGCATGAGCCACCGCGCCTGGCCGGAGCAGAGATTAATTTCACAGGTTCTGAGGCTCCCTATAAGAATGGATGTTATAGTCTGGGCGAGGTGGTTCACGCCTGTAATCTCAGCACTTTGGGAGGCTGAGGTGTGGGGGATCACTTGAAGTCAGGAGTTCGAGACCAGCCACCCTCCTCACATGCCCAAAGTGCTTGGATGAAAGCTGGAAGCCAGTGCACCCTGGCTGTGGAGATTTTTTTTTTTTTGAGATAGAGTCTCGCTCTGTCGCCCAGGCTGGAGTGCAGTGGCCAGATCTCAGCTCACTGCAAGCTCCGCCTCCCGAGTTCACGTCATTCTCCTGCCTCAGCCTCCCGAGTAGCTGGGACTACAGGCACCCACCACCACGTCTGGCTAGTTTTTTGCATTTTTAAAGTAGAGACGGGGTTTCACCATGTTAGCCAGGATGGTCTTGATCTCCTGACCTTGTGATCCACCCGTCTCAGCCTCCCAAAGTGCTGGGATTACAGGCTTGAGCCACCACACCCAGCCAGCTGTGGAGATTTTACGATGCCCGTGGAGTGAGGAATCAGGCCTATGGAGCACTGCTGAGGTCAGCTCTCATCTTGTGGCTCATTTGTGGTTATTGGCACTTGACCTTTGTTCCTGCAACCCAGCACAGCTGTGAACAGTGGTTAATTTCACAAGTTCTGAACTCTCTAAAATTGGACGTTATGCTGCCGTGACATTGTCACCTCCTGGGGTCCCACCTTTGTCTCAGCCACACCCTCTACCAGGTCTCTGTCACACCACTTTCCAGAACAGGTAAATCTGTAGAGACAGAAAGTAGAGGCATAGGAATTTCTGTGTTGAAGTCCTCATCCCGTCACAGTGTGACTGTATTTGAATACAGGGTCTTTTTGAAAGGGAGTCTCTGTCGCCCAGGCTGGAGTGCAGTGGCACGATCTTGGCTCACTGCAACCTCCACCTCCAGGTTCAAGTGATTCTCCTGCCTCAGCCTCCCAAGTAGCTGGGATTACAGGCGTGTGCCACCACGGCTAACTAATTTTTGTATTTTCAGTAGAGACAGTTTCACTATGTTGGCCAGGCTAGTCTTGAATTATTGACCTCAGGTGATCCACCCGCCTCGTCCTCCCAAAGTGCTGGGATTATAAGCGTGAGCCACTTCGCCAGGCTGGGTACAGGGTCTTTAAAGGGTGATTAAGGCCAGGTGTGGTGGCTCACATTTGTCATCCTAGAACTTCAGGAGGCTGAGGTGGGTGGATAGCATGAGGCCAGCAGTTTGGAACCAGCCTGGGCAACACAGGGATGGCCTGTCTCTACTGAAAATACAAAAAATTAGCCTGGCGTGGTGGTGAGCACTTGAATCCCAGCTACTCAGGAGGCTGAGGCACAAGAAATACTTGAGAACAGGAAGCAGAGGCTGCAGTGAGCCAAAATCCCACCACTGCACTCCATCCTGGGCAACAGAGAGTCTGTTTCAAAAAAAAAAAAGGCTGGGTGTGGTGGCTCATGCCTGTAATCCCAGCACTTTGGGAGGCCAAGGCAGGTGGATCACCTGAGGTCAAGAAGTCAAGACTGGCCTGGCCAACATAGTGAAACTATGCCAAGATTGCGCTATTGCACTCCAGCCTGGGCAACAAGAGCGAAACTCCGTCTCAAAAAAGAAAAGAAAAAATTTTTTACATTAGCGGGATGTGGTGGTGTGCACCTGTGGTCCCAGCTACTCAGGAGGCTGAGGTGGGAAGATTGCTTGATTCCAGGAGGCTGCCGTGAGCTGTGATAGCGCCACTACACTCCAGCCTGGGAGACAGAGTGAGACCCTGTCTCAAAAAAAAAAAAAAAAAAGGTGGTTTAGTTAACACAAAAAAATGAGGCTGCTACATCGGGTCCTCATCCAATCTGCCTGGTGTCCTTAGAAGAAGAAAAAATATGGACACAAAGAAATACAAATGATGCACACAGAGAAAAGAGCACGTGAGGGCACACAGGAGGCGGCCATCTGCAAGCCAAAGCAAGAGGGCTCAAGAGAAACCAGTCCTGGGCCAGGTGCGGTGGCTCATGCCTGTTATCCCAGCACTTCGGGAGCCCGAGGGGGGCGGATCACTTGAGGTCAGGAGTTGAAAAGCATCCTGGAAACATGGCAAAACCCCATCTCTACTAAAAAATACAAAAATTAGCCAGGTGTGGTGGCAGGTGCCTGTAATCCCAGCTACTCGGGAGGCTGAGGCATGAGAATTGCTTGAACCTGGGACTACTCCGGAAGCTGAGGCATGAGAATTGCTTAAATCTGGGAGGCGGAGGTTGCAGTGAGCCTAGATTGCGCCACTGCACTCCAGCCTAGGTAGCAGAGCAAGACTTCGTTTCGCAAACAAACAAAAAAACCAGAAACCAACCCTGATGACATTTTAATCTTGGACGTCAGCCTCCAGAAATGTAAGTTACTGTTTTTAACCCACCCAAGCTGTAGTATTTTGTTATGGCAGTCCTAGCAAACTGAAGCTAGTATGATAACTCGGAAGTTCTCTTTTTTCTTCTTCTTTTTCTCTCTATTTTTCTCTTTCTCTCTTTCTTGCTCGCTCTCGCTCGCTCTCGCTCTCTTTTCGCTCTGGCTCGCTCTCGCTCTTTCGCTCGCTCGCTCTCGCTCGCTCTCGCTCGCTGTCTTTCTCTCGCTCGCTCCCTCGCTCGTTCTCTTTCTGTCGCTCACTCCCTCGCTCGCTCTTTTTCTCTCGCTGGCTCCCTCGCTCGCTCCCTCGCTCTCTCTCTTTCTTTTTCTTTTTTTACAGACAGGGTCTTGCTCTGTCTCCCAGGCTGGAGTGCAGTGGTACAATTATAGAATTATAGCTCACTGTAGCCTCAACCCTCCAGGCTCAAGGGATCTTCCCACCTCAGCCTCCTGATTAGCTGGGACTACAGGTCTACACCACTGTGCCCAGCTAATTTAAAACAAAAAAAGATTGTTTCATATAGATGGGGTCTGGCCATGTTGACCAGACTGGCAAAAGCTGGTTTAAAAAGATATTTGTTGGCCGGGCGCGGTGGCTCACGCCTGTAATCCCAGCACTTTGAGAGGCCGAGACAGGCGGATCACGAGGTCAGGAGATTGAGACCATTCTGGCTAACACGGTGAAACCCCGTCTCTACTAAAAAATACAAAAATAACTAGCTGGGCGAGGTGGCGGGTCCCTGTAGTACCAGCTACTCAGGAGGCTGAGGCAGGAGAATGGCGTAAACTCATGAGGTGGAGCTTGCAGTGAGCTGAGGTCCGGCCACTGCACTCCAGCCTGGGTGACAGAGCGAGACTCTGTCTTAAAAAAACAAACTAAAAAACAAAAAAAACAAAAACAAAAAACTGGTGATGGTCAGGTGCAGCGACTCATGCCTGGTATCCAAGCACTTTGGGAGGCTGAGGCATGAGGCTTGTTAGAGCACAGGTGTTGGAGATCAGCTTGTGCAATATAGTGAGATCTCATCACTACTACAAAATGAAAAAATATTAGCTGGGCATGGTGGCACATATCTGTAGTTTCTGTAGTTCTGGCTATTTAGGAGGCTGAGGTGGGAGGATTGTTTAAGCCTGGGAGATTGAGGCTACAGTGAGCTATGATCACCCACTGCACTCCAGCCTGGGCAAGGCAGCAAGATCCTGTCTCTAAAAACAGTAACAAAGTATATTTGTTGAATGCTACTATGTATCACTCCTGCTTCTAGCCATGAACAAACTCACCCTGAAAAAATTGGGCCAGGCCTGATGGCTCACGTTCAGAATCTCAGGACTTTGGGAGATCAAGGCAGGTGGATCCCCTGAGGGCTGGAATTGGAGACCAGTCTGGCCAACGTGGCAAAATCCCGTCTCTACTAAAAACATAAAAATTAGCAGCTGGGCGAACTGGTTCATGACCGTAGTCCCAGCACTTTGGGAGGCTAAGGTGGGCAGATCACCTGAGGTCAGGAGTTCTAGACCAGCCTGACCAACATGGTGAAACCCTATCTCTACTAAAAATACAAAAATTAGCCAGGTGTGGTGGCAGGTGCCTGTAATCCCAGCTACTCGGGAGGCTGAGGCATGAGAATTGCTTGAACCTGGGACTACTCCGGAAGCTGAGGCACGAGAATTGCTTAAATCTGGGAGGCGGAGGTTGCAGTGAGTCTAGATTGCTCCATTGCACTCCAGCCTAGGTAGCAGAGCAAGACTTCGTTTCACAAACAAACAAAAAGAACCAGAAACCAACCCTGATGACATCTTAATCTTGGACGTCAGCCTCCAGAAATGTAAGTTTCTGTTTTTAACCCACCCAACCTATGGTATTATGTTATGGCAGTCCTAGCGAACTGAAGCTAGTATAACTCAGAAGTTCTTTTTTCTTTTCTTCTTCTTTCTTTTTTTTAGAGACAGGGTCTTGCTCTGTCTCCCAGGCTGGAGTGCAGTGGTACAATTATAGAATTATAGCTCACTGTAGCCTCAACTCTCCAGGCTCAAGGGATCTTCCCACCTCAGCCTCCTGATTAGCTGGGACTACAGGTCTACGCCACTGCGCCCAGCTAATTTAAAACAAAAAAAGATTGTTTCATATAGATGGGGTCTGGCCATGTTGACCAGACTGGCAAAAGCTGGTTTAAAAAGATATTTGTTGGCCGGGCGCGGTGGCTCACGCCTGTAATCCCAGCACTTTGAGAGGCCGAGACAGGCGGATCACGAGGTCAGGAGATTGAGACCATTCTGGCTAACACGGTGAAACCCCGTCTCTACTAAAAAATACAAAAATAACTAGCTGGGCGAGGTGGCGGGTCCCTGTAGTACCAGCTACTCAGGAGGCTGGGGCAGGAGAATGGCGTAAACCCATGAGGTGGAGCTTGAGTGAGCTGAGGTCCGGCCACTGCACTCCAGCCTGGGTGACAGAGCGAGACTCTGTCTTAAAAAGCAAAAAACAAAAAAACAAAAAAAACAAAAAACTGGTGATGGTCAGGTGCAGCGACTCATGCCTGGTATCCAAGCACTTTGGGAGGCTGAGGCATGAGGATTGTTAGAGCACAGGTGTTGGAGATCAGCCTGGGCAATATAGTGAGATCTCATCTCTACTACGAAATGAAAAAATATTAGCTGGGCATGGTGGCACATATCTGTAGTTTCTGCAGTTCTGGCTATTTAGGAGGCTGAGGTGGGAGGATTGTTTGAGCCTGGGAGATTGAGGCTACAGTGAGCTATGATCACCCACTGCACTCCAGCCTGGGCAAGGCAGCAAGATCCTGTCTCTAAAAACAGTAACAAAGTATATTTGTTGAATGCTACTATGTATCATTCCTGGTTGGAATGCTACTATGTATCACTCCTGGTTCTAGCCATGAACAAACTCACCCTGAAAAAATAGGGCCAGGCCTGATGGCTCACATTCATAATCTCAGGACTTTGGGAGATCAAGGCAGGTGGATCCCCTGAGGGCTGGAGTTGGAGACCAGTCTGGCCAACATGGCAAAATCCCGTCTGTACTAAAGACATAAAAATTAGCAGCTGGGCGAACTGGTTCATGCCCGTAGTCCCAGCACTTTGGGAGGCTAAGGTGGGCAGATCACCTGAGGTCAGGAGTTCTAGACCAGCCTGGCCAACATGGTGAAACCCTGTCTCTACTAAAAATACAAAAATTAGCCGGGCGTGGTGGCAGGTGCCTGTAATCTCAGCTACTTGAGAGATTGACGCTGGAGAATCGCTTGAACCCAGGAGGTGGAGGTTGCAGTGCGCTGAGATCACGTCATTGTACTCTAGCCTGGGCAATAAGAGCGAAACTTAAAAAAAAAAAAAAAAAATAGCTGGATGTGGTAGCAGATGCCTGTAATCCCAGCTACTCAGGAGGCTGAGGCAGAAGAATCACTTGAACCTTGGAGGCAGAGGCTGCAGTGAGCTGAGATCTGCCAATGCACTCCAGCCTGGGTGACAGCAAGATCCTGTCTCAAAAGAAAAAGCCAGGCGTGGTGGTACACCCCTGTAATCCCAGCACTTTCAGAGGTTGAGACCAACCTGGCCAACATGGTGAAACCCTGTCTCTACAAAAAACACAAAATTAGCCAGGCATGGTGGTGCAGGCCTGTAATTCCAGCTGCTTGAGAGGCTGAGGCAGGAGAATCGCTTGAACCTGTGAGGCAGAGGCTACAGTGAGCCGAAATCATGCCATTGTACTCCAGCCAGGGCGACAGAGGGAGACTCAGTCTCAAATGAAAACAAAAGAGTTGGGCGTGGTGGCTCACGCCTGTAATCCCAGCACTTTAGGAGGCTGAGGCGGGTGGATCACCTGAGGTCAGGAGTTCAAGACCAGCCTGACCAACATGGTGAAACCCTGTCTCTAGTAAAAATGCAAAAAATTAGCCAGGCGTAGTGGCGCATGCCTGTCATCCCAGTTACTAGGGAGGCTGAGGCAGGAGAATCGTTTGAACCCGGGAGGCGGAGGTTGCAATGAGCGGAGATTGCACCATTGAACTCCAGCCTAGGCAACAAGAGCAAAACTGTCTCAAAAAAAAAAAAAAAAAAAAAAAAAAGGAAGGTGTTTCTGGCTGCAGTGGGGAGAAGGGAGCCTGCAGGGAGCAGGGAGTGGACAACTGCACTAATCCCCGGAAGTCAGGAAGGGGCTGGACCCAGCTGGCAAGTGCAGGTGGGAGTAATGGATTCTGGGTCTGTTTTGAAGGAAAAGGTAATGGGGGCTGCAGGATTGTTGGACTCATTGGATGCAGGTGGGAGGAGGCGCGGATGCCTCAGAACTGTCAGAGCCTGGAAAGATGGTGCTAACTGGGAGAGGGAGGACGATGGGACAAGGCTTGGATGGGAGACCTCTAGGGGTCCAGATTGGGATCTGCATCACTGGAGCGGCCTGCGAGGCCCCCTTGTGGCAGAGGCCGAGAAGGCACAGGTCCCTAGGGTTTGGGCTGGAATGATGAATTGTCCCAGTTGGGCGTCTGTGGGTTGGAGAGGAGTGAATGCAGCCAAACCCTCCATGTTTTGAAAAGAGACTGAAGGTTGGGTGCGGTGGCTCACGCCTGTAATCCCAACACTTTGGGAGGCCGAGGAGGGCAGATCCCTTGAGATCAGGAGTTCAAGACCAGCCTGGCTAACATGGTGAAACCCAGTCTCTACTAAAAATGCAGAATTTAGCTGGATGTGGTGGTGGGTACCTGTAATCCCAGCTACACGGGTGGCTGAGGCAGGAGAATCGCTTGAACCCAGGAGGTGAAGGTTGCAGTGAGCAGAGATCGCACCACTGCCCTCCAACCTGGGCAACAGCAATACTCTGTCTTTAAAAAAAAAAAAAAAAGAAAAGAGATGGAAGCTGGGCATGCTGGCTCACATGTTTAATCCTAATTGGGAGGCTGAGATGGGAGGATTGCTTGAGTCCCAGAGGTCAAGGCTGGAGTGAGTTGTTATTGCACCACTGTACTCCAGTCAGGGCAACGGAGTGAGACTCTGCTGTACCTTAAAGAAAAAAGAAAAAGAGAGGGCTGGGCATGATGGCTCATGCCTGTAATCCCAGAACTTTGAGAGGCCAAGGTGGATGGATGACTTAAGGCCAGAAATTTGAGATCAGCCTGGGCAACATAGTGAGACCCCATCTCTACAAGAAATACAAAAATTATTTGGGTGTGGTGGTGCCTGCCTGTAGACCCAGCTACTCAGGAGGCTGAACAAAAATTAGCTAGGTGTGGTGGCAGGTATCTGTAATCCCGGCTACTCAGGAGGCTGAGGCAGGAGGATTGCTTGAAGCCAGGAAGCAGAGGTTGGGGTGAGCCGAGATCACGCCACTGTACTCCAGCCTGGGCAACAAGAAGAGATGTCCATCTCAAAAAAAAAAAAAAAAGGGCCAGGCACGGCATGGTGGCGCGCACCTGTAATCCCAGCACTTTGGGAGGCCGAGGCAGGCAAATCATGAGGTCAGAAGTTCTAGACCAGCCTGGCCAACATGGTGAAACCCCATCTCTACTAAAAATACAGAAAATTAGCTAGGTATGGTGGCTGGTGCCTCCCAGCTACTTGGGAGGCTGAGGCAGAAGAATCGCTTGAACCCGGGAGGAGGAGGTTGCAGTGAGCTGAGATCGTGCCACTGTGTTCCAGCCTGGGTGACAGAGTGAGACTCTGTCTCAGAAAACAAAACAAAACAAAACAGGTTAACAGGAGAGAAGGATACAGATTTACTTAATAGAAGTTTTGCATGGAATAGGAGCTCTCAGAAGAAAATGAATTTGAGAGGTCAGGGCAGGAGGATCCCTTGAGGCCAGGAGTTCAAGACCAGCCTAGGCAACATAGCAAGACCCTGTCTCTACCAATACAAAAATTAGCAGAATGGCCGGGCGCGGTGGCTCAAGCCTGTAATCCCAGCACTTTGGGAGGCCGAGGCGGGTGGATCATGAGGTCAGGAGATCGAGACCATCCTGGCTAACATGGTGAAACCCCGTCTCTACTAAAAAATACAAAAAACTAGCCAGACGAGGTGGCGGGCGCCTGTAGTCCCAGCTACTCAGGAGGCTGAGGCAGGAGAATGGCGTGAACCCGGGAGGCGGAGCTTGCAGTGAGCTGAGATCCGGCCACTGCACTCCAGCCTGGGCGACAGAGCGAGACTCCGTCTCAAAAAAAAAAAAAAAAAAAAAGCAGAGTGGGGTGGCATGTGCCTGTAGTCCTAGCAACTCAGGAGGCTGGGGCAGGCAGTGCAGGTTGTGGTAAGTTGAGATCTAGTCACTACACTCCAGCCTGGGTGACAGACAAATACCCTGTGTCTGTCTGTCTCTCTCTCTCTCTCTCTCTCTCTCTCTCTCTCTCTCTCTCTCTCTCTCTCTCTCTCTCTCTCTCAAAAAAGAAGGGGCTGGGCATGGTGGCTCACACCTGTAATCCCAGCACTTTGGGAAGCTGAGGCAGGTGGATCACTTGAGGTCAGGAGTTCGAGACCAGCCTGGCCTACATGACGAAACCCTGTCTCTACTAAAAATACAAAAATTGGCCAGGTGTGGTGGCACAAGCCTGTGGTCCCAGCTACTTGGGAGGCTGAGGCAGGAGAATTGCTTGAACCCGAGAGGCAGAGGTTGCAGTGAGCTGAGATCGTGCCACTATGTTCCAGCCTGGGTGACACAGAGAGACTGTCTCAAAATAAGTAAATAAAAGTTTTAAAAAATTCAAAAAGGGAGTGAAGACCGAAAGAAGCATTTAGAATCGGTTACTTATGTACTCAATTGAGCAAAGAATAGTAAGTTGTGAAGAAGCAACAAAATTATGTGAGAGGCTTAAAAAGATAAGTTATTTTATCAAAGGCTATTCATAATTCAGTGCCAAGTTCCCATCCTTGATGATAAGATGTGTAGGGAGAACATCTTTCACTTGGGAAATTTCAGGTCTTGGTTTTAAGAAAGGGCCTGGGCTGGGCGCAGGGCCTTACGCTTGTAACCCCAGCACTTTGGGAGGCCGAGGCGGGCGGATCACCTAAGGTCAGGAGTTCGAGACCAACTGGGCCAATATGGTGAAAACTTGTCTCTACTAAAAATACAAAAATCAGCCGGACATGGTGGCACACGCCTATAATCCCAGCTACTCGGGAGGCTGAGACAGGAGAATCACTTGAACCTGGGAGGCTGAGGTTACAGGGAGCCCAGATCATACCACTGTACTCCAGCCTGGGTGACAGAGCAAGAGTCTCAAAACAAACAAAAAAATGCCGGGCACAGGGGCTCATGCCTGTAATCCCAGCACTTTGGGAGGCCAAGGTGGGCGGATCACCTGTGGCTGGGAGTTCGAGAGCAGCCTGACCAACATGAAGGAACCCTGTCTCTATTAAAAATACAAAATCAGCTGGGCACGGTGGCTCATGCCTGCAATCCCAGCTACTCAGGAGGCTGAGGCAGGAGAATGGCTTGAACCCGGGAGGCAGAGGTTATGGAAGGCCTGACATCAGTCAAGCGCCCCCGCTCTCGCAGCCATCCGGAGGCCTAACCGTCTCCCTGCGATGCTGTGCTTCAGCGGTCGCGCTCCTAGTCCGCTTTCATGTCGCATCCTGTACACCTGGCTCCGCCTTCTAGATAACATGCCATTGCACTCCAGCCTGGGTGACAGAGCGATACTTTGTCTCAGAAAACAAAAAACAAAAAGCCTGCAGATCAGAGTGATCGTTTTGCATGTGGTGTTTTGCAAATGCCTTTGACTTAACTGGTTTGTAGGCCAGACTGGCATATTTTGGGGGGTGTGTCCTAAAGTGTGTTACACCATGATTGACAACCACCAAAAGGTGGAAACAAACCGCATGTCCATCAGTGCGTGAAGACATCAACAAAATGTGCTCTGTCCATACAATGAAATATTATTCAGCCAAAAAAAAAAAGAAAAGTGGGCCGGGTGTGGTGGCTCACGCCTGTATTCCCAGCACTTTGGGGGGCAGAGGCGGGCGGATCACTTGAGGTCAGGAGTTCAAGAACAGCCTGGCTACCATGGTGAAATCCTATCTCTACTAAAAATACAAAAAGCAGGTGGGCGACGTGGTGTGCACCTGTAATCCCAGCTACTCGGGAGACTGAGGCAGGAGAATTGCTTGAACCCGGGAGGCGGAGGTTGCAGTGAGCCGGGATCGTGCCACTGCACTCCAGCCTGGGCAATAGAGCGAGACTCTGTCTCAAAAAAAAAAAAAAGTTATGCCTTGTGAATTTCACCTTAATGATAAAAACAAAGGAGGGAAAATGCATCAACTTATTTGTGTGCTGATAGAAATGCTCCAGGGGTAGGGGGAGCATTGTTGGGGTAGGTGCTTGCCTAGGCCAATGGAGGGGTGGAGGAGTTGGTGGAGAAGGGGGACTGGTTTGCTGTATCCAGGGCAAATTGATTCTCACAGGGCAAGAGGAAGAGCCACTGCATCTGGATCCCGATGCAGGTCTGCAGGTTGATGGAGGGCGGTGGCTCTAGAAGGTCTCTCCCCCTGATTTCTATTTTCTCAGAGATGTCACCTGGTCTGCGACAAAGATTGGTAAACAGGGAGATGATGTCAGTACTAAGAGGAAATAACAGGCTGGGCGCGGTGGCTGATGTCTGTAATTCTAGCACTTTGGGAGGCCGAGGCCATAGGATCACTTGATCACAGGAGCTAGAGACCAGCGTGACCAACATGGTGAAACCCCGTCTCTACTAAAAATATAAAAATTAGCCAGACGTGGTGGCATGTGCCTGTAATCCCAGTTTCTTGGGAGGCTGGGACAGGAGGAGGGCTTGAACCCGGGAAGCGGGTGTTGCAGTGAGCCGAGATCGGCCATTGCACTCCAGCTTGGGAGACAGAGTGAGACTCTGTCTCGAAAAAAAAAAAAAAAAGGGGAATAATAGAGGGGGAGTTCCTACTAATGCTTGTTTTTCCAAGTTCCAGAAAGAACACAGCGGCAGAGGGCAAGTTGCCACTAGGTGGCGCTCGCTCCCCATGCCCGACACCCAATGAGCCTCTGACTTAACTCCAGGCTCATTGACAACGTGCTTATCTGACAGTTCGCCTGGGTCTTCATGCATTTTACTTTGGCTTCGACCTTTTCTCTGTTTCTGATCGAGTGAGCTTCAGCATTTTTTTTTCTGTTAAAGATACATATAAATACATAAGTAAATCAAAAACTATGTAAGTATTGTACCTAAAAATACCATAAAATTAACGACTTTAACAATTTTAAAGTGGACTTCAGAAGTATTCAGTACTTTTACATTGTTGTGGACTCATCACCACCACCCATCTCTAGAACTGTTTTTGTTTCTTGTTTTTTGTTTTTGAGACAGAGTCTCGCTCTGTTACCCAGTGCAGTGCTGCTATGATCTCGGCTCACTGCAACCTCTGCCTCCTGGGTTTGAGTGATTCTCCTGCCTTAGCCTCCCAAGTAGCTGGGATTACAGGCACACGCCACCAAGTCCAGCTAATTTTTTGTATCTTTAGAGTAGAGATGGGGTTTCACTATGTTGGCTAGGCTGGTCTTGAACTCCTGACCTTGTGATCCACCTGCCTCAGCCTCTCAAAATGATGGGATTACAGGCGTGAGCCACCGTGCCCGGCCAAGAAACCTTTCTTGTTTGTTGAGATGGGATCTTGTTATGTTGCCCAGGCTGGTCTCAAACTCTTGGCCTCAAGTCATCCACCCGCCTTGGCCTCCCAAAGGGCTGAGATGATAGGAGCCCAGACACCATGGCCACGGTGTCTGGCCTCCTTTTTTTTTTTTTTTTTTGAGACGGTGTCATGCTCTGTCACTCAGCCTGGAGTGCTGGAGCACAGTGGTGTGATCTTGGCTCACTGCAACCTCCACCTCCCAGGTTCAAGCAATTCTTTTGTCTCAGCCTCGCACGTAGCTGGGACAACAGGTGCATGCCACCAAGCCGGGCTAATTTTTGTATTTTGAGTAGAGATTAGAGATGGGGTTTCACCGTATTGGTCAGGCTGGTCTCAAACTCCTGACCTCAGGTGATCCACTGGTCTCAGCCTCTCAAAGTGCTGGGATTACAGGCGTGAGCCATGGTGCCCGGCCACATCTGTTTTTATCCAAGTTAAATTCACATAACATAAAATTAACGATTGTGAAGTGAACGGTTCGGTGGAATTCAGTACATTCACAGTGCAGTGCAAGCATATCTACTGCCAGAATATTTTCATGACCCCAAAAGGAAGCCCTGTGCTCATTTTGGTGACTCACACAAGTAATCCTACTGCTTGGGAGGCCGAGGTGGGAGGATGGTTTGAGGCTGGGAGATTCAGATCATCCTGGACAACAGAACAAGGCCTCATCTCTACCCAAAATAAAAAAATGAGCTGGGTGTGGTTGTGTGCGCCTGTCGTCCTAGCTACTGAGAAGACTGAGGCGGGAGGATTGCTTGAGCCCGGGTGTCGGAGGCTGTATCGATCTGTGATCGCGATACTGCACTCCAGCCTGGGTGACAGAGCAAAATTCTGTCTCTAAAAACAAAAAAAAAAAATTAAAAATAAACTGGATATTCTCCCCTTTTCCCTCTTTTTTTTTTTCCTTTCTCTTTTCTTGGTATCAGCCTGAATTGGATGAGAAATAACTGTTACTTGAAATGTCGGTAAAACTTGATTGAGGCCGGGTGCGGTGGCTCATGCCTGTAATCCTAGCACTTTGGAGGCCAAGGCGGGCAGATCATGAGGTCAGGAGATGGAGACCATTCTGGCTAACATGGTGAAACCCCATCTCTACTAAAAATACAAAAAAAATTAACCAGGTGTGGTGGTGGACGCCTGTAGTTCTAGCTACTCAGGAGGCTGAGGTAGGAGAATGGCGTGAACCCGGGAGGCAGAGTTTGCAGTGATCCGAGATGGCGCCACTACACTCCAGCCTGGGCGACAGAGTGAGACTCCATCTCAAAAAAACACAAACCAAAAAAACTTGGTTAGAAAATCCTCTGGGTTTTGTCCTTTCGGGGAAGGTAGTTTATTTCTTCCCTTCCTCTTCCCCTCCCTTCCTCTCTTCCTCTCATTTTTTCTTCTTTCAACAGGGTCTTCCTCTGTCACCCAGGCTGGAGTGCAGTGGCACCATCACGGCTTGCTGTAGCCTTGACCTCCTGGGTTCAAGCGATCCTCTAGCCTCAGCCTGTGAAGTAGTGGGTACTACAGGCATGCACCACCATATCTATCTAATTAAAAATTTTTTTATAGAGACCAGGTTTTGCCATATTGCCCAGATGGGTCTCAAACTCCCGGGTTCAAGTGATCTCTCTACCTCAGCCTCCCAAAGTGTTGGCATCAAAGGCATGAGCCACATTGTCTGCTCCCTTCCCAAAGTTATTTCAATTTCATGAATATTTATGGGTTTAGTAAAGTTTTTTGGTGCCTCTTGGTGCAATGTTTACATTTTCTATTTTTCCATAAAGGTATTATTTTCATCTTCATTTTCTTTTTTTTTTTTTTTTGAGACGGAGTTTCACTCATATTGCCCAGAATGGAGTGCAGGGGCGCGATCTCAGCTCACTGCAACGTCCGCCTCGTGGGTTCCAGTGATTCTCCTGCTTCAGTCTCCCAAGTAGCTGGGACTACAGGCAGGCACCAGCAGGCCTGGCTAATTTTTGTATTTTTAGTAGAGATGGGGTTTTGCCATGTTGGCCAGGCTGATCTCGAACTCCTGGGCTCAAGTGATCCACCTGCCCTAGCCTCCCAAAGTGCTGGGATTGCAGGCGTGAGTCACTGTGCCTGGTATATACCCACTTTTAATCATATGCAGATTAAAGGGCGGTTTATGTAGAAATTTTTAGGGCAGGGGTACTAATCATTGGGGCATTACCATGGAAAGAGGCAGGCCAGGCGCGGTGGCTCACGCCTGTAACCCCAGCACTTTGGGAGGCCGAGACGGGTGGATCATGAGGTCAGGAGATCGATTCCATCCTGGCTAACACGGTGAAACCTGGTCTCTACTAAAAAAATACAAAAAACTAGCCGGGCGTGGTGGCGGGCGCCTGTAGTCCCAGCTACACGGGAGGCTGAGGCAGGAGAATGGCGTGAACCCGGGAGGCGGAACTTGCAGTGAGCCGAGATCACGCCACTGCACTCCAGCCTGAGCGACAGAGCGAGACTCCGTCTCAAAAAAAAGAGGCAGTAATTCCTGGATGTCAGCATGGTAATGTGAAATTGACATGGCACACTGGTGGACATGTCTTATTGAAAGCTGCTTCCCCCTCCCTTTTTCTTCACCTGTTTTAGCTAGTCCTCAATCTGGTCTGGTGTCTGAGCCCCACCTCTGAAGTCAAATCCTATCGTCTACCTCACTAGGACTTGCCTAGGAGTTGCAGGGATGGTAGCCTAGACTGCCTTTCAAGTTTACTTAGAGACCCACAGCCCTTTAGCCCACGGTGGGTGGCAAAGTTTGCAGGAACTCAAATTCCACTGGGATCCATGATTTCCCTCTTGTTAGGGCTGGTTTAAATGCCCCCTCTGTAGGTACCAGCCCTTCAGGGCCTGTGGGTTTTTCTCCTCATGTGTGGAGGCGAGAAATTGTAGAAATAAAGACACAAGCCAAAGAGAAGAAAAGACAGCCGGGCCCAGGGGACCACTATCACCAAGACGCAGAGACCGGTAGTGGCCCTGAATGCCAGGCTGCGCTGTTATTTATTGGATAGAAGGCAAGGGGGCAGGGTAAGGAGTGTGAGCCATCTCCAATGATAGGTAAGGTCATGTGAGCCACGTGTCCACTGGACAGGGGCCCTTCCCTGTTTGGTAGCTGAGGTAGAGAGAGAGAAGGGACAGCTTATGTCATTATTTTTTATATGTGTTTCTTGAAGAGATCAACGGCTTAATACTTTCACGAATTCTGCTACTGCAGTTTATCTAGAAGGCAGAGCCAGGTGTACAGGATGGAACATGAAAGCGGACTAGGAGCGTGACCACTGAAGCACAGCATCACAGGGAGACGTTTAGGCCTCTGGATGGCTGCGGCGCGGCTTGACTGATGTCGGGCCTTCCACAAGAGGTGGTGGAGCAGAGTCTTCTCTAACTCCCCCAGGGAAAGGGAGACTCCCTTTCCTGGTCTGCTAAGTAACGAGTGCCTTCCCCAGGCACTGATGCTACCCCAGACCAAGGTCTGCTAAGTAACGCTAGACCAGGGTCTGCTAAGTAACGGGTGCCTTCCCAGGCACTGGCATTACCGCTAGACCATGGAGCCCTCTAGTGGCCGTGTCTGGGAGTAACAGGGCTCACACTCTTGTCTCACTTCTTTTTTTTTTTTTTTATGTTTTTTATTTTTTTAATTTTTTTTTTTGAGACGGAGTCTCGCTGTGTCTCCCAGGCTGGAGTGCAGTGGTGCGATCTCGGCTCACTGCAAGCTCCGCCTCCCAGGTTTACGCCATTCTCCTGCCTCAGCCTCCCGAGTAGCTGGGACTACAGACGCCCGCCACCACGCCCGGGTAGTTTTTTGTATTTTTTTTTTTTAGTAGAGACGGGGTTTCACTGTGTTAGCCAGGATGGTCTCGATCTCCTGACCTCGTGATCCACCCGCCTCGGCCTCCCAAAGTGCTGGGATTACAGGCTTGAGCCACCGCGCCCGGCCTCTTGTCTCACTTCTCACTGTGTCCCTTCAGCTCCTATCTCTGCATGGCCTGGTTTTTCCTAGGTTATAATTGTGGAACAAAGACTATTATAATATTGAAATAAAGAGTAATGGCCGGGTGCAGTGGCTCACGCCTGTAATCCCAGCACTTTGGGAGGCCGAGATGGGCAGATGATGAGGTCAGGAGATTGAGACCATCCTGGATAACATGGTGAAACCCCGTCTCTACTAAAATACAAAAAAAATTAGCCGGGCATGGTGGCGGGCACCTGTAGTCCCAGCTACTTGGGAGGCTGAGGCAGGAGAATGGCATGAACCCGGGAGGCGGAGCTTGCAGTGAGCCGAGATCGCGCCACTGAGCTCCAGCCTGGGCGACTGAACGAGACTCCGTCTCAAAAAAAAAAAAAAAAAAAAGTAATGCTACAACTTAATGATTATAATATTTATGTATAATCATATCTATATTTTTAGTGTAACTATTTTTATTATATTTTTTTTGTTATACTGGAACAACTTGTGCCCTCAGTCTCTTGCCTTGGCACCTGGGCGGCTTGCCGCCCACACCCTCTATGGGTGGCCATCAACTGAGTTTGGTTGGGTTTTTCTTTCTGCTGTAACAGGGCAGCGCTGACTTCCATGCCTCACAATTGCTGCACCCTCCCTCTCCCCAACACACAGAAGCACTCTCCATACCATGCTGCCAGGGGTGGAGGAGAGGCGGCGTTAGAGATTCAGGACTGTTTTTTTCTATCTCTTCAGCGCGTCTTTCAGTGATATAAAGTTAAAACTGGGTACTGGGAGTGCTCAACTGATTTTTGGTTTATTTTATTTTTTTGGAGACAGAGTCTCGCTCTGTCGCCCAGGCTGGAGTGCAGTGAGGCAATCTCAGCTCACTGCAACCTCTGCCTCCCAGGTTCCAAGTGATTCTTCTGCTTCAGCCTCCTGAGTAGCTGGGACTACAGGCGTGAGCCACTGCACCCAGCTGTGATTTTTGGTTCTTGGGAAAGTGCTTTTGTGTGTGTAGTTGTTAAATTGGTGTCCTTGTTGGAGGGATGGGTGGTGGAGCCTTCTACGTCCTGGGCTTTTTATATAGATATGTCACAGACAAGTAATGGACAGTTTTATTCTCGTTCTAATATTTATATCTTTTTTTGTTTTACTGTGTTATCTAGAACTCAGAATAATTTTGAATAAGGGTGGCCATAGCAGCTATTGTCTTATTTCTTACCTTAAGGGTTATGTGCTCAACGTATTTGACATTAAATGTAACATTTAACATGTATGATGTTTTATTTTTGTGTTTTAGTGTTAGGGCCTTCCACTATTGCTCAGGTTGGAGTGCAGTGGCAAGATCACGGCTCACTGTAGCCTTGAACTCCTGGTTCAAGTGATCCTCCTGCCTTGACCTCCTAAGTAGCTGGGACTACAGGCACATACCACCATGCCTAATTTTCAAATTTTGTGTAGAGATGGGGGTCTTGCCTTGTTGCCAGGCTGATCTTGAACTCCTGGGCTCAAGTGATCCTCTATCTTGGTCTCCAAAAGTACTGGGATTACAGGTATGAGCTACCACACCTGGCCTGTCTTTATTTTTTTTTTCTGTGACTTCTTTTATTTTTCTTTATTAATCTTGCCAGATATTTGTCTATTATTCATTCAGATAACTTTTAGGTTTGATGATCCTTTCTAATTTTCACACTTATCCTGTGTTTTTTCTTCTACTGAGCTTATTTTACTCTTCTTTAAAACTTTCTTAAATGCTTAACTAATTATTTTTGAGCTTTTTCTCCTTCCTTTTCTTTTCTTTTTTTCTCTTTTGTTTTGTTTTGTTTTGTTTTCTTTTCTTTTCTTTCTTGAGATAGAGTCTCGCCCTATTGCTCAGGCTGGAGTGCAATGGCATGATCTTGCCTTACTGCAACCTCCGCCTCCCAGGTTCGAGCGATTCTCCTGCCTCAGCCTCCTGAGTAGCTGGGATTACAGGCACCCGCTACCACTGCTGGCTAATTTTTTTTTTTTTTTTTTTTTTTTGGTATCTTTAGTAGAGATGGCATTTTACCATGATGGCCAGGCTGGTCTCAAACTCCTGACCTCATGATCCACCCCCCTTGGCTTCCCAAAGTGCTGGGATTACAGGCGTGAGCCACCGTGCCTGGCTGCTTTTTATTTTTTTTTCTCTCTTTTCTAATATAAGCCTGTAAGGCTACAAATTTCTGTCAAAGGTTTGCTTAAGCTACACTCCACTCCCTTCAGGGCCTGTGGGTTTTTCTCCTCATGTGTGGAGGCGAGAAATTGTAGAAATAAAGACACAAGCCAAAGAGAAGAAAAGACAGCGGGGCCCAGGGGACCACTATCACCAAGACGCGGAGACCGGTAGTGGCCCCGAATGCCAGGCTGCGCTGTTATTTATTGGATACAAGGCAAGGGGGCAGGGTAAGGAGTGTGAGCCATCTCCAATGATAGGTAAGGTCATGTGAGCTACGTGTCCACTGGACAGGAGCCCTTCCCTGTTTGGTAGCTGAGGTAGAGAGAAGGGACAGCTTATGTCATTATTTTTTATATGTATTTCTTGAAGAGATCAACGGCTTAATACTTTCACAAATTCTGCTACTGCAGTTTATCTAGAAGGCAGAGCCAGGTGTACAGGATGGAATATGAAAGCGGACTAGGAGCGTGACCACTGAAGCACAGCATCACAGGGAGACGTTTAGGCCTCTGGATGGCTGTGGCGCGGCTTGACTGATGTCAGGCCTTCCACAAGAGGTGGTGGAGCAGAGTCTTCTCTAACTCCCCCAGGGAAAGGGAGACTCCCTTTCCTGGTCTGCTAAGTAACGAGTGCCTTCCCCAGGCATTGACGCTACCCAAGACCAAGGTCTGCTAAGTAATGCTAGACCAGGGTCTGCTACCCAAGACCAAGGTCTGCTAAGTAATGCTAGACCAGGGTCTGCTAAGTAATAGGTGCCTTCCCAGGCACTGGCATTACCGCTAGACCATGGAGCCCTCTAGTGGCCGTGTCTGGGAGTAACAGGGCTCACACTCTTGTCTCACTTCTTTTTTTTTTTTTTTTTTTTTTTTGAGACGGAGTCTCGCTGTGTCACCCAGGCTGGAGTGCAGTGGTGCGATCTCGGCTCACTGCAAGCTCCGCCTCCCAGGTTTACGCCATTCTCCTGCCTCAGCCTCCCGAGTAGCTGGGACTACAGACGTCCGCCACCACGCCCGGGTAGTTTTTTGTATTTTTTTTTAGTACAGACGGGGTTTCACTGTGTTAGCCAGGATGGTCTCGATTTCCTGACCTCGTGATCCACCCGCCTCGGCCTCCCAAAGTGCTGGGATTACAGGCTTGAGCCACCGCGCCCGGCCTCTTGTCTCACTTCTTACTGTGTCCCTTCAGCTCCTATCTCTGCATGGCCTGGTTTTTCCTAGGTTATAATTGTGGAACAAAGACTATTATAATATTGAAATAAAGAGTAATGGCCGGGTGCAGTGGCTCACGCCTGTAATCCCAGCACTTTGGGAGGCCGAGATGGGCAGATGATGAGGTCAGGAGATTGAGACCATCCTGGATAACATGGTGAAACCCCGTCTCTACTAAAATACAAAAAAAATTAGCCGGGCATGGTGGCGGGCACCTGTAGTCCCAGCTACTTGGGAGGCTGAGGCAGGAGAATGGCATGAACTCGGGAGGCGGAGCTTGCAGTGAGCCGAGATCGCGCCACTGAGCTCCAGCCTGAGCGACTGAACGAGACTCCGTCTCAAAAAAAATAAATAAATAAATAAAAAGTAATGCTACAACTTAATGATTATAATATTTATGTATAATCATATCTATATTTTTAGTGTAACTATTTTTATTATATATTTTTTTGTTATACTGGAACAACTTGTGCCCTCAGTCTCTTGCCTTGGCACCTGGGCGGCTTGCCGCCCACACCCTCTATGGGTGGCCATCAGACTGAGTTTGCTCGGGTTTTTCTTTCTACTGTAACAGGGCAGCGCTGACTTCCATGCCTCACAATTGCTGCACCCTCCCTCTCCCCAACACACAGAAGCACTCTCCATACCATGCTGCCAGGGGTGGAGGAGAGGTGGCTTTAGAGATTCAGGACTGTTTTTTTCTACCTCTTCAGCGCGTCTTTCCGTGATATAAAGTTAAAACTGGGTACTGGGAGTGCTCAACTGATTTTTGGTTTATTTTATTTTTTTGGAGACAGAGTCTCGCTCTGTTGCCCAGGCTGGAGTGCAGTGGTGCAATCTCAGCTCACTGCAACCTCTGCCTCCCAGGTTCCAAGTGATTCTTCTGCTTCAGCCTCCTGAGTAGCTGGGACTACAGGCGTGAGCCACTGCGCCCAGCTGGGATTTTTGGTTCTTGGGAAAGTGCTTTTTTGTGTGTAGTTGTTAAATTAGTATCCTTGTTGGAGGGGTGGGTGGTAGAGCCTTGTACGTCCTCGGCTTTTTATAGAGATATGTCATAGATAAATAATGGACAGTTTTATTCTCATTCTAATATTTACATCTTTTTTTTGTTTTATTGTGTTATCTAGAACTCCCAGAATAATTTTGAATAAGGGTGGCCATAGCAGCTATTGTCTTATTTCTTACCTTAAGGGTTATGTGCTCAACAAATATCACATTAAATGTAACATTTGACATGTATGATACTTTATTTTTGCTTTTTAGTGTTGGAGCCTTCCACTATTGCTCAGGTTGGAGTGCAGTGGCAAGATCACGGCTCACTGCAGCCTTGAACTCCTGGTTCAAGTGATCCTCCTGCCTTGACCTCCTGAGTAGCTGGGACTACAGGCACATACCACCATGCCTAATTTTCAAATTTTGTGTAGAGATCGGGGTCTTGCCTTGTTGCCAGGCTGATCTTGGACTCCTGGGCTCAAGTGATCCTCTGTTTTGGTCTCCAAAAGTACTGGGATTACAGGTATGAGCTACCACACCTGGCCTGTCTTTATTTTTTTTTTCTGTGACTTATTTTTCTTTATTAATCTTGCCAGATATTTGTCTATTAGTCATTCAAATAACTTTTAGGTTTGATGATCCTTTCTAATTTTCACACTTATCCTGTGTTTTTTCTTCTACTGAGCTTATTTTACTGTTCTTTAAAACTTTCTTAAATGCTTAACTAATTACTTTTGAGCTTTTCCTCCTTTTCTTTTCTTTTCTTTTCTCTTTTCTCCTCTTTTCTCTTCTTTTCTCTTTTCTCGTCTCTTCCTTTCTCTTCTTTTCTCTTCTTTTCTCTTCTTTTCTCTTCTTTTCTCTTCTTTTCTCTTCTTTTCTCTTCTTTTCTCTTCTTTTCTCTTCTTTTCTCTTTTCTCTTCTTTTCTCTTCTTTTCTCTTCTTTTCTCTTCTTTTCTCTTCTTTTCTCTTCTTTTCTCTTCTCTTCTCTTCTTTTCTCCTTTTCTCTTCTTCTTTTCTTTTCTTCTTTTCTCTTCTTCTTTTCTCTTCTTCTTTTCTCTTCTTCTTTTCTCTTTTCTCTTCTTTTCTCTTTTCTCTTCTTTTCTCTTTTCTCTTCTTTTCTTTTCTCTTTTCTCTTCTTTTCTCTTTTCTCTTCTTTTCTTTTCTCTTCTTTTTTCTTCTTTTCTCTTCTTTTCTCTTTCTTCTTTTCTCTTCTTTTCTCTTCTTTTTTCTTGAGATAGAGTCTCACCCTATTGCTCAGGCTGGAGTGCAATGGCATGATCTCAGCTTGCTGCGACCTCCGCCTCGCGGGTTCAAGCGATTCTCCTGCCTCAGCCTCCTGAGTAGCTGGGATTACAGTTGCCCTCGACCACTGCTGCCTAATTTTTTTTTTTTTTTTGATATCTTTAGTAGAGATGGCATTTTACCATGATGGCCAGGGTGGTCTCAAACTCCTGACCCATGATCCAGCCCCTATGGCCTCCCAAAGTCCTGGGATTACAGGCGTGAGCCACCGTGCCTGGCTTTTTTTTTTTTTTTTCCCTCTTTTCTAATATAAGCCTACAAGGCTACAAATTTCCAACAAAGGTTTGCTTAAGCTACACTCCACAAGCGTTGACATGTAATATTTTTGCTATTCATCTATTTTTTTTTTTTTTTTTTTTTTTTGAGACAGAGTCCTGCTCTGTTGCCAGGCTGCAGTGCAGTGGCGTGATCTCGGCTCACTGCCACCTTCCTCTCCTGGGTTGGAGTGACTCTCATGCCTCAGCCTCCTGAGTAGTTGGGATTACAGGCGTGCGCCACCACACTCAGCTAATGTTTGTATTTTTAGTAGAGATGGGGTTTTATCATGTTGGCCAGGATGGTCTCGATCTCCTGACCTCATGATCCACACACCTCAGCCTCCCAAAGTGCTGGGATTACAGGCGTGAGCCACCGCGCCCGGCCTTTGCTATTCATCTATAACAGTGTCTTTTCTAATCTTCGTTATGGGCTCTCTTTCAACCCATGAGGTTTTTGTTGTTTGTTTTTTGGGGGGAACGGGAATGATTGGATAGGGAAACACCAGGTAAATGGCATAATTATAATCCTTGCTTCATGAGACAGTATAGTTGATTTATACAAATCCCTTTCTTCATGCATTTATTAAGATGAAATTTACATAGCACATGAATCATTTTAAACTGAACAGTTCCGTGGCATTTAGTGCATTTGCAATGTTGTACAACCACGACTGTAGTTCCAAAACATTTTCACCACTGCAAAATAAAACTCTGTACCCATGAAACAGTTTCTTCCTGTGCCTTCACCCTGCAGCCCCCAGCAACTATAAATATACATTTTATTTTTATAGGTTTACCTCTTCTGGATATTTCATATAGGTGGAATCATAAACTGTGTGAACTTTCTGTCTGGCTTCTTACACTGAGCATAATGCTTTCAGGGTTCATTTACATGTAGCGTTTGTCAGTGCTGTATTCCTTTTCATGGCTGAGTAGTATTCCACTGTATGGATGGACAATTTGTTTATACAATTTGTTATTGGACATATGGGATGTTTCTATGGCTTTTTTTTTTTTTTTTTTTCCAGACAGGGTCTCACTCTGTTGCTCAGGCTGGAGTATAGTGGCATGATCATAGCCCACAGTAATCTTGTACTCCTGGGCTCAGGCAATCCTCCCACTCAGCTTCCTGAAGTAGCTGGGAGTATACGTGTATGCCACCACACCCTGCTGATTTTTCTATTTTTTGCAGAGACTATGTCTCACTATGTTGTCCAGGCTGGTCTCGAACTCCTGGGCTCAAGCAGTCCTCCCGCTTCGCCCTCCCAAAGTGTTGGGATTACAGCAGCGAACCATTGTAACAAGTTGTTTCTACCTTTATTGTGACTAGTGCTGCTATGAACATTCATGTAAATATTTGAGTACCTGCTTCCATTTCTTTTGGGTCTCTTCCTAGGAGTGGAATTGCTGGTTTTTGATACAGAGTTTCGCTCTTCTTACCCAGGCTGGAGTGCAGTGGTATGATCTTGACTCACTGCAACCTGTGCCTCCCAGGTCCAAGCGATTCTCCTGCCTCAGTCTCCTGAGTACCTGGGATTACAGGCACGCACCACCATGCCCGGCTAATTTTGTATTTTTAGGAGAGATGGGGTGTCTCCATGTTGGTCAGGCTGGTCTTGAACTCACTACCTCAGGTGATCCACCCGCCTCGGCCTCCCAAAGTTCTGGGATTATAGGCACGAGCCACCGCAGCTGGTCAACACTTCTTTTATTATACCCACTCTTGTGGATGTAAAGTGGTTTTGTTTTGTATTTTCCTAACAACTAATGATGTTGAATATCTTTTCATGTGCTTGTTGGCCATTTCTTTTTGGGATTTTTTTTGTCTTTTCCTTTTTTAGACGGAGTCTTGCTGTTGCTGCCCAGGCTGAAGTGCAGTGGCGTGATCTCGGCTCACTGCAATCTCTGCCTCCTGGGTTCAAGCGATTCTTCTGCCTGACCCACCTCCCGAGTAGCTGGGGCTACAGGCACATGCCACTATGCCGGGCTAGTTTTTGTATTTTTAGTAGAGATGGGGTTTCACCATGTTGGCCTCGAACTCCTGACGTCGTGATTCACCCGCCTCGGCCTCCCAACGTGCTGGGATTATAAGTGTGAGCCACCACACTCAGCCAAGAAATTTCTATTCAAGTCCTTTGTCTGTCTGTTTCTTTTCTTGTGGAGACAGGAGTCTTGCTATATTTTCCAGGTTGGTCTTGAATTCCTGGACTCAATTGATCCTCTTGCCAAAGCCCCCAAAGTGCTGGGATTACAGGGGTGAGCCACCACACCTGGTTGCTGCCCTTTTTTTTTTTTTTTTTTTTTTTTTTTGAGACGGAGTCTGGCTCTGCTGCCCAGGCTGGAGTGCAGTGGCATGATCTTGACTTACTGCAACCTCCGTCTCCCAGGTTCAAGTGATTCTCCCACCTCAGCCTCCCGAGTAGCTGGGATTACAGGCACCCACCACCACGCTGGCTACTTTTTGTATTTTTAGTAGAGATGGGGTTTCGCCATGTTGGCGAGGCTGGTCTCTGACTCCTGACCTCAGGTGACCTGCCCGCCTTGGCCTCCAAAGTGCTAGGATGACAGGCATGAGCTACCGTGCCTGGCCACCCATTTTTCAAATTAGGATTTTTGTTGTTGTTGAGTTGTAAGACATATATATATATGGGTTATATATGTATGTGTATATGTATACACACTTACACAAACATACATATACATATATATATATCCTGGATTCTAGAACCTCTTCAGATATATATTGTATGCAAATATTTTCTTTCATTTTGTAGCTTGTCATATCCCTTTAAAAATTGTATTTAATAATGTGTGTGTCACTTCACTTCAAAAACTTCACCTCTCTTACGCCTGTAATCCCAGCACTTTGGGAGGCCGAGGCAGGTGGATCACCTGAGGTCAGGAGTTCGAGACCAGCCTGACCAACATGACAGAACCACCTCTCTAGCCGGGCGTGGTGGCGCACACCTGTAGTCCCAGCTACTCGGGAGGCTGAGGCAGGAGAATCACTTGAACCCGGGAGGCGGAGGTTGCAGCGAGCCGAGATGGCACCAATGCATTCCAGCCTGGGTGACAGGCAGAGACTCCGTCTCAAAAAACAAAAAAAACTTTACTTCACTTCAAAAACTAGAACAGTGATAGTAATTGATATCTATCTGAATCCCACCCCCTTACCTTCCCAGATCAAAGATAATTTACTAATTTGAACTTTGTGTTTATATTTTATTATAGTTCTACTAGCTAGGTATTCATGCCTATACATTATTTCATTTGGGCTGTTTTTGAGCTTTATAAAAGATCTGTTGTACACAGGGCTGAATGGTTTTCTAGTGTTGGTAACGATTTATACTCCCCCGATAATGTATGTGAGACTACTGACCCCCCACATTCTCCCCAACACTTTGTTGTCCACTTTCTTTTGTTGTTTTTGTTTGCTTGTTTTGAGACCGAGTTTCTCTCTGTCGCCCAGGCTGGAGTGCAGTTGGGCAGAGATCTCAGCTCACTGCAAGCTCCGCCTCCCGGGTTTATGGCATTCTCCTGACTGGGCCTCCTGAGTAACTGGGACTACAGGCGCCTGCCACCACGCCCAGCTAATTTTTTATATTTTAGTAGAGATGGGGTTTTACTGTGTTAGGATGGTCTCGATCTCGTGACCTCGTGATCCACCCGCCTCGGCCTCCCAAAGTGCTGGGATTACAGGCGTGAGTCACCGCACCCAGCTTTTGTTTTGTTTTGAGATGGAGTGTCGCCCTGTTGACCAGGCTGGAGTGCAGTGGCGAGATCTTGGCTCACTGCAACCTCTACCTCCCGGGTTCAAGTGATTCTCCTGCCTCAGCATCCCAGGTAATTGCGATTACAGGTGTGCATCACCCTGCCCTGCTAGTTTTTGTATTTTTAGTAGAGATGGGGTTTTACCATATTGCCCAGGCTGGTCTTGAACTCCTGACCTCAAGTGATCTGCCTGCCTCAGCCTCCCAAAGTGATGGGCTTCCAGGTGTGAGCCACCAGGCCTGGCCTCCGTTTCTTTATTTTTGGAGCTCTTGAAGAGACAGTGACCTCCCCCAGGCTAACCCTTGGGAAGCCTGTGGGATTTTACCCCACTCCCTCCACTATCCCAAGGGAGGTTCCAGGGACCACGAAGATGGGAAATCTACTGGACTTAAGGACTTCGGAGACAGGCCTGGTCCACGAACTCCGTGTGAGCTTGGGCAAAGGACGTGACCTTTCAGAGCTAGTCTGTAAGTCTTTGAGGGACTGACCAAGGGTACCTTAAATGTGGAGGAAGCGGCTCCTTTGAGTCGCTGGCTGGCGAGTCAGGGGCTCATCTGGGAACAGCATGGGGAGGGGGTGGTGTCTGGGCTCTGTTCCTAACTGGGACCCCTGGGGCCCTGCATCCTTGGGTGGCAGTGAGTATCCCGTCAGTGGGGTATGTAAGTACAGAGGCCTGGCTCCCTCGGGAGTCTCTGGGGATGAAGAAGGAGCTTTGATAGGGACCCAAGTTCTCAGGCAGAAAATTTGGCTCTGTTTATGTTTTAATCGGACCCTTTTCAGGCTGGGGCTCCCCCCAGTCCCCAGGCTACAGCCTGGAGGTGTCTCTGGCCAGCCACAACATCCAGCTGCTGGCTCTCGGCTCTGTCCATTTGCCCAGAGGGAAGAAGGGCGGGTGGGCAGAAGGAAGGGGCTGGAGACAGATCTCAACCCTCCCCGCCCACCTCGGGGGGGCCTCCCTGTCTCCGGAAAGGTGGCCCAGGGCCGCCAGTCCAGTCACCCCAGAAATATCCAAGGCGTTGGGGGCAGCCTTTTACGGCCAGCCCTGCCTGGCTATGTGGCCATCGTGTGCCTGGTTAGACACCCGGCCACCCGGCGCCGAAGGCCATCAGTGGGGGCTGGCCTCGGCCCTCCAGCTGCCCCGTTCTTTAGCTGCAGAGGTTCCTGGGCTCCCGCCTCCTCCTCCTCACTGGAGTCTGATTCTTCCACATCACTACGAATGTCCTTCTCCATCTGGGGAACAGAGAGAGGGATGGAGCTGGGAGCAAGGAGGAAGGACGAGCTTGGGGCTGGGGCCCCTGGGGAGGTCCAGTCATACCTGACCCTTCTTTATGAA
This sequence comes from Chlorocebus sabaeus, assembly GCF_047675955.1. Taxonomy (NCBI): domain Eukaryota; kingdom Metazoa; phylum Chordata; class Mammalia; order Primates; family Cercopithecidae; genus Chlorocebus; species Chlorocebus sabaeus. Next base: position 54,266,674 of record NC_132909.1, read on the forward strand.
GCTACAGAGCATGCGCAGAATGAGGCAAGACCAGAACACGTGCAGCAGCTGCAGCAACATCAGAAGCCCGTTGCAGAAGTAGTAACCGAAGAAAGGGCCCCTGTTGCCGAGGGACTCGTAGTATGTGGTGTAAAGGATCCTACAGCGGGAGGGAGAGGAGGAGGCCGGGACTTGACCAGCTGCTGTAGCCCCTAGTCCTAGGGATTTCTAACTGGCATGGCCTTCCCTGCTCCATAACCTTCTATGGCTCCCTAGTGCCCCCCCGACCCCATCATACCTACACATTTTTTTTTTTGTTTTTTTTTTGTTTTTTTTTTGAGACGGAGTCTTGCTCTGTAGCCCAGGCTGGAGGGCAGTGGCACGATCTGGACTCACTGCAAGCTCCACTTCCTGGGTTCACGCCATTCTCCTGCCCCAACCTCCCGAGTAGCTGGGACTACAGGAACCCGCCACCACGCCCGTCTAATTTTTTTGTATTTTTAGTAGAGACGGGGTTTCACTGTGTTAGCCAGGATGGTCTCCATCTCCTGACCTGGTGATCCGCCCGCCTCGGCCTCCCAAAGTGCTGGGATTCCAGGCGTGAGCCACCGCGCCCGGCCCATACCTACACTTGAGCTGGGTACGCGAGGCCCCCTCTCGCTTGTACTAAATGAGCAGAACACACATAAGCTCCCTGACTGGCCATTCATGAACCCCACCCAAGCGGGTACTTATGATCCCAGCTGCTTTCCTGGGTGGCACTCTGGCACCTTCTCTCCACTCCTCAGACCCCCATCACCTCCCCCTCATCAGCAGGTGACCGCCTACTCACCTCAGAGGGGAGGGGCTTCATGTCTCAGGAAGGCAAGCGGTAGGGACTCATCTCCCAAGGAGTATAAAAGGGGAGGGGCCTCACCTCCAGGAAGGCAGAGAGGGTGGGGCCTCCCAGGTAGCCAGATAGGGGCGGGGCTTTGTCTCCCAGGGAGGCTGAGAGGGGCGGGCCTTCATTTTCACTGTGCAACCCAAGCCAGTAGGAAAGAATGTTCCCCAGCACCGCTCCTCCCCTCAAACTCCTCCTTGCTTGTTGCCTGGGACACTGTCCTGGAGCCCAACTCCCACCACACCCTCTCTTCTCAAACTCAGCTCTGGTTCTTTTGTTGTTTTGAGGCGGAGTCTCACTCTGTCCCCCAAGGCTGGTGTGCAGTGGTGCAATCTCAGCTCACTGCAACCTCCGCTTCCCAGGTTCCAGCGATTCTCCTGCCTCAGCCTCTCAAGTAGCTGGGATTATAGGTGCCTGCCACCACGCCCGGGTAATTTTTGTATTTTTAATAGGTTGTTTTTGCCATTTTGACCAGGCTGGTCTCGAACTCCTGACCTCAAGTGATCTGTCCGCCTCAGCCTCCCAAAGTGCTGGGATTACAGGTGTGAGCCACCGCACCTGGCCTTCCTGCTGGGTCTTTATCATCAGTGCCAACCCCGCTGTTATTTCACACAAGAAAGGAAAAACCAAAAAACTCAGTCTTGCCTCTACTGTGCCCCTCTGGGTACCAACTTTTTTCTTTTCCCTGTAGGCTTATTTCTTTTTCTTTGGAACTCCTTCAAAGTACTGGCTGGGCTGGGTACGGTGGCTAATGCCTATAATCCCAGCACTTTGGAGGTGGAGGTGGGTGGATCACGAGGTCAGGAGTTCGAGCCCAGACTGGCTAACATGGTGAAACCCCTATCTCTAAAAACAAAAAACTAAAGAAACAAAAAAAAATTAGCCAAGTGTGGTGGTGCCTGCCTGTAATTCCAGCTACTCAGGAGGCTGAGGCAGGAGAATCGCTTGAACTCGGGAGGCAGAGGTTGTGGTGAGCCGAGATCACACCATTGCATTCCAGTCTGGGTGACAGAGTCAGACTCCATCTCAAAAAAAACTACTGGCTGCAGCTGCTGTGTTTCTCCTACCCCGTAATCAGCCTGTAGGGTTACCAGCGACCTTGCCTTCCTCACTCCACAGTGTTCAGCCCTGCATTGCCACCAACCAGTACAACAGGTTTTGAGCGGCCTTCCCTCCTCCCTGGGCCCCTTCCCTCTCTGGCTCCTGCCACCCCACCATCTCCCCATCTCACAGTCACTTCTGCCTAATCTCCTCAGGCCTTGAACCCAAGACAGGTGGGAGCCATGGAGGGTTGTAGCCAGAGGAGGGATGTGATCTGACCCATAGGCTCCATGGGCCCTGTTCTTCCTCTCGACCTGCAAACATCAGGGAGCCCGAGGACTGAGCCTCTCTGTCCACACCTAGTCCCTAGGTGATGCTATCCAGGCTGCTGGCTGAAAAGACCAGCCATGGACTGGCAACTCCTACATTACCTTTCTCCAGAAGCCCAGACTGGCATGCCCACTGCCTTCTCCATGTCTCCTCTGAGGCCACAGACCCCTCAAACCCAGCAGGGCTGAGCTCCTGCTGCCTCAAGCAGTTCCTTCTGTGACTGTTCCCATCTCCTGATCCCAGAGGCATCCCCTTGAGTCTGCTCACTTATCTCGCCTACCCTGGGTCCTCTCGCTCCTGCCCACACTTCCCGTGTTTCCCCTGCAGCTGCTAGAGGGCATCCAGAACACCTAGGTCAGATCGAATCCCTCCTCTGCTTATAACCTCCGTGACTCCCATCTCCCTCGGGGTCAAAGCCAAAGTCTTCCCCACAGCCCTCAAGGACCTGCACAGTCTACCCCCACTCCTTCCCTGCCCTCCCCCTCACCCACTCTGCTCCAGCCACACAGGCCTCCTTGCTGCTGTTCCTCTAACATGCCAGGCATGGTCTTGCCTCAGGACATTTGCACAGGCTGTTCTGACTGGAACGCTCTTCCCCTCTGATCAACGTGGTTCTGTGCCTTACCTCCCTCCCACCTCTCTATACAAACACTGCCAGCGAGGCATTCCCTGCCACTGTAATTCCAACTACCCACCCCTCCCATACTTCCTGCTCCCTTCCCGACATTTTTTTTTTTAACTTATTTATGTAGTGATGGAGTCTTGCTCTGTCACCCAGGATTGAGTGCAGTGGTGTGATCTCGGCTCACTGCAACCTCCGCCTCCTGGGTTCAAGTGATTCTCCTGCCTCAGCCTCCTGAGTAGCTGGGATTACAGGTGCTTGTTACCACGCCCAGTATTAATGAACTAAAAACAATTGTACTAATTATTGTGTTTTTAGTAGGGACGGGGTTTCTTTATGTTGGCCAGGGTGGTCTCGAACTCCTGACCTCAGGTGATGCAGCCACCTCGGACTCCCAAAGTGCCGGGATTACAGGTGTGAGCTATCACACCTGGCCAATTTAATTTTTTTAAAGATGAAGTCTCCCTCTGTCACCCAGGCTGGAGTGTAGTGGTACAATCTCAATCCACTGTAGCCTCTGCCTCCTGGGTTTAAGTGATCCTCCTGCCTCAGCCTCCTGAGTTGCTGGGATTACAGGCATGCACCATCACATTTGGCTCATTTTTGTATTTTTAGTAGAGACAGGGTTTCATCATGTTGGCCAGGCTGGTCTTGAACTCCTGGCCTCAAGTGATCTGCCCGCCTCAGCCTCCCAAAGTGCTGGGATTACAGGTGTGAGCTACCACGCCTGGCCCTCCAACTTTATTTTCTTGTTAGTAAATCTCTCCTTTGCATGCTGTGTAGTTCACCTGGCTGCCCCATTTACCCTCCACTCCACCCATGAAGTGTCTGCTCACGAGGGCAGGGATCTTTGAACTGTGGCCTCTGCTGTGTTCCCAGCACACTCAAGAGACCCCATAAATATTGACTGGGCAGACTTTGGTGCGCTGGCAACCCTGACGCCTCCCCCCACTCCATGGTCCAGGCACGCTGAGTAATTCTAATTCTCTGTCTCACCTCTGCACCTTTGCATATGCTGTGCCCTCTGCCTGTCATGCCCTTCCCTGCCTTCTCCTGGAACTCTCCCAGCCGAGATCCCCGGCTCCTTAGGGCAGGTTACCAATGGTGAGGCAGTCCTGGTGTCTCAGACATGCCCTCCCACCTCCCTGACCCCCATGGGAGGGCTGACTCACTGGGTGGGGAAGAGGACCAGTCGGGTGTAGAAGAAGACCAAGGAGAAGATGAGGAAGAGAGCGTCACACACGTGCTGATACTGCGTGTAGTTGACCATCTTACAGGCCTGAGAAGGGCAGCGCGGAGAAATGGGCTCAGGACCGGGGGCCTGGCCTCAAGGAGAAGGTGCTATGGGACGGGAACAGGTGAGGTGGGGTGGGGCCTTGATTCCAGGAACTACCTACATTTCCAGGAAAGGTAAGGATTGTGAATATAGGCCTGGCACGGTGGCTCACGCTTGTAATCCCAGCACTTTGGGAGGCCGAGGCGGCGGATCACCTGAGGTCAAGAGTTCGAGCCCAGCCTGGCCAACATGGTGAAATCCCATCTCGACTAAAAATACGAAAATTAGTTGGGCGTGGTGGCGGACACCTGTAATCGCAGCTACTTGGGAAACTGACGCAGGAAGATCACTAGAACCTGGGAGGCAGAGGTTGCAGTGAGCACAGATTGCGCCATTGCACTCCAGTCTGGGAGAGAGTGCAAGACTCCATCTCAAAGAATACATACATGCATGCATGCACATGTCTATAGCTGTATCCTCCAAGAAGGGAGGCTGAGGGGCGGGGCTTTATCTCCCAGAAAGACAGAGGGGGCAGGACCTCATCTCCCAAGGAAGCTGAGAAGGGTGGGAGGGGGTCGTCTCTGCCCATGGAAGGTAGGAGGGGTGGGGCTTCATCACCCAGGAAGATAGAGGGGGTGGGGTCTTATCAGCCTGAAAGACACAGGGGACAGGGCCTTATTACCTGAGGAGGCCAGGAGGGTGGGCTCCATTTCCCAGGAAGGTTGGGAGGAATGGGACCTCATCTCTAGGGGCACCTGGGAGGGCTGGGCCCGCCTCCAGCAGGTAGTCGGCGGAATCGTGTAACAGCAGCACCAGAGAGCCGATGCGCAGCAGGTTGGCGCTGTAGGAGAAGGTCATCAGGATGACCACCACGAAGTGATGTATCACCTGCTCCTTGAAATCCTGCAGGAGACAGTGGGTCCCAGTGGGGATGAGGCTTGATGCTGGAAGGTGCCCCACCCTATGGGCCAAGAAATGCGTCCTTTTGTATGGCCTCTGGGCCCATGGCCTCTATGCCTCCTGCAAGAGGCACCAGGGAGCTCTCAAGGTACGGCTGTGAGGCTGTCCTACCACCCCGCACCCCAGCTCCCTATCTGGCGACGGGGTCTTCCAGACTCTTGTGTGGCCTCACCTTGCGCTTGACATCAAAGGGCAGCCTGATGAGCAGTGAGAGGTAGAAAGCCAGCTCCAAGAGGTACCACCAGTACAGGGATGGCTTCAGGGTCTGCAGCAGGGCAGGACAAGGTTAGCTGTGGGGAGCGAAGGCTCCACTCCCTTTGCTCAAAACCAGGATACTTGAATCCCAATGAGTGAGCTCCCCATCCCTGGAGGTAATCAAGGGCAGTGGTTTGGTGGAAGCGCCTGCTTGGAGTTTCCTAGCCTCTCTCTATTCCCCAGAGGAATCAAAGAGCCAGAGTAGGACTCAGTGGGGAATGATGATGGTGTCAGGGCTCGGGTCCCATGTCCATGGCTGCAGCAACTGTTATCACCCTGGTCTCCAAGCTTTTGTGCGCGTGTACACCCACCCACCCCCACACCCCCACTCACCTGGTTTGGGTAATTTTCCAAGCACTTTACTGGGGCCCACAGCCACGATTCCTGCAGGGAAACGGGTGTTAGGCTGTGCGGAGGTGAGAATCCAGCTTCCCACCCTGGGTCTGTGGGCTCTTTGGGTGGTCTCATAGATGCTGCCTTCACCCAGCCCTGCTTTTTCCTGCCTCTCAATCTCCACTGGGGAGCTCATTCACTGCAGAACCCTAAACTTCTGGTGCATGGCAGATCCTGAGTACCTGTTGTGTGAATTCACCAGCACCTGGCCAAGCTCGCTGGCTCCTCAGCTGCACGTTTTCCTCTCTGGCTGCGCCCCTCACACACTCCCTCCCACCAGATCCGGGCCTGGGGCATAGGAGGCATTTCTGGGGCCGGCAAGCAGTCAGCCACACTCAGGTACACTCACGTGGACAGGACTGAGAGACCACCCACGAAGGAGGACAGGTAGAAAAGAAATCTCCAGCTGTGGATGGGGAGGGAGCTGTGAATACAGGAGACACCTCCCCTGCTGCCTTGCACCCCAGAAGTCGCCTTCAGCCCCATCCTGGGTTTACCTGGCCTCACAGAGCTTCTTGGTCAGCTGCGGTCGATCCTGCTTCCGGCGTCTCCGGAACCATCGCTGGGTCTGCCGCAGTGTGAGGCCACACCGGGCGGCCAGGAGGGACAGCTGGGGCTGCGCGGGGGTTGGGGGGGGGGTGATGGGGACAAGGGTCATAGAGGCCCTGTGGTGGCTTCCCTCATGTCCCCAGACAGGACTTGGCTCTGCCCTCTCCCCCACTGCGGCCCCACGTCTTGCCTACAAGGTGACCATGTCTATATGGAGAGGCAGTGTTGGGGGTCCCAGCGTGGGGGCCTGCAGAATACTTGGGCCTTCACAGAAGCAAATCCTGTTCATAGGGCAGGCAAGTCGCTGATGGGGATGGGATTAAGAGAGATGCTGGTGTGCATCCTCCTCTACCCCCAGCTAGGCTTCCCTGCGTCCCTCCAGAACGGTCAGTTCCCACCTGCAACCTAGGCAGGCAGTTGAGACCTTGTCCCAGCCTAAGCCCTACGTGAAGAGGGAAACTGACAAGTAGAGGGGGAGTCACGTGGCTTCTAGCTCTGTGGAAAGCACCTTGTTGCCCCCAGGGCATGTGGTTTTAAGCATTCCCCACCCCACTTAGGATGCATCCACGTCTCCACAGTGCAGAGCCTGTCCAGCGGGCAGCCACACCAGAGATGGGAATGGAGGAAGGGTCACAGGGCTGCTTCTGTTCCTCCATCTCCTACCAGCTCAGATCTTCCATTCCTCCCCCAGAATAGGAGAGCAAGCAACTTCTTTCACTGTCCTACGATCTGTCCATTGTGCAACTGTGCCCACTGAGGCCCAGGGCGGCTGGGAGAGGTGGGGCTCCATCTTCCAGGGAGGCTGGGAGGAGCGGGACCCCCATCTCCCAGGGAGGCTGTTAGGGGCGGGACCCCATCTCCCAGGGAGGCTGGGTGGGGCGGGGCACCGTATCCCAGGGAGGCTGTCGGCGGGGGGGAACCCCATCTCCCAGGGACACTGGTAGGGATGGGGCTCCATCTTCCAGGGAGGCTGGGAGGGGGCGGGTCCTCATTTCCCAGGGAGGCTAGCGGGGCAGGGCTCATTTCCCAAGGAATCGGGGATGAAGAGTGGAAAGTGGGGCATTGCAGGGGTGCCTGAAGCCACCTTGGCATCTCCTGCCTCAACAGATGGGCCACACACCACCCGCCGGCTCCACCCCAAGGGCAGTAGTGCCGGTCACAGGGCACTGGGGGGCTCTCACCTCCTTGGGCCTGTGCCCTTCCGTGAGGAAGTGTTTCTCCAGCGTGGCATTGGGCTTCACCTGCCTCCTGGTCTGATTCCTCACACCCAGCCACCGGCTCAGGGGCAGGCCAATGAATTTGGGTGCAAGGGAGACAAAGACCATCGGCCCAGGTGAAGAGACGGGGCTGCCTGTGTGTGCGGGGGCAGATATGCTATCGGTGGGTAAACCAAGTCTCAGAGGGGCACAGTTACAGGCACAGAGGGCACAGCTGGCACGTGGCAGGGTGTGTAAGACTTGGGGTCTGTCTGCTCCATCTGCTCAGAGGGTTTGGAGGCCCAGAGTCAGAAAGGCTCGTAAGGCAGGACTCGATTTTCCACTTATTCCTGGCCTCATCCCCTGGGGCCCTGGAGGGGTAGCCTGGCTGCTGCGTTAGACCAAACATAAGAAAGGCAGCTGGCTCACATGAGGTCAGAAGTTCGAGACCAGTCTAATCAATATGGTGAAACCTTGTCTCTACTGAAAATACAAAATCATCTGGGTGTGGTGGCGTGTGCCTGTAATCCCAGCTACGTGGGAGGCTGAGGCAGGAGAATTGCTTGAACCTGGAGGGAGAGGTTGCAGTGAGCCAGGATGGCGTCACTCTACTCCAGCCTGGGCGACAGAGCGATTCTCCATCTCAAAAAAAAAAAAAAAAAGGCACTTGGACCTGTGATGTGTCTGCTGGGTGAGGGTGTGCAGACCAGCTCTTGGGGTAGACAGGTACCTTTGCCCCATCCCAAACCAGGGATGAGAGTGTCTTCACTGCCTTTCTCACTGTGGCCTGGGTCCTGGCCTGACCCCCCGCCAGGCTAAGGGCCCCCCACGGGCAGGGGTTGTTCCCACTCCAAGCCCCTCCTCCCAGCATCCCCCTTCCAGGGTAAAGACTTGGAGATCAGGGACCCTGGTCAACCAACATATTGCCCACAAGAGGGCGCGCCAACACCACAGGTGGGGACCAAATTTTATATCCACCATCCATCCCAACATCATCCCTCATTTGGGGAAAGGCTCAGAGCAGCCTAGCAAGGAACTCATTGCAGACTAAATCATGATGCGGAGAGAAAGGGCAGATACTTAAGCACTTAATCTGCTAAGCGTGGGGCCAAGTCCATATTATACAGTGGCTCACCTAACCCTAACTTAGTCCCCATTGTCGTAATGGGCAAACTGAGGCTCAGAGACAGTCTGAGGTGACACTGTGGGCAGGCGGAAGACCTGAAATTTGAACTCAGGATTCTGGTTTTTGTTTTAAGAGGCAGGGTCTCCTTTTGGAGGTGGAGGGTGGGTGGATCGCTTGAACTCAGGAGTTCAAGACCAGCCTGGGCGACATGGTGAGATCTCGTCTCTACTAAACATACAAAAGTGAGCTGGGTTGTGATGTCACTCGCCTGTAATCCCAGCACTTTGGGAGGCCAAGGCAGGCGGATCACCTGATGTCAGGAGTTTGAGACCAGCCTGGCCAACATGGCAAAACCCCGTTTCTACTAAAAATACAAAAATTAGGTATGGTGGCACATGCCTGTAATCCCAGTTACTTGTGAGGCTGAGGTCAGAGAATCACTTGAACCTGGGAGGCAGAGGTTGCAGTGAACTGAGATCGTGCCACTGCCCTCCAGCCAAGGTGAAAGAGCTCTGTCTCAAAAAAAAAGCCAGGCGTGGTAGCACATGCCTGTAGTCCCAGTACTGAGGCTTTTTTTTTTTTTTTGAGATGGAGTTTTGCTCTTGTCGCCCAGGCTGGAGTGCAGTGGCATGAATGATCTCAGCTCAATGCAACCTCTGTCTCCTGGGTTCAAGCAATCCTCCTGCCTCAGCCTCCTGGGTAGTTGGGACTAGAGGCGTGCACCACCACACCCAGCTCATTTTTTGTACTTTTGGTAGAGAGAGGGTTTCACCATTCTGGTTGGGCTGGTCTCGAACTCCTGACCTTGTGATCTGCCTGCTTCGGCCTCCCAAAGTGTTGGGATTATAGATGTGAGCCACTGTACCCAGCCTAATTTTTGTATTTTTTTTTTTTTTTTTTTTTTTTGAGATGGAGTCTCGCTCTGTCACTCAGGCTGGAGTGCAGGGGCTGGATCTCGGCTCCCTGCAAGCTCTGCTTCCCGGGTTTACGCCATTCTCCTGGCTCAGCCTCCCGAGTAGTTGGGACTACAGGCGCCCGCCATCTCGCCCAGCTAGATTTTTGTACTTTTTTTTTTTCAGTAGCGATGGGGTTTCACCGTGTTAGCCAGGATGGTCTCGATCTTCTGACCTCGTGATCCGCCCATCTCGGCCTCCCAAAGTGATGGGATTACAGGCTTGAGCCACCGCGCCCGGCCTGTATTTTTTTTAATAGAGACAAGGTTTCACCATGTTGCCCAGTCTGGTCTTGAACTCCTGGACTCAAGTGATCCACCCGCCTCAGCCTCCCAAATTGCTGACATTACGGGCCTCAGCTACCACGCCTGGCCTAGATTCAATTTTTTTTTTTTTAAAAAGGGCTAAAATCCCTGCATTTGAAACTGGAAAACCCTCCGCCCACCCCACTGTCCTTCACAGAGGCCCTGGGATGCCTTTGGGATGAGATAACACCCCCAGCTCATATTTGCCGTTTTTTGTTGCTTTTAAGGTGGAGTCTCACTGTATTGCCCAGGCTGGAGTGTAGTAGCACAATCTTGGCTCACTGCAACCTCCGCCTCCCAGGTTCAGGCGATTCTCCTGCCTCAGCCTCCTGAGGAGTTGGGATGACAGGTGTGCAGTCAGCTAATTTTTGTATTTTTAGCACAGACGGGGTTTCACCATGTTGGCCAGGCTGGTCTTGAACTCCTGACTTGAAGTGATCCGCCCACCTCAGCCTCTCAAAGTGTTGGGATTACAGGTGTGAGGCATGGTGCCCGGCCTCCCATCCCTGTTTTATGAAGATGCTGGCACACCCAGCCCCGAACTGCGGGCAGTGTTCCTATAAACCAGGAATCAGAGGCCAGAATTGTGGGTGGTGGCGGCAGGCTGGAGCTGGGAAAAGCACTTTGGTGCAAAGCCAGCTTCCACTCGGGACATGCTGCAATGGCAAATTGCACACAGAGCACGAGCACATACTGGCGTGACTGCGGGGGCGATGGGTTGCGGCAGGGCAGACACCTCTCAAAGGCGAGGCGCATGGCCAGGAGGACCGGTGCCAGGGGCACGGCTGCCAGCATGTCCTGGGGGTGGGGGTAGACACGGCCATCCCGGTCTTCCAGCTCTGCCCATGTGACATTGGGTGGTAACCAGAACCTGTGCTGCCAAAACCACTCGTTGAAACCGGACAGCATTCTGTGGACACAGGTTCCAGTTAGCTGGGAGGGCTGCAAGAAGAATGGGTGGGGCAAGTGGGACCTGAGAGGCTGGAGCCTCGCAACTCCTAACTGGGCGGTTATCAGCGCAGTTGACCACCAGGAGGTGGGACCAGAAGATGGAACTCCCCTTGCCTGGGACTTTGGAACTATCCTGTGGCCCCAGAAGAGTGGGGCTTTAGCCACTACTCCATTCTCATCACCCCTGCCTTCACTTGCCTGGTCAGTGTTAAAGGCAGAGTTGGGCTGTGTGTCCTTAGGCAAATGACCCCTCAGAACCTCAAGTTCATCTGTAAAACACAGGAGTAGGCCGGGCGCAGTTGCTCACACCTGTAATCCCAGCACTTTGGGAGGCCAAGGCAGGTGACTCACGAGGCCAGGAGTTGAAGAGCAGCCTGACCAACGTGGTGAAACCCTATCTCTATTAAAAATACAAAAATGAGCTGGGCGTGGTGGCGCACGCCTGTAATCCCAGCTACTCGGGAGGCTGAGGCAGGAGAATGGCTTGAACCCGGGAGGCGGAGGTTGCAGTGAGCCAAGATCGTGCCATTGCACTCCAGCCTGCGTGACAGAGTGAGACTCCATCTCAAAAATAAAACAGAGACAGTAATACCCAGGCTTCTCAACCTAAAGAGCTTGGCCTACTGATTTTTAACAAGACTAATAACAACACAGCCCAAAAATAATAGTTATTATTCTGCACTTAACTGATGCCAAGATGGTAGCCAGAAGTCAGGGGAGTGGCTGCTTGGGGTCAGAAACTTGAGTGGTGGTTGGGCACCGTGGCTCATGCCTGTAATCCCAGCCCTGTGGGAGGCTGAGGTGGGCAGATCACTTGAGGTCAGGAGTTTGAGACCAGCCTGGCCAACATGGCAAAACTCCATCTTTCCTAAAAATGCAAAAATTAGCCAGACATGGTGACAGGTGCCTATAATCCCAGTTACTCAGGAGGCAGAGGCAGGAGAATCACTTGAAACCGGGAGAAGGAGGTTGCAGTGAGCCAAGATCATGCCACTGCACTCCAGCCTGGACGACAGAGCAAAACTCTGTCTCAAAAAAAAAAAAAAAAAACAAAACTTGAGTCCTCAAATGTCCAGGAAGGTTTCTTTCCACTGCAGGAAGCTGCCTCTGAAGCAGCCCCCAAAGATGAAGGATTTAAAGAAATCCAGAGGCCGGGTGTGGTGGCTCACTCCCAGCACTTTGGGAGGCCGAGGCAGGTGGAGCATGAGGTCAGGAGTTCAAGACCAGCCTGGCCCACATGGTGAAACCTTGTTTCCATTAAAAACACAAAAATAATTGGCCAGGCATGGTGGCATGTGCCTGTAACCCCAGCTACTTGGAAGGCTAAAGCAGGAGAATCAGTTGAACCTGGGAGGCAGAGGTTGCAGCGAGTCGAGATCATGTCACTGTACTCCAGACTGGGCGACAAAGCGAGGCTCCGTCTTGGGGAAAAAAAACAAAACAAAACAAAAAACCAAAGAGGAGGTGGTCAGACCAGGCACAGTGGCTCATACCTGTAATCCCAACACTTTGTGAGGTCGAGGCAGGTGAATTGCTTGAGCCCAGGAGTTCAAGACCAGATTGGGCAACATAGCGAGACTCTGTCTCTACAAAAAATTTAAAAAGCAGTCAGGTGGCATGTTTCTGTAGTTCTAGCTATTCAGGAGGCTAAGGTGGGAGTCCGAGGCTGCAGGGAGCTATAATCACACCACTGTACTCCAGCCTGGAGGACAAAGCAAGACCCTACGTTTGGGAAAAACAAAGAAGAGAAGGTTGTGGGTTTGCACACAAGAAAGTGGGGCTAGGGGAGAGGCTTTCTAGATAAATACACAGCAGGTGCAAGGGTTCTGAGGCAGGACCGTGCCTGGCATGTCGGAGGAACAGCGAGGAGGCCCGTGTGGCTGGTACAGAGGGAGAGAGGGGGAAGAGAGGTAGGAGAGGAGGGCAGGTAGGTGATGAGGGGTAGCACAGGGCCTGCAAGGCATGGGGGCCACGGGGAAGAATCTGGATTATTTCCCCCAACATTTTATTTTGAGATGAAGTCTCACTCTGCTGCCCAGTCTGGAGTGCAGTGGCGTGATCTCAGCTCACTGCTATCTCCACCTTGCGGGTTCAAGCAATTCTTGTGCCTCAGCCTCCCAAGTAGCTGGGATTACACCACCACAGCTGGCTAATTTTTGTGTTTTTAGTAGAGATGGGTTTTCGTTATGTTGGCCAGGCTGGTCTCAGACTCCTGACCTCAAGTGATCTGCCTGCCTCAGTCTCCCAAAGTGCTGGGATTACAGGCACGAGCCACCACGCCCGGCCTTCCCCCAACATTTTATAACAAACATTTCAAACCTACGGAAAAGTTGAAAGAATTTTACAGTGAATACCTGTATTCCCACCACTGCATTCTGCCCTTTGCATTCCGTTCTATTTATTCCATCACCCCTCTGCCTCTGCCTCTGCCTGTCCATCCCTCTATCCACCCATCAGTCTATCTGGTTACTCCCGATGCATTTCAAAGTAGGCAGCTGACCTCAGGCCACATCACCCCTACACATGTCAGCACACAGATCATTAACTAGCGTTCAATATTTGCTTATGGGTTTTTCCTTTCAAGGTAAAATTTACCCAAGTGAAATGCTGGCTTTTCGTTTTTTTTAGACAGCATCTCACTCTGTGACCCAGGCTGGAGTGCAGAGACCATGGCTCCCTGAAGCCTTGACCTCCTGGAATCAGGTGGTCTTTTCATGTCAACGCCCACATAGCCAGGACCATAGGCACACACCACCATGACTGGCTAATTTTTAAAATTTTTGTGTGAAGAGAGGATCTCCGTATGTTGCCCAGGCTGGTCTCAAACTCCTGGCCAAGCGATCCTCCCGCCTTGGCCTCCTGAAGTGTTGGGATTACAGGCATGAGCCGCTGCACCTGGCCTGCACACATCTTAAGGGTATAGTCACTGAATTTGGACAAAACTATATACCTGGCTAATCCAATCTCCCATCACAAATATTCCCTCTAAAAACTTCCTTCACGCCTCTTCCCAGTCAACCTCCACCGCTGTCCTGTCACCCAAAGGTAACATCCATTCCATTCCAATTTTTGTTTTGTTTTCGTTTGCTTTTTTTTTTGTTGAGACAGGGTCTCACTCTGTGGCCCAGGCTGGACTAGAGTGGTGCAATTATAGCTTACTGCAGACTTGACCTCCTGGGCTCAAGCGATCCTCCCTGCTCAGCCTCCCAAATTGCTGGGATTATAGGCATGAGCCACCTTGCCCTGCCCCCCACTACCTTTTCTTTTGTCATCATAGCTTAGTTTTGTCAGTTCTTCATGACAACCTTGCCATGTTACGAAATAAAAACAGGCTGGGTGCGGTGGCTCATGCCTGTAATCCCAGCACTTCAGGAGGCCAAGGTGGGTGGATCACTTGAGATCAGGAGTTTGAGACCAGCTGGCTAGCATGGTGAAACCCCGTCTCTACTAAAAATACTCCTGACCTCAAGTGATCCACCTGCCTCAGCTTCCCAAAGTGCTGGGATTACAGGTGTGAGCCACTATGCCCAGCCCCTTCTTTTTTTCGAGAGAGAGAGAGAAACAGGGTATTTGTCTGTCACCCAGGCTGGAGTGTAGTGACTAGATCTCAACTTACCACAACCTGCACTGCCTGCCCCAGCCTCCTGAGTTGCTGGGACTACAGGCACATGCCACCACACTCTGCTAATTTTTTTTTTTTGAGACGGAGTCTCGCTCTGTTGCCCAGGCTGGAGTACAGTGGCCGGATCTCAGCTCACTGCAAGCTCTGCCTCCCGGGTTCACGCCATTCTCCTGCCTCAGCCTCCCGAGTAGCTGGGACTGCAGGCGTCCGCCACCACGCCTGGCTAGTTTTTTGTATTTTTTAGTAGAGACGGGGTTTCACCATGTTAGCCAGGATGGTCTCGATCTCCTGACCTCATGATCCACCCGTCTCGGCCTCCCAAGGTGCTGGGATTACAGGCTTGAGCCACCGCGCCCGGCCAGCTGTGGAGATTTGACGATGCCCGTGGAGTGAGGAATCAGGCCTATGGAGCACTGCTGAGGTCAGCTCTCATCTTGTGGCTCATTTGTGGTTATTGGCACTTGGCCTTTGTTCTTGCAAGCCAGCACAGCTGTGAACAGTGGTTAATTTCACAAGTTCTGAACTCTCTAAAATTGGACGTTATGCTGCCGTGACATTGTCACCTCCTGGGGTCCCACCTTTGTCTCAGCCACACCCTCTACCAGGTCTCTGTCACACCACTTTCCAGAACAGGTAAATCTGTAGAGACAGAAAGTAGAGGCATAGGAATTTCTGTGTTGAAGTCCTCATCCCGTCACAGTGTGACTGTATTTGAATACAGGGCCTTTTTTTTTTTTTTTTTTTTTTGAAAGGGAGTCTCACTCTGTCGCCCAGGCTGGAGTGCAGTGGCACGATCTTGGCTCACTGCAACCTCCACCTCCCAGGTTCAAGTGATTCTCCTGCCTCAGCCTCCCAAGTAGCTGGGATTACAGGCGTGTGCCACCACGCCTAACTAATTTTTGTATTTTCAGTAGAGACAGTTTCACTGTGTTGGCCAGGCTAGTCTTGAATTATTGACCTCAGGTGATCCACCCGCCTCGTCCTCCCAAAGTGCTGGGATTATAAGCGTGAGCCACTTCGCCAGGCTGGGTACAGGGTCTTTAAAGGGTGATTAAGGCCAGGTGTGGTGGCTCACATTTGTCATCCTAGAACTTCAGGAGGCTGAGGTGGGTGGATAGCATGAGGCCAGCAGTTTGGAACCAGCCTGGGCAACACAGGGAGAGCCTGTCTCTACTGAAAATACAAAAAATTAGCTGGGCGTGGTGGTGAGCACTTGAATCCCAGCTACACAGGAGGCTGAGGCACAAGAAATACTTGAGAACAGGAAGCAGAGGCAGCAGTGAGCCAAAATCCCACCACTGCACTCCATCCTGGGCAACAGAGAGTCTGTTTCAAAAAAAAAAAGAAGGCTGGGTGTGGTGGCTCATGCCTGTAATCCCAGCACTTTGGGAGGCCAAGGCGGGTGGATCACCTGAGGTCAAGAAGTCAAGACTGGCCTGGCCAACATAGTGAAACTATGCCAAGATTCCGCTATTGCACTCCAGCCTGGGCAACAAGAGCGAAACTCCGTCGCAAAAAAAAAAAAAGAAAAGAAAAAAATATTTACATTAGCGGGACATGGTGGTGTGCACCTGTGGTCCCAGCTACTCAGGAGGCTGAGGTGGGAAGATTGCTTGATTTCAGGAGGCTGCAGTGAGCTGTGATAGCGCCACTACACTCCAGCCTGGGAGACAGAGTGAGACCCTGTCTCAAAAAAAAAAAAAAAAAAAAAAAAAGGTGGTTTAGTTAAAACAAAAAAATGAAGCTGCTACATCGGGTCCTCATCCAATCTGCCTGGTGTCCTTACAAGAAGAAAAAATATGGACACAAAGAAATACAAATGATGCACACAGAGAAAAGAGCACGTGAGGGCACACAGGAGGCGGCCATCTGCAAGCCAAAGCAAGAGGGCTCAAGAGAAACCAGTCCTGGGCCAGGTGCGGTGGCTCATGCCTGTAATCCCAGCACTTCGGGAGCCCGAGGGGGGCGGATCACTTGAGGTCAGGAGTTCAACAGCATCCTGGAAACATGGCAAAACCCCATCTCTACTAAAAAATACAAAAATTAGCCAGGTGTGGTGGCAGGTGCCTGTAATCCCACCTACTCGGGAGGCTGAGGCATGAGAATTGCTTGAACCTGGGACTACTCCGGAAGCTGAGGCACGAGAATTGCTTAAATCTGGGAGGCGGAGGTTGCAGTGAGCCTAGATTGCGCCACTGCACTCCAGCCTAGGTAGCAGAGCAAGACTTCGTTTCGCAAACAAACAAACAAAAAAACCAGAAACCAACCCTGATGACATCTTAATCTTGGACGTCAGCCTCCAGAAATGTAAGTTTCTGTTTTTAACCCACCCAAGCTGTGGTATTTTGTTATGGCAGTCCTAGCGAACTGAAGCTAGTATGATAACTCAGAAGTTCTCTTTTCTTTTCTTCTATTTTTCTCTCTTTCTCTGTTTCTTGCTCGCTCTCGCTCGCTCTCGCTCTCTTTTCTCTCTCGCTCGCTCTCTCTCTTTCTCTCGCTCGCTCTCTTTCTCTCACTCGCTCCCTCGCTCGCTCCCTCGCTCGCTCTCTTTCTCTCGCTGGCTCCCTCGCTGTCTCTCTCGCTCGCTCCCTCGCTCTCTCTCTTTCTTTTTCTTTTTTTTACAGACAGGGTCTTGCTCTGTCTCCCAGGCTGGAGTGCAGTGGTACAATTATAGAATTACAGCTCACTGTAGCCTCAATCCTCCAGGCTTAAGGGATCTTCCCGCCTCAGCCTCCTGATTAGCTGGGACTACAGGTCTACACCACTGTGCCCAGCTAATTTAAAACAAAAAAAAGATTGTTTCGTATAGATGGGGTCTGGCCATGTTGACCAGACTGGCAAAAGCTGGTTTAAAAAGATATTTGTTGGCTGGGAGCGGTGGCTCAAGCCTGTAATCCCAGCACTTTGGGAGGCCGAGACAGGCGGATCACAAGGTCAGGAGATGGAGACCATCCTGGCTAACACAGTGAAACCCCATCTCTACTAAAAAAAATACAAAAAAACTAGCCGGGCGAGGTGGCGGACGCCTGTAGTCCCAGCTACTGAGGAGGCTGAGGCAGAAGAATCGTTTGAACCTGGGAGGCAGAGGCTGCAGTGAGCTGAGATTCGCCAATGCACTCCAGCCTGGGTGATAGCAAGATCCTGTCTCAAAAAAAAAAAAAAAAAAAAAAAAGCTGGGCGTGGTGGTTCACCCCTGTAATCCCAGCACTTTCAGAGCTAGAGACCAACATGGCCAACATGGTGAAATCCTGTCTCTACTTAAAACACAAAATTAGCCAGGCATGGTGGTGCATGCCTGTAATTCCAGCTGCTTGGGAGGCTGAGGCAGGAGAATCGCTTGAACCTGGGAGGCAGAGGCTGCAGTGAACCGAAATCATGCCATTGTACTCCAGCCAGGGCAACAGAGGGAGACTCCGTCTCAAAGGAAAACAAAAGAGTTGGGCGTGGTGGCTCACGCCTGTAATCCCAGAACTTTGGGAGGCTGAGGTGGGTGCATCACCTGAGATCAGGAGTTCAAGACCAGCCTGACCAACATAGTGAAACCCCATCTCTAATAAAAATAGAAAAAATTAGCCAGGCCTGGTGGTGCATGCCTGTCATCCCAGTTACTAGGGAGGCTGAGGCAGGAGAATTGCTTGAACCCAGGAGGTGGAGGTTGCAGTGAGCCGAGATCTCACCACTGCACTCCAGCCTGGGCAACAAGAGCAAAACTGTCTCAAAAAAAAAAAAAGAAAAAGAAAAAGAAAAAAAAAATGAGAAGGGAAGGTGTTTCTGGCTGCAGTGGGGAGAAGGGAGCCTGCAGGGAGCAGGGAGTGGACAACTGCCCTAATCCCCAGAAGTCAGGAAGGGGCTGGACCTCGCTGGCAAGTGCAGGTGGGAGTAATGGATTCTGGGTCTGTTTTGAAGGAAAAGGTGATGGGGGCTGGAGGTTTGGCGGATTCATTGGATGCAGGTGGGAGGAGGTGCGGATGCCTCAGAACTGTCAGAGTAGAGCCTTGAAAGATGGTGCTAACTGCGAGAGGGAGGACGATGGGACAAGGCTTGGATGGGAGACCCCTAGGGGTCCAGATTGGAACCTGCAACACTGGAGCGGCCTGCGAGGCCCCCTTGTGGCAGAGACCGAGAAGGCACGGGTCCCTAGTGTTTGGGCTAGAATGATAAATTGTCCCGGTTGGGCGTCTGTGGGCTGGAGAGGAGTGAATGCAGCCAAACCCTCGATGTTTTGAAAAGAGATGGAAGGTCGGGTGCGGTGGCTCATGCCTGTAATCCCAACACTTTAGGAGGCCGAGGCGTGCACATCCCTTTAGATCAGGAGTCGAAGACCAGCCTGGCCAACATGGTGAAACCCAGTCTCTACTAAAAATGCAAAATTTAGCTGGATTGTGGTGGTGGGTACCTGTAATCCCAGCTACACGGGTGGCTGAGGCAGGAGAATCGCTTGAACCCAGGAGGTGAAGGTTGCAGTGAGCAGATCTCACACCACTGCACTCCAGCCTGGGCAACAGCAAAACTCTGTCTTAAAAAAAAAAAAAAAAAAAAAAGAGATGGAAGCTGGGCATGCTGGCTCACATGTTTAATCCTAACTAATTGGGAGGCTGAGATGGGAGGATTGCTTGAGTCCCAGAAGTCAAGGCTGGAGTGAGCTATTATTGCACCACTGTACTCCAGTCAGGGCAACAGAGTGAGACTCTGCTGTACCTTAAAAAAAAAAAAAAAAAAAAGGAAAAAGAGAGGGCTGGGCATGATGGCTCATGCCTGTAATCCCAGAACTTTGAGAGGCCAAGGTGGATGGATGACTTAAGCCCAGAAATTTGAGATCAGCCTGGGCAACATAGTGAGACCCCATCTCTACAAGAAATACAAAAATTATTTGGGTGTGGTGGTGCCCGCCTGTAGACCCAGCTACTCAGGAGGCTGAACAAAAATTAGCCAGGTGTGGTGGTAGGCACCTGTAATTCCGGCTACTCGGGAGCCTGAGGCAGGAGGATTGCTTGAAGCCAGGAAGCGGAGGTTGCGGTGAGCCGAGATCACGCCACTGCACTCCAGCCTGGGCAACAAGAGGAGACCTCCACCTCAAAAAAAAAAAAAAAAAAGGGCCAGGCACAGCATGGTGGCTCGCACCTGTAATCCCAGCATTTTGGGAGGCCGAGGCAGGCAAATCATGAGGTCAGAAGTTCTAGACCAGCCTGGCGAACATGGTGAAACCCCATCTCTACTAAAAATTAGCTAGGTATGGTGGCTGGTGCCTCCCAGCTACTTGGGAGGCTGAGGCAGAAGAATCGCTTGAACCCGGGAGGAGGAGGTTGCAGTGAGCTGAGATCGTGCCACTGTGTTCCAGCCTGGGTGACAGAGTGAGACTCCGTCTCAGAAAACAAAACAAAACAAAACAGGTTAACAGGAGAGAAGGATACAGATTTACTTAATAGAAGTTTTGCATGGAATGGGAGCCCTCAGAAGAACATGAATTTGAGAGGTCAAAGCAGGAGGATCCCTTGAGGCCAGGAGTTCAAGACCAGCCTAGGCAACATAGCAAGACCCTGTCTCTACCAATACAAAAATTAGCAGAATGGCCCAGCGCGGTGGCTCAAGCCTGTAATCCCAGCACTTTGGGAGGCCGAGACGGGCGGATCACTTGGTCAGGAGATCGAGACCATCCTGGCTAACATGGTGAAACCCCGTCTCTACTAAAAAATACAAAAACTTGCCAGGCGGGGTGGCGGGCGCCTGTATTCCTAGCTACTTGGGAGGCTGAGGCAGGAGAATGGCGTGAACCCGGGAGGCGGAGCTTGCAGTGAGCTGAGATCCAGCCACTGCACTCCAGCCTGGGCGACAGAGCGAGACTCCATCTGAAAAAAAAAAAAAAAAAGCAGAGTGAGGTGGCATGTGCCTGTAGTCCTAGCAACTCAGGAGGCTGGGGCAGTCAGTGCAGCTTGTGGTAAGTTGAGATCTAGTCACTACACTCCAGCCTGGGTGACAGACAAATACCCTGTCTCTCTCTCTCTCTCTCTCAAAAAAAAAAAGAAGGGTTTGGGCATGGTGGCTCACACCTGTAATCCCAGCACTTTGGGAAGCTGAGGCAGGTGGATCACTTGAGGTCAGGAGTTCGAGACCAGCCTGGCCAACATGACGAAACCCTGTCTCTACTAAAAATACAAAAATTGGCCAGGTGTGGTGGGACAAGCCTGTGGTCCCAGCTACTTGGGAGGCTGAGGCAGGAGAATTGCTTGAACCCGAGAGGCAGAGGTTGCAGTGAGTTGAGATCGCGCCACTATGTTCCAGCCTGGGTGACACAGAGAGACTGTCTCAAAATAAATAAGTAAATAAAAATTTTAAAAAATTCAAAAAGGGAATGAAGACCGAAAGAAGCATTTAGAATCAGTTACTTATGTACTGAATTGAGCAAAGAATAGTAAGTTGTGAAGAAGCAACAAAATTATGTGAGAGGCTTAAAAAGATAAGTTATTTTATCAAAGGCTATTCATATTTCAGTGCCAAGTTTCCATCCTTGATAAGATGTATAGGGAGAACATCTTTCACTTGGGAAATTTCAGGTTTTGGTTTTAAGAAAGGGCCTGGGCGCAGGGCCTTCTGCTTGTAACCCCAGCACTTTGGGAGGCCGAGGCGGGCGGATCACCTGAGGTCAAGAAGTCAAGACTGGCCTGGCCAACATAGTGAAACTATGCCGAGATTGCGCTGAGATTGCAACATTGCACTCCAGCCTGGGTAACAAGAGCGAAAATCCGTCGCAAAAAAAAAAAAGAAAAAAATTTTTACATTAGTGGGACGTGGTGGTGTGCACCTGTGGTCCCAGCTACTCAGGAGGCTGAGGTGGGAAGATTGCTTGATTCCAGGAGGCTGCCGTGAGCTGTGATAGCGCCACTACACTCCAGCCTGGGAGACAGAGTGAGACCCTGTCTCAAAAAAAAAAAAAAAAAGGTGGTTTAGTTAAAACAAAAAAATGAAGCTGCTACATCGGGTCCTCATCCAATCTGCCTGGTGTCCTTACAAGAAGAAAAAATATGGACACAAAGAAATACAAATGATGCACACAGAGAAAAGAGCACGTGAGGGCACACAGGAGGCGGCCATCTGCAAGCCAAAGCAAAAGGGCTCAAGAGAAACCAGTCCTGGACCAGCTGCGGTGGCTCATGCCTGTAATCCCAGCACTTTGGGAGGCCGAGGGGGGCAGATCAATTGAGGTCAGGAGTTCAAAAGCATCCTGGAAACATGGCAAAACCCCATCTCTACTAAAAATACAAAAATTAGCCAGGTGTGGTGGCAGGTGCCAGTTACTCGGGAGGCTGAGGCATGAGAATTGCTTGAACCTGGGACTACTCCGGAAGCTGAGGCACAAGAATTGCTTAAATCTGGGAGGCGGAGGTTGCAGTGAGCCTAGATTGCGCCACTGCACTCCAGCCTAGGTAGCAGAGCAAGACTTCGTTTCACAAACAAACAAAAAGAACCAGAAACCAACCCTGATGACATCTTAATCTTGGACGTCAGCCTCCAGAAATGTAAGTTTCTGTTTTTAACCCACCCAAGCTGTGGTATTTTGTTATGGCAGTCCTAGCGAACTGAAGCTAGTATGATAACTCAGAAGTTCTTTTTTCTTTTCTTCTTTCTTTTTTTTAGAGACCTGGTCTTGCTCTGTCTCCCAGGCTGGAGTGCAGTGGTACAATTATAGAATCATAGCTCACTGTAGCCTCAATCCTCCAGGCTCAAGGGATCTTCCCGCCTCAGCCTCCTGATTAGCTGGGACTACAGGTCTACACCACTGCGCCCAGCTAATTTAAAACAAAAAAAGATTGTTTTGTATAGATGGGGTCTGGCCATGTTGACCAGACTGGCAAAAGCTCGTTTAAAAAGATATTTGTTGGTTGGGAGCGGTGGCTGAAGCCTGTAATCCCAGCACTTTGGGAGGCCGAGACAGGCGGATCACGAGGTCAGGAGATTGAGACCATTCTGGCTAACACAGTGAAACCCCATCTCTACTAAAAAAAATACAAAATAACTAGCCGGGCGAGGTGGCGGGCGCCTGTAGTCCCAGCTACTCAGGAGGCTGAGGCAGGAGAATGGCGTGAACCCATTAGGTGGAGCCTGCAGTGAGCTGAGATCCGGCCACTGCACTCCAGCCTGGGTGACAGAGCGAGACTCTGTCTCAAAAAAAAAAAAAAAAAAAAAAAGAAAAAATTGTTGATGGTCAGCTGCAGCGACTCACGCCTGGTATCCAAGCACTTTGGGAGGCTGAGGCATGAGGATTGTTAGAGCGCAGGTGTTGGAGATCAGCCTGGGGAGTATAGTGAGATCTCATCTCTACTACAAAATGAAAAAATAATAGCTGGGCATGGTGGCACATATCTGTAGTTTCTGTAGTTCTGGCTATTTAGGAGGCTGAGGTGGGAGGATTGCTTGAGTCTGGGAGATTGAGGCTACACTGAGCTATGATCACCCACTGCACTCTAGCCTGGGCAAGGCAGCAAGATCCTGTCTCTAAAAACAGCAACAATAAAATATATTTGTTGAATGCTACTATGTATCCGTGCTGTTCCTGGTTCTAGCCATGAACAAACTAGCCCTGAAAAAATAGGGCCAGGCCTGATGGCTCACATTCGTAATCTTAGGACTTTGGGAGATCAAGGCAGGTGGGTCCCCTGAGGGCTGGAGTTGGAGACCAGTCTGGCCAACATGGCAAAATCCCGTCTCTACTAAAAACATAAAAATTAGGTCGGGCGCGGTGGCTCAAGCCTGTAATCCCAGCACTTTGGGAGGCCGAGACGGGCGGATCACGAGGTCAGGAGATCGAGACCATCCTGGCTAACACGGTGAAACCCCGTCTCTACTAAAACAATACAAAAAACTAGCCGGACGAGGTGGCGGGCGCCTGTAGTCCCAGCTACTCAGGAGGCTGAGGCAGGAGAATGTCGTAAACCCGGGAGGCGGAGCTTGCAGTGAGCAGAGGTCCGGCCACCGCACTCCAGCCTGGGCGACAGAGCGAGACTCTGTCTCAAAAAAATAAATAAATAAAAATTAAAAAAAATATAAAAACAAAAATTAGCAGCTGGGCGAACTGCCTATAGTCCCAGCACTTTGGGAGGCTAAGGTGGGCAGATCACCTGAGGTCAGGAGTTCTAGACGAGCCTGGCCAACATGGTGAAACCCTGTCTCTACTAAAAATATAAAAATTAGCCGGGCATGGTGGCAGATGCCTGTAATCCCCGCTATTTGAGAGACTGACGCTGGAGAATCGCTTGAACCCAGGAGGTGGAGGTTGCAGCGAGCTGAGATCTCGTCATTGTACTCTAGCCTGGGCAACAAGAGTGAAACTAAAAAAAAAAGCCAGGCGTGGTGGTTCACCCCTGTAATCCCAGCACTTTCATAGCTCGAGACCAACATGGCCAACATGGTGAAACCCTGTCTCTACTAAAAACACAAAATTAGCCAGGCATGGTGGTGCATGCCTGTAATTCCAGCTGCTTGGGAGGCAGAGGCAGGAGAATCGCTTGAACCTGGGAGGCAGAGGCTGCAGTGAGCCAAAATCATGCCATTGTACTCCAGCCAGGGCAACAGAGCGAGACTCCATCTCAAAAGAAAACAAGAGTTGGGCGTGGTGGCTCACGCCTGTAATTCCAGAACTTTGGGAGGCTGAGGTGGGTGGATCACTTGAGGTCAGGAGTTCAAGACCAGCCTGATCAACATAGTGAAACCCCGTCTCTACTAAAAATAGAAAAAATTAGCCGGGCGTAGTGGCACGTGCCTGTATCCCAGTTACTAGGGAGGCTGAGGCAGGAGAATCATTTGGACCGGGGAGGCGGAGGTTACAGTGAGCCGAGATCACACCATTGCACTCCAGCCTGGGCAATAAGACCAAAACTCTGTCTCAAAAAAACAAACAAACAAAAAACAGGGAAGGTGTTTCTGGCTGCAGTGGGGAGAAGGGAGCCTGCAGGGACACCAAGGAGGGGGACAACTGCACTAATCCCCAGAAGTCAGGAAGGGGCTGGACCCAGCTGGCAAGTGCAGGTGGGAGTAATGGATTCTGGGTCTGTTTTGAAGGAAAAGGTGATGGGGGCTGCAGGATTGGCGGACTCATTGGATGCAGGTGGGAGGGGGCGCGGATGCCTCAGAACTGTCAGAGCCTCGAAAGATGGTGCTAACTGCCAGAGGGAGGACGATGGGACAAGGCTTGGATGGGAGACCTCTAGGGGTCCAGACTGGGACCTGCAACACTGGAGCGGCCTGCGAGGCCCCCTTGTGGCAGAGGCCGAGAAGGCACGGGTCCCCAGGGTTTGGGCTGGAATGATAAATTGTCCCAGCTGGGCGTCTGTGGGCTGGAGAGGAGTGAATGCAGCCAAACCCTCCATGTTTTGAAAAGAGATGGAAGGTCGGGTGCGGTGGCTCATGCCTGTAATCCCAACACTTTGGGAGGCCGAGGCGGGCAGATCCCTTGAGATCAGGAGTTCAAGACCAGCCTGGCCAACATGGTGAAACCCAGTCTCTACTAAAAATGCAAAATTTAGCTGGATGTGGTGGTGGGTACCTGTAATCCCAGCTACACGGGTGGCTGAGGCAGGAGAATCGCTTGAACCCAGGAGGTGAAGGTTGCAGTGACCAGAGGTCGCACCACTGCACTCCAACCTGGGCAACAGCAATACTCTGTCTTAAAAAAAAAAAAAAAAAAGGAAAAGAGATGGAAGCTGGGCATGCTGGCTCACATGTTTAACCCTAACTAATTGGGAGGCTGAGATGGGAGGATTGCTTGAGTCCCAGAGGTCAAGGCTGGAGTGAGCTATTATTGCACCACTGTACTCCAGTCAGGGCAACAGGGTGAGACTCTGCTGTACCTTAAAGAAAAAAAAAAAAGAGGGCTGGGCATGATGGCTCATGCCTGTAATCCCAGAACTTTGAGAGGCCAAGGTGGATGGATGACTTAAGCCCAGAAATTTGAGATCAGCCTGGGCAACATAGTGAGACCCCATCTCTACAAGAAATACAAAAATTATTTGGGTGTGGTGGTGCCCGCCTGTAGACCCAGCTACTCAGGAGGCTGAACAAAAATTAGCCAGGTGTGGTGGTAGGCACCTGTAATCCCGGCTACTCGGGAGGCTGAGGCAGGAGGATTGCTTGAAGCCAGGAAGCAGAGGTTGCGGTGAGCCGATATCATGCCAGTGCACTCCAGCCTGGGCAACAAGAGGAGACCTCCACCTCAAAAAAAAAAAAAGGCCAGGTACGGCATGGTGGCTCGCACCTGTAATCCCAGCACTTTGGGAGGCCGAGGCAGGCAAATCATGAGGTCAGAAGTTCTAGACCAGCCTGGCCAACATGGTAAAACCCCATCTCTACTAAAAATATAGAAAATTAGCTAGGTTTGGTGGCTGGTGCATCCCAGCTACTTGGGAGGCTGAGGCAGAAGAATCGCTTGAACCTGGGAGGAGGAGGTTGCAGTGAGCTGAGATCGTGCCACTGTGTTCCAGCCTGGGTGACAGAGTGAGACTATGTCTCAGAAAACAAAACAAAACAAAACAGGTTAACAGGAGAGAAGGATACAGATTTACTTAATAGAAGTTTTGCATGGAATAGGAGCCCTCAGAAGAAAATGAATTTGAGAGGTCAAGGCAGGAGGATCCCTTGAGGCCACGAGTTCAAGACCAGCCTAGGCAACATAGCAATCCCCTGTCTCTACCAATACAAATATTAGCAGAATGGCCGGGCGCGGTGGCTCAAGCCTGTAATCCCAACACTTTGGGAAGCCGAGACGGGTGGATCATGAGGTCAGGAGATCGAGACCATCCTGGCTAACATGGTGAAACCCCGTCTCTACTAAAAAATACAAAAAACTAGCCAGGCGAGGTGGCTGGCACCTGTAGTCCCAGCTACTCGGGAGGCTGAGGCAGGAGAATGGTGTGAACCTGGGAGGCGGAGCTTGCAATGAGCTGAGATCCGGCCACTGCACTCCAGCCTGGGTGACAGAGCGAGACTCCGTCTCCAAAAAAAAAACAAAAAACAGTGGGGTGGCATGTGCCTGTAGTCCTAGCAACTCAGGAGGCTGGGGCAGGCAGTGCAGGTTGTGGTAAGTTGAGATCTAGTCACTACACTCCAGCCTGGGTGACAGACAAATACACTGTCTCTGTCTCTCTGTCTCTCTGTCTGTCTGTCTCTCTGTCTCTCTGTCTCTCTGTCTCTCTGTCTCTCTGTCTCTCTGTCTCTCTGTCTCTCTCTGTCTCTCTCTGTCTCTCTCTGTCTGTCTCTCTCTCTCTCTCTCTCTGTCTTTCGAAAAAAAGAAGGGGCTGGGCATGGTGGCTCACACCTGTAATCCCAGCACTTTGGGAAGCTGAGGCAGGTGGATCACTTGAGGTCAGGAGTTCGAGACCAGCCTGGCCAACATGACGAAAACCTGTCTCTTCTAAAAATACAAAAATTGGCCAGGTGTGGTGGCACCAGCCTGTGGTCCCAGCTACTTGGGAGGCTGAGGCAGGAGAATTGCTTTAACCCGAGAGGCAGAGGTTGCAGTGAGCTGAGATCGCACCACTATGTTCCAGCCTGGGTGATGGAGAGAGAGATTGTCTCAAATAAGTAAATAAAAATTTTAAAAAATTCAAAAAGGGAATGAAGACCGAAAGAAGCATTTAGAAACAGTTACTTATGTACTGAATTGAGCAAAGAATAGTAAGTTGTGAAGAAGCAACAAAATTATGTGAGAGGCTTAAAAAGATAAGTTATTTTATCAAAGGCTATTCATAATTTAGTGCCAAGTTCCCATCCTTGATGATAAGATGTGTAGGGAGAACATCTTTCACTTGGGAAATTTCAGGTCTTGGTTTTAAGAAAGGGCCTGGGCTGGGCGCAGGGCCTTACGCTTGTAACCCCAGCACTTTGGGAGGCCGAGGCGGGCGGATCACCTAAAGTCAGGAGTTCGAGACCAACTGGGCCAATATGGTGAAAACTTGTCTCTACTAAAAATATAAAAATCAGCCGGACATGGTGGCACACGCCTATAATCCCAGCTACTCGGGAGGCTGAGACAGGAGAATCACTTGAACCTGGGAGGCCGAAGTTACAGGGAGCCCAGATCATAACACTCCAGCCTGGGTAACAGAGCAAGAGTCTCAAAAACAAACAAACAAACAAACAAAAAACGCCGGGCACAGTGGCTCATGCCTGTAATCCCAGCACTTTGGGAGGCCAAGGTGGGTGGATCACCTGTGGCTGGGAATTTGAGAGCAGCCTGACCAACATAAAGGAGCCTGTGTCTATTAAAAATACAAAATCAGCTGGGCATGGTAGCTCATGCCTGCAATCCCAGCTACTCAGGAGGCTGAGGCAGGAGAATGGCTTGAACCCGGGAGACAGAGGTCATGGAAGGCCTGACATCAGTCAAGCACCCCCGCTCTCGCAGCCATCCGGAGGCCTAACCGTCTCCCTGCGATGCTGTGCTTCAGCGGTCGCGCTCCTAGTCCGCTTTCATGTCGCATCCTGTACACCTGGCTCCGCCTTCTAGATAACATGCCATTGCACTCCAGCCTGGGTGACAGAGCGATACTTTGTCTCAGAAAACAAACAAAAAAAAAGAGCCTGCAGATCAGAGTGATCGTTTTGCATGTGTTGTTTTGCAAATGCCTTTGACTTAACTGGTTTGTAGGCCAGACTGGCATATTTTGGGGGGCGTGCCCTAAAGTGTGTCACACCATGATTGACAACCACCAAAAGGTGGAAAAAAACCGCGTGTCCATCAGTGCGTGAAGACATCAACAAAATGTGCTCTGTCCATACAATGGAATATTATTCAGCCATAAAAAAAAAAAATGAAGTGGGCTGGGTGTGGTGGCTCACGCCTGTATTCCCAGCACTTTAGGGGGCAGAGGCGGGCGGATCACTTGAGGTCAGGAGTTCAAAAACAGCCTGGCCAACATGGTGAAATCCTAACTCTACTAAAAATATAAAAAGTAGGTGGGTGACGTGGTGTGCACCTGTAATCCCAGCTACTCGGGAGGCTGAGGCAGGAGAATTGCTTGAACCCGGGAGGCGGAGGTAGCAGTGAGCCGAGATCGTGCTACTGCACTCCAGCCTGGGCAATAGAGCGAGACTCTGTCTCAAAAAAAAAAAAGTTATGCCGTGTAAATTTCACCTTAATGATAAAAACAAAGGAGGGAAAATGCATCAACTTATTTGTGTGCTGATAGAAATGCTCCAGGGGTAGGGGGAGCATCGTTGGGGTAGGTGCTTGCCTAGGCCAGGGAAGGCGTGGAGGAGTTGGTAGAGAAGGGGGACTGGTTTTGCTGTACCCAGGGCAAATTGATTCTCACAGGGCAACAGGAAGAGCCACTGCGTCTAGGTCCCAATGCAGGTCTGCAGGTTGATGGAGGGCGGTGGCTCTGGAAGGTCTCTCCCGCTGATTTCTATTTCTCAGAGATGTCACCTGGTCTGTGACAAAGATTGGTAAACAGGGGGATGATGTCAGCACTAAGAGGAAATAACAGGCTGGGCGCGGTGGCTGACGTCTGTAATCCCAGCACTTTGGGAGGCCGAGGCCGTAGGATCACTTGAAGTCAGGAACTCGAGACCAGCCTGACCAACATGGTGAAACCCCGTCTCTACTAAAAATACAAAAATTAGCCAGGCGTGGTGGCGTGTGCCTGTAATCCCAGTTTCTTGGGAGGCTGGGACAGGAGGAGGGCTTGAACCCGGGAAGCGGGTGTTGCAGTGAGCCGAGATCGGCCATTGCACTCCAGCTTGGGAGACAGAGTCAGACTCTGTCTCGAAAAAAAAAAAAAAGGAATAATAGCGGGGGAGTTCCTACTAATGCTTGTTTTCCCAAGTTCCAGAAAGAACACAGCGGCAGAGGGCAAGTTGCCACTAGGTGGCGCTCGCTCCCCATGCCCGACACCCAATCAGCCTCTGACTTAACTCCAGGCTCATTGACAACGTGCTTATCTGACAGTTCGCCTGGGTCTTCATGCATTTTACTTTGGCTTCGACCTTTTCTCTGTTTCTGATCGAGTGAGCTTCAGCA
Organism: Chlorocebus sabaeus; assembly: GCF_047675955.1. NCBI lineage: Eukaryota > Metazoa > Chordata > Mammalia > Primates > Cercopithecidae > Chlorocebus > Chlorocebus sabaeus. Next base: position 54,296,119 of record NC_132909.1, read on the forward strand.
TTTTTTTTTTCTGTTAAAGATACATAAAAATACATAAGTAAATCAAAAACTATGTAAGTATTGTACCTAAAAATACCATAAAATTAACCACTTTAACAATTTTAAAGTGGACTTCAGAAGTATTCAGTACTTTTACATTGTTGTGGACTCATCACCACCACCCATCTCTAGAACTGTTTTTGTTTCTTGTTTTTTGTTTTTGAGACAGAGTCTCGCTCTGTTACCCAGTGCAGTGCTGCTATGATCTCGGCTCACTGCAACCTCTGCCTCCTGGGTTTGAGTGATTCTCCTGCCTTAGCCTCCCAAGTAGCTGGGATTACAGGCACGTGCCACCAAGCCCAGCTAATTTTTTGTATCTTTAGAGTAGAGATGGGGTTTCATTATGTTGGCTAGGCTGGTCTTGAACTCCTGACCTTGTGATCCACCTGCCTCAGCCTCTCAAAATGATGGGATTACAGGCGTGAGCCACCGTGCCCGGCCAAGAAACCTTTCTTGTTTGTTGAGATGGGATCTCGTTATGTTGCCCAGGCTGGTCTCAAACTCTTGGCCTCAAGTCATCCACCCGCCTCAGCCTCCCAAAGGGCTGAGATGGCCACGGTGTCTGGCCTCCTCTTTTTTTTTTTTTTTTTTTTTTTTTTGAGACGGAGTCATCCTCTGTCACCCAGCCTGGAGTGCTGGAGCGCAGTGGTGTGATCTTGGCTCACTGCAACCTCCACCTCCCAGGTTCAAGCAATTCTTTTGTCTCAGCCTAACAAGTACTGGGACAACAGGTGCATGCCACCAAGCCGGGCTAATTTTTGTATTTTTAGTAGAGATTAGAGATGGGGTTTCACCATATTGGTCAGACTGGTCTCAAACTCCTGACCTCAGGTGATCCACTGGTCTCAGCCTCTCAAAGTGCTGGGATTATAGGCGTGAGCCCTGGTGCCCGGCCACATCTGTTTTTATCCAAGTTAAATTCACATAACATAAAATTAACGATTGTGAAGTGAATGGTTCATTGGAATTCAGTACATTCACAGTGCAGTGCAACCATATCTATCTACTGCCAGAATATTTTCATGACCCCAAAAGGAAGCCCTGTACTCATTTTGGTGACTCACACAAGTAATCCTACTGCTTGGGAGGCCGAGGTGGGAGGATGGTTTGAGGCTGGGAGATTCAGATCATCCTGGACAACAGAACAAGGCCTCATCTCTACCCAAAATAAAAAAATGAGCTGGGTGTGGTTGTGTGCGCGCCTGTCGTCCTAGCTACTGAGAAGACTGAGGCGGGAGGATTGCTTGAGCCCAGGTGTTGGAGGCTGCATTGATGTGTGATTGCGCCACTGCACTCCAGCCTGGGCGACAGAGCAAAATCCTGTCTCTAAAAACAAAAAAAAAAAATTAAAAATAAACTGGATATTCTCCCCTTTTCCCTCTTTTTTTTTTTTTTCTTCCTTTCTCTCTTCTTGGTATCAGCCTGAATTGGATGAGAAATAACTGTTACTTGAAATGTCGGTAAAACTTGATTGAGGCCGGGTGCAGTGGCTCACGCCTGTAATCCCAGCACTTTGGAGGCCAAGGTGGGCAGATCACAAGGTCAGGAGATGGAGACCATTCTGGCTAATATGGTGAAACCCCATCTCTACTAAAAATACAAAAAAATTAACCAGGTGTGGTGGTGGACGCCTGTAGTTCCAGCTACTCAGGAGGCTGAGGCAGGAGAATGGCGTGAACCCGGGAGGCAGAGTTTGCAGTGATCCGAGATGGCGCCACTACACTCCAGCCTGGGTGACAGAGTGAGACTCCATCTCAAAAAAACACAAACAAAAAAAACTTGATTGGAAAATCCTCTGGGTTTGGCCTTTAGGGGAAGGTACTTTATTTCTTCCCTTCCTCTTCCCCTCCCTTCCTCTCTTCCTCTCATTTTTTCTTGCTTTCTACAGGGTCTTCCTCTGTCACCCAGGCTGGAGTGCAGTGGCACCATCACGGCTCGCTGTAGCCTTGACCTCCTGGGTTCAAGCGATCCTCCAGCCTCAGCCTGTGAAGTAGTGGGTACTACAGGCATGCACCACCATATCTAGCTAATTAAAAAAATTTTTTTGTAGAGACCAGGTTTTGCCATATTGCCCAGATGGGTCTCAATCTCCCGGGTTCAAGTGATCTGTCTACCTCAGCCTCCCAAAGTGTTGGCATCAAAGGCATGAGCCACATTGTCTGCTCCCTCCCCAAAGTTATTTCAATTTCATGAATATTTATGGGTTTAGTAAAGTTTTTTGGTGCCTCTTGGTGCAATGTTTACATTTTCTATTTTTCCATAAAGGTATTATTGTCATCTTCATTTTCTTTTTTTTTTTTTTTTTTGAGACGGAGTTTCACTCATGTTGCCCAGAATGGAGTGCAGGGGCGCGATCTCAACTCACTGCAACGTCCGCCTCGTGGGTTACAGTGATTCTCCTGCTTCAGCCTCCCAAGTAGCTGGGACTACAGGCAGGCACCAGCAGGCCTGGCTAATTTTTGTATTTTTAGTAGAGATGGGGTTTTGCCATGTTGGCCAGGCTGATCTCGAACTCCTGGGCTCAAGTGATCCACCTGCCCTAGCCTCCCAAAGTGCTGGGATTGCAGGCATGAGTCACTGTGCCTGGTATATACCCACTTTTAATCATATGCAGATTAAGGGGCGGTTTATGTAGAAATTTTTAGGGCAGGGGTACTAATCATTGGGGCATTACCATGGAAAGAGGCAGGCCAGGCGCGGTGGCTCACGCCTGTAACCCCAGCATTTTGGGAGGCCGAGACGGGTGGATCATGAGGTCAGGAGATCGAGACCATCCTGGGTAACACGGTGAAACCCCGTCTCTACTAAAAAAAATACAAAAAACTAGCCGGGCGTGGTGGCGGGCGCCTGTAGTCCCAGCTACACGGGAGGCTGAGGCAGGAGAATGGCGTGAACCCGGGAGGCGGAACTTGCAGTGAGCCGAGATCACGCCACTGCACTCCAGCCTGAGCGACAGAGCGAGACTCCATCTCAAAAAAAAAAGAGGCAGTAATTCCTGGATGTCAGTATGGTAATGTGAAATTGACATGGCACACTGGTGGGCATGTCTTATTGAAAGCTGCTTCCCCCTCCCTTTTTCTTCACCTGTTTTAGCTAGTCCTCAATCTGGCCTGGTGTCTGAGCCCCACCTCTGAAGTCAAATCCTATCTTCTACCTCACCAGGACTTGCCTAGGGGTTGCAGGGATGGTAGCCTAGACTGCCTTTCAAGTTTACTTAGAGACCCACAGCCCTTTAGCCCACGGTGGGTGGCAAAGTTTGCAGGAACTCAAATTCCCCTGGGATCCATGATTTCCCTCTTGTTAGGGCTGGTTTAAATGCCCCCTCTGTAGGTACCAGCCCTTCAGGGCCTGTGGGTTTTTCTCCTCATGTGTGGAGGTGAGAAATTGTAGAAATAAAGACACAAGCCAAAGAGAAGAAAAGACAGCCGGGCCCAGGGGACCACTATCACCAAGACGGGGAGACCGGTAGTGGCCTCGAATGCCAGGCTGCGCTGTTATTTATTGGATAGAAGGCAAGGGGGCAGGGTAAGGAGTGTGAGCCATCTCCAATGATAGGTAAGGTCATGTGAGCTACGTGTCCACCGGACAGGGGCCCTTCCCTGTTTGGTAGCTGAGGGAGGGAGAGAGAGAGAGAGAGAAGGGACAGCTTATGTCATTATTTTTTATATGTGTTTCTTGAAGAGATCAACGGCTTAATACTTTCACGAATTCTGCTACTGCAGTTTATCTAGAAGGCAGAGCCAGGTGTACAGGATGGAACATGAAAGCGGACTAGGAGCGTGACCACTGAAGCACAGCATCACAGGGAGACGTTTAGGCCTCTGGATGGCTGTGGCGAGGCTTGACTGATGTCATGCCTTCCACAAGAGGTGGTGGAGCAGAGTCTTCTCTAACTCCCCCAGGGAAAGGGAGACTCCCTTTCCTGGTCTGCTAAGTAACGAGTGCCTTCCCCAGGCACTGACGCTACCCCAGACCAAGGTCTGCTAAGTAACGCTAGACCAGGGTCTGCTAAGTAAGGGGTGCCTTCCCAGGCGCTGGCATTACCGCTAGACCAGGGTGTGGTAAGTTAAGGGGTGCCTTCCCAGGCACTGGCATTATCGCTAGACCATGGAGCCCTCTAGTGGCCCTGTCTGAGAGTAACAGAGGGCTCACACTCTTGTCTCCTGGTCACTTCTCACCGTGTCCCTTCAGCTCCTATCTCTGTATGGCCTGGTTTTTCCTAGGTTATAATTGTAGAACAAAGACTATTATAATATTGAAATAAAGAGTAATGGCTGGGCGCGGTGGCTCACACCTGTAATCCCAGCACTTTTTGGGAGGCCGAGACGGGCGGATCGTGAGGTCAGGAGATTGAGACCATCCTGGCTAACAAGGTGAAAAACCGTCTCTACTAAAGTACAAAAAAAAATTAGCCGGCTATGGTGGCGGGTACCTGTAGTCCCAGCTACTCAGGAGGCTGAGGCAGGAGAATGGCGTGAACCCAGGAGGCGGAGCTTGCAGTGAGCCGAGATCGCACCACTGAGCTCCAGCCTGGGCAGCTGAACGAGACACCATCTCAAAAAAAAAAAAGAGTAATGCTACAAACTAATGATTAATAATATTTATATGTAATATCTATATTCTATTTTTAGTGTAACCATTTTTATTTTATATATATATTTTGTAATACTGGAACAACTTGTGCCCTCAGTCTCTTGCCTTTGTACCTGGGCGGCTTGCCGCCCACACCCTCTATGGGTGGGCATCAACTGAGTTTGGTCGGGTTTTTCTTTCTGCTCTAATAGGGCAGCGCTGACTTCCATGCCTCACAATTGCTGCACCCTCCCTGTCTCCAACACACAGAAGCACTCTCCATACCATGCTGCCGGGGGTGGAGGAGAGGCGGCGTTAGAGATTCAGGACTGTTTTTTCTACCTCTTCAGTGCGTCTTTCAGCGATATAAAGTTAAAACTGGGTACTGGGAGTGCTCAACTGGTTTTTGGTTTATTTTATTTTTTTGGAGACAGAGTCTCGCTCTGTCGCCCAGGCTGGAGTGCAGTGGCGCAATCTCAGCTCACTGCAACCTCTGCCTCCCAGGTTCCAAGTGATTCTTCTGCCTCAGCCTCCTGAGTAGCTGGGACTACAGGCGTGAGCCACTGCGCCCAGCTGGGATTTTTGGTTCTTGGGAAAGTGCTTTTTTGTGTGTAGTTGTTAAATTGGTGTCCTTGTTGGAGGGATGGGTGGTGGAGCCTTCTACGTCCTGGGCTTTTTATGTAGATATGTCATAGACAAGTAATGGACTGTTTTATTCTCATTCTAATATTTATATCTTTTTTTTTGTTTTATTGTGTTATCTAGAACTCCCAGAATAATTTTGAATAAGGGTGGCCATAGCAGCTATTGTCTTATTTCTTACCTTAAGGGTTATGTGCTCAACAAATATAACATTAAATGTAACATTTGACATGTATGATACTTTATTTTTGTTTTTTAGTGTTGGGGTCTTCCACTATTGCTCAGGTTGGAGTGCAGTGGCAAGATCACGGCTCACTGCAGCCTTGAACTCCTGGTTCAAGTGATCCTCCTGCCTTGACCTCCTGAGTAGCTGGGACTACAGGCACATATCACCATGCCTAATTTTCAAATTTTGTGTAGAGATGGGGGTCTTGCCTTGTTGCCAGGCTGATCTTGAACTCCTGGGCTCAAGTGATCCTCTCTCTTGGTCTCCAAAAGTACTGGGATTACAGGTAGGAGCTACCACACCTGGCCTGTCTTTATTTTTTTTTTTTTCTGTGACTTATTTTTCTTTATTAATCTTGCCAGATATTTGTCTATTAGTCATTCAAATAACTAACTTTTAGGTTTGATGATCCTTTCTAATTTTCACACTTACCCTGTGTTTTTTCTTCTGAGCTTATTTTACTGTTCTTTAAAAGTTTCTTAAATGCTTAACTAATTACTTTTGAGCTTTTCCTCCTTTCCTTTTCTTTCCTCTTCTTTCCTCTTCTTTCCTCTTCTTTCCTCTTCTTTCCTCTTCTTTCCTCTTCTTTCCTCTTCTTTCCTCTTCTTTCCTCTTCTTTCCTTTTCCTTTTCCTTTCCTTTTATTTTCCTTTTCTTTTCTTTCTTGAGATAGAGTCTCGCCCTATTGCTCAGGCTGGAGTGCAATGGCATGATCTCAGCTTACTGCAACCTCCGCCTTGCGGGTTCAAGCGATTCTCCTGCCTCAGCCTCCTGAGTAGCTGGGATTACAGTTGCCCGCAACCACTGCTGGCTAATTGGTTTTTTTTTTTTGGTATCTTTAGTAGAGATGGCATTTTACCATGATGGCCAGGCTGGTCTCAAACTCCTGACCCTTGATCCAGCCCCTTTGGCCTCCCAAAGTGCTGGGATTACAGGCGTGAGCCACCGTGCCTGGCTGCTTTTTTTTTTTTCCTCTTTTCTAATATAAGCCTACAAGGCTACAAATTTCCAACAAAGGTTTTTTTAAGCTACACTCTACAAGCGTTGACATGTAATATTTTTGCTATTCATCTATTTTTTTTTCTTTTTTTTTTTTTTTTGAGACAGTCTTGCTCTGTCGCCAGGCTGGAGTGCAGTGGCGCGATCTCGGCTCACTGCCACCTTCATCTCCTGGGTTGGAGTGACTCTGATGCCTCAGCCTCCTGAGTAGTTGGGATTACAGGCATGCGCCACCACACCAAGCTAATTTTTGTATTTTTAGTAGAGATGGGGTTTTATCATGTTGGCCAGGATGGTCTCGATCTCCTGACCTCATGATCCACACACCTCGGCCTCCCAAAGTGTTGGGATTACAGGCGTGAGCCACCGCGCCCGGCCCATACCTACACTTGAGCTGGGTACGCGAGGCCCCCTGTCGCTTGTACTAAATGAGCAGAACACACATAAGCTCCCTGACTGGCCATTCATGAACCCCACCCAAGCGGGTACTTATGATCCCAGCTGCTTTCCTGGGGGGACTCCGACACCACCTCTCTACTCCTCAGACCCCCATCACCTCCCCCTCATCAGCAGGTGACCGCCTACTCACCTCAGAGGGGAGGGGCTTCATGTCTCAGGAAGGCAAGCGGTGGAGACTCACCTCCCAAGGAGTATAAAAGGGGAGGGGCCTCACCTCCAGGAAGGCGCAGAGGGTGGGGCCTCATCTCCCAGGTAGCGAGACAGGGGCGGGGCTTTGTCTCCCAGGGAGGCTGGGAGGGGCGGGGCTTCATTTTCACTGTGCAACCCAAGCCAGTAGGAAAGAATGTTCCCCAGCACCGCTCCTCCCCTCAAACTCCTCCTTGCTTGTTGCCTGGGACACTGTCCTGGAGCCCAACTCCCACCACACCCTCTCTTCTCAAAGTCAGCTCTGGTTCTTTTGTTGTTTTGAGGCGGAGTCTCACTCTGTCCCCCAAGGCTGGAGTGCAGTGGCGCGATCTCAGCTCACTGCAACCTCCGCTTCCCAGGTTCCAGCGATTCTCCTGCCTCAGCCTCTCAAGTAGCTGGGATTATAGGTGCCTGCCACCACGCCCGGCTAATTTTTGTATTTTTTTTTTTTTTTTTTTTTTTTTTTTGAGACGGAGTCTTACTCTGTCACCCAGGCTGGAGTGCAGTGGCCGGATCTCAGCTCACTGCAAGCTCCGCCTCCCGGGTCACGCCATTCTCCTGCCTCAGCCTCCTGAGTAGCTGGGACTACAGGCGCTCGCCACCTCGCCCGGCAATTTTTTTTTTTTTTGTATTTTTAGTAGAGACAGGGTTTCACCGTGTTAGCCAGGATGGTCTCGATCTCCTGACCTCGTGATCCGCCCGTCTCGGCCTCTCAAAGTGCTGGGATTACAGGCTTGAGCCACCGCGCCCGGCCAATTTTTGTATTTTTAATAGGTTGTTTTTGCCATGTTGGCCAGGCTGGTCTCGAACTCCTGACCTCAAGTGATCTGTCCGCCTCAGCCTCCCAAAGTGCTGGGATTACAGGTGTGAGCCACCGCACCTGGCCTTCTTGCTGGTTCTTGATCATCAGTGCCAACCCCGCTGTTATTTCACACAAGAGAGGAAAAACTACAAAACTCACTCTTGACTACTCTGTCCCTCTGGGTACCAACTTTTTTCTTTTCCCTGTAGGCTTATTTCTTTCTCTTTGGAACTCCTTCAAAGTACTGGCTGGGCTGGGTACGGTGGCTAATGCCTATAATGCCAGCACTTTGGAGGTGGAGGTGGGTGGATCACGAGGTCAGGAGTTCGAGCCCAGCCTGGCCAACATGGTGAAACCCCTATCTCTAAAACAAAACAAAAAACTAAAGAAACAAAAAAAAATTAGCCAAGTGTGGTGGTGCCTGCCTGTAATTCCAGCTACTCAGGAGGCTGAGGCAGGAGAATCGCTTGAACTCGGGAGGCAGAGGTTGTGGTGAGCCGAGATCACACCATTGCATTCCAGTCTGGGTGACAGAGTCAGACTCCATCTCAAAAAAAAAAAACTACTGGCTGCAGCTGCTGTGTTTCTCCTACCCCGTAATCAGCCTGTAGGGTTACCAGCGGCCTTGCCTTCCTCACTCCACAGTGTTCAGCCCTGCATTGCCACCAACCAGTACAACAGGTTTTGAGCGGCCTTCCCTCCTCCCTGGGCCCCTTCCCTCTCTGGCTCCTGCCACCCCACCATCTCCCCATCTCACAGTCACTTCTGCCTAATCTCCTCAGGCCTTGAACCCAAGACAGGTGGGAGCCATGGAGGGTTGTAGCCAGAGGAGGGATGTGATCTGACCCATAGGCTCCATGGGCCCTGTTCTTCCTCTCGACCTGCAAACATCAGGGAGCCCGAGGACTGAGCCTCTCTGTCCACACCTGGTCCCTAGGTGATGCTATCCAGGCTGCTGGCTGAAAAGACCAGCCATGGACTGGCAACTCCTACATTACCTTTCCCCAGAAGCCCAGACTGGCATGCCCACTGCCTTCTCCATGTCTCCTCTGAGGCCACAGACCCCTCAAACCCAGCAGGGCTGAGCTCCTGCTGCCTCAAGCAGTTCCTTCTGTGACTCTTCCCATCTCCTGATCCCAGAGGCATCCCCTTGAGTCTGCTCACTTATCTCGCCTACCCTGGGTCCTCTCGCTCCTGCCCACACTTCCCATGTTTCCCCTGCAGCTGCTAGAGGGCATCCAGAACACCTAGGTCAGATCGAATCCCTCCTCTGCTTATAACATCCGTGACTCCCATCTCCCTCGGGGTCAAAGCCAAAGTCTTCCCCACAGCCCTCAAGGACCTGCACAGTCTACCCCCACTCCCTCCCTGCCCTCCCCCTCACCCACTCTGCTCCAGCCACACAGGCCTCCTTGCTGCTGTTCCTCTAACATGCCAGGCATGGTCTTGCCTCAGGACATTTGCACAGGCTGTTCTGACTGGAACGCTCTTCCCCTCTGATCAACGTGGTTCTGTGCCTTACCTCCCTCCCACCTCTCTATACAAACACTGCCAGCGAGGCATTCCCTGCCACTGTAATTCCAACTACCCACCCCTCCCATACTTCCTGCTCCCTTCCCGACATTTTTTTTTTTTTAAATTATGTAGTGATGGAGTCTTGCTCTGTCACCCAGGATTGAGTGCAGTGGTGTGATCTCGGCTCACTGCAACCTCCGCCTCCTGGGTTCAAGTGATTCTCCTGCCTCAGCCTCCTGAGTAGCTGGGATTACAGGTGCTTGCTACCACGCCCAGTATTAATGAACTAAAAACAATTGTACTAATTATTGTGTTTTTAGTAGAGACGGTGTTTCTCTATGTTGGCCAGGGTGGTTTCGAACTCCTGACCTCAGGTGATGCAGCCACCTCGGACTCCCAAAGTGCCGGGATTACAGGTGTGAGCTATCGCACCTGGCCAATTTAATTTTTTTAAAGATGAAGTCTCCCTCTGTCACCCAGGCTGGAGTGTAGTGGTACAGTCTCAATCCACTGTAGCCTCTACCTCCTGGGTTTAAGTGATCCTCCTGCCTCAGCCTCCTGAGTTGCTGGGATTACAGGTATGCACCATCACATTTGGCTCATTTTTGTATTTTTAGTAGAGACAGGGTTTCATCATGTTGGCCAGGCTGGTCTTGAACTCCTGACCTCAAGTGATCTGCCCGCCTCAGCCTCCCAAAGTGCTGGGATTACAGGTGTGAGCTACCACGCCTGGCCCTCCAACTTTATTTTCTTGTTAGTAAATCTCTCCTTTGCATGCTGTGTAGTTTACCTGGCTGCCCCATTTACCATCCACTCCACCCAGGAAGTGTCTGCTCACGAGGGCAGGGATCTTTGAACTGTGGCCTCTGCTGTGTTCCCAGCACACTCAAGAGACCCCATAAATATTGACTGGGCAGACTTTGGTGCGCTGGCAACCCACACCCCTCCCCCCACTCCATGGTCCAGGCACGCTGAGTAATTCTAATTCTCTGTCTCACCTCTGCACCTTTGCATATGCTGTGCTCTGTGCCTGTCATGCCCTTCCCTGCCTTCTCCTGGAACTCTCCCAGCCGAGATCCCCGACTCCTTAGGGCAGGTTACCAATGGTGAGGCAGTCCTGGCGTCTCAGACATGCCCTCCCACCTCCCTGACCCCCATGGGAGGGCTGACTCACTGGGTGGGGAAGAGGACCAGTCGGGTGTAGAAGAAGACCAAGGAGAAGATGAGGAAGAGAGCGTCACACACGTGCTGATACTGCGTGTAGTTGACCATCTTACAGGCCTGAGAAGGGCAGCGCGGAGAAATGGGCTCAGGACCGGGGGCCTGGCCTCAAGGGGAAGGTGCTATGGGACGGGAACAGGTGAGTTGGGGTGGGGCCTTGATTCCAGGAACTACCTACATTTCCAGGAAAGGTAAAGTGTGAATATAGGCCGGGCACGGTGGCTCACGCCTGTAATCCCAGCACTTTGGGAGGCCGAGGCGGCGGATCACCTGAGGTCAAGAGTTCGAGCCCAGCCTGGCCAACATGGTGAAATCCCATCTCTACTAAAAATACAAAAATTAGTTGGGCGTGGTGGCGGACACCTGTAATCGCAGCTACTTGGGAAACTGACGCAGGAAGATCACTAGAACCTGGGAGGCAGAGGTTGCAGTGAGCACAGATTGCGCCATTGCACTCCAGTCTGGGAGAGAGCACAAGACTCCATCTCAAAAAAAAAATACATGCATGCATGCACATGTCTATAGCTGTATCCTCCAAGAAGGGAGGCTGAGGGGTGGGGCTTTATCTCCCAGGAAGACAGAGGGGGCAGGACCTCATCTCCCAAGGAAGCTGAGAAGGGTGGGAGGGGGTCGTCTCTGCCCATGGAAGGTAGGAGGGGTGGGGCTTCATCACCCAGGAAGATAGAGGGGGTGGGGTCTTACCAGCCTGAAAGACACAGGGGACAGGGCCTTATTACCCGAGGAGGCCAGGAGGGTGGGCTCCATTTCCCAGGAAGGTTGGGAGGAATGGGACCTCATCTCTAGGGGCACCTGGGAGGGCTGGGTGCAGCAGCTGGGAAGGGCCAGGCCCGCCTCCAGCAGGTAGTCGGCGGAATCGTGTAACAGCAGCACCAGAGAGCCGATGCGCAGCAGGTTGGCGCTGTAGGAGAAGGTCATCAGGATGACCACCACGAAGTGATGTATCACCTGCTCCTTGAAATCCTGCAGGAGACAGTGGGTCCCAGTGGGGATGAGGCTTGATGCTGGCAGGTGCCCCACCCTATGGGCCAAGAAATGCGTCCTTTTGTATGGCCTCTGGGCCCATGGCCTCTATGCCTCCTGCAAGAGGCACCAGGGAGCTCTCAAGGTAGGAGTGTGAGGCTGCCCTAACACCCAGCACCCCAGCTCCCTGTCCTGAGACGGGGTCTTCCAGACTCTTGTGTGGCCTCACCTTGCGCTTGACATCAAAGGGCAGCCTGATGAGCAGTGAGAGGTAGAAAGCCAGCTCCAAGAGGTACCACCAGTACAGGGATGGCTTCAGGGTCTGCAGCAGGGCAGGACAAGGTTAGCTGTGGGGAGCGAAGGCTCCAGTCGGGCAGGGGTATGGCTCAGGGCCCACTCCCTTTGCTCAAAACCAGGATACTTGAATCCCAATGAGTGAGCTCCCCATCCCTGGAGGTAATCAAGGGCAGTGGTTTGGTGGAAGCGCCTGCTTGGAGTTTCCTAGCCTCTCTCTATTCCCCAGAGGAATCAAAGACACAGAGTAGGACTCAGTGGGGAATGATGGTGGTGTCAGGGCTCGGGTCCCATGTCCATGGCTGCAGCAACTGTCATCACCCTGGCCTCCAAGCATTTGTGCGCGCGTGCACCCACCCACCCCCACACCCCCACTCACCTGGTTTGGGTAATTTTCCCAGCACATTACTGGGGCCCACAGCCACGATTCCTGCAGGGAAACAGGTGTTAGGCTGTGCGGAGGTGAGAATCCAGCTTCCCACCCTGGGTCTGTGGGCTCTTTGGGTGGTCTCATAGATGCTGCCTTCACCCAGCCCTGCTTTTTCCTGCCTCTCAATCTCCACTGGGGAGCTCATTCACTGCAGAACCCTAAGCTTCTGGTGCATGGCAGATCCTGAGTACCTGTTGCGTGAATTCACCAGCACCTGGCCAAGCTCGCTGGCTCCTCAGCTGCACGTTTTCCTCTCTGGCTGCGCCCCTCACACACTCCCTCCCACCAGATCCGGGCCTGGGGCATAGGAGGCATTTCTGGGGCAGGCAAGCCATCAGCCACACTCAGGTACACTCACGTGGTACAGGACCGAGAGACCACCCACGAAGGAGGACAGGTAGAAAAGAAATCTCCAGCTGTGGATGGGGAGGGAGCTGTGAAAACAGGAGACACCCCCCTGCTGCCTTGCACCCCAGAAGTCGCATTCAGCCCCATCCTGGGTTTACCTGGCCTCACAGAACTTCTTGGTCAGCTGCGGTCGATCCTGCTTCCGGCGTCTCCGGAACCATCGCTGGGTCTGCCGCAGTGTGAGGCCACACCGGGCGGCCAGGAGGGACAGCTGGGGCTGCGGCGGGGAGGGTGGTGGTGATGGGGACAAGGGTCACAGAGGCCCTGTGGTGGCTTCCCTCATGTCCCCAGACAGGACTTGGCTCTGCCGTCGCCACTGCAGCCCCACATCTTGCCTACAAGGTGACCATGTCTATATGGAGAGGCAGTGTTGGGGGTCCCAGCGTGGGGGCCTGCAGAATACTTGGGCCTTCACAGAAGCAAATCCTGTTCATAGGGCAGGCAAGTCGCTGATGGGGATGGGATTAAGAGAGATGCTGGTGTGCATCCTCCTCTATCCCGAGCTAGGCTTCCTTTCGTCCCTCCAGAACGGTCAGTTCCCACCTCCAACCCAGGCAGGCAGTTGAGACCTTGCCCCAGCCTAAGCCCTACATGAAGAGGGAAACTGACAAGTAGAGGGGGAGTCACGTGGCTTCTAACTGTGGAAACCGCCCTGTTGCCCCCAGGGCATGTGGTTTTCAGCATTCCCCACCCCACTCGGGATGCATCCACGTCTCCACAGTGCAGAGCCTGTCCAGCGGGCAGCCACACCAGAGACGGGAATAGAGGAAGGGTCACAGGGCTGTTTCTGTTACTCCATCTCCTACTAGCTCAGATCTTCCATTCCTCCCCCAAAATAGGAGAGCAAGCAACTTCTTTCACTGTCCTATGATCTGTCCATTGTGCGACTATGCCCACTGAGGCCCAGGGCGGCTGGGAGGGGCGGGACCCCATCTCCCAGGGAGGCTGGGAGGGGCGGGACCCCATCTCCCAGGGAGGCTGGGAGGGGCGGGACCCCATCTCCCAGGGAGGCTGGGAGGGGCGGGACCCCATCTCCCAGGGAGGCTGGGAGGGGCGGGACCCCATCTCCCAGGGAGGCTGGGAGGGGCGGGACCCCATCTCCCAGGGAGGCTGGGAGGGGCGGGACCCCATCTCCCAGGGAGGCTGGGAGGGGCGGGACCCCATCTCCCAGGGAGGCTGGGAGGGGCGGGACCCCATCTCCCAGGGAGGCTGGGAGGGGCGGGACCCCATCTCCCAGGGAGGCTGGGAGGGGCGGGACCCCATCTCCCAGGGAGGCTGGGAGGGGCGGGACCCCATCTCCCAGGGAGGCTGGGAGGGGCGGGACCCCATCTCCCAGGGAGGCTGGGAGGGGCGGGACCCCCATCTCCCAGGGAGGCTCTTAGGGGTGGGACCCCCATCTCCCAGGGAGGCTGGGAGGGGCGGGGCGCCATGTGCCAGGGAGGCTGGGAGGGGCGGGACCCCATCTCCCAGGGAGACTGGTAGGGATGGGGCTCCATCTTCCAGGGAGGCTGGGAGGGGGCGGGTCCTCATTTCCCAGGGAGGCTAGCGGGGCAGGGCTCATTTCCCAAGGAATCGGGGATGAAGAGTGTAAAGTGGGGGCATTGCGGGGATGCCTGAAGCCACCTTGGCGTCTCCTGCCTCAACAAATAGGCCACACACCACCCGCCGGCTCCACCCCAAGGGCAGTAGTGCCGGTCACAGGGCACTGGGGGGCTCTCACCTCCTTGGGCCTGTGCCCTTCTGTGAGGAAGTGTTTCTCCAGCGTGGCATTGGGCTTCACCTGCCTCCTGCTCTGATCCCTCACACCCAGCCACCGGCTCAGGGGCAGGCCAATGAATCTGGGTGCAAGGGAGACAAAGTGCATCAGCCCAGGTGAAGAGACGGGACTGCCTGTGTGTGCGGGGGCAGACATGCTGTCAGTGGGTAAACCAAGTCTCGGGCACAGCTGGCACATGGCAGGGTGTGTAAGACTTGGGGTCTGTCTGCTCCATCTGCTCAGAGGGTTTGGAGGCCCAGAGTCAAAAAGGCTCGTGAGGCAGGAGTCGATTTTCCACTTATTCCTGGCCTCATCCCCTGGGACCCTGGAGGGGTAGCGTGGCTGCTGCATTAGACCAAACATAAGAGAGGCAGCTGGCTTATGAGAGGTCAGAAGTTCGAGACCAGTCTAACCAATACGGTGAAACCTTGTCTCTACTAAAAATACAAAATCATCTGCGTGTGGTGGTGTGTGCCTGTAATCCCAGCTACGCGGGAGGCTGAGGCAGGAGAATTGCTTGAACCTGGAGGGAGAGGTTGCAGTGAGCCAGGATGGTGTCACTCTACTCCAGCCTGGGCGACAGAGCGAGTCTCCATCTCAAAAAAAAAAAAAAAAAAAAAGGCACTTGGACATGTGATGTGTCTGCTGGGTGAGGGTGTGCAGACCAGCTCTTGGGGTAGACAGGTACCTTTGCCCCATCCCAAACCAGGGATAAGAGTCTCTTCACTGCCTGTCTCACTGTGGCCTGAACCCCTGCCAGGCTAGGGGCTCCCCATGGGCAGGGGCTGTTCCCGCTGCAAGCCCCTCCTCCCAGCATCCCCCATTCCAGGGTAAAGACTTGGAGATCAGGGACCCTGGTCAACCAACACATTTCCCACAAGAGGGCGCGCCAGCACCACAGGTGGGGACCGAATTTTACATCCACCATGCATCCCAACATCATCCCTCATTTGGGGAAAGGCTCAGAGCAGCCTAGCAAAGAACTCATAGCAGACTAAATCATGATGCGGAGAGAAAGGGCAGATACTTACTGAGCACTTATCTGCTAAGTATGGGGCGAAGTCCATGTTATACACTGGCTCACCTAACCTTAACTTAGTCCCCATTGTCGTAATGGGCAAACTGAGGATCAGAGACTTGCCCGAGGTGACACTGTGGGCAGGCGGAAGACCTGAAATTTGAACTCAGGATTCTGGTTTTTGTTTTAAGAGGCAGGGTCGTCTCCTGGAGGTGGAGGGTGGGAGGATCGCTTGAACTCAGGAGTTCAAGACCAGCCTGGGCAACATGGTGAGACCTCGTCTCTACTAAAAACACAGAAGTTAGCTGGGTTGTGTCACTCGCCTGTAATCCCAGCACTTCGGGAGACCAAGGCAGGCGGATCACCTGATGTCAGGAGTTTGAGACCAGCCTGGCCAACATGGTGAAACCCCGTGTCTACTAAAAATACAAAAATTAGGTGTGGTGGCACATGCCTGTAATCCCAGTTACTTGTGAGGCTGAGGTCAGAATCCCTTGAACCTGGGAGGCGGAGGGTGCAGTGAACTGAGATCGCGCCACTGCCCTCCAGCCAAGGTGAAAGAGCTCTGTCTCAAAAAGTTAGCCAGGCGTGGTGGCACATGCCTGTATTCCCAGCTACTGGTGGGGCTGAGGTTTTTTTTTTTTTTTGAGATGGAGTTTTGCTCTTGTTGCCCAGGTTGGAGTGCGGTGGCATGAATGATCTCGGCTCAATGCAACCTCTCTCCTGGGTTCAAGCAATCCTCCTGCCTCAGCCTCCTGGGTAGCTGGGACTACAGGCGTGCACCACCACACCCAGCTAATTTTTCGTACTTTTAGTAGAGACAGGGTTTCACCATGCTGGTTGGACTGGTCTCGAACTCCTGACCTTGTGATCTGCCTGCTTCAGCCTCCCAAAGTGTTGGGATTATAGATGTGAGCCACTGTACCCAGCCTAATTTTTGTATTTTTTTTATTTTTGAGATAGAGTCTGGCTCTGTCACTCAGGCTGGAGTGCAGTGGCTGGATCTCGACTCCCTGCAAGCTCTGCTTCCTGGGTTTACGGCATTCTCCTGCCTCAGCCTCCCGAGTAGTTGGGACTACAGGCGCCCGCCACCCCGCCCGGCTAGTTTTTTGTATTTTTTAGTAGAGACGGGGTTTCACCGGGTTAGCAAGGATGGTTTCGATCTCCTGACCTCGTGATCCGCCCGTCTCGGCCTCCCAAAGTGCTGGGATTACAGGCTTGAGCCACCGCACCCGGCCTTTTTTTTTAAGTAATGATGGGGTTTCACCGTGTTAGCCAGGATCGTCTCGATCTTCTGACCTCGTGATCTGCCCATCTCAGCCTCCTAAAGTGCTGGGATTACAGGCCTGAGCCACCGCGCCCGGCCTGTATTTTTTCTTTTTTTTTTTTTTTAATAGGGACAAGGTTTCACCATGTTGCCCAGTCTGGTCTTGAACTCCTGGACTCAAGTGATCCACCCACCTTAGCCTACCAAATTGCTGACATTACGGGCATCAGCTACCACGTCTGGCCTAGATTCAATTTTTTTTTTTTTTTAAAGGGCTAAATCCCCTGCGTTTGAAACTGGAAAACCCTCCGCCCACCTCACTGTCCTTCACAGAGGCCCTGGGGTGCCTTTGGGATGAGATAACACCCCCAGCTCACGTTTGCCGTTTTTTTTTTTTTTTTTTTAAATAAGGTGGAGTCTCCCTCTGTTGCCCAGGCTGGAGTATAGTGGCACGATCTTGGCTCACTGCAACCTCCGCCTCCCAGGTTCAGGCGATTCTCCTGTCTCAGCCTCCTGAGGAGTTGGGATTACAGGTGTGCACTCAGTTAATGTTTGTATTTTTAGCACGGTCCGGGTTTCACCATGTTGGCCAGGCTGGTCTTGAACTCCTGACTTGAAGTGATCCGCCCACCTCAGCCTCTCAAAGTGTTGGGATTACAGGTGTGAGCCATGGTGCCCGGCCTCCTATCCCTGTTTTATGAAGATGCTGGCACACCCAGCCCCGAACTGCGGGCAGTGTTCCTATAAACCAGCAATCAGAGGCCAGAATTGTGGGTGGTGGGGGCAGGCTGGAGCTGGGAAAAGCACTTTGGCGCAAAGCCAGCTTCCACTTGGGACATGCTGCAATGGCAAATTGCACACAGGGCACGAGCACATACTGGCGTGACTGCGGGGGCGATGGGTTGCGGCAGGGCAGACACTAACCTCTCAAAGGCGAGGCGCATGGCCAGGAGGACCAGTGCCAGGGGCGGGGCTGCCAGCATGTCCTGGGGGTGGGGGTAGACACGGCCATCCCGGTCTTCCAGCTCTGCCCATGTGACATTGGGTGGTAACCAGAACCTGTGCTGCCAAAACCACTCGTTGAAACCGGACAGCATTCTGTGGACACAGGTTCCAGTTAGCTGGGAGGGCTGCAAGAAGAATGGGTGGGGCAAGTGGGGCCTGAGAGGCTGGAGCCTCGAAACTCCTAACTGGGCTGTTATCAGCTCGGCTGACCACCAGGAGGCGGGACCGGAAGATGGAACTCCCCTTGCCTGGGACTTTGGAACTATCCTGTGGCCCCAGAAGAGTGGGGCTTTAGCCACTACTCCATTCTCATCACCCCGGCCCTCACTTGCCTGGTCAGTGTTAAAGGCAGAGTTGGGCTGTGTGTCCTCAGGCAAATGACTTGACCCCTCAGAACCTCAAGTTCATCTGTAAAACACAGGAGTAGGCCGGGCGCAGTTGCTCACACCTGTAATCCCAGCACTTTGGGAGGCCAAGGCAGGTGACTCACGAGGCCAGGAGTTGAAGACCAGCCTGACCAACGTGGTGAAACCCTATCTCTACTAAAAATACAAAAATGAGCTGGGCATGGTGGCACACGCCTGTAATCCCAGCTACTTAGGAGGCTGAGGCAGGAGAAGGGCTTGAACCCAAGAGGCGGAGGTTGCAGTGAGCCAAGATCGTGCCATTGCACTCCAGCCTGCGTGACAGAGCAAGACTCTGTCTCAAAAAAAAAAAAACAAAAACTTGAGTCCTCAAATGTCCAGGAAGGTTTCTTTCCACTGCAGGAAGCTGCCTCTGAAGCAGCCCCCAAAGATGAAGGAGTTAAAGAAATCCAGAGGCCGGGTGTGGTGGCTCACTCCCAGCACTTTGGGAGGCCGAGGCAGGTGGAGCACGAGGTCAGGAGTTCAAGACCAGCCTGGCCAACACGGTGAAACCCTGTCTCTACTAAAAATACAAAAGTTAGCCAGGCATGGTGGTGTGCACTTGTAGTCCCAGCTACTTGGGAGGGTGAGGCAGAGAACTGCTTGAACCCGGGAGTCGGAGGTTGCAGTGAGCCGAGATCGCGCCATTGCACTCCAGCCTAGGTGGCAGAGCAAGACTATCTCAAAAGAAAAAAAAAAAAAAATCCAGAGTTCCTTTCCTGGCCATCTTTGGAAGGTAGACTCCTCTCTAGCTGGGAATTTCAGAGGTCTCGCTTGCTATCACACAGCCCACAAAGCAAGTGGGTAAGAGAGCCTGTTGCATGACTGAGCATAACGGAGTGACCGGATAACGGAGTGGTGGTCAAGGTGGGACAGCTCTGGCCAGCATGTCGCAGCCTGCCTGAGGAGCCCAAAGAGCTGCTCCCTTTCCTGAGATCTTGAGCCAAGGGTCCAGCCTACCACAGTGATTCCCACTCGAAAGTTTGTTCATTCATTTATCTGTCCACCCATCCCCCTGTCCATCTATCTACCTATCCATCCCTCTTTCTGCCCAACCACCATCAATCTGTTCATCCATCATCCACCTATCCACTCATCCATCTACCCATTATCCATCCATCTGTCCACTCTCACATTCATACATCCGTCGTCCGTCCATCTACCCGCTCATTCATCCATCTACCCATCCATCATCTGTCCATCCAACTGTCATCTATCCACCTACCCATTCATCCATCCGCCCATCCAAACATCTGTCCACCCACCCGTTCATCTATTCACCTATCCATTCATCCATCCACCCACCCAAATGTCTGTCCATCCAACCATCTTCTATCCACTCATCCAAACTTTTGCCTAACCGCCCATCATCCATCCACCTATCCAAACATCTGTGCTTTCAACCATCTATCCACCTACCCATTCATCCATCCACCCAATTTTCCATCCACCGATCCAAAAATCTGTCCATCTACCCCTCGTCCATCCATCTGTCCACCCATGTAAACATCTATCCACTCATCACTCACCTGTGTATCCTTCCACCCACCCATCCTTCTGTCCCTCTGTTCTTCCATCTAGCCTTCTATCCATTTCCCCTTCCATCCATCCTTCCATCCATTTATCCATCTGTCCTTGCATGTATGCATCTGTCTGTCCATCCAGGCAAGAGATGTTCTCCAACTGACTTGTACGTGCCAGGTCAGGGCCTTGGTGACACAGCAGGGGAACAAAGCCAACACATTCCTGCCCAGTTCATAGACCAACAGAGAAGGCAGCCAATAAACAAGTAAACAGATTCACAAATGAATGGGATATGAAAGTGTAACGGGGCCGAGTAGAAAACAGAGTGGCATGATTTTAAATGTGATCAAAGAGAGGCTCTCTAAGGAGGCACCATCTGAGCTGGGATTTAAAGATGAAGAGGTCAGGCCAGGCGCGGTGGCTCATGCCTGTAATCCCATACTTTGGGAGGCTGAAACAGGTGGATCACCTGAGGTCAGGAGTTCAAGACCAGCCTGGCCCACATGGTGAAACCTCGTCTCCATTAAAAATACAAAAATAATTGGCCGGGCATGGTGGCATGTGCCTGTAACCCCAGCTACTTGGGAGGCTGAGGCAGGAGAATCACTTGAACCTGGGAGGCAGAAGTTGCAGCGAGTCGAGATCATGTCACTGCACTCCAGACTGGGTGACAAAGCGAGACTCCGTCTCAGAAAAAAACCCAAAAAACCAAAGATGAGGAGGTCAGGCCAGGCACAGTGGCTCATACCTGTAATCCCAACACTTTGTGAGGTCGAGGCAGGTGGATTGCTTGAGCCCAGGAGTTCAAGACCAGCCTGGGCAATACAGTGAGACTCTGTCTCTACAAAAAATTTAAAAAGCAGTCAGGTGTGGTGGCATGTATCTGTAGTCCTAAGTATTCAGGAGGCTGAGGTGGGAGTCCGACTCGAGCCCAGGAGTTCGAGGCTGCAGGGAGCTATAATCACACCACTGTACTCCAGCCTGGAGGACAAAGCAAGACCCTATGTTTGGGAAAAACAAAGAAGAGAAGGTTGTGGGTTTGCACACAAGAAAGTGGGGCTAGGGGAGAGGCTTTCTAGATAAATACACAGCAGGTGCAAGGGCTCTGAGGCAGGACCGTGCCTGGCATGTCGGAGGAACAGCGAGGAGGTCCGTATGGCTGGTACAGAGTGAGCGAGGGGGGAGAGAGGGAGGAGAGGAGGGCAGGTAGGTGATGAGAGGCAGCACAGAGCCTGCAAAGCATGGGGGCCACAGGGAAGAATCTGGATTATTTCCCCCAACATTTTATTTTGAGATGAAGTCTCACTCTGTTGCCCAGTCTGGAGTGCAGTGGCGCGATCTCAGCTCACTGCAACCTCCACCTTGCGGGTTCAAGCAATTCTTGTGCCTCAGCCTCCCAAGTAGCCGGGATTACACCACCACACCTGGCTAATTTTTGTATTTTTAGTAGAGATGGGGTTTCATTATGTTGGCCAGGCTGGTCTCAAACTCCTGACCTCAAGTGATCTGCCTGCCTCGGCCTCCCAAAGTGCTGGGATTACAGGCACAAGCCACCACGCCCGGCTTTCCCCCAACATTTTATAACAAACATTTCAAACCTACGGAAGAGTTGAAATAGTTTTACAGTGAATACCTGTATTCCCACCACTGCCTTCTGCCCTTTGCATTCCGTTCTATTTATTCCATCACCCATCTGCCTCTGCCTGTCCATCCCTCTATCTACCCATCAGTCTATCTGGTTATTCCCGATGTATTTGAAAGTAGGCAGCTGACCTCAGGCCACATCATCCCTACACCTGTCAGCACACAGATCATTAACTAGCGTTCAATATTTGCTTATGGGTTTTTCCTTTCAAGGTAAAATTTACCCAAGTGAAATGCAGGCTTTTCGTTTTTTTTAGACAGGGTCTGACTCTGTGACCCAGGCTGGAGTGCAGAGACCATGGCTCCCTGAAGCCTTGACCTCCTGGACTCAGGTGGTCTTTTCATGTCAACCCCCGCACAGCCAGGACCATAGGCACACACCACCATGACTGGCTGATTTTTAAAATTTTTGTGTAAAGAGAGGGTCTCCCTAGGTTGCCCAGGCTGGTCTCAAACTCCTGGCCAAGCGATCCTCCAGCCTTGGCCTCCTGAAGTGTTGGGATTACAGGCATGAGCCGCTGCACCTGGCCTGCACACATCTTAAGGGTATAGTCACTGAGTTTGGACAAAACTATATACCTGGCTAATCCAATCTCCCATCACAAATATTCCCTCTAAAAACTTCCTTCACGCCTCTTCCCAGTCAACCTCCACCGCTGTCCTGTCACCCAAAGGTAACATCCATTCCATTCCAATTTTTGTTTTGTTTTCATTTGCTTTTTTCTGTTGAGACAGGGTCTCACTCTGTGGCCCAGGCTGGACTAGAGTGGTGCAATCATAGCTTACTGCAGACTTGACCTCCTGGGCTCAAGCGATCCTCCCTGCTCAGCCTCCCAAATTGCTGGGATTATAGGCAAGAGCCACCTTGCCCTGCCCCCCACTACCTTTTCTTTTGTCATCATAGCTTAGTTTCGTCAGTTCTTCATGACAACCTTGCCATGTTACGAAATAAAAACAGGCTGGGTGCGGTGGCCCATGCCTGTAATCCCAGCACTTCAGGAGGCCAAGGTGGGTGGATCACTTGAGATCAGGAGTTTGAGACCAGCTGGCTAGCATGGTGAAACCCCGTCTCTACTAAAAATACGCCTGACCTCAAGTGATCCACCTGCCTCAGCTTCCCAAAGTGCTGGGATTACAGGTGTGAGCCACCATGCCCAGCCCCTTCTTTTTTTCGAGAGAGAGAGAGAGAGAGAGAGAGAGAGAGAGAGAGAAAGAGAAAGAGAAACAGGGTGTTTGTCTGTTACCCAGGCTGGAGTGTAGTGACTAGATCTCAACTTACCACAACCTGCACTGCCTGCCCCAGCCTCCTGAGTTACTAGGACTACAGGCACATGCCACCCCACTCTGCTAATTTTTTTTTTTTTTTTTTTGAGACAGAGTCTCGCTCTGTCGCCCAGGCTGGAGTGCAGTGGCCGGATCTCAGCTCACTGCAAGCTCCGCCTCCCGGGTTCAAGCCATTCTCCTGCCTCAGCCTCCCGAGTAGCTGGGACTACAGGCGCCTGCCACCTCACCTGGCTAGTTTTTTGTATTTTTTAGTAGAGATGGGGTTTCACCATGTTAGCCAGGATGGTCTCGATCTCCTGACCTCATGATCCACCCGCCTCGGCCTCCCAAAGTGCTGGGATTACAGGCTTGAGCCACCGCGCCCGGCCATTCTGCTAATTTTTGTATTGGTAGAGACAGGGTCTTGCTATGTTGCCTAGGCTGGTCTTGAACTCCTGGCCTCAAGGGATCCTCCTGCCCTGACCTCTCAAATTCATTTTCTTCTGAGAGCTCCTATTCCATGCAAAACTTCTATTAAGTAAATCTGTATCCTTCTCTCCTGTTAACCTGTTTTGTTTTGTTTTGTTTTCTGAGACAGAGTCTCACTCTGTCACCCAGGCTGGAACACAGTGGCACGATCTCAGCTCACTGCAACCTCCTCCTCCCGGGTTCAAGCGATTCTTCTGCCTCAGCCTCCCAAGTAGCTGGGAGGCACCAGCCACCATATCTAGCTAATTTGGTGTATTTTTAGTAGAGATGGGGTTTCACCATGTTGGCCAGGCTCGTGTAGAACTTCTGACCTCATGATTTGCCTGCCTCGGCCTCCCAACGTGCTGGGATTACACGTGCGAGCCACCATGCCGTGCCTGGCCCTTTATTTATTTATTTATTTACTTATTTATTTATTTATTTATTTATTTATTTATTTATTTATTTATTTTTGAGACGGAGCCTTGCTCTGTCTCCCAGGCTGGAGTGCAAGGTACAATCTCAGTTCACTGCAACATCTGCCTCCTGGGTTCAAGCCATCCTCCCGTCTCAGCCTCCTGAGTACCTGGGACTACAGGCCTGCACTACCACACCAGGCTAATTTTTTGTATTTGTAGTAGAGACAGAGTTTCACCATGTTGGCCAGACTGGTCTCGAACTCCTGACATCGGGCAATCCACTCACCTCGGCCTCCCAAAGTGCTGGGATTACAGGCGTGAGCCACTGTGCTCGGCCAAAAAAACCTTTTTTATTTTAATTTTTCTTTTCTTTTTTTTAAGTCTTCCATCCTCCCCCACAACTTTTTTTTTTTTTTTTTTTTTTTTTGAGGCGGAGTTTTGCTCTTGTTGCCCGGGCTGGAGTGCAATGGCTCGATCTCGGCTCACAGCAAACTTCGCCTCCAATGTTCAAGTGATTCTCCTGCCTCAGCCTCCTGAGTAGCTGGGATTACAGGGATGCGCCATCGCGCCTGGCTAGTTTTTTGTATTTTTAGTAGAGACGGGGCTTCTGGATGTTGGTCAGGCTGGTCTCGAGCTCCCGACCTCAGGTGATTCACCCGCCTTGGCCTCCAAAAGTGCAGGGAATTACAGGTGTGAGCCACCATGCCTGCTCCCCTCCCCTCTTGCCTTTTTTTTTTTTTTTTTTTTTTAAGAGATGAGGTCTTTCTATGTTTCCCAGGCTGGTCTCAAACTCCTCAGCTGAAATGATCCTCCTGTCCTAGCCTCCCAAAGCCCTGGGATCACAGGTGTGAGCCATGGTGTCCGCTGTTACCCACTCTTAAGGGGATTGTTTGAGACTAATGAGTCCTTTCTCTGCGGGTTACCATTTGCACCAATAGAACAAGACCAGGTTCAGTAAAGCAAGATAGAAACTTTATTCGTCAATCAATGAATGGAGAAAGGGAGGAACTCCCGTTCAAAGTGCCTTCTGCCTGCAGGTGTGATGAGAGGGAGTTTCAAAGTTTCCTAGGGTGTGTAGGTGCAGACTGGGGGCGGGGATTCCTGGAAAGAGGTAGGGCTTTCTAGGGGGAGCTGAAGTGTTCAGCCTTTCTTTTCTTTTGTACCTGGCATTATATGTGCTTAGCAAGGTGTGCCTCTCCCCACTGCCGACTTTTTTTTTTTTTTGAGACAGAGTCTCAGTCACCCAGGCTGGAGTGCAGTGGGGCGATCTCAGCTCACTGCCACCTCTGCCTCCCAGGTTCAAGCAATTCTCCTGCCTCAGCCTCCTGAGTAGATAGGATTACAGGTGTGCACCAACACACCCAGCTAAGTTTTGTATTTTTAGTAGAGACAGGGTTTCGCCATGTTGGCCAGGCTGGTCTCAAACTCCTGACCTCGTGATCTGCCCACCTTGGCCTCCTGAAGTGCTGGGATTACAGGCCAAGAGAGGGTCTCACCATGTTGCCCAGGCTGGTCTTGAACTTTGGCTTAAGCAATCCTCCCTCCTTAGACTCTCAAAATGCTGGGATGACAGCTGGAAGCCACTATGCCCTGGCTGTGATTTTACGATGCCCGTGGAGTGAGGATTCAGGCAGATGGAGCACTGCTGAGGTCAGCGCTCATCCTGTGGCTCAATTGTGGTTAATGGCATCCGGCCTTCATTCCTGTAAGCTAGCACAGCTGTGAGCAGAGGTTAATTTCTCTTTTTTTGAGATGGAGTCTCTCCCTGTTGCCCAGACTGGAGTACAATGGCATGAACTCGGCTCACTGCAACCTCTGCCTCCCGGGTTCAAGCAATTCTCCTGCCTCAGCCTCCTGAATAGCTAGGATTACAGGCACCCACCACCATGCCCGGATACTTTTTTGTATCTTTAGAAGAGACCAGGTTTCACCATGTTGGCCAGGCTGGTCTCGAGCTCCTGACCTTGTGATCCACCCGCCTCAGCCTCCGAAAGTGCTGGGATTACAGGCATGAGCCACCACGCCCGGCCAGAGCAGAGATTAATTTCAGAGGTTCTGAGGCTCCCTAAAAGAATGGATGTTGGCCGGGCGCGGTGGCTCAAGCCTGTAATCCCAGCACTTTGGGAGGCCGAGACGGGCGGATCACCTGAGGTCAAGAAGTCAAGACTGGCCTGGTCAACAAAGTGAAACTATGCCGAGATTGCGCTGAGACTACGCCATTGCACTCCAGCCTGGGCAACAAGAGAGAAACTCCGTCTCAAAAAAAAAAAAAAAAAAGAAAGAAAAGAAAAGAAAAAAATTTTTACATTAGCAGCACATGGTGGTGCGCACCTGTGGTCCCAGCTACTCAGGAGGCTGAGGTGGGAAGATTGCTTGATTTTAGGAGGCTGCAGTGAGCTATAATTCTATAATTGTACCACTGCAGTCCAGCCTGGGAGACAGAGTGAGACACTGTCTCAAAAAAAAAAGAGGTGGTTTAGTTAACACAAAAAAATGAAGCTGCTATATCGAGTCCTCATCCAATCTGCCTGGTGTCCTTACAAGAAGAAAAAGTATGGACACAAAGAAATACAAATGATGCACACAGAGAAAAGAGCACGTGAGGGCACACAGGAGGCGGCTGTCTGCAAGCCAAAGCAAGAGGGCTCAAGAGAAACCAGTCCTGGGCCAGGTGCGGTGGCTCATGCCTATAATCCCAGCACTTTGGGAGGCCGAGGGGGGCGGATCAGTTGAGGTCAGGAGTTGAAAAGCATCCTGGAAACATGGCAAAACCCCATCTCTACTAAAAAATACAAAAATTAGCCAGGTGTGGTGGCAGGTGCCTTTAATTCGAGCTACTCGGGACGCTGAGGCATGAGAATTGCTTGAACCTGGGACTACTCCGGAAGCTGAGGCATGAGAATTGCTTAAATCTGGGAGGCGGAGGTTGCAGTGTGCCTATTGCTCCACTGCACTCTAGCGTAGGTAGCAGAGCAAGACTCCGTTTCACAAACAAACAAAAAAAACCCAGAAACCAACCCTGATGACTTCTTAATTTTGGACGTCAGCCTCCAGAAATGTAAGTTTCTGTTTTTAACCCACCCAAGCTGTGGTATTTTGTTATGGCAGTCCTAGCGAACTGAAGCTAGTATGATAACTCAGAAGTTCTCTTTTCTTTTCTTTTCTTCTTTCTTTCTTTCTTTCTTTTTTTAGAGACAGGGTCTTGCTCTGTCTTCCAGGCTGGAGTGCAGTGGCACAATTATAGAATTATAGCTCACTGTAGCCTCAACCCTCCAGGCTAAAGGGATCTTCCCACCTCAGCCTCCTGATTAGCTGGGACTACAGGTCTACACCACTGTGCCCAGCTAATTTAAAACAAAAAAAGATTGTTTCATATAGATGGGGTCTGGCTATGTTGACCAGACTGGCAAAAGCTGGTTTAAAAAGATATTTGTTGGCCGGGCGCGGTGGCTCATGCCTGTAATCCCAGCACTTTGAGAGGCCGAGACAGGCGGATCACGAGGTCAGGAGATTGAGACCATTCTGGCTAACACGGTGAAACCCCATCTCTACTAAAAAATACAAAAATAACTAGCTGGGCGAGGTGGCGGGTCCCTGTAGTCCCAGCTACTCAGGAGGCTGAGGCAGGAGAATGGCGTAAACCCATGAGGTGGAGCTTGCAGTGAGCTGAGGTCCGGCCACTGCACTCCAGCCTGGGTGACAGAGCGAGACTCTGTCTTTAAAAAAAAAAAAAAAAAAACAAAAAACAAAAAAAACAAAAACAAAAAACTGGTGATGGTCAGGTGCAGCGACTCATGCCTGGTATCCAAGCACTTTGGGAGGCTGAGGCATGAGGCTTGTTAGAGCACAGGTGTTGGAGATCAGCCTGTGCAATATAGTGAGATCTCATCACTACTACAAAATGAAAAAATATTAGCTGGGCATGGTGGCACATATCTGTAGTTTCTGTAGTTCTGGCTATTTAGGAGGCTGAGGTGGGAGGATTGTTTGAGCCTGGGAGATTGAGGCTACAGTGAGCTATGATCACCCACTGCACTCCAGCCTGGGCAAGGCAGCAAGATCCTGTCTCTAAAAACAGTAACAATAAAATATATTTGTTGAATGCTACTATGTATCACTCCTGGTTCTAGCCATGAACAAACTCACCCTGAACAAATTGGGCCAGGCCTGATGGCTCACGTTCATAATCTCAGGACTTTGGGAGATCAAGGCAGGTGGATCCCCTGAGGGCTGGAATTGGAGACCAGTCTGGCCAATGTGGCAAAATCCCGTCTCTACTAAAAACATAAAAATTAGCAGCTGGGCGAACTGGTTCATGCCCGTAGTCCCAGCACTTTGGGAGGCTAAGGTGGGCAGATCACCTGAGGTCAGGAGTTCTAGACCAGCCTGACCAACATGGTGAAACCCTATCTCTACTAAAAATACAAAAATTAGCCAGGTGTGGTGGCAGGTGCCTGTAATCCCAGCTACTCGGGAGGCTGAGGCATGAGAATTGCTTGAACCTGGGACTACTTCGGAAGCTGAGGCACGATAATTGCTTAAATCTGGGAGGCGGAGGTTGCAGTGAGTCTAGATTGCTCCATTGCACTCCAGCCTAGGTAGCAGAGCAAGACTTCGTTTCACAAACAAACAAAAAGAACCGGATACCAACCCTGATGACATCTTAATCTTGGACGTCAGCCTCCAGAAATGTAAGTTTCTGTTTTTAACCCACCCAACCTATGGTATTATGTTATGGCAGTCCTAGCGAACTGAAGCTAGTATGATAACTCAGAAGTTCTTTTTTCTTTTCTTCTTCTTTCTTTTTTTTAGAGACAGGGTCTTGCTCTGTCTCCCAGGCTGTTGTGCAGTGGTACAATTATAGAATTATAGCTCACTGTAGCCTCAACCCTCCAGGCTCAAGGGATCTTCCCACCTCAGCCTCCTGATTAGCTGGGACTACAGGTCTACGCCACTGCGCCCAGCTAATTTAAAACAAAAAAAGATTGTTTCATATAGATGGGGTCTGGCCATGTTGACCAGACTGGCAAAAGCTGGTTTAAAAAGATATTTGTTGGCCGGGCGCGGTGGCTCACGCCTGTAATCCCAGCACTTTGAGAGGCCGAGACAGGCGGATCACGAGGTCAGGAGATTGAGACCATTCTGGCTAACACGGTGAAACCCCGTCTCTACTAAAAAATACAAAAATAACTAGCTGGGCGAGGTGGCGGGTCCCTGTAGTACCAGCTACTCAGGAGGCTGGGGCAGGAGAATGGCGTAAACCCATGAGGTGGAACTTGAGTGAGCTGAGGTCCGGCCACTGCACTCCAGCCTGGGTGACAGAGCGAGACTCTGTCTTAAAAAGCAAAAAACAAAAAAACAAAAAAATCAAAAAACTGGTGATGGTCAGGTGCAGCGACTCATGCCTGGTATACATGCACTTTGGGAGGCTGAGGCATGAGGATTGTTAGAGCACAGGTGTTGGAGATCAGCCTGGGCAATATAGTGAGATCTCATCTCTACTACGAAATGAAAAAATAATAGCTGGGCATGGTGGCACATATCTGTAGTTTCTGCAGTTCTGGCTATTTAGGAGGCTGAGGTGGGAGGATTGTTTGAGCCTGGGAGATTGAGGCTACAGTGAGCTATGATCACCCACTGCACTCCAGCCTGGGCAAGGCAGCAAGATCCTGTCTCTAAAAACAGTAACAAAGTATATTTGTTGAATGCTACTATGTATCATTCCTGGTTGGAATGCTACTATGTATCACTCCTGCTTCTAGCCATGAACAAACTCACCCTGAAAAAATTGGGCCAGGCCTGATGGCTCACATTCATAATCTCAGGACTTTGGGAGATCAAGGCAGGTGGATCCCCTGAGGGCTGGAGTTGGAGACCAGTCTGGCCAACATGGCAAAATCCCGTCTCTACTAAAGACATAAAAATTAGCAGCTGGGCGAACTGGTTCATGCCCGTAGTCCCAGCACTTTGGGAGGCTAAGGTGGGCAGATCACCTGAGGTCAGGAGTTCGAGACCAGCCTGGCCAACATGGTGAAACCCTATCTCTACTAAAAATACAAAAATTAGCCGGGCGTGGTGGCAGGTGCCTGTAATCTCAGCTACTTGAGAGATTGACGCTGGAGAATCGCTTGAACCCAGGAGGTGGAGGTTGCAGTGAGCTGAGATCGCGTCATTGTACTCTAGCCTGGGCAATAAGAGCGAAACTTAAAAAAAAAAAAAAATAGCTGGATGTGGTAGCAGATGCCTGTAATCCCAGCTACTCAGGAGGCTGAGGCAGAAGAATCACTTGAACCTTGGAGGCAGAGGCTGCAGTGAGCTGAGATCTGCCAATGCACTCCAGCCTGGGTGACAGCAAGATCCTGTCTCAAAAAAAAAAAAGCCAGGCGTGGTGGTACACCCCTGTAATCCCAGCACTTTCAGAGGTTGAGACCAACCTGGCCAACATGGTGAAACCCTGTCTCTACAAAAAACACAAAATTAGCCAGGCATGGTGGTGCAGGCCTGTAATTCCAGCTGCTTGAGAGGCTGAGGCAGGAGAATCGCTTGAACCTGGGAGGCAGAGGCTACAGTGAGCCGAAATCATGCCATTGTACTCCAGCCAGGGCGACAGAGGGAGACTCAGTCTCAAATGAAAACAAAAGAGTTGGGTGTGGTGGCTCACGCCTGTAATCCCAGCACTTTAGGAGGCTGAGGCGGGTGGATCACCTGAGGTCAGGAGTTCAAGACCAGCCTGACCAACATGGTGAAACCCTGTCTCTAGTAAAAATGCAAAAAATTAGCCAGGCGTAGTGGCGCATGCCTGTCATCCCAGTTACTAGGGAGGCTGAGGCAGGAGAATCGTTTGAACCCGGGAGGCAGAGGTTGCAATGAGCGGAGATTGCACCATTGAACTCCAGCCTAGGCAACAAGAGCAAAACTGTCTGGGAAAAAAAAAAAAAAAAAAAAGGGAAGGTGTTTCTGGCTGCAGTGGGGAGAAGGGAGCCTGCAGGGAGCAGGGAGTGGACAACTGCACTAATCCCCGGAAGTCAGGAAGGGGCTGGACCTCGCTGGCAAGTGCAGGTGGGAGTAATGGATTCTGGGTCTGTTTTGAAGGAAAAGGTGATGGGGGCTGCAGGATTGTTGGACTCATTGGATGCAGGTGGGAGGAGGCGCGGATGCCTCAGAACTGTCAGAGCCTGGAAAGATGGTGCTAACTGGGAGAGGGAGGACGATGGGACAAGACTTGGATGGGAGACCCCTAGGGGTCCAGATTGGGACCTGCATCACTGGAGCGGCCTGCGAGGC
Source organism: Chlorocebus sabaeus (assembly GCF_047675955.1). Classification (NCBI taxonomy): domain Eukaryota; kingdom Metazoa; phylum Chordata; class Mammalia; order Primates; family Cercopithecidae; genus Chlorocebus; species Chlorocebus sabaeus. The sequence continues at coordinate 54,326,944 of NC_132909.1, forward strand.
CCCCTTGTGGCAGAGGCCGAGAAGGCACAGGTCCCTAGGGTTTGGGCTGGAATGATGAATTGTCCCAGTTGGGCGTCTGTGGGTTGGAGAGGAGTGAATGCAGCCAAACCCTCCATGTTTTGAAAAGAGATGGAAGGTTGGGTGCGGTGGCTCACGCCTGTAATCCCAACACTTTGGGAGGCCGAGGAGGGCAGATCCCTTGAGATCAGGAGTTGAAGACCAGCCTGGCTAACATGGTGAAACCCAGTCTCTACTAAAAATGCAGAATTTAGCTGGATGTGGTGGTGGGTACCTGTAATCCCAGCTACACGGGTGGCTGAGGCAGGAGAATCGCTTGAACCCAGGAGGTGAAGGTTGCAGTGAGCAGAGATCGCACCACTGCCCTCCAACCTGGGCAACAGCAATACTCTGTCTTAAAAAAAAAAAAAAAAAAAAAAAGGAAAAGAGATGGAAGCTGGGCATGCTGGCTCACATGTTTAATCCTAATTGGGAGGCTGAGATGGGAGGATTGCTTGAGTCCCAGAGGTCAAGGCTGGAGTGAGTTGTTATTGCACCACTGTACTCCAGTCAGGGCAACGGAGTGAGACTCTGCTGTACCTTAAAGAAAAAAGAAAAAGAGAGGGCTGGGCATGATGGCTCACGCCTGTAATCCCAGAACTTTGAGAGGCCAAGGTGGATGGATGACTTAAGGCCAGAAATTTGAGATCAGCCTGGGCAACATAGTGAGACCCCATCTCTACAAGAAATACAAAAATTATTTGGGTGTGGTGGTGCCTGCCTGTAGACCCAGCTACTCAGGAGGCTGAACAAAAATTAGCTAGGTGTGGTGGCAGGTATCTGTAATCCCGGCTACTCAGGAGGCTGAGGCAGGAGGATTGCTTGAAGCCAGGAAGCAGAGGTTGGGGTGAGCCGAGATCACGCCACTGCACTCCAGCCTGGGCAACAAGAAGAGATGTCCATCTCAAAAAAAAAAAAAAAAAAAAAAAGGGCCAGGCACAGCATGGTGGCGCGCACCTGTAATCCCAGCACTTCGGGAGGCCGAGGCAGGCAAATCATGAGGTCAGAAGTTCTAGACCAGCCTGGCCAACATGGTGAAACCCCATCTCTACTAAAAATACAGAAAATTAGCTAGGTATGGTGGCTGGTGCCTCCCAGCTACTTGGGAGGCTGAGGCAGAAGAATCGCTTGAACCCGGGAGGAGGAGGTTGCAGTGAGCTGAGATCGTGCCACTGTGTTCCAGCCTGGGTGACAGAGTGAGACTCTGTCTCAGAAAACAAAACAAAGCAGGTTAACAGGAGAGAAGGATACAGATTTACTTAATAGAAGTTTTGCATGGAATAGGAGCTCTCAGAAGAAAATGAATTTGAGAGGTCAGGGCAGGAGGATCCCTTGAGGCCAGGAGTTCAAGACCAGCCTAGGCAACATAGCAAGACCCTGTCTCTACCAATACAAAAATTAGCAGAATGGCCGGGCGCGGTGGCTCAAGCCTGTAATCCCAGCACTTTGGGAGGCCGAGGCGGGTGGATCATGAGGTCAGGAGATCGAGACCATCCTGGCTAACATGGTGAAACCCCGTCTCTAGTAAAAAATACAAAAAACTAGCCAGACGAGGTGGCGGGCGCCTGTAGTCCCAGCTACTCGGGAGGCTGAGGCAGGAGAATGGCGTGAACCCGGGAGGCGGAGCTTGCAGTGAGCTGAGATCCGGCCACTGCACTCCAGCCTGGGCGACAGAGCGAGACTCCGTCTCAAAAAAAAAAAAAAAGCAGAGTGGGGTGGCATGTGCCTCTAGTCCTAGCAACTCAGGAGGCTGGGGCAGGCAGTGCAGGTTGTGGTAAGTTGAGATCTAGTCACTACACTCCAGCCTGGGTGACAGACAAATACCCTGTGTCTGTCTCTGTCTGTCTCTGTCTGTCTCTGTCTGTCTCTGTCTGTCTCTGTCTGTCTCTGTCTGTCTCTGTCTGTCTCTGTCTGTCTCTCTCTCTCTCTCACTCTCTCTCTCTCTCTCTCAAAAAAGAAGGGGCTGGGCATGGTGGCTCACACCTGTAATCCCAGCACTTTGGGAAGCTGAGGCAGGTGGATCACTTGAGGTCAGGAGTTCGAGACCAGCCTGGCCTACATGACGAAACCCTGTCTCTACTAAAAATACAAAAATTGGCCAGGTGTGGTGGCACCAGCCTGTGGTCCCAGCTACTTGGGAGGCTGAGGCAGGAGAATTGCTTGAACCCGAGAGGCAGAGGTTGCAGTGAGCTGAGATCGTGCCACTATGTTCCAGCCTGGGTGACACAGAGAGACTGTCTCAAAATAAGTAAATAAAAGTTTTAAAAAATTCAAAAAGGGAGTGAAGACCGAAAGAAGCACTTAGAATCAGTTACTTATGTACTGAATTGAGCAAAGAATAGTAAGTTGTGAAGAAGCAACAAAATTATGTGAGAGGCTTAAAAAGATAAGTTATTTTATCAAAGGCTATTCATAATTCAGTGCCAAGTTCCCATCCTTGATGATAAGATGTGTAGGGAGAACATCTTTCACTTGGGAAATTTCAGGTCTTGGTTTTAAGAAAGGGCCTGGGCTGGGCGCAGGGCCTTACGCTTGTAACCCCAGCACTTTGGGAGGCCGAGGCGGGCGGATCACCTAAGGTCAGGAGTTCGAGACCAACTGGGCCAATATGGTGAAAACTTGTCTCTACTAAAAATACAAAAATCAGCCGGACATGGTGGCACACGCCTATAATCCCAGCTACTCGGGAGGCTGAGACAGGAGAATCACTTGAACATGGGAGGCTGAGGTTACAGGGAGCCCAGATCATACCACTGCACTCCAGCCTGGGTGACAGAGCAAGAGTCTCAAAACAAACAAAAAAATGCCGGGCACAGGGGATCATGCCTGTAATCCCAGCACTTTGGGAGGCCAAGGTGGGCGGATCACCTGTGGCTGGGAGTTCGAGAGCAGCCTGACCAACATGAAGGAACCCTGTCTCTATTAAAAATACAAAATCAGCTGGGCACGGTGGCTCATGCCTGCAATCCCAGCTACTCAGGAGACTGAGGCAGGAGAATGGCTTGAACCCGGGAGGCAGAGGTTATGGAAGGCCTGACATCAGTGAAGCGCCCCCGCTCTCGCAGCCATCCGGAGGCCTAACCGTCTCCCTGCGATGCTGTGCTTCAGCGGTCGCGCTCCTAGTCCGCTTTCATGTCCCATCCTGTACACCTGGCTCCGCCTTCTAGATAGCATGCCATTGCCCTCCAGCCTGGGTGACAGAGCGATACTTTGTCTCAGAAAACAAAAAACAAAAAAAGAGCCTGCAGATCAGAGTGATCGTTTTGCATGTGGTGGTTTACAAATACCTTTGACTTAACTGGTTTGTAGGCCAGACTGGCATATTTTGGGGGGCGTGTCCTAAAGTGTGTCACACCATGATTGACAACCACCAAAAGGTGGAAACAAACCGCATGTCCATCAGTGCGTGAAGACATCAACAAAATGTGCTCTGTCCATACAATGAAATATTATTCAGCCAAAAAAAAAAGAAAAGTGGGCCGGGTGTGGTGGCTCACGTCTGTATTCCCAGCACTTTGGGGGGCAGAGGCGGGCGGATCACTTGAGGTCAGGAGTTCAAGAACAGCCTGGCTACCATGGTGAAATCCTATCTCTACTAAAAATACAAAAAGCAGGTGGGCGACGTGGTGTGCACCTGTAATCCCAGCTACTCGGGAGACTGAGGCAGGAGAATTGCTTGAACCCGGGAGGCGGAGGTTGCAGTGAGCCGGGATCGTGCCACTGCACTCCAGCCTGGGCAATAGAGCGAGACTCTGTCTCAAAAAAAAAAAAAAAGTTATGCCTTGTGAATTTCACCTTAATGATAAAAACAAAGGAGGGAAAATGCATCAACTTATTTGTGTGCTGATAGAAATGCTCCAGGGGTAGGGGGAGCATTGTTGGGGTAGGTGCTTGCCTAGGCCAATGAAGGGGTGGAGGAGTTGGTGGAGAAGGGGGACTGGTTTGCTGTATCCAGGGCAAATTGATTCTCACAGGGCAAGAGGAAGAGCCACTGCATCTGGATCCCGATGCAGGTCTGCAGGTTGATGGAGGGCGGTGGCTCTAGAAGGTCTCTCCCCCTGATTTCTATTTTCTCAGAGATGTCACCTGGTCTGCGACAAAGATTGGTAAACAGGGAGATGATGTCAGTACTAAGAGGAAATAACAGGCTGGGCGCGGTGGCTGATGTCTGTAATTCTAGCACTTTGGGAGGCCGAGGCCATAGGATCACTTGATCACAGGAGCTAGAGACCAGCCTGACCAACATGGTGAAACCCCGTCTCTACTAAAAATACAAAAATTAGCCAGATGTGGTGGCATGTGCCTGTAATCCCAGTTTCTTGGGAGGCTGGGACAGGAGGAGGGCTTGAACCCGGGAAGCGGGTGTTGCAGTGAGCCGAGATCGGCCATTGCACTCCAGCTTGGGAGACAGAGTGAGACTCTGTCTCGAAAAAAAAAAAGGAATAATAGCGGGGGAGTTCCTACTAATGCTTGTTTTCCCAAGTTCCAGAAAGAACACAGCGGCAGAGGGCAAGTTGCCACTAGGTGGCGCTCGCTCCCCATGCCCGACACCCAATCAGCCTCTGACTTAACTCCAGGCTCATTGACAACGTGCTTATCTGACAGTTCGCCTGGGTCTTCATGCATTTTACTTTGGCTTCGACCTTTTCTCTGTTTCTGATCGAGTGAGCTTCAGCATTTTTTTTTCTGTTAGATACATATAAATACATAAGTAAATCAAAAACTATGTAAGTATTGTACCTAAAAATACCATAAAATTAACGACTTTAACAATTTTAAAGTGGACTTCACAAGTATTCAGTACTTTTACATTGTTGTGGACTCATCACCACCACCCATCTCTAGAACTGTTTTTGTTTCTTGTTTTTTGTTTTTGAGACAGAGTCTCGCTCTGTTACCCAGTGCAGTGCTGCTATGATCTCGGCTCACTGCAACCTCTGCCTCCTGGGTTTGAGTGATTCTCCTGCCTTAGCCTCCCAAGTAGCTGGGATTACAGGCACACGCCACCAAGTCCAGCTAATTTTTTGTATCTTTAGAGTAGAGATGGGGTTTCACTATGTTGGCTAGGCTGGTCTTGAACTCCTGACCTTGTGATCCACCTGCCTCAGCCTCTCAAAATGATGGGATTACAGGCGTGAGCCACCGTGCCCGGCCAAGAAACCTTTCTTGTTTGTTGAGATGGGATCTTGTTATGTTGCCCAGGCTGGTCTCAAACTCTTGGCCTCAAGTCATCCACCCGCCTTGGCCTCCCAAAGGGCTGAGATGATAGGAGCCCAGACACCATGGCCACGGTGTCTGGCCTCCTTTTTTTTTTTTTTTTTTTTTTTGAGACGGTGTCATGCTCTGTCACTCAGCCTGGAGTGCTGGAGCACAGTGGTGTGATCTTGGCTCACTGCAACCTCCACCTCCCAGGTTCAAGCAATTCTTTTGTCTCAGCCTCGCACGTAGCTGGGACAACAGGTGCATGCCACCAAGCCGGGCTAATTTTTGTATTTTGAGTAGAGATTAGAGATGGGGTTTCACCGTATTGGTCAGGCTGGTCTCAAACTCCTGACCTCAGGTGATCCACTGGTCTCAGCCTCTCAAAGTGCTGGGATTACAGGCGTGAGCCATGGTGCCCGGCCACATCTGTTTTTATCCAAGTTAAATTCACATAACATAAAATTAACGATTGTGAAGTGAACGGTTCGGTGGAATTCAGTACATTCACAGTGCAGTGCAAGCATATCTACTGCCAGAATATTTTCATGACCCCAAAAGGAAGCCCTGTGCTCATTTTGGTGACTCACACAAGTAATCCTACTGCTTGGGAGGCCGAGGTGGGAGGATGGTTTGAGGCTGGGAGATTCAGATCATCCTGGACAACAGAACAAGGCCTCATCTCTACCCAAAATAAAAAAATGAGCTGGGTGTGGTTGTGTGCGCCTGTCGTCCTAGCTACTGAGAAGACTGAGGCGGGAGGATTGCTTGAGCCCGGGTGTCGGAGGCTGTATCGATCTGTGATCGCGATACTGCACTCCAGCCTGGGTGACAGAGCAAAATTCTGTCTCTAAAAACAAAAAAAAAAAAATTGAAAATAAACTGGATATTCTCCCCTTTTCCCTCTTTTTTTTTTTCCTTTCTCTTTTCTTGGTATCAGCCTGAATTGGATGAGAAATAACTGTTACTTGAAATGTCGGTAAAACTTGATTGAGGCCGGGTGCGGTGGCTCATGCCTGTAATCCTAGCACTTTGGAGGCCAAGGCGGGCAGATCATGAGGTCAGGAGATGGAGACCATTCTGGCTAACATGGTGAAACCCCATCTCTACTAAAAATACAAAAAAAATTAACCAGGTGTGGTGGTGGACGCCTGTAGTTCTAGCTACTCAGGAGGCTGAGGTAGGAGAATGGCGTGAACCCGGGAGGCAGAGTTTGCAGTGATCCGAGATGGCGCCACTACACTCCAGCCTGGGCGACAGAGTGAGACTCCATCTCAAAAAAACACAAACCAAAAAAACTTGGTTAGAAAATCCTCTGGGTTTTGTCCTTTAGGGGAAGGTAGTTTATTTCTTCCCTTCCTCTTCCCCTCCCTTCCTCTCTTCCTCTCATTTTTTCTTCTTTCAACAGGGTCTTCCTCTGTCACCCAGGCTGGAGTGCAGTGGCACCATCACGGCTTGCTGTAGCCTTGACCTCCTGGGTTCAAGCGATCCTCCAGCCTCAGCCTGTGAAGTAGTGGGTACTACAGGCATGCACCACCATATCTATCTAATTAAAAATTTTTTTATAGAGACCAGGTTTTGCCATATTGCCCAGATGGGTCTCAAACTCCCGGGTTCAAGTGATCTGTCTACCTCAGCCTCCCAAAGTGTTGGCATCAAAGGCATGAGCCACATTGTCTGCTCCCTTCCCAAAGTTATTTCAATTTCATGAATATTTATGGGTTTAGTAAAGTTTTTTGGTGCCTCTTGGTGCAATGTTTACATTTTCTATTTTTCCATAAAGGTATTATTTTCATCTTCATTTTCTTTTTTTTTTTTTTGAGACGGAGTTTCACTCATATTGCCCAGAATGGAGTGCAGGGGCGCGATCTCAGCTCACTGCAACGTCCACCTCGTGGGTTCCAGTGATTCTCCTGCTTCAGTCTCCCAAGTAGCTGGGACTACAGGCAGGCACCAGCAGGCCTGGCTAATTTTTGTATTTTTAGTAGAGATGGGGTTTTGCCATGTTGGCCAGGCTGATCTCGAACTCCTGGGCTCAAGTGATCCACCTGCCCTAGCCTCCCAAAGTGCTGGGATTGCAGGCGTGAGTCACTGTGCCTGGTATATACCCACTTTTAATCATATGCAGATTAAAGGGCGGTTTATGTAGAAATTTTTAGGGCAGGGGTACTAATCATTGGGGCATTACCATGGAAAGAGGCAGGCCAGGCGCGGTGGCTCACGCCTGTAACCCCAGCACTTTGGGAGGCCGAGACGGGTGGATCATGAGGTCAGGAGATCGATTCCATCCTGGCTAACACGGTGAAACCTGGTCTCTACTAAAAAAATACAAAAAACTAGCCGGGCGTGGTGGCGGGCGCCTGTAGTCCCAGCTACACGGGAGGCTGAGGCAGGAGAATGGCGTGAACCCGGGAGGCGGAACTTGCAGTGAGCCGAGATCACGCCACTGCACTCCAGCCTGAGCGACAGAGCGAGACTCCGTCTCAAAAAAAAGAGGCAGTAATTCCTGGATGTCAGCATGGTAATGTGAAATTGACATGGCACACTGGTGGACATGTCTTATTGAAAGCTGCTTCCCCCTCCCTTTTTCTTCACCTGTTTTAGCTAGTCCTCAATCTGGTCTGGTGTCTGAGCCCCACCTCTGAAGTCAAATCCTATCGTCTACCTCACTAGGACTTGCCTAGGAGTTGCAGGGATGGTAGCCTAGACTGCCTTTCAAGTTTACTTAGAGACCCACAGCCCTTTAGCCCACGGTGGGTGGCAAAGTTTGCAGGAACTCAAATTCCACTGGGATCCATGATTTCCCTCTTGTTAGGGCTGGTTTAAATGCCCCCTCTGTAGGTACCAGCCCTTCAGGGCCTGTGGGTTTTTCTCCTCATGTGTGGAGGCGAGAAATTGTAGAAATAAAGACACAAGCCAAAGAGAAGAAAAGACAGCGGGGCCCAGGGGACCACTATCACCAAGACGCGGAGACCGGTAGTGGCCCCGAATGCCAGGCTGCGCTGTTATTTATTGGATAGAAGGCAAGGGGGCAGGGTAAGGAGTGTGAGCCATCTCCAATGATAGGTAAGGTCATGTGAGCTACGTGTCCACTGGACAGGAGCCCTTCCCTGTTTGGTAGCTGAGGTAGAGAGAAGGGACAGCTTATGTCATTATTTTTTATATGTATTTCTTGAAGAGATCAATGGCTTAATACTTTCACAAATTCTGCTACTGCAGTTTATCTAGAAGGCAGAGCCAGGTGTACAGGATGGGATATGAAAGCGGACTAGGAGCGTGACCACTGAAGCACAGCATCACAGGGAGACGTTTAGGCCTCTGGATGGCTGCGGCGCGGCTTGACTGATGTCAGGCCTTCCACAAGAGGTGGTGGAGCAGAGTCTTCTCTAACTCCCCCAGGGAAAGGGAGACTCCGTTTCCTGTTCTGCTAAGTAACGAGTGCCTTCCCCAGGCATTGACGCTACCCAAGACCAAGGTCTGCTAAGTAATGCTAGACCAGGGTCTGCTAAGTAACGGGTGCCTTCCCAGGCACTGGCATTACCGCTAGACCATGGAGCCCTCTAGTGGCCGTGTCTGGGAGTAACAGGGCTCACACTCTTGTCTCACTTCTTTTTTTTTTTTTTATGTTTTTTATTTTTTTAATTTTTTTTTTTGAGACGGAGTCTCGCTGTGTCACCCAGGCTGGAGTGCAGTGGTGCGATCTCGGCTCACTGCAAGCTCCGCCTCCCAGGTTTACGCCATTCTCCTGCCTCAGCCTCCCGAGTAGCTGGGACTACAGACGCCCGCCACCACGCCCGGGTAGTTTTTTGTATTTTTTTTTTTAGTAGAGACGGGGTTTCACTGTGTTAGCCAGGATGGTCTCGATCTCCTGACCTCGTGATCCACCCGCCTCGGCCTCCCAAAGTGCTGGGATTACAGGCTTGAGCCACCGCGCCCGGCCTCTTGTCTCACTTCTCACTGTGTCCCTTCAGCTCCTATCTCTGCATGGCCTGGTTTTTCCTAGGTTATAATTGTGGAACAAAGACTATTATAATATTGAAATAAAGAGTAATGGCCGGGTGCAGTGGCTCACGCCTGTAATCCCAGCACTTTGGGAGGCCGAGATGGGCAGATGATGAGGTCAGGAGATTGAGACCATCCTGGATAACATGGTGAAACCCCGTCTCTACTAAAATACAAAAAAAATTAGCCGGGCATGGTGGCGGGCACCTGTAGTCCCAGCTACTTGGGAGGCTGAGGCAGGAGAATGGCATGAACCCGGGAGGCGGAGCTTGCAGTGAGCCGAGATCGCGCCACTGAGCTCCAGCCTGGGCGACTGAACGAGACTCCGTCTCAAAAAAAAAAAAAAAAAAAAGTAATGCTACAACTTAATGATTATAATATTTATGTATAATCATATCTATATTTTTAGTGTAACTATTTTTATTATATTTTTTTGTTATACTGGAACAACTTGTGCCCTCAGTCTCTTGCCTTGGCACCTGGGCGGCTTGCCGCCCACACCCTCTATGGGTGGCCATCAACTGAGTTTGGTTGGGTTTTTCTTTCTGCTCTAACAGGGCAGCGCTGACTTCCATGCCTCACAATTGCTGCACCCTCCCTCTCCCCAACACACAGAAGCACTCTCCATACCATGCTGCCGGGGGTGGAGGAGAGGCGGCGTTAGAGATTCAGGACTGTTTTTTCTATCTCTTCAGCGCGTCTTTCAGTGATATAAAGTTAAAACTGGGTACTGGGAGTGCTCAACTGATTTTTGGTTTATTTTATTTTTTTGGAGACAGAGTCTCGCTCTGTCGCCCAGGCTGGAGTGCAGTGAGGCAATCTCAGCTCACTGCAGCCTCTGCCTCCCAGGTTCCAAGTGATTCTTCTGCTTCAGCCTCCTAAGTAGCTGGGACTACAGGCGTGAGCCACTGCGCCCGGCTGGGATTTTTGGTTCTTGGGAAAGTGCTTTTTTGTGTGTAGTTAAATTGGTGTCCTTGTTGGAGGGATGGGTGGTGGAGCCTTCTATGTCCTGGGCTTTTTATATAGATATGTCATAGACAAATAATGGACAGTTTTATTCTCGTTCTAATATTTATATCTTTTTTTTGTTTGTTTTATTGTGTTATCTAGAACTCCCAGAATAATTTGGAATAAGGGTGGCCATAGCAGCTATTGTCTTATTTCTTACCTTAAGGGTTATGTGCTCAACAAATATAACAGTAAATGTAACATTTGACATGTATGATGCTTTATTTTTGTTTTTTAGTGTTGGGGCCTTCCACTATTGCTCAGGTTGGAGTGCAGTGGCAAGATCACGGCTCACTGCAGCCTTGAACTCCTGGTTCAAGTGATCCTCCTGCCTTGACCTCCTGAGTAGCTGGGACTACAGGCACATACCACCATGCCTAATTTTCAAATTTTGTGTAGAGATCGGGGTCTTGCCTTGTTGCCAGGCTGATCTTGAACTCCTGGGCTCAAGTGATCCTCTGTCTTGGTCTCCAAAAGTACTGGGATTACAGGTAGGAGCTACCACACCTGGCCTGTCTTTATTTTTTTTTTCTGTGACTTCTTTTATTTTTCTTTATTAATCTTGCCAGATATTTGTCTATTAGTCATTCAAATAACTAACTTTTAGGTTTGATGATCCTTTCTAATTTTCACACTTATCCTGTGTTTTTTCTTCTACTGAGCTTATTTTACTCTACTTTAAAACTTTCTTAAATGCTTAACTAATTATTTTTGAGCCTTTCTCCTTCTTTTCTTTTCTTTTCTTGAGATAGAGTCTCGCCCTATTGCTCAGGCTGGAGTGCAATGGCATGATCTTGCCTTACTACAGCTTCCGCCTCCCAGGTTCGAGTGATTCTCCTGCCTCAGCCTCCTGAGTAGCTGGGATTACAGGCGCCCGCCACCTCTGCTAATTTTTTTTTTTTTTTGGTATCTTTAGTAGAGATGGCATTTTACCATGATGGCCAGGCTGGTTTCAAACTCCTGACCTCATGATCCACTCGCCTTGGCTTCCCAAAGTGCTGGGATTACAGGCGTGAGCCACCATGCCTGGCTGCTTTTTTTTTTCTTTCTTTCTTTTATCTAATATAAGCCTATAAGGCTACAAATTTCCATCAAAGGTTTGCTTAAGCTACACTCTACAAGCATTGACATGTAATATTTTTGCTATTCATCTATTTTTTTTTTTTTTTTCTTTTGAGACAGAGTCTTGCTCTGTCGCCAGGCTGGAGTGCAGTGGCACGATCTCGGCTCACTGCCACTTTCGTCTCCTGGGTTGGAGTGATTCTCATGCCTCAGCCTCCTGAGTAGCTGGGATTACAGGGATGCGCCACCACACCCAGCTAATTTTTGTAGTTTTAGTAGAGATGGGGTTTTATGATGTTGGCCAGGATGGTCTCGATCTCCTGACCTCATGATCCACACACCTGGCCTCCCAAAGTGCTGGGATTACAGTCGTGAGCCACCGCGCCCGGCGTTTGCTATTCATCTATAACAGTGTCTTTTCTAATCTTCGTTATGGGCTCTCTTTCAAACCCATGAGGTTTTTGTTGTTTGTTTTTTGGGGGGAATGGGATTGATTGCATAGGGAAACACCAGGTAAATGGCATAATTATAATCCTTGCTTCATGAGACAGTATAGTTGACTTATACAAATCCCTTTCTTCATGCATTTATTAAGATGAAATTTACATAGCACATGAATCATTTTAAACTGAACAGTTCCGTGGCATTTAGTGCATTTGCAATGTTGTACAACCACGACTGTAGTTCCAAAACATTTTCACCACTGCAAAATAAAACTGTACCCATGAAACAGTTTCTTCCTGTGCCTTCACCCTGCAGCCCCCAGCAACTATAAATATACATTTTATTTTTATAGGTTTAACTCTTCTGGATATTTCATATAGGTGGAATCATAAACTGTGTGAACTTTCTGTCTGGCTTCTTACACTGAGCATAATGCTTTCAGGGTTCATTTACATGTAGCGTTTGTCACTGCTGTATTCCTTTTCATGGCTGAGTAGTATTCCACTGTATGGATGGACAATTTGTTTATACCATTTGCTATTGGACATATGGGATGTTTCTATGTCTTTTTTTTTTTTTTTTTTTTTTTTTTCCCCCCAGACAGAGTCTCACTCTGTTGCTCAGTCTGGAGTACAGTGGCATGATCATAGCCCACAGTAATCTTGTACTCCTGGGCTCAGGCAATCCTCCCACTCAGCTTCCTGAAGTAGCTGGGAGTATACGTGCGTGCCACCACACCCTGCTGATTTTTCTATTTTTTGCAGAGACTATGTCTCACTATGTTGTCCAGGCTGGTCTCGAACTCCTGGGCTCAAGCTGTCCTCCTGCTTCGACCTCCCAAAGTGTTGGGATTACAGCAGCGAACCATTGTAACAAGTTGTTTCTACCTTTATTGTGACTAGTGCTGCTATGAACATTCATGTAAATATTTGAGTACCTGCTTCCATTTCTTTTGGGTCTATTCCTAGGAGTGGAATTGCTGGTTTTTGAGACAGAGTTTTGCTCTTGTTACCCAGGCTGGAGTGCAGTGGTATGATCTTGGCTCACTGCAACCTCTGCCTCCCAGGTTCAAGCGATTCTCCTGCCTCAGTCTCCTGAGTACCTGGGATTACAGGCACGCACCACCATGCCCGGCTAATTTTGTATTTTTAGGCGAGATGGGGTATCTCCATGTTGGTCAGGCTGGTCTCGAACTCACTACCTCAGGTGATCCACCCACCTCGGCCTCCCAAAGTTCTGGGATTATAGGCACGAGCCACCGCAGCTGGTCAATACTTCTTTTATTATACCCACTCTTGTGGATGTAAAGTGGTTTTGATTTGCATTTTCCTAACAACTAATCATGTTGAATATCTTTTCATGTGCTTGTTGGCCATTTCTTTTTGCGATTTGTTTTTGTCTTTTCCTTTTTTTTTTTTTTTTTTTTTGAGGCGGAGTGTAGCTCTGTCGCCCAGGCTGGAGTGCAGCGGCCGGATCTCAGCTCACTGCAAGCTCCGCCTCCCGGGTTCACGCCATTCTCCGGCCTCAGCCTCCCGAGTAGCTGGGACTACAGGCGCCCGCCACCTCGCCCGGCTAGTTTTTTGTATTTTTTAGTAGAGACGGGGTTTCACCGTGTGTCTTTTCCTTTTTTAGACGGAGTCTTGCTCTTGTTGCCCAGGCTGAAGTGCAGTGGCGTGATCTCGGCTCACTGCAATCTCTGCCTTCTGGGTTCAAGTGATTCTTCTGCCTGACCCACCTCCCGAGTAGCTGGGGCTACAGGCACATGCCACTCTGCCGGGCTAATTTTTGTATTTTTAGTAGAGATGGGGTTTCACAATGTTGGCCTCGAACTCCTGACGTCGTGATCCACGTGCCTCGGCCTCCCAAAGTGCTGGGATTATAAGTGTGAGCCACCACACTCAGCCAAGAAATTTCTATTCAAGTCCTTTGTCTGTCTGTTTCTTTTCTTGTGGAGACAGGAGTCTTGCTATATGTCCCAGGCTGGTCTTGAATTCCTGGACTCAATTGATCCTCTTGCCGAAGCCCCCAAAGTGCTGGGATTACAGGGGTGAGCCAGCACACCTGGTCTCTGCCCTTTTTTCTTTTCTTTTTTTTTTTTTGAGACGGAGTCTGGCTCTGCTGCCCAGGCTGGAGTGCAGTGGCATGATCTTGACTTACTGCAACCTCCATTTCCCAGGTTTAAGTGATTCTCCCACCTCAGCCTCCCGAGTAGCTGGGATTACAGGCGCCCACCACCACACTGGCTACTTTTTGTATTTTTAGTAGAGATGGGGTTTCGCCATGTTGGCCAGGCTGGTCTCTGACTCCTGATCTCAGGTGACCTGCCCGCCTTGGCCTCCGAAGTGCTGGGATTACAGGCATGAGCTACCATGCCCGGCTACCCATTTTTCAAATTAGGATTTTTGTTGTTGTTGAGTTGTAAGACATATATACACACACACACACACATACATATACATATATATATATCCTGGATTCTAGAACCTCTTCAGATATATATCGTATGCAAATATTTTCTTTCATTTTGTAGCTTGTCATGTCCCTTTAAAAATTGTATTTAATAATGTGTGTGTCACTTCACCTCAAAAACTTCACCTCTCTCACGCCTGTAATCCCAGCACTTTGGGAGGCCGAGGCAGGTGGATCACCTGAGGTCAGGAGTTCGAGACCAGCCTGACCAACATGGCAGAACCACCTCTCTAGCCGGGCGTGATGGCAGGCACCTGTAGTCCCAGCTACTCGGGAGGCTGAGGCAGGAGAATCACTTGAACCCGGGAGGCGGAGGTTGCAGCGAGCCGAGATGGCACCAATGCATTCTAGCCTGGGTGACAGAGAGAGACTCCGTCTCAAAAAACAAACAAAAAAACTTCACTTCAAAAACTAGAACAGTGATAGTAATTGATATCTATCTGAATCCCACCCCCTTACCTTCCCCGATCAAAGATAATTTACTACTTTGAACTTTGTGTTTATATTTTATTATAGTTCTACTAGCTAGGTATTCATGCCTATACATTATTTCATTTGGGTTGTTTCTGAGCTTTATAAAAGATCTATTGTACACAGGGCTGAATGGTTTTCCAGTGTTGGTAATGATTTATACTCCCCCGATAATGTATGTGAGACTATTGACCCCCCACATTCTCCCCAACACTTTGTTGTCCACTTTCTTTTGTTGTTTTTGTTTGCTTGTTTTGAGACGGAGTTTCGCTCTGTCGCCCAGGCTGGAGTGCAGTTGTGCAGAGATCTCAGCTCACCGCAAGCTCCACCTCCTGGGTTCACGCCATTCTCCTGCCTCGGCCTCCTGAGTAGCTGGGACTACAGGCATCTGCCACCACGCCCCGCTAATTTTTTGTATTTTAGTAGAGATGGGGTTTTACTATGTTAGGATGGTCTCGATCTCGTGACCTCGTGATCCACCCGCCTCGGCCTCCCAAAGTGCTGGGATTACAGGCGTGAGTCACCGCACCAAGCTTTTGTTTTGTTTTGAGATGGAGTGTCGCCCTGTTGACCAGGCTGGAGTGCAGTGGCGCGATCTTGGCTCACTGCAACCTCTGCCTCCCGGGTTCAAGTGATTCTCCTGCATCAGCCTCCCAGGTAATTGCGATTACAGGTGTGCATCACCCTGCCCAGCTAGTTTTTGTATTTTTAGTTGAGATGGGGTTTTACCATGTTGCCCAGGCTGGTCTTGAATTCCTAACCTCAAGTGATCTGCCTGCCTCAGCCTCCCAAAGTGACGGGATTCCAGGTGTGAGCCACCAGGCCTGGCCTCCGTTTCTTTATTTTTGGAGCTCTTGAAGAGACAGTGACCTCCCACAGGCTAACCCTTGGGAAGCCTGTGGGATTTTACCCCACTCCCTCCACTATCCCAAGGGAGGTTCCAGGGACCACGAAGATGGGAAATCTACTGGACTTAAGGACTTCGGAGACAGGCCTGGTCCACGAACTCCGTGTGAGCTTGGGCAAAGGACGTGATCTTTCAGAGCTAGTCTGTAAGTCTTTGAGGGACTGACCAAGGGTACCCTAAGGGTGGAGGGAGGGGCTCGTTTGAGTCTCTGGCTGGCGAGTCAGGGGCTCATCTGGGAACAGCATGGGGAGGGGGTGGTGTCTGGGCTCTGTTCCTATCTGGGGCCCGTGGGGCCCTGCATCCTTGGGTGGCAGTGAGTATCCCATCAGTGGGGTATGTAAGTACAGAGGCCTGGCTCCCTCGGGAGTCTCTGGGGATGAAGAAGGAGCTTTGATAGGGACCCAAGTTCTCAGGCAGAAAATTTGGCTCTGTTTATGTTTTAATCGGACCCTTTTCAGGCTGGGGCTCCCCTCAGTCCCCAGGCTACAGCCTGGAGGTGTCTCTGGCCAGCCACAACATCCAGCTGCTGGCTCTCGGCTCTGTCCATTTGCCCAGAGGGAAGAAGGGCGGGTGGGCAGAAGGAAGGGGCTGCAGACAGATCATCAACCCTCCCCGCCCACCCCGGGGGGGCCTCCCTGTCTCCGGAAAGGTGGCCCAGGGCCGCCAGTCCAGTCACCCCAGAAATATCCAAGGCGTTGGGGGCAGCCTTTTACGGCCAGCCCTGCCTGGCTATGTGGCCGTCGTGTGCCTGGTTAGACGCCCGGCCACCCGGCTCCGAAGGCCATCAGTGGGGGCTGGCCTCGGCCCTCCAGCTGCCCCGTTCTTTAGCTGCAGAGGTTCCTGGGCTCCCGCCGCCTCCTCCTCACTGGAGTCTGATTCTTCCACATCACTACGAATGTCCTTCTCCATCTGGGGAACAGAGAAAGGGATGGAGCTGGGAGCAAGGAGGAAGGACGAGCTTGGGGCTGGGGCCCCCGGGGAGGTCCAGTCATACCTGACCCTTCTTTATGAAGCTACAGAGCATGCGCAGAATGAGGCAAGACCAGAACACGTGTAGCAGCTGCAGCAACACCAGAAGCCCGTTGCAGAAGTAGTAGCCGAAGAAAGGGCCCCTGTTGCCGAGGGACTCGTAGTATGTGGTGTAAAGGATCCTACAGCGGGAGGGAGAGGAGGAGGCCGGGGCTTGACCAGCTGCTGTAGCCCCTAGTCCTAGGGATTTCTAACTGGCATGGCCTTCCCTGCTCCATAACCTTCTATGGCTCCCTAGTGCCCCCCACCCCATCATACCTACACTTTTTTTTTTTTTTTTTTTTTTTTTTTTTTTTTTTGGAGACGGAGTCTTGCTCTGTAGCCCAGGTTGGAGTGCAGTGGCACGATCTGGACTCACTGCAAGCTCCACTTCCTGGGTTCACGCCATTCTGCTGCCCCAACCTCCCGAGCAGCTGGGACTATAGGAACCCGCCACCACGCCCGTCTAATTTTTTTGTATTTTTAGTAGAGACGGGGTTTCACTGTGTTAGCCAGGATGGTCTCCATCTCCTGACCTCGGGATCCGCCCGCCTCGGCCTCCCAAAGTGCTGGGATTACAGGCGTGAGCCACCGTGCCCGGCCCATACCTACACTTGAGCTGGGTACGCGAGGCCCCCTCTCGCTTGTACTAAATGAGCAGAACACACATAAGATCCCTGACTGGCCATTCATGAACCCCACCCAAGCGGGTACTTTTGATCCCAGCTGCTTTCCTGGGTGGGGCTCTGACACCTTCTCTCTACTCCTCAGACCCCCATCACCTCCCTCTTCATCAGCAGGTGACCGCCTACTCACCTCAGAGGGGAGGGGCTTCATGTCTCAGGAAGGCAAGCGGTGGGGACTCAGCTCCCAAGGAGTATAAAAGGGGAGGGGCCAGACAGGGGCGGGGCTTTGTCTCCCAGCGAGGCTGGGAGGGGCGGGGCTTCATTTTCACTGTGCAACCCAAGCCAGTAGGAAAGAATGTTCCCCAGCACCGCTCCTCCCCTCAAACTCCTCCTTGCTTGTTGCCTGGGACACTGTCCTGGAGCCCAACTCCCACCACACCCTCTCTTCTCAAACTCAGCTCTGGTTCTTTTGTTGTTTTGAGGCGGAGTCTCACTCTGTCCCCCAAAGCTGGAGTGCAGTGGCGGGATCTCAGCTCACTGCAACCTCCGCTTCCCAGGTTCCAGCGATTCTCCTGCCTCAGCCTCTCAAGTAGCTGGGATTATAGGCGCCTGCCACCACACCCGGGTGATTTTTGTATTTTTAATAGGTTGTTTTTGCCATTTTGACCAGGCTGATCTCGAACTCCTGACCTCAAGTGATCTGCCCGCCTCAGCCTCCCAAAGTGCTGGGATTACAGGTGTGAGCTACCACGCCTGGCCCTCCAACTTTATTTTCTTGTTAGTAAATCTCTCCTTTGCATGCTGTGTAGTTCACCCATTTACCATCCACTCCACCCATTAAGTGTCTGCTCACCAGGGCAGGGATCTTTGTTTTTTTTTTTTTTTTTTTTGAGACGGAGTCTTGCTCTGTAGCCCGGGCTGGACTGCAGTGGCCGGATCTCAGCTCACTGCAAGCTCCGCCTCCCGGGTTTACGACATTCTCCTGCCTCAGCCTCCGGAGTAGCTGGGACTACAGGCGCCCGCCACCTCGCCCGGCTAGTTTTTTGTATTTTTTAGTAGAGACGGGGTTTCACCGTGTTAGCCAGGATGGTCTCGATCTCCTGACCTCGTGATCCGCCCGTCTCGGCCTCCCAAAGTGCTGGGATTACAGGCTTGAGCCACCGCGCCCGGCCTCTTTGTCTTTTTTTAGAGACAGGGTCTTGCTCTGTCTCCCAGGCTGGAGTACAGTGGTACAATTATAGAATTACAGCTCACTGTAGCCTCAATCCTCCAGGCTCAAGGGATCTTCCCGCCTCAGCCTCCTGATTAGCTGGGACTACAGGTCTACACCACTGTGCCCAGCTAATTTAAAACAAAAAAAAGATTGTTTCGTATAGATGGGGTCTGGCCATGTTGACCAGACTGGCAAAAGCTCGTTTAAAAAGATATTTGTTGGCTGGGAGCGGTGGCTCAAGCCTGTAATCCCAGCACTTTGGGAGGCCGAGACAGGCGGATCACGAGGTCAGGAGATGGAGACCATCCTGGCTAACACAGTGAAACCCCATCTCTACTAAAAAAAAAAATACAAAAAAACTAGCCGGGCGAGGTGGCGGGCGCCTGTAGTCCCAGCTACTCAGGAGGCTGAGGCAGGAGAATGGCGTAAACCCATGAGGTGGAGCCTGCAGTGAGCTGAGATCCGGCCACTGCACCCCAGCCTGGGTGACAGAGCGAGACTCTGTCTTAAAACAAAAAAAAAAAAACAGAAGAAACAAAAAAAAAAACCCAAAAAACTGGTGATGGTCAGGTGCCGCGACTCATGCCTGGTATCCAAGCACTTTGGGAAGCTGAGGCATGAGGATTGTTAGAGCACAGGTGTTGGAGATCAGCCTGGGCAATATAGTGAGATCTCATCTCTACTACAAAATGAAAAAATATTAGCTGGGCATGGTGGCCCATATCTGTAGTTTCTGTAGTTCCGGCTATTTAGGAGGCTGAGGTGGGAGGATTGAGCCTGGGAGATGGAGGCTACAGTGAGCTATGATCACCCACTGCACTCCAGCCTGGGCAAGGCAGCAAGATCCTGTCTCTAAAAACAGTAACAATAAAATATATTTGTTGAATGCTACTATGTATCACTCCTGGTTCTAGCCATGAACAAACTCACCCTGAAAAAACTGGGCCAGGCCTGATGGCTCACGTTCATAATCTCAGGACTTTGGGAGATCAAGGCAGGTGGATCCCCTGAGGGCTGGAGTTGGAGACCAGTCTGGCCAACGTGGCAAAATCCCGTCTCTACTAAAAACATAACAATTAGCAGCTGGGCGAACTGGTTCATGCCCGTAGTCCCAGCACTTTGGGAGGCTAAGGTGGGCAGATCACCTGAGGTCAGGAGTTCTAGACCAGCCTGGCCAACATGGTGAAACCCTGTCTCTACTAAAAATACAAAAATTAGCCGGGCGTGGTGGCAGGTGCCTGTAATCCCAGCGAATTGAGAGATTGACGCTGATGAATCGCTTGAACCCAGGAGGTGGAGGTTGCAGTGAGCTGAGATCTCGTCATTGTACTCTAGCCTGGGCAATAAGAGCGAAACTTAAAAAAAAAAAAAAAATTAGCTGGATGTGGTAGCACATGCCTGTAATCCCAGCTACTCAGGAGGCTGAGGCAGAAGAATCACTTGAACCTTCGAGGCAGAGGCTGCAGTGAGCTGAGATCTGCCAATGCACTCCAGCCTGGGTGACAGCAAGATCCTGACTCAAAAGCCAGGCGTGGTGGTTCACCCCTGTAATCCCAGCACTTTCAGAGGTTGAGACCAACCTGGCCAACATGGTGAAACCCTGTCTCTACTAAAAATACAAAATTAGCCAGGCATGGTGGTGCAGGCCTGTAATTCCAGCTGCTTGGGAGGCTGAGGCAGGAGAATCGCTTGAACCTGGGAGGCAGAGGCTACAGTGAGCCGAAATCATGCCATTGTACTCCAGCCAGGGTGACAGAGGGAGACTCAGTCTCAAATGAAAACAAAAGAGCTGGGCGTGGTGGGTCACGCCTGTAATCCCAGAACTTTGGGAGGCTGAGGTGGGTGGATCACCTGAGGTCAGGAGTTCAAGACCAGCCTGACCAACATGGTGAAACCCCGTCTCTAAAAATGCAAAAAATTAGCCGGGCCTGGTGGTGCATGCCTGTCATCCCAGTTACTAGGGAGGCTGAGGCAGGAGAATCGTTTGAACCCGGGAGGCAGAGGTTGCAATGAGCGGAGATTGCACCATCGCACTCCAGCCTAGGCAGCAAGAGCAAAACTGTCTCCAAAAAAAAAAAAAAAAAAAAAAGGGAAGGTGTTTCTGGCTGCAGTGGGGAGAAGGGAGCCTGCAGGGAGCAGGGACTGGACAACTGCACTAATCCCCGGAAGTCAGGAAGGGGCTGGACCCAGCTGGCAAGTGCAGGTGGGGGTAATGGATTCTGGGTCTGTTTTGAAGGAAAAGGTGATGGGGGCTGCAGGATTGGCAGACTCATTGGATACAGGTGGGAGGAGGCGCGGATGCCTCAGAACTGTCAGAGTAGAGTCTCGAAAGATGGTACTACGAGAGGGAGGACGATGGGACAAGGCGAGTTGGCAGGCGCCTGTAGTTCCAGCTACTCGGGAGGCTGAGGCAGGAGAATGGCGTGAATCCGGGAGGCGGAGCTTGCAGTGAGCTGAGATCCGGCCACTGCACTCCAGCCTGGGTGACAGAGTGAGACTCCGTCTCCCCCTCCAAAAAAAAAAAAAAAAAAAAAAAAATTAGCAGAGTGTGGTGGCATGTGCCTGTAGTCCGAGCAACTCAAGAGGCTGGGGCAGGCAGTGCGGGTTGTGGTAAGTTGAGATCTAGTCACTACACTCCAGCCTGGGTTTCAGACAAATACCCTGTCTCTCTCTCTCTCTCTGTATCGGGAAAAAAAAGAAGGGGCTGGGCATGGTGGCTCACACCTGTAATCCCAGCACTTTGGGAAGCTGAGGCAGGTGGATCACTTGAGGTCAGGAGTTCGAGACCAGCCTGGCCAATATGACGAAACCCTGTCTCTACTAAAAATACAAAAATTGGCCAGGTGTGGTGGTACGACTCTGTGGTCCCAGCTACTTGGGAGGCTGAGGCAGGAGAATTGCTTGAACCCGAGAGTCAGAGGTTGCAGTGAGCTGAGATCGCGCCACTATGTTCCACCCTGGGTGACGGAGAGAGAGACTGTCTCAAATAAGTAAATAAAAATTTTTAAAAATTCAAAAAGGAAATGAAGATCGAAAGAAGCATTTAGAATCGGTTACTCATGTGCTGAATTGAGCAAAGAATAGTAAGTTGTGAAGAAGCAACAAAATTATGTGAGAGGCTTAAAAAGATAAGTGATTTTATCAAAGGCTATTCATAATTCAGTGCCAAGTTTCCATCCTTGATGATAAGATGTATAGGGAGGGCTGGGCGCGGTGGCTCAAGCCTGTAATCCCAGCACTTTGGGAGGCCGAGACGGGCGGATCACGAGGTCAGAAGATCGAGACCATCCTGGCTAACACGGTGAAACCCCGTCTCCACTAAAACTACAAAAAAACTCACCGGGCGAGGTGGCGGGCGCCTGTAGTCCCAGCTACTCGGGAGGCTGAGGCAGGAGAATGGCGTAAACCCGGGAGGTGGAGCTTGCAGTGAGCTGAGATCCGGCCACTGCACTCCAGCCCCGGCGACAGAGCGAGACTCTGTCTCAAAAAAAAAAAAAAAAAGATGTATAGGGAGAACATCTTTCACTTGGGAAATTTCAGGTTTTGGTTTTAAGAAAGGGCCTGGGCGCAGGGCCTTACGCTTGTAACCCCAGCACTTTGGGAGGCTGAGGCAGGGGGATCACCTAAGGTCAGGAGTTCGAGACCAACCGGGCCAATATGGTGAAACCTTGTCTCTACTAAAAATACAAAAATCAGCCGGACATGGTGGCACACGCCTATAATCCCAGCTACTCGGGAGGCTGAGACAGGAGAATCACTTGAACCTGGGAGGCTGAGGTTACAGGGAGCCCAGATCATACCATTGCACTCCAGCCTGGGTGACAGAGCAAGAGTCTCAAAAACAAACAAACAACGCCGGGCACAGTGGCTCATGCCTGTAATCCCAGCACTTTGGGAGGCCAAGGTGGGCGGATCACCTGTGGCTGGGAGTTCGAGAGCAGCCTGACTAACAGGAAGGAACCCTGTCTCTATTAAAAATACAAAATCAGCTGGGCATGGTGGCTCACCCCTGCAATCCCAGCTACTCAGGAGGCTGAGGCAGGAGAATGGCTTGAACCCGGGAGGCAGAGGTCATGGAAGGCCTGACATCAGTCAAGCGCCCCCGCTCTCGCAGCCATCCGGAGGCCTAACCGTCTCCCTGCGATGCTGTGCTTCAGTGGTCACGCTCCTAGTCCGCTTTCATGTCGCATCCTGTACACCTGGCTCCGCCTTCTAGATAACATGCCATTGCACTCCAGCCTGGGTGACAGAGCGATACTTTGTCTCAGAAAACAAAAAACAAAAAAAGAGCCTGCGGATCAGAGTGATCGTTTTGCATGTGTTGTTTTGCAAATGCCTTTGACTTAACTGGTTTGTAGGCTAGACTGGCATGTTTTGGGGGGCGTGCCCTACAGTGTGTCACCCCATGATTGACAACCACCAAAAGGTGGAAACAAATCGCATGTCCATCAGTGCGTGAAAACATCAACAAAATGTGCTCTGTCCATACAATGGAATATTATTCAGTCATAAAAATGAAGTGGGTGGGGTGTGGTGCCTCACGCCTGTATTCCCAGCACTTTAGGGGGCAGAGGTAGGCGGATCACCTGAGGTCAAGAGACCAAGAACAGCCTGGCCAACATGGTGAAACCCCGTCTCTACTAAAAATACAAAAAGTAGGTGGGCGATGTGGTGTGCACCTTTAATCCCAGCTACTCGGGAGACTGAGGCAGGAGAATTGCTTGAACGCGGGAGGCGGAGGTAGCAGTGAGCCGAGATCGTGCCACTGCACTCCAGCCTGGGCAACAGAGCGAGACTCTGTCTCAAAAAAAAAAAAAAAAAAAAAAAAAAAAAAAATGCCGTGTGAATTTCACCTTAATGGTAAAAACAAAGGAAGGAAAATGCATCAACGTATTTGTGTGCTGATAGAAATGCTCCAGGGGTAGGGGGAGCATTGTTGGGGTAGGTGCTTGCCTAGGCCAGGGAAGGCGTGGAGGAGTTGGTGGAGAAGGGGGCCTGGTTTTGCTGTATCCAGGGCAAATTGATTCTCACAGGGCAAGAGGAAGAGCCACTGTGTCTGGATCCCGATGCAGGTCTGCAGGTTGATGGAGGGCGGTGGCTCTAGAAGGTCTCTCTCGCTGATTTCTATTTCTCAGAGATGTCACCTGGTCTGTGACAAAGATTGGTAAACGGGGATGATGTGAGTACTAAGAGGAAATAACAGGCTGGGCGCGGTGGCTGACGTCTGTAATCCCAGCACTTTGGGAGGCTGAGGCCGTAGGATCACTTGAGGTCAGGAATTCGAGACCAGCCTGACCAACATGGTGAAACCCCGTCTCTACTAAAAATACAAAAATTAGCCAGGCGTGCTGGCATGTGCCTGTAATCCCAGTTTCTTGGGAGGCTGAGACAGGAGGAGGGCTTGAACCCGGGAAGCGGGTGTTGCAGTGAGCCGAGATCGGCCATTGCACTCCAGCTTGGAAGACAGAGTGAGACTCTGTCTCAGGAAAAAAAAAAAAAGAGAATACCAGGGGGAGTTCCTACTAATGCTTGTTTTTCCAAGTTCCAGAAAGAACACAGCGGCAGATGGGAAGTTGCCACTAGGTGGCGCTCGCTCCCCGTGCCCAACACCCAATGAGCCTCTGACTTAACTCCAGGCTCATTGACAACGTGCTTATCTGACAGTTCGCCTGGGTCTTCATGCATTTTACTTTGGCTTCGACCCTTTTTCTGTTTCTGATCGAGTGAGCTTCAGCATTTTTTTTTTTCTGTTAAAGATACATATAAATACATAAGTAAAACAAAATCTATGTAAGTATTGTACCTAAAAATAACATAAAATTAACGACTTTAACAATTTTAAAGTGTACTTCAGAAGTGTTCAGTACTTTTACATTGTTGTGGACTCATCACCACCACCCATCTCTAGAACTGTTTTTGTTTCTTGTTTTTTGTTTTTGAGACAGAGTCTCGCTCTGTTACCCAGTGCAGTGCTGCTATGATCTCGGCTCACTGCAACCTCTGCCTCCTGGGTTTGAGTGAGTCTCCTGCCTTAGCCTCCCAAGTAGCTGGGATTACAGGCATGTGCCACCAAGCCCAGCTAATTTTTTGTATCTTTAGAGTAGAGATGGGGTTTCATTATGTTGGCTAGGCTGGTCTTGAACTCCTGACCTTGTGATCCACCTGCCTCAGCCTCCCAAAATGATGGGATTACAGGCGTGAGCCACTGTGCCCGGCCAAGAAACCTTTCTTGTTTGTTGGGATGGGATCTTGTTATGTTGTCCAGGCTGGTCTCAAACTCTTGGCCTCAAGTCATCCACCCGCCTCGGCCTCCCAAAGGGCTGAGATGATAGGAGGCCAGACACCGTGGCCACGGTATCTGGCCTCCTCTTTTTTTTTTTTTTTTTTTTTGAGATGAGGTCTTTCTATGTTGCCCAGGCTGGTCTCAAACTCCTCAGCTGAAATGATCCTCCCGTCCTAGCCTCCCAAAGCCCTGGGATCACAGGTGTGAGCCATGGTGTCCGCTGTTACCCACTCTTAAGGGGATTGTTTGAGACTAATGAGTCCTTTCTCTGCGGGTTACCATTTGCACCAGTAGAACAAGACCAGGTTCAGTAAAGCAAGATAGAAACTTTATTCGTCAATCAATGAATGGAGAAAGGGAGGAACTCCCGTTCAAAGTGCCTTCTGCCTGCAGGTGTGATGAGAGGGAGTTTCAAAGTTTCCCAGGGTGTGTAGGTGCAGACTGGGGGCGGGGATTCCTGGAAAGAGGTAGGGCTTTCTAGTGGGAGCTGAAGTGTTCAGCCTTTCTTTTCTTTTGTACCTGGCATTATATGTGCTTAGCAAAGTGTGCCTCTCCCCACTGCTGACTTTTTTTTTTGAGACAGAGTCTCAGTCACCCAGGCTGGAGTGCAGTGGAGTGATCTCAGCTCACTGCCACCTCTGCCTCCCAGGTTCAAGCGATTCTCCTATCTCAGCCTCCTGAGTAGCTAGGATTACAGGCGTGCACCACCACGCCTGGCTAATTTTTGTATTTTTAGTAGAGACAGGGTTTCACCATGTTGGCCAGGCTGATCTCGAACTCCTGACCTCGTGATCTGCCCACCTTGGCCTCCTGAAGTGCTGGGATTACAGGCCAAGAGAGGGTCTTACCATGTTGCCCAGGCTGGTCTTGAACTTTGGCTTAAGCAATCCTCCCTCCTTAGACTCTCAAAATGCTGGGATGACAGCTGGAAGCCACTGTGCCCTGGCTGTGATTTTACGATGCCCGTGGAGTGAGGATTCAGGCAGATGGAGCACTGCTGAGGTCAGCGCTCATCCTGTGGCTCAGTTGTGGTTAATGGCATCCGGCCTTCATTCCTGTAAGCTAGCACAGCTGTGAGCAGAGGTTAATTTCTCTTTTTTTGAGATGGAGTCTCTCCCTGTTGCCCAGACTAGAGTACAATGGCATGATCTTGGCTCACTGCAACCTCTGCCTCCCGGGTTCAAGCAATTCTCCTGCCTCAGCCTCCTGAATAGCTAGGATTATAGGCACCCGCCGCCATGCCCGGATACTTTTTTGTATGTTTAGAAGAGACCAGGTTTCACCATGTTGGCCAGGCTGGTCTCGAGCTCCTGACCTTGTGATCCACCCGCCTCAGCCTCCCAAAGTGCTGGGATTACAGGCATGAGCCACCGCGCCCGGCCAGAGCAGAGATTAATTTCACAGGTTCTGAGGCTCCCTAAAAGAATGGATGTTATAATCTGGGTGTGGTGGTTCACGCCTGTAATCTCAGCACTTTGGGAGGCTGAGGTGTGGGGGATCACTTGAAGTCAGGAGTTCGAGACCAGCCACCCTCCTCACATGCCCAAAGTTCTTGGATGACAGCTGGGAGCCAGTGCACCCTGGCTGTGGAGATTTTTTTTTTTTTGAGATGGAGTCTTGCTCTGTCGCCCAGGCTGGAGTGCAGTGGCCGGATCTCAGCTCACTGCAAGCTCTGCCTCCCGGGTTCACACCATTCTCCTGCGTCAGCCTCCCGAGTATCTGGGGCTACAGGCACCCGCCACCTCGTCTGGCTAGTTTTTTGTATTTTTTAGTAGAGACGGGGTTTCACCATGTTAGCCAGGATGGTCTCGATCTCCTGACCTCATGATCCACCTGTCTCGGCCTCCCAAAGTGCTGGGATTACAGGCTTGAGCCACCACGCCCGGCCAGCTGTGGAGATTTGACGATGCCCGTGGAGTGAGGAATCAGGCCTATGGAGCACTGCTGAGGTCAGCTCTCATCTTGTGGCTCATTTGTGGTTATTGGCACTTGGCCTTTGTTCTTGCAAGCCAGCACAGCTGTGAACAGTGGTTAATTTCACAAGTTCTGAACTCTCTAAAATTGGACGTTATGCTGCCATGACATTGTCACCTCCTGGGGTCCCACCTTTGTCTGAGCCACACCCTCTACCAGGTCTCTGTCACACCACTTTCCAGAACAGGTAAACCTGTAGAGACAGAAAGTAGAGGCATAGGAATTTCTGTGTTGAAGTCCTCATCCCGTTACAGTGTGACTGTATTTGAATACAGGGTCTTTTTTTTTTTTTTTTTTTTTGAAAGGGAGTCTCACTCTGTCGCCCAGGCTAGAGTGCAGTGGCACGATCTTGGCTCACTGCAACCTCCACCTCCCAGGTTCAAGGGATTCTCCTGCCTCAGCCTCCCAAGTAGCTGGGATTACCGGCGTGTGCCACCACGGCTAACTAATTTTTGTATTTTTAGTAGAGACAGTTTCACTATGTTGGCCAGGCTAGTCTTGAATTATTGACCTCAGGTGATCCACCCGCCTCGTCCTCCCAAAGTGCTGGGATTATAAGCGTGAGCCACTTCGCCAGGCTGGGTACAGGGTCTCTAAAGGGTGATTAAGGCCAGGTGTGGTGGCTCACATTTATCATCCTAGAACTTCAGGAGGCTGAGGTGGGTGGATAGCATGAGGCCAGCAGTTTGGAACCAGCCTGGGCAACACAGGGAGAGCCTGTCTCTACTCAAAATACAAAAAATTAGCTGGGCGTGGTGGTGAGCACTTGAATCCCAGCTACTCAGGAGGCTGAGGCACAAGAAATACTTGAGAACAGGAAGCAGAGGCTGCAGTGAGCCAAAATCCCACCACTGCACTCCATCCTGGGCAACAGAAAGTCTGTTTCAAAAAAACAAAGAAGGCTGGGTGTGGTGGCTCATGCCTGTAATCCCAGCACTTTGGGAGGCCAAGGCGGGCGGATCACCTGAGGTCAAGAAGTCAAGACTGGCCTGGCCAACATAGTGAAACTATGCCAAGATTGCGCTATTGCACTCCAGCCTGGGCAACAAGAGCGAAACTCTGTCTCAAAAAAAAAAAGAAAAGAAAAAAATTTTTACATTAGCGGGACGTGGTGGTGTGCACCTGTGGTCCCAGCTACTCAGGAGGCTGAGGTCGGAATATTGCTTGATTCCAGGAGGCTGCAGTGAGCTGTGATAGCACCACTACACTCCAGCCTGGGAGACAGAGTGAGACCCTGTCTCAAAAAAAAAAAAAAAAAAAAAAAAAAGTGGTTTAGTTAAAACAAAAAAATGAAGGTGCTACATCGGGTCCTCATCCAATCTGCCTGGTGTCCTTACAAGAAGAAAAAATATGGACACAAAGAAATACAAATGATGCACACAGAAAAGAGCACGTGAGGGCACACAGGAGGCGGCCATCTGCAAGCCAAAGCAAGAGGGCTCAAGAGAAACCAGTCCTGGGCCAGGTGCAGTGGCTCATGCCTGTAATCCCAGCACTTCGGGAGCCCGAGGGGGGCAGATCACTTGAGGTCAGGAGTTCAAGAGCATCCTGGAAACATGGCAAAACCCCATCTCTACTAAAAATACAAAAATTAGCCAGGTGTGGTGGCAGGTGCCTGTAATCCCAGCTACTCGGGAGGCTGAGGCATGAGAATTGCTTGAACCT
The DNA here is from genome assembly GCF_047675955.1 of Chlorocebus sabaeus. Classification (NCBI taxonomy): domain Eukaryota; kingdom Metazoa; phylum Chordata; class Mammalia; order Primates; family Cercopithecidae; genus Chlorocebus; species Chlorocebus sabaeus. The sequence continues at coordinate 54,355,332 of NC_132909.1, forward strand.
GGGACTACTCCGGAAGCTGAGGCACGAGAATTGCTTAAATCTGGGAGGCGGAGGTTGCAGTGAGCCTAGATTGCGCCACTGCACTCCAGCCTAGGTAGCTAGAGCAAGACTTCGTTTCACAAAAAACCCAGAAACCAACCCTGATGACATCTTAATCTTGGACGTCAGCCTCCAGAAATGTAAGTTTCTGTTTTTAACCCACCCAAGCTGTGGTATTTTGTTATGGCAGTCCTAGCGAACTGAAGCTAGTATGATAACTCAGAAGTTTTCTTTTCTTCTTTCTTTTCTTTCTTTTCTTTCTTTTCTTTCTTTTCTTTCCTTCCTTTCCTTCCTTTCCTTCCTTTCCTTCCTTTCCTTCCTTTCCTTCCTTTCCTTCCTTTCCTTCCTTTCCTTCCTTTCCTTCCTTTCCTTCCTTTCCTTCCTTTCCTTCCTTTCCTTCCTTTCCTTCCTTTCCTTCCTTTCCTTCCTTTCCTTCCTTTCCTTCCTTTCCTTTCTTTCCTTTCTTTTCTTTCTTTCTTTCGAGACAGGGTCTTGCTCTGTCTCCCAGGCTGGAGTGCAGTGGTACAATTATAGAATTATAGCTCACTGTAGCCTCAACCCTCCAGGCTCAAGGGATCTTCCCACCTCAGCCTCCTGATTAGCTGGGACTACAGGTCTACACCACTGCGCCCAGCTAATTTAAAACAAAAAAAGATTGTTTCATATAGATGGGGTCTGGCCATGTTGACCAGACTGGCAAAAGCTGGTTTAAAAAGATATTTGTTGGCCAGGCGCGGTGGCTCACGCCTGTAATCCCAGCACTTTGGGAGGCGGAGACAGGCGGATCACGAGGTCAGGAGATCGAGACCATCATGGCTAACACGGTGAAACCCCGTCTCTACTAAAAAATACAAAAAAAACTAGCCGGGCGAGGTGGCGGGCGCCTGTAGTCCCAGCTACTCAGGAGGCTGAGGCAGGAGAATGGCGTAAACCCATGAGGTGGAGCTTGCAGTGAGCTGAGATCCGGCCACTGCACTCCAGCCTGGGTGACAGAGCGAGACTCTGTCTTCAAAAAAAAAAAAAAAACTGGTGGTCAGGTGCAGCGACTCATGCCTGGTATCCAAGCACTTTGGGAGGCTGAGGCATGAGGATTGTTAGAGCACAGGTGTTGGAGATCAGCCTGGGCAATATAGTGAGATCTCATCTCTACTACAAAATGAAAAAATATTAGCTGGGCATGGTGGCACATATCTGTAGTTTCTGTAGTTCTGGCTATTTAGGAGGCTGAGGTGGTAGGATTGCTTGAGCCTGGGAGATTGAGGCTACAGTGAGCTATGATCACCCACTGCACTCCAGCCTGGGCAAGGCAGCAAGATCCTGTCTCTAAAAACAGTAACAATAAAATATATTTGTTGAATGCTACTATGTATCACTCCTGGTTCTAGCCATGAACAAACTCACCCTGAAAAAATTGGGCCAGGCCTGATGGCTCACGTTCATAATCTCAGGACTTTGGGAGATCAAGGCAGGTGGATCCCCTGAGGGCTGGAGTTGGAGACCAGTTTGGCCAATGTGGCAAAATCCCGTCTCTACTAAAAACATAAAAATTAGCAGCTGGGCGAACTGGTTCATGCCCGTAGTCCCAGCACTTTGGGAGGCTAAGGTGGGCAGATCACCTGAGGTCAGGAGTTCTAGACCAGCCTGACCAACATGGTGAAACCCTATCTCTACTAAAACTACAAAAATTAGCCAGGCGTGGTGGCAGGTGCCTGTCATCTCAGCTACTTGAGAGACTGATGCTGGAGAATCGCTTGAACCCAGGAGGTGGAATTTGCAGTGAGCTGAGATCTCGTCATTGTACTCTAGCCTGGGCAACAAGAGCGAAACTTATAACAAAACAAAACAAAACAAAAAAAACTAGCTGGATGTGGTAGCGCATGCCTGTAATCCCAGCTACTCAGGAGGCAGAGGCAGAAGAATCGCTTGAACCTGGGTGGCAGAGGCTGCAGTGAGCGAGATCCGCCAATGCACTCCAGCCTGGGTGACAGCAAGATCCTGTCTCAAAAAAAAAAAAAAAAAAAAAAAAAGCTGGGCGTGGTGGTTCACCCCTGTAATCCCAGCACTTTCAGAGCTCGAGACCAACCTGGCCAACATGGTGAAAGCCTGTCTCTACTAAAAACACAAAATTAGCCAGGCATGGTGGTGCAGGCCTGTAATTCCAGCTGCTTGGGAGGCTGAGGCAAGAGAATCACTTGAACCTGGGAGGCAGAGGCTGCAGTGAGACAAAATCATGCCATTGTACTCCAGCCAGGGCAACAGAGCGAGACTCTGTCTGAAAAGAAAACAAAAGAGCTGGGCGTGGTGGCTCACGCCTGTAATTCCAGAACTTTGGGAGGCTGAGGTGGGTGGATCACCTGAGGTCAGGAGTTCAAGACCAGCCTGATCAACATAGTGAAACCCCGTCTCTACTAAAAATGGAAAAAATTAGCCGGGCATAGTGGCGCGTGCCTGTCATCCCAGTTACTAGGGAGGCTGAGGCAGGAGAATCATTTGAACCGGGGAGGCGGAGGTTACAGTGAGCCGAGATCACGCCATTGCACTCCAGCCTGGGCAATAAGACCAAAACTCTGTCTCAAAAAAAAAAAAAAACAGGGAAGGTGTTTCTGGCTGCAGTGGGGAGAAGGGAACCTGTAGGGACACCAGGGAGGGGGACAACTGCACTAATCCCCGGAAGTCAGGAAGGGGCTGGACCCAGCTGGCAAGTGCAGGTGGGAGTAATGGATTCTGGGTCTGTTTTGAAGGAAAAGGTGATGGGGGCTGCAGGATTGGCGGACTCATTGGATGCAGGTGGGAGGAGGCGCGGATGACTCAGAACTGTCAGAGTAGAGCCTTGAAAGATGGTGCTAACTGCGAGAGGGAGGACGATGGGACAAGGCTTGGATGGGAGACCCCTAGGGGTCCAGATTGGGACCTGCAACACTGGAGCGGCCTGCGAGGCCCCCTTGTGGCAGAGGCCGAGAAGGCACAGGTCCCTAGGGTTTGGGCTGGAATGATGAATTGTCCCAGTTGGGCGTCTGTGGGCTGGAGAGGAGTGAATGCAGCCACACCCTCGATGTTTTGAAAAGAGACTGAAGGTCGGGTGCGGTGGCTCATGCCTGTAATCCCAACACTTTGGGAGGCCGAGGCGGGCAGATCCCTTGAGATCAGGAGTTCAAGACCAGCCTGGCCAACATGGTGAAACCCAGTCTCTACTAAAAATGCAAAATTTAGCTGGATGTGGTGGTGGGTACCTCTAACCCCAGCTACACGGGTGGCTGAGGCAGGAGAATCGCTTGAACCCAGGAGGTGAAGGTTGCAGTGACCAGAGATTGCACCACTGTACTCCAACTTGGGCAACAGCAATACTCTGTCTTAAAAAAAAAAAAATAGGAGATGGAAGCTGGGCATGCTGGCTCACATGTTTAACCCTAACTAATTGGGAGGCTGAGATGGGAGGATTGCTTGAGTCCCAGAGGTCAAGGCTGGAGTGAGCTATTATTGCACCACTGTACTCCAGTCAGGGCAACAGAGTGAGACTCTGCTGTACCTTAAAGAAAAAAAAAAAAAAAAGGGAAAAGAGAGGGCTGGTCATGATGGCTCATGCCTGTAATCCCAGAACTTTGAGAGGCCAAGGTGGATGGATGACTTAAGGCCAGAAATTTGAGATCAACCTGGGCAACATAGTGATACCCCATCTCTACAAGAAATAGAAAAATTATTTGGGTGTGGTGGTGCCCGCTTGTAGACCCAGCTACTCAGGAGGCTGAACAAAAATTAGCCAGGTGTGGTGGTAGGCACCTGTAATCCCGGCTACTCGGGAGGCTGAGGCAGGAGGATTGCTTCAAGCCAGGAAGCGGAGGTTGCGGTGAGCCGAGATCATGCCAGTGCACTCCAGCCTGGGCAACAAGAGGAGACCTCCACCTCAAAAAAAAAAAAAAAAAGGGCCAGGTATGGCATGGTGGCTCGCACCTGTAATCCCAGCACTTTGGGAGGCCGAGGCAGGCAAATCATGAGGTCAGATGTTCTAGACCAGCCTGGCCAACATGGTGAAACCCCATCTCTACTAAAAATACAGAAAATTAGCTAGGTATGGTGGCTGGTGCCTCCCAGCTACTTGGGAGGCTGAGGCAGAAGAATCGCTTGAACCCGGGAGGAGGAGGTTGCAGTGAACTGAGATCGTGCCACTGTGTTCCAGCCTGGGTGACAGAGTGAGACTCTGTCTCAGAAAACAAAACAAAACAAAACAGGTTAACAGGAGAGAAGGATACAGATCTACTTAATAGAAGTTTTGCATGGAATAGGAGCCCTCAGAAGAACATGAATTTGAGAGGTCAAGGCAGGAGGATCCCTTGAGGCCAGGAGTTCAAGACCAGCCTAGGCAACATAGCAATCCCCCGTCTCTACCAATAGAAAAATTAGCAGAATGGCCGGGCGCGATGGCTCAAGCCTAGCACTTTGGGAGGCCGAGACGGGTGGATCATGAGGTCAGGAGATCGAGACCATCCTGGCTAACATGGTGAAACCCCGTCTCTACTAAAAAATACAAAATAGCCAGGCGAGGTGGCAGGCGCCTGTAGTCCCAGCTACTCGGGAGGCTGAGGCAGGGGAATGGCGTGAACCCGGGAGGCGGAGCTTGCAGTGAGCTGAGATCCGGCCACTGCACTCCAGCCTGGGCGACAGAGCGAGACTCCGTCTCAAAAAATAAATAAATAAATAAATAAAATTAGCAGAGTGGGGTGGCATGTGCTTGCATTCCTAGCAACTCAGGAGGCTGGGGCAGGCAGTACAGGTTGTGGTAAGTTGAGATCTAGTCACTACACTCCAGCCTGGGTGACAGACAAATACCCTGTGTCTGTCCGTCTTTGTCTGTCTGTCTGTCTCTGTCTCTCTGTCTCTCTGTCTCTCTGTCTCTCTCTCTCTCTCTCTCTCTCTCTCTCTCTCTCTCTCTCAAAAAGAAGGGGCTGGGCATGGTGGCTCACACCTGTAATCCCAGCACTTTGGGAAGCTGAGGCAGGTGGATCACTTGAGGTCAGGAGTTCGAGACCAGCCTGGCCAACATGACGAAACCCTGTCTCTACTAAAAATACAAAAATTGGCCGGGTGTGGTGGCACAAGCCTGTGGTCCCAGCTACTTGGGAGGCTGAGGCAGGAGAATTGCTTGAACCCGAGAGGCAGAGGTTGCAGTGAGCTGAGATCGCGCCACTATGTTCCAGCCTGGGTGACAGAGTGTCTCAAAATAAGTAAATAAAAATTTTAAAAAATTCAAAAAGGGAATGAAGACCGAAAGAAGCATTTAGAATCAGTTACTTATGTACTGAATTGAGCAAAGAATAGTAAGTTGTGAAGAAGCAACAAAATTATGTGAGAGGCTTAAAAAGATAAGTTATTTTATCAAAGGCTACTCATAATTCAGTGCCAAGTTCCCATCCTTGATGATAAGATGTGTAGGGAGAACATCTTTCACTTGGGAAATTTCAGGTCTTGGTTTTAAGAAAGGGCCTGGGCTGGGCGCAGGGCCTTAGGCTTGTAACCCCAGCACTTTGGGAGGCCGAGGCGGGCGGATCACCTAAGGTCAGGAGTTCGAGACCAACTGGGCCAATATGGTGAAAACTTGTCTCTACTAAAAATACAAAAATCAGCCGGACATGGTGGCACACGCCTATAATCCCAGCTATTCGGGAGGCTGAGACAGGAGAATCACTTGAACCTGGGAGGCTGAAGTTACAGGGAGCCCAGATCATACCATTGCACTCCAGCCTGGGTGGCAGAGCAAGAGTCTCAAAACAAACAAACAAAAAAACGCCGGGCACAGTGGCTCATGCCTGTAATCGCAGCACTTTGGGAGGCCAAGGTGGGCGGATCACCTGTGGCTGGGAGTTTGAGGGCAGCCTGACTAACATGAAGGAACCCTGTCTCTATTAAAAATACAAAATCAGCTGGGCATGGTAGCTCACCCCTGCAATCCCAGCTACTCAGGAGACTGAGGCAGGAGAATGGCTTGAACCCGGGAGGCAGAGGTTATGGAAGGCCTGACATCAGTCAAGCGCCCCCGCTCTCGCAGCCATCCGGAGGCCTAACCGTCTCCCTGCGATGCTGTGCTTCAGCGGTCGCACTCCTAGTCCGCTTTCATGTCGCATCCTGTACACCTGGCTCCGCCTTCTAGATAGCATGCCATTGCCCTCCAGCCTGGGTGACAGAGCGATCCTTTGTCTCAGAAAACAAAAAACAAAAAAAGAGCCTGCGGATCAGAGTGATCGTTTTGCATGTGTTGTTTTGCAAATACCTTTGACTTAACTGGTTTGTAGGCCAGACTGGCATGTTTTGGGGGACGTGTCCTAAAGTGTGTCACCCCATGATTGACAACCACCAAAAGGTGGAAAAAAACCGTGTGTCCATCAGTGCGTGAAGACATCAACAAAATGTGCTCTGTCCATACAATGGAATATTATTCAGCCATAAAAAAAAAAATGAAGTGGGCCGGGTGTGGTGGCTCACGCCTGTATTCCCAGCACTTTGGGGGGCAGAGGCAGGCGGATCACTTGAGGTCAGGAGTTCAAGAACAGCCTGGCCAACACGGTGAAATCCTATGTCTACTAAAAATACAAAAAGTAGGTGGGCGACGTGGTGTGCACCTGTAATCCCAGCTACTCGGGAGGCTGAGGCAGGAGAATTGCTTGAACCCGGGAGGCGGAGGTTGCAGTGAGCCGAGATTGTGCCACTGCACTCCAGCCTGGGCAACAGAGCGAGACTCTGTCTCAAAAAAAAAAAAAAAAAAAGTTATGCTGTGTGAATTTCACCTTAATGATAAAAACAAAGGAAGGAAAATGCATCAACCTATTTGTGTGCTGATAGAAATGCTCCAGGGATAGGGGGAGCATTGTTGGGGTAGGTGCTTGTCTAGGCCAGTGAAGGCATGGAGGAGTTGGTGGAGAAGGGGGCCTGGTTTTGCTGTATCCAGGGCAAATTCATTCTCACAGGGCAAGAGGAAGAGCCACTGTCTGGGTCCCGATGCAGGTCTGCAGGTTGATGGAGGGCGGTGGCTCTGGAAGGTCTCTCCCGCTGATTTCTATTTCTCAGAGATGTCACCTGGTCTGTGACAAAGATTGGTAAACGGGGATGATGTGAGTACTAAGAGGAAATAACAGGCTGGGCGCGGTGGCTGACGTCTGTAATCCCAGCACTTTGGGAGGCTGAGGCCGTAGGATCACTTGAAGTCAGGAACTCGAGACCAGCCTGACCAACATGGTGAAACCCCGTCTCTACTAAAAATACAAAAATTAGCCAGGCGTGGTGGCATGTGCCTGTAATCCCAGTTTCTTGGGAGGCTGAGACAGGAGGAGGGCTTGAACCCGGGAAACGGGTGTTGCAGTGAACCGAGATCGGCCATTGCACTCCAGCTTGGGAGACAGAGTGAGACTCTCTCGAAAAAAAAAAAAAAAAAAGAAAAGGGAATAATAACAGGGGGAGTTCCTACTAATGCTTGTTTTTCCAAGTTCCAGAAAGAACACAGCGGCAGACGGCAAGTTGCCACTAGGTGACGCTCGCTCCCCATGCCCGACACCCAATCAGCCTCTGACTTAACACCAGGCTCATTGACAACGTGCTTATCTGACAGTTCGCCTGGGTCTTCATGCATTTTACTTTGGCTTCGACCCTTTTTCTGTTTCTGATCGAGTGAGCTTCAGCATTTTTTTTTCTGTTAAAGATACATATAAATACATAAGTAAAACAAAAACTATGTAAGTATTATACCCAAAAATACCATAAAATTAACCACTTTAACAATTTTAAAGTGGACTTCAGAAGTATTCAGTACTTTTACATTGTTGTGGACTCATCACCACCACCCATCTCTAGAACAGTTTTTGTTTCTTGTTTTTTGTTTTTGAGACAGTCTCGCTCTGTACCCAGGCTGGAGTGCAGTGCTGCTATGATCTCGGCTCACTGCAACCTCTGCCTCCTGGGTTTGAGTGATTCTCCTGCCTTAGCCTCCCAAGTAGCTGGGATTACAGGCACGTGCCACCAAGCACAGCTAATTTTTTGTATCTTTAGAGTAGAGATGGGGTTTCATTATGTTGGCTAGGCTGGTCTTGAACTCCTGACCTTGTGATCCACCTGCCTCAGCCTCTCAAAATGATGGGATTACAGGCGTGAGCCACCGTGACCGGCCAAGAAACCTTTCTTGTTTGTTGAGATGGGATCTCGTTATGTTGCCCAGGCTGGTCTCAAACTCTTGGCCTCAAGTCATCCACCCGCCTCAGCCTCCCAAAGGGCTGAGATGGCCACGGTGTCTGGCCTCCTCTTTTTTTTTTTTTTTTTTTTTTTGAGACGGAGTCATGCTCTGTCACCCAGCCTGGAGTGCTGGAGCGCAGTGGTGTGATCTTGGCTCACTGCAACCTCCACCTCCCAGGTTCAAGCAATTCTTTTGTCTCAGCCTAACAAGTACTGGGACAACAGGTGCATGCCACCAAGCCGGGCTAATTTTTGTATTTTTAGTAGAGATTAGAGATGGGGTTTCACCATATTGGTCAGACTGTTCTCAAACTCCTGACCTCAGGTGATCCACTGGTCTCAGCCTCTCAAAGTGCTGGGATTATAGGCGTGAGCCATGGTTCCCGGTTACATCTGTTTTTATCCAAGTTAAATTCACATAACATAAAATTAACGATTGTGAAGTGAATGGTTCATTGGAATTCAGTGCATTCACTGTGCAGTGCAACCATATCTATCTACTGCCAGAATATTTTCATGATCCCAAAAGGAAGCCCTGTACTCATTTTGGTGACTCACACAAGTAATCCTACTGCTTGGGAGGCCGAGGTGGGAGGATGGTTTGAGGCTGGGAGATTCAGATCATCCTGGACAACAGAACAAGGCCTCATCTCTACCCAAAATAAAAAAATGAGCTGGGTGTGGTTGTGTGCGCACCTGTCGTCCTAGCTACTGAGAAGACTGAGGCGGGAGGATTGCTTGAGCCCAGGTGTTGGAGGCTGCATTGATGTGTGATCGCGCCACTGCACTCCAGCCTGGGCGACAGAGCAAAATCCTGTCTCTAAAAACAAAAAAAAAATTAAAAATAAACTGGATATTCTCCCCTTTTCCCTCTTTTTTTTTTTTTTTTTTTTTCTTCCTTTCTCTCTTCTTGGTATCAGCCTGAATTGGATGAGAAATAACTGTTACTTGAAATGTCGGTAAAACTTGATTGAGGCCGGGTGCAGTGGCTCACGCCTGTAATCCCAGCACTTTGGAGGCCAAGGTGGGCAGATCACAAGGTCAGGAGATGGAGACCATTCTGGCTAATATGGTGAAACCCCATCTCTACTAAAAATACAAAAAAATTAACCAGGTGTGGTGGTGGACGCCTGTAGTTCCAGCTACTCAGGAGGCTGAGGTAGGAGAATGGCGTGAACCCGGGAGGCAGAGTTTGCAGTGATCCGAGATGGCGCCACTACACTCCAGCCTGGGTGACAGAGTGAGACTCCATCTCAAAAAAACACAAACAAAAAAAACTTGATTGGAAAATCCTCTGGGTTTGGCCTTTAGGGGAAGGTACTTTATTTCTTCCCTTCCTCTTCCCCTCCCTTCCTCTCTTCCTCTCATTTTTTCTTTCTTTCAACAGGGTCTTCCTCTGTCACCCAGGCTGGAGTGCAGTGGCACCATCACGGCTCGCTGTAGCCTTGACCTCCTGGGTTCAAGCGATCCTCCAGCCTCAGCCTGTGAAGTAGTGGGTACTACAGGCATGTACCACCATATCTAGCTAATTAAAAAATTTTTTTTGTAGAGACCAGGTTTTGCCATATTGCCCAGATGGGTCTCAATCTCCTGGGTTCAAGTGATCTGTCTACCTCAGCCTCCCAAAGTGTTGGCATCACAGGCATCAGCCACATTGTCTGCTCCCTCCCCAAAGTTATTTCAATTTCATGAATATTTATGGGTTTAGTAAAGTTTTTTGGTGCCTCTTGGTGCAATGTTTGCATTTTCTATTTTTCCATAAAGGTATTATTTTCATCTTCATTTTCTTTTTTTTTTTTTTTTTGAGACGGAGTTTCACTCATGTTGCCCAGAATGGAGTGCAATGGTGCAATCTCAGCTCACTGCAACCTCCACCTCCTAGGTTCTGGTGATTCTCCTGCCTCAGCCTCCCAAGTAGCTGGGACTACAGGTAGGCACCAGCAGGCCTGGCTAATTTTTGTATTTTTAGTAGAGATGGGGTTTTGCCATGTTGGCCAGGCTGATTTCGAACTCCTGGGCTCAAGTGATCCACCTGCCCTAGCCTCCCAAAGTGCTGGGATTGCAGGCGTGAGCCACTGTGCCTGGTATATACCCACTTTTAATCATATGCAGATTAAGGGGCGGTTTATGTAGAAATTTTTAGGGCAGGGGTACTAATCATTGGGGCATTACCATGGAAAGAGGCAGGCCAGGCGCGGTGGCTCACGCCTGTAACCCCAGCATTTTGGGAGGCCGGGACGGGCGGATCATGAGGTCAGGAGATCGAGACCATCCTGGCTAACACGGTGAAACCCCGTCTCTACTAAAAAAAATACAAAAAGCTATTGGGCGTGGTGGCGGGTGCCTGTAGTCCCAGCTACACGGGAGGCTGAGGCAGGAGAATGGCGTGAACCCGGGAGGGGGAACTTGCAGTGAGTTGAGATCACGCCACTGCACTCCAGCCTGAGCGACAGAGCGAGACTCCGTCTCAAAAAAAAAAAAAAAAAAAGAGGCCGTAATTCCTGAATGTTAGCATGGTAATGTGAAATTGACATGGCACACTGGTGGGCATGTCTTATTGAAAGCTGCTTCCCCCTCCCTTTTTCTTCACCTGTTTTAGCTAGTCCTCAATCTGGTCTGGTGTCTGAGCCCCACCTCTGAAGTCAAATCCTATCTTCTACCTCACTAGGACTTGCCTAGGAGTTGCAGGGATGGTAGCCTAGACTGCCTTTCAAGTTTACTTAGAGACCCAGAGCCCTTTAGCCCACGGTGGGTGGCAAAGTTTGCAGGAACTCAAATTCGCCTGGGATCCATGATTTCCCTCTTGTTAGGGCTGGTTTAAATGCCCCCTCTGTAGGTACCAGCCCTTCAGGGCCTGTGGGTTTTTCTCCTCATGTGTGGAGGCGAGAGATTGTAGAAATAAAGACACAAGCCAAAGAGAAGAAAAGACAGCTGGGCCCAGGGGACCACTACCACCAAGACACGGAGACCGGTAGTGGCCCTGAATGCCAGGCTGCGCTGTTATTTATTGGATAGAAGGCAAGGGGGCAGGGTAAGGAGTGTGAGCCATCTCCAATGATAGGTAAGGTCATGTGAGCCACGTGTCCACTGGACAGGGGCCCTTCCCTGTTTGGTAGCTGAGGGGGAGAGAGAGAGAGAGAGAGAGAGAGAGAGAGAGAAAAGGGACAGCTTATGTCATTATTTCTTGTATGTATTTCTTGAAGAGATCAACAGCTTAATACTTTCACGAATTCTGCTACTGCAGTTTATCTAGAAGGCAGAGTCAGGTGTACAGGATGGAACATGAAAGTGGACTAGGAGCGTGACCACTGAAGCACAGCATCACAGGGAGACGTTTAGGCCTCTGGATGGCTGCGGCGCGACTTGACTGATGTCAGGCCTTCCACAAGAGGTGGTGGAGCAGAGTCTTCTCTAACTCCCCCAGGGAAAGGGAGACTCCCTTTCCTGTTCTGCTAGGTAACGAGTGCCTTCCCCAGGCACTGATGCTACCCCTAGACCAAGGTCGGCTAAGTAACGCTAGACCAGGGTCTGCTAAGTAATGGGTGCCTTCCCAGGCACTGGCATTACCGCTAGACCATGGAGCCCTCTAGTGGCCGTGTCTGGGAGTAACAGGGCTCACACTCTAGTCTCCTGGTCACTTCTCACCGTGTCCCTGCAGCTCCTATCTCTGTATGGCCTGGTTTTTCCTAGGTTATAATTGTAGAACAAAGACTATTATAATATTGAAATAAAGAGTAATGGCTGGGCGTGGTGGCTCACGCCTGTAATCCCAGCACTTTTTGGGAGGCCGAGACAGGCAGATCATGAGGTCAGGAGATCCAGACCACCCTGGCTAACACGGTGAAACCCCGTCTCTACTAAAATACAAAAAAAGTTAGCCGGGCATGGTGGTGGGCACCTGTAGTCCCAGCTTCTCAGGAGGCTGAGGCAGGAGAATGGCGTCAACCCGGGAGGCGGAGCTTGCAGTGACCCGAGATCGCGCCACTGAGCTCCAGCCTGGGTGACTGAACGAGACTCCGTCTCAAAAAAAAAAAAGTAATGCTACAAACTAATGATTAATAATATTTATATGTAATATCTATATTCTATTTTTAGTGTAACTTTTTATTTTATATATATTTTTTGTTATACTAGAACAACTTGTGCCCTCAGTCTCTTGCCTTGGCACCTGGGCGGCTTGCCGCCCACACCCTCTATGGGTGGCCATCAACTGAGTTTGGTTGGGTTTTTCTTTCTGCTCTAACAGGGCAGCGCTGACTTCCATGCCTCACAATTGCTGCACCCTCCCTCTCCCCAACACACAGAAGCACTCTCCATACCATGCTGCCGGGGGTGGAGGAGAGGCGGCGTTAGAGATTCAGGACTGTTTTTTCTATCTCTTCAGCGCGTCTTTCAGTGATATAAAGTTAAAACTGGGTACTGGGAGTGCTCAACTGATTTTTGGTTTATTTTATTTTTTTGGAGACAGAGTCTCGCTCTGTCGCCCAGGCTGGAGTGCAGTGAGGCAATCTCAGCTCACTGCAACCTCTGCCTCCCAGGTTCCAAGTGATTCTTCTGCTTCAGCCTCCTGAGTAGCTGGGACTACAGGCGTGAGCCACTGCACCCAGCTGGGATTTTTGGTTCTTGGGAAAGTGCTTTTTTGTGTGTAGTTGTTAAATTGGTGTCCTTGTTGGAGGGATGGGTGGTGGAGCCTTCTACGTCCTGGGCTTTTTATATAGATATGTCACAGACAAGTAATGGACAGTTTTATTCTCGTTCTAATATTTATATCTTTTTTTGTTTTACTGTGTTATCTAGAACTCTCAGAATAATTTTGAATAAGGGTGGCCATAGCAGCTATTGTCTTATTTCTTACCTTAAGGGTTATGTGCTCAACGTATTTGACATTAAATGTAACATTTAACATGTATGATGTTTTATTTTTGTGTTTTAGTGTTAGGGCCTTCCACTATTGCTCAGGTTGGAGTGCAGTGGCAAGATCACGGCTCACTGTAGCCTTGAACTCCTGGTTCAAGTGATCCTCCTGCCTTGACCTCCTAAGTAGCTGGGACTACAGGCACATACCACCATGCCTAATTTTCAAATTTTGTGTAGAGATTGGGGTCTTGCCTTGTTGCCAGGCTGATCTTGAACTCCTGGGCTCAAGTGATCCTCTATCTTGGTCTCCAAAAGTACTGGGATTACAGGTATGAGCTACCACACCTGGCCTGTCTTTATTTTTTTTTCTGTGACTTCTTTTATTTTTCTTTATTAATCTTGCCAGATATTTGTCTATTATTCATTCAGATAACTTTTAGGTTTGATGATCCTTTCTAATTTTCACACTTATCCTGTGTTTTTTCTTCTACTGAGCTTATTTTACTCTTCTTTAAAACTTTCTTAAATGCTTAACTAATTATTTTTGAGCTTTTTCTCCTTCCTTTTCTTTTCTTTTTTTCTCTTTTGTTTTGTTTTGTTTTGTTTTCTTTTCTTTTCTTTCTTGAGATAGAGTCTCGCCCTATTGCTCAGGCTGGAGTGCAATGGCATGATCTTGCCTTACTGCAACCTCCGCCTCCCAGGTTCGAGCGATTCTCCTGCCTCAGCCTCCTGAGTAGCTGGGATTACAGGCACCCGCTACCACTGCTGGCTAATTTTTTTTTTTTTTTTTTTTTGGTATCTTTAGTAGAGATGGCATTTTACCATGATGGCCAGGCTGGTCTCAAACTCCTGACCTCATGATCCACCCCCCTTGGCTTCCCAAAGTGCTGGGATTACAGGCGTGAGCCACCGTGCCTGGCTGCTTTTTATTTTTTTTTCTCTCTTTTCTAATATAAGCCTGTAAGGCTACAAATTTCTGTCAAAGGTTTGCTTAAGCTACACTCCACTCCCTTCAGGGCCTGTGGGATTTTCTCCTCATGTGTGGAGGCGAGAAATTGTAGAAATAAAGACACAAGCCAAAGAGAAGAAAAGACAGCGGGGACCAGGGGACCACTATCACCAAGACGCGGAGACCGGTAGTGGCCCCGAATGCCAGGCTGCGCTGTTATTTATTGGATACAAGGCAAGGGGGCAGGGTAAGGAGTGTGAGCCATCTCCAATGATAGGTAAGGTCATGTGAGCTACGTGTCCACTGGACAGGAGCCCTTCCCTGTTTGGTAGCTGAGGTAGAGAGAAGGGACAGCTTATGTCATTATTTTTTATATGTATTTCTTGAAGAGATCAATGGCTTAATACTTTCACAAATTCTGCTACTGCAGTTTATCTAGAAGGCAGAGCCAGGTGTACAGGATGGAACATGAAAGCGGACTAGGAGCGTGACCACTGAAGCACAGCATCACAGGGAGACGTTTAGGCCTCTGGATGGCTGTGGCGCGGCTTGACTGATGTCAGGCCTTCCACAAGAGGTGGTGGAGCAGAGTCTTCTCTAACTCCCCCAGGGAAAGGGAGACTCCCTTTCCTGGTCTGCTAAGTAACGAGTGCCTTCCCCAGGCATTGACGCTACCCAAGACCAAGGTCTGCTAAGTAATGCTAGACCAGGGTCTGCTACCCAAGACCAAGGTCTGCTAAGTAATGCTAGACCAGGGTCTGCTAAGTAACAGGTGCCTTCCCAGGCACTGGCATTACCGCTAGACCATGGAGCCCTCTAGTGGCCGTGTCTGGGAGTAACAGGGCTCACACTCTTGTCTCACTTCTTTTTTTTTTTTTTTTTTTTTTTTTGAGACGGAGTCTCGCTGTGTCACCCAGGCTGGAGTGCAGTGGTGCGATCTCGGCTCACTGCAAGCTCCGCCTCCCAGGTTTACGCCATTCTCCTGCCTCAGCCTCCCGAGTAGCTGGGACTACAGACGTCCGCCACCACGCCCGGGTAGTTTTTTGTATTTTTTTTTTAGTACAGACGGGGTTTCACTGTGTTAGCCAGGATGGTCTCGATCTCCTGACCTCGTGATCCACCCGCCTCGGCCTCCCAAAGTGCTGGGATTACAGGCTTGAGCCACCGCGCCCGGCCTCTTGTCTCACTTCTTACTGTGTCCCTTCAGCTCCTATCTCTGCATGGCCTGGTTTTTCCTAGGTTATAATTGTGGAACAAAGACTATTATAATATTGAAATAAAGAGTAATGGCCGGGTGCAGTGGCTCACGCCTGTAATCCCAGCACTTTGGGAGGCCGAGATGGGCAGATGATGAGGTCAGGAGATTGAGACCATCCTGGATAACATGGTGAAACCCCGTCTCTACTAAAATACAAAAAAAATTAGCCGGGCATGGTGGCGGGCTCCTGTAGTCCCAGCTACTTGGGAGGCTGAGGCAGGAGAATGGCATGAACCCGGGAGGCGGAGCTTGCAGTGACCCGAGATCGCGCCACTGAGCTCCAGCCTGGGCGACTGAATGAGACTCCGTCTCAAAAAAAAAAAAAAATAAATAAAAAGTAATGCTACAACTTAATGATTATAATATTTATGTATAATCATATCTATATTTTTAGTGTAACTATTTTTATTATATATTTTTTTGTTATACTGGAACAACTTGTGCCCTCAGTCTCTTGCCTTGGCACCTGGGCGGCTTGCCGCCCACACCCTCTATGGGTGGCCATCAGACTGAGTTTGCTCGGGTTTTTCTTTCTACTGTAACAGGGCAGCGCTGACTTCCATGCCTCACAATTGCTGCACCCTCCCTCTCCCCAACACACAGAAGCACTCTCCATACCATGCTGCCAGGGGTGGAGGAGAGGTGGCTTTAGAGATTCAGGACTGTTTTTTTCTACCTCTTCAGCGCGTCTTTCCGTGATATAAAGTTAAAACTGGGTACTGGGAGTGCTCAACTGATTTTTGGTTTATTTTATTTTTTTGGAGACAGAGTCTCGCTCTGTTGCCCAGGCTGGAGTGCAGTGGTGCAATCTCAGCTCACTGCAACCTCTGCCTCCCAGGTTCCAAGTGATTCTTCTGCTTCAGCCTCCTGAGTAGCTGGGACTACAGGCGTGAGCCACTGCGCCCAGCTGGGATTTTTGGTTCTTGGGAAAGTGCTTCTTTGTGTGTAGTTGTTAAATTAGTATCCTTGTTGGAGGGGTGGGTGGTAGAGCCTTGTACGTCCTGGGCTTTTTATAGAGATATGTCATAGATAAATAATGGACAGTTTTATTCTCGTTCTAATATTTACATCTTTTTTTTGTTTTATTGTGTTATCTAGAACTCCCAGAATAATTTTGAATAAGGGTGGCCATAGCAGCTATTGTCTTATTTCTTACCTTAAGGGTTATGTGCTCAACAAATATCACATTAAATGTAACATTTGACATGTATGATACTTTATTTTTGCTTTTTAGTGTTGGGGCCTTCCACTATTGCTCAGGTTGGAGTGCAGTGGCAAGATCACGGCTCACTGCAGCCTTGAACTCCTGGTTCAAGTGATCCTCCTGCCTTGACCTCCTGAGTAGCTGGGACTACAGGCACATATCACCATGCCTAATTTTCAAATTTTGTGTAGAGATCGGGGTCTTGCCTTGTTGCCAGGCTGATCTTGAACTCCTGGGCTCAAGTGATCCTCTGTTTTGGTCTCCAAAAGTACTGGGATTACAGGTAGGAGCTACCACACCTGGCCTGTCTTTATTTTTTTTTTTTCTGTGACTTATTTTTCTTTATTAATCTTGCCAGATATTTGTCTATTAGTCATTCAAATAACTAACTTTTAGGTTTGATGATCCTTTCTAATTTTCACACTTACCCTGTGTTTTTTCTTCTGAGCTTATTTTACTGTTCTTTAAAAGTTTCTTAAATGCTTAACTAATTACTTTTGAGCTTTTCCTCCTTTCCTTTTCTTTCCTTTTCTTTCCTCTTCTTTCCTTTTCTTTCCTTTTCTTTCCTCTTCTTTCCTCTTCTTTCCTCTTCTTTCCTCTTCTTTCCTTTTCCTTTTCCTTTCCTTTTATTTTCCTTTTCTTTTCTTTCTTGAGATAGAGTCTCGCCCTATTGCTCAGGCTGGAGTGCAATGGCATGATCTCAGCTTACTGCAACCTCCGCCTCGCGGGTTCAAGCGATTCTCCTGCCTCAGCCTCCTGAGTAGCTGGGATTACAGTTGCCCGCAACCACTGCTGGCTAGTTGGTTTTTTTTTTTTTTTTGGTATCTTTAGTAGAGATGGCGTTTTACCATGATGGCCAGGCTGGTCTCAAACTCCTGACCCTTGATCCAGCCCCTTTGGCCTCCCAAAGTGCTGGGATTACAGGCGTGAGCCACCGTGCCTGGCTGCTTTTTTTTTTTTTCCTCTTTTCTAATATAAGCCTACAAGGCTACAAATTTCCAACAAAGGTTTTTTTAAGCTACACTCTACAAGCGTTGACATGTAATATTTTTGCTATTCATCTATTTTTTTTTCTTTTTTTTTTTTTGAGACAGTCTTGCTCTGTCGCCAGGCTGGAGTGCAGTGGCGCGATCTCGGCTCACTGCCACCTTCATCTCCTGGGTTGGAGTGACTCTGATGCCTCAGCCTCCTGAGTAGTTGGGATTACAGGCATGCGCCGCCACACCAAGCTAATTTTTGTATTTTTAGTAGAGATGGGGTTTTATCATGTTGGCCAGGATGGTCTCGATCTCCTGACCTCATGATCCACACACCTCGGCCTCCCAAAGTGTTGGGATTACAGGCGTGAGCCACCGCGCCCGGCCCATACCTACACTTGAGCTGGGTACGCGAGGCCCCCTGTCGCTTGTACTAAATGAGCAGAACACACATAAGCTCCCTGACTGGCCATTCATGAACCCCACCCAAGCGGGTACTTATGATCCCAGCTGCTTTCCTGGGGGGACTCCGACACCACCTCTCTACTCCTCAGATCCCCATCACCTCCCCCTCATCAGCAGGTGACCTGTCTACTCACCTCAGAGGGGAGGGGCTTCATGTCTCAGGAAGGCAAGCGGTGGAGACTCACCTCCCAAGGAGTATAAAAGGGGAGGGGCCTCACCTCCAGGAAGGCGCAGAGGGTGGGGCCTCATCTCCCAGGTAGCGAGACAGGGGCGGGGCTTTGTCTCCCAGGGAGGCTGGGAGGGGCGGGGCTTCATTTTCACTGTGCAACCCAAGCCAGTAGGAAAGAATGTTCCCCAGCACCGCTCCTCCCCTCAAACTCCTCCTTGCTTGTTGCCTGGGACACTGTCCTGGAGCCCAACTCCCACCACACCCTCTCTTCTCAAACTCAGCTCTGGTTCTTTTGTTGTTTTGAGGCGGAGTCTCACTCTGTCCCCCAAGGCTGGAGTGCAGTGGCGGGATCTCAGCTCACTGCAACCTCCGCTTCCCAGGTTCCAGCGATTCTCCTGCCTCAGCCTCTAAAGTAGCTGGGATTATAGGTGCCTGCCACCACGCCCGGCTAATTTTTGTTTTTTTTTTTTTTTTTTTTGAGACGGAGTCTTACTCTGTCACCCAGGCTGGAGTGCAGTGGCCGGATCTCAGCTCACTGCAAGCTCCGCCTCCCGGGTTCACGCCATTCTCCTGCCTCAGCCTCCTGAGTAGCTGGGACTACAGGCGCTCGCCACCTCGCCCGGCTAGTTTTTTTTTTTTGTATTTTTAGTAGAGACAGGGTTTCACCGTGTTAGCCAGGATGGTCTCGATCTCCTGACCTCGTGATCCGCCCGTCTCGGCCTCCCAAAGTGCTGGGATTACAGGCTTGAGCCACCGCGCCCGGCCAATTTTTGTATTTTTAATAGGTTGTTTTTGCCATGTTGGCCAGGCTGGTCTCGAACTCCTGACCTCAAGTGATCTGTCCGCCTCAGCCTCCCAAAGTGCTGGGATTACAGGTGTGAGCCACCGCACCTGGCCTTCTTGCTGGTTCTTTATCATCAGTGCCAACCCCGCTGTTATTTCACACAAGAACACAAGGAAAAACTACAAAACTCACTCTTGACTACTCTGTCCCTCTGGGTACCAACTTTTTTCTTTTCCCTGTAGGCTTATTTCTTTTTCTTTGGAACTCCTTCAAAGTACTGGCTGGGCTGGGTACGGTGGCTAATGCCTATAATGCCAGCACTTTGGAGGTGGAGGTGGGTGGATCACGAGGTCAGGAGTTCGAGCCCAGCCTGGCCAACATGGTGAAACCCCTATCTCTAAAACAAAACAAAACAAAAAACTAAAGAAACAAAAAAAAATTAGCCAAGTGTGGTGGTGCCTGCCTGTAATTCCAGCTACTCAGGAGGCTGAGGCAGGAGAATCGCTTGAACTCGGGAGGCAGAGGTTGTGGTGAGCCGAGATCACACCATTGCATTCCAGTCTGGGTGACAGAGTCAGACTCCATCTCAAAAAAAAAAAACTACTGGCTGCAGCTGCTGTGTTTCTCCTACCCCGTAATCAGCCTGTAGGGTTACCAGCGGCCTTGCCTTCCTCACTCCACAGTGTTCAGCCCTGCATTGCCACCAACCAGTACAACAGGTTTTGAGCGGCCTTCCCTCCTCCCTGGGCCCCTTCCCTCTCTGGCTCCTGCCACCCCACCATCTCCCCATCTCACAGTCACTTCTGCCTAATCTCCTCAGGCCTTGAACCCAAGACAGGTGGGAGCCATGGAGGGTTGTAGCCAGAGGAGGGATGTGATCTGACCCATAGGCTCCATGGGCCCTGTTCTTCCTCTCGACCTGCAAACATCAGGGAGCCCGAGGACTGAGCCTCTCTGTCCACACCTGGTCCCTAGGTGATGCTATCCAGGCTGCTGGCTGAAAAGACCAGCCATGGACTGGCAACTCCTACATTACCTTTCCCCAGAAGCCCAGACTGGCATGCCCACTGCCTTCTCCATGTCTCCTCTGAGGCCACAGACCCCTCAAACCCAGCAGGGCTGAGCTCCTGCTGCCTCAAGCAGTTCCTTCTGTGACTCTTCCCATCTCCTGATCCCAGAGGCATCCCCTTGAGTCTGCTCACTTATCTCGCCTACCCTGGGTCCTCTCGCTCCTGCCCACACTTCCCATGTTTCCCCTGCAGCTGCTAGAGGGCATCCAGAACACCTAGGTCAGATCGAATCCCTCCTCTGCTTATAACCTCCGTGACTCCCATCTCCCTCGGGGTCAAAGCCAAAGTCTTCCCCACAGCCCTCAAGGACCTGCACAGTCTACCCCCACTCCCTCCCTGCCCTCCCCCTCACCCACTCTGCTCCAGCCACACAGGCCTCCTTGCTGCTGTTCCTCTAACATGCCAGGCATGGTCTTGCCTCAGGACATTCGCACAGGCTGTTCTGACTGGAACGCTCTTCCCCTCTGATCAACGTGGTTCTGTGCCTTACCTCCCTCCCACCTCTCTATACAAACACTGCCAGCGAGGCATTCCCTGCCACTGTAATTCCAACTACCCACCCCTCCCATACTTCCTGCTCCCTTCCCGACATTTTTTTAAAAAAAATTTATTTATGTAGTGATGGAGTCTTGCTCTGTCACCCAGGATTGAGTGCAGTGGTGTGATCTCGGCTCACTGCAACCTCCGCCTCCTGGCTTCAAGTGATTCTCCTGCCTCAGCCTCCTGAGTAGCTGGGATTACAGGTGCTTTTGCTACCACGCCCAGTATTAATGAACTAAAAACAATTGTACTAATTATTGTGTTTTTAGTAGAGACGGGGTTTCTTTATGTTGGCCAGGGTGGTCTCGAACTCCTGACCTCAGGTGATGCAGCCACCTCGGACTCCCAAAGTGCCGGGATTACAGGTGTGAGCTATCACGCCTGGCCAATTTAATTTTTTTAAAGATGAAGTCTCCCTCTGTCACCCAGGCTAGAGTGTAGTGGTACAATCTCAATCCACTGTAGCCTCTGCCTCCTGGGTTTAAGTGATCCTCCTGCCTCAGCCTCCTGAGTTGCTGGGATTACAGGCATGCACCATCACATTTGGCTCATTTTTGTATTTTTAGTAGAGACAGGGTTTCATCATGTTGGCCAGGCTGGTCTTGAACTCCTGACCTCAAGTGATCTGCCCGCCTCAGCCTCCCAAAGTGCTGGGATTACAGGTGTGAGCTACCACGCCTGGCCCTCCAACTTTATTTTCTTGTTAGTAAATCTCTCCTTTGCATGCTGTGTAGTTTACCTGGCTGCCCCATTTACCATCCACTCCACCCATGAAGTGTCTGCTCACGAGGGCAGGGATCTTTGAACTGTGGCCTCTGCTGTGTTCCCAGCACATTCAAGAGACCCCATAAATATTGACTGGGCAGACTTTGGTGCGCTGGCAACCCTGACGCCTCCCCCCACTCCATGGTCCAGGCACGCTGAGTAATTCTAATTCTCTGTCTCACCTCTGCACCTTTGCATATGCTGTGCCCTCTGCCTGTCATGCCCTTTCCTGCCTTCTCCTGGAACTCTCCCAGTCGAGATCCCCGGCTCCTTAGGGCAGGTTACCAATGGTGAGGCAGTCCTGGAATCTGAGACATGCCCTCCCACCTCCCTGACCCCCATGGGAGGGCTGACTCACTGGGTGGGGAAGAGGACCAGTCGGGTGTAGAAGAAGACCAAGGAGAAGATGAAGAGAGCGTCACACACGTGCTGATACTGCGTGTAGTTGACCATCTTACAGGCCTGAGAAGGGCAGCGCGGAGAAATGGGCTCAGGACCGGGGGCCTAGCCTTAAGGAGTAGGTGCTATGGGACGGGAACAGGTGAGTTGGGGTGGGGCCTTGATTCCAGGAACTACCTACATTTCCAGGAAAGGTAAGGATTGTGAATATAGGCCTGGCACGGTGGCTCACGCTTGTAATCCCAGCACTTTGGGAGGCCGAGGCGGCGGATCACCTGAGGTCAAGAGTTCGAGCCCAGCCTGGCCAACATGGTGAAATCCCATCTCGACTAAAAATACAAAAATTAGCTGGGCGTGGTGGCGGACACCTGTAATCGCAGCTACTTGGGAAACTGACGCAGGAAGATCACTAGAACCTGGGAGGCAGAGGTTGCAGTGAGCACAGATTGCGCCATTGCACTCCAGTCTGGGAGAGAGCACAAGACTCCATCTCAAAAAAAAGAATACATGCATGCATGCACATGTCTATAGCTGTATCCTCCAAGAAGGGAGGCTGAGGGGCGGGGCTTTATCTCCCAGGAAGACAGAGGGGGCAGGACCTCATCTCCCAAGGAAGCTGAGAAGGGTGGGGGGGCCTCATCACCCAGGAAGATAGAGGGGGTGGGGTCTTACCAGCCTGAAAGACACAGGGGACAGGGCCTTATTACCCGAGGAGGCCAGGAGGGTGGGCTCCATTTCCCAGGAAGGTTGGGAGGAATGGGACCTCATCTCTAGGGGCACCTGGGAGGGCTGGGTGCAGCAGCTGGGAAGGGCCAGGCCCGCCTCCAGCAGGTAGTCGGCGGAATCGTGTAACAGCAGCACCAGAGAGCCGATGCGCAGCAGGTTGGCGCTGTAGGAGAAGGTCATCAGGATGACCACCACGAAGTGATGTATCACCTGCTCCTTGAAATCCTGCAGGAGACAGTGGGTCCCAGTGGGGATGAGGCTTGATGCTGGAAGGTGCCCCACCCTATGGGCCAAGAAATGCGTCCTTTCAAGGGGCTTGTATGGCCTCTGGGCCCACGGCCTCTCTACCTCCTGCAAGAGGCACCAGGGAGCTCTCAAGGTAGGACTGTAAGGCTGCCCTACCACCCAGCACCCCAGCTCCCTATCCTGAGACGGGGTCTTCCAGACTCTTGTGTGGCCTCACCTTGCGCTTGACATCAAAGGGCAGCCTGATGAGCAGTGAGAGGTAGAAAGCCAGCTCCAAGAGGTACCACCAGTACAGGGATGGCTTCAGGGTCTGCAGCAGGGCAGGACAAGGTTAGCTGTGGGGAGCGAAGGCTCCACTCCCTTTGCTCAAAACCAGGATACTTGAATCCCAATGAATGAGCTCCCCATCCCTGGAGGTAATCAAGGGCAGTGGTTTGGTGGAAGCGCCTGCTTGGAGTTTCCTAGCCTCTCTCTATTCCCCAGAGGAATCAAAGACACAGAGTAGGACTCAGTGGGGAATGATGGTGGTGTCAGGGCTCGGGTCCCATGTCCATGGCTGCAGCAACTGTCATCACCCTGGCCTCCAAGCTTTTGTGCGCGTGTACACCCACCCACCCCCACACCCCCACTCACCTGGTTTGGGTAATTTTCCAAGCACTTTACTGGGGCCCACAGCCACGATTCCTGCAGGGAAACGGGTGTTAGGCTGTGCGGAGGTGAGATTCCAGCTTCCCACCCTGGGTCTGTGGGCTCTTTGGGTGGTCTCATAGATGCTGCCTTCACCCAGCCCTGCTTTTTCCTGCCTCTCAATCTCCACTGGGGAGCTCATTCACTGCAGAACCCTAAATTTCTGGTGCATGGCAGATCCTGAGTACCTGTTGTGTGAATTCACCACCACCTGGCCAAGCTCGCTGGCTCCTCAGCTGCACGTTTTCTTCTCGGGCTGCGCCCCTCACACACTCCCTCCCACCAGATCCGGGCGTGGGGCATAGGAGGCATTTCTGGGGCAGGGGAGCAGTCAGCCACACTCAGGTACACTCACGTGGTACAGGACCGAGAGACCACCCACGAAGGAGGACAGGTAGAAAAGAAATCTCCAGCTGTGGATGGGGAGGGAGCTGTGAAAACAGGAGACACCCCCCTGCTGCCTTGCACCCCAGAAGTCGCCTTCAGCCCCATCCTGGGTTTACCTGGCCTCACAGAACTTCTTGGTCAGCTGCGGTCGATCCTGCTTCCGGCGTCTCCGGAACCATCGCTGGATCTGCCGCAGTGTGAGGCCACACCGGGCGGCCAGGAGGGACAGCTGGGGCCGCAGGGTGGGTGGGGGGTGGGTGATGGGGACAAGGGTCACAGAGGCCCTGTGGTGGCTTCCCTCATGTCCCCAGACAGGACTTGGCTCTGCCGTCTCCCCCACTGCGGCCCCACGTCTTGCCTACAAGGTGACCATGTCTATATGGAGAGGCAGTGTTGGGGGTCCCAGCGTGGGGGCCTGCAGAATACTTGGGCCTTCACAGAAGCAAATCCTGTTCATAGGGCAGGCAAGTCGCTGATGGGGATGGGATTAAGAGAGATGCTGGTGTGCATCCTCCTCTACCCCCAGCTAGGCTTCCCTGCGTCCCTCCAGAAAGGTCAGTTCCCACCTGCAACCTAGGCAGGCAGTTGAGACCTTGTCCCAGCCTAAGCCCTACGTGAAGAGGGAAACTGACAAGTAGAGGGGGAGTCACGTGGTTTCTAGCCCTGTGGAAAGCGCCTTGTTGCCCCCAGGGCATGTGGTTTTCACCATTCCCCACCCCACTCAGGATGCATCCACGTCTCCACAGTGCAGAGCCTGTCCAGCGGGCAGCCACACCAGAGACGGGAATGGAGGAAGGGTCACAGGGCTGCTTCTGTTCCTCCATCTCCTACCAGCTCAGATCTTCCATCCCTCCCCCAGAATAGGAGAGCAAGCAACTTCTTTCACTGTCCTACGATCTGTCCATTGTGCAACTGTGCCCACTGAGGCCCAGGGCGGCTGGGAGAGGTGGGGCTCCATCTTCCAGGGAGGCTGGGAGGAGCGGGACCCCCATCTCCCAGGGAGGCTGTTAGGGGCGGGACCCCATCTCCCAGGGAGACTGGGTGGGGCGGGGCTCTGTATCCCAGGGAGGCTGTGGGGGGGGGAACCCCATCTCCCAGGGAGACTGGTAGGGATGGGGCTGCATTTTTCAGGGAGGCTGGGAGGGGGCGGGTCCTCATTTCCCAGGGAGGCTAGCAGGGCAGGGCTCATTTCCCAAGGAATCGGGGATGAAGAGTGGAAAGTGGGGGCATTGCAGGGGTGCCTGAAGCCACCTTGGCGTCTCCTGCCTCAACAAATGGGCCACACACCACCCGCCGGCTCCACCCCAAGGGCAGTAGTGCCGGTCACAGGGCACTGGGGGGTCTCTCACCTCCTTGGGCCTGTGCCCTTCTGTGAGGAAGTGTTTCTCCAGCGTGGCATTGGGCTTCACCTGCCTCCTGGTCTGATCCCTCACACCCAGCCACCGGCTCAGGGGCAGGCCAATGAATCTGGGTGCAAGGGAGACAAAGTGCATCACCCCAGGTGAAGAGACGGGACTGCCTGTGTGTGCGGGGGCAGACATGCTGTCAGTGTGTAAACCAAGTCTTGGGCACAGCTGGCACATGGCAGGGTGTGTAAGACTTGGGGTCTGTCTGCTCCATCTGCTCAGAGGGTTTGGAGGCCCACAGTCAAAAAGGCTCGTGAGGCAGGAGTCGATTTTCCACTTATTCCTGGCCTCATCCCCTGGGACCCTGGAGGGGTAGCGTGGCTGCTGCATTAGACCAAACATAAGAGAGGCAGCTGGCTCATGAGAGGTCAGAAGTTCGAGACCAGTCTAACCAATACGGTGAAACCTTGTCTCTACTAAAAATACAAAATCATCTGGGTGTGGTGGCGTGTGCCTGTAATCCCAGCTACGCGGGAGGCTGAGGCAGGAGAATTGCTTGAACCTGGAGGGAGAGGTTGCAGTGAGCCAGGATGGTGTCACTCTACTCCAGCCTGGGCGACAGAGCGAGTCTCCATCTCAAAAAAAAAAAAAAAAGGCACTTGGACGTGTGATGTGTCTGCTGGGTGAGGGTGTGCAGACCAGCTCTTGGGGTAGACAGGTACCTTTGCCCCATCCCAAACCAGGGATAAGAGTCTCTTCACTGCCTGTCTCACTGTGGCCTGAACCCCTGCCAGGCTAGGGGCTCCCCATGGGCAGGGGCTGTTCCCGCTGCAAGCCCCTCCTCCCAGCATCCCCCATTCCAGGGTAAAGACTTGGAGATCAGGGACCCTGGTCAACCAACATATTGCCCACAAGAGGGCGCGCCAACACCACAGGTGGGGACCGAATTTTACATCCACCATGCATCCCAACATCATCCCTCATTTGGGGAAAGGCTCAGAGCAGCCTAGCAAGGAACTCATTGCAGACTAAATCATGATGCGGAGAGAAAGGGCAGATACTGAGCACTTATCTGCTAAGCATGGGGCCAAGTCCATGTTATACACTGGCTCACCTAACCTTAACTTAGTCCCCATTGTCGTAATGGGCAAACTGAGGATCAGAGACTTGCCCGAGGTGACACTGTGGGCAGGCGGAAGACCTGAAATTTGAACTCAGGATTCTGGGTTTTGTTTTAAGAGGCAGGGTCTCCTTCTGGAGGTGGAGGGTGGGAGGATCGCTTGAACTCAGGAGTTCAAGACCAGCCTGGGCAACATGGTGAGACCTCGTCTCTACTAAAAATACAAAAGTTAGCTGGGTTGTGTCACTCGCCTGTAATCCCAGCACTTCGGGAGACCAAGGCAGGCGGATCACCTGATGTCAGGAGTTTGAGACCAGCCTGGCCAACATGGCAAAACCCCGTTTCTACTAAAAATACACAAATTAGGTGTGGTGGCACATGCCTGTAATCCCAGTTACTTGTGAGGCTGAGGTCAGAGAATCACTTGAACCTGGGAGGCGGAGGGTGCAGTGAACTGAGATCGTGCCACTGCCCTCCAGTCAAGGTGAAAGAGCTCTGTCTCAAAAAGTTAGCCAGGCGTGGTGGCACATGCCTGTATTCCCAGCTACTGGTGGGGCTGAGGTTTTTTTTTTTTTGAGAAGGAGTTTTGCTCTTGTTGCCCAGGCTGGAGTGCAGTGGCATGAATGATCTCGGCTCATTGCAACATCTCTCCTGGGTTCAAGCAATCCTCCTGCCTCAGCCTCCTGGGTAGCTGGGACTACAGGCGTGCACCACCACACCCAGCTAATTTTTCGTACTTTTAGTAGAGACAGGGTTTCACCATGCTGGTTGGGCTGGTCTCGAACTCCTGACCTTGTGATCTTCCTGCTTCGGCCTCCCAAAGTGTTGGGATTATAGATGTGAGCCACTGTACCCAGCCTAATGTTTGTATTTTTTTTTTTTTTTTATTTTTGAGACGGAGTCTGGCTCTGTCACTCAGGCTGGAGTGCAGTGGCTGGATCTCGACTCCCTGCAAGCTCTGCTTCCTGGGTTTACGGCATTCTCCTGCTTCAGCCTCCCGAGTAGTTGGGATTACAGGCGCCTGCCACCTCGCCCAGCTAGATTTTTGTATTTTTTTTTTTTTTTTTTTTTTGAGACGGAGTCTCGCTCTGTCGCCCAGGCTGGAGTGCAGTGGCGCGATCTCAGCTCACTGCAAGCTCCACCTCCCGGGTTCACGCCATTCTCCTGCCTCAGCCTCCTGAGCAGCTGGGACTACAGGCGCCCGCCACCTCGCCCGGCTGGTTTTTTGTATTTTTTAGTAGAGACGGGGTTTCACCGGGTTAGCAAGGATGGTTTCGATCTCCTGACCTCGTGATCCGCCCGTCTCGGCCTCCCAAAGTGCTGGGATTACAGGCTTGAGCCACCGCGCCCGGCCTTTTTTTTTTTTAAAAAGTAATGATGGGGTTTCACCGTGTTAGCCAGGATGGTCTCGATCTTCTGACCTCATGATCTGCCCATCTCAGCCTCCTAACGTGCTGGGATTACAGGCTTGAGCCACCGCGCCCGGCCTGTATTTTTTTTTTTTTTTTTAAAAATAGAGACAAGGTTTCACCATGTTGCCCAGTCTGGTCTTGAACTCCTGGACTCAAGTGATCCACCCACCTTAGCCTACCAAATTGCTGACGTTACGGGCATCAGCTACCACGTCTGGCCTAGATTCAATTTTTTTTTTTTTTTTAAAAGGGCTAAATTCCCTTCGTTTGAAACTGGAAAACCTTCCGCCCACCTCACTGTCCTTTACAGAGGCCCTGGGATGCCTTTGGGATGAGATAACACCCCCAGCTCACATTTGCCGTTTTTTTTTTTTTTTTTTTTTTTTAAAATAAGGTGGAGTCTCACTCTGTTGCCCAGGCTGGAGTGTAGTGGCACGATCTTGGCTCACTGCAACCTCCACCTCCCAGGTTCAGGCGATTCTCCTGTCTCAGCCTCCTGAGGAGTTGGGATGACAGGTGTGCACTCAGCTAATTTTTGTATTTTTAGCACGGACCGGGTTTCGCCATGTTGGCCAGGCTGGTCTTGAACTCCTGACTTGAAGTGATCCGCCCACCGCAGCCTCTCAAAGTGTTGGGATTAGAGGTGTGAGCCATGGTGCCCGGCCTCCTATCCCTGTTTTATGAAGATGCTGGCACACCCAGCCCCGAACTGCGGGCAGTGTTCCTATAAACCAGCAATCAGAGGCCAGAATTGTGGGTGGTGGGGGCAGGCTGGAGCTGGGAAAAGCACTTTGGTGCAAAGCCAGCTTCCACTCGGGACATGCTGCAATGGCAAATTGCACACAGGGCACGAGCACATACTGGCGTGACTGCGGGGGCAATGGGTTGCGGCAGGGCAGACACCTCTCAAAGGTGAGGCGCATGGCCAGGAGGACCGGTGCCAGGGGCACGGCTGCCAGCATGTCCTGGGGGTGGGGGTAGACACGGCCATCCCGGTCTTCCAGCTCTGCCCATGTGACATTGGGTGGTAACCAGAACCTGTGCTGCCAAAACCACTCGTTGAAACCGGACAGCACTCTGTGGACACAGGTTCCAGTTAGCTGGGAGGGCTGCAAGAAGAATGGGTGGGGCAAGTGGGACCTGAACTGGGCGGTTATCAGCGCAGTTGACCACCAGGAGGTGGGACCAGAAGATGGAACTCCCCTTGCCTGGGACTTTGGAACTATCCTGTGGCCCCAGAAGAGTGGGGCTTTAGCCACTACTCCATTCTCATCACCCCTGTCTTCACTTGCCTGGTCAGTGTTAAAGGCAGAGTTGGGCTGTGTGTCCTTAGGCAAATGACCCCTCAGAACCTCAAGTTCATCTGTAAAACACAGGAGTAGGCTGGGCGCAGTTGCTCACACCTGTAATCCCAGCACTTTGGGAGGCCAAGGCAGGTGACTCACGAGGCCAGGAGTTGAAGACCAGCCTGACCAACGTGGTGAAACCCTATCTCTATTAAAAATACGAAAATGAGCTGGGCGTGGTGGCGCACGCCTGTAATCCCAGCTACTCGGGAGGCTGAGGCAGGAGAATGGCTTGAACCCGGGAGGCGGAGGTTGCAGTGAGCCAAGATCGTGCCATTGCACTCCAGCCTGCGTGACAGAGTGAGACTCCATCTCAAAAATAAAACAGAGACAGTAATACCCAGGCTTCTCAACCTAAAGAGCTTGGCCTACTGATTTTTAACAAGACTAATAACAACACAGCCCAAAAATAATAGTTATTATTCTGCACTTAACTGATGCCAAGATGGTAGCCAGAAGTCAGGGGAGTGGCTGCTTGGGGTCAGAAACTTGAGTGGTGGTTGGGCACCGTGGCTCATGCCTGTAATCCCAGCCCTGTGGGAGGCTGAGGTGGGCAGATCACTTGAGGTCAGAAGTTCAAGACCAGCCTGATCAACATGGCAAAACTCCATCTTTCCTAAAAATGCAAAAATTAGCCAGACATGGTGACAGGTGCCTATAATCCCAGTTACTCAGGAGGCAGAGGCAGGAGAATCACTTGAAACCGGGAGAAGGAGGTTGCAGTGAGCCAAGATCATGCCAGTGCACTCCAGCCTGGGCGACAGAGCAAAACTCTGTCTCAAAAAAAAAAACAAAACAAAACTTGAGTCTTCAAATGTCCAGGAAGGTTTCTTTCCACTGCAGGAAGCTGCCTCTGAAGCAGCCCCCAAAGATGAAGGATTTAAAGAAATCCAGAGGCCGGGTGTGGTGGCTCACTCCCAGCACTTTGGGAGGCCGAGGCAGGTGGAGCATGAGGTCAGGAGTTCAAGACCAGCCTGGCCCACATGGTGAAACCTTGTTTCCATTAAAAATACAAAAATAATTGGCCAGGCATGGTGGCATGTGCCTGTAACCCCAGCTACTTGGAAGGCTAAGGCAGGAGAATCAGTTGAACCTGGGAGGCAGAGGTTGCAGCGAGTCGAGATCATGTCACTGTACTCCAGACTGGGCGACAAAGTGAGGCTCCGTCTTGGGGAAAAAAAAAAAAAAACAAAACAAAAAACCAAAGAGGAGGTGGTCAGACCAGGCACAGTGGCTCATACCTGTAATCCCAACACTTTGTGAGGTCGAGGCAGGTGAATTGCTTGAGCCCAGGAGTTCAAGACCAGATTGGGCAACATAGCGAGACTCTGTCTCTACAAAAAATTTAAAAAGCAGTCAGGTGTGGGGGCATGTTTCTGTAGTTCTAGCTATTCAGGAGGCTAAGGTGGGAGTCCGACTTGAGCCCAGGAGTTCGAGGCTGCAGGGAGCTATAATCACACCACTGTACTCCAGCCTGGAGGACAAAGCAAGACCCTACGTTTGGGAAAAACAAAGAAGAGAAGGTTGTGGGTTTGCACACAAGAAAGTGGGGCTAGGGGAGAGGCTTTCTAGATAAATACACAGCAGGTGCAAGGGCTCTGAGGCAGGACCGTGCCTGGCATGTCGGAGGAACAGCGAGGAGGCCCGTGTGGCTGGTACAGAGGGAGAGAGGGGGAAGAGAGGTAGGAGAGGAGGGCAGGTAGGTGATGAGGGGCAGCACAGAGCCTGCAAGGCATGGGGGCCACGGGGAAGAATCTGGATTATTTCCCCCAACATTTTATTTTGAGATGAAGTCTCACTCTGCTGCCCAGTCTGGAGTGCAGTGGCGTGATCTCAGCTCACTGCTATCTCCACCTTGCGGGTTCAAGCAATTCTTGTGCCTCAGCCTCCCAAGTAGCTGGGATTACACCACCACAGCTGGCTAATTTTTGTGTTTTTAGTAGAGATGGGTTTTCGTTATGTTGGCCAGGCTGGTCTCAGACTCCTGACCTCAAGTGATCTGCCTGCCTCAGCCTCCCAAAGTGCTGGGATTACAGGCACGAGCCACCACGCCCGGCCTTCCCCCAACATTTTATAACAAACATTTCAAACCTACGGAAAAGTTGAAAGAATTTTACAGTGAATACCTGTATTCCCACCACTGCATTCTGCCCTTTGCATTCCGTTCTATTTATTCCATCACCCATCTGCCTCTGCCTCTGCCTGTCCATCCCTCTATCCACCCATCAGTCTATCTGGTTACTCCCGATGCATTTCAAAGTAGGCAGCTGACCTCAGGCCACATCACCCCTACACATGTCAGCACACAGATCATTAACTAGCGTTCAATATTTGCTTATGGGTTTTTCCTTTCAAGGTAAAATTTACCCAAGTGAAATGCTGGCTTTTTGTTTTTTTTAGACAGGGTCTCACTCTGTGACCCAGGCTGGAGTGCAGAGACCATGGCTCCCTGAAGCCTTGACCTCCTGGAATCAGGTGGTCTTTTCATGTCAACGCCCACATAGCCAGGACCATAGGCACACACCACCATGACTGGCTAATTTTTAAAATTTTTGTGTAAAGAGAGAATCTCCGTATGTTTCCCAGGCTGGTCTCAAACTCCTGGCCAAGCGATCCTCCCGCCTTGGCCTCCTGAAGTGTTGGGATTACGGGTATGAGCCACTGCACCTGGCCTGCACACATCTTAAGGGTATAGTCACTGAATTTGGACAAAACTATATACCTGGCTAATCCAATCTCCCATCACAAATATTCCCTCTAAAAACTTCCTTCACGCCTCTTCCCAGTCAACCTCCACCGCTGTCCTGTCACCCAAAGGTAACATCCATTCCATTCCAATTTTTGTTTTGTTTTCATTTGCTTTTTTTTTTGTTGAGACAGGGTCTCACTCTGTGGCCCAGGCTGGACTAGAGTGGTGCAATCATAGCTTACTGCAGACTTGACCTCCTGGGCTCAAGCGATCCTCCCTGCTCAGCCTCCCAAATTGCTGGGATTATAGGCATGAGCCACCTTGCCCTGCCCCCCACTACCTTTTCTTTTGTCATCATAGCTTAGTTTTGTCAGTTCTTCATGACAACCTTGCCATGTTACGAAATAAAAACAGGCTGGGTGCGGTGGCTCATGCCTGTAATCCCAGCACTTCAGGAGGCCAAGGTGGGTGGATCACTTGAGATCAGGAGTTTGAGACCAGCTGGCTAGCATGGTGAAACCCCGTCTCTACTAAAAATACTCCTGACCTCAAGTGATCCACCTGCCTCAGCTTCCCAAAGTGCTGGGATTACAGGTGTGAGCCACTATGCCCAGCCCCTTCTTTTTTTCGAGAGAGAGAGAGAAACAGGGTATTTGTCTGTCACCCAGGCTGGAGTGTAGTGACTAGATCTCAACTTACCACAACCTGCACTGCCTGCCCCAGCCTCCTGAGTTGCTGGGACTACAGGCACATGCCACCACACTCTGCTAATTTTTTTTTTTTTTTTTTTTGAGACGGAGTCTCGCTCTGTTGCCCAGGCTGGAGTACAGTGGCCGGATCTCAGCTCACTGCAAGCTCTGCCTCCCGGGTTCACGCCATTCTTCTGCCTCAGCCTCCCGAGTAGCTGGGAGGCACCAGCCACCATACCTAGCTAATTTTTAGTAGAGATGGGGTTTCACCATGTTGGCCAGGCTGGTCTAGAACTTCTGACCTCATGATTTGCCTGCCTCGGTCTCCCAAAGTGCTGGGATTACACGTGCGAGCCACCTTGCCGTGCCTGGCCCTTTGTTTATCTATCTATCTATCTATCTATTTATTTATTTAATTTTGAGATGGAGCCTCGCTCTGTCTCCGAGGCTGGAGTGCAAGGTACAATCTCAGTTCACTGCAACATCTGCCTCCTGTGTTGAAGCCATCCTCCCGTCTCAGCCTCCTGAGTACCTGGGACTACAGGTCTGCACTACCACACCAGGCTAATTTTTTGTATTTGTAGTAGAGACAGAGTTTCACCATGTTGGCCAGACTGGTCTCAAACTCCTGACCTCAGGCAATCTGCTCACCTCGGCCTCCCAAAGTGCTGGGATTACAGGCGTGAGCCACTGTGCTCGGCCAAAAAAACCTTTTTTATTTTAATTTTTCTTTTCTTTTTTTTAAGTCTTCCATCCTCCCCCACAACTTTTTTTTTTTTTTTTTTTTTTTTTTTGAGGCGGAGTTTTGCTCTTGTTGCCCGGGCTGGAGTGCGATGGCTCGATCTCGGCTCACAGCAAACTTCACCTCCTATGTTCAAGTGATTCTCCTGCCTCAGCCTCCTGAGTAGCTGGGATTACAGGGGTGCGCCGTCGTGCCTGGCTAATTTTTTGTATTTTTAGTAGAGACGGGGCTTCTGGATGTTGGTCAGGCTGGTCTCGAGCTCCCGACCTCAGGTGATTCACCCGCCTTGGCCTCCAAAAGTGCAGGGAATTACAGGTGTGAGCCACCATGCCTGCTCCCCTCCCCTCTTCCCTTTTTTTTTTTTTTTTTTTTAAGAGATGAGGTCTTTCTATGTTGCCTAGGCTGGTCTCAAACTCCTCAACTGAAGTGATCCTCCCGTCCTAGCCTCCCAAAGCCCTGGGATCACAGGTGTGAGCCATGGTGTCCGCTGTTACCCACTCTTAAGGGGATTGTTTGAGACTAATGAGTCCTTTCTCTGCGGGTTGCCATTTGCACCAATAGAACAAGACCAGGTTCAGTAAAGCAAGATAGAAACTTTATTCGTCAATCAATGAATGGAGAAAGGGAGGAACTCCCGTTCAAAGTGCCTTCTGCCTGCAGGTGTGATGAGAGGGAGTTTCAAAGTTTCCTAGGGTGTGTAGGTGCAGACTGGGGGCGGGGATTCCTGGAAAGAGGTAGGGCTTTCTAGGGGGAGCTGAAGTGTTCAGCCTTTCTTTTCTTTTGTACCTGGCATTATATGTGCTTAGCAAAGTGTGCCTCTCCCCACTGCTGACTTTTTTTTTTTTTTTTTTTTTTTTGAGACAGAGTCTCAGTCACCCAGGCTGGAGTGCAGTGGGGCGATCTCAGCTCACTGCCACCTCTGCCTCCCAGGTTCAAGCGATTCTCCTGCCTCAGCCTCCTGAGTAGCTAGGATTACAGGTGTGCACCACCACGCCCGGCTAATTTTTGTATTTTTAGTAGAGACATGGTTTCGCCATGTTGGCCAGGCTGGTCTCAAACTCCTGACCTCGTGATCTGCCCACCTTGGCCTCCTGAAGTGCTGGGATTACAGGCCAAGAGAGGGTCTTACCATGTTGCCCAGGCTGGTCTTGAACTTTGGCTTAAGCAATCCTCCCTCCTTAGACTCAAAATGCTGGGATGACAGCTGGAAGCCACTGTGCCCTGGCTGTGATTTTACGATGCCCGTGGAGTGAGGATTCAGGCAGATGGAGCACCGCTGAGGTCAGCGCTCATCCTGTGGCTCAGTTGTGGTTAATGGCATCCGGCCTTCATTCCTGTAAGCTAGCACAGCAGTGAGCAGAGGTTAATTTCTCTTTTTTTGAGATGGAGTCTCTCCCTGTTGTCCAGACTGGAGTACAATGGCATGATCTCTGCTCACTGCAACCTCTGCCTCCTGGGTTCAAGCAATTCTCCTGCCTCAGCCTCCTGAATAGCTAGGATTACAGGCACCCACCACCATGGCCGGGTACTTTTTTGTATCTTTAGAAGAGACCAGGTTTCACCACGTTGGCCAGGCTGGTCTCGAGCTCCTGACCTTGTGATCCACCCGCCTCAGCCTCCCAAAGTGCTGGGATTACAGGCATGAGCCACCGCGCCTGGCCGGAGCAGAGATTAATTTCACAGGTTCTGAGGCTCCCTAAAAGAATGGATGTTATAGTCTGGGCGTGGTGGTTCACGCCTGTAATCTCAGCACTTTGGGAGGCTGAGGTGTGGGGGATCACTTGAAGTCAGGAGTTCGAGACCAGCCACGCTCCTCACATTCCCAAAGTGCTTGGATGAAAGCTGGATGCCAGTGCACCCTGGCTGTGGAGATTTTTTTTTTTTTGAGATAGAGTCTCGCTCTGTCGCCCAGGCTGGAGTGCAGTGGCCAGATCTCAGCTCACTGCAAGCTCCGCCTCCCGAGTTCACGCCATTCTCCTGCCTCAGCCTCCCGAGTAGCTGGGACTACAGGCACCCGCCACCACGCCTGGCTAGTTTTCTGCATTTTTTAAGTAGAGAAGGGGTTTCACCATGTTAGCCAGGATGGTCTTGATCTTCTGACCTTGTGATCCACCCGTCTCAGCCTCCCAAAGTGCTGGGATTACAGGCTTGAGCCACCACACCCAGCCAGCTGTGGAGATTTGACGATGCCCGTGGAGTGAGGAATCAGGCCTATGGAGCACTGCTGAGGTCAGCTCTCATCTTGTGGCTCATTTGTGGTTATTGGCACTTGGCCTTTGTTCTTGCAAGCCAGCACAGCTGTGAACAGTGGTTAATTTCACAAGTTCTGAACTCTCTAAAATTGGACGTGCTGCCGTGACATTGTCACCTCCTGGGGTGACACCTTTGTCTCAGCCACACCCTCTACCAGGTCTCTGTCACACCACTTTCCAGAACAGGTAAATCTGTAGAGACAGAAAGTAGAGGCATAGGAATTTCTATGTTGAAGTCCTCATCCCATCACAGTGTGACCGTATTTGAATACAGGGTCTTTTTTTTTTTTTTTTTTTTTTTTTTTTCCTGAAAGGGAGTCTCACTCTGTCGCCCAGGCTAGAGTGCAGTGGCACGATCTTGGCTCACTGCAACCTCCACCTCCCAGGTTCAAGTGATTCTCCTGCCTCAGCCTCCCAAGTAGCTGGGATTACAGGCGTGTGCCACCACGCCTAACTAATTTTTGTATTTTTAGTAGAGACAGTTTCACTATGTTGGCCAGGCTAGTCTTGAATTATTGACCTCAGGTGATCCACCCGCCTCGTCCTCCCAAAGTGCTGGGATTATAAGCGTGAGCCACTTCGCCAGGCTGGGTACAGGGTCTCTAAAGGGTGATTAAGGCCAGGTGTGGTGGCTCACATTTGTCATCCTAGAACTTCAGGAGGCTGAGGTGGGTGGATAGCATGAGGCCAGCAGTTTGGAATCAGCCTGGGCAACACAGGGAGGGCCTGTCTCTACTCAAAATACAAAAAATTAGCTGGGCGTGGTGGTGAGCACTTGAATCCCAGCTACTCAGGAGGCTGAGGCACAAGAAATACTTGAGAACAGGAAGCAGAGGCTGCAGTGAGCCAAAATCCCACCACTGCACTCCATCCTGGGCAACAGAGAGTCTGTTTCAAAAAAAAAAAAAAGAAGGCTGGGTGCGGTGGCTCATGCCTGTAATCCCAGCACTTTGGGAGACCAAGGCGGGCAGATCACCTGAGGTCAAGAAGTCAAGACTGGCCTGGCCAACATAGTGAAACTATGCCGAGATTGCGCTGAGATTGCGCCATTGCACTCCAGCCTGGGCAACAAGAGCGAAACTCCGTCTCAAAAATAAAGAAAAAAAAATTTTTTACATTAGCGGGACGTGGTGGTGTGCACCTGTGGTCCCAGCTACTCAGGAGGCTGAGGTGGGAAGATTGCTTGATTCCAGGAGGCTGCAGTGAGCTGTGATAGCACCACTATGCTCCAGCCTGGGAGACAGAGTGAGACCCTGTCTCAAAAAAAAAAAAAAAAAAAAAGGTGGTTTAGTTAAAACAAAAAAATGAAGCTGCTACATCGGGTCCTCATCCAATCTGCCTGGTGTCCTTAGAAGAAGAAAAAATATGGACACAAAGAAATACAAATGATGCACACAGAGAAAAGAGCACGTGAGGGCACACAGGAGGCGGCCATCTGCAAGCCAAAGCAAGAGGGCTCAAGAGAAACCAGTCCTGGGCCAGGTGCGGTGGCTCATGCCTATAATCCCAGCACTTCGGGAGCCCGAGGTGGGCAGATCACTTGAGGTCAGGAGTTCAACAGCATCCTGGAAACATGGCAAAACCCCATCTCTACTAAAAATACAAAAATTAGCCAGGTGTGATGGCAGGTGCCTGTAATCCCAGCTTCTCGGGAGGCTGAGGCATGAGAATTGCTTGAACCTGGGACTACTCCGGAAGCTGAGGCACGAGAATTGCTTAAATCTGGGAGGCGGAGGTTGCAGTGAGTCTAGATTGCTCCACTGCACTCTAGCGTAGGTAGCAGAGCAAGACTCCGTTTCACAAACAAAAAAACCCAGAAACCAACCCTGATGACTTCTTAATCTTGGACGTCAGCCTCCAGAAATGTAAGTTTCTGTTTTTAACCCACCCAACCTGTGGTATTTTGTTATGGCAGTCCTACCGAACTGAAGCTAGTATGATAACTCAGAAGTTCTCTTTTCTTCTTCTTTCTTTCTTTCTTTTTCTTTTTTTAGAGACAGGGTCTTGCTCTGTCTCCCAGGCTGGAGTGCAGTGGTACAATTATAGAATTATAGCTCACTGTAGCCTCAACCCTCCAGGCTCAAGGGATCTTCCCGCCTCAGCCTCCTGATTAGCTGGGAGTACAGGTCTACACCACTGCGCCCAGCTAATTTAAAACAAAAAAAGATTGTTTCATATAGATGGGGTCTGGCCATGTTGACCAGACTGGCAAAAGCTGGTTTAAAAAGATATTTGTTGGCCAGGTGCGGTGGCTCACGCCTGTAATCCCAGCACTTTGGGAGGCGGAGACAGGCGGATCACGAGGTCAGGAGATTGAGACCGTCATGGCTAACACGGTGAAACCCCGTCTCTACTAAAAAATACAAAAAAAACTAGCCGGGCGAGGTGGCGGGCGCCTGTAGTCCCAGCTACTCAGGAGGCTGAGGCAGGAGAATGGCGTAAACCCATGAGGTGGAGCTTGCAGTGAGCTGAGATCCGGCCACTGCACTCCAGCCTGGGTGACAGAGCGAGACTCTGTCTTCAAAAAAAAAAAAAAAAAAAAAACAAAAAAAAAACTGGTGGTCAGGTGCAGCGACTCATGCCTGGTATCCAAGCACTTTGGGAGGCTGAGGCATGAGGATTGTTAAAGCACAGGTGTTGCAGATCAACCTGGGCAATATAGTGAGATCTCATCTCTACTACAAAATGAAAAAATAATAGCTGGGCATGGTGGCACATATCTGTAGTTTCTGTAGTTCTGGCTATTTAGGAGGCTGAGGTGGGAGGATTGTTTGAGCCTGGGAGATTGAGGCTACAGTGAGCTATGATCACCCACTGCACTCCAGCCTGGGCAAGGAAGCAAGATCCTGTCTCTAAAATCAGTAACAATAAAATATATTTGTTGAATGCTACTATGTATCACTCCTGGTTCTAGCCATGAACAAACTCACCCTGAAAAAATTGGGCCAGGCCTGATGGCTCACGTTCATAATCTCAGGACTTTGGGAGATGAAGGCAGGTGGATCCCCTGAGGGCTGGAATTGGAGACCAGTCTGGCCAATGTGGCAAAATCCCGTCTCTACTAAAAACATAAAAATTAGCAGCTGGGCGAACTGGTTCATGACCGTAGTCCCAGCACTTTGGGAGGCTAAGGTGGGCAGATCACCTGAGGTCAGGAGTTCTAGACCAGCCTGACCAACATGGTGAAACCCTATCTCTACTAAAAATACAAAAATTAGCCAGGTGTGGTGGCAGGTGCCTGTAATCCCAGCTACTCGGGAGGCTGAGGCATGAGAATTGCTTGAACCTGGGACTACTTCGGAAGCTGAGGCACGATAATTGCTTAAATCTGGGAGGCGGAGGTTGCAGTGAGCCTAGATTGCTCCATTGCACTCCAGCCTAGGTAGCAGAGCAAGACTTCGTTTCACAAACAAAAAGAACCGGAAACCAACCCTGATGACATCTTAATCTTGGACGTCAGCCTCCAGAAATGTAAGTTTCTGTTTTTAACCCACCCAACCTATGGTATTATGTTATGGCAGTCCTAGCGAACTGAAGCTAGTATGATAACTCAGAAGTTCTTTTTTCTTTTCTTCTTCTTTCTTTTTTTTAGAGACAGGGTCTTGCTCTGTCTCCCAGGTTGGAGTGCAGTGGTACAATTATAGAATTATAGCTCACTGTAGCCTCAACCCTCCAGGCTCAAGGGATCTTCCCACCTCAGCCTCCTGATTAGCTGGGACTACAGGTCTACGCCACTGCGCCCAGCTAATTTAAAACAAAAAAAGATTGTTTCATATAGATGGGGTCTGGCCATGTTGAGCAGACTGGCAAAAGCTGGTTTAAAAAGATATTTGTTGGCCGGGCGCGGTGGCTCACGCCTGTAATCCCAGCACTTTGAGAGGCCGAGACAGGCGGATCACGAGGTCAGGAGATTGAGACCATTCTGGCTAACACGGTGAAACCCCGTCTCTACTAAAAAATACAAAAATAACTAGCTGGGCGAGGTGGCGGGTCCCTGTAGTACCAGCTACTCAGGAGGCTGGGGCAGGAGAATGGCGTAAACCCATGAGGTGGAACTTGAGTGAGCTGAGGTCCGGCCACTGCACTCCAGCCTGGGTGACAGAGCGAGACTCTGTCTTAAAAAGCAAAAAACAAAAAAACAAAAAAAACAAAAAACTGGTGATGGTCAGGTGCAGCGACTCATGCCTGGTATCCATGCACTTTGGGAGGCTGAGGCATGAGGATTGTTAGAGCACAGGTGTTGGAGATCAGCCTGGGCAATATAGTGAGATCTCATCTCTACTACGAAATGAAAAAATATTAGCTGGGCATGGTGGCACATATCTGTAGTTTCTGCAGTTCTGGCTATTTAGGAGGCTGAGGTGGGAGGATTGTTTGAGCCTGGGAGATTGAGGCTACAGTGAGCTATGATCACCCACTGCACTCCAGCCTGGGCAAGGCAGCAAGATCCTGTCTCTAAAAACAGTAACAAAGTATATTTGTTGAATGCTACTATGTATCACTCCTGCTTCTAGCCATGAACAAACTCACCCTGAAAAAATAGGGCCAGGCCTGATGGCTCACATTCATAATCTCAGGACTTTGGGAGATCAAGGCAGGTGGATCCCCTGAGGGCTGGAGTTGGAGACCAGTCTGGCCAACATGGCAAAATCCCGTCTCTACTAAAGACATAAAAATTAGCAGCTGGGCGAACTGGTTCATGCCCGTAGTCCCAGCACTTTGGGAGGCTAAGGTGGGCAGATCACCTGAGGTCAGGAGTTCGAGACCAGCCTGGCCAACATGGTGAAACCCTATCTCTACTAAAAATACAAAAATTAGCCGGGCGTGGTGGCAGGTGCCTGTCATCTCAGCTACTTGAGAGATTGACGCTGGAGAATCGCTTGAACCCAGGAGGTGGAGGTTGCAGTGAGCTGAGATCGCGTCATTGTACTCTAGCCTGGGCAATAAGAGCGAAACTTAAAAAAAAAAAAAAAAAATAGCTGGATGTGGTAGCAGATGCCTGTAATCCCAGCTACTCAGGAGGCTGAGGCAGAAGAATCACTTGAACCTTGGAGGCAGAGGCTGCAGTGAGCTGAGATCTGCCAATGCACTCCAGCCTGGGTGACAGCAAGATCCTGTCTCAAAAAAAAAAAAAAAAGCCAGGCGTGGTGGTACACCCCTGTAATCCCAGCACTTTCAGAGGTTGAGACCAACCTGGCCAACATGGTGAAACCCTGTCTCTACAAAAAACACAAAATTAGCCAGGCATGGTGGTGCAGGCCTGTAATTCCAGCTGCTTGAGAGGCTGAGGCAGGAGAATCGCTTGAACCTGGGAGGCAGAGGCTACAGTGAGCCGAAATCATGCCATTGTACTCCAGCCAGGGCGACAGAGGGAGACTCAGTCTCAAATGAAAACAAAAGAGTTGGGTGTGGTGGCTCACGCCTGTAATCCCAGCACTTTAGGAGGCTGAGGCGGGTGGATCACCTGAGGTCAGGAGTTCAAGACCAGCCTGACCAACATGGTGAAACCCTGTCTCTAGTAAAAATGCAAAAAATTAGCCAGGCGTAGTGGCGCATGCCTGTCATCCCAGTTACTAGGGAGGCTGAGGCAGGAGAATCGTTTGAACCCGGGAGGCGGAGGTTGCAATGAGCGGAGATTGCACCATTGAACTCCAGCCTAGGCAACAAGAGCAAAACTGTCTGGGGAAAAAAAAAAAAAAAAAAAAGGGAAGGTGTTTCTGGCTGCAGTGGGGAGAAGGGAGCCTGCAGGGAGCAGGGAGTGGACAACTGCACTAATCCCCGGAAGTCAGGAAGGGGCTGGACCTCGCTGGCAAGTGCAGGTGGGAGTAATGGATTCTGGGTCTGTTTTGAAGGAAAAGGTGATGGGGGCTGCAGGATTGTTGGACTCATTGGATGCAGGTGGGAGGAGGCGCGGATGCCTCAGAACTGTCAGAGCCTGGAAAGATGGTGCTAACTGGGAGAGGGAGGACGATGGGACAAGGCTTGGATGGGAGACCCCTAGGGGTCCAGATTGGGACCTGCATCACTGGAGCGGCCTGCGAGGCCCCCTTGTGGCAGAGGCCGAGAAGGCACAGGTCCCTAGGGTTTGGGCTGGAATGATGAATTGTCCCAGTTGGGCGTCTGTGGGTTGGAGAGGAGTGAATGCAGCCAAACCCTCCATGTTTTGAAAAGAGATGGAAGGTTGGGTGCGGTGGCTCACGCCTGTAATCCCAACACTTTGGGAGGCCGAGGAGGGCAGATCCCTTGAGATCAGGAGTTGAAGACCAGCCTGGCTAACATGGTGAAACCCAGTCTCTACTAAAAATGCAGAATTTAGCTGGATGTGGTGGTGGGTACCTGTAATCCCAGCTACACGGGTGGCTGAGGCAGGAGAATCGCTTGAACCCAGGAGGTGAAGGTTGCAGTGAGCAGAGATCGCACCACTGCCCTCCAACCTGGGCAACAGCAATACTCTGTCTTTAAAAAAAAAAAAAAAAAAAAAAAAAAAAGGAAAAGAGATGGAAGCTGGGCATGCTGGCTCACATGTTTAATCCTAATTGGGAGGCTGAGATGGGAGGATTGCTTGAGTCCCAGAGGTCAAGGCTGGAGTGAGTTGTTATTGCACCACTGTACTCCAGTCAGGGCAACGGAGTGAGACTCTGCTGTACCTTAAAGAAAAAAGAAAAAGAGAGGGCTGGGCATGATGCCTCACGCCTGTAATCCCAGAACTTTGAGAGGCCAAGGTGGATGGATGACTTAAGGCCAGAAATTTGAGATCAGCCTGGGCAACATAGTGAGACCCCATCTCTACAAGAAATACAAAAATTATTTGGGTGTGGTGGTGCCTGCCTGTAGACCCAGCTACTCAGGAGTCTGAACAAAAATTAGCTAGGTGTGGTGGCAGGTATCTGTAATCCCGGCTACTCAGGAGGCTGAGGCAGGAGGATTGCTTGAAGCCAGGAAGCAGAGGTTGGGGTGAGCCGAGATCACGCCACTGCACTCCAGCCTGGGCAACAAGAAGAGATGTCCATCTCAAAAAAAAAAAAAAAGGGCCAGGCACGGCATGGTGGCGCGCACCTGTAATCCCAGCACTTTGGGAGGCCGAGGCAGGCAAATCATGAGGTCAGAAGTTCTAGACCAGCCTGGCCAACATGGTGAAACCCCATCTCTACTAAAAATACAGAAAATTAGCTAGGTATGGTGGCTGGTGCCTCCCAGCTACTTGGGAGGCTGAGGCAGAAGAATCGCTTGAACCCGGGAGGAGGAGGTTGCAGTGAGCTCAGATCGTGCCACTGTGTTCCAGCCTGGGTGACAGAGTGAGACTCTGTCTCAGAAAACAAAACAAAGCAGGTTAACAGGAGAGAAGGATACAGGTTTACTTAATAGAAGTTTTGCATGGAATAGGAGCTCTCAGAAGAAAATGAATTTGAGAGGTCAGGGCAGGAGGATCCCTTGAGGCCAGGAGTTCAAGACCAGCCTAGGCAACATAGCAAGACCCTGTCTCTACCAATACAAAAATTAGCAGAATGGCCGGGCGTGGTGGCTCAAGCCTGTAATCCCAGCACTTTGGGAGGCCGAGGCGGGTGGATCATGAGGTCAGGAGATCGAGACCATCCTGGCTAACATGGTGAAACCCCGTCTCTACTAAAAAATACAAAAAACTAGCCAGACGAGGTGGCGGGCGCCTGTAGTCCCAGCTACTCGGGAGGCTGAGGCAGGAGAATGGCGTGAACCCGGGAGGCGGAGCTTGCAGTGAGCTGAGATCCGGCCACTGCACTCCAGCCTGGGCGACAGAGCGAGACTCCGTCTCAAAAAAAAAAAAAAAAAGCAGAGTGGGGTGGCATGTGCCTCTAGTCCTAGCAACTCAGGAGGCTGGGGCAGGCAGTGCAGGTTGTGGTAAGTTGAGATCTAGTCACTACACTCCAGCCTGGGTGACAGACAAATACCCTGTGTCTGTCTCTGTCTGTCTGTCTCTCTCTCTCTCTCTCTCTCTCTCTCTCTCTCTCTCTCTCTCTCTCTCTCAAAAAAGAAGAGGCTGGGCATGGTGGCTCACACCTGTAATCCCAGCACTTTGGGAAGCTGAGGCAGGTGGATCACTTGAGGTCAGGAGTTCGAGACCAGCCTGGCCTACATGACGAAACCCTGTCTCTACTAAAAATACAAAAATTGGCCAGGTGTGGTGGCACCAGCCTGTGGTCCCAGCTACTTGGGAGGCTGAGGCAGGAGAATTGCTTGAACCCGAGAGGCAGAGGTTGCAGTGAGCTGAGATCGTGCCACTATGTTCCAGCCTGGGTGACACAGAGAGACTGTCTCAAAATAAGTAAATAAAAGTTTTAAAAAATCCAAAAAGGGAAGACCGATAGAAGCACTTAGAATCAGTTACTTATGTACTGAATTGAGCAAAGAACAGTAAGTTGTGAAGAAGCAACAAAATTATGTGAGAGGCTTAAAAAGATAAGTTATTTTATCAAAGGCTATTCATAATTCAGTGCCAAGTTCCCATCCTTGATGATAAGATGTGTAGGGAGAACATCTTTCACTTGGGAAATTTCAGGTCTTGGTTTGAAGAAAGGGCCTGGGCTGGGCGCAGGGCCTTAGGCTTGTAACCCCAGCACTTTGGGAGGCCGAGGCGGGCGGATCACCTAAGGTCAGGAGTTCGAGACCAACTGGGCCAATATGGTGAAAACTTGTCTCTACTAAAAATACAAAAATCAGCCGGACATGGTGGCACACGCCTATAATCCCAGCTACTCGGGAGGCTGAGACAGGAGAATCACTTGAACCTGGGAGGCTGAGGTTACAGGGAGCCCAGATCATACCACTGCACTCCAGCCTGGGTGACAGAGCAAGAGTCTCAAAACAAACAAAAAAATGCCGGGCACAGGGGATCATGCCTGTAATCCCAGCACTTTGGGAGGCCAAGGTGGGCGGATCACCTGTGGCTGGGAGTTCGAGAGCAGCCTGACCAACATGAAGGAACCCTGTCTCTATTAAAAATACAAAATCAGCTGGGCACGGTGGCTCATGCCTGCAATCCCAGCTACTCAGGAGACTGAGGCAGGAGAATGGCTTGAACCCGGGAGGCAGAGGTTATGGAAGGCCTGACATCAGTCAAGCGCCCCCGCTCTCGCAGCCATCCGGAGGCCTAACCGTCTCCCTGCGATGCTGTGCTTCAGCGGTCGCGCTCCTAGTCCGCTTTCATGTCCCATCCTGTACACCTGGCTCCGCCTTCTAGATAGCATGCCATTGCCCTCCAGCCTGGGTGACAGAGCGATCCTTTGTCTCAGAAAACAAAAAACAAAAAAAGAGCCTGCGGATCAGAGTGATCGTTTTGCATGTGGTGTTTTACAAATACCTTTGACTTAACTGGTTTGTAGGCCAGACTGGCATATTTTGGGGGGCGTGTCCTAAAGTGTGTCACACCATGATTGACAACCACCAAAAGGTGGAAACAAACCGCATGTCCATCAGTGTGTGAAGACATCAACAAAATGTGCTCTGTCCATACAATGAAATATTATTCAGCCAAAAAAAAAAGAAAAGTGGGCCGGGTGTGGTGGCTC
Source organism: Chlorocebus sabaeus (assembly GCF_047675955.1). Classification (NCBI taxonomy): domain Eukaryota; kingdom Metazoa; phylum Chordata; class Mammalia; order Primates; family Cercopithecidae; genus Chlorocebus; species Chlorocebus sabaeus. Next base: position 54,400,203 of record NC_132909.1, read on the forward strand.
ACGTCTGTATTCCCAGCACTTTGGGGGGCAGAGGCGGGCGGATCACTTGAGGTCAGGAGTTCAAGAACAGCCTGGCTACCATGGTGAAATCCTATCTCTACTAAAAATACAAAAAGCAGGTGGGCGACGTGGTGTGCACCTGTAATCCCAGCTACTCGGGAGACTGAGGCAGGAGAATTGCTTGCACCCGGGAGGCGGAGGTTGCAGTGAGCCGGGATCGTGCCACTGCACTCCAGCCTGGGCAATAGAGCGAGACTCTGTCTCAAAAAAAAAAAAAAAGTTATGCCTTGTGAATTTCACCTTAATGATAAAAACAAAGGAGGGAAAATGCATCAACTTATTTGTGTGCTGATAGAAATGCTCCAGGGGTAGGGGGAGCATTGTTGGGGTAGGTGCTTGTCTAGGCCAATGAAGGGGTGGAGGAGTTGGTGGAGAAGGGGGACTGGTTTGCTGTATCCAGGGCAAATTGATTCTCACAGGGCAAGAGGAAGAGCCACTGCATCTGGGTCCCGATGCAGGTCTGCAGGTTGATGGAGGGCGGTGGCTCTAGAAGGTCTCTCCCCCTGATTTCTATTTTCTCAGAGATGTCACCTGGTCTGCGACAAAGATTGGTAAACAGGGAGATGATGTCAGTACTAAGAGGAAATAACAGGCTGGGCGCGGTGGCTGATGTCTGTAATTCTAGCACTTTGGGAGGCCGAGGCCATAGGATCACTTGATCACAGGAGCTAGAGACCAGCCTGACCAACATGGTGAAACCCCGTCTCTACTAAAAATACAAAAATTAGCCAGACGTGGTGGCATGTGCCTGTAATCCCAGTTTCTTGGGAGGCTGGGACAGGAGGAGGGCTTGAACCCGGGAAGCGGGTGTTGCAGTGAGCCGAGATCGGCCATTGCACTCCAGCTTGGGAGACAGAGTGAGACTCTGTCTCGAAAAAAAAAAAAAGGAATAATAGCGGGGGAGTTCCTACTAATGCTTGTTTTTCCAAGTTCCAGAAAGAACACAGCGGCAGAGGGCAAGTTGCCACTAGGTGGCGCTCGCTTCCCATGCCCGACACCCAATGAGCCTCTGACTTAACTCCAGGCTCATTGACAACGTGCTTATCTGACAGTTCGCCTGGGTCTTCATGCATTTTACTTTGGCTTCGACCTTTTCTCTGTTTCTGATCGAGTGAGCTTCAGCATTTTTTTTTCTGTTAGATACATATAAATACATAAGTAAATCAAAAACTATGTAAGTATTGTACCTAAAAATACCATAAAATTAACGACTTTAACAATTTTAAAGTGGACTTCAGAAGTATTCAGTACTTTTACATTGTTGTGGACTCATCACCACCACCCATCTCTAGAACTGTTTTTGTTTCTTGTTTTTTGTTTTTGAGACAGAGTCTCGCTCTGTTACCCAGTGCAGTGCTGCTATGATCTCGGCTCACTGCAACCTCTGCCTCCTGGGTTTGAGTGATTCTCCTGCCTTAGCCTCCCAAGTAGCTGGGATTACAGGCACACGCCACCAAGTCCAGCTAATTTTTTGTATCTTTAGAGTAGAGATGGGGTTTCACTATGTTGGCTAGGCTGGTCTTGAACTCCTGACCTTGTGATCCACCTGCCTCAGCCTCTCAAAATGATGGGATTACAGGCGTGAGCCACCGTGACCGGCCAAGAAACCTTTCTTGTTTGTTGAGATGGGATCTCGTTACGTTGCCCAGGCTGGTCTCAAACTCTTGGCCTCAAGTCATCCACCCGCCTTGGCCTCCCAAAGGGCTGAGATGATAGGAGGCCAGACACTGTGGCCACAGTGTCTGGCCTCCTTTTTTTTTTTTTTTTTTTTTTTTTTTGAGACGGTGTCATGCTCTGTCACTCAGCCTGGAGTGCTGGAGCGCAGTGGTGTGATCTTGGCTCACTGCAACCTCCACCTCCCAGGTTCAAGCAATTCTTTTGTCTCAGCCTCGCACGTAGCTGGGACAACAGGTGCATGCCACCAAGCCGGGCTAATTTTTGTATTTTGAGTAGAGATTAGAGATGGGGTTTCACCGTATTGGTCAGGCTGGTCTCAAACTCCTGACCTCAGGTGATCCACTGGTCTCAGCCTCTCAAAGTGCTGGGATTACAGGCGTGAGCCATGGTGCCCGGCCACATCTGTTTTTATCCAAGTTAAATTCACATAACATAAAATTAACGATTGTGAAGTGAACGGTTCGGTGGAATTCAGTACATTCACAGTGCAGTGCAAGCATATCTACTGCCAGAATATTTTCATGACCCCAAAAGGAAGCCCTGTGCTCATTTTGGTGACTCACACAAGTAATCCTACTGCTTGGGAGGCCGAGGTGGGAGGATGGTTTGAGGCTGGGAGATTCAGATCATCCTGGACAACAGAACAAGGCCTCATCTCTACCCAAAATAAAAAAATGAGCTGGGTGTGGTTGTGTGCGCCTGTCGTCCTAGCTACTGAGAAGACTGAGGCGGGAGGATTGCTTGAGCCCGGGTGTTGGAGGCTGTATCGATCTGTGATCGCGATACTGCACTCCAGCCTGGGTGACAGAGCAAAATCCTGTCTCTAAAAACAAAACAAAACAAAAATTAAAAATAAACTGGATATTCTCCCCTTTTCCCTCTTTTTTTTTTCCTTTCTCTTTTCTTGGTATCAGCCTGAATTGGATGAGAAATGACTGTTACTTGAAATGTCGGTAAAACTTGATTGAGGCTGGGTGCGGTGGCTCACGCCTGTAATCCCAGCACTTTGGAGGCCAAGGCGGGCAGATCATGAGGTCAGGAGATGGAGACCATTCTGGCTAACATGGTGAAACCCCATCTCTACTAAAAATACAAAAAAATTAACCAGGTGTGGTGGTGGACGCCTGTAGTTCTAGCTACTCAGGAGGCTGAGGTAGGAGAATGGCGTGAACCCGGGAGGCAGAGTTTGCAGTGATCCGAGATGGCGCCGCTACACTCCAGACTGGGCGACAGAGTGAGACTCCATCTCAAAAAAACACAAACCAAAAAAACTTGATTAGAAAATCCTCTGGGTTTTGTCCTTTCGGGGAAGGTAGTTTATTTCTTCCCTTCCTCTTCCCCTCCCTTCCTCTCTTCCTCTCATTTTTTCTTCTTTCAACAGGGTCTTCCTCTGTCACCCAGGCTGGAGTGCAGTGGCACCATCACGGCTTGCTGTAGCCTTGACCTCCTGGGTTCAAGCGATCCTCCAGCCTCAGCCTGTGAAGTAGTGGGTACTACAGGCATGCACCACCATATCTAGCTAATTAAAAAATTTTTTTATAGAGACCAGGTTTTGCCATATTGCCCAGATGGGTCTCAAACTCCCGGGTTCAAGTGATCTCTCTACTTCAGCCTCCCAAAGTGTTGGCATCACAGGCATCAGCCACATTGTCTGCTCCCTCCCCAAAGTTATTTCAATTTCATGAATATTTATGGGTCTAGTAAAGTTTTTTGGTGCCTCTTGGTGCAATGTTTACATTTTCTATTTTTCCATAAAGGTATTATTTTCATCTTCATTTTCTTTTTTTTTTTTTTGAGACGGAGTTTCACTCATATTGCCCAGAATGGAGTGCAGGGGCGCGATCTCAGCTCACTGCAACGTCCGCCTCGTGGGTTCCAGTGATTCTCCTGCTTCAGTCTCCCAAGTAGCTGGGACTACAGGCAGGCACCAGCAGGCCTGGCTAATTTTTGTATTTTTAGTAGAGATGGGGTTTTGCCATGTTGGCCAGGCTGATCTCGAACTCCTGGGCTCAAGTGATCCACCTGCCCTAGCCTCCCAAAGTGCTGGGATTGCAGGCGTGAGTCACTGTGCCTGGTATATACCCACTTTTAATCATATGCAGATTAAGGGGCGGTTTATGTAGAAATTTTTAGGGCAGGGGTACTAATCATTGGGGCATTACCATGGAAAGAGGCAGGCCAGGCGCGGTGGCTCACGCCTGTAACCCCAGCACTTTGGGAGGCCGAGACGGGTGGATCATGAGGTCAGGAGATCGATTCCATCCTGGCTAACACGGTGAAACCTGGTCTCTACTAAAAATACAAAAAACTAGCCGGGCGTGGTGGCGGGCGCCTGTAGTCCCAGCTACATGGGAGGCTGAGGCAGGAGAATGGCGTGAACCCGGGAGGCGGAACTTGCAGTGAGCCGAGATCACGCCACTGCACTCCAGCCTGAGCGACAGAGTGAGACTCCGTCTCAAAAAAAAAAAAAAAAGAGGCAGTAATTCCTGGATGTCAGCATGGTAATGTGAAATTGACATGGCACACTGGTGGACATGTCTTATTGAAAGCTGCTTCCCCCTCCCTTTTTCTTCACCTGTTTTAGCTAGTCCTCAATCTGGTCTGGTGTCTGAGCCCCACCTCTGAAGTCAAATCCTATCGTTTACCTCACTAGGACTTGCCTAGGAGTTGCAGGGATGGTAGCCTAGACTGCCTTTCAAGTTTACTTAGAGACCCACAGCCCTTTAGCCCACGGTGGGTGGCAAAGTTTGCAGGAACTCAAATTCGCCTGGGATCCATGATTTCCCTCTTGTTAGGGCTGGTTTAAATGCCCCCTCTGTAGGTACCAGCCCTTCAGGGCCTGTGGGTTTTTCTCCTCATGTGTGGAGGCGAGAAATTGTAGAAATAAAGACACAAGCCAAAGAGAAGAAAAGACAGCCGGGCCCAGGGGACCACTATCACCAAGACGCAGAGACCGGTAGTGGCCCTGAATGCCAGGCTGCGCTGTTATTTATTGGATAGAAGGCAAGGGGGCAGGGTAAGGAGTGTGAGCCATCTCCAATGATAGGTAAGGTCATGTGAGCCACGTGTCCACTGGACAGGGGCCCTTCCCTGTTTGGTAGCTGAGGGAGAGAGAGAGAGAAGGGACAGCTTATGTCATTATTTTTTATATGTGTTTCTTGAAGAGATCAACGGCTTAATACTTTGACGAATTCTGCTACTGCAGTTTATCTAGAAGGCAGAGCCAGGTGTACAGGATGGAACATGAAAGCGGACTAGGAGCGTGACCACTGAAGCACAGCATCACAGGGAGACGTTTAGGCCTCTGGATGGCTGCGGCGCGGCTTGACTGATGTCGGGCCTTCCACAAGAGGTGGTGGAGCAGAGTCTTCTCTAACTCCCCCAGGGAAAGGGAGACTCCCATTCCTGGTCTGATAAGTAACGAGTGCCTTCCCCAGGCACTGATGCTACCCTAGACCAAGGTCTGCTAAGTAACGCTAGACCAGGGTCTGCTAAGTAACGGGTGCCTTCCCAGGCACTGGCATTACCGCTAGACAATGGAGCCCTCTAGTGGCCGTTTCTGGGAGTAACAGGGCTCACACTCTAGTCTCCTGGTCACTTCTCACCGTGTCCCTTCAGCTCCTATCTCTGTATGGCCTGGTTTTTCCTAGGTTATAATTGTAGAACAAAGACTATTATAATATTGAAATAAAGAGTAATGGCTGGGCGTGGTGGCTCACGCCTGTAATCCCAGCACTTTTTGGGAGGCCGAGACAGGCAGATCATGAGGTCAGGAGATCCAGACCACCCTGGCTAACACGGTGAAACCCCGTCTCTACTAAAATACAAAAAAAGTTAGCCGGGCATGGTGGTGGGCACCTGTAGTCCCAGCTTCTCAGGAGGCTGAGGCAGGAGAATGGCGTCAACCCGGGAGGCGGAGCTTGCAGTGACCCGAGATCGCGCCACTGAGCTCCAGCCTGGGTGACTGAACGAGACTCCGTCTCAAAAAAAAAAAAGTAATGCTACAAACTAATGATTAATAATATTTATATGTAATATCTATATTCTATTTTTAGTGTAACTTTTTATTTTATATATATTTTTTGTTATACTGGAACAACTTGTGCCCTCAGTCTCTTGCCTTGGCACCTGGGCGGCTTGCCGCCCACACCCTCTATGGGTGGCCATCAACTGAGTTTGGTTGGGTTTTTCTTTCTGCTCTAACAGGGCAGCGCTGACTTCCATGCCTCACAATTGCTGCACCCTCCCTCTCCCCAACACACAGAAGCACTCTCCATACCATGCTGCCAGGGGTGGAGGAGAGGTGGCTTTAGAGATTCAGGACTGTTTTTTTCTACCTCTTCAGCGCGTCTTTCCGTGATATAAAGTTAAAACTGGGTACTGGGAGTGCTCAACTGATTTTTGGTTTATTTTATTTTTTTGGAGACAGAGTCTCGCTCTGTTGCCCAGGCTGGAGTGCAGTGGTGCAATCTCAGCTCACTGCAACCTCTGCCTCCCAGGTTCCAAGTGATTCTTCTGCTTCAGCCTCCTGAGTAGCTGGGACTACAGGCGTGAGCCACTGCACCCAGCTGGGATTTTTGGTTCTTGGGAAAGTGCTTTTTTGTGTGTAGTTGTTAAATTGGTGTCCTTGTTGGAGGGATGGGTGGTGGAGCCTTCTACGTCCTGGGCTTTTTATATAGATATGTCACAGACAAGTAATGGACAGTTTTATTCTCGTTCTAATATTTATATCTTTTTTTGTTTTACTGTGTTATCTAGAACTCTCAGAATAATTTTGAATAAGGGTGGCCATAGCAGCTATTGTCTTATTTCTTACCTTAAGGGTTATGTGCTCAACGTATTTGACATTAAATGTAACATTTAACATGTATGATGTTTTATTTTTGTGTTTTAGTGTTAGGGCCTTCCACTATTGCTCAGGTTGGAGTGCAGTGGCAAGATCACGGCTCACTGTAGCCTTGAACTCCTGGTTCAAGTGATCCTCCTGCCTTGACCTCCTAAGTAGCTGGGACTACAGGCACATACCACCATGCCTAATTTTCAAATTTTGTGTAGAGATTGGGGTCTTGCCTTGTTGCCAGGCTGATCTTGAACTCCTGGGCTCAAGTGATCCTCTATCTTGGTCTCCAAAAGTACTGGGATTACAGGTATGAGCTACCACACCTGGCCTGTCTTTATTTTTTTTTTCTGTGACTTCTTTTATTTTTCTTTATTAATCTTGCCAGATATTTGTCTATTATTCATTCAGATAACTTTTAGGTTTGATGATCCTTTCTAATTTTCACACTTATCCTGTGTTCTTTCTTCTACTGAGCTTATTTTACTCTTCTTTAAAACTTTCTTAAATGCTTAACTAATTATTTTTGAGCTTTTTCTCCTTCCTTTTCTTTTCTTTTTTTCTCTTTTGTTTTGTTTTGTTTTGTTTTCTTTTCTTTTCTTTCTTGAGATAGAGTCTCGCCCTATTGCTCAGGCTGGAGTGCAATGGCATGATCTTGCCTTACTGCAACCTCCGCCTCCCAGGTTCGAGCGATTCTCCTGCCTCAGCCTCCTGAGTAGCTGGGATTACAGGCACCCGCTACCACTGCTGGCTAATTTTTTTTTTTTTTTTTTTTTGGTATCTTTAGTAGAGATGGCATTTTACCATGATGGCCAGGCTGGTCTCAAACTCCTGACCTCATGATCCACCCCCCTTGGCTTCCCAAAGTGCTGGGATTACAGGCGTGAGCCACCGTGCCTGGCTGCTTTTTATTTTTTTTTCTCTCTTTTCTAATATAAGCCTGTAAGGCTACAAATTTCTGTCAAAGGTTTGCTTAAGCTACACTCCACTCCCTTCAGGGCCTGTGGGTTTTTCTCCTCATGTGTGGAGGTGAGAAATTGTAGAAATAAAGACACAAGCCAAAGAGAAGAAAAGACAGCGGGGCCCAGGGGACCACTATCACCAAGACGCGGAGACCGGTAGTGGCCCCGAATGCCAGGCTGCGCTGTTATTTATTGGATACAAGGCAAGGGGGCAGGGTAAGGAGTGTGAGCCATCTCCAATGATAGGTAAGGTCATGTGAGCTACGTGTCCACTGGACAGGAGCCCTTCCCTGTTTGGTAGCTGAGGTAGAGAGAAGGGACAGCTTATGTCATTATTTTTTATATGTATTTCTTGAAGAGATCAATGGCTTAATACTTTCACAAATTCTGCTACTGCAGTTTATCTAGAAGGCAGAGCCAGGTGTACAGGATGGAACATGAAAGCGGACTAGGAGCGTGACCACTGAAGCACAGCATCACAGGGAGACGTTTAGGCCTCTGGATGGCTGCGGCGCGGCTTGACTGATGTCGGGCTTTCCACAAGAGGTGGTGGAGCAGAGTCTTCTCTAACACCCCCAGGGAAAGGGAGACTCCCTTTCCTGGTCTGCTAAGTAACGACTGCCTTCCCCAGGCATTGACGCTACCCAAGACCAAGGTCTGCTAAGTAATGCTAGACCAGGGTCTGCTACCCAAGACCAAGGTCTGCTAAGTAATGCTAGACCAGGGTCTGCTAAGTAACGGGTGCCTTCCCAGGCACTGGCATTACCGCTAGACCATGGAGCCCTCTAGTGGCCGTGTCTGGGAGTAACAGGGCTCACACTCTTGTCTCACTTCTTTTTTTTTTTTTTTTTTTTTTTTTTTTTGAGACGGAGTCTCGCTGTGTCACCCAGGCTGGAGTGCAGTGGTGCGATCTCGGCTCACTGCAAGCTCCGCCTCCCAGGTTTACGCCATTCTCCTGCCTCAGCCTCCCGAGTAGCTGGGACTACAGACGTCCGCCACCACGCCCGGGTAGTTTTTTGTATTTTTTTTTTAGTACAGACGGGGTTTCACTGTGTTAGCCAGGATGGTCTCGATCTCCTGACCTCGTGATCCACCCGCCTCGGCCTCCCAAAGTGCTGGGATTACAGGCTTGAGCCACCGCGCCCGGCCTCTTGTCTCACTTCTTACTGTGTCCCTTCAGCTCCTATCTCTGCTTGGCCTGGTTTTTCCTAGGTTATAATTGTGGAACAAAGACTATTATAATATTGAAATAAAGAGTAATGGCCGGGTGCAGTGGCTCACGCCTGTAATCCCAGCACTTTGGGAGGCCGAGATGGGCAGATGATGAGGTCAGGAGATTGAGACCATCCTGGATAACATGGTGAAACCCCGTCTCTACTAAAATACAAAAAAAATTAGCCGGGCATGGTGGCGGGCACCTGTAGTCCCAGCTACTTGGGAGGCTGAGGCAGGAGAATGGCATGAACCCGGGAGGCGGAGCTTGCAGTGACCCGAGATCGCGCCACTGAGCTCCAGCCTGGGCGACTGAATGAGACTCCGTCTCAAAAAGAAAAATAAATAAATAAAAAGTAATGCTACAACTTAATGATTATAATATTTATGTATAATCATATCTATATTTTTAGTGTAACTATTTTTATTATATTTTTTTTGTTATACTGGAACAACTTGTGCCCTCAGTCTCTTGCCTTGGCACCTGGGCGGCTTGCCGCCCACACCCTCTATGGGTGGCCATCAGACTGAGTTTGCTCGGGTTTTTCTTTCTACTGTAACAGGGCAGCGCTGACTTCCATGCCTCACAATTGCTGCACCCTCCCTCTCCCCAACACACAGAAGCACTCTCCATACCATGCTGCCAGGGGTGGAGGAGAGGTGGCTTTAGAGATTCAGGACTGTTTTTTTCTACCTCTTCAGCGCGTCTTTCCGTGATATAAAGTTAAAACTGGGTACTGGGAGTGCTCAACTGATTTTTGGTTTATTTTATTTTTTTGGAGACAGAGTCTCGCTCTGTTGCCCAGGCTGGAGTGCAGTGGTGCAATCTCAGCTCACTGCAACCTCTGCCTCCCAGGTTCCAAGTGATTCTTCTGCTTCAGCCTCCTGAGTAGCTGGGACTACAGGCGTGAGCCACTGCGCCCAGCTGGGATTTTTGGTTCTTGGGAAAGTGCTTTTTTGTGTGTAGTTGTTAAATTAGTATCCTTGTTGGAGGGGTGGGTGGTAGAGCCTTGTACGTCCTGGGCTTTTTTATAGAGATATGTCATAGATAAATAATGGACAGTTTTATTCTCGTTCTAATATTTACATCTTTTTTTTGTTTTATTGTGTTATCTAGAACTCCCAGAATAATTTTGAATAAGGGTGGCCATAGCAGCTATTGTCTTATTTCTTACCTTAAGGGTTATGTGCTCAACAAATATCACATTAAATGTAACATTTGACATGTATGATACTTTATTTTTGCTTTTTAGTGTTGGGGCCTTCCACTATTGCTCAGGTTGGAGTGCAGTGGCAAGATCACGGCTCACTGCAGCCTTGAACTCCTGGTTCAAGTGATCCTCCTGCCTTGACCTCCTGAGTAGCTGGGACTACAGGCACATATCACCATGCCTAATTTTCAAATTTTGTGTAGAGATCGGGGTCTTGCCTTGTTGCCAGGCTGATCTTGGACTCCTGGGCTCAAGTGATCCTCTGTTTTGGTCTCCAAAAGTACTGGGATTACAGGTATGAGCTACCACACCTGGCCTGTCTTTATTTTTTTTTTCTGTGACTTATTTTTCTTTATTAATCTTGCCAGATATTTGTCTATTAGTCATTCAAATAACTTTTAGGTTTGATGATCCTTTCTAATTTTCACACTTATCCTGTGTTTTTTCTTCTACTGAGCTTATTTTACTGTTCTTTAAAACTTTCTTAAATGCTTAACTAATTACTTTTGAGCTTTTCCTCCTTTTCTTTTCTTTTCTCTTTTCTCCTCTTTTCTCTTCTTTTCTCTTTTCTCTTTTCTCTTCTTTTCTCTTCTTTTCTCTTTTCTCTTCTTTTCTCTTTTCTCTTTTCTCTTCTTTTCTCTTCTTTTCTCTTCTTTTCTCTTCTTTTCTCTTCTTTTCTCTTTTCTCTTCTTTTCTCTTCTTTTCTCTTCTTTTCTCTTCTTTTCTCTTCTTTTCTCTTTTCTCTTCTTTTCTCTTCTTTTCTCTTCTCTTCTTTTCTCTTCTTTTCTCTTCTTTTCTCTTCTTTTTCTCTTCTTTTCTCTTCTTTTCTCTTCTTTTCTCTTCTTTTCTCTTTTCTCTTCTTTTCTCTTCTTTCTTTTCTCTTCTTCTCTTCTTCTTTTCTCTTCTTTTCTCTTTTCTCTTCTTTTCTTTTCTCTTCTTTTCTCTTCTTTTCTCTTCTCTCTTCTTTTCTCTTCTTTTCTCTTCTTTTCTCTTCTTTTCTCTTCTTTTTTCTTGAGATAGAGTCTCACCCTATTGCTCAGGCTGGAGTGCAATGGCATGATCTCAGCTTGCTGCGACCTCCGCCTCGCGGGTTCAAGCGATTCTCCTGCCTCAGCCTCCTGAGTAGCTGGGATTACAGTTGCCCTCGACCACTGCTGGCTAATTTTTTTTTTTTTTTTTTTTTTGATATCTTTAGTAGAGATGGCATTTTACCATGATGGCCAGGGTGGTCTCAAACTCCTGACCCATGATCCAGCCCCTATGGCCTCCCAAAGTCCTGGGATTACAGGCGTGAGCCACCGTGCCTGGCTTTTTTTTTTTTTTCCCTCTTTTCTAATATAAGCCTACAAGGCTACAAATTTCCAACAAAGGTTTGCTTAAGCTACACTCCACAAGCGTTGACATGTAATATTTTTGCTATTCATCTATTTTTTTTTTTTTTTTTTTTTTTTGAGACAGAGTCCTGCTCTGTCGCCAGGCTGCAGTGCAGTGGCGTGATCTCGGCTCACTGCCACCTTCCTCTCCTGGGTTGGAGTGACTCTCATGCCTCAGCCTCCTGAGTAGTTGGGATTACAGGCGTGCGCCACCACACTCAGCTAATTTTTGTATTTTTAGTAGAGATGGGGTTTTATCATGTTGGCCAGGATGGTCTCGATCTCCTGACCTCATGATCCACACACCTCAGCCTCCCAAAGTGCTGGGATTACAGGCGTGAGCCACCGCGCCCGGCCTTTGCTATTCATCTATAACAGTGTCTTTTCTAATCTTCGTTATGGGCTCTCTTTCAACCCATGAGGTTTTTGTTGTTTGTTTTTTGGGGGGAACGGGAATGATTGGATAGGGAAACACCAGGTAAATGGCATAATTATAATCCTTGCTTCATGAGACAGTATAGTTGATTTATACAAATCCCTTTCTTCATGCATTTATTAAGATGAAATTTACATAGCACATGAATCATTTTAAACTGAACAGTTCCGTGGCATTTAGTGCATTTGCAATGTTGTACAACCACGACTTTAGTTCCAAAACATTTTCACCACTGCAAAATAAAACTCTGTACCCATGAAACAGTTTCTTCCTGTGCCTTCACCCTGCAGCCCCCAGCAACTATAAATATACATTTTATTTTTATAGGTTTACCTCTTCTGGATATTTCATATAGGTGGAATCATAAACTGTGTGAACTTTCTGTCTGGCTTCTTACACTGAGCATAATGCTTTCAGGGTTCATTTACATGTAGCGTTTGTCACTGCTGTATTCCTCTTCATGGCTGAGTAGTATTCCACTGTATGGATGGACAATTTGTTTATACCATTTGTTATTGGACATATGGGATGTTTCTATGGCTTTTTTTTTTTTTTTCCAGACAGGGTCTCACTCTGTTGCTCAGGCTGGAGTACAGTGGCATGATCATAGCCCACAGTAATCTTGTACTCCTGGGCTCAGGCAATCCTCCCACTCAGCTTCCTGAAGTAGCTGGGAGTATACGTGCATGCCACCACACCCTGCTGATTTTTCTATTTTTTGCAGAGACTATGTCTCACTATGTTGTCCAGGCTGGTCTCGAACTCCTGGGCTCAAGCTGTCCTCCTGCTTCGACCTCCCAAAGTGTTGGGATTACAGCAGCGAACCATTGTAACAAGTTGTTTCTACCTTTACTGTGACTAGTGCTGCTATGAGCATTCATGTGTAAATATTTGAGTACCTGCTTCCATTTCTTTTGGGTCTATTCCTAGGAGTGGAATTGCTGGTTTTTGAGACAGAGTTTTGCTCTTGTTACCCAGGCTGGAGTGCAGTGGTATGATCTTGGCTCACTGCAACCTCTGCCTCCCAGGTTCAAGCGATTCTCCTGCCTCAGTCTCCTGAGTACCTGGGATTACAGGCACGCACCACCATGCCCGGCTAATTTTGTATTTTTAGGCGAGATGGGGTATCTCCATGTTGGTCAGGCTGGTCTCGAACTCACTACCTCAGGTGATCCACCCACCTCGGCCTCCCAAAGTTCTGGGATTATAGGCACGAGCCACCGCAGCTGGTCAATACTTCTTTTATTATACCCACTCTTGTGGATGTAAAGTGGTTTTGATTTGCATTTTCCTAACAACTAATCATGTTGAATATCTTTTCATGTGCTTGTTGGCCATTTCTTTTTGCGATTTGTTTTTGTCTTTTCCTTTTTTTTTTTTTTTTGAGGCGGAGTGTAGCTCTGTCGCCCAGGCTGGAGTGCAGCGGCCGGATCTCAGCTCACTGCAAGCTCCGCCTCCCGGGTTCACGCCATTCTCCGGCCTCAGCCTCCCGAGTAGCTGGGACTACAGGCGCCCGCCACCTCGCCCGGCTAGTTTTTTGTATTTTTTAGTAGAGACGGGGTTTCACCGTGTGTCTTTTCCTTTTTTAGACGGAGTCTTGCTCTTGTTGCCCAGGCTGAAGTGCAGTGGCGTGATCTCAGCTCACTGCAATCTCTGCCTTCTGGGTTCAAGTGATTCTTCTGCCTGACCCACCTCCCGAGTAGCTGGGGCTACAGGCACATGCCACTCTGCCGGGCTAATTTTTGTATTTTTAGTAGAGATGGGGTTTCACAATGTTGGCCTCGAACTCCTGACGTCGTGATCCACGTGCCTCGGCCTCCCAAAGTGCTGGGATTATAAGTGTGAGCCACCACACTCAGCCAAGAAATTTCTATTCAAGTCCTTTGTCTGTCTGTTTCTTTTCTTGTGGAGACAGGAGTCTTGCTATATGTCCCAGGCTGGTCTTGAATTCCTGGACTCAATTGATCCTCTTGCCGAAGCCCCCAAAGTGCTGGGATTACAGGGGTGAGCCAGCACACCTGGTCTCTGCCCTTTTTTCTTTTTTTTTTTTTTTTTTGAGACGGAGTCTGGCTCTGCTGCCCAGGCTGGAGTGCAGTGGCATGATCTTGACTTACTGCAACCTCCGTCTCCCAGGTTTAAGTGATTCTCCCACCTCAGCCTCCCGAGTAGCTGGGATTACAGGCGCCCACCACCACGCTGGCTACTTTTTGTATTTTTAGTAGAGATGGGGTTTCGCCATGTTGGCCAGGCTGGTCTCTGACTCCTGATCTCAGGTGACCTGCCCGCCTTGGCCTCCGAAGTGCTGGGATTACAGGCATGAGCTACCATGCCCGGCTACCCATTTTTCAAATTAGGATTTTTGTTGTTGTTGAGTTGTAAGACATATATATACAGACACACACACACACACACACACACACACACACACACACACATATACATATACATATATATATATCCTGGATTCTAGAACCTCTTCAGATATATATCGTATGCAAATATTTTCTTTCATTTTGTAGCTTGTCATGTCCCTTTAAAAATTGTATTTAATAATGTGTGTGTCACTTCACCTCAAAAACTTCACCTCTCTCACGCCTGTAATCCCAGCACTTTGGGAGGCCGAGGCAGGTGGATCACCTGAGGTCAGGAGTTCGAGACCAGCCTGACCAACATGGCAGAACCACCTCTCTAGCCGGGCGTGATGGCAGGCACCTGTAGTCCCAGCTACTCGGGAGGCTGAGGCAGGAGAATCACTTGAACCCGGGAGGCGGAGGTTGCAGCGAGCCGAGATGGCACCAATGCATTCTAGCCTGGGTGACAGAGAGAGACTCCGTCTGAAAAAACAAAAAAAAAAACTTTACTTCACTTCAAAAACTAGAACAGTGATAGTAATTGATATCTATCTGAATCCCACCCCCTTACCTTCCCCGATCAAAGATAATTTACTAATTTGAACTTTGTGTTTATATTTTATTATAGTTCCACTAGCTAGGTATTCATGCCTATACATTATTTCATTTGGGTTGTTTCTGAGCTTTATAAAAGATCTATTGTACACAGGGCTGAATGGTTTTCCAGTGTTGGTAATGATTTATACTCCCCCGATAATGTATGTGAGACTATTGACCCCCCACATTCTCCCCAACACTTTGTTGTCCACTTTCTTTTGTTGTTTTTGTTTGCTTGTTTTGAGACGGAGTTTCGCTCTGTCGCCCAGGCTGGAGTGCAGTTGTGCAGAGATCTCAGCTCACCGCAAGCTCCACCTCCTGGGTTCACGCCATTCTCCTGCCTCGGCCTCCTGAGTAGCTGGGACTACAGGCATCTGCCACCACGCCCCGCTAATTTTTTGTATTTTAGTAGAGATGGGGTTTTACTATGTTAGGATGGTCTCGATCTCGTGACCTCGTGATCCACCCGCCTCGGCCTCCCAAAGTGCTGGGATTACAGGCGTGAGTCACCGCACCAAGCTTTTGTTTTGTTTTGAGATGGAGTGTCGCCCTGTTGACCAGGCTGGAGTGCAGTGGCGCGATCTTGGCTCACTGCAACCTCTACCTCCCGGGTTCAAGTGATTCTCCTGCATCAGCCTCCCAGGTAATTGCGATTACAGGTGTGCATCACCCTGCCCAGCTAGTTTTTGTATTTTTAGTAGAGATGGGGTTTTACCATGTTGCCCAGGCTGGTCTTGAACTCCTGACCTCAAGTGATCTGCCTGCCTCAGCCTCCCAAAGTGACGGGATTCCAGGTGTGAGCCACCAGGCCTGGCCTCTGTTTCTTTATTTTTGGAGCTCTTGAAGAGACAGTGACCTACCCCAGGCTAAACCTTGGGAAGCCTGTGGGATTTTACCCCACTCCCTCCACTATCCCAAGGGAGGTTCCAGGGACCATGAAGATGGGAAATCTACTGGACTTAAGGACGTCGGAGACAGGCCTGGTCCACGACCTCCGTGTGAGCTTGGGCAAAGGACGTGACCTTTCAGAGCTAGTCTGTAAGTCTTTGAGGGACGGACCAAGGGTACCCTAAGGGTGGAGGAAGGGGCTTCTTTGAGTCGCTGGCTGGCGAGTCAGGGGCTCATCTGGGAACAGCATGGGGAGGGGGTGGTGTCTGGGCTCTGTTCCTATCTGGGGCCACTGGGGCCCTGCATCCTTGGGTGGCAGTGAGTATCCCGTCAGTGGGGTATGTAAGTACAGAGGCCTGGCTCCCTCGGGAGTCTCTGGGGATGAAGAAGGAGCTTTGATAGGGACCCAAGTTCTTAGGCAGAAAATTTGGTTCTGTTTATGTTTTAATCGGACCCTTTTCAGGCTGGGGCTCCCCTCAGTCCCCAGGCTACAGCCTGGAGGTGTCTCTGGCCAGCCACAACATCCAGCTGCTGGCTCTCGGCTCTGTCCATTTGCCCAGAGGGAAGAAGGGCGGGTGGGCAGAAGGAAGGGGCTGCAGACAGATCATCAACCCTCCCCGCCCACCCCGGGGGGGCCTCCCTGTCTCCGGAAAGGTGGCCCAGGACCGCCAGTCCAGTCACCCCAGAAATATCCAAGGCGTTGGGGGCAGCCTTTTACGGCCAGCCCTGCCTGGCTATGTGGCCGTCGTGTGCCTGGTTAGACGCCCGGCCACCCGGCTCCGAAGGCCATCAGTGGGGGCTGGCCTCGGCCCTCCAGCTGCCCCGTTCTTTAGCTGCAGAGGTTCCTGGGCTCCCGCCTCCTCCTCCTCACTGGAGTCTGATTCTTCCACATCACTACGAATGTCCTTCTCCATCTGGGGAACAGAGAGAGGGATGGAGCTGGGAGCAAGGAGGAAGGACGAGCTTGGGGCTGGGGCCCCCGGGGAGGTCCAGTCATACCTGACCCTTCTTTATGAAGCTACAGAGCATGCGCAGAATGAGGCAAGACCAGAACACGTGTAGCAGCTGCAGCAACACCAGAAGCCCGTTG
Organism: Chlorocebus sabaeus; assembly: GCF_047675955.1. NCBI lineage: Eukaryota > Metazoa > Chordata > Mammalia > Primates > Cercopithecidae > Chlorocebus > Chlorocebus sabaeus. The sequence continues at coordinate 54,416,897 of NC_132909.1, forward strand.
CAGAAGTAGTAGCCGAAGAAAGGGCCCCTGTTGCCCAGGGACTCGTAGTATGTGGTGTAAAGGATCCTACAGCGGGAGGGAGAGGAGGAGGCCGGGGCTTGACCAGCTGCTGTAGCCCCTAGTCCTAGGGATTTCTAACTGGCATGGCCTTCCCTGCTCCATAACCTTCTATGGCTCCCTAGTGCCCCCCACCCCATCATACCTACACTTTTTTTTTTTTTTTTTTTTTTTTTGAGACGGAGTCTTGCTCTGTAGCCCAGGTGGGAGTGCAGTGGCACGATCTGGACTCACTGCAAGCTCCACTTCCTGGGTTCACGCCATTCTCCTGCCCCAACCTCCCGAGCAGCTGGGACTACAGGAACCCGCCACCACGCCCGTCTAATTTTTTTGTATTTTTAGTAGAGACGGGGTTTCACTGTGTTAGCCAGGATGGTCTCCATCTCCTGACCTCGGGATCCGCCCGCCTCGGCCTCCCAAAGTGCTGGGATTACAGGCGTGAGCCACCGCGCCCGGCCCATACCTACACTTGAGCTGGGTACGCGAGGCCCCCTCTCGCTTGTACTAAATGAGCAGAACACACATAAGATCCCTGACTGGCCATTCATGAACCCCACCCAAGCGGGTACTTATGATCCCAGCTGCTTTCCTGGGTGGGACTCTGACACCTTCTCTCTACTCCTCAGACCCCCATCACCTCCCTCTTCATCAGCAGGTGACCGCCTACTCACCTCAGAGGGGAGGGGCTTCATGTCTCAGGAAGGCAAGCGGTGGGGACTCAGCTCCCAAGGAGTATAAAAGGGGAGGGGCCAGACAGGGGCGGGGCTTTGTCTCCCAGGGAGGCTGGGAGGGGCGGGGCCTCATTTTCACTGTGCAACCCAAGCCAGTAGGAAAGAATGTTCCCCAGCACCGCTCCTCCCCTCAAACTCCTCCTTGCTTGTTGCCTGGGACACTGTCCTGGACCCCAACTCCCACCACACCCTCTCTTCTCAAACTCAGCTCTGGTTCTTTTGTTGTTTTGAGGCGGAGTCTCACTCTGTCCCCCAAGGCTGGAGTGCAGTGGCGGGATCTCAGCTCACTGCAACCTCCGCTTCCCAGGTTCCAGCGATTCTCCTGCCTCAGCCTCTCAAGTAGCTGGGATTATAGGCGCCTGCCACCACACCCGGATAATTTTTGTATTTTTAATAGGTTGTTTTTGCCATTTTGACCAGGCTGATCTCGAACTCCTGACCTCAAGTGATCTGCCCGCCTCAGCCTCCCAAAGTGCTGGGATTACAGGTGTGAGCTACCACGCCTGGCCCTCCAACTTTATTTTCTTGTTAGTAAATCTCTCCTTTGCATGCTGTGTAGTTCACCTGGCTGCCCCATTTACCATCCACTCCACCCATGAAGTGTCTGCTCACGAGGGCAGGGATCTTTGTTTTTTTTTTTTTTTTTTTTTGAGACGGAGTCTTGCTCTGTAGCCCGGGCTGGACTGCAGTGGCCGGATCTCAGCTCACTGCAAGCTCCGCCTCCCGGGTTTACGACATTCTCCTGCCTCAGCCTCCGGAGTAGCTGGGACTACAGGCGCCCGCCACCTCGCCCGGCTAGTTTTTTGTATTTTTTAGTAGAGACGGGGTTTCACCGTGTTAGCCAGGATGGTCTCGATCTCCTGACCTCGTGATCCGCCCGTCTCGGCCTCCCAAAGTGCTGGGATTACAGGCTTGAGCCACCGCGCCCGGCCGAGGGCAGGGATCTTTGAACTGTGGCCTCTGCTGTGTTCCCAGCGCACTCAAGAGACCCCATAAATACTGACTGGCCAGACTGGTGCGCTGGCAACCCTGACCTCTCCCCCCACTCCATGGTCCAGGCACGCTGAGTAATTCTAATTCTCTGTCTCACCTCTGCACCTTTGCATATGCTGTGCCCTCTGCCTGTCATGCCCTTCCCTGCCTTCTCCTGGAACTCTCCCAGCCGAGATCCCCAGCTCCTTAGGGCAGGTTACCAATGGTGAGGCAGTCCTGGCATCTCAGACATGCCCTCCCACTTCCCTGACCCCCATGGGAGGGCTGACTCACTGGGTGGGGAAGAGGACCAGTCGGGTGTAGAAGAAGACCAAGGAGAAGATGAGGAAGAGAGCGTCACACACGTGCTGATACTGCGTGTAGTTGACCATCTTACAGGCCTGAGAAGGGCAGCACGGAGAAATGGGCTCAGGACCGGGGGCCTGGCCTCAAGGAGAAGGTGCTATGGGACGGGAACAGGTGAGTTGGGGTGGGGCCTTGATTCCAGGAACTACCTACATTTCCAGGAAAGATAAAGAGTGTGAATATAGGCCGGGCACGGTGGCTCACGCCTGTAATCCCAGCACTTTGGGAGGCCGAGGTGGCGGATCACCTGAGGTCAAGAGTTCGAGCCCAGCCTGGCCAACATGGTGAAATCCCATCTCTACTAAAAATACAAAAATTAGCTGGGCGTGGTGGCGGGTACCTGTAATCCCAGCTACTTGGGAAACTGAGGCAGGAAGATCACTAGAACCTGGGAGGCAGAGGTTGCAGTGAGCAGAGATTGCACCATTGCACTCCAGTCTAGGAGAGAGCGCAAGACTCCATCTCAAAAAAAAAGTGAATACATGCATGCATGCACATGTCTATAGCTGTATCCTCCAAGAAGGGAGGCTGAGAGGCGGGGCTTTATCTCCCAGGAAGATAGAGGGGGCAGGACCTCATCACCCAAGGAAGCTGAGAAGGGTGGGGGGGCCTCATCACCCAGGAAGATAGAGGGGGTGGGGCCTTATCAGCCTGGAAGACACAGGGGACAGGGCCTGATTACCCGAGGAGGCCAGGAGGGTGGGCTCCATTTCCCAGGAAGGTTGGGAGGAATGGGACCTCATCTCTAGGGGCACCTGGGAGGGCTGGGTGCAGCAGCTGGGAAGGGCCAGGCCCACCTCCAGCAGGTAGTCGGCGCAATCGTGTAACAGCAGCACCAGAGAGCCGATGCGCAGCAGGTTGGCGCTGTAGGAGAAGGTCATCAGGATGACCACCACGAAGTGATGTATCACCTGCTCCTTGAAATCCTGCAGGAGACAGTGGGTCCCAGTGGGGATGAGGCTTGATGCTGGAAGGTGCCCCACCCTATGGGCCAAGAAATGCGTCCTTTTGTATGGCCTCTGGGCCCATGGCCTCTATGCCTCCTGCAAGAGGCACCAGGGAGCTCTCAAGGTACGGCTGTGAGGCTGCCCTACCACCCAGCACCCCAGCTCCCTATCCTGAGACGGGGTCTTCCAGACTCTTGTGTGGCCTCACCTTGCGTTTGACATCAAAGGGCAGCCTGATGAGCAGTGAGAGGTAGAAAGCCAGCTCCAAGAGGTACCACCAGTACAGGGATGGCTTCAGGGTCTGCAGCAGGGCAGGACAAGGTTAGCTGTGGGGAGCGAAGGCTCCAGTCGGGCAGGGGTATGGCTCAGGGCCCACTCCGTTTGCTCAAAACCAGGATACTTGAATCCCAATGAGTGAGCTCCCCATCCCTGGAGGTAATCAAGGGCAGTGGTTTGGTGGAAGCACCTGCTTGGAGTTTCCTAGCCTCTCTCTATTCCCCAGAGGAATCAGAGACAGAGTAGGACTCAGTGGGGAATGATGGTGGTGTCAGGGCTCAGGTCCCATGTCCATGGCTGCAGCAACTGTCATCACCTTGGCCTCCAAGCGTTTGTGCGCGCGTACACCCACCCACCCCCACACCCCCACTCACCTGGTTTGGGTAATTTTCCCAGCACATTACTGGGGCCCACAGCCACGATTCCTGCAGGGAAACGGGTGTTAGGCTGTGCGGAGGTGAGATTCCAGCTTCCCACCCTGGGTCTGTGGGCTCTTTGGGTGGTCTCATAGATGCTGCCTTCACCCAGCCCTGCTTTTTCCTGCCTCTCAATCTCCACTGGGGAGCTCATTCACTGCAGAACCCTAAACTTCTGGTGCATGGCAGATCCTAAGTACCTGTTGCGCGAATTCACCAGCACCTGGCCAAGCTCTCGCTCTCCTCAGCTGCACGTTTTCCTCTCTGGCTGCACCCGTCCACACACTCCCTCCCACCAGATCCGGGACTGGGGCATAGGAGGCATTTCTCTGGCAGGCGAGCAGTCAGCCACACTCAGGTACACTCACGTGGTACAGGACGGAGAGACCACCCACGAAGGAGGACAGGTAAAAAAGAAATCTCCAGCTGTGGATGGGGAGGGAGCTGTGAAAACAGGAGACACCCCCCTGCTGCCTTGCACCCCAGAAGTCGCCTTCAGCCCCATCCTGGGTTTACCTGGCCTCACAGAACTTCTTGGTCAGCTGCGGTCGATCCTGCTTCCGGCGTCTCCGGAACCATCGCTGAGTCTGCCGCAGTGTGAGGCCACACCGGGCGGCCAGGAGGGACAGCTGGGGCTGCGGCGGGGGGGGGGGTGGTGGTGATGGGGACAGGGGTCACAGAGGCCCTGTGGTGGCTTCCCTCATGTCCCCAGACAGGACTTGGCTCTGCCGTCTCCCCCACTGCGGCCCCACGTCTTGCCTACAAGGTGACCATGTCTATATGGAGAGGCAGTGTTGGGGGTCCCAGCGTGGGGGCCTGCAGAATACTTGGGCCTTCACAGAAGCAAATCCTGTTCATAGGGCAGGCAAGTCGCTGATGGGGATGGGATTAAGAGAGATGCTGGTGTGCATCCTCCTCTATCCCGAGCTAGGCTTCCTTGCGTCCCTCCAGAACGGTCAGTTCCCACCTCCAACCCAGGCAGGCAGTTGAGACCTTGCCCCAGCCTAAGCCCTACATGAAGAGGGAAACTGACAAGTAGAGGGGGAGTCACGTGGCTTCTAACTCTGTGGAAACCGCCCTGTTGCCCCCAGGGCATGTGGTTTTCAGCATTCCCCACCCCACTCGGGATGCATCCACGTCTCCACAGTGCAGAGCCTGTCCAGCGGGCAGCCACACCAGAGACGGGAATAGAGGAAGGGTCACAGGGCTGTTTCTATTACTCCATCTCCTACTAGCTCAGATCTTCCATTCCTCCCCCGAAATAGGAGAGCAAGCAACTTCTTTCACTGTCCTATGATCTGTCCATTGTGCGACTATGCCCACTGAGGCCCAGGGCGGCTGGGAGGGGCGGGACCCCATCTCCCAGGGAGACTGGTAGGGATGGGGCTTATTCTTCCAGGGAGGCTGGGAGGGGGCGGGTCCTCATTTCCCAGGGAGGCTAGCGGGGCAGGGCTCATTTCCCAAGGAATCGGGGATGAAGAGTGTAAAGTGGGGGCATTGCGGGGATGCATGAGTCACCTTGGCGTCTCCTGCCTCAACAAATAGGCCACACACCACCCGCCGGCTCCACCCCAAGGGCAGTAGTGCCGGTCACAGGGCACTGGGGGGCTCTCACCTCCTTGGGCCTGTGCCCTTCTGTGAGGAAGTGTTTCTCCAGCGTGGCATTGGGCTTCACCTGCCTCCTGCTCTGATCCCTCACACCCAGCCACCGGCTCAGGGGCAGGCCAATGAATCTGGGTGCAAGGGAGACAAAGTGCATCAGCCCAGGTGAAGAGACGGGACTGCTTGTTTGGGCGGGGGCAGACATGCTGTCAGTGGGTAAACCAAGTCTCGGGCACAGCTGGCACATGGCAGGGTGTGTAAGACTTGGGGTCTGCTCCATCTGCTCAGAGGGTTTGGAGGCCCAGAGTCAAAAAGGCTCGTGAGGCAGGAGTCGATTTTCCACTTATTCCTGGCCTCATCCCCTGGGGCCCTGGAGGGGTAGCCTGGCTGCTGCATTAGACCAAACATAAGAGAGGCAGCTGGGTTATGAGAGGTCAGAAGTTCGAGACCAGTCTAACCAATACGGTGAAACCTTGTCTCTACTAAAAATACAAAATCATCTGGGTGTGGTGGCGTGTGCCTGTAATCCCAGCTACGCGGGAGGCTGAGGCAGGAGAATTGCTTGAATCTGGAGGGAGAGGTTGCAGTGAGCCAGGATGGCGTCACTCTACTCCAGCCTGGGTGACAGAGCGAGTCTTCATCTCAAAAAAAAAAAAAAAAAAAAAAGGCACTTGGACGTGTGATGTGTCTGCTGGGTGAGGGTGTGCAGACCAGCTCTTGGGGTAGACAGGTACCTTTGCCCCATCCCAAACCAGGGATAAGAGTCTCTTCACTGCCTGTCTCACTGTGGCCTGAACCCCTGCCAGGCTAGGGGCTCCCCATGGGCAGGGGCTGTTCCCGCTGCAAGCCCCTCCTCCCAGCATCCCCCATTCCAGGGTAAAGACTTGGAGATCAGGGACCCTGGTCAACCAACACATTTCCCACAAGAGGGCGCGCCAACACCACAGGTGGGGACCGAATTTTACATCCACCATGCATCCCAACATCATCCCTCATTTGGGGAAAGGCTCAGAGCAGCCTAGCAAAGAACTCATAGCAGACTAAATTATGATGCGGAGAGAAAGGGCAGATACTTACTGAGCACTTATCTGCTAAGCTGGTCAAGTCCATGTTATACACTGGCTCAGCTAACCCTAACTTAGTCCCCGTTGTCGTAATGGGCAAACTGAGGCTCAGAGACAGTCTGAGGTGACACTGTGGGCAGGCGGAAGACCTGAAATTTGAACTCAGGATTCTGGTTTTTGTTTTAAGAGGCAGGGTCTCCTTTTGGAGGTGGAGGGTGGGTGGATCGCTTGAACTCAGGAGTTCAAGACCAGCCTGGGCGACATGGTGAGATCTCGTCTCTACTAAACATACAAAAGTTAGTTGGGTTGTGTCACTCGCCTGTAATCCCAGCACTTCGGGAGACCAAGGCAGGCGGATCACCTGATGTCAGGAGTTTGAGACCAGCCTGGCCAACATGGCAAAACCCCGTTTCTACTAAAAATACACAAATTAGGTGTGGTGGCACATGCCTGTAATCCCAGTTACTTGTGAGGCTGAGGTCAGAGAATCACTTGAACCTGGGAGGCGGAGGGTGCAGTGAACTGAGATCGTGCCACTGCCCTCCAGTCAAGGTGAAAGAGCTCTGTCTCAAAAAGTTAGCCAGGCGTGGTGGCACATGCCTGTATTCCCAGCTACTGGTGGGGCTGAGGTTTTTTTTTTTTTTGAGATGGAGTTTTGCTCTTGTTGCTCAGGCTGGAGTGCAGTGGCATGAATGATCTCGGCTCAATGCAACCTCTGTCTCCTGGGTTCAAGCAATCCTCCTGCCTCAGCCTCCCGAGTAGTTGGGACTACAGGCGCCCGCCACCTCGCCCAGCTAGATTTTTGTATTTTTTTTTTTTTTTTTTGAGACGGAGTCTCGCTCTGTTGCCCAGGCTGGAGTGCAGTGGCGTGATCTCAGCTCACTGCAAGCTCCACCTTCCGGGTTCACGCCATTCCCCTGCGTCAGCCTCCTGAGCAGCTGGGACTACAGGCGCCCGCCACCCCGCCCGGCTAGTTTTTTGTATTTTTTAGTAGAGACGGGGTTTCACCGGGTTAGCAAGGATGGTTTCGATCTCCTGACCTCGTGATCCGCCCGTCTCGGCTTCCCAAAGTGCTGGGATTACAGGCTTGAGCCACCGCGCCCGGCCTTTTTTTTTAAGTAATGATGGGGTTTCACCGTGTTAGCCAAGATGGTCTCGATCTTCTGACCTCGTGATCTGCCCATCTCAGCCTCCTAAAGTGCTGTGATTACAGGCTTGAGCCACTGCGCCCGGCCTGTATTTTTTTTTTTTTAATAGAGACAAGGTTTCACCATGTTGCCCAGTCTGGTCTTGAACTCCTGGACTCAAGCCATCCACCCGCCTCAGCCTCCCAAATTGCTGACATTACGGGCATCAGTTACCACGTCTGGCCTAGCTTCAATTTTTTTTTTTTTTTTTTTTTTTTTAAAGGGCTAAATCCCCTGCGTCTGAAACTGGAAAACCCTCCGCCCACCTCACTGTCCTTTACAGAGGCCCTGGGATGCCTTTGGGATGAGATAACACCCCCAGCTCACAGTTGCCGTTTTTTTTTTTTTTTTTTTTTTTTTTAAATAAGGTGGAGTGTCACTCTGTTGCCCAGGCTGGAGTGTAGTGGCACGATCTTGGCTCACTGCAACCTCCGCCTCCCAGGTTCAGGCGATTCTCCTGCCTCAGCCTCCTGAGGAGTTGGGATGACAGGTGTGCACTCAGCTAATTTTTGTATTTTTAGCACGGACCGGGTTTCACCATGTTGGCCAGGCTGGTCTTGAACTCCTGACTTGAAGTGATCCGCCCACCGCAGCCTCTCAAAGTGTTGGGATTAGAGGTGTGAGCCATGGTGCCCGGCCTCCTATCCCTGTTTTATGAAGAGGCTGGCACACCCAGCCCCGAACTGCGGGCAGTGTTCCTATAAACCAGCAATCAGAGGCCAGAATTGTGGGTGGTGGCGGCAGGCTGGAGCTGGGAAAAGCACTTTGGTGCAAAGCCAGCTTCCATTCGGGACATGCTGCAATGGCAAATTGCACACAGGGCACGAGCACATACTGGCGTGACTGCGGGGGCGATGGGTTGCGGCAGGGCAGACACTCACCTCTCAAAGGCGAGGCGCATGGCCAGGAGGACCAGGGCCAGGGGCACGGCTGCCAGCATGTCCTGGGGGTGGGGGTAGACACGGCCATCCCGGTCTTCCAGCTCTGCCCATGTGACATTGGGTGGTAACCAGAACCTGTGCTGCCAAAACCAGTCGTTGAAACCGGACAGCATTCTGTGGACACAGGTTCCAGTTAGCTGGGAGGGCTGCAAGAAGAATGGGTGGGGCAAGTGGGGCCTGAGAGGCTGGAGCCTCGCAACTCCTACCTGGGCCGTTATCAGCTCGGCTGACCACCAGGAGGCGGGACCGGAAGATGGAACTCCCCTTGCCTGGGACTTTGGAACTATCCTGTGGCCCCAGAAGAGTGAGGCTTTAGCCACTACTCCATTCTCATCACCCCTACCCTCACTTGCCTGGTCAGTGTTAAAGGCAGAGTTGGGCTGTGTGTCCTCAGGCAAATGACTTGACCCCTCAGAGCCTCAAGTTCATCTGTAAAACACAGGAGTAGGCCGGGCGCAGTTGCTCACCCCTGTAATCCCAGCACTTTGGGAGGCCAAGGCAGGTGACTCACGAGGCCAGGAGTTGAAGACCAGCCTGACCAACGTGGTGAAACCCTATCTCTTCCAAAAATACAAAAATGAGCTGGGCATGGTGGCACACGCCTGTAATCCCAGCTACTTAGGAGGCTGAGGCAGGAGAAGGGCTTGAACCCACGAGGCGGAGGTTGCAGTGAGCCAAGATCGTGACATTGCACTCCAGCCTGCGTGACAGAGCAAGACTCTGTCTCAAAAAAAAAAAACAAAACTTGAGTCCTCAAATGTCCAGGAAGGTTTCTTTCCACTGCAGGAAGCTGCCTCTGAAGCAGCCCCCAAAGATGAAGGATTTAAAGAAATCCAGAGGCTGGGTGTGGTGGCTCACTCCCAGCACTTTGGGAGGCCGAGGCAGGTGGAGCATGAGGTCAGGAGTTCAAGACCAGCCTGGCCAACACGGTGAAACCCTGTCTCTACTAAAAATACAAAAGTTAGCCAGGCATGGTGGTATGCACTTGTACTCCCAGCTACTTGGGAGGCTGAGGCAGAGAACTGCTTGAACCCGGGAGGCGGAGGTTGTAGTGAGCCGAGATCGCGCCATTGCACTCCAGTGTAGGTGGCAGAGCAAGACTCTCTCAAAAAAAAAAAAAATCCAGAGTTCCTTTCCTGGCCATCTTTGGAAGGTAGACTCCCCTCTAGCTGGGAATTTCAGAGGTCTCGCTTGCTATGCCAGAGCCCACAAAGCAAGTGGGTAAGAGAGCCTGTTGCATGACTGAGCTTGCCGGATAACGGAGTTGCGGTCAAGATGGGGCAGCTCTGGCCAGCATGTCCCAACCTGCCTGAGGAGCCCACAGAGCTCCTCCCTTTCCTGAGATCTTGAGCCAAGGGTCCGGCCTACCACAGTGGTTCCCACTTGAAAGTTTATTCATTTATTTATCTGTCCACTCATCCCCCCCGTCCATCCCTCTGTCCGCCCATCCAAACACCTGTTTACCCACCCATCATCAATCCATTCATCCATCAAAACATCTGTCCATCCACCCGTTATCCATTCATCTGTCCACTCACGCATTCATCCATTCCTCTGTCCACCCATCCAAACATCTGTCCACCCACCCATTCATCCATCCGTTCACCCATCCAAACCACCCATCACCCACCCAAACATCTGTCCATCCACCCATTATCCATTCATCTGTCCACTCACGCATTCATCCATTTCTCTGTCCACCCATCCAACCATCTGTCCACCTACCCATTCATCCACCCACCCAATTTTCCATCCACCGATCCAAAAATCTGTCCATCTACCCATCATCCATCTGTCCACCCATCTAAACATCTGTCCACTCATCACTCACCTGTGTATCCTTCCACCCACCCATCCTTCTGTCCCTCTATTCTTTCGTCTACTCTTTTATCCATTTCCCCTTCCATCCATCCATTTATCCATCTGTCCTTGCATCTATGCATTTGTCTGTCCATCCATCCAGGCAAGAGACGTTCTCCAACTGACTTGTACGTGCCAGGTCAGGGCTGGGCCTTGGTGACACAGCAGGGGAACGAAGCCAACACATTCCTGCCCAGTTCATAGACCAACAGAGAAAGCAGCCAATAAACAAGTAAGCAGATTCACGAATGAGATATGAAAGCGTAACGGGGCCGAGTAGAAAACAGAGTGGCATGATTTTAAATGTGTTCAAGGAGATGCTCTCTAAGGAGGAACCATCTGAGCTGGGATTTAAAGATGAAGAGGTCAGGCCAGGCCCGGTGGCTCATGCCTGTAATCCCACACTTTGGGAGGCTGAAACAGGTGGATCACCTGAGGTCAGGAGTTCAAGACCAGCCTGGCCCATATGGTGAAACCTCATCTCCATTAAAAATACAAAAATAATTGGCCGGGCATGGTGGCATGTGCCTGTAATCCGAGCTACTTGGAAGGCTGAGGCAGGAGAATCAGTTGAACCTGGGAGGCAGAGGTTGCAGCAAGTCGAGATCATGTCACTGTACTCCAGACTGGGCGACAAAGCAAGGCTCCGTCTTGGGGAAAAAAAAAAAAAAAAAAAAACCAAAGATGAGGAGGTTAGGCCAGGCACAGTGGCTCATACTTATAATCTCAACACTTTGTGAGGTCGAGGCAGGTGAATTGCTTGAGCCCAGGAGTTCAAGACCAGCCTGGGCAACATAGCCAGACTCTGTCTCTACAAAAAATTTAAAAAGCAGTCAGGTGTGGTGACATGTTTCTGTAGTTCTAGCTATTCAGGAGGCTGAGGTGGGAGTCCGACTCGAACCCAGGAGTTCGAGGCTGCAGGGAGCTATAATCACACCACTGTACTCAGCCTGGAAGACAAAGCAAGACCCTATGTTTGGGAAAAACAAAGAAGAGAAGGTTGTGGGTTTGCACATAAGAAAGTGGGGCTAGGGGATAGGCTTTCTAGATAAATACACAGCAGGTGGAAGGGCTCTGAGGCAGGACCGTGCCTGGCATGTCGGAGGAACAGCGAGGAGGCCCGTGTGGCTGGTACAGAGTGAGTGAGGGGGGAGAGAGGGAGGAGAGGAGGGCAGGTAGGTGATGAGGGGCAGCACAGAGTCTGCAAGGCATGGGGGCCACAGGGAAGAATCTGGATTATTTCCCCCAACATTTTATTTTGAGATGAAGTCTCACTCTGCCACCCAGTCTGGAGTGCAGTGGCGCGATCTCAGCTCACTGCAACCGCCACCTTGCAGGTTCAAGCAATTCTTGTGCCTCAGCCTCCCAAGTAGCTGAGATTACACCACCACACCTGGCTAATTTTTGTATTTTTAGTAGAGATTGGGGTTTCGTTATGTTGGCTAGCCTGGTCTCAAACTCCTGACCTCAAGTGATCTGCCTGCCTCGGCCTCCCAAAGTGCTGGGATTACAGGCATGAGCCTCCACGCCTGGCCTTCCCCCAACATTTTATAACAAACATTTCAAACCTACGGAAAAGTTGAAAGAATTTTATAGTGAATACCTGTATTCCCACCACTACATTCTCCCCTTTGCATTCCGTTCTATTTATTCCATCACCCATCTGCCTTTTCTGGCTTTAGAGGCTGCCTGCGTCCTCTGGCTCCTGGTCCCTTTCTCCATCTTCAGGGCCAGCAATGGCTCATTGGATCTTTCTCCCATCTCGTCATTCTGACAATGTCGCTCCTGCCTTTGTCTTCATTTTAGGGCCCTTATGATGACACTGGGTTCACCCAGATAATCTCCCCTCTCAAAGTCAGCTGATTACCAATCTTAATTCCATCTTCAGCCTCACCCCACTTAGCCACTGAAGCTGTCAGCCTTCCAATCTGAAGAACTGGATGAACCAGAATAGGTGAGCTGATTTCAGGACAGGAGTCAGGCTAAGTGTCAGACAACACAAATTGTGGGTGCAGAGGTGGGCAGCTAAAATGTTCCTGTGGGCATGTGGAGGAGGCAGGAGCTACTCAGGTTTGGGGCACAGGCCTGAGGTGGGTGAGGCCTGGGTAGGACTTGTGAGTGGCTGCTGTTGAAATCCATGAAGATAGATGGAATCCTCTATCTATCAGCAAGGGGTCAACAAGACCCTGTTTTGTGGGGGGGGGGAAAGGAAGAGTGCACATGAAGGGGCAGGCTGAGTACCATGCCATAGGGAACCTGAAATTTAAGCATCCATGAAGTATTAGGAGCAACTGCTAGCATTGGATACTCTGGCTGGAGAGGGGCACTAGAAGTCAGTGGCCCAACAAGTAGTCAAGGGTGTGGGATAACGACTAGTCTAGACCTACAATGAGGCCCAGGCATCCTAGAGTAGACATATGAACAGCTGGGTGGATGTGGGGACTTCAGCCCAGGTGGTTGATTTCTCAAGAAAAAGAAACCATCTTCACTAGCAGACAAGGTTGGCTTGATCCTATGTGCCCATGGGGGCTCAAGGACACATGGCCAGCTTGGTACCGCTGCCTTTTTTCTTTGAGACAGGGTCTCACTTTGTCACGTAGACTGGAGTGCAGTGAACTGATCATAGCTCACTTCAGCCTCAAACTCCCGGGTTCAAGCCATCCTCCCACCTCAGCCTTCTGAGTCACTGGTGCAGCCTTCTCAGAGACCCTGCTAACTTTCTGATAGACCCCCCAGGTGCATTCAAGTCATGATAAGCATAGGGGATGAGGGAGGACCACGGGAGCAATGGCTTCTCACAATCTCAAGCCTCACCTCTGCTGATGTGCCCAGCTTCAATGCCCACCAGTTCACTAGCTGATACTCTGCTCCCACCAGACCATATAATTTCACACATCCTAGCCTTTACAAATACTGGCCTCTGCCTAGAATATTCATTTAGTATTTGGGTGCTGAGGACACAAAATGGCGGGGAAAACAAGCAACATCACTGCCCTGAAGGGCTTAAACAGTTTCTTTCTCTGTTTGGCAAACTCATATGCATCCTTCAAAACCCAGCTCAGTTGTCACCTCCTCCTGAAAGTAGCCCGATTGCCTTGCTTTGGATCCTGTTAAACCACCCTCTGCCAACCCTGTCTTATTCACTGTGATATCAGGAGCTGGCCAGTGTTTTTGCAGGGAGGGTTGGAGAAGGAAGCATAACCAGTTCTAAACTCCACTGTCCTCTGCTGAATTATGCCCATCCCTTCCTCAGTGGAACAGAAAGGGGAACAGATGCATTTTCTAAACCAGGGAGCTCTCCAAGGAAGCCTCAGACCTGATATGCCCTGATTGCAGACGTCTGGCCCCAGTGGTCTTACTCTCTCACTAACCTCACCAACCTGTCTCTGTCTGTTCCCTTCCCTCTTCTCCCTCTTAAAGCATAAATAAGAGATGCTGTGGTTTGAGAAAAGAACAGGGTCTGGAGCCCCGCAGACTGGCTGGAGTCCTGGCTGCAATGCTTCAAAGCCCCGGGAGCCTCAATTTCGTCACCTGTTGGTGGGACAGGTGCCCTCCCTGAAGGGTGGTTAAGCAGCTCAGAGACCTTGTACCTGGGGCATTGAGGCAGAGTCTGGCATATGGGAGGGTCTCAGGTATGGCTGTAACCAGGCACTCCAGGCCAGCAAGGTTCAACTTCTCCTCCTGAGGGAAGGGAGGAAATGAGGCTGAGGGATGTGTTCCTCAATTTCTAGCTTTTCTCTTTTGGATCCAGTTCTTCTGTTCATTCCCTGTTATCCTCTGTCTTCCTGGGCCTCAGTTGTCCCATCTGAAAAATGGGTACAGCTAGATTCCCTCTTTGTTCTATCAGGCTATTGTGAGGCTCAGGGCAGGCGGGCAGTTTATAAACACTCCATGCTGATATCACAACGGATCTGATTCCTGATTCCTGCCTCACCCGTTTACCAGCCATGGAACATGGCCTGTCTATGCCTCAGTTTCATCTGTAAAATGGAACAAACAATAGTCCCTCTTCCACATGGAGTGGTTGCGAACGGCACCTGAGGTAGAATAAGCACCTAGTAAAATTTAGAGGACCGGGTGCAGTGGCTCACACCCAGCACTTTGAGAGGCCTAAGGTCAGGAGCTGGAGACCAGCCAGGGCAATATAGCGAGATCCCATCTTTACAAAAAATTTAAAAATTAGGTGGGCATAGTGGCCCACACCTGTAATCCCGGCTACTCAGGAGGCTTAGGTGAGAGGACTGGTTGAGCACACGAGCTTGAGGCTGCAGGGAGCTGTGATCACACCACTGCACTCTAGCTTGGGCGACAGAGCAGATCCTGTTTTGGAAAAAAACAAACCCAAAAAAACAGCTTAGAGACCGTGATGGTTACCAGTAGACAGGAGGCGGGGGCAGGATGGGGAGTGGTCTGCAAGGAAGGGGTGCTGGCCTGTGGAGGCTTCTAGATGGTTCTTCCAAGCCCTAAGGACGGTTTCCAGCATCTGAGGTGCCTAAGGCTGCTGGAAGCTCTCCTTTCCTCTGCCACCTTCCCTTAAATCTGCAGCTGATGTGTTTGGGCTGGGCTGGACAACAGCAGCTTCGGGGTCATCTGCAGAGCCACTGCGTGGGTGGCAGGGCCAGTGTGACCGGCCCGAGTCTCTCTTCTCCCCTCACCCCACCTGCCCCCAAGCCTGGCTGTTGTTTGAAACCTCCCTGGCCCCACTCCCAGCTCGGCCCCTGCCACCTGGGAACCAAACTGATAATCCTTCTTAGAGGCTAAAAATAGCCCTGGATTGGGGAACAGAAAGAGAATGGGGCTTTGTACTGACACGGGAGGTGGGTTGGGGGGAATGAGCAGAGGATCCCCCCCGCTCCAGGGGTCTGAGCGAGAAGGACTGGTCCCCACGGCTTCCTGAACCCCCAAGGACTCCGGCACTGCTCAGCAGATCAGAGTTATGCACATAGGTTTGTTTTGTTTTGCTTTCAATCTAGCTGGAAATACAGGACTATGTCCTGGGTTGTGAAAAAGGGAATTAATTCAGATCCCAGATGTCTGGGCCTCCCAGAGATGAAAACACACACACACACGTGCATATATTGACTCACTCACCCGCCCCTGCAGCCTGGCCTGCTGTCTGGGGTCACCTGATTCCTGCAGCCAGAGGCTCAGATGGGAGCACGTGATGTTCTGGAAGGAAGGGGGCTGTTTGCAGATAACCACAGCCTGCCTCTGCACCCGGTCCTGGCTGTCCCTTCCAGATGGCCCTGTGTCTTCCACTCTGAGCCTCTATGAGTAGGGGCCTCACACAGGGTGCTAGTGACCAGAGATGCCACCAGTTGAGGTACCACTCCCCCCAAAGACTCCAAGGTGGACCTCTAGTCCAAGGTTCCGCCTTACCTGAGCCCCTTATTTCTGGACACATTCTTGCCCTCTACATTCTGGTCCTGCTGCCTCCCCAGCTTAATCCACAGCAACTGCTACTTGCTGGGCTTCCAACTCACCAAGCTCACTTGTACCATGTTTGCACCCCAGACAGTCACATACATGTCTGACTGTGTCATCATTCATATCTCAGCTCAAATGTCACCTCCTCCAAGAAGTCTTCTCAGACTACCACCAGAGAGGCCACCATATTATTCTGTCTCCTGATCCTGTGTAGTTCCTTCAAGCCTCTTGTCCCAGTTGATCTGTTTCATTGGGGTGCCTTCTTCACCCCAAGGCATAAGTTTCATGAAAGAAAGTGGTTTGAGTCACAGCTGTATTCTCAGAGCTTCAGATAGGGCTGGACACATTAGATGCCAACTAAATGTTTGCTACATGGATGAGTAGAATAGACAGATGGACAGGTGGGAGGGTGCAAGGACGTTAGCTCAGGTGGTCAAACTCTCTAGAAAAATAACCCACCCTTAATAGGCATGGTTGGATTGATCTCCATAAACATTCTCATAAAGGAAACTTGGGAACTGGGAAGCCCAACACGCAAAGCAAGAAGTGACTGGATACAGATCACAGGTCACTCAGTCAGCAAGGGGCAGAGTCAAGGCTAGAAGCTCCCTTGGGTGAGGAGGGGGCTGCTTTGCCCCCACAGTGGGCTCAGGGTTCATAGGATCCTGTGGAGGCCTCCCCAGGCCTACCTCTGCTGATTCAAGTTTCCCCAAAAAGCAAGCTTCTCCTTCTATTTGCCCTGTAAGCTCTCAGGGTACTAGGAGCTCAGCATGCAATTTTTGAGATGGAGTTTTGCTTTTGTTGCCCAGGCTGGAGTGCAGCAGCGCAATCTCGGCTCACTGCAACCTCTGCCTCCTGGGTTCAAGCAATTCTTTTGCCTCAGTTACCCGAATAACTAGGATTACAGGTGTTTGCCATCACGCCTGGATAATTTTTGTATTTTTAGTAGAGTTGGGGTTTCACCATGCTGGCCAGGCTGGTTTCGAACTCCTGACCTCAAGTGATCCATCTACAGCGGCCTCCCAAAGTGCTGGGATTACAGGTGTAAGCCACCATGGCTGGCCACAATTTTTCTTTCTTAAAGAGATAGGGTCTCGTTCTGTTGCCCAGACTGGAGTGCAGTGGCACCATCGCAGCTCACTGCAGCCTTGAACTCTTGGACTTAAGTGATCCTCCTGCCTCAGCCTTCCAAGCAGCTGGGACCACAGGAGCATGCCATCACACCCAGCTCCTTTTTGTTAGATAGGGTCTCGGTATGCTGTCCAGGCTGGTCTTGCACTCCTGGTCTTGAGCCATTCTCCCACTATGGCTTCCTAAGGTGCTAGGATTACAGACACAAGCCACCACACCCAGCCTCCGCATGAAATTTCTTAACGTCTATGCCCCTGGCAGCTCAGGAGCCTCGGTAAACTGGGCCATGCCCCCTGAGTATCCCCAGCCTCCTTCCCTATTCCACCTTCTTGGAACCATTCCCTGGCAACCATCTCTCCTATCAGCCCCCTCAAAAGCTACAACCAATACTGGACCATGAGGATCCCCCAGCAGGTGCCCGCCCAGCTCTGGCCTGGTGCTGGCTGCGGGAAAGAAGTGAAGAGGGGCCTCCACCTCCTCACCCTTCTGGAATCATCTCTGTCTTCTGCAGCTCTATTCAAGCTCTGGTTATCTCAGCCCCATGCCATCCAGATGCCATGATTCCCAAGACCAGCCCAAGCCCCCAGGCCTCTGCACCAGTGCTCTTTTTCCGACACGCCTCCACCCTCTTCCCTGGGCCGGTTCACACTTGCCTTTCAAGTCCTGGATCAGATTTAAATCCCTATTTAAGAGGCCTCCCCTGCTCTTCCTACATTAGGCAGAGCCCCCTCCCCAGCCAATCCCCTCCCTCCCCTAGGGCTTTCTTCGGAGCCAGCCCTGGCTCCCTAGAGGTTGGAGTACTCAAGTCGGCCTCTAAGTCTCTCCCCAATAAGTGACGGTCAGGCCAGGGTGAGACCTCCAGGGGCCCCCAGCATCCCAGAGTAAGTGGGGAGGTCCATCAGGGAGGCCTCAAGGCTGAGGGAAGAGAGAGGATCTGATCTCTGGGGGTTGGAGGGAAAGAATGAACAGTCCCCAGCCCCAAAGGTGGCGTAGTGGGGCAGGGCTAGTGGTGGGGGATTAGCATCTGATTGTTACTCAGAGACAGGATTAAGTATACGTGTGGGAGTGTGAGGGGAGCCCACTTGGGCTATTACTGGTAAAAAAAAAAAAAAAAAAAAAAAAAGTAAA
Source organism: Chlorocebus sabaeus (assembly GCF_047675955.1). Lineage (NCBI taxonomy): Eukaryota > Metazoa > Chordata > Mammalia > Primates > Cercopithecidae > Chlorocebus > Chlorocebus sabaeus. Next base: position 54,435,002 of record NC_132909.1, read on the forward strand.
AATAAAAACAGCATTATGGTAGTACAATCAACAGGCAAGAAGCTGTACATGTTTAAAGTGTGAGATCCAACACTTTTTTTTTTTTTTGAGATGGAGTCTCGCTCTGTCACCCAGGCTGGAGTGCAATGGCGTGATCTAGGTTCACTGCAAGCTCCACCTCCAGGTTCAAGCAATTCTCCTGCCTCAGCCTCCCACGTAGCTGGGATTACAGGCACGTACCACCACGCCCAGCTAATTTTGTGTTTTTAGTAGAGATGAGGCTTCTCTACGTTGGCCAGGCTGCTCTTGAACTCCTGACCTCAGGTGATCCGCCCACCTCAGCCTCCCAAAGTGCTGGGATTACAGGCGTGAGCCACCACACCTGGCCTACCTTTTTCTTTTTTTTTTGAGATGGAGTCTCTATTGCCCAGGCTGGAATGCAGTGGCATGATCTTGGCTCACTGCAACCTCCACTTCCCGGGTTGAAGTGATCCTCTTCCCTCAGCCTCCTGAGTAGCTGGGATCACAGGCATCCACTACCATGCATGGCTAATTTTTTTGTGTGTTTTTAGTGGACATGGGGTTTCACCACGTTGGCCAGGCTGCTCTTGAACTCCTGACCTCAGGTGATCTGCCCGCCTCCGCCTCCTGAAGTGCTGAGATTACAGGCATGAGCCACGGCACCTAGGAGATCCAACACATTTTGACATAGGTACACACCCATGAAATCAGCCTCTCAATCAAGATAATGAACAGGACGCTGGAGGCTGGGTGAGCTATACCTAGTCCAGCAGCCTTTACCAGGTCCAAGGTAACAGGATCTTTATCTATAATCGTCTCTATGTTCCTGGGGCAGATAACTGTGAGAGAACTAACAGCAAGGTGCCTTGCAAGCCAAGAAATAAACAGATTTCTTTTTCCCTTTTCCTTTTTTTTTTTTTTTTTTTTGAGACAGAGTCTCGCTCTGTTGCCCAGGCTGGAGTGCAGTGGCATGATCTCGGCTCACTGCAACCTCCACCTCTCGGGTTCAAGCGATACTACTGCCTCAGCCACCTTGAGTAGCTGGAATTACAGGTCCATGCCATGATGCCCGGCTAATTTTTGTATTTTTAGTAGAGACAGGGTTTCTCCATGTTGGCCAGGCTGGTCTCAAACTCCTGGCCTCGAGTGATCCACCTGCCTTAGCTTCCCAAAGTGCTGGGATTACAGGCATGAGCCACTGCACCCAGTCCCGTTTTTTCTTTTTTTTAAAGACAGTATCTGGCTCTGTTGCTCAGGCTGGAGTGCAGTGGTGAGATTGCAGCTTATTGCTACCTCTGCCTCTTGGGCCTAAGTGATCCTCCCATCTCAGCCTCCCAAGTAGCTAGGACTATACAGGTGGGTGCCACCACGCCCAGCTAATTTTTGTACTGTTTTGTAGAGGTGGGATTTCACCATGTTGCCCAGGCTGGGCTCAAGCGATCCTCTTGCCTTGGCCTCCCAAAGTGCTGGGATTACAGGCATGAATCACCGCGCCCAGCCATAAGCAGAAATTTGACCCAAACACTTGGGAAAGTTGAAGAAAACCTTGCTAACGCATATGTCATGTTAGGAAACTCTTTCTCGATCTGAACTAACAAAACTGTGGTACACCAAACAACAAGTTATGAAATAGGACACGTAAAACCTTTTCAACTAGAAGGTATTTAGTTTTGTTTTTGTTTTGCGATAGGGTCTTGCTCTGTTGCCCAGGCTGGACTACAGTGGCACGATCACAGCTCACTGCAGCCTCAACCCCTCAGGGCTCGGCTCAGGTGATCCTCCCATCTCAGTCTCCTGAGTATCTGGAACCACAGACACACGCCACCAGCCTGCCTAATTTTAATATTCTTTATAGAGATGGCGGGGAGGGTCTCACTATGTTGCCTGGGCTAGTCTCAAACTCCTAGGTTCAAGCAGTCCTCCCGCCTCAGCTTCCCAAAGTGCTGGGATTATAGGCATGAGCCACCACAGCCAGCCTGAACTAGAAGATTTATTTTTATTTTTTGACAGGGTTTCTCTATGATGGCCAGGCTGGTCTCGAACTCCTGACCTCAGGTGATCCACCTCCCTCGGCCTCCCAAAGTGCTGGGATTATAGGCATTAGCCACCATGCCTGGCCTGAACTAGAAGTTTTAAAACAGCAAATGGGGTAATAAAAGCAAAGACGGCCAGGGGCAGTGGCTCACACCTGTAATCCCAGCACATTGGGAGGCTGAGGCAGGTGGATCACCTGAGGTTAGGAGTTTGAGACTAGCCTGACCACATGGCGAAACCTCGTCTCTATTAGGCCGGGTGCAGTGGCTCACACCTGTAATCCCAGCACTTTGGGAGGCCGAGGGGGGCAGATCACGAGGTCAGGAGATTAAGACCATCCCAGCAAACATGGTGAAACCCCGTCTCTACTAAAAATACAAAAATTAGCCAGGCATGGTGCTATGTGCCTGTAATCCCAGCTACTTGGGAGACTGAGGCAGGAGAATCACTTCAGCCTGGGAGGCAGAGGTTGCAGTAAGCCGAGATCGCACCATTGTAGCCTGGGCAACAAGAGCGAAACTCTGTCTCAAAAAAAAAAAAAAAAAAAAAAAAAAAAAGGAAGAAAAAGAGGAGGAAGATACAACATGGATAAACCTTGAGGACGTTATGTTGAATGAAATAAACCAGTCACAAGAGGACAAATCCTGTATGATTCCACTTATACAAGGTCTCTAGAGTAGTCCCATTCATAGAGACAGAAAGTAGCATGGGACCAGGTGCGGTGGCTCACGCCTGTAATCCCAGCACTATGAGATGCCGAGGCGGGCGGATCACCTGAGGTCAGGAGTTCGAGACCAGCCTGGCCAACATGGTGAAACCCCGTCTCTACTAAAAATACAAAAAGTAGCCGGGCATGGTGGCGGGCACCTGTGGTCCCAGCTACTCGGGAAGCTGAGGCAGGACAATCACTTGAACTCAGAAGGCAGAGGTTCCAGTGAGCTGAGACTGCACCACTGCACTCCAGCCTGGGCAACAGAGCAAGACTCAGTCTCAAAAAAACAAAAACAAAAACTATCTGAAAGCTCTAATGCTGCAATATCCAGGATGGTAGCCATTAGCTATGTGTGCCCATTTAAATTTAAATACATTAAAATTAGTTAGGTTGATCTCTGTGGCTCACGCCTGTAATCCCAGCATTCTGGGAGGCTGAGGCAGGCAGATCACCTGAGGTCAGGAGTGCGAGACCAGCCTGGCCAACATGGTGAAAGCCCGTCTCTACTAAAATACAAAAAATTAGCTGGGCATGGTGGTACGTGCCTGTAATCCCAGCTACTCGGGAGGCTGAGGCAGGAGAATCACTTGAACCTGGGAGGTGGAAGTTGCAGTGAGCTGAGATCGCACCACTGTACTCCAGCCTGGGTGACAGAGCAAGACTCCGCCTAAATAAAATAAAATAAAATAAAATAAAATAAAATTAGCTGGGTGTGGTGGCTTTTGCCTGTAATCCCAGGCTGAAGTTGGAGGATTGCTTGAGGCCAGGAATTTGAGACCAGGCTGGACAACATAGACAGACCCCCATCTCTTAAAAAAAATAAAATAAAAATATTCAGGCTGGCTGCGGTGGCTCATGTCTGTAACCCCAGCACTTTGGGAGGTCAAGGCGGGAGGATCATGTGAGCCCAGGAGTTTAAGACCAGCCTGGACAACACAGTGAAACCTCACCTCCACTTCAAAAAAAAAAAAAAAATCAGCAAGGCCTGGTGGTGTCTGCCTGTAGTCCTAGTTACTCAGGAGGCTGAGGTGGAAGGATGACAAGCCTGGGAGATCTAGCCTGCAGGGAGCTGTGATCACACCACCACACTCTTTAACCTGGGCAACAGAGTGAGACCCTGTCTCAAAAAAAAAAAAAAAAAAAAAAGGTTTAAATAAAATGGTTTTAATAAATATGTTGCCCTAACAACATTTGTATGCTCAATAGCCACATGTAGCCAGTGGCTACCACTTTGGACGGTACAGATATGGAACATTTCCATCATTGTAGAAAGTTTTAGGCCAGGTATGTTGGCTCACGCCTGTAATCCCAGTACTTTGGGAGGTTGAGGTGGGCGGATCACCTGAGGTCGGAAATTTGAGACCAGCCTGACCAATAAGGAGAAACCATCTTTACTAATAATATGAAAAAATTAGCCGGGCGTGGTGGCACATGCCTGTGATCCCAGCTACTAGGGAGGATGAGGCAGGAGAATCGCTTGAACCTGGGAGGCACAGGTTGCGGTGAGCCAAGATGGTGCCATTGCACTCCAGCCTGGGCAACAAGAGGGAAACTCCATCTCAAAGAAAAAAAAAAAGAAAAAAAGAAAAGAAAAGAAAATTCTACTGGAGGCCGGGTGTGGTGGCTCATGCCTATAATCCCAGCACTTTAGGAGGCTGAAGTGGGCAGATCACGAGGTCAGGAGATCGAGACCATCCTGGCTAACATGGTGAAACCCCGTCTCTACTAAAAATACAAAAACTTAGCTGGGCGTGGTGGCGGCACCTGTAGTCCCAGCTACTCGGGAGGCTGAGGCAGGAGAATCACTTGAACCCAGAAGGCGGAGGTTGCAGTGAGCCAAGATTGCGCCACTGTACTCCAGCCTGGGCGACAGAGCAAGATTCTGTCTCAAAAAAAAAAAAAGAAAAAAGAAATAAAATTCTACTGGACAGTATCACTCTAGAGAGAAAAGACAAGTAGCAGTTGGAAGGGAATCTATAAATGGAAGAAAGAAATGGCACTGGGTGAGTTTCTCATTTGGATTGCTATTCATTGGAGATAAAAACTGGCTTAAAGATTAAGAGGATAGGGCTGGGTGTGGTGGCTCATACCTATAATGCCACTGCTTTGGGAGGCTGAGGTGGGAGGATTACTTGAGGCTAGGAGTTTGAGACCAGCTTTGGCAACATAGTGAGACCCTGTCTCTACCAAAAAAAAAAAAGAAAGAAAGAAAAAAGAAAAAGCTGGGTTAAGTGATACATGCCTGTAGTCCCAGCTACTCAGGAGGCTGAGGTAGGAGGATCCTTTGAGCCCAGAAGCTATGATTGCACCACTGCACTCCAGCCTGGGAGAGCAAGAGAGACTGTCTCTTAAAAAAAAGAAAAAGAAAAAGAAAAAGAAAGAAAGAAAGAAGGAAAGAAAGAAAGAAAGGAAGGAAGGAAGGAAGAAAAGAAAAGAAAAGAAAAAAAAGAAAAGAAAAGAAAAGAAAAGAAAAGAAAAGAAAAGAAAAGAAAAGAAAAGAAAAGGAGCCAGAGCCCCATATTCTACATTAAAAGTCTGAGTACATCTCTTGCTGACCCTTAGCCCATGGATATTGGATGTACTCCAAATAGCCCTGCTGAGGCTAACAGAACCAGGCCGAGATTTCATCCACTACCCACCACAGAAGAAACAGACTTTAGAGTCTGAGTCCAGCCAGGTTAACTGCCTGATAAAAAATAAATGTTAAAAAATCAATGTTCTTCAAAGGAACATAACAGAATCCAGAGACTCTGCAACATATCTTCCACAATGTCCAGAACTCAATCCAAAATTACTCGACATCTCACAATATAGGAAAACAGGACCCATGCTCAGGAAAGAACGAAGTTAAAGGAGACTGGCCCTGAAGTAACCCAGATGTTGGAATTAGCAGAAAGGTCTTTGAGGCAGCTATTATGTCTGTAACTCCAGCACTTTGAGAGGCCAAGGTGGGTGGATCACAAGAGCTCAGAAGTTCAAGACCAGTTGAGCAACATGGTGAAACACTGTCGCTACAAAAAATACAAAAATTAGCTGAGCATGGTGGCATAAGCCAGTAGTCCCAGCTACTTGGGGGGGCTGAGGTAGGAGGATCGCTTGAGCCCAAGAGGTTGAGGCTGCAGTGAGCTGTGATTGATTGCACTACTGCATTCCAGCCTGGGCAACATAGTGAGACCCTGTCTCAAAAACAAACAAACAAAACAAAACAAAAAACAAATGGAAATTCTAAAATTTAAAAATATAGACTATCTGAAATTTTAAAATTCACTGTGTGGGCTTGATAGCAGATTGGAGATGACAAAAGAAAGTGTTAACAAATTTAAAGACAGATTGATAGCAAATATCCAAACTGAAGAACAGAGAAAAAAAAAGTTTAAGTAAAAATGGATAGTGGTAATGGTTGCACAACACTTTGAATGTACTTAATACTACTAAGTTGCACACTTAAACATGGTTAAAATGGTTAATTTCATATTACATATATTTTGCCTCAATTTAGAAAGTGTATAGAGCCTTGGTATTTTCTGGATGATATCAAAAGGTCTAACTTATGGCTGGGCATGGTGGCTCCCGCCTGTAATCCCAGCACTGTAGGAGACTGAAGTGGGCAGATCACTTGAGGTCAGGAGTTTGAGACCAGTCTGGCCAATATGGTGAAACCCTGTCTCTAACAAAATACAAAAATTAGCTTGGCTTGGTGGCGTGTGCCATTGAGGGGGAGGAAGAAGGGTGGCGGGGGAGGAGGAAGGGTGGGGGAGGAGGAGGAAGGGTAGGGGGAGGAGGGGGAGGAAGAGGGGGAGGAGGAGGTTGAAGAAGAGGAGGGGGAAGAGGAGGGGGAGGAGGGGGAAGAGGGGAGGAGGGGAACAGGAGGAGGACTAGGGGGAAGAGGGGGAGGACAAGGGGGAGGAGGAGGAGGACGGAGAGGACAAGAAGGAAGAGAGAAGGAAGAGAGGGGGAGGAGGAGGAGGAGAAGGGGGAGGAGGGGAGAAGGAAAGAAGAAAATAAAGAAGAGGAAGGCTATAAAGGTACAGTCCACATTCACGTAAGTCGTTATGCTAGGGAGCTGGTCGGGGTTGGGATGGGAGCCAGTGAACCTGTCTTGTGTTTTACTGATCATAGCTCACTGCAGCCTCCACTTCCTGAGCTCAGGTGATCCTCCCAGCTCAGCTCCCCAAGTAGCTGGGATTACAGGTGTGCACCACCTCGCCCGGCTAATGTTTTAATTTTTTGTAGAGATGGGGTTTCACCATGTTGCCAGGCTGGTCTCAAACTCTTAGGCGATCTGCCTGCCTTAGCCTCCAAAAGTACTGGGGTTACAGGCATGAACCACCACAGTCTTGCTCTGTCGCCCAGGCTGGAGTGCAGTGACGCAATCTTGGCTCATAGCAAGCTTCGCCTCCTGGGTTCACGCTTTCTCCTGTCTCAGCCTCCCAAGTAGCTGGGACTACAGGAGTCGGCCACCATGCCTGGCTAATTTTTTGTATTTTTAGTAGAGATGTGATTTCACTGCATTATCCAGGATGGTCTCAATCTCCTGACCGCGTGATCCACCCGCCTTGGCCTCCCAAAGTGCTAGGATTACAGGCGTGAGCCACCACGCCTGGCCTATAAAGAGTGGGTTTAAGGGTGACTTCTTAAAAAAAATTTTTTTTGAGACGGAGTTTTGTTCCTGTTGCCCAGGCTAGAGTGCAATGGCAGGATCTCAGCTCATTGCAACCTCCGCCTCCCGGGTTCAAGCAATTCTCCTGCCTCAGCCTGCTGAGTAGCTGGGATTACAGGCGCCCACCACCATGCCCAACTAATTTTTTGTATTTTTAGCAGAGATGGGGTTTCACCATGCTGGCCAGGCTGGTCTCGAACTACTGGCCTCAGGTCATCTGCCTGCCTAGGCCTCCCAAAGTGCTGGGATTACAGGTGTGATCCACCATGACTGGCTGACTTATTAAAATTTTTTTTTTAAATTGTGGTAAAATACTCATAACGTTTATCATTAATTGTGTTTAATTATACACTTCAGTGGCATTAAATATCTCACATGGTTGTGTAACCATAACCACCATCCATCTCCGGAATTCTTTCAGGTTGCAAAACTGAAACTGGCCAGGCGCGGTGGCTCACACCTGTAATCCTAGCACTTTGGGAGGCCGAGGCGGACGGATCATGAGGTGAAGAGATCAAGACCATCCTGGCCAACATGGTGAAACCCTGTCTGCACTAAAAATACAAAAATTGGCTGGGCGTGGTGGCACGCACCTGTAATCCCAGCTACTCTGGAGGCTGAGGCAGGAGAATCGCTTGAACCCGGGAGGCAGAGGTTACAGTAAGCTGAGATCACGACACTACACTCCAGCTCAGTAACAGTGAAACTCCATCTCAAAACAACAACAAAAAACCTGAAACTCCATGCCCAATAATCAATAATTCGCTGTTCCCTCTCCTCTGGCATCCACCATTCTACTTTCTCTATGAATCTGGTGACGCAAGGGGCCTCATATAAGTGGAATCACACAGTATTTGCCCTTTTGTGACTGGCTTATTTCACTTACCATAATGTCCTCAAGGTTCATCCATATGACGTTTCACCCTTCCCTTTTAAGGCTGAATCAGGCTGGGTGCAGTGACTCACGCCTGTAATCCCAGCACTTTGGGAGGCTGAGGCGGGTGGATCATTTGAAGTCAGGAGTTCAAGACCAACCTGGGCAACATGGTGAAACCCAGTCTCCACTAAAAATGCAAAAATTAGCTGGGTGGGGTGGTTCACGCCTGTAAGTCCCAGATGCTTGGAAGGCTGAGGCATGAGAATTGCTTGAGCCAAGATCAAGGCGGAGGTTGCAGTGAGCTGAGATCGTGCCACTGCACTCCAGCCTGAATGACAGAGTGAGACTCTGTCTCAAGGAAAAAGAAAAAAAGGCCGAATCATATTCCAGTGTATGTATATATTAAGAGTGACTTTTTAAATAGAAAATTATAGTACAAGGAAATGAAAAGGTTTCCATTGAAGGTATGGTCGATACAGGAGACGGGCTGAGAGGGGCATTTTTTGGTAGGGAATGAGCCGCTTACCCCCACCTCACTACTTAAGAAACCAATTCTCTTTTTTTTTTTTTGAGACAGAGTTTCACTCTTGTTGCCCAGGTTGGAGTGCAATGGCGCAATCTTGGCTCACTGCAACCTCAGCCTCCCGGGTTTAAGTGATTCTCCTGCCTCAGCCTCCCGAGTCGCTGGGACTACAGGCGCCTGCCACCACGCCCAGTTAATTTTGTATTTTTAGTAGAGACGGGGTTTCACCATGTTGGCCAGGCTGGTCTGGAACTCCTGAACTTAAATGATTCACCCACCTCGGCCTCCCAAAGTGCTGGGATTACGGGCGTCAGTCACCGTGCCCAGTCACCATTCTCATTTCACAGATAAACAAACAGTCTTGGAGAGATGCTGGATCACCTACACAGGGTCACATAGCTGACAAATGGCCAGGCAATACTTTGACCCCAGTTCTGTGGCACTGGGCATTCCAGACGGACATAGGCCCAGAGACACTCAGCTCATCAGCAGTAGCCTCAGAATTATTTAAACACAGCTGGGTGCGGTGACTCATGCCTGTAATCCCAGCACTTTGGGAGGCTGAGGTGGGCGGATCACCTGAGGTCAGGAGTTTGAGACCAGCCTGGTCAACATGATGAAACCCCATCTTTACTAAAAATACAAGAATTAGCTGGGCATGGTGGCGGGCGCCTGTAATCCCAGCTACTCAAGAAGCTGAGGCAGGAGAATCGCTTGAACCCGGGAGGCGGAGGTTGCAGTGAGCCGAGATCGCTCTATTGCACTCCAGACTGGGGACAAGAGTGAGACTTGTCTCAAAAAAAAAAAAAAAAAAAAAAAAAAAAAAAAAAAGATTACTGGAAAACAGGACTTGCCTTCATGCTTCTATTCATTGTCCACTGCCACCTCTCTGTCCCCACCCTACTACTCCAGTCTTTGGCTTTTGGCCATCAGTCACAGTCTCCCATGGCCAATCCCAAGTGGTCAATTCCTCTAAGCATGAAACTGGGACCCTTGTAGCATCTCCTCCCCTTGTCCATCCCTCCTTCACAGAATCATGACCTCCTGCTTCCCCTCCTCTCGGCTGTTTTCTCTAATTTGTGCCGGTTTTTCTCCCTAAACTATGCCAGTCCTGGATCCCCTCACACCATCCACTCTCCCCAGGAAATTCACCTGCCTGGAAGCTACGGTCAGCACGTCCATGCTGTCAGTTTCCAGATTTCTGCTGCTCCCAGGTCGCCATCCCGCCAAAGTCAAACCTGCTTCCCCCAACACCTCCCATCTGCGTGCTGCCCAGACACGTCAGGGCTGAAGTCATCTCCCACAGAGCCTGCTTTCCTCCTCCCCTGGCTTCTTGGCCAAGATGTCACCCTCCACCCAGTCTTCAGGGACAAAATTCTGAGAGTCATCTCTGACTCCATCTCACACCCTCTTGGCACTCAACTCCTCACTAAGCCCTGGGATTGCATCCATCTTTCCCGTGATGGTCCCTCCTCTGACCAATTTCCACGGCCCCCATTTCTTGATTGAATCATGGTAGCCGCCTCCCCACTCAGCACCCAGGTCTTTCTTCCTGCCTGCAAATCAGACCTGCCGTTTCAAATCCTGTAAGTGCTCCCACTGGCCTGGCACTGTCCTCCCCAGCAAATGGACCTTGGCAAATGCCATTCCCCTACCAGTAATGCCCTCCCTTCAGCCTGCCAAATTCTTCCCAGCTCTTCACAACCCTGTTCAACAGACAGTTCCTCTAGGAGGGCCTTCCAATCGCCCCTGAGCTGGGTCAGGGGACACTCCCATCCTGGGTTCTCCTACCTCATCTTTCTCAGGGGCAACAATGTGGAGTCTCGCTGTGTCACTCAGGCTGGAGTGCAGTGACACAATCTCTGCTCACTGCAATCTCCACCTCCCAGGTCAAGCGATTCTCCTGGGTAACTGGGATTATAGGCGTGTGCCACCACGCCCGGCTAATTATTGTATTTTTAGTAGAGACGAGTTTTCACCATGTTGGTCAGGCTGGTCTCAAACCCTTGACCTTGTGATCTGCCCGCCTCGGCCTCCCAAAGTGCTGGGATTACAGGAGTGAGCCATCATGCCTGGCCTTTTTTGTTTTTGTTTTTTTTTAAAGACAGAGTCTTGTTCTGTCGCCTAGGCTGGAGGTGCAGTGGTGTGATGTCAGCTCACTGCACCCTCCACCTCCCAGGTTCAAGCGATTCTCCTGCCTCAGCCTCCCAAGTATCTGGGACCACAGGCATGCACCATGATGCCCGTCTAATTTTTTTTGTATTTTTAGTAGAGACAGGGCTTCATCATCTTGGTCAGGCTGATCTCGAACTCCTGATTTCAAATGATCCACCTGCCTCGACCTTCCAAAATGCTGGGATTACAGGAATAAGCCACTGTGCCCAGCCATGGACAACTGTTTTTTGTGTTTTTGTTTTTGAGACAGGGTCTTGCTTTGTTGCCCAGGCTGAAGTGCAGTGGCATGATCAAAGTTCACTGCAGTTTTGACTTCCCAGGCTCAAGTGATCCTCCTACCTCAACTTTCTGAGTAGCTGGGATTACCACACCCAGCTTTTTTTTTTTTTTTTTTTTTTTTTTTTTTTTAAGACAGCCTGTTGCCCAGGCTGGAGCATAATGGTGAGATCTTGGTTCACTGCAACCTCCGCCTCCCAGGTTCAAGTGATTCTCCTGCCTCAGCCTCCCGATTGGATTACAGGCGTGTGCCACCATGCCCAGCTAATTTTGTATATTTTTAGTAGAGACAGGGTTTCACCCTGTTGGTCAGGTTGGTCTCGAACTCCTGAGCTCAAGAGATCCACCCACCTCAGCCTCCCAAAGTGCCGGGATTACAGGCATGAGCCACTGTGCCTGGCCCGGCCAATTTAAAATAATAATTAAAAAAAAAAATTATAGAGACGAGGTCTCACTGTTTCCCAGGCTGGTCTCAAACTCCTGGGTTCAAGTGATCCTGCTGCCTCAGCCTCCCAAAGTGCTAGGATTCCAGGTACGTGCCGCCATGCCCAGCTAATTTTTTTTTTTTTTTTTTTTTTTTGGTACAGACAGGGTTTTCCTATGTTTCCCAGGCTGGTCTCAAACACCTGGCCTCAAGTGATCCTCCCACTCCCGGCCTCCCAAAGTGCTAGGACTATAGATGTGAGCCACTGCACCCAGCCAGGGACAACTATCTTTCCCCACATCCTGGTGACGGGGACCTCTCCATTTTCCCAGCACCTGACACACGACGGCTGGCAGGGAACTGTCTACTGACTACACAAATGAATAGAAGGCTCAACTGAGACCGGGGCACCCAGGATCCCAGAGAACAACCGAGCTCCAGTTTCAGGTTTTTCCACGACCCTCTTGGCCACTTTTCCCCCATCCCTCTTCCACCTGTGCTATGAAGCACTCACTGCTCACCTTCCAAAGACTCATGCTGGCCAGCCACAGTGGCTCACGCGTGTAATCTCAGCACTTTGGGAGGCCGAGGCAGGTGGATCACCTGAGGTCAGGAGTTTGAGACCTGCCTGGCCAACATGGCGAAACCCCGTCTCTACTAAAAATACAAAATTAGCTGGGTGTGGTGGCGCATGCCTGTAATCCCAGCTACTCAGGAGGCTGAAGCAGGAGAATCGTTGAAACTGGGAGGCAGAGGTTGCGGTGAGGCGAGAGCGAAACTCCATCTCCCAAAAAAAACAAAAACAAAAACAAAACAGTTCATGCTGGCTAGGCACAGTGAGTCACACCTGTAATCCCAGTACTTCTTGGAGGCTGAGGCAAGAGGATCACTTGAGCCCAGCAGTTCCAGACCAGCCTGGGCAAGATAGTGAGACCCCGTCCCTAAAAAGCAAACAAACAAGTTAAAAATTAGCTGGGCATGGTAGTACACGCCTGCAGTCCCAGCTCCTCAGGAGGACCTCTTTCAGCCCAGGAGGTCAAGGCTGCAGTGAGCTACGATTGCACCGCTGCACTCCAGCCTGAGTGACAGAGCAAGACCCTATGTATAAAAATAAAATTTTAGGCCAGGCGCAGTGGCTCATGCCTGTAATCCCAGCACTTTGGGAAGCCGAGGCAGGCTGATTACCTGAGGTCAGGAGTTCAAGACCAGCCTGGCCAACATGGTGAAACCCCATCTCTACAAAAAAATACAAAAACTAGCTGGGCATGATGGCAGGTGCCTATAATCCCAGCTACTCAGGAGGATGAGGCAGGAGAATCGCTTGAACCCGGGAGGCCGAGGTTGCAGTGAGCTGAGATTACACCACTGCACTCCAGCCTGGGGGACAGAGCGAGACTCCATCTCAAAAAAAAAAAAAAAAGAAAAAAGTAAATATAAAATAAAATGTTAGGCTGGGTGTGGTGGCTCATGCCTGTAATCCCAGCACTTTGGTAGGCTGAGGAGGGCGGATCACTTGAGGTCATGAGTTTGACCTCAACGTGGTGAAGCCCCGTCTCTACTAATACAAAAAAATTAGCTGGGCATGGTAATCCCAGCTACTCGGGAGGCCAAGGCAGGAGAATCGCTTGAACCTGGGAAGTGGAGGCTGCAGTGAGCCAAGATCGTGCCACTGCACTCCAGCGTGGGTGACAGAGCAAGATTCCATCTCAAAAAAATAAATAAGAAAAAAAAATGTTAAAAGGCTCACATTGTTTGTTTACCGAAATACATTTATTTTCAGAAGACGCTTTCTCTCCCTCCCTCTCCCCCTGAAAGAGCAAGCCAGCATTGGCATCATGTACAGAGGCTAGCCATGAAAACAAATACAATGAAACAAAGCAAAGTGCAGTCTTGGCCAGTTCTTGATGCTGGCAAGGCTGCCAGCCCTGGCCTTGGGCACTCCACATTCTAGGGGATGTTAGCAAGTATCTGTTACCATGCCTTGAAGGACACAGCAGCAGAACCAGGTGCGGTGTCTCACACCTGTAATTCTAATACTTTGGGAAGCTGGGACGGGAGGATTGCTTGAGCCTAGCAGTTCAAGACCAGCCCAAGCAACATAGCGAGACCCTGTCTCTGTTTAAAATAAAAAACAAACACAGGCCAGGCGCGGTGGTTCATGCAGCATTTTGGGAGGCTGAGGCGGGTGGATCATGAGGTCAGGAGATCGAGACCATCCTGACTAACAGGGTGAAACCCTGTCTCTACTAAAACAAAATACACAAAAATTAGCCGGGCGCGGTGGCGGGCGCCTGTAGTCCCAGCTACTCGGGAGGCTGAGGCAGGAGAATGGCATGAACCCAGGAGGTGGAGCTTGCAGTGAGCTGAGGTTGCACCACTGCTCTCCAGCCCAGGCGACAGAGTGAGACTCCGTCTCAAAAACAAAAACAGCAGCAGCAGTAACGGAAGCCCTCAGCCTTGATGCCACGGGAAGGTGGCAGAGATTTCAGGAGGGAGCGATTCTAGGAGCTCTCCTGGCAATGCGAGTTGCCCTTGGAGGCTGTCCCGTCCCTGGAGGTCACTCAGAGGCTGGTTGGCCTTTTGCAGGTGACAGTGGCCAGAGTGGGGAAGCTGGGTCAGAATAGGTAGAGAGGCTCAGTTGGACGTGGTGGCTCATGCCTATAATCCCAGCACTTTGGGAGGCTGAGGCAGGTAGATCACCTGAGGCCGGGAGTTCCAGATCAGCCTGGTCAACATGGTGAAACCCCAGATCTACTAAAAATACAAAAATTAGCGGGGCATGGTGGTGCATGCCTGTAATCCCAGCTGCTCAGGAGGCTGAGGCAAGAGAATCACTTGAACCCGGGAGGCGGAGGTCATAGTGAGCCGAGATCACACCACTGCATTCCAGCCTGGGTAACAGCATGACTCTGTCTCCAAAAGAGAAGAGATAGAGATATGGAGGCTGACGGTGGAGAAGGTGGCAGAGACAGGAGCCTGGGGGAGGGGTGCTGAGGTCTGGGTAGGGTGTCTTCAAGGGGTGGGGGTGGCAGGTTGGGATGAGTATCTGGGGTAGATCTGGAAATTGCCTGCTTTGGCAGGAATACGGGGACACACAGCCTAGGGGTGGGAGGGGGTGAGGAGAGCCAGGTGGGCAAATTCCAGGCATGGAATTCTACGATGGTACCATCTGAGAGGGGGTAAAACAACAGGGTGAGGGCAGGAGCCGTGGAGCTCCAGGGTCCCCAGGCATCTACTTAACAAACCTTTTTTTTTTTTTTTTTTCCCTGAGACAGGATTCCACTGTTGCCCAGGCTGGAGTGCAGTGGCGGGATCATCACTCACTGCAGCCTCGAACTCTTGGGTTCAAATGATTCCCCCGCCTCAGCCTCCCAAGTAGCTGAGACTACAGGCACCCAGGCCACTACACCCAGCTAATTTTTTTTCTTGAGACAGAATTTTGCTCTTTTTGCCCAGGCTGGAGTGCAACGGCAGATCTCGGTTCATTGCAACCTTCGCCTCTCGGGTTCAAGCGATTTTTCTGCCTTAGCCTCCTGAGTAGCTGCAGTTACAGGCATGTGCCACCACATCTGGCTAATTTTTTTGTATTTTTAGTACAGATGGCTTTCACCATGTTGGTCAGGCTGGTCTCAAACTCGACCTCAGGTGATCCACCCACCTTGGCCTCCCAAAGTGCTGGGATTGCAGGTATAAGCCACTGTGCCCAGCCGTCACCCAGCTAATTAAAAAAAAAAAAAAATTTTTTTTATAGAGATAGGGTCTCACTATGTTGCCCAGCTTGGTCTCAAACTCCTGGACTCAAGCCTTCCTTGAGCCTCAGCCTCTCAAAGTGTTGGGATAACAGGTGCAAGCCACTGTGTCCAGCCTCCAGGCATCCATCTGAACCTACATGCGCCTGTAGTCCTGCCCGGGTCTCAGAGGAGCTGGGGGCAGTGGGTTGAGACATTAGCAATCTGTGGACCTCAGAGCCTGCTCCTATCCTGCAGGGTGGCTCAGGCAGCTGGAGTCCTCTGTAAAATCAATTCACCATCTTTTTTTGCGGGAGATGAAGTCTTGCTCTGTCACCCAGGCTGGAGTGTAATGGCACGATCTAGGCTCACTGCAACCTCCACCTCCTGGATTCAAGTAATTCTCCTGTCTCAGCCTCCCAAGTCACTGGGACCACAGGCACCTGCCACCACGCCCAGCTAATTTTTGTATTTTTAGTAGAGATGGGGTTTTACCATGTTGGCCAGGCTGGTCTCGAACTCCTGGCCTCGAGTGATCCTCCTGCCTCAGTCTCCCAAAGTTCTGGGATCACAGGCATGAGCCACCACGCCTGGCCTCAAGTCACCATCTTGATACCCGTCCATCTAGTGAAGAAAGAAGCCACAGAGAGCCCCCACAGAGCACACGTCTTCCGTCAGCCCTCTGGGTTGGATGGGTTAGCACAGAGAAGGGCCTCCAGTGGGGAGGCAGAGGCTACCTATGGTCCCTTTAAGGGCCAGAGGTGTTTGTGTAACTGGAGGCAAAGCGCTTCCTCTTCAGATGACGGTCCAGGACCGCCCCTCCACTGGGATACACACAGATGGAATCCATCCCTCTCTCAGCAGTGGCTCTGAGTACAAGCCTATCCCTTCTCCATCTCAAGATCTCCTGGGAGGCTCCCTGTGGCTCCTGACCTGGCATTTGAGGCCTTTGTGACCTGGTCAAGTCCACCGCCCTGTCCTGGCCTCGCTGTTTGCCCTCCCACAGCCACCTTGACTCTGAGGTTCTCAGCCTAGGGTCTCCACGAGCAGATTCCCAGAGTCTGCTTCAGTTTTAGGAATGTCGCTCCAATGCCATTCCCAGATGCCAGGTCTTTGCCTGGGCCGTTCCCTCTAAGTCACTGTTCAGCATTCCGTTATCTGATGCCTGGCATGGTTAAACCTTCAAGTGGGCAGCTTACCTGTGGCTGCCTCCAGGAAGTCTCGAAGACTCCCAGCCTGGGTCAAGAGCTTCTCCTTGGTCATGCACAGTGGCTCATGCCTATAATCCCAGTGCTTTGGGAGGCCAAAGCGGGTAGATCACCTGAGGTCAGGAGTTTAAGACCAGCGTGGCCAACATGGCGAAACCTCATCTTTAGTAATAATACAAGAATTAGGTGGGTGTGGTGGCACGTGCCTGTAATCCCAGTTACTTGGGGGGCTGAGGGAGTAGAATCACTTGAACCTAGAAGGCAAAGGTTGCGATGAGCCAAGATAGTACCACTGCACACTCCAACCTGGGTGACAGAGTGAGATTCTGTCTCAAAATAAAAATAAAAACAAAAAAGAAAGGCCAAATGCAGATCCCAGCACTTTGGGAGGATGAGGCGGGCAGATGACTTGAGACCAGGAGTTCAAGACCAGTCTGGCCAGCATGGCAAAACCCCATCTCTACAAAAGAACATAAAAATTAGCCAGGTGCGGTGGCTCACAGCTGTAATCCCAGCACTTTGGGAGGCCCACGCGGGTGGATCACGAGGTCAGGAGATCGAGACCATCCTGGCTAACATGGTCAAACCCCGTCTCTACTAAAAATAGAAAAAAATTAGCCAGGCATAGTGGCGGGTGCCTGTAGTCCCAGCTACTCGGAAGGCTGAGGCAGAATGGCATGAACCTGGGAGGCGGAGCTTGCAGTGAGCTGAGATCATGCCACTGCACTCCAGCCTGGGCGACAGAGCAAGAGTCTGTCTCAAAAAAGAAAAAAAAAATGAAGAATACAAAAATTAGCCAGGCGTGGTAGCAGACACCTGTAATCCCAGCTACTCATGAAGCTGACACAGGAGAATTGCTTGAACCTGGGAGGCGGAGGCTGCAGCGAACTGAGATTGCACCACTGCACTCCAGCCTTATCGACAGACCGAGACTCTGTCTTGGGGGGGGGAAAAAAAAAAAAAAGGCCAGGCCGAGGCGGGCAGATCACCATGTCAGGAGATCAAGACCATCCTGGTCAACATGGTGAAACCCCATCTCTATTAAAAATACATTAAAAAAAAAAAAAAAAAAAAGAGGCTGGGTGTGGTGCTCACGCTTGTAATCCCAGCACTCTGGGAAGCCGAGGCAGGTGGATCACGAGGTTAGGAGATCAAGACCATCCTGGCTAACACAGTGAAACCCAGTCTCGACTAAAAAGTACAAAAAATTAGCCGGCATGGTGGTGGGCACCTGTAGTTCCAGCTAATCAGGAGGCTGAGGCAGGAGAATGGCGTGAACCCGGGAGGCGGAGCTTGCAGTGAGCTGAGATCCAGCCACTGCACTCCAGACTGGGCGAGACTCTGTCTCCAATAAAAAAAAAAAAAAAAAAAAAAAAAAAAAAAAAACCAAAAAAAAGCCTCTCCTTGCACCCTAGTTAATCTGCCTCGTAACTGACGGACACGTCTGTCTCCCCACTGAATGAGGGGTTTCCAGGAGGGCAGTAAACAAGTCCAATTGCTGTCCCAGCCCATCACTCACTCCCACTCAGGCCCCAGCCCTAATGTCACCTTTTCAGAGGGGCCCTGACTACCCAAAATAAAGTAACATCTCCTTGCTCTTCATCACGTTTCTGTCGCACAGGCTGGATTGCAGTGGTGTGATCTTCGCTCACTCACTACAACCTCTGCCTCCCTGGTTCAAGCAATTCTCCTGCCTCAGCCTCCTGAGTAGCTGGGACTACAGGTGTGCACTGCTGCACCTGGCTAATTTTTGTATTTTTAGTAGACAGGGTTTTGCCATGTTGGCCAGGCTGGTCTCGAACTCTTGACCTCAGGCGATCCACCCACCTCGGCCTCCCAAAGTGCTGGGATTACAGGTGTGAGCCACTGCGCCTGGCCCTGTTGCTTAGGTTTTGCTGTTTGTCCTCTAGGCCGCTGATGAGGCTGCCATCCCTGTATCCCTAGGGCTCCCGTCACCTATCTGAGAACGTCCTGGCTCCTCCATCCAGCTCTGGCTGCTTGGCCACTGGCTGCTGCCGCCGCTGCCCCTTCTGCTTCCTCCTCCTCCCTCTTCTCCCTCTCCTCCCCACTACTCTTCATCGCCTCTGCTTCCATACGCTCATCAGTATACTTCCCTGGCTACTTCCCTCTTCCAGTTCAGCTGAGCCCCATTGCGTGGAGGCGAAAGGGAGAAGCATTGGCCACCGAGTGGTCCTCCTCTCCTTCCTCCTGCCAGCTTCCTCAGCCTTCAAGGTTCGAGCACCCCAGCACAGGTGACCACTGCACATACAGGATGACAAAGTAACCATGCAAAAGCAGTAGGGTCCCATAACCTTTCACCCCTTGAGCAAGGACTGTCCATGGTCTGCTGTGGTTGGACTGGGGATCCGCAAGGACCTTCAGCCTCTTCATCTGCTCCTCTCTCTACTCTGTGACTCCTTGCTCAGTTCGCTCCAGCCACCCCGGCCTCATTGCCGTTCCTCCAACACACCAGGCATGTTCCAGCCTCAGGGCCTTTGCACCTGCTGGGCCTTCCGCCCGGAGCACTCTTCCTCCAGATGTCGAGCTGCTCCTTCAAGCCTCATCCTTGTCCCCATCACCTTTTCCCTGCAGAGACATCAGCTCTGTAACGCTTCCTGTGGCTGACTGTCCCCCGTGCCTCCCATTGTAGACATTTCCTAAGTCTGTGCTGAATGAACAAATGACAGACAGACGGATGGACAGGGGTGGGAGGAAGGCAGGGCCAGGCACAGGGCAGAAGTGGTCCCCCAGGCATGGCTGGTAGGAAATGATCACTCTTCAGACACCGTGTTGTGGGACCCTGGACTAAAATCTGTCTCTAGGAGTCCAGGAGGAGGTAGGGAGGGAAAGCTGAACTGAGCTCCAGGCAGCTCAGTGTGTGTATGTGTGTGCGACAGCATCCTATTAACAAAGGTATAGAGTCCAGACTCAGGGAGGGGAAGGTCTCTTCTATGCTACTCTGTTTTTTTGTTTGTTTTTGAAACAGTGCCTTGCTCTGTCACCCAGGCTGGAGTGCAGTAGTGCGATCTCGGCTCACTGTAACCTCTGCCTCCTGGGTTCAAGCAATTCTCCTGTCTCAACCTCCCAAGTAGCTGGGATTACAGGAACATGCCACCACACAGGGCTAATTTTTATATTTTTAGTAGAGATGGGATTTCACTATGTTGACCAGGCTGGTCTCGAACTCCTAACCTCAGGTGATCTGCCCGCTTTGGCCTCTCAAAGTCCTGGGATTACAGGCGTGAGCCACTGCACCGGGCCTCTCTATGCTACTCTGGTCAGAGCCATGATGGGTCTGAGGGGCCTACTCAAGGATGGCAAAGAAAAGCCTGTGCCTGGCCAGGTGTGGTGGCTCATGCCTATAATCCTAGTTCTTTGGGAGGTTGAGGCTGGAGGCTTGCTTGAGGCCAGGAGTTCAAGACCAGCCCAGGCAACATAGTGAGACCCCCGTCCGTCTGTACAAAAAAATTTTTAACGATTAGCTAGGCATGGTGGTGCATGCCTGTGGTCCAAGCTCTCAGGAGGCTGAGGTAGGAGGACGACTTGAGCTCAGGAGGTCGAGGCTGCAGTGAGTTATGATCATGCCACTGCACTCCAGCCTGAGGGACAGAGCAAGACTCTGCCTTTGAAAGAAAGAGGCCAAGTGCAGTGGCTCATGCCTGTAATCCCAGCACTTAGGGGGGGCTGAGGCATTTGAGCTCAATAGTTTGAGACCAGCCTGGGCAACTGGCAAAACTCTACAAAATCACTACAAAAATTGCAAAAATTAGCCAGGTGTGGTGGCTCGTGCCTGTAGTCCTAGCCTGATTGCTTAAACTTGAGAGGTGGAGGTTGCAGTGGGCCAAGATCACACCCCTGCACTCCAGCCTGGGCGATAGAGCCAGAACCTGTCTCAAACAAAACAAAACAAAACAAAAAACAAGAAAGAAAGAAAAGAGCCCGCCTGTACTGAAAGGCGTGGGGAAGAAAACAGGGTTGGTAAAGAGCAGTCACAAAAGAGAGTGAGACGGGCTGGGTGCGGTGGCTCACACCTATAATCCCAGCACTTTGGGAGCCCAAGACAGGTGGATCACCTGAGGTCAGGAGTTTGAGACCAGCCTGGCCAACATGGTGAAACTCTGTCTCTACTAATAATACAAACATTAGCCGGGTATGGTAGCATGCGCCTGTAATCCCAGTGACTCAGGAGGCTAAGGCAGGAGAATTGCTTGAACCTGGGAGGTAGAGGTTGAAGTGGGCCAAGATCACACCACTGCACTCCAGCCTAAGCGACAAGAACGAAACTCCATTCCAAAAAAAAAAGTAAGATGTCTGCTACTGAATTATCAAACAGAGGTTTCAAGATCCTTTCCTCCTATGAAAGCTCCAGCTTCCTTGGCTCCCAGCTTGCCACCCACTCCTGGTTTTCCTTCTGCCCTCTTTCTGCTGTCTCCCAAGCTCCCAGCTTGCTTCAAAGCCCATCCTACGCCGTACCACCTGGGTGTCTAGTGGCATTGCAATTTCCAGATGCTGAGAACAAATTGCTGATTTGTACCTAAAGCTGCTCTGCCATGAGCAGCTGCTCCCTCCCCCAGGCCTCTCCATACCTCTCCAAGATCCAGCCAAGTCTCACCCGTCCATGCCTTTACTTGGTCTGGCCCCATCATTTCTCCCCTATCCTGGTGCAGTCCCTTCCATCCTGGTCTCCAGGCTCCTGCCTTCGACCCCTGCAGTCTGTTCCCTGAGCTCTAAATAATGCCAAATACTTGTTCAAGGTTGGCAGGCTAGCTCTGCCCTTCCTCCTCTCCCCTCTTCTGGATCTTACAGCCCTGGCTTTGTGGTTCTTTCATCC
Source organism: Chlorocebus sabaeus (assembly GCF_047675955.1). Taxonomy (NCBI): domain Eukaryota; kingdom Metazoa; phylum Chordata; class Mammalia; order Primates; family Cercopithecidae; genus Chlorocebus; species Chlorocebus sabaeus. Next base: position 54,456,450 of record NC_132909.1, read on the forward strand.
AAGCACCCTGGCAATTTCTCTCCTCTGCAGTTTGCTCCCTGGGCTCTTGGCCTGGTTAACTCCTCCTCACCCTTAGTGACCCAGCCAACTATCACCTCCTCCAGGAGGCCTTCCCTGACTCCTCCTTAGGCTGAGTCAGGTGACTTCTCTGGACTCCCCCTGGCCCCAGGCATGACTTTTTTTTTTTTGGGGGGGGAGATAGTCTCACTTTGTCACTCAGGCTGGAGTGCAATGGCGCGATCTCAGCTCACTGCAAACTCTGCCTCCCAGGTTCAACAGATTCTCGGCTTCCCAAATTGCTGGGATTATAGGCGTAAGCCACTGCACCTGGCCTCTCTGTGATATTTTAATAGCCTCCAGCTCTGTGATATTCTCGTGATATTTTAATAGCCTGTTTAGCAAGTATTCACCACCAGCCAGGCACTGTGTTCAGCTCTTTACCTATAGGTCATGACCGCTATTATCCCATTTTACAGGTGGAAAAACTGAAGCACGAGGTGGTGAACTCAGTAGCCCAGAGGCCCTCAACTCAAAGTGGCAGGATAGGGCTTGTGGGTGCCTGGGGGTGGGGGTGGGGGTGGTGGTCAGGCTTAAGCCCAGCCGATGGGAAAGGGAGAAGCTTGTGGTGCTCAGAGAAACGGGCAGGGCAGCGAGCTCCCAAGGCACCTGCCTTTCTATGCCATCCTATGGGTGGGAGAAGGGGACCTGGGCCCACTTCTCCTGCCAACTACAGGCATCCCAGTGGCTCCTGAGCCAAGACATTCTGTGCCAGGCACTGGTCCAACCGCTTTATTCAACCTGCAGACAGCCCTGGGTCGATAGATGGACACTGTTGTGAATTTCTCAGAGAAGAAAATGGAAGTCCACCTATCCCGAAACTCTCACCGGGCATTAGAGCCCTCCATGGTTCCTTAGGGGTGTGGCTGCCACCAAGATCTGCCTAACCTCGGCTTTCACTGATCCATGAACACTCCCAGGGCTCACATACTACTGACCCATTCTACAGATGGGTAAACTGAAGCTCAGCAACCTTTCCCTGGGGGCCCTATAGCCAGTTCAATGACCAAGGCCACCCCCCACCCCCCACCCACCGCCCAGGCTCAGAGTACCTCTGCTGGCAGTGGGTGAGCTGGAAAAGCAGGTAAGGGAGGTCCTCACTGCCTCTTCCTCCACGCCTGGCTGGGCCTGCTGGGGCCCAGGTGCACTGAATGAGGCTTCTAGTCAGCTCTGCAGCTCCACTTCTGTGTTTATTCACAGCAGCTGCTCCCGGAAGGCAGCCCCCCCCCCCCCCATTTGAGGCTGGGGAGGCCGAGGGCTTCAAAGGCAGTTCCACAGTCCAGGAACCCTATCCCCATAGAACAGACCCAGGTCGCCCCAGTGGGGTCACTCTGGCCTCTGCGCTCAGATGCCCGAGATCTTGCCTGAGCTCAGACTGGAGTCGACGGGTGCATTCCCCCATCTCATAGGTTTTGCAAACCACAACAGCCTCTCCCTGCCCGCCTCCCTGGGTCCCCCAGAGCGGCTTCTCCCCAAGTCTCCCATCCCAGCAATGAAAGCCTCTTCTATATACTCCTAACTACCCAGGAGAAACATCGGTTCCCCACGCCTCACTTGCAAACAGAATTAGACGATGCTCCTCTGCCAAAGCGAATTTTCAGTTCACCCACTTCCTATCACACCTTCCAGCCGGGTCAGGCCAGCAGCCCCCTTCCAAATATCCCCATCACAGCGACTACGGGATATTCTTAACACACAATCCGATCACGCCGTGCACCTGCTGTTCCAAGCCTTCCTGGTCCCCACCGCCCTGAGAACGGGTCCACACTCTCCTCGCCGCTTCCCAGACCCGGGCAAACCTCTCTCCACCTCCGACCCTCCCTTCTCCGCGTTTCAGCCACGCTGGCCTCTTTTCTGCTCGGCACACACTCCTGGCTGGGCCCTGTCCCACAATCTTGCTGTTTCCTGGGCCTAAAAAGCCCTCGCTGGCTGGTCCAACCAGGCCAAATGACATTATCCCCACCTGGGCACCTCCACCTCACCCCGGCCGCCTGATGCGTTAGCTCGGGATTGGAATGACGTGTTTAAGCCGTTCTCAGAAGCCGTCTACGCGGCCGGGCTGCGGGCTCCAAGGCCAAGGTCCCAGCTGCGTCCCCAGCCCTGGCACGTCGGGGGCACGGGGCGCTCCCCCGGCTCACACATCCGAATTCCCCCGCGTCACGAGGCCAGGATCGCCCCTACTCGCTCCCGCCCGTTTCGCAGCCGCGTCCTCGGACACCCGCGGCGCCCTGGCCCTCGTGGGGGAACGCGGACCGCTCGGGGAGACGGCCCAGATGGGGAGCCCCGAGGGGGACAGTCCCCGGCGGGGTGATGGGGGCTGGAGCCCAGTTGCGAGTGGGGACCGCCTGTGACCGCCATGGCTGCGGAGGCGGGGCCGGGGCCAGCCGTGAAGGTGGCGTTCGGGGCGGTGTTCGCGGCGCGGGGCGCTCGCTTACCTGGGGGCGCAGGCGGCAGGACGCACCGAGAGCCTGCGGCGGGGCTGGGGACGGCGCGCCTGGCGGGGTACCCGGAGCAACGGCAGGCACGCGAAGCCCGCTCCAGGCAACCGGACTCTGCTCCCGGCCGGTCCTCGGCCCCCAGCAGGGGAAAAAAGGCTTGAGTGGGGGGGAGGCCGGGGCGGGGCCGCGGGGGCGGGGCCTGGGCGGGGCGCGCGCCCCAGAACGGTGGGGCCTGGCTCTGGGCTGGGGCCCTGGAGAGGCGGGGCCTGGCGCGGGGCGGGGAACTTGGAGGGGCAGGGCCTTGAGCGGGCGCGGGGTACCCCAGGCGCTTGTCACCCTCGGCGCAACTAGGCCTCTCCTTAGCCCCTGACCCTATTCCCGCCCCCGCCCCCGCCCCCGTTCCCGCTCCGCCCATCTCTGCCCCGCGGCGCGCCTGGCCCAGGTCCAGCCTCGCGTCTCAAGCCTGCGCCTTATCTCTCCCCTTTGAACTCAGCATTGTCCGCTGCGTGCTCCGTCCGCCCCGGCTTCACCCTTGTTCGCTGTCTCCCCGGTCCCCTCCCGGGGGTCCCCTCTTCTGCCGGAGATGCTCTGGCTCCGCTCATCTGTCCACACCCCTACACTGCCGGGGCGCCCTGAGCCTCTGGGGCGCGCAGTTGCGTGGTGCACGGGGGCGGCTCAGACTTCTCCAGGCCTCATCGGCCACCCTGGGTACCCCGACTCTGGGGCCCTGTTGGAGGGCCAGTCCAGGGGGTTCGCCAGAGGCGCGCGCGGGGGCCAACCGAGGCAGTGAGGGCATCTGGGCAAAGGCTGCGGTTTGGTGGGTGCAGGGGTCAGGCGGCAGAGCTGGGGAGATGGGAGATAGGCCGGGTGGGTGGTGGCACAGCCCTGGTTTTGGCTGAGGGCAGCAGCAGTGGGGGCTGGGTCCCCCGCTTGCCTGATAGAACCGAAAATGACCGGATCTCAGCAGCGCAGGCAGCCTGGGCGATCCCTAAATAGAGGACAGTCCGAGGGGGTTTCAGAGTCGCTGGCCCACCGCGTGTCCTCTGGGCAAGTGGCTTCGCCTTACAGAGACAATAAGCCTCTGTAAAATGGGGAAAATAAATCTTTCTCTGACTCAGCTCACCAGACCCGAGACCCATTGGGGTGAAGTTGAGGCCTCCCTGGCCATAGGGCCCCAGGCAAGCTGAGATTTTATTTCCTCACAGAAAAGGGGCGCGGGGAGCGGGCGCGGCGGGGGCGGTCAGGGAGGCAAGAGACCTCTGTTGCAAGTGTGGAAGAACCTGTCCCTCCAAGTTCAGACTCCTGGCCTTTGCACTTAGCCTTCCCTCTGCTACACTGTTTCTCTTTTCTTCTTTTTTTTTTTTTGGCAGGGGGACGAAGTCTCGCATTGTGGCCCGCCGGGCTGGAGTGCAATGGCCGATCTCGGCTCACTGCAACCTCCGCCTCCCAGGTTCACTTGATACTGCCTCAACCTCCCGAGTAGCTGGGATTACAGGCGCATACCACCATACAGGGCTAATTTTTTGTATTTTTTTTTTTTTTTTTTTTTTTTTTTTTTTTTTTTTAGTAGAGACGGGGGTTTCACTATGTTGGCCAGACTGGTCTCAAACTCCTGACCTCGTGATCTGCCGGCCTTGCCTCCCAAAGTGTTGGGATTACAGGCGTGAGCCAGCACACCTGGCCTTCTCTTTTTTTTTTTTTTTTTAATCTGTTAGAGGCTGGGCGCGATGGCTCACACCTGTAATCCCAGCACTTTGGAAGGTTGAGGCGGGTGGATCACCTGAGGTCAGGAGTTCGAGACCAGCCTGGTCAACATGGCAAAATCTCGTCTCTACTAAAAACACAAAAATTAGCTGGAAGTAGAATTACGTGAACCCGGGAGACACAGTGAAACCTCGTCTCTACTAAAAATACAAAAAATTAGCCGGGCGTGGTGGTGCACACCTGTAGTCCCAGCTACTCGAGAGTCTGAGGCAGGAGAATCGCTTCAACCCAGGAGGAGGCAGAGGTTGCAGTGAGTCAAAATTACACTGCTGCACTCCAACCTGGGTAACAGATGGAGATTGTTTCAATTAAAAAAAAAAAAAAAATTATTTGGTAGAGGTGGGGTCTACGTTGCTCAGTGTGGTCTGGAACTCTTAGGCTCAAGTGATCCTCCTGCCTCCGCTTTCCAAGGTGCTGGGATTACAAGCGAGAGCTGCCATGCCCCAGCCTCTTTTCCCTTTTCAAAAGCGTAACATCCTTCTCTCTCAGGCCTTGGTCCCCTTCTTCCTCCATTGCCTGCTCTACCCCACCCCCACCGTATTCACCTGTTTATTTTCTCCTCTCCTTCTCTCCAAGAGCTTGTTTGCACGCCTGGAAAAGAAAGATAATAAAGCAACTATTCTCAGTTGTTGTGATTAGGGAGCTATTGAATATCATGCGTTGCACCCTCCAGGGTGCTCAGAGCATGACATTTGTTTGTATTAATAATAATATATGACCGGGCTTAGTGGCTCACACCTGTAATCCCAGCACTTTGGGAGGCTGAAGTGAGTGGATTGAGCTCAGGAGTTTGAGACGAGCCTCAGTAACGTGGCAAGAGCCCCATCTCTACCAAAACTACAAAAATTAGTCAAGTGTGGTGGTGTGCTCCGGTAGTCCCAGCTACTCAGGAGGCTGAAGTGGGAGAATCACTTGAGCCCAGAAGTCAAGGCTGAAGTGAGCTATGATCATGCTACTGAACTCCAGCCTGGGCAACAGAGTGAGATCCTGTCCCAATTTAAAAAAATAAATAAAGGAGGCCGGGCGTGCTGGCTCACACCTGTAACCCCAGCACTTTGGGAGGCTGAGGCGGTCAGATTATGAGTCAGGAGTTCGAGACCAACCTGGCCAACATGGTGAAACCCCGTGTCTACTAAAAATACAAAAAATTAGCCGGGCATGGTGGTGGCGCCTGTAATCCCAGCTACTCGGGAGGCTGAGGCAGGAGAATGGCTTGAACCCAGGAGGCAGAGGTTGCAGTGAGCCGAGATCACGCCATTATACTCCAGCCTGGGCGACAGAGTTGAGACTCCGTCTCAAAAAAAAAAGACCAGTCTGGGCAACATAGTGAGACTCCCGTATCTATAAATAATAATGATAATATAATACAGGATGCATGGTGGAATCGTGGAGTCCAAGCCCCAGGGGAGAAGCCCCAGGACTCTGGAGAAGCGGAGTAGGGGAGCTCAAAGGAGGATCTGGGCGGACCAGGGCTGGGAAGAGAGTTCAGTTGGAAAATAAAAGGTTGGGAAGCTGGAGGAAAACACCTGGAGTCAGTCAAGCAGGAAGGGACTCAGGCTGCACCTTCTGCAGTTGGGCAGCTTCTTGCCTGTGCCCACTTTCCACCCAATCCCTGAGCACGGAGCTCAGGCCGGACCTCAAGCTTGAGAGTGAGTGGGTATTCAGGGCAGGCTTCCTGGAAGAGGTGACATCTGAGCCCTGAGAAATGAGTGGGTGGGGGAACTATACTGAGAGGGAGTTTCCTGGGAGGACAGCAGGGCTGGCCCAGCCACAATAAGCCCTCCTGGGTTCTCTCCAGGGAGAGGCACCAATGGACTTACTTATTTTGAGATGGAGTCTTACTCTGTCATCCAGGCTGGAGTGCAGTGGTTCGATCTCAGCTCATTGCAACCTCTGCCTCCCAGGTTCAAGTGATTCTCCTCCCTCGGCCTCTCGAGTAGCTGGGATTACAGGCACGCACCACCACTCCCGGCTAATTTTTGTATTTTTAGTGGAGACGGGGTTTCACCATGTTGGCCAGGCTGCTCTTGAACTCCTGACCTCACGTGATCCCTCAAGGGATTATGGGCATGAGCCAATGCACCTGGCCAACAATTGGACTTAAAATTAGGAAAGAACATTGTGGGAGGCTGGGGAAGGTGTCATTCCACCATGGGCAGCTGGATGGGAGGACCTGGGGCCTGGTTCGGGGGTGATGGACAGGAGGAGAGGGAGGGATTCCAGGGAGATTTAGAGGTAACATTATCAGAACTCAGGGGATGAGGGAAGGCTAGAGCCTGGCTGGTGGCAGTGAGGGTCACCTCCTCTGCTCACCTTTCTCCAAGGCTCCCCCCTGCTCCATGCCTAAATATCCTCATCTGCCCAGAGTAGGTACTTGGCACCTGATCTCCCCCACCTGCCACCTGGCCCCCTGCCCAGCTCCCCAGGGCACTTGGCAACCCAGCATAAGTCCAGCAGGCTAACCGGTTCTCATTGACGATGGCTCCTGCCAAGCCAGGCCCTGCACCCACCTGAGGTTCCCAGTGGCTGAGCTGAATCATGGCCCTAGAACCCTGGGTAAGGAAAGGGCAGTGACATATCTTGTCCTGGAACAGTGACAAGCTGGTCATTGCTGGGGCTGTGCAAAGTGATGTAAAGAGATGGACACAACCAGCCGTCTCTGTGAAGCAGGTGCACTTCAACTTCCCATTTAGGCCAGCTGTGACGGCTCGAGCCTGTAATCCCAGCACTTTGGGAGGCGGAGGTAGGAAGATCACTTGAGCCCAGGAGGTTTTTTTTTTTTTTTTTTTTTTGAGAGCGAGTCTTGCTCTGTTGCCCAGGCTGGAGTGCAGTGGCACGATCTCGGCTCACTGCAAGCTCTGCCTCCTGGGTTCACGCCATTCTCCTGCCTCGGCTTCCCCAGTAGGTGGGATCACAGGCGCCTGCCACCATCCCTGGCTAATTTTTGTGGTTTTAGTAGAGACAGGGTTTTCCCATGTTGGTCAGGCTGGTCTCGAACTCTTGACCTCAGGTGATCCACCCGCCTTGGCCTCCCAAAGTGCTGGGATTACAGGCGTGAGCCACCACGACCAGTCTAGGCGGTTGTTTTTGATCCAAGCAATGATGAAACGAATAACCTGCTGCAGAGGTCATATGTCAACCCAGCATGAACAGATCTCATCAGTAAATTCCTAGAAGTAGAATTACTTGTCAAAGGGTGTGAGCAGGTGTATCTTGGATAACTATTGCTAAAGGTTTCCCCACAAAAGACTCAGCCTCCACGTTATCAAACATTCTAATCTTTGCTAACTCAGAGGTTTAAAAGTATGTAGTTCTCATTTGCATTTGCATTTTTTATTTTATTTATTTATTTATTATTTTTTTGAGACGAAGTCTCGCTCTTGTCCCCCAGGCTGGGGTGCAATGGCGTGATCTCGGCTCACTGCAACCTCCGCCTCCCAGGTTCAAGCGATTCTCCTGCCTCAGCCTCCGAAGTAGCTGGGACTACCGGTGCCTGCCACCATGCCCGGCTAAGTCTTGTATTTTTAGTAGAGACGGGGTTTCATCATGCTGGCCAGGATGGTCTTGAACTCCTGACCTCAGATGATCCACCTGCCTCGGCCTTCCAAAGTGCTGGGATTACAAGCGTGAGCCACTGTGCCCAGCCTGCATTTTTATTATTTCGAGTGAGGTTGAACATCTCTGTATTTAAAAACTGGATCTCAGGGCCAGGCAGGGTGGCTCATGCTTGTAATCCCAGCACTTTGGGAGGTCAAGGCCAGAGGATGGCTTGAGGTCAGGAGTTTGAGATGAGCCTGGGAAATAGTGAGATTCCGTCTTTCTTCTTTTTTTTTTTTTTTTTTTTTTTTTTTTGAGACGGAGTCTCGCTCTGTCGCCCAGGCTAGAGTGCAGTGGCTGGATCTCGGTTCACTGCAAGCTCCGCCTCCTGGGTTTACGCCATTCTCCTGCCTCAGCCTCCCAAGTAGCTGGGACTACAAGTGCCCGCCACCTCGCCTGGCTAGTTTTTTGTATTTTTAGTACAGATGGGGTTTCACCGTGTTAGCCAGGATGGTCTCGATCTCCTGACCTCATGATCCGCCCGTCTCGGCCTCCCAAAGTGCTGGGATTACAGGCTTGAGCCACCACACCCGGCGAGATTCTGTCTTTCTATATATATATATTTTAAGTGGATCTTGTCCACTTGTGGTGGCTCATGCCTGTAGTCTCAGCTACTCAGGAGGCTCAGGGAGGAGGATCACTTGAGTCAGAAGTTTGCAGCTGCAGTGAGTTATGATTGCACCAGTGCCCTCTAGACTGGGCAACAGAGCAAGACCCTATCTCTAAAATAAAACTTTTTTTTTTTTTTTTTTTGAGATGGAGTCTTGCTCTGTCGCCCAGGCTGGAGTGCAGTGGTGTGATCTTGGTTCACTGCAACCTCCATCTCCCAGGTTCAAGCGATTCTCCTGCCTCAGCCTCCCAAGTAGCTGGGATTATGGGCGCCCACCACCACACTTGCCTAATTTTTTGTATTTTTAGTAGAGATGGGGTTTCACCATGTGGGCCAGGCTAGTCTCTAACTCCTGACCTCAGGTGATCCACTCGCCTCAGCCTCCCAGAGTGCTGGGATTACAGGCCTGAGCCACCATGCCTGACCTTTCAAATAAAACATTTTTAAATGTGGACCTCTAGTCTTTCCCTGGAAACGTTTCCTTTGTTTTGTTTTTTTGCAGGCAACAGCCTTTTTGTTATTGGTTTATAGAGCCTCTTTATGGTGGTAAAATATGGTCATTGCTGGGGCTGTGCAAAGTGATGTAAAAGATGGACACAACCGGCCTTCTCTGTGAAGCAGGTGCACTTCAACTTCCCATTTAGGCCAGCTGTGAGGGCTCAAGCCCGTAATCCCAGCACTTTGGGAGGCGGAGGTAGGAAGATCACTTGAGCCCAGGAGGTTTTTTTTTTTTTTTTTTTGAGAGCGAGTCTTGCTCGTGTAGAAGTTCTTTTTAGTATTAAGGAAATTACTTCTTATTCTATGAGCTGCAATCTTCTTCCTCCATTTTTTTTTTTTTTTGAGATGGAGCCTCGCTCTGTCACCCAGGCTGGAGTGCAGTGGCGTGATCTTGGCTCATTGCAGCCTCTGCCTCCCAGATTCAAGAGATTCTCCTGCTTCAGCCTCCCGCTGGGATTACAGGTGTGCACCACTACGCCCAGCTAATTTTTGCATTTTTAGTAGAGACAGAGTTCACCATGTTGGTCAGGCTGGTTTCGAACTCCTGACCTCAGGTGATCCACCTGCCTCAGTCTCCCAAAGTGCTGGGATTACAGGACTGGGCCACCACGCCCAGTCCTTTGGTAACTTTTATGTTTATTTTATTCTTAGAAAGGCCTTTCCTGTGCATTCAGTTGTACATCAGCCCCGACCTACTCCCCAAAAAAACCTTTCTTGGCTAAGCCCCATGGCTCATACCTGTAATCTCAGCACTTTGGGAGGCTGAGGTGGGAGTATTACTTGAGACCAGGAGTTCAACGCTGGAGTGAGCTGTGAGCTGTGATTACACCACTGCACTCCAGCCTGGACAACAGAGTGAGACTCTTGTCTCAGGAAAAATAAAAATTAAAAATAAGAGTGTAGGAAAGACCTTTTTTTTTTTTTTTTTTGACGGAGTCTTGCTCTGTTGCCCAGGCTGGAGTGCAATGGCGCGATCTCAGCTCACTGCAAGCTACGCCTGCTGGGTTCAAGGGATTCTCCTGCCTCAGCCTCCCGAGTAGCTAGGATTACAGGCCTGTGCCACCATACCCAGCTAATTTTTTTTTGTATTTTTAGTAGAGACGGGGTTTCACCATGTTAGCCAGGCTGGTCTCCAACTCCTGATCTTGTGACCCGCCCACCTTGGCCTCCCAAAGTGCTGGGATTACAGGCGTGAGCCACTGTGCCTGGCTGGCTTTTTTTTTTCTTTTCTTCCTGTTGTTTTGTTTTTCAGAGATAGTGTCTTGGTCTGTGGCCCAGGCTGGCGTGCAGTGCTGAGATCATAGCTCACTGCAGCCAGGACCTCCTGGGCTCAAATGATCCTCCCACCTCAGCCTCCTGAGTAGATGGGATGCAGGTATGAGCCACCACTTCAGGCCATGCATGACCTTCTTAGAAGGCCAGCAATCATTGGATCATATCACACTTTAATCCAGGATAACCTCATCTTAACTTGGTCACAACTGCAAAGACCCTGTTTCTAAATAAGGTTAAATTCACGAGGGCCCGGCTTTAACAAATCTCTCTGGAGGATGCAATTCAAACCATACTGCCCTACAAGCATTTTTTAAAATGTGTTCATTTTTCCCAAAATTGACTCTCTAGAATCATACTGGAAAGTTCAACGTAAACTATTGCACACCAATTTGCAGAGGAAAAAAATGCCTTCCCCTCAAAAAAAAAAAAAAAAAAAAAAAAAAAACCTTTCAATGAATTAATTTCTTTTTTGGTTTTGAGAGTTAGCTTGTAATTTCCATTATAGCCCGCATCTTGTTAACTACAGCATCGAATGGATTCATTGTCATCATTTGTACTTTCCAGAAGATACAGTTCTTTCCCATCAATGCTTTTCGCCTCTGTTCCGGGGTTTTCGTGCGTGTTTAATTAGAGGGGGTTTCTTTTCTGGGATCACTGAGCTGAAGCTAATGAGTAGGCTTCTTGCTAAATCCAGGTCAGCGTTGGGGGCGTTTGATGGGGAGATGTGGGTGAGAACAGGATGTTCAAGGCATGAGTAAGATCCCAAAGAGGAAGTGTCCCACAGCTGAGGGGGTGGGTGGGTGCAAAGAGGAGCTGTGGAGGAGAGAAGGGGTTCTATTGAAACAAACGTTGGGCCGGTGTAGGGGTATAGTGGCTCACGCCTGTAATTCCCATGCTTTGGGAAGCCGATGTGGGAGGACTGCTTAAGGGCAGAAGTTTGAGACCAGCCTGGGCCACATAGAGAGACCCCATCACTACAAAAAACAAACAAACAACAACAAAACAACACAACAACAACAACATAAAAAACCTGACCTGGTGGCACGTGCTTTCGGTCCCAGCTACTTGGGAGGCGCACATAGACGAAGCTCAGCGTGTACGTCTGGGCTGGAGATGGGATGTCCTCGGTGTCTGCTCAGATGGGAGGTGCACGATAGTTGAAGGCCCCTTGGGTAAAGACAGGATGAAGTGTGGGGAGAAGCTAGTCCCAGCTGCAAGGCAGACACCTGGCTGGGGTGTGTTTCATCTCTTACACCACGGCACTCCAGCCTGGGTGACAGAGCGAGACTCCGTCTCACACTCTCACACACACACACACACACACACACACACACACAAAAGACAGGGTCTTGCTCTGTCGTCCAGGCTGGAGTACAGTGGCATGATCATAGCTTACTGCAGCCTCCAGCTCTCGGGCTCAAGCCATCTTCAGCCTCCCAAGTAGCTGGGACTACAGGTGCAGCCACATTTTAAATTGTGTTAGAGTTGGGGTGGCGCTAGCTTGCTCAGGCTGCAGACACTTTTAAATGAACTCATCTGATCCTGCAACAGCCTTGTGAAGTAGGTCCTGTTAATTCCTCTTTGACAGGTGAGGAAACCGAAGCCCAGAGAGGTTAGGACACTGGCCCAAAGTCACACAACCTGTGAGCCTCTGGAACCAGAATCTAGGAGCTGTGTTTCTGCTTTCGTGCAGAGAGATGCATTTTCCTTTAATACTACGCTTTTCAGATGCAGAAGGGCAGGATCAGGGAGGTGGAGCGACTTGCCCAAGGTCTGGCAGTGAGTTAGTGGCCCTCCAAGCCTGTGTGTCTGTGCGAGGCTATGGGCTCTAGTTGAGAACGGGCAAAAACAGCGGCCTTGAAGGAAGCCTGCCTGGTGTCTGTGTCAGTGAAGATGTGGGCTGATGGACTGGGTGGTGGAGGCCTGTGGCTAGAGTTAGACTGGGGTGAGTCAAGTATGAACATTTACAGTATGAACTAGAAATAAGACAGCGCTGGCCAGGCACGGTGGCTTACGCCTGTAATCTCAGCACTTTGGGAGGCCAAGGCAGGCAGATCACCTGAGGTCAGGAGTTCGAGACTACCCTGGCCAACCTGACAAAACCCCATCTCTACTAAAAATACAAAAATTAGCTGGGCATGGTGGCGGGTGCCTGTAATTCCAGCTACTCAGGAGGCCGAGGCAGGAGAATTGCTTTAACCCGGGAGGCGGAGCTTGCAGTGAGCTGAGAGCACACCACTGCACTCCAGCCTGGGCAACAGAGCGAGACTCAGTATTAAAAAAAAAAAGAAAGAAACCCAAAAACCTACCATCCCCATATATAACTAATTTGTGCTGTGCACCAAGAACCTGCTTTAAATTTCCATTGCAATTTACAACCCCCATATTATACCAGGCAAGGTTAGTGACTGCTGAAAATACCACCAGGAGGCTGGGCGCAGTGGCTCATGCCTGTAATCCCAGCACTTTGGGAGGCCAAGGCAGGTGGATCACTTGAGGTCAGGAGTTCGAAACCAGCCTGGCCCACATGGTGAAACCCCGTCTCTACTAAAAATACAAAATAGTTAGCCAGGTGTGGTGGCATGCACTTGTAATCCCAGCAACTTGGGAGGCTAAGGCAGGAGAACTGCTTGAACCTGGGAGGTGGAGGTTGCAGTGAGCCGAGATCATACCACTGCACTCCAGCCAGACTGACACAGCAATATTCCGTCTCAAAAAAAAAAAGAAAATACCATCAGGACAGGGCTATCTAAAGACACATTCAGTAATGTGTTAACTATACAAAAAAAAGACAAGACACTCTAGTTTAAAAACAAATCTTACACAGCCTTACATTTCAATTCTTTTCTTTTTTTTTCTTTTGGGATGGAGTCTCGCTCTGTCACTCAGGCTGGAGTGCAGTAGCACGATCTCAGTTCACTGCAACCACCACCTTCCAGGTTCAAGTGATTCTCTCACCTCAGCCTCCCAAGTAGCTGGGATTATAGGTGCTTGCCACCACGCTCGGCTGATTTTTGTATTTTTAGTAGAGACAGGGTTTTGCCATGTTGGCCAGGCTGGTCTCAAACTCCTGACCTCAGGTAATCTGCCTGCCTCGGCCTCCTAAAGTGCTGGGATTACAGGTGTGAGCCACCGCGTCCGGCCTCTTATCTTTTTTTTTTTTTTTTTTTTTTTTAGACGGAGTCTTGCTCTGTCGCCCAGGCTGGAGTGCAGTGGCAAGATCTCAGCTCACTGCAAGCTCTGCCTCCCGGGTTCACGCCATTCTCCTGCCTCAGCCTCCCGAGTAGCTGGGACTACAGGCGCCCACCACCACACCTGGCTAATTTTTTGTATTTTTAGCAGAGACGGGGTTTCACTCTGTTGGCCAGGCTGGTCTTGAACTCCTCACCTTGTGATTCACCCACCTCGGCCTCCCAAAGTGCTGGGATTACAGGCGTGAGCCACCATGCCCAGCCTCAGTTTTTTTCTTTAAAAAGAGTGAATTGTGTACAAGGGGGTTAAATCCTTAATAGAAAGAAAAAGAAAGAAAAGAAAGAAAAGAAAGAAAAGAAAGAAAGAAAGAAAGAAAGAAAGAAAGAAAAGAAAAGAAGACAGACAGAAAGACAGAAAGAAAGAAAGAAAGAAAAGAAAGAGAGAAGGAAGGAAGGAAAGAAGGAAGAAAGAGAAAAAAGAAAGAAAGAAAGAAAGAAAAGAAAGAAAGAAAGAAAGAGAGAGAGAGAGGGAGGGAGGCAGGGAGGGAGGGAGGGAGGGAGGGAGGGAAGGAGGGAAGGAAGGAAGGAAGGAAGGAAGGAAGGACTGCTAGAACCAACTTATTCATCATCATCTTCTTAATCTTCCCAGCCCAAAGCCTCCTGGGCCCCTAGATCTGGGTAGGGGTGGGAGGGAGGGTCTGAAGGAGAGGGATACTTCCCAGAGCAGAGACATTCAAGCTGAACCTCAAAGAACAAGAATATGCCAGGGGCAGTAAGGGCAATTATGCAAAGCTGACTGCAGGTGCAAAGGCCCAGAAGTTGGAAGCTGCACGTTCTGGGCCCAAGGTTAATGGTGCGAGCAGAGAGAGCAGGGAGAGATCAGGCTGCAAGAGAACCAGAGGTGAAGTCGAGAAAGTCCTTGGTAATCTCAATAAAGACTTTGATCTAATCTTGGGGGTAATAGGGAGCCATGGGAGAGTTTAGAGCAGGAAGGAACATAGTCTTAGTTGTGTGCCCCAGGAATTCCCCTGGTTGCTTTCTTTTATTTTCTCTTTTTTTCTTTTTTTTTATTTTTTATTTGAGACTGAGTCTCGCCCTGTTGCCCAGGCTGGAGTGCTGTGGCACGATCGTGGCTCAGGGCAAACTCCACCTCCTGGGTTCGAGCAATTTTCCTGCCTCAGCCTCCCCAGTAGCTGGGACTGAAGGCATGCACAACCATGCCAGGCTAATTTTTGTATTGTTAGTAGAGAGGGGGTTTCATCATGTTGGCCAGGCTGGTCTCAAACTCCTGACCTCAGGTGATCCTCCCACCTTGGCCTCCCAAAGTACTGGGATTACTGGGATGAACCACTGCGTGTGTCCTTCCTTCCTCCCTCTCTCCCTCCCTTCCATCCATCCATCCTTCCTTCCTTCCTTTCCTCCCTCCCTTCCTCCTCCTCCTTCTCATTCTTCTCTCTCTCTCTATGTCTCTCTCTCTCTCTCGCTCTCTTTTTCTTGAGACAGGGTGTCTTTGTCTTTGTCCAGTCCGGAGTGCAGTGTTACCACTGTAGCTCACTGCAGCCTCCAGTTCCTGGGCTCAAGTGATCCTTCTGCCTCAGCCTCCCGAGTAGCTGGGATTACAGGTGCATGCCACCTCATCTAATTTTTAAGTTATCCTCCCACCTGGGCCTCCCAAAGTGCTGAGATTATAGGCAAGAGTCACCACACCTGGCCATCCCTGGTTGTTTTCTATCGGAGGGGCTGCGGGAGAGGGGGCAGGTAGGAGAAGTGAAGTCACCCAGTGCAGAGTGGGTAAGGTCTAAACAGGACAGAGGGGTGGAAGGGAGATAGGATATATATACATTTTTTTAATTGTTAGAACTTTTGTTTAAGTAAAGGACACTTAAGGCCCAGCATGGTGGTTCACGCCTGTAATCCCAGCATTTTGGGAGGCTGAGGTGGGCATATCACTTAAGTCCAGGAGTTTGAGACCAGCCTGGGTAACATGGCAAAACCCCATCTCTATCATAATACAAAAATTAGCCAGGCATGGTGGCAAGTGCCTGTAGTGTCAGTGACTCGGGAGGCTGAGGCAGGAGAATCACTTGAACCTGGGAGGCAGAGGTTGCAGTGAGCAGAGATCAAGCCACTGCACTCCAGCCTGGGCGACAGAGCAAGACTCCGTCTCAAAAAAAAAAAAAAAAAAGAATATCACCCGCCCCTAGAAGTCCCCCATTGTACCCTGCCCTTCTACTCTCCACAAAGGATAAACCCAATTTTTTTTTTTTTTTTTTTTTTTTGAGATAGGGTCTTGCTCTGTCACCCAGGCTGGAGTACAGCGATGCAATCATGGCTCACTTTAGCCTCAACCTCCCAGGCTCAAGTGATCCTCCCACCTCAGCCCCCTAAGTAGCTGGGACTACAGGCACAAACGCCATCACACCCAGCAAATTTTTGCATTTTTTTGTAGGGACGGGTTTCACTATGTTGCCCAGGCTGGGTTGGAACTCCTGGCCTCAAGCAATCCTCATGCCTTAGCCTCCTAAAATGCTGGGATTATAGGTGCAAGCCACCATGCCCAGCCCTTATCTTGATTTTAAACAGTCTAGAATCACTTTATCTGCTATTTGAACATTATATAAATGAAAGCAAGCAGGATGTTTCCTTTATGTCTGGTTTCTTTTGTGTAACACCAGGTTTGTGTGGTACATCCACATTTTTGTAGGTTACACTTACTGTTCCTTGCCAATTTTTTGTTTGTTTGTTTTCAGACAGAGTCTCGCTCTGTCACCCAAGCTAGAGTACCATCTCGGCTCACTGCAACCTCCACCTCCCACATTCAAGTGATTCTCCTACATCAGCCTCCCAAGTAGCTGGCACCACAGGACCGCGCCACCATGCCCGGCTAATTTTTGTGTTTTTTGTAGAAACGGGGTTTCACTGTGTTGGCCAGGCTGGTCTTGATCTCCTGACCTCAAGTGATCCTCCCGCCTCGGCCTCCCAAAGTGCTGGGATTACAGGCGTGAGCCACGGCGTCCAGCCTGTTGCCATTTGGTGTAGCAAGGTTTTTCAACTGCTGTTGACATTTGGAGCTGAGTAATTTTTGTTCCTACACATTGTAGGTATTTAGCGGCATCCCAAGCCTCTACTCACGGCATGACAGTAATACTCCGCCCTCGGGTTCTGACAACTCAAAACATCGTTAGACGTTGCCAAATGTCCCCTGAGAAGCGATTAAGATCACCACCCGGTGGAGAATCAGTTGTCTTCCCTTTTGTGACTTACCACAATTTACCTAAACTTTTTTAGGCATCTGGGTTGTTTCCAATTTCTGACTGTGGTAAGCAGAGGTGCTGCGAACATTCTGGCCGGTTTCTGGATGAATATGACAATGTATATTCTTTAAGTTTATACCTGGGAGTAGAAATGCTGATTCATATTGTGTGGGTGTTTGTTCAGCTTCCTGGATATTGCCACAGTTTTCCAAAGCGGTTGTACCATTTCACACTCTCTCCAGGAGCGTGGGAGTATAACTCAGTATTAACTTCTCACATGAGCTATTTGAATAGACGAACAGTGCTATGGCATTTTGGGTTTCCTTTTTTTTTTTTTTTGAGATGGAGTCTTGCTCTGTTGCCCAGGCTGGAGTGCAGTGGTACGATCTTGGCTCACTGCAACCTCTGCCTCAGCCTCCCCAGTAGCTGGGATCACAAGCGCCCATCACCACGCCCAGCTAATTTTTGTATTTTTAGTGGAGACAGGGTTTCACCATCTTGTCCAGGCTGGTCTTGAACTCCTGACCTCGTGATCCACCCGCCTCAGCCTCCCAAAGTGCTGGGATTACAGGCGTGAGCCACCGTGCCTGGTCAGCATTTTCGGTTTCATATGCATTTCTCTGATGACTCATGAGGTCAGCCCTCTTTCATTTATCAGCCATTTGGAGATCATCTTTTGTGAAAGGCTCATTTGTCCTTTGGAGTTTTTGTCCTTTTCATTTTCTTTCTTTCCTTTCTTCCCTCCCTACCCTCCCTTTCTTTCTCTCTTCTCCCTCCCTCCCTTCCTTCCTTCCTTCCTTCCTTCCTTCCTCCCTCCCTCCCTCCCTCCCTCCTTCCTCCCTTTCCTTCCTTCCTTCCTTTCCTTCTCTTCTTTTCCTTCTTTTCCTTCCTTTCCTTCCTTCTCTTCTCTTGTTTCGAGTTTCGCTCTTGTTGCGCAGGCTGGAGTGCAGTGGCACAATCTCAGCTCACTGCAACCTCTGACTCCTGGGTTCAATTGATGCTCCTGCCTCAGCCTCCCAAGTAGCTGGGATTACAGGCGCCTGCCACCATGAGCAGCTAGTTTTTGTATTTTTAGTAGAGACAGGGTTTCACCATGTTGGCCAGGCTGGTCGCGAACTCCTGACCTCAGGGGATCCACCCACCTTGGCCTCGCAAAGTGCTGGGATTACAGGCGTGAGCCACCGCGCCCAGCCTCCTTTTCATTTATTTCATTTATTTCCTTCCTTCCTTCCTTCCTTTCCTTCCTTCCTTCTCTCTCCTCTCTCTGTCACCCAGACTGGAGTGCAGTGGTGCAGTCATATCTCACTGCAGCCTTGACCTCCTGGACTAAAGTGGTGATCTTGCCTCAGTCTCTCAAGTTGATGGGACTACAGGCACCTGCCACCATGTCCAGCTAATTTTTTTGTAGAGACAGGGGTCTTGGTATGTTTTCCAGGCTGGTCTTGAACTCCTGGACTCAAGTGATCGTCCTACCTTGGCCTCCCAAAGTGCTGGGATGACAGTCATGAGTCACCCCACTTGGACCCACATATGACTTTTTTTCTTCTTTTTTTTCTTTTTTTCTTTTTTTTTTTTTTTTTGAGATAGAGTCTCACTCTGTCATCCAGGCTAGAGTGCAATGGCACAATCCTGGCTCACTGCAATCTCTGCCTCCTGAGTTCAAGGGATTCTCATGCCTCAGCCTCCAGAAGAGCTGGACCACAGACGCGCGCCACCACACCTGGCTAATTTTTGTATTTTTAGTAGAGACAGTCATGTTGGCCAGGTTGTTTTCTAACTCCTGACCTCAAGTAATCTGCCTGCCTCAGCCTCCCAAAGTGCTGGGATGACAGGCATGAGCCACTGTGCCCAGTCCCCCACATATAACTTTTGACTCCCTCAAAACTTAACTACTAGACTGGGCTCGGTGGTTCACTCCTGTCATCCCAGCACTTTGGGAGGCTGAGGCAGGAGGGTTGCTTGAGTCCAGGAGTTCAATACCAGCCTGGACAATGTAGCAAGACCCCATCTCTGAAAAAACTAAAAATTAACTGGCCGTGGTAGTGCATACCTATGGTTCCAGTTACTCAAGGGCCTGAGATGGGAAGATCACCTGAGCCCAGGAAGTCGAGGCTGCAGTCAGCCATGTTTATACCACTGTACTCCAGCCTAGGTGACAGGATAAGACCCCATCTCTAATGAAAAAAAAAAAAAAAAAAGAGGCTAGGCGCAGTGGCTCACACCTGTAATCCCCAGCACTTTGGGAGGCTGAGACGGGCAGATCACCTGAAGCCGGGAGTTTGAGACCAGCCTGACCAACATGGAGAAACCCCATCTCTACTAAAAATACAAAATTAGCCGGGCATGGTGGCGCATGCGTATAATACCAGCAACTTGGGAGGCTGAGGCAAGAGAATCACTTGAGGCCGGGCACAGTGGCTCAAGCCTGTAATCCTAGCACTTTGGGCGGCCGAGACGGGCGGATCACAAAGTCAGGAGATCGAGACCATCCTGGCTAACACAGTGAAACCCCGTCTCTACTTAAAAATACAAAAAACTAGCTGAGCGAGGTGGCGGGCGCCTGTAGTCCCAGTTACTCGGGAGGCTGAAGCAGGAGAATGGCGTGAACCTGGGAGGCGGAGCTTGCAGTGAGCCTAGATCCGGCCACTGCACTCCAGCCTGGGCGACAGAGCGAGACTCTGTCTCAAAAAAAAAAAAAAAAAAAACAAAAAAAAAAAACATTAAAAAAAAAAGAGAGAATCACTTGAACCCAGGAGATAGAGGTTGCAGTGAGCCAAGATTGTACCATTGCACTCCAGCCTGGGCAGTAAGAGCGAAACTTCTCCTCAAAAAATAAATAAATAAATAAATAAATAAAAAAGAAAAAAGAAAAAGAAACTATCAGAATGTCCATCAATGAGGGAGTAGAGAAATGAAAGGAGAATGAAATGGAATGGTAAGGTAATGGAATATTATACAGGAGTGAAAAGGAATAAGTAACTCTCTCTGTCTCTGTGTCTCTCTAACTTTCTCTCTCTTGCCCTTGCTCTCACTCTCACTCTCTCCAGCTCTACTCTATGTCAACATAAATGTATCTTAACATGGTGCTTTTTTTTTTTTTTTTTTGAGACAGAGTCTTGCTCTGTTGCCCAGGCTGGAGTGCAGTGGTGCAATCTCGGCTCACTGCAAGCTCCACCTCCCAGTTCACACCATTCTCCTGCCTCAGTCTCCGGAGTAGCTGGGACTACAGGCACGCGCCACCACGCCCGACTAATTTTTAAAATGTTTTTAGTAGAGACGGGGTTTCACTGTGTTAGCCAGGATGGTCTTGATCTCCTGACCTCGTGATCCGCCCGTCTCGGCCTCCCAAAGTGCTGGGATTACAGGCATGAGCCACTGCGCCCATCCCAAGGTGGTGCTGTTTCAAAAATAAATTAAAGTTGTGCAATGTTAGTTTAGTGTGATACTGTTTATATAAATTTGAAACATAATAGCACTCTGGGCTGCTTATGGATACAAATCTGCTTATAAACAGATACAGATTAAGGAACTAATGGCCTTTCTTTTTTTTTTTCCTGGGTACTTGTAGGTTTCAAATGTGTCTCCCTGCAGTGGTCAAAGAGAGCAGGTCACTATAGGTCAGTGGCCAGGGAAGTCCAGGGATCAGAGTGGGATGTGACTGAATGATCAGTATAGCCAAGGGATCAGTGTGACTGAGGTAGCCAGAAAGACCATAAAAAAGATAGACTTTTAATTTTTCTTTTGAGACAGGGTCCAAGGCTGGAGTGTAGTGGCATGATCATAGCTCAGTGCAGCCTCAAATTCCCAGGTTCAAGCCAGCCTCCCACCTCAGCCTTCTGAGTAGCTGGGACTATAGATGTGCACCACCATACCTGGCTAATTTTTCTTTTCTTCCTTTTTAGAGACAGGTTCCTGCTATGTTGCCCAGGCTGCAGGCTGGTCTTGAACTTCTGGGCTCCCAAAGTGTTGAGATTACAGTTGTGAGACTCCCAAAGTGTTGGGATTACAAGCATGAGCCATTGTGGCTGGTGGAAGGTAGCTTTTACTTTTCTTTTTTTTTCTTTCTTTTCTTTTTTTCTTTTTCTTTTTTTTGCCAGAGTCTCACTTTGTAGCCAAGGCTAGAGTGCCATGGCGTGAGCTCAGCTCACTGCAACCTCCGCCTCCCGGGTTCAAGTGATTCTTTTGCCTCAGCCTCCTGTGTAGCTGGAATTACAGGCAGGGGCCACCACACCTAGCTAATTTTTGAATTTTTAGTAGAGATGGGGTTTCACCATGTTGGCCAGGCTGGTCTCGAACTCCTCACCTCAGGTGATCCTCTTGCCTCATCCTCCCGAAGGGCTGGGATTACAGGCTGAGCCACTGCCCAGGGCTGGAAGGTAGCCTCCATTTGTCCTGGGGCCCCAAGAACAAGGTGTGCTCTACAAGAAAGAGTTCAGGTAGGATGTGGACTCTGGAAATCATATGTAGGATTTGCGAGCTCGAGCATGGTTCTGAGTATCTGTAGCTTGCAGCAGGTCTAGACATGCCAACCCTTGATTCAGAGCACAAAAGTCGTCAGGGTCTTATGGGCCAACTGAGGACAGCCAGGGGTCAGGCACCAGGATTTTCTTTTATTGCATTAAATCAATTTTTTTGGCTGGATGCAGCAGCTCATACCTGTAATCCCAGCACTTTGGGAGGCCAAGGCAGGATTGCTTGAACCCAGGAGTTGGAGTCCAGCCTGGGCAATGTAACAAGACCCTATATCTACAAAACATTTAAAAATCTGGCTGGGTGCTGTGGCTCATGGCTGTAATGCCAGCACTTTGAGAAGCCAAGTCTGGCGGGTCATGTAAGGTCAGGAGTTCAAGAGCAGCCCGGCCAACGTGGTGAAACCCCATCTCTACCAAAAATACAAAAATTACCTAGGTGTGGTGGTGCATGCCTGTAATACCAGCTACTTGGGAGGCTGAGGCATGAGAATCACAGGAACCTGGGAGGCAGAGGTTGCAGTGAGCTGAGATTACACTACTGCACTCCAACCTGGGTGACAGAGCAAGACTCTGTCAAAAAAAAAAAAAAAAAAAAAAAAAAAAAAGGAAAAGAAAGAAAGAAAGAAAAAAGAAAGAGAAAAATAAAAATAAAAAGGCTGGATGGGGTGGCTCATGCCTGTAATCCCAGAACTTTGTGAGGCTGATGCAGATGGATCACCTGAGGTCAGGAGCTTGAGATCAGCCTGGCCAATTAAAAATACAAAAATTAGGCCGGGCGCAGTGACTCACACCTGTAATCCCAGCACTTTGGGAGGCCGAGTCAGGCAGATCACGAGGTCAGGAGATCGAGACCATCCTGGCTAACACAGTGAAACCCCGTCTCTACCAGAAATACAAAAAATTAGCCGGGCGTGGTGGCGGGTGCCTGCAGTCCCAGCTACACGGGAGGCTGAGGCAGGAGAATCACTTGAAACCGGAAGGTGGATGTTGCAGTGAGCCAAGATCGCGCCACTGCACTCCAGCCTGGGCAACAGAACAAGACTCCGTCTCAAAAATTAAAAATAAAAAAAAATACAAAAATTAGCCGGGCATGGTGGCGCACACCTGTGGTTCCAGCTCCTTGGGGGACTGAGGCAGGAGGATTGCTTGAACCCAGTGGGGGTGGAGGTTGCAGTGAGCCGAGATCCACTGCACTCCAGCCTGGGTGACAGAGAGAGATTCTGTCTCAAATAAAAATTTTAAAAAAAGAAAGAAAGAAAAAGAACAGCTTCATCACCCCCTAAAATTCCCTTATGCTGCCCGTTAGGAGTCACATCCTTTCTTCCTTCTCCTTGGCAACCACTGATCTGCTCTCTGTCACCACAGTTTAGCCTTTCTGGGACTGTCATATAAATGGTAGCCTTGTGAGACTGGGTTCTTTCACTCAAGCATAGGAAAACAGTATTTGTTTTTCCATGGGTTTTTTTTTTTTTTTTTTTTTTTGACAAGGTCTGGCTCTATCCCTGATGCTGGAGAGCAGTGATGCAATCACAGCTCAGTGCCAACTCACCTCCCGGGCTCAAGCCATCCCAGGCTCAAGCCATCCTTCTGCTTCAGCCTCCCGAGTAGCTGGGACTACAGATGCACACCACACCTGGGTTTTTTTTTTTTTTTTTTTTTTTTTTTTGTAGAGATGGGGCCTGGCTATGTTGCTCAGGGTGGACCTGGGAGGCAGAGGCTGCAATGAGCTAAGATGGCACCACTGTACTCCAGCCTGGGTGACAAGAGTGAGATTCTGTGTCAAAAGAAAAGAGAAGAAAAAATATAGTGTAATTTAAATTATTTATAGACATAGTCTTTCTCTGTCCCCCAGTCTGGCCTGGAACTCCTGGGCTCAAGCAATCCTTCCACTTCAGTCTCCTGAGTATCTGGGACCACAGGCTTGTGCCACCATGCCCAGCAAGAGCTCATTTATTTTAATTAATGAGTTCCCATCGTCTGAAAGTACCACTGTTTATTATTTATTAATTAATCTCCCAAAGGACGTCTTGGTTGCCTCCAAGTTTTATGCAATTATGAATAACACTGCTGTAAATATCCATGTGCAGGTTTTGTTTTGTTTTGTTTTTGTTTTATTGAGTCAGAGTCTCGCTGTGTCGCCCAGGCTGGACTGCAGTGGTGTGATCTCGGCTCGCTGCAACCTCCGCCTCACGAGTTCAAGCAGTTCTCCTGCCTCAGCATCCCGTATAGCTGGAACTACAGGCACCTGCCACCATGCCCGGCTAATTTTTGTATTTATAGTAGAGACAGGATTTCACCATGTTGGCCAGGCTGGTCTCAAACTCCTGATTTCAAGTGATCCACCTGCCTCAGACTCCTAAAGTTCTGGGATTCCAGGCGTGAGCCACCGCGCCCGGCCTGTTTCTTTTCTTATCCTTTCTTTTTTTTAACTGAGACAGGGTCTCGCTCTGTCACCCAGGCTGGAGTATGGTGGTGCCATCTCAGCTCACTGTGGCCTCAACCTGGGCTCAAGCAATTCTCCCATCAGGCTCCTGAATAGCTGGGACTATAGGTGTGCACTACTATGCCTGGCTTTGCTGCTTTTGATCTGATAACAGAAAATGTTATGTATCAGCAACATAATCGGAAATAGATAACGAAACTGGCTGGTTAAAAGGAAATTGCAAAAGAATAATACACCTCTTTGGTCGGGTGTGGTGGCTCATGCCTGCAATCCCACCACTTTGGGAGGCCGAGGTGGGTGGATCACTTGAGGTCAGGAGTTTGAGACCAGCCTGGCCAACATGGTGAAATCCTGTCTCTACTATAAATACAAAAATTAGCCGGGCGTGGTGGCAGGTGCCTGTTGTTCCAGCTATACGGGATGCTGAGGCAGCAGAATTGCTTGAAGCCAGGAGGCAGAGGTTTCAGCGAGCCAAGATCACGCCATTGCACTCCAGCCTGGGTGACAGAGAGAGACTCCATCTCTAAATCAATCAATCAATCAATCACCTCTTTCACATGCCCCTAACACAGACCATGAAGGGGGTCAACTCACTGAACTAGAAGAAATTGATTAGGGTTACAGAAAATGTCATAGGTTGTATGTTCATAAAGTCATATCTTCACACACACATATTCACTTTTCCATGCTTGTTATTCAGATAGCAGCTGTATTAAATTTATATCATCTCAGCTACTGGCTTAGTAGCCAAGAATCTATTTACAGTTGTAGTGCAACTACGTGAGCAGAGATCACGCCACTGCACTCCAGCCTGGGCGACAGAGCAAGACTCCATCTCAAAAAAAAAAATAATAATAAATAATTATAATTATAATAAATAAGATAAATAAATGTATCAGAATTTTTGTGTTCCAAAACTGTCAGAACGATTCTAAAGAGCTAGCCAATTTTCATACGTTTCCTTTCAACACTTCCTTTTTGTTTAAAAACAGGAAATTTTCTTTGTTCTAAAGTAACGTGATTTAACAAATAGGATTTACAAGATATAAGTTATACCAAAATTCAAGATTAATTTTTCTTTCAGATCCCATATTTTTCAGAATTTGAGACCACATGCTCATCTACTGTATTTACATTTCAACCATATCAGATTAGCTTTTCCATGTAAGTAATTTTGTGTTTGTTCATTGAAATAAATACCTTGCCTATGCACCTACTGCTGAGGACATTACTTAGGCTAACATTTTGTGTGTGTTTTTTTGTTCGTTTGTTTGTCTTTCTTGAAGCAGGGTTTCGCTCTTGTTGCCCAGGCTGAAAGGCAATGGCACGAGATTGGCTAATTGCAACCTCTGCATCCCAGGTACAAGCAATTCTCCTGCCTCAGCCTCCCAAGTAGCTCGAATTACAGGCACACACCACCATGTCTGACTATTTTTTTGTATGTTTAGTAGAGACAGAGTTTCACCCTGTTGGTCAGGCTGGTCACAAACTCCTGACTTCAGGTGATCCACCTGCCTCAGCCTCCCAAAGTGTTGGGATTACATGCATGTGCCACTGCGCCTAGACTTTTTTTTTTTTTTTTTTTTTTTGAGACAGAGTCTTGCTCTGTCACCCAGGCTAGAGTGCAATGGCGTGATTTCAGCTCACTGCAACCTCCGCCTCCAAGGTTCAAGCGATTCTCCTGCCTCAGCCTCCTGAGTATCTGAGATTACAGGTGCCTGCCACTGTGCCTGGCTAGTTTTTGTATTTTTAGTAGAGACAGTGTTTCACCATGTTGGTCAGGCTGGTCTTGAACTCCTGATCTCAAGTGATCTGCCTGCCTCAGCCTCCCAAAGTGCTGGGATGACAGGAGTGAGCCACCGCGCTCCGCCTGACTTTTTTTTTCTTGATAGCAGCAGATTCCCCAAAGGATGATGACCAAACATACATAAAGTTCCACATACAGTTAGCTCACGAAAGAGCGATGAATTAAATTACCTCAACAACTCAAAGACCAGTCCCCTCCCATGGGGTCCCATCTTCCAAAGACCCCCAAACTAGGAAACATTTCATTGTTTCTCTCTTGTATGAGCTCCTCCACATGCTGTCATTTCTTTTTCTTTCTTTTTTTTTTGAGATGGAGTCATGCTCAGTTGCCCACGCTGGCGTGCAGTGGCGCCATCTCACTGCAAGCTCCGCCTCCTGCAAGCTCCACCTCCCAGGTTCACGCCATTGTCCTGCCTCAGCCTCCCAAGTAGCTGGGACTACAGGCGCCTGCCATCATGCCTGGCTAAATTTTTGCATTTTTAGTAGAGACGGGGTTTCACCGTGTTAACCAGGATGGTCTCAATCTCCTGACCTCGTGATCTGCCCGCCTCGGCCTCCCAAAGTGCTGGGATTACAGGCGTGAGCCACCACACCCGGCCTTCTTTTTCTTTCTGTATTTTTATTATTAAGACAGGGTCTCACTCTGTTGCCCAGGCTGGGGTGCAGTGGCCTGATCATAGCTCATACATTCAAATGCAGCTTTGAATTTCTGGGCTCAAGCCATCCTCCCACCTCAGCCTCCCGAGTAACTGGGACTATAGGTGCATGCCTCCACACCTGGCTAATTTTTAAAGATTAGTTTTAGAGAGGCCAAGTGCAGTGGCTCACGCCTGTAATCCCAGCACTTTGGGAGGCCGAGGCAGGCGGATCACGAGGTCAGGAGATCGAGACCATCCTGGCTAACACGGTGAAACCCCGTCTCTACTAAAAATACAAAAAATTAGCCAGGCGTGGTGGTGGGCACCTGTAGTCCCAGCTACTCAGGAGGCTGAGGCAGGAGAATGGCGTCAACCCGGGAGGCGGAGGTTGCAGTGAGCCGAGATTACGCCACTTCACTCCAGTCTGGGCAACAGAGTGAGACTCCGTCTCAAACAAACAAACAAACAAAAAAGATTATTTTTAGAGATGGGGTCTCACTATGTTGCCTGGGCTGGTCTCAAACTCCTGGCCTCAAGTGATCCTCCCATCTCAGCCTCCCAAATTGCTGGGATTATAGGAGTGAACCACTGCACCCAGCTTCTCTTCTTATTTTCTAGGCTGTTTATAGGGTCCACAATGGATCATGCCAGCCCCTCTGCTAAGGGTTATCCATCAATATCTCATTTAACCTACACCATCCTTTCCAGAAGTAAATATTGCATTGGTGCAAAAGTTATTGTGGTTTTTGCAATTAAAAGTAATAGCAAAGCTGGGCACGGTGGCTTATGCCTGTAATCCCAGCATTTTGGGAGGCTGAGGTGGGTGGATCACAAGGTCAGGAGTTCCAGACCAGCCTGACCAACATGGAGAAACCCCATCTCTACTAAAAATACAAAATTAGCCGGGTGTGGTGGCGGGTGCCTGTAATCCCAGTGACTCGGGAGGCTGAGGCAGGAGAATCGTTTGAACCCAGGAAGCGGAGGTTGCAGTGAGCCAAGATCATGCCACTCCAGCCTGGCAACAGAGCAAAACTCTGTCTTTTTAAAAAAAAAAAAAAAAAAAAAAAAGGCTGGGCGCAGTGGCTCATGCCTGTAATCCCAGCACTTTGGAAGGCTGAGGAGGGTGGATCACGAGGTCAGGAGATCAAGACCATCCTGGCTAACACGGTGAAACCCCGTTTCTACTAAAAATACAAAAAATTAGCCGGGCGTGGTGGCAGGCACCTGTAGTCCCAGCTACTTGGGAGACTGAGGCAGGAGAATGGCGTGAACCTGGGAGGTGGAGCTTGCAGTGAGCCGAGATCACACCACTGCACTCCAGCCTGGGAGACAGAGCCAGACCAAAAAAAAAAAAAAAATGGTAATGGCAAAAAACGCAATTATTTTTGCACCAACCTAATATTATTTCTGTCATGTCACAGATGAGAAAACTGAGGCTTAGGGAGAATCTCTAAACTGTCTAGTGCCATGTGGTCAGAGACATAATTCATACCTGGACATCTCGCTCCGGACGCTGTTCGCGGCCCTGCTCCTCTTCGGTGGGTAAATACTCCGGGAAAGGCAGGATTTTCTCCTAGCGTGAACTCAGGGTAGGCAAAATAGCCTCATCCAGTCACAAGAGGCCCCTGACCTGCCTGAGAAAGGTGCCCCAAACCCCGTGCTCTGTGGTTTCCCCCACCTTTGTGTTTTTGGTCTTCCAGGGGGAAACGGAGGCAGCCTGGGCAGTGGCCAATGCTCCCAGACAGTCGCAGAAAGAAATCCAGAATTTTCCTGGGCAGAGGGAAGCCTCAGGACCCACAAAGCAGGAACCTGTGACTTGAGGGCAATTCCTGGAGCTCCCAACGCCCCTGAGACCTCCGTGTAATATGGTGTAGCCCACGCCCAGAATCCGCCTCCCTGTGACCTGTAACTGCTCTCATTTCCTTTTTCTTTTCTTTTTTTTTTTGAAACAGAATCTCGCTCTGTCACGCAGGCTGGAGTGCAACGGCCTGATCTCGGCGCACTGCAACCTGTGCCTCCCAGGTTCAAGCAATTCTCGTGTCTCAGACTCCCGAGTAGCTGGGATTACAGGCACCTGCCACCGCGCCCGGCTAATTTTTGTATTTTTGTAGAGATGGAGTTTCTCCATGTTGGTCAGGCTAGTTTTGAACTCCTGGCCTCAAGTGATCCGACTGCTTCGGCCTCCCAAAGGGCTGGGATTACAGGCTTGAACCACCGTGTCTGGCACTCCTCTCACTTCTATAGCCCCTTCATCTCTGTGATCCTTTTATCCTCATGACAGCTTTACCCAAGCCCCTGAACAGAAGCAGAAAATCCATTCATTTAGGCCGGGCGCAGAGGCTCATGCCTATAATCCCAGCACTTTGGGAGGCTGAGGCAGGCAGATCACCTGGGGTCAGGAGTTTAAGACCAGCCTGGCCAACATGATGAAAACCTGTCTCTACTAAAAATACAAACAGCTGGGCGTGGTGGTGCACACCTGTAATCCCAGCCACTTGGGAGGCTGAGGCAGGAGAATTGCTTGAACCTGGGAGGCAGAGGTTGCAGTGAGCTGAGATCGCGCCATTGCACTCCAGCCTGGGCAACAGAGCGAGACTCTATCTCAAAAAAAAAAAAAAAAAAAGGAAAAAGAAAAGAAAAAGAAAATCCATTCATTTAATGCATCAACAGATATGAATTGAGCTGTGTAAACTCAGAGTATCTGAATCAGGCTCAATCGATTTAGAAAGTTTATTTTGCCAGCTGGGTGCAGTGGCTCATGCCTTTAGTCCCGGCACTTTGGGAGGCCAAGGCAGGAGGATGTCTTGAGCTCAGAAGTTTGAGACCAGTCTGGGCAAAATGGCAAAACCTGGTGTCTACAAAAAATACAAAAGTTAGCCGGGTATGGTGGTGCATGCCTTTGGTCCCACCTACTCAGGAGGCTGAGGTGGGAGGATTGATTGAGCCCAGGAGGTCGAGGTTGCAGTGAGCTGAAATCATGCCACTGCACTCCAGCCTGGGTGACACAGCCTGGGTGACACTCCAGCCTAGGTGACACTGTCTCTTAGAAAAAAGTCTTTTTTTTTTTTTTTTTTTTTTGAGATGGAGTCTCGCTCTTGCTGCCCAGGCTGGAGTGCAATGGTGCAACCTCCGCTCACTGCAACATCCACCTCCTGGGTTCAAGCAATTCTCCTGCCTCAGCCTCCTGAGTAGCTAGAATTACAGACACCTGCCACCACACCCGGCTAAGTTTTTATATTTTTAGTAGAGATGGGGTTTCACCATGTTGGCCAGGCTGGTCTTGAATTCCTGACGTCAGGTGATTCACTCACCTCAGCCTCCCAAAGTGCTGGGATTACAGAAATGAGCCACCACAACTGGTTGAAAAAAATCTTATATTTAGAGATGGGGTCTTGCTATGCCACCCAGGCTGGTCTCAAACTCCTGGCCTCAAGCGATCCTCCCTCCTCAGCTTCTGAAAGTGACATGATTACAGACGTGAGCCACCTCGACCAGCAGCATTTTTTTTTTTTTTTTTTTTTTTTTTTTTTTTTTTTTTACAGAATCTCAGCTGGAGTGCAGTGGCACAATCTTAGCTCACTACAACCTCCGCCTCCTGGGTTCAAGCGATTCTCCTGCCTCAGCCTCCTGAGTAGCTGGAGTTACAGGCAGCTGCCACCATGCCTGGCTAATTTTTGTATTTTTAGTACAAATGGGGTTTCACTATGTTGGCCAGGCTGGTCTCGAACTCCTGACCTCAAGTGATCCGCCCACCTCAGCCTCCCAAGGTGCTGGGATTACAGGCATGAGCTACTGCCCCCCAGTCTCTCTCTCTCTCTCTTTTTTTTTTTTTTTTTTTGAGAACAGGGTCTTGCTCTGTTGCCCAAGCTGGTGTGCAGTGGTACAATGAGGTGGAGGAGGCGGAGGTGGCAGTGAGCTGACATTGCTCCACTGCCCTCCAGCCTGGGCAACAGAAGGAGACTCCGTCTCAAAAAAAAAAAAAAAAAAAAAAAAAAAAAAAAAAAAAATGTGGGTAAGATCTTCTATTATAGTTTCCACGAGAAAGGCACAGTGAGGCAGATGAAAGTTGCCACAGACTAATTTGAATAATTTCTCCAGGCTCTGGTGCATACGTGCTGTCCCTAATTGCCTGGCACCTGGCCCTAAAACAATCAGGTCAGGGCAACAGGCTTGAGTTGTCACAGCTCTGCAAAAATGTGGTCGTGGGGTGTGAGGAACTGTGTGTGCTCTCGGACAAGCCAGTTGTTTGCAAACTCTCGAACAAATTAGCTAACCCTGAAGAAATCGGCAAACCCTGGGAGAAGCTGTCTCTCCGGCATTAGCAAGGTCCAAGATGCCAAAGCATCAGAAAATAGAGAAACTTCTGGCCTCAAATGAACCTCACAGAAAGACCAGTCCCCTACTGTGGGGCCCCATCTCCCAAAGACCCCCCAAACTAGGAAGCACTTCATTGTTTCTCTTCTCTGTAGGCTTTTCCACATGCTGTCATTTCTTTCTCTTTCTGTATTTTTATGTATTGTTATTTGGATCAGGGCCTCACTCTGTACCCAGGCTGAAGTGCAGTGGTGCAACTCAAGCGATCGTCCCACCTCTGCCTTCCCAGTGGCTGGGACTTTCCCTTGTTTTCCCTAGGGTCTGTTCCCCTGCCCTACCTGGCTCCTGTGTCCCCAGACAGCTGGTCAAGCAGCAAGGGAAGGGGGTTTCCTCCGCACGTGTTACTAGGGCTAAGGGATAGAACCCAAGTTAGCCACCCACCTGCGCATTTGACCTCGCCACAGGGTCTGACAGCTGCACCCTCCACAGACGCTTGGATCAGATCTCAGTTCTGTCATTCTGTGACCTTCTGTTGCAATTTGCTGAAAAGCAAGCGAATCCTGTGCCCAGATGCATTGGCACACATCTGTGGTTGTATACCGGGTACCCAGGAGGCTGAGGTGGGAGGATTGCTTGAGCCTAGGAGTTCGAGACCAGTCTAGGCAACATAGTGAGGCCTTATCTCTACAAAAGATAAACTAAATTAGCCAGGTGTGGTGGCATGCACCTTTGGTGTTAGCTACTCAGGAGGCTGAGGTGGGAGGATGGCTTGAGCCCTAGAGATCTAGACTTCAGTGAGTTGTGATCATGCCATTGTACTCCAGCCTGGGCAAAAGAGCAAGACCCGGCTGGATGCAGTAGCTCACACCTATAATCCCAGCACTTTGGGAGGCCAAGGCAGGAGGATCACGAGGTCAGGAGATCGAGACCATCCTGGCTAACACGGTGAAATTCCGTCTCTACTAAAATATACAAAAAAAATTATCCGAGCATGGTGGCGGGCGCCTGTAGTCCCAGCTACTTGGGAGGCTGAGGCAGGAGAATGGCGTGAACCCGGGAGGCGGAGCTTGCAGTGAGCCAAGATCACGCCACTGCACTCCAGCCTGGGTGACACAGTGAGACTCCATCTCAAAATAATAATAATAATAATAATAATAATAATAACCATAAAAATGGGCAACCAGCAGCCCTCAGGGCTGCTCTGTCTATGGAATAGCCATTCTTTTATTCCTTTACTTTCCTAATAAACTTGCTTTCACTTTATGGACTTGCCCTGAATTCTTTCTTGTGTGAGATCTAAGAACCCTCTCTTGGAGTCTGAACTGGGCGCCCTTTCCTGTAACATCTCACCATCCATGTCCAGAACATTTTCCATCAGGAAATCTGTACCTATTAAATAATAGCACTGGCTGGGCGCGGTGGTTCATACCTGTAATCCCAACACTTTGGGAGGCCGAGGTGGGTGGATCATGAGGTCAAGAGATCGAGACCATCCTGGCCAACATGGTGAAACCCTGTCTCTACTAAAAATACAAAAAATTAGCTGGGCATGGTGGTGCATGCCTATAGTCCCAGATACTCAGGAGGCTGAGGCAGGAGAATCTCTTGAACCTGGGAGGCAGAGGTTATAGTGAGCTGAGATTGTACCACTGCCCTCCAGCCTGGTGACAGAGTGAGACACTGTCTCAAAATAATATTAATAATGATGATGATGATAATAACACCTCCTCCCTCTTCCCCCAGCCCCTGGTAACCTCCATTCTACTTTCTGTCTCTGTGAATTTTCCAATTCTAGGTGCCTCACTATGCTCTCTTTTGTGTTCATTTTTCAGTTTTTTTTTTTTTTTTTCTGACTCTCACTCTGTCTCCAGGCTGGAGTGCAGTGGCGTGATCTCGGCTCACTGCAACCTCCGCCTCCCAGGTTCAAGTGATTCTCCTGCCTCAGCCTCCCAAGTAGCTGAGATTACAGGTGCCCACCACCACTCCCAGCTAATTTTTATATTTTTAGTGGAGACGGGGTTTCACCATCTTGGCCAGGCTGGTCTCGAACCCCTGACCTCAGGTTATCTACCTGTCTTGGCCTTCCAAAGTGCTGGGATTACACGTGTGAGCCACCGTATCTGTCCTGTGTTCATTTTTGTTTTGTTTTGTTTTGTTTTTAGATTTAAAAAAAGTTTTAAAATTTTTTGTAGAGATGGGTTCTCACTATGTTCGAGGCCGGTCTCGAACTCTTGGGCTCAAGCAATTCTCCTGTTTCAGCCTCCGAAAGTGCTGGGATTACAGGCGTGAGCCACTGCACCTGGCTGCATTCATTTTTTATGAAAGGTGTAAAGTCTGTGCCTATTTTTTGCATATGGACATCTGATTGTTCTAGCACCATCTGTGGAAAATGTAACCACACCAGACTAATCTGGTTCACTTTTTTTTTTTTTTTTTTTTTGGAGACAGAGTCTTACTCTGTCACCCAGGCTGGAGTCCAATGACACAATCTCAGCTCACAGCAGCCTCTGCTTCCTGAGTTCAAGCGATCCTCCAGTCTCAGCCTTCCAAGTAGCTGGGATTACAGGTGAGCACCACCACACCCGGCTAATTTTTGTATTTTTAGTAGAGACGGAGTTTCACTATGTTGGCCAGGCTGGTCTCGAACTCCTGACCTCAGCCGATCCACCCGCCTCGGCCTCCCAATGGTTCAACTTTTTTTTTTTTATTTTTATTTTTGGAGTCTCGCTCTGTCGCTCAGGCTGGAGTGCAGTGGTGCTGGCGCGATCTTGGCTCACTGCAAGCTCCACCTCCCGGGTTCACGCCATTCTCCTGCCTCGGCCTCCTGAGTAGCTGGGACTACAGGCGCCCGTCACCATGCCCGGCTAATTTTGTTTTTGCATTTTTAGCAGAGACGGGGTTTCACCGTGTTAGCCAGGATGGTCTGGGCTAGTCTCGATCTCCTGACCTCATGATCCGCCCGCCTCAGCCTCCCAAAGTGCCAGGATTGGAGGCGTGAGCCACCGTGCCGGGCCCCGGTGGTTCAGCTTTTATGTAGCAAAGTCGTGAGTGGTTTTTCAGTTGCCACTGACCCCCAGGTTAAAGGTCACATAACCTGAGCATGTCCAGGTGAACCAAGCCTGAAACCACAGCCAGAACCTAAGTGCTCCCACTGAGGAGAGAGGAGTGGAGACTGAATTAAGAAGCAGACACCACATGACAGGACCTAGGATCCGATCAGAGAGAGCCCTGGCATCACCCCATGGCCAGATCCAATCAGATCATGCCTCCCAGCATCACTTCAGTGCAAGATCCAATCAGAACACGCCTCATTACCCTACGCTTATAAAAGCTGCCCCAGCCTGCAGCTCCTGGAGACAGATTTGAGTGTTTCTTCCTGTCTTCTTGCAGTCGACTTGAAATAAAGCTTTTATTTTCTCAAAAGCTGGTGCCATGTATTGGCCTCTATGTGCATCGGCAGGGAGCACATTCATTGTATAGATAGCAAGAAGATTGTCCTTTCTCACTGAATTGCCTGTGCACTTTTGTCAAAGATCAATTGATTATATTTGTGTGGATTTATTTCTGGACTCTATATCCTGTTCTGTTGATCTGTGTGTCTTCTTTTTGCCAATACTGTCTTGGTTATTGCAGATTTCCAGAACGCCTTGATATTGGATAGTGACAGTCCTCCGACTTGGTTCTTCTTTGATATTTTGTAGGTTATTCTGTCTTTGCCTTTCTGTATCAATTTTAGGATCAGTTTGTCAATATCTACAACCTGGCAACATCTATTAAAATTAAAAATATAGGCCGGGCGCGGTGGCTCACACCTGTAATCCCAGCACTTTGAAAGGCCGAGGCAGGCAGATCACGAGGTCAAGAGATCAAGACCATCCTGGCAAACACGGTGAAACCCCGTCTCTACTAAAAATACCAAAAAAAAAAAAAAAAAAAAAAAAAAAATTAGCCGGGCGCGGTGGCGGGTGCCTGTAGTCCCAGCTTCTCGGGAGGCTGAGGCAGGAGAATGGCGTAAACCCGGGAGGCGGAGCTTGCAGTGAGCCGAGATCTCGCCACTGCAGCACTCCAGCCTGGGAGACACAGCGAGACTCCGTCTCAAAAAAAAAAAAAAGTGTGTTCAATATGATTCCATATTTATGAAACAATAACCCCATCCTCTCTTTTTGGTCTATATGTTTATGAACATCTACCTTTGTTTAATGAACAAAGAGATTAATGAACCTGTTTAATGAACCTGGTAGATTGTTAACGTGAAGAATGACCAAAGCAAGAGGAAATAAGAGAAAAAGAGAGGGTAGTTCAACCCCTGATGACTGCTGAAGAAAACAGTAACTCCTTTTTCTAAACCAGTGCTGTCCAGCAGAAATATAAATGCAAGGTCAGGTTCATGTCTGTAATCCCAGCACTTTGGGAGGCGGAGGCAGGAGGATCGCTTGAGCCCAGGAGTTCGAGATCAGCTTGGACAACATGATGAAACCTTTTCTCTACAAAACATACAAAAGTTAGCCAGGTGTGGTGGTGTCCATTTGTAATCGACCTACTTGGGAGGCTGATGTGGGAGGATTGCTTGAGCCTGGGAGGTTGAGGCTGTAGTGAGCCGTGATCACACCACTACATTCCAGCCTGGGCAACAGAACAGGATCTTGCCTGATAAAAAATAAATAAAGTAAAAACTAATGCAACCAACATGGACAATCTTAACTCTTTTAGAACCCACATTTTATTTTGTATTTATTTACTTATTTATATATATATTTTTGAAATGGAGTCTCATTCTGTTGCCCAGGCTGGAGTGCAGTGGTGCAATCTTGGCTCACTGTAACCTCTGCCTCCCAGTTTCAAGTGATTCTCCTGCCTCAGCCCCCCAAGTACCTGGGATTTCAGGTGCCTGCCACCATGCCCAGCTAATTTTTTTTTGTATTTTTAGTAGAGACGGAGTTTCACCATGTTGGCCAGGCTGGTCTCGAACTCCTAACTTCATGATCCACCCACCTGGGCCTCCCAAAGTGCTGGGATTACAGGCGTGAGCCACTGAGAGGCCTAGAACCCACATTTTAAAAAGTAAAAAGAAACAGACGAAATTGTAATAATGTAATTTATTTAGTCCAGTGTACCCAAAATATCAACATTTCACCCCTGTCATTGCTATTTTAGGCATCTTACATTCCTTTTCTTTTATGAAGTGCTTGCGATTCCGTGTGGATTTCACACTTACATCTCCATAGAACTGGTTCAAATGCTCAAAAACTCCCTGTGACCAGTGGCCACCTAACAATCTATGGGAAGACTTGAGTGCCCCCTAGTGACAGATTTGATTAACTCCCTCTTGGCAATTAGGTCCTCAAACAAATCAGATGGTGTGGCTCCCTGCCTAGAACCCACCATGGCTCCCTGCTGCCGCCTGGTTACGTCCACCCTCCTAGCTTTCAAGACTCCTTTCAATCTGAGTCCTGCTCATCTCTCCACAAGCAACTTCCACACCTTCCTTCCGGTCATATCAGATTTGCTCACCATTCATTCATTTACTGATCCATTCATTCAGCATTTATTGAGTGCCAATGAATGCCCTGGCACATGTGCATTTTCTGAAGATCAGTGATATTCAGGTTTCTGGATCTGACCATTTGCACTTAACCAACTTCATTTTTGAGTGTCAGTCTTCTTGTCTGACTTAACTAATGGCACCCTTAAGGTTTCAGGGGGCAGGGCAGGAAGCTGCAAGAGCACGCTTTGCCAGCGGGTATGGGACCAGAGCGAGAGAGGCTGGGCAGGCATTGGGGCCCCAGATAAATGGGTGCAGATGGCAGAGCTGGCAGTGGGTGCCAAAGTCCTCCCTTCTCCCAGCAGGACTAATCCTAATCCAGTTGAAGTCTGACCTCAAAGCCACCATGGTGTCTCAAAATGCTGGGATTATAGGCATAAGCCACTGCACCCCGGCCTTTCTTTCTTTCTTTCTTTCTTTCTTTCTTTCTTTCTTTCTTTCTTTCTTTCTTTCTTTCTTTCTTTCTTTCTTTCTTTCTTTCTTTCCTTCCTTCCTTCCTTCCTTCCTTCTCTCTTTCTCTCTTTCTCTTTCTCTCTTTCTTCTTTCTCTCTCTTTCTCTTTCTTCCCTCCCTCCCTCCCTTCCTTCCTCTCTTTCTCCTCTCTCTCTTTCTCCTTTCTTTTGACGGCGTTTCACTCTTTTGACGGGCGCCTCATCTGGAGACGCCAAGGCTGGAGTGCAGTGGCACGATCTCCGCTCACTGCAACCTGTGCCTCCTGGGTTCAAGTAATTCTCTGCCGCAGCCTTCCAAGTAACTGGGATTACAGGTGCCCACCACCATGCCCGTCTATTTTTCTTTTGTATTTTTAGTAGAGATGGGATTTCACCATGTTGGCCAGGCTGGTCTTGAACTCCTGACCTTGTGATCCACCTGCCTCGGCTTCCCAAAGTGCTGAGATTACAGGCGTGAGCCACTGTGCCCGGCCTCTTTCTTCTCTTTCTTTTTCTTTTTCCCTCCCCTCCCCTCCCCTCCCCTCCCCTCCCCTCCCCTTCCCTTCCCTTCCCTTCCCTTCCCTTCCCTTCCCTTCCCTTCCCTTCCCCTCCCCTCCCCTCCCCTCCCCTCCCTTTCTTTCTTCTTTCTTTCTTCTTTTTGAAAGGGTCTTGCACTGTCTCCCAGTCCGGAGTCCAGTGATGTGATCTCGGCTCACTGCAGCCTCTACAGTAACATCTGGGGCTCTCAGACATCTGGGGCTCTAGTGTTCTTCTCACCTCAGCCTCCTGAGTAGTTGGGACTACAGACTCCTGCCACCATGCCTGGTTAATCTTTGTACTGTTTGTCGAGACAGCGTTTGCCGTGTTGCCC
The DNA here is from genome assembly GCF_047675955.1 of Chlorocebus sabaeus. Lineage (NCBI taxonomy): Eukaryota > Metazoa > Chordata > Mammalia > Primates > Cercopithecidae > Chlorocebus > Chlorocebus sabaeus. The sequence continues at coordinate 54,493,650 of NC_132909.1, forward strand.
CAGCTGGTCTCTAACTCTTGGGCGCAAGGGATCTGCCTGCCTTGGCCACCCAAAGTGCTAGGATTACATGTGTGAGCCCCTGCTCCCAGCTCGACATGGAAATATTGCCAAGATGTATTAAGAAGTAAAAAGAGGCTGGGCGTGGTGGCTCACTGGCTCATGCCTGTAATCCCAGCACTTTGGGAGGCCGAGGCAGGCGGATCATGAGGTCAGGAGACAGAGGCCATCCTGGCCAACATGGTGAAACCCCATCTCTATTAAAATACAAAAAAAAAAAAAAATGGCCTGGCGTGGTGGCGTGTGCTGTAGTCCCAGCTAGTTGGGAGGCTGAGGCAGGGGAATTGCTTGAACTTGGGAGGCAGAGGTTGCAGTGAACCAAGATTGCACCACTGCATTCCAAACTGAGTGACAGAGCGAGACTCTGCCTCAAAAAAAAAAAAAAAAAAGAAGTAAAAAGAGGGCCAGCATGGTGACTCATGCCTGTAATCCCAGCACTGTGGGAGACCGAGGCAGGCAGATTGTTAGAGGCCAGGAATTTGAGACCAGCCTGGGCAACATAGCAAGATCCCATCTGTACAAAAAATTTTAAAAATTGGCCAGGTGTAGTGGCATGCACCTGTATTCCCAGCTACTCCAGAGGCTGAGGCAGGTGGATTGCCTGAACTCAGGAGGTGGAGGCTGCAGTGAGCTGTGATCATGCCACTGTACTCCAGCTGGGGTGACAGAGCAAGACCCTGTCTGAAAAAACAAACAAACAAACAAACAAACAAAAAATAAAGGGAAGGAAACACTGACACATAATACGTGGATGAGCCTCAGAAATAATGCTAAGTGAAAGAAATCAGATTAAGAGGCTATGTAGGCTGGGCGTGGTGGATCACACCTGTAATCCCAGCTACTCGGGAGGCTGAGGGAGGAGAATCGCTTGAACCTGGGAGGGGGAGGTTGCAGGGAGGTGGAAGATTTCAGTGAGCCGATATCATGTCACTGCACTCCAGTCTGGGTGACAGAGGGAAACTGTCACAAAAAAAAAAAAAAAGTAAAAAAAAGGGCCACCTAGTGTGTGATTCCATTTACATGAAATGTCTAGGCCAGGCTCTGTGGCTCACGCCCATAATCCCAGCACTTTGGGAGGCTGAGGAGGGCAGATCACCTGATGTCAGGAGTTTGAGACCAGCCTGGCTAACATGGTGAAACCCCGTCTCTACTAAAAATACAAAAAATTAGCCAGGCGTGGAGGTGGCAGGTGCCTGTAATCCCAGCTACTCAGGAGGCTGAGGCAGGAGAATTGCTTAAACTTGGGAGGTGGAGGTTGCAATGAGCCGAGATTGTACCACTGCACTCCAGCCTGGGCGACAGAGCGAGACTCCATCTGAAGGAAGAAAAAAAAAAAAAAAAAAAAAAAAGAAAGAAAGAAAGAAAGAGAAAGAGGCCAGGTGCGATGTCTCATGCCTGTAATCTCGGCACTTTGGGAGGATGAGTTGGGAGAGTCACTTGATCCCAGAGTTTAAGACCAGCCTGGGCAACATAGTGAGACCCTATCTCGGCCAAAAAAAAAAAATTACGAATTAGACAGGTGGTACATGCCTGTAGTCCTAGCTACTCTGGAGGCTGAGGTGGGAGGATTGCTTAAGCCCAGGAATTCGAGGCTGCAGTGAGCTGTGATCTTCGCCACTGCACTTCAGCCTGGGTGACAGAGGGAGACCCTGTTTTTTTTTGGTTTGTTTTTTGTTTTGGTTTTTTTTTTTGAGACGGAGTCTCGCTCTGTCGCCCAGGCTGGAGTGCAGTGGCCGGATCTCAGCTCACTGCAAGCTCCGCCTCCCGGGTTTACGACATTCTCTTGCCTCAGCCTCCTGAGTAGCTGGGACTACAGGCGCCGCCACCTCGCCCAGCTAGTTTTTTGTATTTTTTAGTAGGGACGGGGTTTCACCGTGTTAACCAGGATGGTCTCGATCTCCTGACCTCGTGATCCACCCGTCTCAGCCTCCCAAAGTGCTGGGATTACAGGCTTGAGCCACTGCGCCTGGCCTTTTTTTTTTTTTTTTTTTTTTTTTAATTATTTTTACAAAGAGGAAAAAGGGCAAATACAGAAATACACAATGTATAAAGGTGCAAACGTGTGTTTATTGGAAAGAGAAATAATATATTGTATATGGACCCTAGACAGCTCCCCTGACTAGAACATCAAGGCAATGGGGCAGGGGCCCAAGGCCATGGGGAAGGCTTCCAGCTTAGTGGCCTGGGTTCAAATTTGCCTGTATGTATTCTTTCCTGGTGGTGGGGTCCCAGTGGCGATCTGGTGGCTCTGTGCCTCAGTTTCCTCATCTGTGTAATGGGATGATAGCAGAACCTGTCTTGGGGGTCTCTTATGAGGATCCAGCCTGATCTTTTCCTCGGAGCTTTCCTGGGTCCTCCGCGGCCTCCCTCCTCGCTCCAAGCCTCATTCCTGGGCATGTGGCCAAACTCCTGGCGTTGTACGCAATGCTCCGACTCCCAGCTGCTTCCTGTGCTTGTACAAAGAGGGCTCTGTCCCCAAGCCACCCTAGCCTAGGCTGGCCCAGTGCACTCCACACACTGCAGGCATCTCCCCATCCCTCCTCCCATCTCCTTGTCCCCAGCCCTGACCCTGTGCTCCTAGGCACACCCTGCACACTCCTGTCTCCATGCTAACGAACATGTGGGGTCTACTGGCCCTGCACACAGTCAAGTCCCACCTATGAGGGGGGGCTCCATGGCTGCTCAGAAAGTCAGACGGAGGGTGGGGCTGCAGTGACTCACAGTGACCTTAACGGGATGACAGTGGCAGCAACGGAGGGGGGGACAGCTCTGGGGGACATTAATAGTGTGACAATGTGACAGCAACAGGTGACAATGTCACAGGAACTGGGAATGATGGGGAGGCAACAGGTGACAGCAACAGGTGACACTGTAATTTTAAAACCCACTAGGAGCCAGGTGCAGCGACTCACGCCTGTAATCCTAGTACTTTGGGAGGCCGAGACGGGCAGATCACAAGGTCAGGAATTCGAGACCAGCCTGACCAACGTGGTGAAACCCTGTCTCTACTAAAAATACAAACAGAAAAAAAAAAAAAAAAAAAAAAAGAATTAGCTGGGTGTGGTGGTGCACGCCTGTAATCCCAGCTACTTAGGAGGCTGAGGCAGGAGAATTGCTTGAACCCAGGAGGAGGAGGTTGCAGTGAGCCAAGATCCTGCCACTGCACTCCAGCCTGGGTGACAGAGCAAGACTCCATCTCCGGGCGGCAGCGGTGGGTGGCTGGGGACAAAAAACAAACAAACAAAAAGAACACCCACTAGGGGCTGGGCGTGGTGGCTCACACCTGTAATCCCCACAGTTTGGGACTGAGGCAGGTGGATCACCTGTGGTCAGGAGTTCGAGACCAGCCTGGCCAACATGGTAAAACCCTGTCTCTACTAAAAATACGAAATTAGCCAGGCGTGGGTGGCGGGCATCTTTAATCTCAGCTACTCAGGAGGCTGAAGCAGGAGAATCACTTGAACTGGGAGGCGGAGGTTGCAGAGCCGAGATGGCACTGGGTGACATCCAGCCTGGGTGACAGAGCAAGACTCCATCTCGAAAAATACAAAATAAAATTTTAAAAAATTAGATGGTGATGCGTGCCTGTAGTCCCAGTTACTTGGGAGGCTGAGGCAGGAGAATGGTTTGAACCCAGGAGGCAGAGGTTGCAGTGAGCCGAGATTGCGCCACTGCACTCCGGCCTGGGCTACAGAGCAAGACTCCATTTTAAAAAACAAAGAAACAACAACAACAACAACAAACTTTAAAACACCAGATCCCCATCTGAGCCCCTGTCACTCAAAGTGTCTCCTGTCACCTTCACACCTTCACCTTTCTGCTGGGACATATTCCCCAGCTCATGGTCATACCATCACCCAGGGTGTCAGGCGGTGGACCTTGGGGGGTGTCCATTGGAGCCCCCATGGACCTCATTTTGCTGAGGGACCTCATTTTGCCAGCATCTCGGATCACTGAGCAACATCAGGGCTTGAGGTGCCAGGTGGTAATGAATGGTGTCTTCATGGGGCTTGATCCACGTGTGATGTGGGTGAACGTGGCTGGCTGCGACATTGCCAAGCTTGGTCACTCTTTCTGCTGAGCCTGGTTGGTGCTGATGCCAGTAGATCGTGATGTTAAGAACCCTGGCACTCTGGATGATGGTATGACCATGAGCCGGGGGAAATCTCACAGCAGAAAGGTACAGCTGTGAAGGTGACAGGAGACAGGCATGTCCCAGGTAGCGAAGCAACCAGAAAAGAGCAGGGTGTCACATGGACAGGTGACAATGAGACAGGGTTATAGGGACAAGTGACTGTAGAATAGGAACGTGGTGATGATGATGATATACATATATATTTAGAGACAGGTTCACGATCTGTCATCCAGAATGGAGTCCAGAGGCAACACCATAGCTCACTGCAGCCTCAAACTCCTGGGTTCAAGCCCTCATCCCGCCTCAAGCTCCCAAGTAGCTGGGACTACAGGTAGATGCCACCATGCCCAGCTAATTTTTCTATTTTTCTGTAGAGATGGGGTCTTGCTATGTTGCCCAGGCTTGCCTTGAACTCCTGGCCTCAAAGGATCCTCCGCCTTGGCCTCCCAAAGTGTTGACATTACAGGCGTGAGCCACAGTGCCTGGCTGATGATGCAATTTTGATAGAAAGACCATGTGTGTGCTTTGTACAGTCCTCGGTGGGTGGACTGTGATACGGCGTAGGATTTAAAGCCTAAACATTCCTTCTTCTTTTTTGAGATGGAGTCTCTCTCTGTCGTCCAGGCTGGAGTGCAGAGGCATGATCTTGGCTCATTGCAGCCTCTGCCTCCCAGGTTCAAGCAATTCTCCTGCTTCAGCCTCCCAAGTAGCTGGGACTACAGGTGCACGCCACCACGCCTGGCTATTTTTAAAATATTTTTAGTAAAGACAGGATTTCACATGTTAGCCACTTGAGACCTTGTGATCCGCCCAACTTGGCCTCCCAAAGTGTTGGGATTACAGGTGTGAGCCACCGTGCCCAGCCTAAATGTCCCTTCTTAACAGCGTGATGTAATGAGGGCACAGTGGGGGGTGACACTGTGATACCACATCAATAACTGGCAATAACAGACCAGGGTGGCATCATGAGAAGTCTGAAACCACAGCACGCGGTGTGGACAGTAGCCTGGGTGGGGGGCTGTGAACAACCAACCACTGCCCACGCTCTGCTGTCATTGAGAACTTCCGGGTGCAGGGACTTCCAACAGCTCCACATCTTGGTCTCGCCACACCGTCTGGCTTCCTTCTCCCCCGGCTTCTAGAGAGCAGGTAGGGAGACTTCTAGGGCTGAGTCACTACCTTCCCACAATTCTTCCAGGAAAACCCTGCTCCAGACTCAGCCATGGCAACAGTGGCCGTGCAATGTCCCTGGGATGGGACAATCTCTCCCCACCTTTTGCACCTATACTGGGCTGCTTCTAGGGCACCTGGTGCTTGTCCCCGTGCCCATGTAAGATACATTTGTTGCAGAACAATTCTGAGTGGACCTTGGCAGAGGAGCCTGGAAAGAGGCATCCAAAGTGTCCGGGGAAACTGGTTTGTCCACAATAGCCCCTGGGCACACCCCCTAACAGGAACCCCACCCCTCTGTCTCTGTTGGGCCACCTTGATTCTGGGGTTCCCTCCCCAGTCCACGCTCCCCATGCCCCAGCGCCCCACCTGACCCTACTCACAGGGTCCACGGACCCCTTCCTTGGCCAGGATGACTGGATCTTGTCCCTGAAGTTGGCGTCTGTTGAATGCTCCCCGAGCCTAACCCTGGGGCCTTCAATGCTCCCCGGACACAGTCTAAGACCTGGAAGTGGAGCCTTGGGAGAACTTCCCCTTTCTGTGAGTTCCCCCACTGTGTCTCCCCTCAGAGGCGGTGGGGAGCCTGCTGAGGGCTCCTGGGTGCTTCTACCCTCTTCTTATGTTTCCTGCTTTCCTCTTGCTCCCTGCCCTTCTCCTTTCCCCTAAAGTTCCAACCTCACTCCATCCAGGCATGTTTGTTCTAAGTTCTCTCCATCTCCAGGCCTTTGCCTGTTCTGTTTCCTACAGCAAACTCCTATGCAACTATCAAAACCTAGTTCAAAAATCCCCTCCCAGGCCGGACACGGTGGCTCACGCCTGTAATCCCAGCACTTTGGGAGGCCGAGGTGGGCGGATCACGAGGTCAGGAGTTCGAGACCAGCCTGGCCAACATGGTGAATCCCCATCTCTACTAAACATACAAAAAATTAGCCAGGCCTGGTGGCACAAGCCTGTAATCCCAGCGACTTGGAAGGCTGAAGCAGGAGAATTGCTTGAACCTGGGAGGTAGAGGTTGCAGTGAGCCAAGATCGCGCCATTGCACTCCAGCCTGGGTAACAGCGTGAGACTTTGTCTCAAAAAACAAAACAAAACAGGCCGGGCGCAGTGGCTCACACCTGTAATCCCAGCACTTTGGGAGGCCAAGGCGGGCGGATCAAGAGGTCAGGATATCAAGACCATCCCGGCTAACACGGTGAAACCCAGTCTCTACTAAAAATACAGAAACAAAATTAGCCGGGCGTGGTGGCAAGCCCCTGTAGTCCCAGCTACTCCGGAGGCTGAGGCAGGAGAATGGCCTGAACCTGTGAGGCGGAGCTTGCAGTGAGCTGGGACCGTGCCACTGCACTCCAGCCTGGGCAACAGAGCGAGACTCCGTCTCAAAACAAAACAAAAACAAAATCCTCTCCCTCCCTGTAAATTGTGAGTTTACCCTATTGAACTCCCAAAGCTGACAGTGCTCAATATACTCCCACCTGAGCACTTCTGGAATGGAGACAAGGTCTCCATTTTTTGGAGATAGAGTCTTGCTCTGTTGCCCAGGCTGAAGTACAGTGGCATGATCATAGCTCACTGCAGCCCCAGCCTCCTAGGCTGAAGCAATTCTCTTGCCTCAGCCTCCCGAGTAGCTGGGACTACAGATGCATGCCACCAGGCCTGGCTAAGTCTTTTTTATTTTTTAATTTTTTTTTTTAATTTTTATTTTAGAGATGGGATCTCACTATGTTACCTGGTTTCAAGTCCATTGGGCTTACTTATTTATTACATTCCAGAAGTATTGTGGTGGGGGGATAGTCAGCACAATCAGCTTTGGGAATTCAATAGAATAAACTCACAATTTGCGGATAGGGAGGGAATTTTTGAACGGGTCTTTGACAGATGCATAGGAGTTTGCTGGATGGAGTAACAGCTTCAGGCCCAACGCACAGCTTCTGAGAGATCCCCATGTTAAAAGTCTATTCTCAAAGGTAGGAAGGTGGTGGAAAAACCTGGAAATTTTTGTTTAGAGTACTGACAACAGATAGCGAGCCGAAATTCTTGTCTGGTCCCTTTGGTAGGTGGAGAAACAGGTTCAAAGCGATTTGAAAGTTTACACCGTTTGTATTGTTAACTTCTTCATTTTGAGAACCAGATGAAAAACCTGGGCCCTTCTCCCTGGGATTTACATCTTTACCCAATGTTTTGTCAACATATTTAGGGGCCTCTGATCTCAGCCTAGTTAACAATCCAGGCTCCAAGAGCCAGGTGAGTTTCCAACGATTCTCCTTGCTCAAGGGAGGGGGCGGCAGCTTGGGAGGCCGTGGGAGGGCAGCCCAGGTGAGTCCTGGGACCTGTCTGCCCAGGTTGTCGTCCAGGCCCCACAAATCAGAGCCCCACCTCCATCTCAATCTCGATCCGAAAACGCGGCCCCCTCAGCCCCAACTAGGCGCCCCCAGCCCAGAGCCCCCCGTCCGCCCTCCCACCCCTCCAGCCCATCGGAGTTTTTCACTCGGAGCCCCAGGCCCTTCCCCGAGCCGCAGCCTCTCTCCCCGCCCCGGATCGCAGCCCCCCGTCCCCGCCCCGGGAGCTACGAGGTGCAAACGCGCCCTCCTCCAACTCCTCCCGCCCCCAACTCCCCTCGAGTGGCAGCTCTGGGCTGAGAACGCGGCGGGGTCGGCCTCTCGGCTTCGCGTTCCCGCCCCGGGTCCCCGGCGCCGCAGGAGCCCGCCCTGCAGCGCTGAGTCCCGCGCGTCCGTCTGCCGTGCCCGCCTCCACGCGCGCCGCCTCGCAGGTAGGTGAAGGCGCGGGGCCCCCGGCAGGGCGAGATCGTTGGCCCCGAAGGGTGGGGAAGGCGGGGGCGGGGGGGCCTGCAGCGGGAGGCGGAGAGGATTCCTTTGTTCGCAGCCGGGCAGCCCCGGGCCCAGCCCCCTCCCCTCTCCGCCTTCTAGTGGCGCCCGCCGCAGTGGGGAGTGGGGGCGCGGGGACCCAGCGGGAGGGGCTCGGCCGGGGCGCGGGGCCCCTGACCCCACAGGTGAGGGCGGAGCCAAGCGTGGTCGCGGCCGGGGGCTCTGCCAGGTGGAGCTCACGCCCGGCGGGCTCCCGCGGCGCCCTCTCCCCGTCGGCGGAGCTTGGGATCCCTCGCTCCTTGGCCCTCAGCCTCCACACCCCGTGCTGGGCGCGCCTTCTCTGCTCATTCATTCCACAAACTCCAGGGTGTGGCTCGTAGAGGCAGCGGTGTGTAGGGGGGACCGAGGCAAATCAAGCCAGAGACTCCCACCCCACCCAACTCCCCCACCCCACCCGAGGCAGGGGGCTGGGGCGGAGGGAGTGGGGGGAGGAGGGTTTGCAGGCCCCGAGGCTGCTTCGAGTCCACAGATTCTCGGAGTGCGGACTGACCCGGACAACAGAGAAGCAAAAAGAGGGCGCCCCTCCCCAGCCTGCCAACTCTCCAACGTTGACAGGGGTCTCTCCCTTCTCGGGGCCTTTGGACAACCCGGTTGGCCCAGAGAGGGGCGTGACCAAGGCCACACAGCAGGCCTCCTCGCCCGTTCTACACCTAGGCCCAGTTTCTTTCCTCGCTAGAACCTGAATGGAACAGGAAGGCCACTTGGTCTGGCTTCTTTCCCTCAAGTATTTTGCCTCCACCCTCCAAACGGTCATCTCCTGTTCCGGTCTTCTTCCTCCCGTCCTTCATGACCCAGGAAAGACCCAGCCACGGGGGGCAGGAGCGAGTTCCGTTCCTGATCTTCTCACCCTCCTTCTCCTCTTCCTGGGCTTAAGCTCAGGCTTAACCCCTCACACATGGTGTGATGGCCTTAGTTTGCTCATCTGTGAAATGGGCACAGCAGCAATTCCTTCCCTGCTGGGCACAGGGGTACTCTCTGCATTGGGAAGTTCCAGCCCCTGCCTGGGCCCCCTGCCCGGAATGAGGGACAGTGGTGTGGTTGCCCGAGGCAGCCCTGAGGCCCATGCGGAACCCAGGGAGGCATCCAGCCCTGACAGTCAGAGGAGGCTTCCTGGAGGAGGTGTGATGTTAGAGAAGGGTCTTGGGGCTGAGGGTGCACAGCTGAGGCAAGATGGGCATGGGACATGGAGGGGAGGGGACACGGGGCCAGGTGGGGCCAGGCGTTGCAAGAGTGGGGGTATCTGTGTCACTGAGTGACAGTGGGGTGGTTGCCTCCCACGACTTACCACCTTCCTCACACCTTAGATGCTCTCCTGGCTCCACCTTCCCAGCCAGAACTTTAGGAATCTCCTCAACGCCCCCCACCTCCCATGACATCAGCCTCCCGCTCCTCTCCTCTCTCTGCCATCTGGACAGCCCCCAGCCTCCTGACACCCTGTTTCTGCTGGGGACCCTGCTGCCCTTCCCCACTCCACCTAACATGCATTTTGACTTTGCTCCTCCCGTTCAAAGCTTTTCAAGGGCTCTTCATTGTCCTTGACAAACGAGCAAAAGCTCCATGACACCGCTATGCCCACTCCTACAACGCCTGGCCCCACCTGGCCCCACCTGGCCCTCTCTCCCCTCCCTTCCATGTCTTGTCTTGGCTGTGCACCCTCAGCCCCAAGACCCTTCTTTAACATCACACCTCCTCCAGGAAGCCTCCTCTGACTGTTCACTGCTTCCCGGTTGGGGCTGGATGCCTCCTTGGGCTCCCAGAGGCCCCAGGGCTGCCCCATTTGGCAACCACCCTGCCCTCCTCGTTGTGTTGGGTCTCCCATGGCCAGGGTAGGGGGCTCTTCTAGGGCTGACTCTGCTTCCTCTCCGCAGCCTCCAGGGGACACGCCATGACTCTGGAGGGTCTGTGTTTGGCAAGGGGCCCCCTGGCCCGGCTCCTGCTGGCCTGGTCGGCCCTGTTGTGCATGGCAGGTGGCCAAGGCCGCTGGGATGGGGCCTTGGAGGCTGCAGGTCCTGGACGTGTGCGGAGGCGGGGCAGCCCAGGCATCTTGCAGGGGTGCGTGGTACCTGGGATGCTGGGAGACCCCTTCGGTGTGGATTGGACTGTCCTGGGGCCAGCGGAATGCCCGGGGGATGTCTACCCAGGCAGGGGCTCACCAGACCTATCTCGCTGTCCCCGAAGGCCGAATGTGTGCGGCTCCCGGTTCCACGCTTACTGCTGTCCGGGCTGGAGGACATTTCCTGGCAGGAGCCAGTGTGTCGTACGTGAGTGCTGCTGCCTTCTGGAGGTGGGGGGCACAGGCCGGGGACACTCTTACCTGCCTGCAGGTCCAGCTCTGTTTACACAGGGACTTAGCCAGGGGCCTCTGGCTGAACCACAGGAATGGCCCTTGCATCTGTCCTCAGGGTTCCAGGCCAACCTGCCATGTTCATTTCCTTTGCCCTACAACCTCTTTGTGTCTATCTGTCTGTCTCTCTGGTTCCCTTTCTTTGTCTCTGCCTCTCTCTGTTCATCTCTGCTCGTGTCTCTCTCCGTTGGTTTCTTTTCTTTATTATTCTTTTTTTTAGAGATGGGGGTCTCTGTGTTGCTCAGGCTGGTCTCGAACTCTGGCCTCAAGCGATCCTCCCATCTCAGCCTCCCAAAGTACTAGGATTCCAGGTGTGAGCCACCGCACCTGGTCTCTCTCTTTTGGTTACTGTATATCTATTTGATTCTCTCTGTCTCTCTCTCTCTCTCTCTCTGAGTCTCTTTCTCTCTGCTTCTCTCTGGCTTCACCCTCTCTTTCTGTCTCTGTCTCTGTCTCTGGAATCTGACTCCACTTCCCAGGAGACACCCAACCACAGTATCCAGAACCCCAGCACCTCCAGCTCTGTCCTCACAGCTCGGCAGCTCTGGCCCAAAGACAGTTCTCTCCCAATGGCTGTGGCAGAATCACCAACCCACAGCCTGGGTCGTACCACCTGCCCAGCCCAGCCTGAGAGTGGGCGGATGTCCCATGAAAAGAGGGGTGGTGTGCTATGAGCAGAGCCGGGGATGCAGATGACCAGCAGTGTTCTGGCCAGCCCGGACACTGATGGAGCAGGCATGGTCCAGGCTCGGCCCTGGTCTTGACTGCCACCTGCTGCACCCATCCAGCCATCTGTAGGCGCGCCTGCGGTGAGGGCTTCTGCTCACAGCCCAACCTGTGCACCTGTGCGGATGGGACGCTGGCTCCCAGCTGCGGGGTGAGCCGAGGTGAGCGGGAAGTGGCCTCTTAGGGGAGGGAGAAGGTCACAGGGTTCCGGTTTCCACGAGGAGCCTGGGCTGCTTTTGTTGAAGGACAGGAGCGGGGCTGAGCATGCCTAGTCCTGCAGCCTTCCTGGGAGGGCATCTCGGGGCCTGTCTCCACCTTACTATGCATCCCACCTTCCTGTCCCCAGGGTCAGGGTGCAGTGTGAGCTGTATGAATGGGGGCACCTGCCGGGGGGCATCCTGTGTGTGTCAGAAGGGCTACACAGGCACCGTGTGTGGGCAGCGTGAGTATCCCCGCGGGACTCCCCTCCTCGCACACTTGGGACTGCGATCCCAGAGCACTGGTCTCTGCTGCCAGCTGCCCACTGCCCAGGGGGTCCTTATTCCTGGACTGGAGATTGCAGGGGACATTTATTGTCACAGTCTTTTTTCTTCTTCTTCTTCTTCTTTTTTTTTTTTTTGATACAGAGTCTTGCTCTGTCGCCCAGGCTGGAGTGCAATGGCATGATCTCAGCTCACTGCAAGCTCCGCCTCCTGGGTTCACGCCATTCTCCTGCCTCAGTCTCCCAAGTAGCTGGGACCACAGGCGCCCACCACCACGCCCAGCTAATTTTGTTTTTGTATTTTTAGTAGAGACGGGGTTTCACCATGTCAGCCAGCATGGTCTCGATCTCCTGACCTCGTGATCTGCCCGCCTTGGCCTCCCAAAGTGCTGGGATTACAGGCGTGAGCCACTGCGCCCGGCCTTTTTTTTTTTTTTTTTTTTTTTTTGAGATGGAGTCTCGCTCTGTTGCCCAGGCTGGTGTGCAATGGCACCACCTCAGCTCACTTCAACCTTTGCCTCCCAGGTTCAAGCAATTCTCCTGTGTCAGCCTCCCGAGTAGCTGGCATTACAAGCACTCACCACCACGTCGGGCTAATTTTTGTATTTTTAGTAGAGACAGGGTTTGACTATATTGGACAGGCTGGTCTTGAACCCCTGACCTCAGGTGATCCACCTGCCTTGGCCCCCCAAAGTGCTCAGATGACAGGCGTGAGCCATGAGCCCAGCCTCAGTCTTATCATTCAACCTGGGCCAGATCCTGGGGATTCCTGGGTGAAGAGGAGTTTACTGTGAACCCCAGCTCTCTCTGCTGCTGGGGGACCTCCGGCCACCACCCTTTCTCCCTCCACAGCCATCTGTGACCGCGGCTGCCACAATGGGGGTCGCTGCATTGGGCCCAACCGCTGCGCCTGTGTGTACGGCTTCATGGGACCTCAATGTGAGAGAGGTACCAAGCACGCAGGGGTGGGAGGCAGACAGGGGACTTGATGGAGGAAAGGGGGTTTCCTGGAAGCCCCTGAGACATGGCCAGGCCTTGACAGGCCCCAACTGGCCTCCTTCCCGCGGTTGGGGCAGTCTGAGGACATTTCTTTCATTTGCTCATCTATTCTCCAAAACATCTGCTATTCACTGGCTCTGAGCGACGGCCTGTGTTGGAGTCTGGTAGGAAAAAGAGAGGATGTGCCGGTCTGAGGTGTAGGGAGAAGAAACTGCAAGCAGAAGATTCTTATCTGGGGGTTTCAAGGCTAAGACAAGGGTTGGGGCAGCCTTGGAGCACATGAAGGACAGAGAAACCATCTGCTCCACGGAAGGGAGTCAGGGAGGGCTTCCTGGAGGAGGGGACCCCTCAGCTGGATCTGGTAGGGTGGATTGGACCTCATGAGATGGGCAAACCCCCTCTTTATTGCACTCTAATTCTTTTTTTTTTTTCTTTTTCTTTCTTTTTTTTTTTTTTTTTGAGACAAAGTTTTGCTGTGTCACCCAGGCTGGAGTACAGTGGCACGATCTCGGCTCACTGCAACCTCCACCTCCCAGGTTCAAGCGATTCACCTGCCTCAGCCTCCCGAGTAGCTGGGATAACAGGCATGCATCCCCACGCTCAGCTAATTTTCGTAATTTTAGTAGAGACGAGGTTTTGCCATGTTGGCCAGGCTGGCCTCAAACTCCTGGCCTCAAGTGATCTGCCTGTCTTGGCCTCCCAAAATGCTGGGATTACAGGAATGAGCCACCACACCCAGTCACCCTAACGCTTAAAAATGATCCCATTTTTAAGAGGGCTAAAATGGATGGGGTCCTCTGCTGAGAGGTTGTTACCAAAATTAAGAGGGTGGACGTACCAGGAGTTTGAGACCAGCCTGGGCAATGTAGTGAGACCCTCCCTCTACAAAAAGTAAAAAATTAGCCTACTGTGGTAGTGCATATCTGTAGTCTCAGGCTGAAGTGGGAGGATTGCATGAGCTCAGGAGTTCGAGGCTGCAGTGAGCCGTGGTGGTGCCACTGCATTCCAGCCTGGGTGAGAGAACCAGACCCTATCTCTCTTAAAAAAAAAGAAAGAAAAGAAAAGAAAAAAAGAAAGAAAGAAAAGAGGCCAGGCACTGTGGCTCACACCTGCAATTCCAGCATTTTGGGAGGCCGAGGTGGCAGATCACTCGAGGCCAGGAGTTTGAGACCAGCCATGGCCAACATGGCAAAAGCCATCTCTACTAAAACTAAAAATAAAAGATTTAGCAGGGTGTGGTAGCGCGTGCCTGTAGTCCCAGCTACTGGGAAGGCTGAGGCGTGATAATTTTTTGAACCTGGGAGGCAGTGAGCCAAGATCCCACCACTGCACTCCAGCCTGGAAGACAGAGCGAGACCTGTCTCAAAAAAAAAAAAAGAAAGAAAGAAAGAAAAAAAAAAAGAAAAGAAAAGAAAAGAAAAAAGGAGAATGATGGACACAGTGATGACTTTCTTGTGAGCAGTGAGGTGTGGCAGCGATGGGGAGAGAAGAGGGAAGGAGTCAAGATGAACCCCAGGCCTGGTCTGAAAATTGGGGGGAAGCTAGTGGTGCACCCTGGCAGGGAGGAGGAAGACTGAGCTCTCTGTTGGCTGGGGGACTTGCAAGCTGTCCGGGAAGCAGCTGGACACTTAAGCCTGGGGCTGAGACGGCGGTGGGAGCTGCTCTGTCCATGGGGAGCTGAAGCCCAGGGTTCAGCTGAGGATCCCCGCTAGAGAAAGCGGCAACATCAGAGACAGCTACCTGGACATTTACGCATGGACGGAAAAAACAGAGCCCACAGGGGGCTGAGAAAGAGAAAGAGAACAGGAGTGGGTGGTGTCAGGGACGTCCAGGCTTGTGAGATTTTCAGATGCAGGAGGCATCTGAGTGCCCAGCGTGGCGTTTCAGCCCAGGAAAGCGAGGATAGGCAGGACCTGGGTACTAGAAGCTGGAGGGGCTGGGGAAGTGACCTGGGTTTGAGGGTGGGCTTCTGGAAACTGCAGAATTGGAACATGGGCTGTTGGAGGCGGGCCAAGCTCTGGGTGGCAGGAGAGTGAGGGGGAGGGGGAAGTGGGGGAGCTACTAGGAATTGCGTTTTGGCATCAGGACAGCCTGGGGGTGGGGGGGTCTCTGTGAAGCCCCTCCTCCTTATGGGGCCTGAGTTGGGGGTGACTTTGGCTTCTTCTCTTGGGAGGGGCTGCCCTTGTTTGAGAGCTAACTCCTTTATTGGAAACATCTGGAGAAGAGAGCCAAGAAGTCGCATCTGGGCTCATGTACTGGGGTTGGGGGAACCAATGCGGTCACCTTGGGCTGGGCCTGATGGGGACTGGGGATGTGATGTTGGGGGTCCAGAGAATTTAGGCAGATAACAGATTCTTCCCCAAATCTGGGCGATATGGCAGGGCCAGGCATATGCTCAAGTACTAGACATGCCTTTTAGCTGGGCGTCCGTGGGTCCCTGCCCGGGCCTGAAGGGAGGACAGGCCTGGGAAAGGAGTCCCATCAGTTCAGACAGGATGTTCACACAGGCCCTGAGCTTTATGGGCTTGGAGATCCTAGTCTGTCTCTTGGAAGTTGGTCAGGAAATGCTTTGAAAAAAAAGGGTTTTGAAGGGTGAATAGGAGTTTGTTAGGTAGGGAAAGGGGAGGAAAGATATTCTATTTAGGAAGAGAGCAGCATAAGTAAAGCCTGGTCTGTGGGTGCAGGGGGCACTGAGAAGGTGTTAGAGACGCAGAGATCTCTAGACAGGGGCAGTCCTCAGCCAGGTACCCATATCTGTCTGCCCTGCAGATTACCGGACGGGACCCTGCTTTGGCCAAGTGGGCCCCGAGGGGTGCCAGCGTCAGCTGACAGGCCTCGCGTGCACCAAGGCACTTTGCTGTGCCACTGTGGGCCGTGCCTGGGGCCTTCCATGTGAACTTTGCCCTGCACAGCCACACCCCTGCCGCCGAGGTTTCATCCCCAATATCCACACGGGGGCCTGCCAAGGTGAATAGTGGGGTCAGGGCTGAGTGGGAGGCCTTGGCCAGCTTGGTTCTTCCTTCTGATGGGCCTCTCACTCCCTTGCCGGGCTTTGTCCTTGCAGATGTGGATGAGTGCCAGGCCGTGCCAGGCCTGTGCCAGGGAGGCAGCTGTGTCAACACGGTGGGCTCCTTCCATTGCCACTGTCCAGTTGGATACCGGCTCGGTGACAGCAGTGTTGCATGTGAAGGTGGGTGACTGGAGAGGGACAACCTGGGAGCTCCTCTGTGACTTGTGTCTGGGGGGCTCAGGCTCCCCTGCAGGAAGGCAGAGGGGTCAGACTGGTGAGGTGCCCAGTTCTGACCTTGTCCCTGTCTATGTAGATGTGAATGAGCGTCTCCGCGTGCCCGGCCTCTGCTCCAGGGTGACTGCACCAACGCTGTCGGGAGCTACGTGTGTCCCTGTCCCCGAGGTTTTGCCTGCAGCTTGGATGGCACCCACTGCCTGAGTGAACCGAGGGGCTGGAGGGGGAGAGAGCGGGTAGGAGTGAGACCACCTTGTTCAGCTCTATCTCTCTCTCTCTCTTTTTTTTTTTTTTTTTTTTGAGACAGAGTCTGGCTCTGTTACCCAGGCTGGAGTGCAGTGGCACAATCTCAGCTCACTGCAACCTCTGCCTCCCAGGTTCAAGAGATCCTCCTGCCTCAGCCTCCCAAGTAGCTGGGATTACAGGTGCCCGCCACCACGCCTGGCTAATTTTTGTATTTTTAGTAGAGATGGGGTTTCTCCATGTTGGCCAGGCTGGTCTTGAACTCCTGACCTCAGGTGATCCACCTCCCTTGGCCTCCCAAAGTGCTGGGACTACAGGCGTGAGCCACCGCACCCGGCCCCACCATTTTTGAGATGGGGAAACAGGCCCAGAAAGGGGACGTTTGCTTGAGTCCAGTCCACAAGTCCAGAACACACTCAACTCCCCAGATCCCCTGCCCGGGTGGCCGTCCCTTGGGCTGTGGCTCCCCCTGCAGGCCCACCCTTAAGCAACCCCCCGACACTTGGCCTGGCCAAGCGGGCACCCACCCCCCACCCTGCACGCTCAGGCCTCTCACTCCTTCTTTTGCTGTCTTGATAAGCTGAATGTCAGGCCCTAGAAGTTGCCTGTGGCCAATAGGGCTGGCCAGGAACATGAACGCTGGTGGTGGAGGATGGACAACGTCCTGCTTTGGGGAGACAGGAGTGGATGCTTGGAGGTTTTCCAGCGTCACCCTGGTCACCTCAGGTTAGGCCACTACCAGGCAGGGCTGAGAATATTGTGTTTGGAGTTCAGCTGGTACGCTGTGGCCAACTCCAGATTTTCTAGGTCTCCACCACTGGGGGCCGCCACAGCTGGCACTGGGGTAGCAGTGGACATATCCCCTGGACTGCGGGGCCCTCTGTCCACTGCTAAAGAGGAGACCCTGGATTTGACAAACCAGCCTCTGAACATAGGCTTTGGAATTAGTCCGGGACTCCCACCCAGGGCAGCTCACAGACCCTGTGGCCTTGGGCAAGTGACTTAATCGCTCTGTGCCTCAGTTTCCCCATCTGTAAAATGGTAGATGATAGCAGTACCTAGCTCAGTGAAGACTGGGGAAGATATCTTTTGGGGAGTAATTTGCAGAGGGCTGGTGCCTTACAGGATACTTAATACACATTCATGGACAGCAGGTGAGGTTGAGGCTGGGACCACTTAGCTCACGATGTGTACTTACAGCAATGACAGGATCATTTTTGATAAAATTCTTTTATTTTCTTGTTTTTAGACACAGTCTTGCTCTGTCCCCCAGGCTGGAGTGCAATGGCACGATCTCGGCTCACTGCAAACCTCCACTTCCTGGGTTCAAACGATTGTCTCAGCCTCCCCAGTAGCTGGGATTACAGGCACCCACCACCACGTCCGGCTAACTTTTGCATTTTTAGTAGAGATGGGGTTTCACCGTGTTGGCCAGGCTGGTCTCAAACTCCTGACCTCAGGTGATCCACCCGCCTCGGCCTCCCAAAGTGCTGGGATTACAGGCATGAGCCACCGTGCCTGAGCATTTTTGTTAAAATTCTTATATTTTGTCTCTCTTGCTTAAGGGGCTGTTGCCTGTTGGGCCCCCTGAGATTGGGAAATCGAGTTTCCCGTCCTCCTCCCACTTTTGCAGCTGTGTGACTTTGGAGGAGTCTGTTGACCTTTCCTCGTCTGGGCAGGCCCGGCCCCCTTTGAGGGGCTATGGTGAGACTGAGAACGAAAAACCCTGACTCCCACACACGTACCTGGGGGGTCCCCAGGTGCACGGGGTGGGGACCAGAGAGGTGGAAACATTTGCGTGTTTTCCCAGCTTGGGGCAGGTCAGGGGCGGCTCTCAGTGGCCCTCCCAGCGCCTGGGAGGAGTTTTTTAAACTGTGGGCTACCGGCCAAGCTCTGTGCATTTTTAAGCCTAAAAATATGCTCTTTAAGCCAGAGCCTGAGAAATCCGATCGCTGCATAAAGCCATTGACCTTGAGGGCGCAGTGGGAAGTGGAAGAGTGTTGGTGGTTCTCATACCTGGGGAGCCTGTCTGCCTCAGTCTCCCCGGGGGCTGTGGTCATCAATCCATCCCCTCAACTCCTTGGGACCCCTTTCTGAAATTCACATTAGGCTGCTGCGTAATGCCTGAAGCCAGCAAGCAAAGACACACAGCTGCAGATCTCGGTGTCCCTGCCTGGCATCCCACTGGGGCAGTCCTTCCCCGCCAATGGGTCTTCCTCAGTGTGGTTGGATGCCTGCAGCGATGGGGAGCTCACTACCTCTGTGTGATAACTTGGAAATCTTGGTGATAAGAGATGGCACTGAACGGGCGTTGGCCACATGTCAAACTTTTCTTTTTTTATTTTTATTTATTTATTTATTTTTGAGACCAAATCTTGCTCTGTCGCCCAGTCTGGAGTGCAGTGGCACGATCTCGGCTCACTACAGCCTCTGCCTCCCGGGTTGAAGTGATTCTCCTGCCTCAGCCTCCCACGTACAGGTGCGTGCCACAACACCCGGCTAATTTTTGTATTTTTAGTAGACATGGGGTTTCGGGGCCAGCCTGTTCTTGAACTCCTGACCTTGTGATCCACCCGCCTCGGCCTCCCAAAGTGCCGAGATTACAGGCGTGAGCCACTGTGCCCAGCCCTTTATATTTTTTGAAACAGAGTCTTGCTCTGTTGCCCAGGCCAGAGAGCAGTGGCAAGATCTCAGCTCACTGCAACCTCCGTCTCCTGGGTTCAATCAATTCATGATTCTCCTGCCTCAGCCTCCCAAGTAGCTGGGATTACAAGTGCCTGCCACCACACTTGGCTAATTTTTGTATTTTTAGTAGACACGAGGTTTCGCCATGTTGGTTAGGCTGGTCTTGCACTCCTGACCCCAAGTGATCCGCCCACCCCGGCCTCCCAAAGTTCTGGGATTCCAGGCATGAGCTACTGCATCTGGACTATGTCAGATTTTTCATCCAGGTAATACTTTCCCCAGGTGAGGTGGATGCTCTAAGTGTCCCCATTTTATGGAGGGGAAACTGAGGCACAGAGCAGCAAACAGACCCGTCCTACAGGCAGTGCTGCTACAGCTGGAATTTGGATCCAGTTCTGGTCACTGATGTCCCGTGCTCATGGGCTCACCCTCTGATCTTTTACAGACCACCGGGCTGGCACCTGCTTCTCAGTGCTTTTCGGGGGCCGCTGTGCCGGAGACCTCACCGGCCACCACACTCGCAGGCAGTGCTGCTGCGACAAGGGCAGGTGCTGGGCGGCTGGCCTGACCCCTGAGCTGTGTCCTCCTCGGGGCTCCAGTGAGTAAGAGCTGCAGCCTACAGGGCTGCAGGGGAGGAGGGGACAGGGGAGGACCAAGGGCCTGGCCTCAACCCAGCTTCCTTGCAGATGAGTTCCAGCAACTGTGCGCACAGGGGCTGCTCCTGCTACCCGGCCACCCTGGCCTCTTCCCTGGCCTCCTGGGCTTTGGATCCAATGGCATGGGCGCCCGTCTTGGGCCGGCACAACTCAACCCCCATGGCTCCGATGGGCGTGGGGTCCCCAGCCTGGGCCCTGGCAACTCTAATATTGGTGAGACTTGGGGCTTGGGAGGAACATTCCAAGACTTGAAGGATGGTCCTGGATCTGGGGAGAGAGCTCTGAACAGGGGAGGGTGTCCAGGCCTCAGAGAGAGGGTTAGGGCTTTGGAGGGGGAACTCCTGGCCTTGCTAGTAGGGATGACAGTGCGGGTAGTGAATGGGGATGGAGGTAACTGGAGAATCTGGTCCTCAGAGTCAGAGTTTGGGCTGGACATGGCGGCTCATGCCTGTAATCCCAGTCCTTTGGGAGGCCGAGGTGGAGGGATTGCTTGAGGCCAGGAGTTTGAGACCAGCCTGGGCAACATAGCAAGACCCTGTCTCTACAGCAAATTTCAAATTAGCGAGGTGTGGTGATGCCACCAGTAGTCCCTGCCACTTAGGAGGGTGAGGCAGGAGGATCGCTGGAGCCCAGGAATTGGAGGCTTCAGTGAGCTGTGATTGTGCCACTGCACTCCAACCTGGGGGACAGAGTGAGACCCTTTCTCTAAAAAAAATAAATAAATAAGTCAGGGTTTGGGCTTTGGGTGGGAAGTTCTGGTCTGGTGTGGGGGTCTGAGATGAAGGATTTAGGCCTGGGTTGGGGTCTTGCCCCATAGTGAGGATTTGGGCCCAGAGTGGGAGTCCGGGCATCTCTGGGCCCAGGTTAGAGGGATCTAGGCTCCAGATTGAAGGAATCTAAGGCCCCAGGTTGGAGGGATCTAGGCCCCAGGTTGGAGGGATCTAGGCCCCAGGTTGGAGGGATCTAGACCCCAGGTTGGAGGGAGCTAGGCTTCAGGTTGGAGGGATCTAGACCCCAGGGTGGAGGGATCTAGGCTCCAGGTTGGAGGGATCTAGACCCCAGGTTGGAGGGATCTAAGCCCCAGGTTGGAGGGATCTAGACCCCAGGTTGGAGGGATCTAGACCCCAGGTTGGAGGGATCTAGACCCTAGGTTGGAGGGATCTAAGCCCCAGGTTGGAGGGATCTAGACCCCAGGTTGGAGGGATCTAGGCCCCAGGTTGACGGGATCCAGGCCCCAGGTTGGAGGGATCTAGGTCCCAGGTTGGAGTTCTGAATCTAAGGCAGGACTGTCCGGGTGAGAGAGGGCAGAATCTGAGCTGGGGCAGGGTGCCAACCTTAGAGGAGGGGGTATCTGGGCCCAGAGAGGTGAAGCCCAGGCTCCAGACTGGGGCAGGGGCCAGCCACTGCTCAGATGCCTCTGCCGGCCCCACCCGTAGGCACTGCTACCCTGAACCAGACCATTGACATCTGCCGACACTTCACCAACCTGTGTCTGAATGGTCGCTGCCTGCCCACGCCTTCCAGCTACCGCTGCGAGTGTAACGTGGGCTACACCCAGGACGTGCGTGGCGAGTGCATTGGTGAGCCACGGCCAGGTGGGGAGGGTGGGTTCTCACTGCCCTGCTGGTGCGGGGGCTCAGGGTCCTCTCCTCTCAGATGTAGATGAATGCACCAGTAGCCCCTGCCACCACGGTGACTGCGTCAACATCCCTGGCACCTACAACTGCCGGTGCTACCCGGGTTTCCAGGCCACGCCCACCAAGCAGGCATGCGTGGGTATGGCTGTCCATCCGAGAGTGGGGGTGATGGTGGGGGTTCTGGCCCAGGCTTGGAGGGTGGGGGGCGCCTCTTGACTGCCCACCTGCCTTCCCCACAGATGTGGATGAGTGCATTGTCAGTGGCGGCCTTTGTCACCTGGGCCGCTGTGTCAACACAGAGGGCAGCTTCCAGTGTGTCTGCAATGCAGGCTTCGAGCTCAGTCCCGATGGCAAGAATTGTGTGGGTGAGTTGGGGGTGGGCGGGTGGGCAGGGGCTTCTTGGCCCCACTAGCTGCCTTTTACAGCCCCCTCAAATCTTCACTCTGCCCCCAAACCCACCTCCCTCCCTACGATGTCTCTTCTGCTCACCTCTGAACCCAGCAACCCACCTTAGACCCTTCTTATCCCCCGACCACTCTGACTCTCCCCTTCGTTTCCTCCTTCCTGAATTTATTCCATGAATCACAAAAAAGGACCTTTTGGGGCCAGCCTTGGGAGCTCATGCCTGTAATCCCAGCACTTTGCAAGGCTGAGGCAGGGGAATCTGTTGAGCTGAAAAGATTGAGGCTGCAGTGAGCTGTGCTCGTGCCCCTGCACTCCAGCCTGGCTGATAGAGCGAGACTCCATCTCCTAAAAAGAAAAAAAAAAAAAAGAAGGCCAGGTGTAGTGGATCACACTTGTAATCCCAGCACTTTGGGAAGCCGAGGTGGGTGGATCACCTGAAGTCAGAAGTTCGAGACCAGCCTGACCAACATAGTGGAAACCCTGTCTCTACTAAATACAAAAAATTAACCGGGCATGGTGGCAGACACCTGTAACCCCAGCTGCTCGGGAGGCCGAGGCAGCAGAATCACTTGAACCCGGGAGGCAGGGGTTGCAGTGAGCTGAGATCGCACCACTGCACTCCAGCCTGGGCAACAGGAGTGAAACTGTCAAAAAAATAAAAAACAAAAAGAAAGGGTCTTTTGGGCAAGACCACACGGCAACCGCCTGACCCTGGCCTGAAGCAGGGTCCCTCCCCATCCTAGGATGGCTCGGAAGAGCCTGGCGGATGAGGGGGCCGGGGGGGGGTGGAGTGGGGGTGGGGTGGGGGCGTGGGTGGTGTGGGGGTTGAGATCAGCACCTTGTAGAGCGCCCCCATCAGCTTTCTCTGGAATATGGTGGGTTATGGCTTGTGGAAGCCAAGGGGGACTTGGCTGCCACAAGCCATAACCCAAGGGAACCCCTTGACTCTGTCACCTTATCTCAGGAGGTCTGCCTTCAAGTCTTCCCTCGGGTGGAAGGATCTTGTGCTTTCTGCATTCCTTCATTTAAAAAGACATTTTTGGCATTTATTGATATATAATTCATATACCATAAAATTAGCCATTTGAAGTATACTAGTCAACAGTTTTTAGTATATGCACAGAGGTGGACAAGCATCACTACAACCCAACTGGAAAATACCTTTATTGCCTCAAAAACAAACCTGGTATTCATTAACAGTCACTCTATAATTCTCTGTCTTCACCTGCAGCCCTGGGTGCTAGGTAAATCGGTTTTCTGACTCAATGAAGTTGCCAGTTCTGGACAAAAGGGAATCATGGTTTTCTGTGATTGGTTTCTTTTGCTGAATATGATGTTTTCAAGATTCATCCATATGGCAGCGTGTATTGCTGCTTCTTTTTTTTTTTTCCTTTTTTTTGAGACGGAGTCTTGCTCTGTTGCCCAGGCTGGAGTGCAGTGGCATGATCTCGGCTCACTGCAAGCTCCGCCTCCCAGGTTCACGCCATTCTCCTGAGTCAGCCTCCTGAGTAGCTGGGACTACAGGCGCCTGCCACCACGCCCGGCTAATTTTTTTGTATTTTTAGTAGAGATGGGGTTTCACTGTGTTAGCCAAGATGGTCTCCATCTCCTGACCTCATGATCCGCCCACCTTGGCCTCCCAAAGTGCTGGGATTACAGGTGTGAGCCACCACGCCTGGCCTTTTTTTTTTTTTTTTTGAAATGGCGTCTCGCTGTGTCACCAGGCTGGAGTGCAGTGGTGCAATCTCAGCTCACTGCAACCTCCGCCTCCCGGGTTCAAGTGATTGTGATTCCCCTGCCTCCTGAGTGACTGGGACTACAGGCCCCCACCACTACACCCGGCTAATTTTTTGTATTTTAATAGAGACAGGATTTCACCACGTTGGCCAGGATGGTCTTGATCTCCTGACCTCGTGATCTGCTTGCCTCGGCCTCCCAAGGTGCTGGGATTACAGGCGTGAACCATCATGCCAGGCCTCTTTTTTTTTTTTTTTTAATTAAATAAATTTTGAGCCAGGCACAGTGGCTCATGCTTCTAATCCCAACACTTTGGGAGGCTGAGGTGGGAGGATCACTCGAGGTCAGGTGTTTGAGACCAGCCTGGCCAACATGGTGAAACCCTGTCACTACCAATAATACAAAAATTAGCTGAGTGTGATGGCACATGCCTGTAATCCCAGCTACTCAGGAGGCTGAGGCAGGAGAATCGCTTGAACCCAGGAGATGGAGGCTACAATGAGCCAAGATCACACTGCTGCACTCCAGTGTGGGTGACAGAGCGAGACTCAGTCTCAAAAAAACAAATTTTTTTTTTAATGCCAAGCTTGATGGCTCACACCTGTAATCCCAGGACTTGGGAAGGCAGGAGGGTCGCTTGAGGCCAGGAGTTCAAGACCAGCCTGGGCAACATAGCAAGACCCTGTCTCTACAGAAGACCCAAAAATTAGCCTGGCATGGTGGTGTGTGCCTGTAGTCCCAGCTACTCGGGAGATTGAGGCAGGAGGATCACTTGAGCCCAGGAGTTTGGGGCTGCAGTGAGCTGTGATTGCATCACTGCACTCTAGCCTGGGTGACAGAGCTAGCCCTTGTTTAAAAAAAAAAAAAATTTATATATATATATATACACACACACACACACACACACACACACACACACACATATATAATATTTATCCATTTATTTACTTATTTTGAGTCTCCCTCTATCTCCCAGGCTGGAGTGCAGTGGCGCCATCTTGGCTCACTGCAACCTCCGCTGCCCAGGTTCGAGCGATTCTCTTTCCTCAGCCTCCTGAGCAGGTGGGATTACAGCTGTGTGCCACTGTGCCCAGCTAACGTTTATATTTTTAGTAGAGATGGGGTTTCACAATGTTGACCAGGCTGGTGGTCGAACGCCTGACCTCCGGTGATCTGACCACCTCAGCCTCCCAGAGTGCTGGGATTACAGGTGTGAGCCGCCACGCCCGGCCATCTATTTATTTTTTTATGGTTAGGTCTCACCCAGTTGCCTAGGCTGGACTTTAACTCACATCCTAACAGACAGACTAATACACAAGCAAACACAGCCACAGACAACCATAGCTTTTTGCCTCCCACACCCCAGAGAGGGGTTCTGGGGGGCTCAAGCAATCCCCCCGCCTCAGCCACTTGAGTAGCTGGGACTACAGGCATGAGCCAGCATTCCTGGCTTCTTCATTCTTTTTCATGGCTGAATAATGTTCCGTTACATGAATAGACCACGGTGTGTTGATCCGTTCATCAGTAGGACACTGGTTTGTTTTCACTTTTTGCTGTTAGGAATAATACGAATAATACTTCTGTGAATGCTCATGTGTAAATTTTTGCGGTGGCATTTCATGCATTTATTTTTTTTTTATGTATGTTCAGTCGTTTATTATTTAAAACTGACATTTTGGAAAACAACTCATTTCTGCGCCTGCCACCTTCCGTTAAATTAGACCATGTTCTTACTAACCTTATTTCTCTTTCCTTTTTGTAAAATTGAAGTAAGATTCACACAACCTAAATTTAATCATTTAAAAGTGAACAAGAGGTTAGGCGCAGTGGCTCATGCCTGTAATCCCAGCCCTTTGGGAGGCTGAGGTGGGCGTATCACGAGGTGAGGAGTTCAAGACCAGCCTGGCCAACATGGTGAAACCCCATCTCTACTAAAAATACAAAAACAATTAGCCGGGCATGGTGGTACATGCCTGTAATGTCAGCTACTCGGGAGGCTGAAGCAGAATTGCTTGAACCCGTGAGGCAGAGGTTACAGTGAGCCGAGATCACGCCACTGTGCTCCAGCCTGCGTGATAGAGTGAGACTGTCTCAAAAAATAATAATAATAATAATAGTCTTTTTAAAAATATTTAAACATTTTAAAATGAACAATTCACTGAAATTTAATAAATTTCCAATGTTATGCAACCCCCACCACCTTTATTCAGCTTTGAGCAAATATTTATGCAGCACCTACTGTATGCAGCCTGAGCAAGACAGGGGTCGTGCCCCAGGGAACTTACATCCCAGGGGACAGACTAATATACAAGCACACACAGTCACAGACAACCACAGCTTGTTTGCCTCCCACATCCCAGGGAGGGATCCTGGGGGGCTCAGCCCTGGAGTTTGGAGGAGGGAGAGAGAGGGTCCCAGTGTGGGCCGGGCACCCAGCCCCCTGCCTGGACCCAGCCTCTCCTGCTGTCCCCAGACCACAACGAGTGTGCCACCAGCACCATGTGCGTCAACGGCGTGTGTCTCAACGAGGATGGCAGCTTCTCCTGCCTCTGCAAACCTGGCTTCCTGCTGGCGCCTGGCGGCCGCTACTGCATGGGTAAGCCTGGAGCAAGACTGGCCAGCGGAGGGGAGAAGGGAGATGGGGAAGCAGAGGGAGGGGGAGGAAGAGGAGAGGGACCGGACAGGGACAGGATGAGCATGAGAGAAGGAGAAGAGAAGGGGTAGGGAGAGAAAGAGGAGGAGGGAAAAGGGAAGAAGCGAAGAACAAGAAAAGGAAGAAAGGAAGAGGCATGTGCTGCGGCTCATGCCTGTAATCCCAGCACTTTGGGAGGCCGAGGCAGATGGATCTCTTGAGGTCAGGAGTTTGAGACCAGCCTGCCCAACATGGTGAAACTCCGTCTCTACTAAAAATACAAGAAATTAGCCGGGCATGGTCATAGGCACCTGTAATCCCAGCTACTTGGGAGGCTGAGGCAGGAGAATTGCTTGATCCTGGGAGGTGGAGGTTGCAGTGAGCAGAGATTGTGCCATTGCACTCCAACCTGGGTGACAAGAGTGAGACTCTGTCTCAAAAGACAAAAAAAAAAAAAAAAGAGATGGGTTATAAGGTGGGGAGGGGCCAGGTTCGTCTGTGATTTCAGCACTTTAGGAGGCTGAGATTAGAGGATCACTTGAGGCCAGGAGTTTGAGACCAGCCTGGGCAACATAGTCAAACCCCATCTCTACCTAAAAAAAAAAAAAAAAAAAAAAATTAGCTGGGCATGGTAGCATGCACCTTTAATCCCAGTACTTTGGAAGGCTGAGGCAGAAGGGTCACTTGAGCTCAGGAGTTTGATTGAGACCAGCCTGGGCAACATGATGAGACTCCATCTCTATAGAAAAATTTTAAAAATTAGCCGAACGTGGAGATGCACCCCTGTAGTCCCTGCTACTCAGGACGCTGAGGCAGCAGGATTGCTTGAGCCCAGGAGACAGAGGCTGCAGTGAGCTACGATCATGCCACTGCGCTCCAGTCTGGGAGTCAGACCCTGCCTTTAAAAAATTTGTTTAGGCCAGGCATGGTGGCTCACACCTGTAATCCCAGTCCTTTGGGAGGCTGAGGTGGGCAGATCACAAGGTCAGGAGATCGAGACCATCCTGGATAACACGGTGAAACCCCATCTTTACTAAAAAAAAAAATACAAAAATTTGCCGGGCGTGGTGGCGGGCGCCTGTAGTCCCAGCTACTCTGGAGGCTGAGGCAGGAGAATGACGTGAACCTGGGAGGCGGAGCTTGCAGTGAGCCGAGATCGCGCCACTGCGCTCCAGCCCTGGCGACAGAGTGAGACTCCATCTCAAAAAAAAAAAAAAAAAAAGGAAAATGTGTTTAAAGGTACAGAGAAAGAAAGAAAGATGGGGAGAAATGGGGGAGGAGAAGAGGAAGGAGACAAGAGGAGGAGAGAACAGAGACACAGACAACTGGAAACTGGAAAGACAAGAAACTGGAAAAGAAATAAACAGAAGGGCTGGGAAGATGGAAAGGGTAGGAGATGGGGAGGGGAGAGAGAAAGGGAGCAAGAAGCAAAGAAGAGCTGGGCACGGTCACTCACGCCTGTAATCCCAGCACTTTGGGAGGCCGAGGCGGGTGGATCACGAGGTCAGATCGAGACCATCCCGGCTAACACGGTGAAACCCCGTCTCTACTAAATATACAAAAAATTAGCTGGACATGGTGGTGGGTGTCTGTTGTCCCAGCTACTCAGGAGGCTGAGGCAGGAGAATAGTGTGAACCTGGGAAGTGGAGCTTGCAATGAGCTGAGATTGTGCCTCTGCACTCCAGCCTGGGTGACAGAGCGAGACTCCATCCAAAAACAAAGAAGCAGAGAAGAAGAGCTGGGAAAATGGAAATGGTGGGAGATGGGGAGGGGAGAGAGGAAGGGAGCAGGCTGGAACCCATCCCCTTGCCCCCACGGCTTCTGCAGACATTGACGAGTGCCAGACGCCCGGCATCTGCGTGAACGGCCACTGCATCAACACCGAGGGCTCCTTCCGCTGCCTTTGCCTGGGGGGGCTGGCAGTGGGCACAGATGGCCGCCTGTGCATGGACACCCATGTGCGAAGCACCTGCTACGGGGCCATCGAGAAGGGCTCCTGTGCCCGCCCCTTCCCTGGCACCATCACCAAGTCTGAGTGTTGCTGTGCCAACCCAGACCATGGTTTTGGGGAGCCCTGCCAGCTTTGTCCTGCCAAGAACTCCGGTGAGCATCTGGCTGCCTGATCCCCATGGCCTCCTTGGTCTGAGCGCCTCCACTGGTCCTCGCTTGTGGTGGGGGTTGTAGCTCCCATGGAGTGGAGGCTCTTCTGACAAAGAGGCTGAAGGGAGCTGCTTTCTCTCTGGGGTGTGGAGTTGCGTCTTAGTCCCAAACTCTTGCCCAAGACCAGGGGACCTCATCCTTGCCTGTGGCTGAATCCAAGCCATGGCTAAGCTCCCTGACCCATCTCACTCTGTCCCTTTTTCCCCAGCCGAGTTCCAGGCACTGTGCAGCAGTGGGCTTGGCATTACCACGGATGGTCGAGGTAAGTGGAGCCCAGCCCCTCCAAACAGCAGCCAGCCTGCCCCTGCCAGATGTGGGGAGAGCTGTGGTCAGGGGCCGTTCGGTTTGCCTGGGGTTCCCGTAACAGTGCCCCAGACCGGATGGCTTGGATAACATAAGTTGTTTCTCACACTTCTGGAGGCCAGAGGTCAGAGATCAAGGTGCGGGCAGGGCTGGTTCCCTTGGAGGCTTTGAGGGAGAATCTGTCCCAGCTTCTGGTGGTGGCCACCAATCTTTGACGTTTCTTGGCTCACAGAGGCGCTGCCCCATATTTGCCTCCATCTTCACATGGTGTTCTCCCTGTATGTGTATCTGTGTCCAAGATTACCCCCACCCTTTTTCAGAGATGGGATCTCACTCTATTGCCCAGGCTCAAGTGATGTGGTGCAATCATGGCTCACTGCAACCTCGACCTCTTGGGCTCAAGCGATACCACCTGAGTAGCTGGGACTGCAGGCACTCACTACCATGACCTGCTAATTTGTTTTTCCTTCCTTCCTTCCTTCCTTCCTTCCTTCCTTCCTTCCTTCCTTCCTTCCTTCCTTCCTTCCTTCCTTCTTTCCTTCCTCCCTGCCTCCCTCCCTCCCTCCTTTCCTCCTTTCCTGCTTTCCTCCTTCCTTCCTCTTTCTTTCTTTCTCTCTCTCTCTCTCTTTCTTTCTTTCTTTCTCTCTCTCTCTCTCTTTCTTTCTTTTCTTTTCTTTTCATTTTGCTCTGTTACCCAGGCTACAGTGCAGTGGTGTGATCTTGGCTCACTGCAACCTCTGCCTCCTGGGTTCAAGCGATTCTTCTACCTCAGCCTCCCAAATAGCTGCGATTACAGGCATGCATCACCACACCTGGCTAATTTTTTTTTTTTTTAAGTAGAGACGAGGTTTTGCCATGTTGCCCAGGCTGGTCTCAAACTTCCGGCCTCAAGTGATCCACCCACCTCAGCCTCCCAAAGTGCTGTGATTACAAACATGAGCCGCCATGCCCAGCCAATTTTTTAAAAATTTACTTTTTGGCCAGGTGTGGTGGCTCACGTCTGTAAAGCCAGCACTTTGGGAGGCTGAGGCGGGTGGATCACTTGAAGTCGGTAGTTCCAGACCAGCCTGGCCAACATGGTGAAACCCCATCTCTACTAAAAATAGAAAAATTAGCCAGGCGCGGTGGCTGTAATCCCAGCTACTTGGGGGGCCGAGTCACGAGAATTACTTGAACCCGGGAGGCAGAGGTTGCAGTGAGACGAGATCGCACCACTGCACTCCAGCCTGTGCGACAGAGTGAGACCCTGTCTCAAAAAAAATTTACTTTTTATACAGATGGGGTCTTGCTGTGTTGCCCAGGCTGGTCTCAAACTCCTGGGCTCAAGCAATCCTCCCACCTCAGCCTCCCAAAGTGGTGGGATTACAGGTGACAGCCACTGTATCTGGCCTATAATTGCTTTTATTTTTATGACAGTGCCACTGTATGGATGTCTGCTCCACTATCTCCAAACTGGAGATAATTTGGCCCCTGCCCTGCCGAGGTCATTTGACAATGTCTGGAGTAATACTGGGGCGGGTTGGGTGCTACTGACATCTCATGGGTGGAGGCCATGGAAGCTGCTCGACATCCTAAAATGCACGGGATGGCCCCTCGCAGCAAAAAATGATCTGGCCCCAAATGTTAGCAGTGCTCAGGCTGAGAAACCCTGGTTTAGAGAAAAATGAGGCCGGGTCTGGGCTGGAGCTCTTGCCTTGGGGAATCTGACTTCTAGAGACCCCTGGGGGCACCAGGACACACCCTCCTTCTGCTGCTGACACCCCTCCTCCTGTCACAGACATCAACGAGTGTGCTCTGGACCCTGAGGTTTGTGCCAATGGCGTGTGTGAGAACCTTCGGGGCAGCTACCGCTGCATCTGCAACCTGGGTTATGAGGCCGGTGCCTCAGGCAAGGAGTGCACAGGTAAGCATGCCACCTGGCGGGTGGATGCATGGGTACCCTCCTCCACTGCAGACCCCTCACCCCTCTCTCCCACCCCCACCCCACAGACGTGGATGAGTGTGCCCTCAACAGCCTCCTGTGTGACAACGGGTGGTGCCAGAATAGCCCCGGCAGCTACAGCTGCTCCTGCCCCCCCGGCTTCCACTTCTGGCAGGACACGGAGATCTGCAAAGGTACAGGGTCCCGGGCTCACGTGGGTTTGCGTACACACACACATACACATGCCCTGACATACTCTGTGTGTAGCGTGTGCACACAGAGGCATGCACACACTCAAAGATGCTTACATGTTACCTCTATTCACACACACATGCATGCTATATGTAGTGTGCACACACACATATATGCACACGCTCAGATACCCACACATGTTGCATGAGGTGTGTACACAAGACACATATGCACACGCTCAGAAACATCCTGCACACAGCCACACTCAGACATGCACGTTGCATGTGTCATGCATGCATAAACCCAGACACACTGCACATGCTGTGTACATGCAGACAAATACATTCAGACATGCTGTATGCATGTGTACACAGAATGCATACTCAAAGACACTTGCATATGTACCTACATTCACGCACACGCACTCAAAGACACGCATATTCTCACATTTACATACACACTTATTCTTTTTTTTTTTCTGAGACAGAGTCTTGCTCTGTCACCCAGGCTGGAGTGCAGTGGCGCGATCTCGGGTCACTGCAACCTCCGCCTCCCAGTTCAAGCGATTCTCCCGCCTCAGCCTCCTGAGTAGCTGGGATTACAGGTGCCCACCACCACGCCCAGATAATTTTTGTATTTTTAGTAGAGACAGGGTTTCACCATGTTCGCCAGGCTGGTCTCGAACTCCTGACCTCAAGTGATCCACCTGCCTCAGCCTCCCAAAGTGCTGGGATTATAGGCGCGAGCCACCATGCCTGGCCCATACACTCATTCTCACACTTCCCACACTTGTGGTCCCAGTCACACACAATTGTACACACTCAGGGGCACACATTTATACACACAGCCCAGAAGTCCTACTCGAACTATGGAGTTTGGAGAGCTTCCAGGTGGATGGACACATCTGTGTGCTGGCAAGGTGGCATGCCCAGAGCAGGCACGGAAATTTCACGTCTCCTCCCAGATACCCCGCACCATGCATCTCTGCCATCTGGCTGTTCATCATTTGCAATATCCTTAATATCCTTTTTTTTTAAATTTTGTCTTCTTGAGACAGAGTCTCGCTCTGTCGCCCAGGCTGGAGTGCAATGGCACGATCTCGGCTCACTGCAACCTCTACCTCCTGCGTTCAAGCAGTTCTCCCGTGGTTCAAGAGATTATCCTGCCTCAGACTCCCAAGTAACTGGGACTGCAGGCGTGCACCACCACACCCGGCTAATTTGTATTTTTTTTTTTTTTTTTTGAGACGGAGTCTCGCTCTGTCACCCAGATGAGTGCAGTGGCCAGATCTCAGCTCACTGCAAGCTCTACCTTCCGGGTTTATGCCATTCTCCTGCCTCAGCCTCCCGAGTAGCTGGGACTACAGGCACCCGCCACCTCGCCCAGCTAGTTTTTTGCATTTTTTAGTAGAGACGGGGTTTCACTGTGTTAGCCAGGATGGTCTCGATCTCCTGACCTCGTGATCCGCCCATCTCGGGCTCCCAAAGTGCTGGGATTACCGGCTTGAGCCACCGCGCCTGGCCGTTAATTTGTATTTTTAATAGAGATGGGATTTCATCGTGTTGGCCAGGCTGGTCTCGAACTCCTGACCTCAGTGATCCACCTGCCTCAGCCTCCCAAATTGCTGGGATGACAGGCATGAGCCACTGCGCCCAACCTGTAATATCCTTCATAATAAACTAGTAAACATAAGTTAAGTATTTCCCTGAGTCCTGTGAGTCACTCTAGCGGATGATCAAGCCCAAGGAGAAGGCAGAAATTCTGGAGGCCCCGATTTGCAATTATCTGCGTGGATGACAGTCTTGTAGGACTGAGCCCTCAACCTGTGGAGTCAGACTTCAACTCCAGGCAGATAGTGTCAGAATTGAACCATAGGGCACCCTGCTGGTGTCGGAGAATTAGGGCACCCTGCTGGTGTCGGAGAATTGGGCAGTTTGGCAAAAACAAACAAACAAAAAAATCCACATCTGATCACTGATGTATTCTGTGTTGTGTTGTGTTGTGTTGTGTTGTGTTGTGTGTGTTGAAGGTGAGAGTAAGAATACAGTTTTGGCTGGGTGCAGTGGCTCACGCCTAGAATCCCAGCACTTTGGGAGGCCGAGGTGGGCAGACCACCTGAGGTTGGGAGTTTGAGACCAGCCTGGTCAACATCATGAAACCCCGTCTCTACTAAAAATGCAAAAAAAAAAAAAAAAAAATTAGCCAGGCAAGGTAGCACATGCCTGTAGTCCCAGCTACTTCGGAGGCTGAGGCACGAGAATCGCTTGAACCCAGGAGACAGAGGTTGCAGTGAGCTGGGATGGTGCCACTGCACTCCAGACTAGGCGACAGAGTGAGACTCTGTCTCAAAAAAAAGAAAAAACAAGAAAGGAAAAAAAGAAAACAGTTTGGCATTTCCTGTCTCTTACAGCGTGTACACACACAGCTCAGCACACACATGTGCTTGCACACGCATTTGATTCCAGTGCCCTCTGCACACTTGTGCATTTGGGTGCACCCTGTACCACTGGGTACAGCAGTCCCTTGGGGGAGGAGGGGTCCTGGCCAGGTAAGGCTCCTCCTCCTGCAGTTCACGGCCTGGTGGGGGGCTGTCCCTGCAGACGTCGATGAATGCCTGTCCAGCCCGTGTGTGAATGGCATCTGTCAGAACCTGGCTGGCTCCTACACCTGCAAATGTGCCCCTGGCAGCCGGCTGGACCCCTCTGGTACCATCTGTCTAGGTGAGCGGCCCCAGAGCCTGATGGCGTTCCAGAGGCTGGGCATCTGTGGGTCAGGTTGCAGGTGTGGGCTCGGCAGGTGAGACAGGTGACCCACCTTTTCTCCCCAGACAGCACCAAGGGCACCTGCTGGCTGAAGATCCAGGAGAACCGCTGTGAGGTGAACCTTCAGGGAGCCAGCCTACGGTCCGAGTGCTGCGCCACCCTCGGGGCAGCCTGGGGGAGCCCCTGCGAACGCTGCGAGATCGGTAACATCCTCCTCGGGGCCTCCCAGGCACCCACGGGAAAAGCCCTCAACAGGGCGGGTCCCCCCTGGGCCTGGCATGAGAGAATGACTCCGCTCTTCATTCTCGTTCTCCCAATTGCAGACCCTGCCTGTGCCCGGGGCTTTGCCCGGATGATGGGTGTCACCTGCGATGGTAACTCCCTGCCCGTGTCCAGCTCACCCCCTACTCCAGAGCCCGTACACAACCAGTTGCATCACCCCTATGGGTGCCACCTCCAGCCCCGCCCTGGAGTCTATTACGATGGGGACAGCCATTCTCCCTCCCTGGTCCCCAGGCCTTCTTGACAGTCCCCAATCCCTGTCCCCATCCCCTTCCTTCCTCCCCAAGGACAACTTGAGACCCCGGGGGAATGGCCAGCCAGCGCCCTTCCCCTCCCTGGACCCTCCGGCTTTCCCTCCTCCCTTACTTCCCGCCACCCAGATGTGAACGAGTGTGAGACCTTCCCCGGAGTCTGTCCCAACGGGCGTTGTGTCAACACTGCCGGGTCCTTCCGCTGCGAGTGTCCAGAGGGCCTGATGCTGGAAGCCTCGGGCCGGCTGTGCGTGGGTGAGTCCAGGCGAGGTCCGCACATGGGGCCACGCGTCCTTCCTTCGTTCCCTCCACCCACAGCGACTCTAGGAACAGGAGAGATTATTTTTTTTTTGAGACAGAGTCTCGCTTATGTCGCCTAGGCTGGAGTGCGGTGGCGCGATCTCAGCTCACTGCAACATCTGCCTCCTGGGTTCAAGCCATTCTCCTGCCTCAGCCTCCTGAGTAGCTAGGATTACAGGCACGCACCACCATGCCTGGCTAATTTTTGTATTTTTAGTAGAGACAAGGTTTCACCATGTTGGCCAGGCTGGTCTCGAACTCCTGACCTCAGGCAATCTGCCCGCCTCGGCCTCCCAAAGTGTTGGGATTACAGGCATGAGCCGCCGCACCCGGTCCGAATAGGAGAGATTTCAGGCATCCTTAGGGATCCTCCGCCTCCGGCTAGCACATCATGAAAGACATTTGGTTGGGTTTTTTTTCTTTCTTCTTTTTTCTTGAGACAGGGTGTCACTCTGTCACCCAGGCAGGAGTGCAGTGGCACAATCTCATCTCACTACAACTTGCACTTCCTGGGTTCAGCTGATTTTTGTACCTTGATCTCCTGAGCAGCTGAGACTACAGGTGTGCACCACCATACCCAGCTAATTTATTTCTTTATTGGTACTTTTGTTTGTTTGTTTGTTTGTTTAGTAGGGACAGGGTCTCACTATCTTGCCTAGGCTGGTCTCAAACTCCTGGCCTCAAGGGATCCCCCCACCTCAGCATCCCAGAGTGCTGGAATTCCAGCCAGGATTTATCTTTGAGGACGATTTTAGGTTCACAGCAAATATGAACACATAGCCCCCACCTCCACGCACGTACAGCCTCCTCCACTATCAACATCTTGCCCCAGGGTTAGAGGGTGCATTTGTTACGACGGATGAAACTACGCAGGTACATCATTGTCATCTCCAAGTCCATAGAGCACCTTAGGGT
This sequence comes from Chlorocebus sabaeus, assembly GCF_047675955.1. Classification (NCBI taxonomy): domain Eukaryota; kingdom Metazoa; phylum Chordata; class Mammalia; order Primates; family Cercopithecidae; genus Chlorocebus; species Chlorocebus sabaeus. The sequence goes on from NC_132909.1 coordinate 54,528,770, forward strand.
TTACCCTTGGTGTGTAGGACGTTCTGTGGGTTTGGACGAATGTATAATGACATACGTTTGCATAGTGGCTCACGCCTATAATCCCAGCACTTTGGGAGGTCAAGGTTGGCAAATCACTTGAGTTTGAGATCAGCTTGGCCAACGTGTAGAAACCGAGTCTCTATTAAAAAATACAAAAGTTAGGCCGAGCGTGGTGGCTCACTTCTGTAATCCCAGCACTTTGGGAAGCCGAGGCAGGCGGATCATGAGGTCAGGAGATTGAGACCATCCTGGCTAACACGGTGAAACCCTGTCTCTACTAAAAATCCAAAAAAAAAAAAAAAAATTAGCCAGGCGTAGTGGCGGGCGTCTGTAGTCCCAGCTGCTCAGGAGGCTGGGGCAGGAGAATGGCGTAAACCCGGGAGGCAGAGCTTACAGTGAGCCGAGATCCGGCCACTGCACTCCAGCCTGGGTGACAGAGCGAGACTCCGTCTCAAAAAAAAAAAAAAAAAAAAAAGCCTTAGTGGCCGGGCATGGTGGCTCATGCCTGTAATGCCAGCACTTTTGGGAGGCCGAGGCCGGTGGATTGCTTGAGGTCAAGAGTTCAAGACCCGCCTGGTTAACATGGTGAAACTCCATCTCTACTAAAATACAAAAATTAGCCGGGCGTGGTGGCGGGTGCCTGGAATCCCAGCTACTCGGCAGGCTGAGACGGGAGAATCGCTTGAACTCGGGAGGTGGAGGTTGCAGTGAGCTGAGATTGTGCCACTGCACCACAGCCTAGGGGACAGAGCGAGACTCTCTTAAAAAAAAAAAAAAAAAAAAAATTGGTCAGGCACAGTGGCTCATGCCTGTAATCACAGCACTGTGGGAGGCCGAGTTGGGCAGATCACTTGAGTTCAAGATCAGACTGGTCAACGTGGTGAAATCGAGTCTCTTCTAAAAAAAAAAAAAAAGTTAGCTGGGTGTGGTGGCACACGCCTGTAATCCCAGCTTCTCGGGAGGCTGAGGTGGGAGAATTGCTTGAACCTGGGAGGTGGAGGTTGTGGTGAGCTGAGATTGTGTCACTGCACTCCAGCCTGGGCGACAGAGCAAGACTATGTCTCAAAACAAATCAATCAACCAATGAATCAATCATTAAAAAAAATAAATGGATAGAGGGGCTTAGAACAGTTGTATAGAACAGTACACATAGTACCCTCCCAGGCAGTGCCTGCAGGAAGTCACCCCTTTTCACTCTGGCCCTCGACCTGACTGCATCCGGGAGAAAGTTTCCCATGAGAGTGACTGCGCGGCACGCCTGTCTCGCAGCGGGCACAGTGTGGCAGGGGTGGGGACGCAGTGACCGTTCTCTTGTGCAGATGTGAGATTGGAACCATGTTTCCTGCGATGGGACGAGGATGAGTGTGGGGTCGCCCTGCCTGGCAAGTACCGGATGGACGTCTGCTGCTGCTCCATTGGGGCCGCCTGGGGAGCTGAGTGCGAGGCCTGCCCGGATCCCGAGTCCTTGGAGTTCGCCAGCCTGTGCCCGCGGGGGCTGGGCTTTGCCAGCCGGGACTTCCTGTCTGGCCGGCCATTCTATAAAGGTGCGGTTAGGGAAGGGGTCAGGCCCCCGGAAGGATGGGGAGGGGCATGGCACAGGCAAAAGCCTGGAGATGGGAGGTGTGTTTGGGGAAAAGGGGATGTGGGCAAGGCCGGGCATGAAGAACCCAGGGAGGGCTTGGTGTATGGATCCCAAGCTTGGGGACATCAGGGTGATTTGATGCCCCTGTACTTCAGATGTGAATGAATGCAAGGTGTTCCCTGGCCTCTGCACGCACGGTACCTGCAGAAACACGGTGGGCAGCTTCCACTGTGCCTGTGCAGGGGGCTTCGCCCTGGATGCCCAAGAATGGAACTGCACAGGTAGGTGCCACCTCTGCCTCTTGGAGAGAGCGTGATCCTCGGCAGGGATCGGGGCCTTGAATAAAATGTAGAGACAATGCCCATTTTTCTTTTTCTTCTTCTTTCTTTCTTCCTCTTCCTCTTCCTTCTTCTCCTTCTCCTTCTCTTTCTCGTTCTTCTTTTTTGAGATGGAGTTTTACTCTTGTTGCCCAGGCTGGAGTGCAATGGCACGATCTCGGCTCACTCCAACCTCCGCCTCCCAGGTTCAAGAGATTCTCCTGCCTCAGCTTCCTGAGTAGCTGGGATTACAGGCGTGCACCACCATGCCTGGCTAATATTGTATTTTTCAAGAGAGATGGGGTTTCTCCATGTTGGTCAGGCTGATCTTGAACTCCCGACCTCAGGTGATCCACCCACCTCAGCCTCCCAAAGTGCTGGGATTACAGGCGTGCACCACCGTGCCCAGCGAGCACCTGTTCTTTAGGCACTTCTTGTGTCTGCCTCTGTGCAGTGTGACCTAGGGCAGGTGATTGCCCTCCTTGGGCTGCAGGGACCCTGACTATAAAAGAAGGGACTGGGCCAGGCGCGATGGATCACACCTGTAATCCCAGCACTTTGGGAGGCCAAAGTGAGTGGATCACTTGAGGTCAGGAGTTCGAGACCAGCCTGGCCAACATGGCAATACCCTGTCTCTACTAAAAGTACAAAAAGTAGCTGAGTGTGGTGGCGGGCACCTGTAATCCCAGTTACTTGTGAGGCTGAGGCAGGAGAATCACTTGAACCCAGGAGGCGGAGGTTACAGTAAGCCAAGATCATGCCATTGCACTCTAGCCTGGATGACAGAACGAGACTGCATCTCAAAAATAAATAAATAAGTAAATAAAACATAAAAGAAGGGGCTGGCAAAAGTGAACTTTAGGGCCGGCCTGGTGGCTCACGCCTGTAATCCCAGCACTTTTGGAGGCCAAAGTGGGAGGATTGCTTGAGCCCAAGAGTTTGAGACTAGCCTGGGTAACACAGCAAGACCTCCATCTCTGCAACAAATAAAAAAATTATTATTGCATTAACTGTAGTCCCAGCTACTCGAGAGGCTGAGGCAGAAGGATCCCTTGAGCCCCCGGGAGGTTGAGGCTGCAGTGAGCTGTGATCACACCGCTGCACTCCAGCCTGGGTGACAGAGCAAGACCCTGTCCCTGAAAAAACAGACAGGCTGTGTGCGGTGGCTCATGCCTATCACCCTAGCACTTTGGAAGGCCGAGGTGGGTGGATTGCTTTAGGTCAGGAGTTCGAGCACAGGCTGGCCCACATGGTGAAACCCCATCTTACTAAAAGTACAAAATTAGTCGGGCACAGTGGTGCATGCCTGTAGTCCCAGCTACTCGGGAGACTGAGGCAGGAGAATCGCTTGATCCTGGGAGGCAGAGGTTGCAGTGAGCCGAGTCTGCATCACTGCACTGCAGCCCGGGTGACAGAGCGAGACTGTCTCTAAAAAAATAAATAAATAAATAAATAAATAAATAAGTAATAAAAATAAAACAAAATAAAACAAACAAATCTACCACCAAAATAAAGACAATGGAGAGCTCCGGGCTGTGAGAAAATTCCCTGCCCTTGTCATGTTTAGTTCCGGGTCCCTCCATTTCCTCAGCTCCTTTTCGGAGCTTCTGTTCCACCTGTCGTATCTACAGATTTGATGACCCCCTCCGGCACCCCATCGTGTCTGCATCCAGGGACCCCGCCCCTCTTGGCCTGTGCCTCCTTATGTCTGCAGACAGGCTTCCTCTAGCCCACACCCCCATGAAAGGACAGAGACCCCTCTGCCTTGTGCCCCGTGATGCGGCACACACAGCCCCTCCAGCCTCTGCCTCCTCTCCCTACAGATATTGACGAGTGTCGCATCTCCTCTGACCTCTGCGGCCAGGGCGCCTGCGTCAACACCCCAGGCAGCTTTGAGTGCGAGTGTTTTCCCGGCTACGAGAGCGGCTTCATGCTGATGAAGGATTGCATGGGTTGGTGACTGCCGGGCAGGGGTGTGGTGGGCGCCCTGGGCAGGGTGGGCGTTGAGGAGACGGAGGGTGCGGACCGGTGGGGACGGCTGTTGCTATGTGGACGTGGATGGAGGGGGCAGGAGGAGGGAGGAGCTGCAAATTAGCTGGGTTGCGGTGAGTCTGGGGTCCATGAGGCATCGTCCTTAAGAGAGAGACCTGGGGGCTGAGACCTGGGGGTGGCCGGCACACTGGGGTGGGTGAGGTCTCCCAGGGAGGGCGTGTAGCTGGGGTAGAGGACAGGGCCCCTCAGAGAAGCCTGGGAAATACTGCCAGTTACAAGGCCTCTCGTCCCCGTCATTGTCTTTGTTATTCATTTGATGAGCATTTCACCTGCATCCTCTGAGCTAGAGGCACTGCAGGGAGCTCCAGCTCCAGGGAGCCCTCTTTCCTTGGAGCTCACAGCCTAACAGGAAGACAGACATGAATAACATGAATCACTGAGGAAATGCAAAATTGGGCCAGGTGCGGTGGCCCTCGCCTGTAATCCCAGCACTTTGAGAGGCCGAGGCAGTAGGATTGCTTGAGTCCAGGAGTTCGAGTCCTGGGCAACAGAGCAAGACCCTCTCGCTACAAAATTTTTAAAAAATTAGCTGGGCATGGTGGCACATGCCACTCGGGAGGCTGAGAAGGGAGGATCCCTTGAGCCCAGGAAGTTGAGGCTACAGTGAACCATGATTGCACTTCTGCGCTCCAGCCTGGGTGATAGAGTGAGACCCTGTCATAAGAAAGAGGAAAGAAAGAAGAAAGAAAGAGAGAAGGAAGGAAGGAAGGGAAAGAAAGAAACAAAGAAAGAAGGAAGGAAGGAAGGAAAAAGAAAAACCCAGGCAAAGTGGTTCATGCCTGTAATCCCAGCACTTTGGGAGGCCGAGGTGGACAGATTTCCTGAGTTTAGGAGTTCAAAACCAGCCTGGGCAACATGGTGAAACCCCATCTCTATTAAAATACAAAAAATTAACTCGGTGTGTTGGCGGGTGCCTGTAGTCCCAGCTACTCGGGAGACTGAGGAGAATTGCTTGAACCCAGGAGGTGGAGGTTGCAGTGAGCTGAGATCGCACCACTGCACTCCAGCCTGGGCGACAGAGCGAGACTCTGTCTCCAAATTTAAAAAAAAAAAAAAAAGAAAGAAAGAAAGAAAAGAAAAAAATGCAAAATTGCCACTGTCAGAAGCACTTAAAAAGGCCACATGGTCTGATGAGAGATGGCTGAGACAGGATTGCTTGAGGCCAGGAGTTCAAGACCAGCTTGGTCAACATAAAGAGGCCTCATCTCTACACAAAATTGAAAAATTAGCAGGGCGTGGTGGCGCCTGCCTGTAGTCCCAGCTGCTCAGGAGGCTGAGGTTGGAGGATAGTTTGAACCCGGGAGGTGGAGGCTGTAATGAGCTGTGATCGTGTCACTGCACTCCAGCCTGGGTGACAGTGTGAAAATCTGTCTCAAAAATAAACAAAAACATAAAAGGCTGGACTCAGTGGCTCACACCTGTAATCCCAGCAATTTGGGAGGCCGAGGCGGTTGAATTGCTTGAGGTCAGGATTTCGAGACCAGCCTGACCAACAGGGTGAAACGCTGTCTCTACTAAAAATACAAAAATTACCTGGGCTTGGTGATGCATGCCTGTAATCCCAGCTACTTGGGAGGCTGAGGCAGGAGAATTGCATGAACCCAGGAGGCAGAGGTTGCAGGGAACCGACATGGTGCCACTGCACTCCAGCTTGGGCAACAGAGCAAGACTCCGTCTCAAAAACAACAACAAAACAAAAAAAAAAAAAAAAAAGGAAAAAAAGAAAGAAAGAATGCAGTAGTGGTGAACAGGGTGAAGACACTGGAGAACAGCATGTGCAAAGGCCCTGGGGTGGGCCTGAGGAATGGAAGGATGCCTCTGTGGCTTAAGAGTGATGAGGCCGTGGTGAGGCTGCCTGCTCCCTGCCCTGAGTCCTGGCAGGACTGAGCCTCAGCTTTCTGGCATGTCCTGCGGGGAGTGGAGGAGGAAAGACGGCTCCCTGGAGCTGGAGCTCCCTGCAGTGCCTCTAGCTCAGAGGATGCACGTGAAATGCTCATCAAATGAATAACAAAGTTAATGATGGCACTTCTTAGTGCCTTTTCTAGCGGCACCAAGAGTGTCAACTTCATGGCCTTTGTTCTTCTGAGAATCTCAGCCTCCCTCCCTATCTGGCTGGTCTCTGCTCCTGGTGCAGACCCCACTCCCCTGGGTCATCCCAGCCCGGAGCCCCCAGGCTCTCCTGGCTCCCGCTGGGGTGAAGGGGGCTGGGGAGGTGGTGGGGAGAAGCCAGCATGAGCCTGATCGCCCCCTCCCTGTGTCAGCACCTTCACACCGCTCTCTCTTTCCACACAAACCTTCAGACGTGGACGAGTGTGCAAGGGACCCACTGCTCTGCCGGGGAGGCACTTGCAGCAACACAGATGGGAGCTACAAGTGCCAGTGTCCCCCTGGGCACGAGCTGACGGCCGAGGGCACTGCCTGTGAGGGTGAGTGTGCATCCGGGTGTGCGAGTGTGAGTGTGAGCCCGTGTGTGTGAAAATGAGTGAGTGTCAGGTGAATGTGGGCCAGATGAGTGAGAGGGTGGGCATGTGTATCTGTCTCCCTGAGGCCAGTGTGTGAGTGTGCAAGTGTGTGTCAGTGTGTACCTGTGTGTGGAAGTGGGTTTATATGCAAGATGGCGGGAGTGTGTGTGTCTAGATGAACACGCACATGCATGAGTGTCTGTACAACGGCAGGCGTTTGTGCATCTGTGTGACTGTGTGTGTATCTGTACAATGGGGAGTGTTTGCATGTGAGTAGGTGTGAGTGTGTGTGTGCATCTGTGTGAACACACAAGACGGTTTGAGTGTGTATTTGGCTATGAATGTATCCACCAAGGGCAAGTGTGTTTGCGTGTGTGTGTGTGTGTTTAATTTTGTTTTGTTTGACACAGGGTCCCAGTCTGTTGTCCAGTCTGGGCTGCAGTGGCACAATCACAGCTCACTGCAGCCTCCACCTCCTGGGCTCAGGTGATCCTCCCACCTCAGCCTCCCAAGTAGGTGGAACTACAGACATGCGCCACCATGCCTGGCTTATTTATTTATTTATTTTTTGAGATGGAGTCTCACTCTGTTGCCCAGGCTGGAGTGCAGTGGCAAGCTCCGCCTCCTGGGCTCACGCCATTCTCCTGCCTCAGCCTCTCAAGGAACTGGGACTACAGGTGCCCACCACCACACTCAGCTAATTTTTTTTTGGATATTTAGTTAGAGACGGGGTTTCACCGTGTTATCCAAGATGATCTCAATCTCCTGACCTCATGATCCGCCTGCCTCGGCCTCCCAAAGTGCTGGGATTACAGGCGTGAGCCACCGCGCCCGGCCATGCCTGGCTAATTTCTGAGCAGTTGTGTTTGTAAGTCTGTGTGCGCGTGTGCAAGAGAATGTGATGTGTAGTTGGATGCAAATGCATGTTTATAAAGGGAGGTGTGTCTGTGTGTGAGTGGGTGTGAGGATGTGTTTGTGAGTGGGTCTGTGTGGGTGTACCTCTGGGTGTGGCTGTCTGGGTGTGGACGTGTGTTTGTGCAAGGACAGGTATGTTTGAAGGTGTGTTTATGTGTGTCTGAGTGTGCACATGGGTGTGTTTGTGTGTGTGTGTTTGTGCATGTGGGTGTTTGTGTGTCTGTGTGTGCCCCGGGTGTGGATGTGTCTTTACACACGGGTGAGCGTATTTGTATGCATGTGGATATAAGGTGTGTTGTGAATTTAGGAGTGTGCCCCTGAGTGTGAGTGTGTATCTGAGTGTGCCTGTGTGTATCTGTTAAGGGCGAGTGTGTTCACACGTGAGTGGGTGCCGGGGTGTGTTTGTGAGTCTGTGTGAGCAGGCACGTGTGGTGTGTATCTGGGTGTCTGTGTTTATAGGAGAGTGTGTGTATTTGCATGTGAGTGAATGCGAGTGTACGGACAGGCACATGCAGGGCTGTGCCAATGTCGGCAGTGTGAGCTGCTTAGCGTGCATGTGTGTCTCACGTGTGCCCCAGTGTGTCTCACGGTCACACAGACGGCAGATGGGGCACAGGCCTGTCTTTCATCTGCACTCCCCCACAGACATCGATGAGTGCTCCCTGAGGGATGGCCTGTGTCCCCACGGCCACTGTGTCAATGTCATCGGTGCCTTCCAGTGCTCCTGCCACGCCGGCTTCCAGGGCACGCCTGACCGCCAAGGCTGCGTGGGTGAGACTGTGCCCACCTGCTGGGCCCTGGGCACCAACCGCATCCCCAGCCATAGTGGCAGCCCCTCCTGTCCTCAACTCCACTCTGCTCCCACCCCCAAACCAGCCCCCTCCCCCCAGCCCCAGCCCCTGTCTGCCCTGCATCCTGCAGACATCAACGAATGCCGAGTCCGGAATGGTGGGTGTGACGTGTACTGTATTAACACTGAGGGCAGCTACCGGTGCAGCTGTGGGCAGGGCTACTCGCTGATGCCCGACGGAAGGGCATGTGCAGGTAGGTGGGCACAACCTCTTCCCACTGCCTGGCGTGGGGAGTGAGGAGGAGGTGCTGGCCGGGTCCTACACTGGCCCAGAGCCCAGCACAGCGTAGTGAAGCCAACCAGACCCAAGGCACCCCCTGCTTGGCTTGTGGTCCTGGCCCCAGGCAGGCTGCTCACCCTGTGGGAGAGCCCCTGGGGTTTTTGCAGAGGAGGGTGAATAAGGTGGAAAACAAACTCAGAACTGCCTGAGCGCCCCCAGACTGCTTGAGTGACCATCGCTGTCCTCACCTGGCTACAGGTCCTGGGGCCTGGGGAGCAGATGTGTACTGGGTGGTCTATCAGGGCAAAGCTAAGCACAGTCCCCAACCCTGTTCCCCCAGACGTGGATGAGTGTGAAGAGAACCCCAGTGTTTGTGACCAAGGCCACTGCACCAACGTGCTGGGGGGTCACCGCTGCCTGTGCTATGATGGCTACGTGGCCACGCCAGACATGAGGACATGCGTTGGTGAGGAGCCGGGATGGTGGGGTGGAGGAGGTGGTGTCAGAATTCACACGCCAGGTCTTCCACAAGGTGGTACATAGGCATGACAATGACAAATGCCGGACCCCACCCCTGCCATTCACGGGTAGGGAGATGCGGTTTTGTAACAGCACTTGGTTTTCCACTTAAGCGTCCCCAGTATCCCAAGTCTGCTTCCCAAAGCCCATGAGATCCCATTTATGGAACAGAAGCAGAATTCCCCAAACCTTGCTGTTTTAAATGGCGTTTTTTTTTTTTTTTTTTTTTTTTTTTGAGACGGAGTCTCGCTCTGTCGCCCAGGCTGGAGTGCAGTGGCGCAATCTCGGCTCACTGCAAGCTCCGCCTCCCGGGTTCACGCCATTCTCCTGCCTCAGCCTCCCGAGTAGCTGGGACTACAGGCGCCCACCACTGCGCCCGGCTAATTTTTTTCTATTTTTAGTAGAGACGGGGTTTCACCATGGTCTCGATCTCCTGACCTTGTGATCCGCCCGCCTCGGCCTCCCAAAGTGCTGGGATTACAGGCGTGAGCCACCGCGCCCGGCTTAAATGGCGTTTTTTAATACGACATATGCTACACCTATCGGAGGATCGTGTCCTGTTCGAGGTCTGTGCGTTACGATCGCCGAAGACAAAGGGGTTTCTGGCAGAGGACAGTGGACAAGGCAGGAAAGAGACTCAGAACTGTGTTCTCTAAGGTGGCGATTGCTGTCCTCACCCAGCTACAGGTTGTCCTGTTGTGTGCTGGGTGCCCCATCGGGAAAAAGCTGAGGCCAGCCTGTGGAAGTTCCAGGAAGTAACAATGTAACTCCCGGCCAAGAAACCAAGTGAAGCTTAAAGAGCTTAGAGTGTTCCAGTTTATAGGAGTCTCAGAGAGCAAGCATGTCTCAGCGATGGGCCTTGTGAACAAATACATTTAGGGAATGCGTTCTGCTCCATGCCCCTGTTGCAGATCCACTGTGCATATTGGCATAAAGGCTCTGAAAAGTCCTGCAGGAGGAAACCCTGGTTAGCTTTGTGGATCTCAGCCTTCTCTAAATGTATTTGACCATAAAATACTTTTGGAAACACATTCCTGGTGTGTTGTTTGGAATGTGCACTGTGAAAGGCTCACAGAACACTCCCGATTACCCAGTAGTGGACGCAGAGGGAGCTCCCCGCCCCTGGAGAAAAGAAAACGAGTCCTAGCAGAGAGGACCTGTGTGGCGGGACAGTCAGGAATGCTGGGGGTCTCCCTCCCACCCTCACCCACTTCCTCTCCCGTCACCCCTGCACCCAGTCCTCAGACCTCATGCTTTCTTCCCCAACAGATGTGGATGAGTGCGACCTGAACCCTCACATCTGCCTCCACGGGGACTGCGAGAACACGAAGGGTTCCTTTGTCTGCCACTGTCAGCTGGGCTACATGGTCAGGAAGGGGGCCACGGGCTGCTCTGGTGAGCCAGCGGTCAGCAGTGCAGGCAGAGAAGACTCCCCGGGGCCATTTTGGGAATCATGCAGATTCATGCCGAGCACAGCCAGAGTTCATGCTCATAGATTTCCACGGATGGCTTCTTGTGTTAAAGCAAGAGCAGAGTCCCGAACAGTGCCCTGGGAATCCCCTGAACAGCTCAGGAGGGGAAGCCCCACGTGTCTGCTGCGGCATTTCTGAAAGGCAAATCCCTGATAATTTGAGGCAATACAGGGATGAACGCTTAAACATTTGAATAGTGACTGTGTTAGTTCCCTGTGGTTGCCGTAACAAATGATCACACAATTGGTGGCTTAGAAATTGATTCTCGGGGCCGGGCGCGGTGGCTCACGCCTGTAATCCCAGCACTTTGGGAGGCCGAGGCGGGCAGATCACCTGAGGTTAGGAGTTCAAGACCAGCCTGGTCAACATGGTGAAACCCCATCTTTACTAAAAATACAAAAATTAGCCAGGCATGGTAATCCCAGCTGCTTGGGAGGCTGAGGCAGGAGAATTGTTTGAACCCGGGAGGCAGAGGTGGCAGTGAGCCAAGATAGCACCACTGCACTCCAGCCTGGGCAACAGAGTGAGACCCCATCTCAAAAGAAAAAAAGTAAATTGATTCTCCACCTGGCACGGTGGCTCACTCTTATAATCCCAGCACTTTGGGAGGCTAAGGCGGGAGGATTGCTTGAGCCCGTGGGTTCGAGACCAGCCTGGGTGACATGGATACATCACAACATGGCCATATGGCAACATTAATAGAGACAACAATCCCATCTCTATTAAAAATTTTAAAAATTAGTCTGGGCAGGGTAACTCACACCTGTAATCCCAGCACTTTGGGAGGTCGAGGTAGGTGGATTACCTGAGGTCAGGAGTTTGAGACCAGCCTGGCCAACATGGTGAAACCCCGTCTCTACTAAAAACACAAAATTAGCTGGGCGTGGTGGCGCATGCCTATAATCTCAGCTACTTGGGAGGCTGAGGCAGGAGAATCGCTTGAATCCGGGAGGTGGAGGTTGTAGTGAGCCGAGATCATACCACTGCACTCCAGCTTGGGCCACAGAGCAAAACTCCATCTCAAAAAGAAAAACCAAAACTTGTTTTTTAATTAAAAAGAAATGTATTCTCCTTCTAGAATCATAGTTCTGGAAGTCAGAAATCTGAAATCAAGGTGTCTACAGGGTTAGTACCTTCTTGGGGCTCAGAGGGAGAACCTGTTCCATGCCTCCTTGGTGTTCCTCAGCTTGTAGACGTGTCATTCATGTTTCTTTCTCCATCTTCACAAGGCCTTCTTCTCTCTGTGTATCTATTCTTTAAAATCTTTCATTTTTTACATTATTTATTTATTCTGAGATAGTGTCTCACTCTGTCTCCCAGGCTGGAGTGCAGTGACGCAATCATAGCTCACTGCAGCCTCCACCTCTCCGGGCTCAGGTGATCTTCCCACCTCAGCCTCCCACACGTGCCATCACACTCAGCTAATTTTTTTTTTTTTTTTTTTTGTAGAGATAGTGTTTTACTATGTCACTCGGGTTGGTCTTGAACTCCTGGACTCAAGTAATCCTCTTGCCTCAGCCTCCCAATTTATTGGGATTACAGGCACGAGTCACTGCACCCAATAGTATCTAATTTGTAAAGATGAGGTCTGGCCGTGTCGCCCAGGCTATAGTGCAGTGGTGTGATCATAGCTCATGAACTGGTTCATAGCCTTACATTCCTGGGTTCAAGCAATCCTCCCAGCCTCAGCCTCCCGAGTAGCTGGGACTATATGTGCATGCCACCATGCCGGGCTAATTTTTTAAAAAGTTTTTGTTGATCAGGCATGGTGACTCATTTCTGTAATGCCAGCACTTTGGGAGGTTGAGGTGGAAGGATTCTTGAGCTCAGGAGTTTGAGACAAAAATTTTAAAAATTAGCCAGGCATGCTGGCGCTCACCTGTAGTCTTAGCTACTCAGGAGGCTGAGGCTGGAGGATTGCTTAAGACCAGGAGATCCAGGCAGCAGTGAGCTAGACTGCACCACTGCACGGTGCTCCAGCTGGGGTAACAGAGTGAAACCATGCCTCGGGGAGGGGGAAGAAAAAGGTGTTTTGTAGAAACAGGTTCTCACTACGTTGCCCAACCTGGTCTCAAACTCTTTGCCTCAAGTGATGCTCCCACCTTGGCCTCCCGAGTAGCTGGGATTATAGATGTAAGTCATTGCATCTGGCTACACAGCCAGTCACTGGTCTTAGAAGAACACCAGTCACTGGACCGGAGCCTACCTTAATCCAGGATGACCTCATCTTAACTTAATTACATCTACGAAGACCCTGTTTCCAAATAAGGTCACATTCACGGGTTTCAGGGTTTAGGACTTGAACATACCTTTTAAGGGGACACAATTCTATCCACTCCAGTTAGATGGTTATTTTAATGTGTATTAGAAACAAATGTTACACAACACAGCATCAAGCTCATGACTTCTTAGAGGTTGTTGATGTGGATCCAAAATTGTCTTTTAAAACATGATTTATGTCAGCGAGAACAGGAGTGTGGTAAAGAAATGTTTAGTTATAGTAGCTCACCCAGATTTAACATGGCAGAGACCGTAAGGGTGATGCAGAATTGCCTCTGGATTGGAAATGCTGGTGGACAGGGAAATCCTGGCTTGGAAAGGGGGCGTGTTCATCCGGACAGTCACTTGTTTTTTTTTTTTGTTTGTTTTTGTTTCATTTGTTTGTTTGTTTTCAGACGGAGTCTCGCTCTGTTGCCCAGGCTGGAGTGCAGTGGTGTGATCTCTGCCCACTGCAAGCTCTGCCTCCTGGGTTCACACCATTCTCCTGCCTCAGCCTCCTGAGTAGCTGGGACTACAGGCGCCCACCACCACGCACAGCTAATTTTTGTATTTTTAGTAGAGACAGGGTTTCACCGTGTTAGCCAAGATGGTCTTGATCTCCTGACCTCATGATCTGCCCGCCTCAGCCTCCCAAAGCGCTGGGATTACAGGCGTGAGCCACCGTGCCCAGCCGGACAGTCACTCTTAATATCTACCCCAAGTCTTTCATGCTGCTGTTTCAGACCATTTCTGAGGGCTGCTGAGAGTCACGTCTGTTAGGTTTGGGGGTTTTCCTCTCGGGCTCTGGGTAAAGATGGAAGCTCCCCCAGTGGAGGGGAGGAGGCTTTCTGGACCAGCTCTCCCCTAGAGAGGAAGAGTCCCTGCCCGTTCAGCTGCTATTGCATCGAGGCTTTCCTTCTGTGACTGGGTCTCGGCGTTGTGCCTCCTCTCCCTTTAGATGTGGATGAATGCGAGGTTGGAGGACACAACTGTGACAGTCATGCCTCCTGTCTCAACATCCCAGGGAGTTTCAGCTGTAGGTGCCTGCCAGGCTGGGAGGGGCATGGCTTCGAATGTCATGGTGAGTACCTGGGGGCAGGAAATCGGGCAAAGCAGAAGAGGTAGGTGAGGGACAAGACAGTGGGAGGGTGGGGTGTGGGGGTGTCTGCAGGGGGGCAGTCAGGGTTGGAGGATTGAAGAGTCTTTCTCCCTCTGCCCCCCACATGCATACGCCATGGGGTGGGGGGCCTGGGCTCCGTCTCCTGCAGACCTGGATGAATGCGTCTCCCAGGAGCACCGATGCAGCCCAAAAGGTGACTGTCTCAATGTCCCTGGCTCCTACCGCTGCACCTGCCGCCAGGGCTTTACCGGGGATGGCTTCTCCTGCGAAGGTGAGATTAGGGGGTGGGAGGGCAGGGGCCCTAGAGGGACAGCCAGGGGTCTGAATTCACGGTGGCTGCCATGGTCACTCAACCTCCTGACTCTTTCTGACTCACTCATCGCTCCATGGGTGCTGGAGAGGCTGTGTCCTCGGCCCAGGGGCTGCTACTGCCGCCCACGGCTCCCTTGAACCCCTAAGTGCATGAGACATTTCCTTCCTGGCTGCTCTCCTCCCTGGATCCGGAGTGACTGGGTGCCCTCTCTGGGTTCCGAGAGTCCAGACCACCTCTCCCCTCCCTGACCCTGCTTTGGTCACTTACCTCCCACCCCATGTCAGGGACTGAGTCCCCAGGGCTACTTGCCTGGGACTCTGGCTGACAGTGAAGTGTTGCAGTGACTGGGGCCTCCCACCCACCCTGCGTGGGTCCGGGTCCACCAGTCTCCAGTCCTCCGAATCTTGGGACCCCTCAGACAGAGACGAATGTGCCGAGAACGTGGACCTCTGTGACAATGGGCAGTGCCTCAATGCGCCCGGCGGGTACCGCTGCGAATGTGAGATGGGCTTTGACCCCACTGAGGACCACTGGGCCTGCCAGGGTGAGGCCGGGCCCGGCAGGGCCGAGGACAGAGTGGGTGGGTCCCTGCCGCAGACTTTGGGTGGGGCAGGCTGACCCAGGGTCCCCGCAGATGTGGACGAGTGTGCGCAAGGGAACCTCTGTGCATTTGGGAGCTGTGAGAACCTGCCTGGAATGTTCCGCTGCATCTGTGATGGTGGCTACGAACTGGACCGAGGGGGTGGCAACTGCACAGGTGTGAGGTCATCTGGGCTGGAAGGAGGGAAGAGAGAGCAGGAGCTGGGGCAGGGGACGTGGCTCGCTCCCTCACTGCCCTCAGATCTCTTCTCAAGCATCCTCCCTTGGAGTCTTGCTGGGGGGTAGGGAGCACCTTGCCTGATGTCCCCATCATTTCCCGTTCCTGTTCCCCAGCTGAATAAGTTCAGTGATTGAAGTGGGCCCTCCACCCTAGCTGCCGAAAGGGTCTCCCACCTCTGTGTGTTTTAGAAATGGGTAGATGGTAAATATTTTTGGCTTTGCAGGCCACACAGTCAGTCTCTGTCATAATGATTCAACTCTGCCATTGTAGCTCAAAAGCAGCCACAGGCAATATGTAAATGAATGAATGTGGCCCCTGTACCAATAAAACTTTATTGACACACATAGGTGGTGGACTGGATTTGGCCTACAGATTGGAGTGTGCTAACCCATGGTTTGGAAGTATTTTCTATAGATGGGTTTTGGCTGGGTGTGGTGGCTCATGCCCATAATCTCAGCACTTTGGAAGGCTGAGGTGGGAGGATCACTCAAGGCCAGGAGTTGGAGACCAGCCTGAGCAACAAGCAAGACCCCATCTCTAAAAAGTAAAAATAAAAAATTAGCTGGGCATTGTGGTGCACACCTGTAGTCCCAGCGACTCCAAAGGCTGAGGCAGAAGGATTGCTTGAACCCAGGAGTCTGAGGCCGCAGTAAGCCATGATTGCGCAACTGCACTCCAGCCTGGTCAACACAGCAAGACCCTGTCTCTAAACATCAATAAATTAAGAAAATAAAATAGATATGGTTTTCATATGTTGACTGCATGGAACCCAGGGCAGGTAGAGTTCAACGAGCAAAACTCTGCCAAGCAGAACAGAGCAGGAGAAGGAATGGGATTGGAGGAGACAGGGCAGACTGGAGGTTCCTGTCCCATTAGGTTTCTTCCCAGGGACTGACATGACATTGTCCCCTGGTGCCCAGAAGTTGACCTTGAGTGAGGACTGCAGCTTCCCAGAATGAAGCCAGGAGGGAGGGGGGCCGAGGCAGGGCTCCCTGCTGAGGACTGCGCCTCCTTCCCACAGACATTAACGAGTGTGCAGACCCAGTAAACTGCATTAATGGCGTGTGCGTTAACACCCCCGGCAGCTACCTCTGCAGCTGCCCCCAGGATTTTGAGCTGAACCCCAGCGGAGTGGGCTGCGTGGGTGAGTCCATGCTCAGCTCCAGATCAGGGTTCTGGGGTCAGCAGAAGTGGGTGGGATTGCCCCCTGGGTTAACTCAGATGTCAGCGTGTTCAAATCTACCTGCTCCTGACAAACGGGACATCTGCTGGTCTCCCGCAAGAGCGGTTGTCCCTGTCACCCGTTGAAATAGACACATGCATGCACACGCACACGTGCGGCTTTCCCCCTGACACCTGCTAACCATCCCCTTCTGCCTGTTCAGACACTCGGGCTGGGAACTGTTTCCTGGAGACGCATGACCGAGGGGACGGTGGCATTTCCTGCAGTGCTGAGATCGGAGCTGGTGTCACCCGGGCTTCCTGCTGTTGTTCCCTGGGCCGGGCTTGGGGCAATCCCTGCGAGCTGTGCCCAGTGGCCAACACCAGTGAGTCCCTGTGGGGGCGTTGAGCACCGTGGCCTGAGCCACCGAGACCCGGGAGCTTAGGGGGTCATCTCTGCTAAGGGGAGGTGGGGCTTAGGCAACAGGAAAACCAAGAACTGTGGAAGGAGAGGGGCTCATCCTGGGTCATACAGTGTACTCTTGGCTGGGTCTCTCTCCAAGGCTGCTTTCTGTAAATTCTGTGTTTGTAGTCACTTGATCACTCAGTCAGTCAACAAACACTGAGAGTTCCTCTGTGTCATGTGCTGGGGGCTGAGGACTCGGAGAAGGATGAGCCACAGCCTCTGCACACTGCTTCTCCCTCACTCTTAAACCAAGTTTCAGGACTATGAGAGTAGAGCTGTCCTAAGGGTTTTCTTTGAGGCATAGCCATAGCTCAGGAGAAAGCTGTGGGGAAGAGAAAGCTGTGGGGAAGGCTTTCCAGGGGAGGAGGCGTGAGTGAGGTTTTGAAGGATGTGTAGGAGTTTTCCTAGCAGAGTAGGGGGAATGATGTGCAATGCAGTGAGAACAGTATGGGCAAAGTCCTCAGGTGTGAAATAGGGAGGTACCTGTCCACCTATTCACGTGTGTGCGTGTGTGAATGTCCAGGGTCTTCCTTGCATGGGGAAAACTTGCAGTTACACTAGGATATGGTTTTGGATCAGAAGGAATCATCTTCTCTCCTTCCTGCCCCCAGCCACTACCATGTAACTCTGCTCACATGTTGAATGGGAACCCACCTTTACACACACACGCACACACACAAGCAGCCCCAGGACTGGCCAAAGTCCCTTGGCCCTAAGAGGCTAAAGAGATATGGGGATATAGTTAGTACAGTAGAAGGATGGGAGCCCACTGTTGTGCCCTTTTCACGCTTCCTGCTGTTGCTCCCCTGTTTCCCCTAAGTTTTGCCCCAATACTCCACCTCACAGGAGCCTGTTTCCCTTACAGCTGAGTACAGAACCCTGTGCCCGGGTGGTGAGGGCTTCCGGCCTAACCCCATCACTGTCATTCTGGAAGGTGAGTTCCTGGCAGACCATCCATCCATCTCTCTGCCTAAAGACTGACTTTTCTCTCATCCCCATCTCACCAAAGTGCAGAATTGAGCAGTTTTGTCCTGGGATGGGGCAAATCTTTACACCTGGACGCTGGGCAGCAGGACCACACTATGCTTTTAGTTTGTGTTGAATTTTTTTATCTGTTCTTTCAGCCATTTCTTCCACTTGTTGGTATATTGATCTTTTCATTTGTCCTCCATCTTTCCATTCATCCTCCATCCTTCTGTCCATTTATCCTTCCATCCACCCATCCTTCCACCCATCCTTCCATGCATCCATCCATCCATCCATCCTTCCTTCCTTCCTTCCATCCATCCATCCATCGATCCATCCATCCATCCATCCATCCATCCATCCATCCATCCATCCTTCCTTCCATCCATCCATCCATCGATCCTTCCTTCTTTCCTTCCTTCCATCCATCCATCCATCCTTCCATCCATCCTTCCATCCATCCATTCATCCATCTATCCATCCATCCATCCTTCTGCCCATTTTTTCCATCCATCCATACATACATACATCCTTCCATCCAGTCATCCTCCATGTACCCATTCATCCATTCTTCCTTCCATACTTCCATTCAACCATCCTCCATCTACCCATTCATCCATCCCTCACTCATCCCTCTCCTATCCTTTTATCCATCCATCTAGTCACCCATTCATCCCCTCTCCTTCATCTGTACCCCATTCTTTCATCCATCCCCAATCTTTCTGTCCATTCATCCTTCCATCCACCCATCCTTCCATCCATCCATCCATCATCCATCCATCCATCCCTCCTTTCACCCGACCATCCATCCATTCATCCATCCTTCTACTCATCCTTCCATCCATTCATCCTTCTACCCATCCAACCTCCTCCATCTACCCATTCATCTATCCTTCCTTCCATCCTTCCATCCAACTATCCTTTATCTACCCATTCATCCATCCTTCCATTCATCCATCCTTCCATCCATCCCTCCATCCTTCCATCCAACCATGCTCCATTCACCCATTCATCCATTCATCACTCATCCCTCTGCTATCCTTGTATGCATCCATTCACTCATCCATCCATCCCCATCCTTCATCTAGCCCCCATTCATCCATCCATTAACCTATTTCCCACTTTTCCATCCATCCATCTCCCACCCACCTATCTCTCATTTTTCTATCCATCTACTCACCCATCCATCTATCCCCCATTCACCCATCCATCCTCAATACATCCATCTATCCACTCATCCATCCACCCATTTGCCATCTAACCATTCTATTCCCCCCATTCATCCACCCTTCCATCCATCCTCTATCTGCCATCTGTTCATCCATTCATCCCCCATCCTCCATCCATCCATCATCCATCCATCCATCCATCCATCCATCCATCCATCCATCCATCCATCTACTTATCCACCCATTCACTCTTTTGTCTATCTACTCACCTATCCATCCACCTTCCTATCCATCCACCTTCCTATCCATCCACTTTCCTACCCATCCACCTTCCTACCCATCCACCTTCCTACCCATCCACCTTCCTATCCATCCACCTTCCTATCCATCCACTTTCCTACCCATCCACCTTCCTACCCATCCACCTTCCTATCCATCCACCTTCCTACCCATCCACCTTCCTATCCATCCACCTTCCTATCCATCCACTTTCCTATCCATCCACTTTCCTATCCATCCACCTTCCTACCCATCCATCTTCCTATCTATCCACTCACTCATCATCTCATTCATTGACCCACTTGCTTATTTACCCATTCACTCTTTTCATATCCAGGCATCCATCCACTCATCCATCCATTCATCCATCCTCCCATCCATCCTTTTGTTAGGGAGTGACGAGGTTGGAGAAGACTATCTATTCTCCATCTAGAGGAAGAAAACTATCTAGTTCTCTATCTAGAGGAAACTATGTGGTGGATGGGAGCATGGATTAACAGATGAAGGGAATGGAGTTGAATTTAGGGTAACATTAACTCAAGAGAGTCTGTGTCCAGCCATCAAGATAGACCCTTCGAATGTCTACCAGTCATGGACAGCTCTTGGGGATCCTCGAGAGGGCCCTGGAAAACCCAGAGCTTAGCGTGGGTGCCCCTTAGGTCCTCTGCGTGGGTTTAGCTCCCAAACATGGCTTCCTTACTTCCTGACAGACATCGACGAGTGCCAAGAGCTGCCAGGGCTGTGTGAGGGGGGTGACTGCGTCAACACCTTTGGCAGTTTCCAGTGTGCGTGCCCACCTGGCTACCACCTCAGTGAGCACACCCGCATCTGTGAGGGTGAGCATGGACTCTCTTTGGGGTGGGTCAGGCTCTTCCGCTCTCTTCCTGCCTTCGTGCCCTGCCAAGCCTCACAAGGGTCGAGGAGGGAAGGCCTCATGGAAAGGCTTCTGCCCCCTGCCTCCTCTTTTGTCATGATCTGTCAGTTCCCTCTTGCTGCTTTTCAGATGTTCGTGGCTGCTGTGGATCTGTGGCGTGGGGGATGGTAGGCAGGCCCTTAAAAACGCCACGACACTCCCTTACGAAGTACAGCAGCTTCTTTCTTCACCATTTCTTTGTCTGGGTGTTGTAAGCTTTTGACTGGATTCCAGAGTTCTGCAAAAGTTGATTTTTGTCTGTTTTGCCAGCTCAATAGTTGCTTTTGTGGAGGAATGGAGCCCTGGAGTTCCCTACTCTGCTATTTTTGGTGACATCACTCTTAGCATGCTAATATTCCACAACCTATTTTTGCCTGCTAGCTAAGAATACTTTATTACACTTTTTTCAGCGGTTGAAAAAAATAAAAGAAGAATAACATTCTTTGACACATGAAAATTATATGAAATTCAAGGCTGGGTGCGTGGCAGCTCAGACTGGTAATCCCAGTACTTTGGGAGGCTGAAGTGGGAGGATTGCTTGAGGCCAGGAGTTCAAGACAAACCTGGGCAACCTGGCAAGACCTTGTCTCTACAAAAAAGTAAAAAGTTAGCCACGCATGGTGACTCATGCCTGTAATCCCAGCTACTTGGGAAGCTGAGGCAGGAGGATCACGTGAGCCTCGGAAGTTGAGGCTGCAGTGAGCTGTGATGGTGCCACTGCACTCTAGCCTGGGTGATAGAACAAGACCCTGTCTTAAAAAAAAGAAAAGAAAAAGGCTGGGCATGGTGGCTCGCGCTTGTAATCTCAGCACTTTGGGAGGCTGAGGTGGGCAGATCACAAGGTCAGGAGTTCGAGACCAGCCTGGCCAACATAGTGAAACCCCATCTCTACTAAAAATACAAAAATTAGCTGCACATGGTGGCACACGCCTATAGTCCCAGCTACTCGGGAGGCTGAGGCAGGAGAATCACTTGAACCTTGGACGCAGAGGTTGCGGTGAGCCGAGATGAAGCCATTGCACTCCAGCCTGGACGACAGAGTGAGACTCTGTCTGGAAAAAAAAAAAAAAAAAAAGGGAAAGAGAGAGGGAGGGAGGAAGGAAGAAAGGAAGGAAGGGAGAAAGTTGTATAAAATTCAAATTTCGGGGGTCCATAAATAAAATTTCCTTGGAGCACAACCAGTGCCACAGTGTGTTTGCATATTGTTTGTGTCTGCTTTTCTTACTACATTGGCAGATTGAATAATCATGACGCACTGTAGTTTGGTCTGCAAAACCAAAACAATCTGGCTCTTTACAGAAAAAGCTTACTGCCCCATGGACTAGAGTCATGATCAGATTGAGAATCAATTTTTTTCCCCCAAGAATACTTTATCCATAAGGTTCTTGATTCCTATCATATCATATTGGGAAGACGTGGATGATCCATTCTTGGTGATTATAAAACTGACTCGTAAACTCAGGTCATTTTGTTCCTAATAGAAGCAGTATCATCATCAACTTTATTTTTATGATTTTTTTTTTTTTTTTTTTTTTTTTTTAGAGCCAGTGTCTCACTCTGTTGTCCAGGCTGGAGTGCAGTGGTATAATCACAGCTCACTCTAGTCTTGACCTCCTGGACTCAGGTGATCCTCCCACCTCTGCCTCTCAAGTAGCTGGGACCACAGGTGTATGCCACCATGCCCAGCTAAATTTTCATTTTTTGTAGAGATGGGACCTCACTATGTTGGTCTCAAACTCTTGGCCTCAAATGATCCTCCTGCCTTGACCTCCCAAAGCAGGGATGTATAGGCATGAGCAACTGCATCCAGCTTGTAAACTTTTTTTTTCCCCCTTAACATCATGTTGTTTTTGTTTGTGGTTTTTTGTTTATTTGTGTTTTAGAGCCAGGGTCTCATTCTGCACCCAGACTGGAGTGCAGAGGTGTGATCACAGCTCACTGCAACCTTAACTTCCTGGACTCAGGTGATCCTCCCAAGTGGCTGGAACTGCAGACATGCACCACCATGCCCAGCTAATTTTTAAAAATTTTTAGTAGAGATGGGGTCTTGCTATGTTGCCCAGACTGGTCTCGAACTCTGGGCTGAAATGATCCTCCCATCTCGGCGTCACAAAGTGCTCAGATTACAGACATGAGCCACTATGCCTGGCCCATATTACAGTTTTCTTCATCACTAAGATGTGTGTGCGTTTTAGGCTGATTTTGAAACCAAACTTAGGTCCCTAGTGAAGTGGCCTTGCTGGGTCTCTGGAGGGGAGTTATTCAGACAATTCCTGGTTGCTGCCCACTGTTCCCCTCCACTCCTCCTTTCCCTGCAGATATTGACGAATGCTCCACACACTCGGGCATCTGTGGCCCTGGCACCTGCTACAACACCCTGGGAAACTACACCTGTGTCTGCCCTGCAGAATACCTCCAAGTCAATGGTGGCAACAACTGCATGGGTAAGAAGCATGATGACCTAGGGAAATGGCAGTCACAGAAGCAGCACCTGGGCATGGGAGGAACTGCTGGGAGCCTTCAAGCCTATGGACAGGGAGGATAAGCATATATGATGTGCTGATATGTGGCAGCAAACAAAACTGCAGGATTCAGGAGCCCAGAGCTGCCATGAACAGTTGCTCAGGTTGTGCACTGCTCAAAAAAGGCTGAAAAAAATGAATACATCCCCCAAGTGTGTTGGGGGAGAGACATCAAGCCAATCAAGCCAGGCAGTAATCCCCCTCTTTTTTTTTTTGAGATAGAGTCTCGCTGTGTTGCGCCAGCTGGAGTACAGTGGCATAATCTCGGCTCACTACAACCTCCACCTCTGAGGTTCAAGCAATTCTCCTGCCTCAGCCTCCCAAGTAACTGGGATTACAGGCGTGTGCCACTACACCCAGCTAGTTTTTGTATTTTTAGCAGAGACAGGGTTTCGCCATGTTGGCCAGGCTGGTCTCGAACTCCTGACCTCAAGTGATCTGCCCGCCTCAGCCTCCCAAAGTTCTGGGATTACAGGCGTGAGCCACTGTGGCTGGCCAAGCCAGTAATCTTCAAATGAATGAGTTAACGAGTTCCCATCTCTTTGGCTCCCTCTTCCACTGATTTAGGTGACCCTTACCCACATTCTTCTCCTTTATGCCAACTACAGATATGAGGAAGAGTGTCTGCTTCCGGCACTATAACGGCACATGTCAAAATGAGCTGGCCTTCAACGTGACCCGAAAAATGTGTTGCTGCTCCTACAACATTGGCCAGGCCTGGAATAGACCCTGTGAGGCCTGCCCCACTCCCACCAGCCGTGAGTAACCCTCCTTAACCTTCTTCCCAGCCTGGCCCCTCGTAGCATAATGGTTAAGGAAACACAGTGCCCTTAGGGCTCTTAGATTAATTCTCCTTGTTCTGATGAGAGCCAGAGAGTTGAAGTTCTGTCCCCCTATTAGTCCATTCTCATACTGCTGCGAAGAAATCCTGGATACTGGGTAATTTATAAAGAAAAAGAGGTTTGGCTGGGCGTGGTGGCTCACGCCTGTAATCCCAACAGTTTGGGAGGCCAAGGCGGGTAGATCGCTCGAGGTCAGGCATTCGAGACCAGCCTGGCCAACATGGTGAAACCCTGTCTCTACTAAAAATACAAAATATAAATTATCTGGGCGTGGTGATGCAGGCCCATAATCCCCGCTACTCAGGAGGCTGAGGCAAGAGAATTGCTTGAACCCAGGAGGTGGGGGTTGCCGTGAGCCGCTATCACACCACTGCACTCCAGCCTGGGTGACAGAGCAAGACTCCATCTCAGAACAGAAAAAAAAAAAAAGAGGTTTAAAGGACTCACAGTTCCGCATGGCTGGGAAGGCTTCACAATCATGGCAGAAGATGAAGGAGGAGCAAAAGCATCTCTTACACGGTGGCAGGCAAGAGAGCATGTGCAGGGGAACTGCCCTTTATAAAACTATCAGATCTCACGAGACTCATTCACTATCACGAGAATAACACGGGAAAGACCCGCCCCCATGACTCAATTACCTCCCACCGGGTCCCTCCCATGACATGTGGGGATATGGGAGCTACAGTTCAAGTTGAGATTTAGGTAGGGACGCAGCCAAACTGTGTCAGTTCCCGTGTATGGAAGGCAATACTTTAAAGTGAGCAAGGCAGCTTTTCTTCCATTTTGCAGATTTCGAGAATTCAGGATGGATCAATGGAGTTTTCATGGGTGGGGAAGGCGCTTGATGATTCACAGGAGTAGCTGGGGGTGGGATAGGGTGGGAGGGGGTCGGTAAATGTCCCAGGCTGGGGAGGAAAGCACAGCTGGTTAGAGAGACCACAGACCTCCTGGGCTGGGGAAGGGGCAGACCTGGAGAAACCCGGAGCCAGGATTGGGACCCTGATGGGAACATCGGTCAGGATGAGGGAAGGTGTTCTAGGCAGGGGCACAGCAGCAGCCAAGGCCTGGAGGCAGGACTGAACAGAGTGTATTGACAGCAGGAATGAGTCCTGTCGGAATGATCTAGCAGCCAGCCCAGGCACCAGGAAGAGCTGCAGGAATGGGGCAGTGATGGGAAGGGGGCTTCTAGGGGTTTATAGCCATATTCATTTCCCAGAGCTGCTGCAAAACATTACTGCAAACTAGGTGGCTTTAAAAACCAGACATTGTGGCTCATGCCTGTAATTCCAGCTACTTGGGAGGCTAAGGTGGGAGGGTCACCTGAGCCTGAGAGGTTGAGGCTGCAGTGAGCTGTGATTGCACCGGTGCACTCCAGCCTGGGTGACAGAGTGAGACTTTGTCTCAAAAAAAATTAAATTAAATTAAATTAAATAAGTGGAAGGAGGGAAAGGGTGGGGAGAGCAAAAAAAGTTCAAGGTGGCCAGTTGAGGGCTGGGCTCCAGGGATGAGGTGTCCCCTCCAGATGGGGAGCAGGTTGGGGTCAGGCCTGCAGCCGCAGACTCAACTTTGTTCCCCTTTGCGCAGCTGACTACCAGATTCTATGCGGAAACCAGGCCCCGGGATTCCTCATTGACATCCACACACGGAAGCCCCTTGGTGAGCGAGCAGTTCCTGCTCCATCCGTGGGCACCCATCCACCTGGGGTCTGCTTCTTCCCACCCCTCCCCTCCCCTCCAGGTCTTTTCCTTACATCCATTCCTCCATCCTGCCCTCTTCCTCCTCCCACACACCTCCAACTCCCCAGGAATCCTGCCCTCAAAAACACTTTTTTTTTTTTTTTAAAGAATGACACTTTAAAATTTTTATTAAACCGTTATCCATTTTTTTAAAATGATGGTTAAATACATGCAACATAAAATTTACCTTTCGAGCCATGCGTGGTGGCTCATGCCTGTAATCCCAGCACTTTGGGAGGCTGAGGTGGGTGGATCAGGAGTTTGAGACCAGCCTAGCCAACATGGTGAAACTGTCTCTACTAAAAATACAGAAATTAGCTGGCGTGGTGGTGCGTGCCTGTAATCCCAGCTATTCGGGAGGCTGAGGCATGAGACTCGCTTGAACCCGGGAGGCAAAGGTTGCAGTGAGCCGAGATCTCGCTGCACTCCAGCCTGAGGGATAGAGTGAGACTTTTTTTTCTGTCTCTAGAAAAATACCATTTGAACCATTTTTAAGTGTGCAGTTCAGTGGCATTAAGTACACTTGCATTGTTTTGCAACTATCACCATAGTCATCTCCAGAACTTTCTCATTTTCTCCCACTGAAACTCTGTCCCCATGAAACTCTCACTCCTCATTCCCCTCAGTCCCTGGAACCCACCATTCTACTTTCTGACTCTGTGAATCTGACAATTCTAGGGACTTCCTGTGAGTGGAACCACAGGATCCGTCCTTTTGTATCAGGCTTATTTCACTGAGCATGATGTCCTCAAGATGCATCTGTGTTGCAGTTTGTGTCAAACTGCTCCCCGCCCCCCTTTTTTTTTTTTTTTTTTTTGAGATTGAGTTTTGCTCTTGTTGCCCAGGCTGGAGTGCAATGGCACGATCTCAACTCACTGCAACCTCCACCTCCTGGGTTCAGGCGATTCTCCTGCCTCAGCCTACTGAGTAGCTGAGATTACAGGCACCTGCTACCACGCCCGGCTAATTTTTGTATTTTAATAGAGGCAGGGTTTCACCCTATTGGTCAGGCTGGTCTCGAACTCCTGACCTCAGGTGATCCACCCACTTCAGCCTCCCAAAGTGCTGGGATTACAGGTGTGAGCCACTGCGCCTGGCCAGAATGCTCCCTTTTTAAGTTTAACAAGGTATTGCATAATTTAACACCTGCATGCCAAATTTCAACCATGCAGTGTTTAACTGATAAGCCCATTTTCATTTGTTTTAATCCTCTGAATATATTCTTTTTATTTTTTATTTTTATTTATTTATTTTTTTGAGATGGAGTCTCACTCTGTCGCCCAGACTGGAGTGCAGTGGCCGGATCTCAGCTCACTGCAAGCTCCTCCTTCCGGGTTCACGCCATTCTCCTGCCTCAGCCTCCCGAGTAGCTGGGACTACAGGCGCCTGCCACCTCGCCCAGCTAGTTTTTTGTATTTTTTTTTTAGTAGAGATGGTGTTTCACCCTGTTAGCCAGGATGGTCTCGATCTCCTGACCTTGTGATCCACCCGTCTCGGCCTCCCAAAGTGCTGGGATTACAGGCTGGAGCCACCGCGCCTGGCCTTATTCTTCTTATTTTTTAAA
The DNA here is from genome assembly GCF_047675955.1 of Chlorocebus sabaeus. Lineage (NCBI taxonomy): Eukaryota > Metazoa > Chordata > Mammalia > Primates > Cercopithecidae > Chlorocebus > Chlorocebus sabaeus. The sequence continues at coordinate 54,555,310 of NC_132909.1, forward strand.
AAAATCAAACCGTGGCAAATAAACTCACTTCTCCTCCAGTCATCACCTCAACTCTGTCTCTTTTCTCCCTCTCTGGACATTCTTATGCTTTATAGCTGGAATATTTCTTTCTAGTTTTTTCTTCCTTCATTACATAATAGGTCTCCCACTGAAAATATATGATGTTGGTTTCTGGGACATTTTACATAAATTATGTAATGCTTGACATGTTGGTTACAACTTGCTTTTTTCATCCAAATTGTGTCTTGAGGAACTGGCCAGGTTACTATCTGCCATGCAGCCTCTCTCTTTGCCCTGCCTAGAAGTGGTTCATGGTGCAGATACATCCCGGGTCCCCCACTGATGGGAACTTAGGTTGTTTCCAGTCCCCTACTGATGGACACTTAGGTTGTGTCAGATCCCCTTTTGATGGATACTTGGGTTGTTTCCAGTCCCCTATTGATAGATAGGTGGATTGTTTCCAGTCCCCTACAGATAGATACTTATATTGTTTATAACAAGTTTATTGAGATATAATTCACATACCACACACTTCACCCATTTAAAGTGTCCTATTTAGTGGTTTTGAATATATTCACAGAGTTTTGCACCCATCACCTCAATCTAAGTTTAGAACTCATTTTCTTTTTTTTTTTTTTTTTTTTTTTTTTTTGAGACGGAGTCTCGCTCTGTCGCCTGGGCTGGAGTGCAGTGGCCGGATCTCAGCTCACTGCAAGCTCCGCCTCCCGGGTTTACGCCATTCTCCTGCCTCAGCCTCCCGAATAGCTGGGACTACAGGCGCCCGCCACCTCGCCCGGCTAGTTTTTTGTATTTTTTAGTAGAGACGGGGTTTCACTGTGTTAGCCAGGATAGTCTCGATCTCCTGACCTCGTGATCCACTCGTCTCGGCCTCCCAAAGTGCTGGGATTACAGGCTTGAGCCACCGCGCCCGGCCTAGAACTCATTTTCATCACACAAAAATAACATTTTCATCACAGTCCCCCGCTGATGGACGTTTAGTTTGTTTCCAGTCCCCCCTTGATGGATATTTAGGTTATTTCCAGTCCTCTATTGGTGGGCACTTAGGTTGTTCCCAGTCCCCCATTGATGGACACTTAGGTTGTTTCCTGTCCCTCATTGATGGACACTTAGTTTGTTTCCAGTCCCCCACTGATGTACACTTAGATTGTTTTCAGTGCCCCATTCATGGACACTTAGGTTCTTTCAAGTCCCCTTTTGATGGACACTTAGGTTGTTTCAGATCCCCTTTTGATGGACACGGGTTGTTTCCAGTCCCCTACCTATGGATGGACACTTATATTGTTTATAACAATTTTATTGAGATATAATTCACATACCACACACTTCACCCATTTAAAATGTCCTATTTAGTGGTTTTGAATACATTCACAGAGTTATGCAACCATCACCTCAATCTAAATTTAGAACTCATTTTCACCGCACAAAAACAACATTTTCATCACAGTCCCCCATTGATGGACGTTTAGTTTGCTTCCAGTCCCCCATTGATAGATATTTAGGTTGTTTCCAGTGCCCTATTAATGGACACTTAGGTTGTTTCCAGTCCCCCACTGATGGACACTTAGATTGTTTTCAGTCCCCCATTGATGGACACTTAGGTTCTTTCAAGTCTCCTTTTGATGGACACTTAGGTTGTTTCCAGTCCCCTACTGATAGACATTTACATTGTTTATATATAACAGCTTTATTGAGATATAATTCACATACCACACACTTCACCCATTTAAAGTGTCCTATTCAGTGGTTTTTAGTACATTCACAGTGTTACACAACCATCACCTCAATCTAAGTTTAAAACGTTTTCATCACACAAAAGTAAACCCTATGCCTATTAGCAGTCACTCCCTTTACCCCCTCCCTTCTGCCCCTGGCAACCACAAATCGACTTTTTATCTCTATTGATTTGCTATTTCTGGACATTTCCTTTAAATGGAGTCATGCAATATTGTTCTTGTGTGTCTGACTTCTCTTAGAATAATTATTTTAGGTTTCAACCACGTTGTCACATGTTACAGGGCTTTATTCCTTAATAAGGCTGAAGAATATTCCATGGTACAGACATTCCGTATTTTGTTCTGCATTCATCAATTGATGTTTCCAGTTTCTTGCTAAATAGCATCTCATACCACTATCCTGCTTACGCTTAAGGCCGTTTCTTTCCAGCAAGGTTGCTGGGTCACAGGAAATGTGCATTTTTAGTTGAGAAAAACACACACTCGCTCTCTGCTCTTGTCTTTCCTCCCACATCCTGATCTCTTTCTGGTGTGAGTGGATGTATTTTGGCCACAGCAAGATTCTTCTGAGTGTGTGCTGATTTGTGGCCACAACATCCTCAACCAGACTGCAGGGCTAGTGGGTCCCTTCGCTCAGGGTCACTGGAAGTCCCAGGGGGCTGGGCTGCCCCTAATGGCAGATGCCCTCTGCAGACATTGATGAGTGTGGGGAGATCCCTGCCATCTGTGCCAGTGGTGTCTGCGTCAACCAGATGGGGAGCTTCCGCTGCGAGTGCCCCACAGGCTTCAACTACAACAGCATCCTGCTGGCTTGTGAAGGTGCCACCTCTCCCTGTTCCCAGCCCTGGGGTCTGGGTGGGATGCATGTCTGCCACTGTGCAGTCTGGGCAAGTAACTACAACTCTGTAAGCTTCCATTTCCGCATCTGTATAATGGGCTAACACCTTTCCAAGGGCCTCCATCTCATATAACCACCCTCACTCCAGCTCTGGCTGCTTCCAGAGAGACCACCTGTTCCAAAGCATTGGACTGGGTTTCAGGTTTGATTCTGTCAGGATGGGCTTCTCTGTCACCCCCACCTCATTTGCTGTATTTGCCCAGATGTCGATGAGTGTGGCAGCAGGGAGAGTCCCTGCCAGCAGAATGCCGACTGCATCAACGTCCCCGGCAGCTACCGCTGCGAGTGCACCCGAGGGTACAAACTGTCGCCAGGCGGGGCTTGTGTGGGTGAGCAGGGTCTCTGGGAGGAGGTGAGGGAGCTGGGCTCTGTTGCCCATGGGGACTTAGATGGGGTATGGCTCTGTCCAGGTCTTTCTCCTTATCTATACTATTAGAGGGATCAGGGATGTATTGAGAGTGTCTATTAATAGGATGTGATGGAAGTGAGAGCTCAGGTCAATGCTGAGAGCCTGATGCCCCTGGTGGAAGTTTGAGTGGGGAACTTCAAGGCAGGCTCTGGCTTCTCCATTGCAGTAGGGAGAGCTCAGGCAAACACTGTGTGGTAGGGGCCCTGGGGACACCGTGCTGTCTGCACCCCTAGGACGGAATGAGTGTCGGGAGATCCCGAATGTCTGTAGCCATGGCGACTGCATGGACACAGAAGGCAGCTACATGTGTCTGTGTCACCGTGGATACCAGGCCTCTGCAGACCACACCCTGTGCATGGGTGAGACCCTCATCTTCCCCCTCCTTTCAAGTCAGGCTGCCTGGGGTCTACACCTCCCCTGGGATGGAAGTGGTGTTTCTGTCCATCCTAGTTCACAGACAGATCGAAGTCTGGGTCCTGACATTAAGATCTTGGGTAAATGGCTGATCTGCCTCCCTGTGCCTCAATTTTCCCATTTGTAAAATGGGGGTGATAGATCACACCAGGAGTACTTCCCAGCCATCACCTCCAGGGGTCACTGTCCAGTCATCTAGGCAGGGCTAGGTGCAGGGGAGGACCGCTAGGTCCAGCTGGCCTCTCACTCCCTAAGTCCCCCAATGCCCTGGGTGAGCTGGGCTGGGCTCTCGGGCTTTGCTTCTGCAGACATTGATGAGTGTGACCAGCAGCCTTGTGGAAATGGGACCTGCAAGAACATCATCGGCTCCTACAACTGCCTCTGCTTCCCTGGCTTTGTGGTGACACACAATGGGGATTGTGTGGGTGAGTCCGCTCAGTTGGCAGGCTGGCCACAAAGTAGGTTCTCAGAATCTAAGGAAGTGAATATAGAAATTGACCACAGAAAGATACCCAGAAAGTCCCCAAATATTTAGAAATTAAATAACATACTCCTAAATAATCCACAAGTCAAATAAATCATAAGGAAAATTAGAAAATATTTTGAAGTAAAAGAAAATGAAAATGAAAGCATAACATATGAAAATACATAGGATGCAGCTAAGGGAGCACTTAGAGGCAAATTCATAGCATTACATGGTTATATTAGAAAATATCAGCAACTACCTCATAAGATAGGTGGAAGGTTAATACACACAGTCTATACATGAGTGCTCAAGTTGAAGCCGATGCTATCAACTCAACTCAGTTGCAGACAGAAGTACAAGGAAGCCTTGATCCCTTCAAGTTTTGTGGGTGACCCGGCCTGCCTATCTCCCCTCTACAGATTTTGACGAGTGTACTACCCTGGTGGGGCAGGTGTGCCGATTTGGCCATTGCCTCAACACAGCTGGTTCCTTCCACTGCCTCTGCCAGGATGGCTTTGAGCTCACAACTGATGGGAAGAATTGTGTGGGTGAGTCTGCCTATGGTGCTTGGAGGCATCTCAACCAGCCCCTGCTCCATGTACACCACAGTTTGGTACTTCTGGGTGAGCATAGATCCATTTACTACCCAAGCATTTATTTTAAGGTTTAAAAAAATAATACCCAGCACTTTGGGAGGCTGAGGTGGAAGGATTGCTTGAGGCCAGGAGTTTGAGACTAGCCTGGGCAACATAGTGAGCCCTCGTCTCTACAAAGAAATTAAAATTAGCCAGGAGTGGTGGCTATTGCCTGTAGTCCTAGCTACTCAGGAGGCTGGGGCAGGAGAATCACTTGAGCCCAGGAGTTTGAGGCTGCAGTGAGCTATGATCACACCACTGCACTCCAGCCTGGGCAACAGGGAAAGATCCTATCTCAAAAGAAATAAATAAACTAAATAATTATAAAACCAGTACATCATACCTATGTTTTTATGTATGGGATTTGAGGTGTAGGGTAAGGCTGTCTTGAAAATGTAAGTTTCCAGAAGCAAAGAATAGTAGAAGCGCTAAATGGTTACCATGGAAGGAATCTGCTGGTGGTGCCAGATTAGGAATCTTGCTACCTCTTCCCACTGGACACCATCTGGCCCCACCTGTAACCCCACGAGAGTCAGATAATCCTTCCCCAGCTGTCCCTGTGGTCCTGAGTCTCAGCCCTTGCCCTGGAGCCAGAATTGCCACTGCGAGGGCTTGTCCTGGGGCCCTCGGTGATCACACAGTAATTGCAGGTGTTGGTCCCAGTCCCAGGTGAGCCCCCTGCATCCTGGCTGGCACAAGGACCCTTCTTTGTTCTTTTCACAGACACCAATGAGTGCCTCAGCCTCGCGGGAACCTGCCTACCAGGCACCTGCCAGAACCTCGAGGGCTCCTTCCATTGCATCTGTCCCCCTGGCTTCCAGGTGCAGAGTGACCACTGCATTGGTGAGCGTCCAGCCCCAACTCCCATTTTTGAGACCAGGGAGTGCCTCTCTTTCTCCATCCATAAAATGGGAATACCAGCTAGGGTTGTGACGAAGGTGGAGATGTACTTAACGCAGAGTCAAACACAGCTTCATAAACTATTATTGTCATTCTGATTGTTTCTGGACTTTGCGCTCAGGATTTTGTCTCTGGTGCCCACAGGCTTCCTCGTGAATCCTATAAATTGACATGGGTGTGGGGGTCTCACCGTTTCTCAGTGCACCCAAATGTAGAGCTCCTCACTTGCTAACTGGTGATCAAGGACCAGTCTGGCCCAAGCTTCACTGTTGTAATCACCTATAGAGATGATTTCATGCAGTCTGGACTAACTAATCTGGCCTGATCTCCTTTGGTCCATTTATCCACTTGGGCTAGCCTCAGAGAGTGTGGGCTAACCTGAACCAACCTGGGATGAGCAGATGAGCTACCTTGTTCACTGTAATCTAACCTGGACCAGTCTGGCCTGAGTAGATAGGCTAGCCTGGGCTAACCTGAACCAGTCTGGCCTGAACTTCTCTGATCTGGGCTTCCATCTGGGCTAGCCTTGTATAATCTGAACCAGTCTGGCCTGGTCTCTTCTAATCTATTCTTTTTTTTTTTTTTTTTTTTTTTTTTTTTTGAGACAGAGTCTCACTCTCAGCTCACCGCTATAACCTCCACCTCCCAGGTGCAAGCGATTCTCCTGCCTCAGCCTCCCGAGTAGCTGGGATTACAGGCGCTCATCACCACACCTGGCTAATTTTTGTATTTTTAGTAGAAACGGGGTTTCATCATGATGGCCAGGCTGGTCTCAAACTCCTGACCTCAAGCGATCCTCCCACCTTAGCCTCCCAAAGTGCTGGGAATACAGGCATGAGTCACCACGCCCAGCCTATTCTGATCTATTCTATTTGGGCTAGCTTAATACAACATGAGCTAACCCCATCCAGTGTAGGGTAAATATATCCAGTCTCAGTTAGCTTTGTGCAATTTTATTTTTTTTAAGGTTTTAAAATTTTTTTCTATTTTTTCTTATTTTAATCTCAACAGTTATGGGGGAACAGGTGGCTTTTGCTTACATGGATAAGTTCTTCAGTGGTGATTTCTGAGATTTTGGTGCTCCTGTCATCTAAGTAGTGTACAATGTACCCAGTTACGTAGTCTTTTATCCCTCACCCCCCTCCCGTCTTTCCCCGGGAGTCCCCAAAGTCCTTTATGTCATTATTATGCCTTTGCATCCTCATAGATTAGCTCCCACTTGTAAGTGAGAACATACGATATTTGATTTTCCATTCCTGAGTTACTTCACTTAGAATAATGGCCTCTAGCCCCATCCAAGTTGCTGCAAAGGACATTATTTTGTCTTTTTTTTTTTTTTTTTTTTTTTTTTTTGATGGAGTCTCGCTCTGTCTCCCAGGCTGGAGTGCAGTGGCACGATCTCTGCTCGCTGCAATATCCACCTCCCGGGTTCAAGCGATTCTTCTGCCTCACCCTCCTGGTAGCTGGGATTACAGGTGCGCACCACCACAACGCCTGGCTAAATTTGGCATTTTCAGTAGAAACGGGGGTTTCACCATGTTGGCCAGGCTGGTCTCCAGCTCCTGAACTCAAGTGATCCACCGACCTTGGCCTCCCAAAGTGCTGGGATTACAGGTGTGAGCCACTGCGCCTATTTTGTTCCATTTTGTGGCTGAGTAGTATTCCACGGTGTATGACATACCACATTTTCTTTATCTACTCATTGGTTGATGGGCATTTATAAACATGATGGTTCCATATTTCTGCGATTGTGAATTGTGTTGCTATAAACATGCATGTGAATGTGTCCTTTTCCTATAATGACTTACTTTCCTTTGGGTAGATACCCAGGAGTAGGATTGCTGGATTGAATGGTAGTTCTACTTTTAGTTCTTTAAGGAATCTCCACACTGTTTTCCGTAGAGGCTGTACTATGTGCAGTTTCAGTCTCTAATCATGAACTCTTCCTGACCATGACCTTTACCCTGGAGACACCTTCCGGGAAGGACCTCCGTGCACACACAGTGCTCACCTCGTGCTACAGCTCATACTGAGCTCTCAGGACCCCAGCCCCGCGGCAGCCCCTGGCTGGACCTGCACTCCATCTGCCCCTCCTCATGGCGGAGTCCTCTCCCCACTGGTGGAGATCCTGCTTGCCCCCCACCCAGCTCATGTCCCCGCCCTTCCAGACATCGACGAGTGCTCAGATGAGCCCAACCTCTGCCTCTTCGGCACCTGTAGCAACAGCCCTGGGAGCTTCCAGTGCCTCTGCCCACCTGGCTTTGTCCTCTCTGACAATGAGCACCGTTGCTTTGGTGAGTCTGCACAGGGCTTAGGGAAGAGAGTGGGAAGTGGGGCGGGGAAGGGTCAGATTGCCCAGAAAAGAGGGCTGTGGTTTCTTGTATGACCCTATGGGAGCTTTGACCAGGCAGAGGTGTCTCTCTGCATTAGCAGGGTTATCCTAGTGCCAGCAACGTGTTGGCTATAGAGGTCATGTCTACGGGGGGCTAACCTGGTCCATTTTGAGCTAGCCTATGTGTGCTTCATTTAGGTTTTCCTTGTATTGGTCACATGACTATAGGCTGTCAGTGGGCTGGTTTTGTCCAGTTTGAGCTAGCCTAGACTACTCTGGGCTGGCTCCATTTCAGCTGGGCTAGCCTCATCTACTGTGGGCTAACCTCACCCAGCTTGAGCCAGCCTGTTCTCTCACAGGTCAGGGGCAATAAGGGTGAGAGCAGAGCCTGCAGTTCACCCCAGTGAATAATTGCTGTTCTGGGAGGCTGGGACCCCAGCCTGCTGGTGAGGACTTGATAGGCGTCCAGAGCCGAGGATTTGGGGTTTGGAGTCTGAATTCCAGGATCCTTGGGCTTTCTGGAATCAGTCATTTTGCCTCTCCAGCAAGGGGTTTTTGATCCAAGAGTAACCACCGAGTTTGATCTTTCTTCCTGGCATGAGAACACCCCAAAGCAATGAAGTGGGGTGCGATTCCAGCTGTCCCCTCAAAACCCCAGGGCAGGTTGGGGTCGGTGGCTCTTGCCTGTAATACCAGCACTTTGGGAGGCTGAGGTAGGCTGATCACCTGAGGTCAGGAGTTTGAGACCAGCCTGGCCAATGTGGTGAAACACTGTCTCTACTAAAAATACAAAAATTAGCTGGGTGTGGTGGCACATGCCTGTAATCCCAGCTACTTGGGAGGCTACCTGGGAGGTAGAGGTTGCAGTGAGCCGAGATCATACAACTGCACTCCAGCCTGGGCAACAGAGCAAGACTCCATCTGAAAAAAACAAAAAACAACCAACAACAACAACAATGAAAAACCCAGGGCAGATCCTCATTGGCCCAGAGTAGGTCACATGTCCATCCTCAAACCAATCACCATGACCAGGGGCATGGCATGTTCTGATTGGCCACTGGCAGGATCAGCACAACCTATTCACCAGGACTGGGGTGCAGGAGGTCAGAGGGGCAAGTGGGCACTGCCAGTGGCCCTCAATCAGGGTAATGGAGCCCCCACCCCACAGACACACGGAAGAGTTTCTGCTTCACCCGTTTTGAGGCTGGGAAGTGCTCGGTGCCCAAAGCTTTCAACACCACCAAGACCCGCTGCTGCTGCAGTAAGAGGCCTGGGGAGGGTTGGGGAGACCCCTGTGAGCTGTGTCCCCAGGAAGGCAGCGGTGAGTGCCCACCCCTGTCCAGCCTCCCCTGTCATGATGTGCCCTCACCTTCCTCTCTCATTCTTCCCTCATCCTTCCCTGCACACACCTGGGGGCTGCACCTGGGCCCTGACTCTGACTCCCCTCCCCCTCTCTGTCCAGCTGCCTTTCAGGAGCTCTGCCCCTTTGGCCATGGGGCAGTCCCAGGCCCAGATGACTCCCGAGAAGGTGAGCCCCTCACCCACGTGCTCAGAGCCCCTTCTGGGCCACCCAGATCCATCTCCGCACTGCCTGGGTCTCTGAGTCTCAGGCTCCCGTTGAGAGCCCGAGTGGCCCTGGACCCTGCCAGCCTGGGGCTTGGGCTCTCATCCCCTTGGGGCCTTGAGTGTGGCCAGGCCTCTGGGGATTGCATGGTGACAGGAGCCATGTCTGCAACACCTGCCATCCGCAGACGTGAACGAGTGTGCAGAGAACCCTGGCGTCTGCACTAACGGCATCTGTGTCAACACCGATGGATCCTTCCGCTGTGAGTGTCCCCTTGGCTACAGCCTGGACTTCACCGGCATCAACTGTGTGGGTGAGTGGCCAGCCCTGCTCCAGCCCTGTCCCAGGCCCCTCCCAGGACAGGAAGGAACAGAGCAGGGCAAGGAAGACACTCCCAGGCAGTGGGTGAGATCCTGTCCTTACCCACTGCCTCTCTCCCCCATTCGCTTTTCCTCCCTCTGTACTTCACTCACTCATTCATTCACTTACTCACTCATTTTCTTGCTCATTCATTCACTCACTCACTTATTCATTTACTCACTCACTTATTCATTTGCTGACTCATTCATTCACTGACTCATTTATTCATTCACTTGCTCACTTATTCACTTCTCCATTTTCTCATTCACTTCTTCATTTTCTCATTCATTCACTCATTTATTCACTCACTCTATCTACTCCCTCATTCATGTACCAATTCACTCACTCATTCACTCCTTTGCTCACTCATTCCTATCACTTGTTCATTCATTCACTTGTTAATTCACTAACTCCCTCATTCATTCACACCTCACTCATTCATTCACTTGCTCATTCATTTATTCATTTACTCACTTATTCACTCATTCACTCATTTGCTCCCTCACTTATTCACTTGCTAATTCACTCACTCATTCACTCCTTTGCTCACTCATTCCTTCACTTTTTTATTCATTCACTTGTTCATTCAATCACTCCCTCATTCATTCACACCTCATTTAGTCACTGGCTCATTCATTCATTCACTCATTCACTCGTTTGCTCCCTCGTTTATTCATTTGCTTATTTTTTCACTCATTCATTCATTCCTTCATTTGTCTCCTTGCTCATTCACCCATCCAATCTCTCATTTATTCACTTACTCACTCGTTCCTTTGTTCATTCATTCATGCTTTCACTCACCTATTCACTCATTCGTTTCCTCATTTGCCCCCTTGTTCATTCATTCACTTCCTTGCTGATTCCTCCATTCACTCACTCACTAATTCACCCACTCATTGACCCCTTTACTCACTCATTCCCTTATTCATTTAACCGTTCATTCACTTCTTCATTTATATGTTTTATAGAGATGAAGTTTTGCTATGCTACCCAGGCTCTGTTTGAGCTCCTGGACTCAAGAGACCCTCTTGCCTCCGTTTCAGTTACTGGTTTAATCACTCCTTCATTCACTGGTTCATTCATTCACTTATTGTTCATTCACTCACTCCCTTGCTCACTTATGCATTCCTTCACCTGCCCACTTGCTCACACATTCACTCATTCATTCACTAAACACATACCACTTGCCTGCCCCATAGCCAGACTAGAGGTACATTCGATCTGGCCCCATCCGATCTGTGGTGGTCAACAGGCAGGCAGATGGGATGGTATTGAGGATGGGGGACCCTCTGCAGGCATTGACCACCCCCTTACTCCCACCTAGACACAGACGAGTGCTCTGTCGGCCACCCCTGTGGGCAGGGCACATGCACCAATGTCATCGGAGGCTTCGAATGTACCTGTGCTGACGGCTTTGAGCCTGGCCCCATGATGACCTGTGAGGGTACGACTCTGCTTGCCCAGGACCTGGGCCGTGTGATGGAGATGCCTGGGGGAGGGAGTGGAGGTCCTGCCCACAGCCCCCCACAGCTGACACCTCCACTGGCCTCCCCAGACATCGACGAATGCTCCCTGAACCCGCTGCTCTGTGCCTTCCGTTGCCACAATACCGAGGGCTCCTACTTGTGCACCTGCCCAGCCGGCTACACCCTGCGGGAGGATGGGGCCATGTGTCGAGGTAGGCCTGACCAACATGGTGAAACCCTATCTCTACTGAAAATACAAAATCAGCTGGGTGTGGTGGCGCACGCTTGTAATCCCAGCTACTTGGGAGGCTGAGAGACAGGAGAATCGCTTGAACCTGGGAGGCGGAGGTTGCAGTGAGCTGAGATCATGCCACTGCACTCCAGCCTGAGCGACAAGAGCAAAACTCTGTCTCAAAACAAACAAACAAACAAAAAAAGAATCCTGCAATGCACACAGAACAGCCACCCACCACAGAGAACTTTCCTATCCCAAATTTCATAGTGTCAAGGGTGGGAGACCCTGGTCTGGGACTCAGTGTCTCTGGGGCTGTTTCAGGGTCAGTGTTCCAGGGGCCAGGAGCAGACTCACAGACCCTGACGTGGGCAGGGGAGGCAAGCTTTGTGGGACAATTCCTGATTCCCTTAGCTTCTTGGAAGCTGGGGCTGGGCAGGAGCTGGGGGCTCCCTTCCTAGGAGGGATGGACACCTGACAGGGCCTGCAGGGAATTTACTCAGGTCCCACCAGGGCTGACGTAGGGTGGAATCCAGGTCCCCACAGCCAGGGGGTGCCTGGCCTTGGCTGACCATCTGTCCCTGGTCATCCGAAGATGTGGACGAGTGTGCAGACGGTCAGCAGGACTGCCACGCCCGGGGCATGGAGTGCAAGAACCTCATCGGTACCTTCGTGTGTGTCTGTCCCCCAGGCATGCGGCCCCTGCCTGGCTCCGGGGAGGGCTGCACAGGTATGGGGGTACTGGAGCTTCAGGGGTGCAGGGAACCCCTTGTGGAAGCAAGACGGTCAGACCAGGCACAGTGGCTCATAACTGTCATCCCAGCACTTTGGGAGGCTGAGGTGGGAGGATCGCTTGAGCCCAGGAATTTGAGGTTGCAATGAGTTAGGACAGTGCCACTGCACTCCAGCCTGGGCAACAGAGCGAGACCCCATCTCCAAAAACAATAAAAGTAAAAATAAGGCCTGGCACGGTGGCTCACGCCTGTAATCCTAGCACTTTGGGAAACCAAGGCGGGTAGATCACCTGAGGTCAGGAGTTTAAGACCAGGCTGGCCAACATGACAAAACCCCGTCTCTACTAAAAAATTTTTAAAAATAATAAATTTTTAAAAATTAGCTGGGCAAGGCGGCGGGCATCTGTAATCCCAGCTGCTTGGGAAACTGAGGCAGGAGAATTGCTTGAACCCAGGAGGCGAAGGTTGCAGTGACCTGAGATCGTGCCATTGCATTCCAACCTGGGTGACGGAGTGAGACTCTGTCTCAAAATAGAAAATAATAAAAATAAAAATAAATTAATAAAATAAAATTAAAATAAAAATAAGCAAGAGGGCCTGGGCAGACCCAAAGGGACCCTTTGGGACTGTGGAAGAGGCAGGTTGCCTGTGGCCTACCCCACACCCCAGTCTGCCTCATCCCTCCCATCTCAGATGACGATGAGTGCCGCGCTCAGCCTGACCTCTGTGTCAATGGCCGCTGCATCAACACCGAGGGCAGCTTCCGGTGCGACTGTGATGAGGGCTTCCAGCCCAGCCCCACCCGTACTGAGTGCCACGGTGAGTGTGGCTGGCCATGCACAGTGGATGCCCCCACCTACCACTTAGCACCCACTGCCTGTCCCCCCACTGCCTGTCCCTCCCACTGCCTGTCCCTCCCACTGCCTTTCTCTCCACTGCCTGTCCCCCCATTTCCTGTCCCTCCCACTGCCTGTGCCTCCCACTGCCTGTCCCTCCCACTGCCTGTCCTTCCCACTGCCTGCCCCCCCACTGCCTGTCCCCCCTACTGCCTGTCCCCCCCACTGTCTGTCCCCCCTACTGCTTGTTCCCCCCACTGCCTGTGCCTCCCACTGCCTGTTCCCCCCACTGCCTGTCCCCCCCACTGCCTGTCCCCCCCACTGCCTGTGCCTCCCACTGCCTGTCCCCCCTACTGCCTGTCCCCCCCACTACCTGTTCCCCCCACTGCCTGTGCCTCCCACTGCCTGTTCCCCCCACTGCCTGTTCCCCCCACTGCCTGTTCCCCCCACTGCCTGTTCCCCCCACTGCCTGTCCTCCCACTGCCTGTCCCTCCCACTGCCTGTCCTCCCACTGCCTGTCTCCCTCACTCCCTGTCCCCCCACCACCTGTCCCTCCCACTGCCTGTCCCTCCCACTGCCTGTCTCCCTCACTCCCTGTCCCCCTCACCGCCTGTCCCTCCCACTGCCTGTCCCTCCCACTGCCTGTCCCTCCCGCTGCCTGTCCCCCCACTGCCTGTCCCTCCCACTGCCTGTTCCCCCCACTGCCTATCCCTCCCACTGCCTGGGAGCTCCCCAAGGGGCCTGGGGCACTGGGGGGCGACCCAGGGGGTTGCTGAGCTAATCTGGACACACATGTCCAGTGCTCCCCCGCTGTCCCTCTTCCCTCTGTCCCTTCTGTTAAATCCTGGAAGAGTGGGAGGCCTTCTCCACACCTCCTCCAACCTCACTGGTGCCACACCCTGGAACCAACCTTCCCCAGATCTCCCACTTCCTGGGAACTAACCCCAGCCATCTGTCCTGTGTATCTAGCTCCCTCCTGGATACCCCATTCCCAACATCCCCAAAGAACAGCTTGCCCCAAAGTCAGATCAGTCTTTGCCCCCAAAGCAGCCTCCTGGAGTGACCTTTGGCTTTCCTGTTGTTCTCCGCAGACATCCGGCAGGGGCCCTGCTTTGCCGAGGCGCTGCAGGCTATGTGCCAGGCTCTGTCCAGCAGCAGCGAGGCTGTCACCAGGGCCGAGTGCTGCTGTGGGGGTGGTCGGGGCTGGGGGCCCCGCTGCGAGCTCTGTCCCCTGCCTGGCACCTCCGCCTACAGGAAGCTGTGCCCCCACGGCTCAGGCTACACCGCTGAGGGCCGAGGTGGGTGCCCATGCCCTCAGGACCCTCAGGGAGGCAAGAAGCGGGGGAATTTGCTCAGGGTCATGCGTCTGTACTGCAGCAGGTGCTAGAATGTGTGAGCCACTCTGTGTGCGTGTATGTTTGTGTGTGTGTGTGTGTCTTTGTGCTAGCAGATATGAGAACCAGTACATGTGCTCCATATGTGTGGAAGAACTCGGGGGGTTGAGGGAGCAGGTGTGTGAGTCAGAGTGTGTGTGTGTGTGTGTGTGTGTGTGTGTGTGTGTGTTCTGAGACAGAGTCTTGCTTTGGTACCCAGGCTGGAGTACGGTGCAATCTCAGCTCACTGCAACCTCTGCCTCCCAGTGGCATACCTGTCATCCCAGCACTTTGGGAGGCTGAAGCTGGAGGATTGCTTAAGCTTAACCCCAGGAATTTGGGGCTGCAATGAGCTAAGATAGTGCTACTGCACTGCAGCCTGGGCGACAGAGCGAGACTTTGTCTCAAAAAACAGAAACAAAATAGACAGGGCACAGTGGCTCACGCCTGTAATCCCAGCACTTTGGGAGGCTGAGGCGGGCAGATCACCTGAAGTCTGGAGTTCAAGACCACCCTGGTCAACATGGTGAAACCCCGTCTCTACTAAAAATACAAAAAAATTAGCTGGATGTGGTGGCTGTCGCCTGTAGTCCCAGCTACTTGGGAGGCTGAGGCCGGAGAATGGCGCGAACCCCGGAGGCAGAGCTTGCAGTGAGCCGAGATTGCGCCACTGCACTCCAGCCTGGGCAACAGAGCGAGGCTCCATCTCAAAAAAAAAAAAAAAAAAAAAGAGGGCTTAGCCAGACCCAAAGGGGCCCTTTGAGGCCATGGGAGAGGCTGGCTCTGGGGCCTGGGGCTCTGGGGACAGCCAGCCTCTCCTACAGCCAGTAAAGATGAGGTTTTGCCATGTTGGCCAGGCTGGTCTCAAACTCCTGGCCTCAAGTGATCCACCCACCTCAGCCTCCCAAAATGCTGGGATTACAGGCATGAGCTACCACGCCTGTCCCACTGTGTGTTTTTTGTGAGAGCTTGTTCTGGACTGTGTGGGAGCCGGTGTGTGTCTGTGTGTGTCAGCTGGGTGAGAAGTATACACCGTGTTCACCTGTGAAGTAGAAGGCAGTGAGAGGGAGCCAGCGGCCTGTGTGTCGTGGGCTTGGGTGAGTGTACAAGGGCAGGTGTGTGAGTGTCTGCGTGTGAGCCAGTGTGGGGACATCAGCGTGTCTCACTGAGTGTGTCACTGAGAGTGAGATGGGTTATCCATGTGACCAGCAGTGACATCAATAGGACTGGGGAGGAAATGGCTTTCTGGGGGTGTGTCTGGGGGGAGACGCGGGAGTCCCTGAGTGTGGGTGTATGTTCCCGTGTTTCTGCAGGAGCATCGGGTGTGTGGCTGTTGTGTCATGTTGCATGCACTGTGTGTCTCTGTTGTGCATGTTGGTGCACTGAGGAGGTGTCGCTGTTGAGGCCGGGGGAGGTGGATGTGTGTCCCCCTCCCTGGGAAGCTTCATGGGCTTGTCCTGCGGGCTCAGGTGTCATCCGCAGCCTGAGGATGGGGTCCACGTGGGCTGGGGTGCAGTGGCGGGTGTAGAAGGCAGGCTGGACTTTGCTCCGAGGAGATGGCTGCGGCCAGAGAGGAGACATGCCTCGATGGCCCAAGGCGGCCAGCCAGCCCCATTTGCGCCCTGCTTTTCCCCAGATGTAGATGAATGCCGTATGCTTGCTCACCTGTGTGCCCATGGAGAGTGCATCAACAGCCTCGGCTCCTTCCGCTGCCACTGTCAGGCCGGGTACACACTAGATGCTACTGCTACCACCTGCCTGGGTGAGCCCAGCCCTCTGCACCTGCACCCTTGGCCCAGCCCAGCCACCTCCTGCACAGCCCCTGACTACAACTTCCCTGAGACTTTGCAGTTTGTAATGTTAGGGTTTCATTTACAAAGTGGTGCCCGAGCCATACAGACAACTGAAGTCCAGGTGCAATGGCCCGCTACTGTAATCCCAGTATTTTGGGAGGTCGAGGTGGGAGGATCACTTGAGGCCAGGAGTTTCAGACCAGCCTGGGCAACATAGCAAGACCCTATCACTAAAAAAAATTAGCCAGGAATGGTGGCCTGTAGTCCAACATGCGCCTGTAGCCCCAGCTACTTGGGGAGGCTGCTTGAGCTCAGGAGTCTGAGGCTTCCGTGAGCTGTGATTGCACCACTGCAGTCCAACCTGGGTGACAGAGTGAGACCCTGTCTCTTAAAAAATGAAAAAGAAAGCTGGGCGCAGTGGCCCATGCCTGTGATCCCAGCACCTTGGGAGGCAGAGGCAGGTGGATCACGAGGTCAGGAGTTCAAGACCAGCCTGGCCAAGATGGTAAAACTCCATCTCTACTGAAAATGCAAAAAAAAATGGCCAGGCATGGTGGCACACACCGGTAATCCCAGCTACTCCGGAGGCTGAGGCAGAGAATTGCTTAAACCTGGAGGGGTGGAGCTTGCAGTGAGCTGAGATCATGCTAGTGCTCTCCAGCCTGGGTGACAGAGCGAGACTCTGTCTGAAAAACAAAAAAACAAAAACAGGCCACGCATGGTAGCTCATGCTTATAATCCCAGCACTTTGGGAGGTCACGGTGGGCACATCATTTGAAGCCAGTATTTCAAGACCAGCCTGGCCAAGATGGTGAAACCCCATCTACTAAAAATACAAAAATTAGCTGCACGTGCTTGTGCACGCCTATAATCCCAGCTACTTGGGAGGCTAAGGCAGGAGAATCGTTTGAACCCGGGAAGTAGAGGTTGTAGTGAGCTGAGATCATGCCACTGCACTATAGCCTGGGCAACAGAGTGAGACTCTGTCAAGAAAGAGAGAAAGAAAGAGGAAGAAAGGAAGGAAGAAAGAGGAGAAAGGAAAGGGAAGGGAAGGGAAGGAAAGAAAGGAAGGAGAAAGAGAAAAAAGAAGAGAGAGAAAGAAAGAAAAGAAAAGAAAGAAAAAAGAACAAGAAGGGAGAAAGAAAGGAAGAAAGAAGGAAAGAGAGAAAGAGAAAGAAAGAAAACAAAAGAAAGGGAAGGGAAGGAAAGGAAGGAAGGAGAAAGAAAAAAGAAGAGAGAGAAAGAAAAGAAAAAAGAAAGAAAGAAAAGAGGGGAAGGAAGGGAAAGAAGGCCAGGTGAGGTGGCTCAGGCCTGTATTCCCAGCACATTTTGGGAGGCTGAGGCAGGAGGATCACTTGAGGCCAGGAGTTTGAGACCAGCCTGACCAACATTGTGAAACCATCCCTACTAAAAAAAGAAAAAGAAAAAGAAAAAAATTAGCCAGGTGTGGTAGTATATGCTGGTAATGCCAGCTGCTTGGGAGGCTGAGGCAGGAGAATTGTTTGAACATGGGATGCGGAGGTTGCAGTGAGCCAAGATTGCACCATTGCATTCCAGCCTGGGTGATGCAGCGAGAGTCCGTCTCAAGAAAGAAAGAGAGGAAGGAAGGAAGGAAGGGAGGGAGGGAGGGAGCATCCTTTCCTTCTCCCACCCCCATCCCATTTGGGCCACTTTCCTGCTGTTATTTCTTCCTTTTATTTTGCACATCCTGAGATTTTTCAGCTACGTTTTGTAGCAAGTGTACATCTAAGTCAGCAGGAGGTAAACCCCAGCCTGAGGGTCAAATCTGGCCCTCCAATTGTTCTTGTCAATAAAGTTTTATTAGCACACAGCCATACACATTTGTGTGCTTACCCTCAGTGGCTGCTTTGCTGGTACAAAGGCCACATGGAGTAGTTGTGCCCGAGATGATGTGGCCTGCAAAACCAAATGTGTTTACCATCTGGCTTTTTGCAGAAAAAGTGTTAATTCGTGTGTAAGCCCACAGATTCCGGATGGTCCAGGTCTGGGTGGAGACCCCAGTCCCTCAACACCCCCAGGGAATGTCTGTCTAACCCCGCCCCACCACACCCCGCTGTCCTTCCCTAGATGTGGACGAGTGCAGCCAGGTCCCCAAGCCGTGTACCTTCCTCTGCAAAAACACGAAGGGCAGCTTCCTATGCAGCTGTCCCCGAGGCTACCTGCTGGAGGAGGATGGCAGGACCTGCAAAGGTGATGTCCTTTCAACTCTCCCCCACTCCCGCCACTGCATGCACTCTAGGGCCCTGCTCCTGTCCCCTGCAATCTCACCCTCTCCCATCTGCATGGAGTCAAGCACCATCTCCGGGATCTTTCTTTTGTCATCCCTCTGCCTGGAGGTAGCAGGGGCAGCCCCTGGGAAGCCCCTAACCCCCAACTGGGCCCTGCCCTGAGCCTGCTGGACTATCTGTGCTGCAGACCTGGATGAATGCACCTCCCGGCAGCACAACTGTCAGTTCCTCTGTGTCAACACTGTGGGCGCCTTCTCCTGCCGCTGTCCACCCGGCTTCACCCAGCGCCACCAGGCCTGCTTCGGTGAGTGACCCTTGCCCCTCACCGGGAGGTGATGCACAACCCCAGCCTTAGTTATTGTGCTCACCAAGAAAATATCAAGTTGGCCGGGCACAGTGGCTCTTGCCTGTAATCCCAGCACTTTGGAAAGCCGAGGCGGGCGAATCACCTGAGGTCAGGAGTTCAAGACCAGCCTGGCCAATATGGTGAAACCCCGTCTCTACTAAAAATACCAAAAAAAAATAGCCTGGAATGGTGGCAGGTGCCTGTAATCTCACCTACTAGAGAGGCTGAGGCAGGAGAATCGCTTGAACCCAGGAGGCAGAGGTTGTGGTGAGCCAAGATCACGCCACTGCACTCCAGCCTGGGCAACAAGAGCGAAACTCCGGCCGGGCGCGGTGGCTCAAGCCTGTAATCCCAGCACTTTGGGAGGCCGAGACGGGCGGATCACGAGGTCAGGAGATCGAGACCATCCTGGCTAACACGGTGAAACCCCGTCTCTACTTAAAAAAAAAATACAAAAAAAACTAGCCGGGCGAGGTGGCGGGCGCCTGTAGTCCCAGCTACTCAGGAGGCTGAGGCAGGAGAATGGCGTGAACCCGGGAGGCGGAGCTTGCAGTGAACTGAGATCTGGCCACTGCACTCCAGCCTGGGCGACAGAGCGAGACTCCGTCTCAGAAAAAAAAAAAAAAAAAAGAGCGAAACTCTGTCTCAGGAAAAAAAAAAAAAAAGCACCCAACATGTACTGGACTTTGGGAACATGGGGGTGATCATAACAAAGTCCTTACTTCCTCAGTGCTTGCTTCCTGGAGGCATCTAGAACCTCCTTCCTCTCCTTTGGGAGGAGAGAGGCCCTCTGGCCTTGGCTTATGGCACCTTGCCTTCCCCCGACAAGTGCCTGCTGAGTCTCCCTCCCAGAGCCTCCCCAGAGCGCTCCTGAAATCCCAGGTCTCACATAGTCCCAAGAGGAAATCAGTTCCACAGCTAAAGTCAGAAGAGCATCTACTACCATCATTGTTTCTTAGTGTCTTGTGGCTCCCAGGGAACCCAATCTTCCCCAAAGCCAGAGCCTAGTCAAGGGTGGCGCCATTCATGCTCCAACTAATCTGCCCAGACGGCACCTACTGTGTACCAGGCAGTGCTCCAGACCAAAGGGTGGCAAACTCCAGCCTGCCAGCCAAGCCCGGCCCCCTGCTTGCTTTTGTTAATAAAGTTTTATTGACACACAGCCAAGCCCACTTGCTTACAATCACCTGTGGCTGCTTTTGCACTATATTGGCAGAGAAGAGTCTTGGGACAGAGCCTGTTACAGAAACAGAAATGGTTTGTCAGGCCCTGTTATAGACCCTGGGGGGACAGCAACAAACATAAGAGGCAGGACTCTTTCGTCATGGAACTTTCCTTCTGGCACAGAATCAGACTAGAAGCAGACATAACAAGAAACTAACAGAATGGTGTGGCTGGGGGTGGTAGCTCATGCCTGTAACCCCATCACTTTGGGAGGCTGAGGCTGGCAGATCACTTGAGGACAGAAATTCGAGGCCAGCCTGGCCAACATGACAAAACCCCGACTCTACTAAAAATACAAAAATTACCTGGGCATGGTGGTGGCGCCTGTAATCCCAACTACTCAGGAGGCTGAGGCAAGAGAATCACTTGAACCTGGGAGGTGAAGGTTGCAGTGAGTCAAGATTGTGCCACCGCACTCCAGCCTGGAGGACACAGCAAGACTCTGTCTCAAAAACAAACAAACAGAAAATTAACAGAATAGCGTGCTCAAAGGTGATGCGTGTCATGAAAGAAAGAAAAAATAAAAGCAGGAGTTCAGGAAAGAAGGAGAGGACCACAGGGCTGTTTTGGGAGGCAGGGAGAGATTTGTTGTTGTTGGGTTTTGGTTGTGTTGTGTTGTGTTGTGTTGTTTGTTTGTTTGTTATAGAAATGGAGTCTTGCTCTGTCACCCAAGCTGGAATACGTGATATGATCACAGTGCACTGAAACCTCAAATTCCTGGGCTCAAGCCATCCTCCCACTGCAGCTTCCCTAGTACTTGGGACTACAGGCTCACCACACCTGGATTTTGTTTTTGTTTTTTGTTTCTTAGAGATAGAGTCTCTTCATGATTCTGTTTCCCGGGCTTGAGTACAGTGGCTATTCACAAATGTGATCATAGCACACTGAAGCCTAAAACTCCTGGTGTCAAGTGATCCTCCCACCTCAGCCTCCAGAGAGGGCTTCGGTTGTGTTTTTTTTTTTTTTTTTTTTTTTTTTTTTTTTTTTTTTTTTTTGAAACAGAGTCTCGCTCTGTCGCCCAGGCTGGAGTGCAGTGGCCGGATCTCAGCTCACTGCAAGCTCCGCCTCCCAGATTTATGCCATTCTTCTGCCTCAGCCTCCCGAGTAGCTGGGACTACAGGTGCCCGCCACCTCGCCCGGCTAGTTTTTTGTATTTTTCAGTAGAGATGGAGTTTCACCGTGTTAGCCAGGATGGTCTCAATCTTCTGACCTTGTGATCCACCCGTCTCGGCCTCCCAAAGTGCTGGTATTACAGGCTTGAGCCACCACGCCCGGCCAGGTCTTTAGTTTTAAGAGAGGGATCAGGTGAAGTGTCACCAAAAGAGAACATTTGGCTGGGCATTGTGGCTCATACCTGTAATCCCAGAACTTTGGGAGAATGGCTTAGGGCCAGGAGTTCGAGACCAGCCCAGGCAACATGGCAAGACTCCATCTATACAAAAAATACAAAATTAACTAGAGGTGGTTACACCTGACTGTAGTCTTAGCTACTCAGGAGGTTGAGGTGGGAGGATCTCTTGAACCTAGGAAGTTGAGGCTGCAGTAAGCAATGTTCATGCCACTGCAGTCCAACCTAGGAGACAGAGCAAAACTCTTTCTCGAAAAAAAAAGAGCGAGCGAGAGAAAGAGAGAGAGAGAACATTTGAACAAAGACTCTTGAAACAAGATGCATTTCACTTTTTCTGCAACAGTAAAGTTTTCAGCCGGGCATGATGGCTCACACCTGTGATCCCAGCATTTTGGGAGGCTGAGGCAGGAGGATTGCTTCAGCTCAGGAGTTTGAGACCAGCCTGGGCAACATAGCGAGATCCCATCTCTATTAAAAACAAACAAAAAAAAAAAACAGTAAAGTTTTCACTGGATGTATGAGCAGCTGCATGGACCAGGGCTATGCATCACATGGGTACCATCCGTGGAGCAAGCTCACACATGACTCTCACTAGAAAAGAGTTTAAATTCTCAGCCAGGCAGGTAGTGGTGTGAGGCTCAACTTGATCAAAAGTCAACAAACCTTTTCTGTAAAGGGCTCAAGAGAAGTAAATATTTTCAGCTTTATAGTTGAGATGGTCTCTGTCACTATGATTGGACTCTGCCATGGTAGCATCAAAGCAACCGGAGAGATACATAAATGAAAGACCGTGTCTATGTGCCAATAAAACTTTATTGATACAACAGACAGTGGCTTGGATTTTGTCCCAGGGTGTTGCTGTTTGCTGATGACTAAACGATTAATAGAAGAGCAAACTCACATGACCACAGTAGGCCAGCCTGACACTTGGTTTGCTTTGGTAGATATAAGGGAAAGAAAGTGCGGGTGGTGGCGGACATTTCTGTTTTTAATTTTTGAGATGGAGTCTTGCTCTGTTGCCCAGGCTGGAGATTGCAATGGTGCAATCTCAGCTCACTGCAATCTCACCTCCCAGGTTCAAGCAATCCTCCTGGCTCAGCCTCCCAAGTAGCTAGGACTACAGGTGTGCGCCACCATGCCCGGCTAATTTTTGTATTTTTAGTTAGAGACAGGGTTTTGCCATGTTGCCCGGGCTGGTCTTAAACTGCTGGGCTCAAGCAGTCTGCCCACCTCGGCCTTCCAAAGTGCTGGGATTGCAGGCATGAGCCACAGTGCCTGGCTGTGCCAGACATTTCTTTCTGGCCAGAGTGTAGACCTATTCTCTGTGGCCCCTCAAGCGACAGCTCAGGCAGCTGCAGGAGCCACTCCTACTTAGAAGCTTCATGTTCCCATGTCTGTTGTTCCCAAGAGATATTCAATTTTTGTTTGTTTGTTTCTGTTTTTTTGAGACAGAGTCTTACTCTGTCACCCAGGCTGGAGTGCAGTGGCGTGATCGTGGCTCACTGCAACTTCCGCCTCCTGGGTTCAAACGATTCTCCCGCCTCAGCCTCCTGAGTAGCTGGGATTACAGGCATGCAGCACTACATCCAGCTAATTTTTGTATTTTTAGTAGAGACGGGGTTTCACTATGTTGGCCAGGCTGGTCTTGAACTCCCCGCCTGAGGTGATCCACCCACCTTGGCCTCCCAAAGTGTTGGGATTACATGCATGAGCCACTGTGCCTGGCCCCGAGAGAGACTCTACATCTGCACAGATATATGCTTGGAGTCAAGAATCTCTGTACTCAAGGAAGCCAAAAGCAAGGTTTTCCACCAGGAATTTGTTGATCATTCCCCAAAATCCCAGTTCAAATGCAATATACCAGTCATGGGCTCCTACCTTTGTAGCAATGCTCTCTGGCCATTATACCAATGCCCTCCTACCATCGTAGCAACCTGGCCAGTTTAGTCGGCTCAGGTTGCCATAACAAAATACCATAGACTGCAAGTGTAGGATTTAGCAAATTCAAATCCAAAAACTGGGCTGGGTGCAGTGGTTTGCACCTGTAATCCCAGCACTTTGGGAGGCTGAGGCGAGAGGATCTCTTGAGCCCAGGAGTTTGAGACCAGCCTGGGGCACATGGTGGACAACGTAGTCCCCACGAGAAATACAAAAATTAGCCAGGCATAGTCTTGTGCACCTGTAGTCCTAGCTACCCAGGAGGCTGAGGTGGGAGGATCACCAGAGCCCGGGAGGTGGAGGTTGCAGTGAGCTGAGATTGTGCCTCTTCACTCCAGCCCAGGAGACAGAATGATATCCTATCTAAAAAAAAAACGAAAATTAACAGTTGGTTAAATGAAGCAGAGCAAATGCACACCAAGTGAAGATGTGGTGGCCATTTAAAATTATGCAAATAAGAATAGTAAGAAAAAATATATGTGTGTGTATATATATATTTTCGAGATGAAATCTCTCTCTGTCAGTCACCCAGACTGGAGTTCAGTGGCACAATCTCAGCTCATTGCAACCTCCACCTCCCGGGTTCAAGTGATTCTCCTGCCTCAGCCTCCCTAGTAGCTGGGACTACAGGCGTGTACCACCACACCTGGCTAAATTTTTTTTGTATTTTTAGTAGAGATGGGGTTTCACCATGTTGGCCAGGCTGGTCTCAAACTCCTGACTTAAGGCGATCCGCTCCCTAGGCCTCCCAAAGCACTGGGATTACAGGCATGAGCCACTGTAACCAGCCCCCAAGAATAGTAAGACTATTTAAAGACATAGAAAGATGTTCACAGACTATTCAGTGTAAAACAATAGCTTACACACAGAGAGAGAGAGAGAGAGAGAGAGAGAGACGGACAACCCATACACTGGGTGGCTTAAACTACAGAGATTTTTTTTTTTTTTAAATTCTGGAGGCCGGGCAGTTCAAGATCAAGGTGGCAGCATGGTTGGTTCTGTGAGGGCTCTCTTCTTGGTTTGCAGACAGCCGCCTTCTTGCTGTGTCCTCACTTGGCGGAGACAGAGCAAGCTTTCTGGTGTCTCTTCTTTTTTTTTTTTTTTTTTTTTTTTTTTGAGACGGAGTCTCGCTGTGTCACCCAGGCTGGAGTGCAGTGGCCAGATCTCAGCTCACTGCAAGCTCCGCCTCCCGGGTTCACGCCATTCTCCGGCCTCAGCCTCCGAGTAGCTGGGACTACAGGCACCTGCCACCACGCCCGGCTAGTTTTTTGTATTTTTTAGTAGAGATGGGGTTTCACCATGTTAGCCAGGATGGTCTCGATCTCCTGACCTCGTGATCCACCTGCCTCGGCCTCCCAAAGTGCTGGGATTACAGGCTTGAGCCACCGCGCCCGGCCCTGGTGTCTCTTCTTATAAGGGCACTATTCTCTTCATAAAAGCCCTACCCTCATGACCTTCTCTAACCCTGATCACCTCCCCAAGACCTAATCTCCAAATACCATCCCACTGGGGGTTGGGGCTTCAACATAGGATTTTGGAGACACAAACATTCAGTCCATAGCACCAGCTGACCTCACACTATTGTCAGGTTTCCAGGAGAACAAAACTCAACAGGCAACCCAATGTCATTTTTCCATGGGAGAAGGAAAAGAGTCTTTGTTTATCTTTTACTCTTTTACCAGGCACTGCCCTAAGTCTTTTACAAGATTAGGTTAATTTAATTCTCTCTCGCACACACACAAAAATGCAGTGAGGTAGACATTATCATCTCCATGTTACAGCTGAGGACATCGAGGCACAGAGAAGGTAGGTAAGTTGCCCAAGGACACACAGCTTCAAGGCGGTGGAGATGAGATTCTTTATGTGCAGGATCTCAAAGATTGGCGTCTATTCTGTGAGTCAGGAACTGTTACAGATCTCATTTCACGGCGTGGGAAATAGGCACAGAGAGGGTGAGCAACTTGCCTGAAGCCACACAGTGGTGGGACTGGCATTGTGTCACCTGACACGAGTTCCTTAACCAGCAAGCAACCCTGCCCGATCTCTGTCCTCTGCAGACAATGATGAGTGCTCAGCCCAGCCTGGCCCATGTGGTGCCCGCGGGCACTGCCACAACACCCCAGGCAGCTTCCGCTGTGAATGCCACCAAGGCTTCACCCTGGACAGCTCAGGCCATGGCTGTGAAGGTACAGCCCAGCTTTGGCTGGGGTCTAGTGTTTGGGGGTGTTGGTCCTGAGAGCCGTCTGGTAAACCCTCTCTCCCTCTCTCTATGTCTCAGATGTGAATGAATGTGATGGACCCCATCGCTGCCAGCACGGCTGTCAGAACCAGCTAGGGGGCTACCGCTGCGGCTGCCCCCAGGGTTTCACCCAGCACTCCCAGTGGGCCCAGTGTGTGGGTGAGTAGAAGGGGCTGGGAAGAAGCTGGGGCCCCCACCAGAATCTGCTCAGAGCGGGCGACTAACAGACACTACCCTGCAAGATGCTGTGACAAGCTCAATTATATAAAGATTGAACAGGCTAGCCCGGAAGGTAGTGAGTTCCCCACTGCTGGGGAGTCAAGGTGCAGCAGAATAAGCATGGAAAAGTGTCTGAGTTCATTCCTTAGGGCATGGTGGCCTGGAGGACTCAGTTGAGAAAGATTCTGAGACCTGAAGTCTGTAATTCTGTGATCACAGGGAAAGAATACTGTGATTGATTAGTGATGTCTGCCATGAGTGTGATTACTGATGTCTGCTATGGATGCTGCAAGGGGCAATGGAGGTGTGAATGCTATATCATTGGCATAGCTGTTGCAGAGGCCCTTTATTTGGGGAGCTAGCCTTCTGCGCCGCAACCTTCCCCCTTCTTCTGGCTGCTCCAGGACCTCCTGGCAGCCCATTTCACTGCTCTTTTCATTCCTCCGCTACAGTGCAGCTTTCACCCTCTACCATTTTCGGGCCCACTTGCTCTCTCTTGAGACCTCTCCTTGGCCTCCATCCTCTACCTCCACTACTCTGGGCACCACAGTCTACCCCTCCTCGACACTCTCCTGTGGCCTTGGTGATGTGGCTGTCCCTGCTCTCCCACTGCCTCACAGGCACTGCCTTCTCTGCCCTCTCCTTTTGTCTCTCATGGTGGGTCTTTAGCTAAGTTCTCGGGCTTCCCACACCACATGACCCTGCCCCCTGAGGCAAGGTGCTTGTCCGCTGGGGATCTTGGGGATCCCACAGACCATCGGCCTTTGCTGGCAACTCTTCCTCAACTTGTCTCCTCCTCTCTGTACTGACTCATTCATTCTTTCCCCAACTGTTTGCCAAGGACCTGCCTTTCACGAGGCCCTGAGCTCAGATGCAGAAGTGAGCTGAAAAACCATTTCTGCCTTGAGTTGTTCAGTCCAGCAAAGGAAACCGGAATTAATTAGACCCCTAACTAGGTTCTCAACAGAGGACCATTTCATCCCCTATAGTACATTTTGAAGTGTCTGGGAGACATTTTTGACCATCACAACTGGGATCCAGCATGGTAGTTCACTCTTGTGGGATATTGAGGTAGGAGGATCGTTTGAGGCCAGGAGTTCAAGACCAGCCTAGGCAACATAGAAAGACCCCCATCTCTACAAAAAGTTAAAAGATTAGTCAGGCATATTGGTGCACACCTGTAGTCCCAGCTACTTGGGAGGCTAAGGCAGGAGGATCCCTTGAGCCCAGGAGGTCAAGGCTACAGTGCACTATGGTTGCACCACTGCACTCCAGCCTGAGCAACAGAGTGAAACTCCCAACTCTAAACAGACAATTGGAGGCAAATGGGTTTTCCTGGCATCAAGTGGGTGGAGGCCAGGGGTACTGCTCATCGTCCCACAGTGCAAGGACGGCTCCTCCCTAGAGAATGATCTGGCCCCAAATGTCCATAGCGCCGAGGGTAAGAAAGTTTGGTCTAGATCATCCCACACTTTGGGGTTTAGGGGAAGTGTTGAGAGATGCAGTGAAGGAGAACCACAGGGTTTGGGGCAGCAGGGCTATGGGGCCGATCTAGTCTCAGGGCTCACTGCCAGGTTGCTGGAGGCTTTGACATTGGACTTGGGCTCTGAACAGACAGCATTCCAGGTGGAAGGCTCTGGGGGTGAGAAGGCTGCGCCGCCCCACCTCTGCGTCCTCCCTCTCCTCCTCCTTTCCTCCCACAGATGAGAACGAGTGTGCCCTGTCGCCCCCCACCTGCGGGAGCGCCTCCTGTCGCAACACCCTTGGTGGCTTCCGCTGCGTCTGCCCCTCTGGCTTTGACTTTGATCAGACCCTTGGGGGCTGCCAGGATGTGGATGAGTGCGCCGGACCGCGTGGCCCCTGTAGCTACAGCTGTGCCAACACTCCCGGTGGCTTCCTGTGTGGCTGTCCTCAAGGCTTCTTCCGGGCTGGGCAAGGGTGAGAGGCTGGAGTGGGGCAAACAGACTCCATGCCCTGCAAGTATCCATGCACGCGCGTGAACGCACACACACACACACACCCCCATACACACGGGGCTTTGTGCATGCCAAGAATTTACCAGAAGAGCTCCTTCTGCCCATGCATGCAGGCATTTACCCACATATGCACAGAGTCCTGGACACACAGAGGTACAGTGGCACCTGTATCTGTGCACACACAGGCTCACACCACTAACATGTAGTTGTCCACATGGCACACACCTGTACCAGTATGCGTGGGCACCCTCGTGCATTTACAGATCCCAGCATGCACACGTGTGTGTGTGTGCGCGTGCGCTCATGTCCAAGTGTGCACTCAGGCTCATGCATGCCCACATCCCTGGGGGCACTGTGCCATTGCTACATCCTGGTTTGCACAGGTGAGGAAGCACACATCAGCTGTCTATGAGTGCTCACATTATACACACCCCCTGCCCTGGGCACACTCAGGGAGATTCACACATTCCTACGAGCACACATGTGCCCGCATGAGATATTCCCCATGTGAACACACAGGTTGGCACACGCGCACGCCCCGGGTATGCTAATGTCCATTCGTCCATCCCAGCCTGTGCCTGTCCTCTCACTCCTGTGTTCACACCTATGCCCAGGTGAACCAAGGGACTCACATGCACACCCTTATGTGGTGCACACACACTCGTGCACACGGAGTCACACCAGCACATGCTCAGAGGCACATGTGTGCGTGGGCATTTGCAGCATGACTCAGAAAAGAGGATGGGGGTGGACCGAGGTGGCTAGGGAGGTCCCATCAGCCTACCTCTGAAATCCCCCACCCTGCTCATCCTGTTGCAGGCACTGTGTCTTCGGCCTGGGCTTCAGCCCCGGACCCCAGGACGCCCCAGACAAAGAGGAGCTGCTCTCGACTGAAGCCTGCTACGAATGCAAGATCAATGGCCTCTCTGCCCGGGACCGGCCACGACGCAGTGCCCACAGGGACCACCAGGTGACATGGGTGCTACACTGGGCAGGGGTGGCCAGGGAACGGGTGAGTGTAGGAAAGAGGCTGTGGACCCGACTTAGTCATATTAGTCCCCCAAAAAGGAGCACCAAGCTTCACATCCCAGCAGGTTCCCCATGTTATGTGCCGGCTTGGGACCTTCTCGTGCTTTCTCAGCCCTGGGATTTTTCTTGGGGGGTCTCTGGGGGACACATCTCCTGAGCACTCTACCTCACTCCTGGTGACAAGTCAGGCATCTTCCAAACAGATCCTGGCTGGGCTGTCACGCTCTCTCTGGGTCCCGTTTATAAAGGCACTTGGATGTGGGGACATACCCGGGCCCCTCCAACCCTGCCTGCACCCTGGAATCTGTCACCTCCTCATCTCCTAGTTGGTGAAGCCCTCCCTTGGGACCCTTTTGGGATTTAGTTCCAATGGGGCCCTAAGTGGCCTCTGTGCCACAGCTCTGCCCATCTCAGCTCTTTTGTGCATTCCTCTGGGCTGTTCTCACAAACCCTTAGCCCAAGTTAAGCCCAAGCCGCTTCCCTGTCTGAGCCTTGGGAAGGCGAGTCTTTTCTCTGTGGACACCAGCAGAGGCTCCCCTTAGGAGCCTCAGGACCCCAACCTATACCCACTCAGCATCTGCCCTGTACCGCTCTTGTGCCTGAGGTGCTCCTGGAGTTCCTGAACCTGCCTTGTCTCTAGGAATCTCAGGGATCTTCAACACACCACTTGGTAGCCGTAGGGCAGGCCTATGCCTCTGTCCCTCCTGCCCCCTCGGGCCACCCCATCAAGGTGTGCAGAGAGGGCAGTTTTGCCACAGCTGCCAGCTGCTTGCCCCTCAACTGAAGAGTCCCTGACTATGGGTCAGTCCTGTAGCCATCACCCAAGGGATCTGAAAGCCAAAAATGTATTCAACACCTGCTGTATGCAGGTATCACTCCAAGTGCTCTGTGTTCACAGCCTGTCAATGTTTATGACAACCCTGGGAGGTGTAGATGCCACTATTTATTTTATTTATTTTTTATTTTTTGAGATGGAGTCTCGCTCTTGTTGCCTAGGTTGAAGTGCAATGGCACAATCTCAGCTGACTGCAATCTCTGCCTCTCAGGTTCAGGCGATTCTCCTGCTTCAGCCTCCCGAGTAGCTGGGATTACAGGTGTGCACCACCACACCCAGCTAATTTTGTATTTTTAGTAGAAACAGGGTTTCTCCATGTTGGTCAGGCTGGTCTCAAACTCCTGATCTCAGGTGATCTGCCCACCTCAGTCTCCCAAAGTGCTGGGATTACAGGCATGAGCCACTGCACCCGGTCTAGATGCCACTATTATCCCAAATTTACAGATGGAGGAACTGAGGCTCAGAGAGGTTAGGGCACATGCCCAAGTTACAGAACTTGAACATGGTGGTTCAGAGATTCCATGGCTATGGCACATGGACTTCTCTTTATAAGCAGCCTTGGCATCCATGGCCAGCCATCCTGGGCCCCTCTGCCTTCCGAAGCCATCACTTTACATTGTTTCCCAAACAATTATCACTGAGCATGGAAACCATTACCCCAAGCTCACCCCCACTGCAGACATTTAGGACGAAGCTTCTTCACTCCACAGATTTTACTGAATACCGCTGCTGGGCACTGTAATGGAGCAACAGCAAACAAAAACAACAAAAACACCTGCCCTCGTGAGGCTGATATTCTAAAAGGGAGACACACAAGAAATCAACATATCTTATTTTATAACACATGATAAATATGATACATGATAAGTGCTACAGGGAAAAACAAAGTGAGAAATGGGATATGGTTATTGGGCTTGAGAGGCTTTCTATATTAGATAAAATGTGAGTGTATTACTTTGTATTACTGAAAGGCCCTTTTCCCCTCTAGTTATTTTTCCCCTTTGCTGGGAAAAACTGTGGATATATATATTATCCCATAGTTACTGGTATTTTCTGTAGACTTCATAAGGGCAGAACTGTGTCTGTAGGATTTACTACTGTATTGGCACCCCTTGGTACTCAATAAGAGTGGAGTGGTTGTCAGGGTCCCAGGGCACAAGTAGATCAAGACAGAGAAGGGCTAATTTTTGTATTTTTAGTAGAGACGGGGTTTCACCATGTTGGCCAGGCTGGTCTCAAACTCCTGGCCTCAAGTGATCAGCTCACCTCAGTCTTCCAAACTGCTAGGATTACAGATGTGAGCCACCGTGCCCAACCAAGGCCAGGATTTTGAGACCAGCCTGGGTAAGATAGTGGGACCCCCTCCACTCACAAAAAGTAAAAATATTAGCCAGCTGTGGTGGCATGTGCCTGTAGTCCCAGCTACTTGGGAGGCTGAGGCGGGAAGATTACTTGAACCCAGGAGTTCGAAGCGGCAGTAAGCTGTGATCACACCTCCGCACTCCAACCTGGGTGACAGACTGAGACCCTGTCTCAAAAATAGGGCTATGGTGTGCCTTTGCCTGCAATACCCACTGACTGCCAGCAGGTGTCGGTAAGGGCATAAGTCTTAACAACATTCTGTGGAAAGAAGGCCTGAGATCTCCGGAATTGAGGGGCTGGGGAACAGGAATAACTTTCACTTGAATGCAACAGCAAAACACTCCATCGGCATGTAAATGAGGCCAAACCAACACAGTGCTCCCCAAAACAAAGGCAAAGAAAACACAGATGACTTTCTGTGGGATTGAATACGTCACCCAGCCCTGGGGTAGCCTGCCATTGAGGCTCGCTGTCTTATTCAGGGCCCTGTCCAGCTGCCAAGACCAGGAAGGCACTTCAGAAGAGCTTAAATAAAGAAGGGTTTGTCATTGGCACACAGGGGGCTCTCAAAGAGAGCCAGATGCAGGAAGCACAGCGGAAGCTATCAGGCGGCTCTTCTGTCTGGTCCTTTACACTCTCCTCTCTGGCCCTGCTTGGCATCCCGTTTCTCTCACTGTCAGCTCTGGCATTCTTTTAGGGGCTGGCTTCTGCGGAAAGGCCCTTTTTCCTAACACCAGCCATCCCAAGACACTTCTGAGTGACCTTAGGGCTCCGGGTCCCAATGTCATCTGAATAATCCCTTGGCTGCTGGGTCACTGAGAGCAAATCTTTGATTCCCTTGGCCCAGGCTGGCAGGGGTCTGAGCAAGGTCCCTTAGCTGAGACTAGGGGTCTGTAGTGTGTAACAGTGGCCATCTCCCTGCCTCTCTCGGAAGCAGCCTCAGCCTTATGCCACTGAGTCTACAGATCCAGCTGACCACTGGCCTTGCGGATGAAGAACCAGACTTGAGATGCCAAGGGAAGCAGTATTTTCCTCCACTTTATTTTTTATTCCTTTTTTTTTCTTTTTTTTTTTTTTTTTTTTGAGACAAGGTCTCACTCTGTCACCCCGGCTGGAATGCAGTGGCGCAATCATAGCTCACTGCAGCCTTGAACTCCTGGACTCAAGCGATCCTCCCACCTCAATCCTGCAAGTAGCTGAGACCACAGGCACGTGCACCACCACGCCTGCCCAGCTAATTTTTGTATTTTTTGTAGAGACAGGGTTCACTGTGTTGCCCAGGCTGGTCTCAAACTCCTGGGCTCAAGTGATCCACCCGCCTCAGCTTCCCAAAGTGCTGGAAGTAAAGGGATGAGTCACTGTGCCCACCCTATTTATTGATTTTTTTTTTTTTTTTTTTTGAGACGGAGTCTTGCTCTGTCGCCCAGGCTGGAGTACAGTGGTGTGATCTCCTCTCACTGCAAGCTCGGCCTCCCAGGTTTCACGCCATTCTCCTGCCTCATCCTCCTGAGTAGCTGGGACTACAGGCGCCCACCACTTTGCCTGGCTAATTTTTTTGTGTATATTTTTAGTAGAGATGGGGTTTCACCATGTTAGCCAGGATGGTCTCGATCTCGTGACCTCGTGATCCGCTCACCTCAGCCTCCCAAAGTGCTGGGATTACAGGCGTAAGCCACCCCGCCCAGTCTATTTATTGATTTTTAAAATCAATTTCTTTTTGGGGGGGGAGCCTGCTCTCACTGTGTCACCCAGGCTAGAATGCAGCAGTGCAATCATAGCTCACTGCAGCTTGAACTCCTGAGCTCAAGGGATCCTCCCATGTCACCCTCCCCAGTAGATGGGACCACAGGCATGCAACACCACACCTGGCTAAGTTTTTGTATTTTTAATAGAGACAGGGTTTCACCATGTTACTCAGGCTGGTCTCAAACTCCTGGGCTCAAGCGATCTGTCCACCTTGGCCCTCAGCCAACTTCATGGTTTTTCATAGCACATCTTGTCACTTTTACGTTTTCCATGTATTTGTTTACTATCTGCTTTGCTTTACTAGAAGGTAAACTCCCTGAGGGGAAGGATTTTTATCTGCTCATTGCTGAACCCCCAGTGCCTCAAAGATTGCCAGGAATTCAGTGGGTGCCTAATAAACACATGTATATATTTTTGAGACAGGGTCTCAGTCTGTTACCCAGGCTGGAGTACAGAGGTGTGATCACAGCTCACTGCCGCTTCGAACTCCTGGGACCTCCTGCCTCAGCCTCCCAAGTAGCTGGGACTACAGATGCACACCAGCACTAATATTTTCACTTTTTCTGGGTGGATGAGGTCTCCCTATGTTGCCTTCTGTCCTTGAAATCCTGGCCTTGGCTGGGCATGGTGGCTCATGCCTGCAATCCTAGCACTTTGGAAGGCCGAGGTGAGGGGATCACTTGAGGCCAGGAGTTTGAGACCAGCCTGGCCAACATAGCGAAACCCCGTCTCTACTAAAAATACAAAAATTAGCCAGGCGCGATGGCAGGCACCTGTGATCCCAGCTACTTGGGAGGCTGAGGCAGGAGAATCACTTGCACCTGGGAGGCAGAGGTTGTAGTGAGCTGAGATCGTGTCACTGCACTCCAGCCTGGGCAACAGAGCGGGACTCCATCTCAAAAAAAAGAAAAAGAAACAAAGGAATCCTGGCCTCAGCTCCTGCCACAGCCTCCCAAAGTGCTGGGATTATAGGCATGAGCCCCTGTGCCCAGCCTGTTTTTCGTTTTAGATTCAGAGGATACAGGTTTGTTATTAATAGATGGGTATATTGGATGATGAGGAGCTTTGGGCTTCTGCTGATCCCTCATCCAAGCAGTGAACATAGTTCCCAATAGGTAGTTTTCCTTTTATTTATTTATTTATTTATTTAATTTTGAGACAGTCTTGCTGTGTCCCCCAGGCTGGAGTGCAGTAGCGTGATCTCAGCTCATTGCAACCTCTACCTCCCGGGTTCAAGCGATTGTCCTGCCTCAGCCTCCCAAGTAGCTGGGACTATAGGCGCCCGCCACTACGCCCAGCTAATTTTTGTATTTTTAGCAGAGACAGGACTTCATCGTATTGGTCAGGCTGGTCTTGAACTCCTGACCTTGTGGTCCACCTGCCTCGGCCTCCCAAAATGCTGGGATTACAGGCGTGAGCCACCGCGCCTGGCCTCCCAATAGGTCATTTTTCAACCCTTGTCTCCCTCCCTCTCTCCCTGCTCTAGTAGTCCTATTGTCTGTTCTTCCCATCTTTGTGTCTATGGGTAAGTAATTTTTAGCTCCCACTTATAACTGAGAACACGCCGTATTTGGTCTTCTGTTTCTCCATTAATTAACTTAGGATAATGACCTCCAGCTGCATCCATATTGCTGCAAATGACATGATTTCATTCCTTTTTATGGCTCTTTCCTTCACTTTAGAGACTGGTCAAAATCTCCTCTTTGGCCACAATCCCAGGACCCCCTACCCACTCCACATCCGGATTATTGTGGGCTCTGACCACACACCTGACCTTTCTTCCCAGGTGAGCCTGGCCACCCTTGACTCCGAGGCCCTGCTGACCTTGGGTCTGAACCTCTCACACCTGGGCCAGGCCAAGCGCATCCTGGAGCTCCGGCCGGCCCTGGAGGGTCTGGAGGGCCGGGTCCGCTACGTCATTGCCCGCGGAAATGAGCAAGGTTTCTTCCGCATGCGTCACCTCCGTGGCTTCAGCTCCCTGCAGCTGGGGCGGAGGCGGCCGAGGCCTGGAACCTACCAGCTGGAGGTGGTGAGCAACGTGGCAGGACCCTGGGGTGTCCAGCCAGAGGGGCAGCCAGGGCCACGGGGCCAGGCCTTGAGGCTGAAGGTGCAGCTGCAGTTGCTTTAGTTGGAGGAGCCTCAATGGGCCTCAGCTGTCCAGAGAAGGGGGCTTCTGGAACTGGGAAGGACTGATCCCCAGCAGTGACAGCTGATCAGGTGGAACCCCGAAACTCAGGAAGAGTGAAATGCTACACGTCAACCTCAGGCGAGCCCAGCCTCTGCCCGGGCCACTGTGCCAGCCCTGGGGGACCCCCAATTACTCAGTCTTTCCTGGAGACAAGAAGAAGCTGCAATGTGCACTCCCTGCCCCACAGCCAAGGTCAGGAAGAGGCCCTGTGGTGACCGTGTCTGGTCAATCTCAGGCTTTCACTTCTGTACTGCACTGTGGCTTGCCCTGGGGGGAGGAGGGTTGGCGGGACATGGCAGTGGGCAACTGGGGTGGGCACAGGGCTTATCCCTCGGAGCAGAAGGGTGTGCAGGGGGCCCAGACCCCACGTGACTTGCCGCATTTGCCCTCCATTTGGAGAATGCTTTTATATCAAAGTGGAGACGATAATAAAGTTATTTTGGGTTAAGTCTGCCTGCCCGTTGGCAAGTTCTTGAAGTAAGCAGATCCTGCCCTCGGGCTGGGCGAGGCAGATCTCGTGCCTGGGGAAGCAGAAGGCCTTGTGGGCTCCCCAGACTGGTAATAACGACTCATGCTTCCTGATCAGGTACTGCATACCAGACACCATTCCAATTTTTTTTTTTATTTTTTCTGAGACAGGGTCTTGCTCTGTTGCCTAGGTTGGAGTGCAGTGGCGCGATGCTGGCTCACTGTGGTCACCGCTTCCCAGGCTTAAGCAGTCCTCCCACCTCAGCCTCTCCCAAGTAGCTGGGAGCAAGGGTGAACGCCACGACACCCAGCTAATTTTTTAAAATTTCTTTTTCTTTCTCTTTCTTTTTGAGACAGAGTCTTACCCTGTCACCCAGGCCGGACTACAGTGGCACAGTCTTGGCTCACTGCAACCTCCACCTCCCGAGTTCAAATGATTCTTGTGCCTCAGCCTGCCAAGTAGCTGGGACTACTGGTGTGTGCCACCATACCTGGCTAATTTGTGTATTTTTAGTAGAGATGGGGTTTCACCATGTTGTCCAGGCTTGTCTCAAACTCCTGAGCTCACATGATCCTCCTGCTTCAGCCTCCCAAAGTGCTGGGATTACAGGCGTGAGCCACCACACCTGGCCTAAAATTTATTTTTCTTAGAGATGGGGGTCTCCCAGCCAGGCACAGTGGTTCACGCCTATAATCCCAGCACTTTGGGAGGCTGAGGCAGGCAGATCACGAGGTCAGGAGATCGAGACCATCCTGGCTAACATGGTGAAACCCTGTCTCTACTAAAAATACAAAAAATTAATTGGGCGTGGTGGCGGGCACCTGTAGTCCCAGCTACTCGGGAGCCTGAGGCAGGAGAATGGTGTGAACCCAGGAGGCGGAGCTTGCAGTGAGCCGAGATCGTGCCACTGCGCTCCAGCCTGGGCGACAGAGCGAGACTCCGTCTCAAAAAGAAAAACAAAAAAAATAGAGATAGGGGTGTCTCTATATTGCCCAGGCTTGTCTTGAGCTCCTGGGCTCAAGTGATCTTACTGCCATGGCCTCCCAAAGTGCTGGAATTGCAGGCGTGAGTGTCTAAGTATTTTAGGATGATTGACTACTTTGGTTGCCACTACAACCTCACGGGATAGATGCTATTACCATCCCCGTTCTACAGGGAAAACTGAGGCTTGGAGAAGTTAAACACCTTGGCCAAGGTCAGGCCAGGTTGAAAGTTGGGTGACCTGGTGGGGCGCGGTGGCTCACACCTGTAATCCCAGCACTTTGGGAGGCCGAGGTGGGCAGATCACCTGAGGTCAGGAGTTTGAGACCAGCCTGGCCAACATGGTGAAACCCTGCCTCTACTGGAAAAAAAAAAAAAAAAAAGCCACGCGTGGTGGTGGGCACCTGTAATCCCAGCTACTCAGGAGGCTGAAGCAGGAGAATCACTTGAACCCAGGAGGTGGAGGTTGCAGTGAGCCGAGATCATGCCACTGCACTCCAGCCTGGGCAACACAGCAAGACTCCACTAAAGGAAAAAAAAAGGAGGAGGGAAGGGGAGGAAGTTGGGCAGCCAGGCGCAGTGGCTCATGCCTAAAACCCCAGTGCTTTGAGAGGCCGAGGTGGGTGGATCACTTGACGTCAGGAGTTCAAGACCAGCCTGGCCAACTTGGTGAAACTCCATCTCTACTAAAAATACAAAAATTAGCCAGGGTTGGTGGTGCATGCCTGTCATACCAGTTACTCAGGAGACTGAGGCAGGAGAATCTCTTGAACCTGGAAAGTGGAGGTTGCAGTGAGCGGAGATTGTGCTATTGTACTCCAACCTGGGTGACACAGGGAGACTCTGTCTCAAAAAAAAAAAAAAAAAAGGTGGGCATGTTCCCGGGCCATCAGCCCCCACACTACCCTTCCTGGTTCCAAGGGGACTCCAATTCAATGGCCAGGATACTCACTGTGTTAATAAATACACAGCATGTACTGTGTGCTGTACGTGTTACACATCACAGTGTATTTGGTCTCCAACAAAGCGCTATGAGGCAGGCAGTATTATCACCCCCATTTTCCAGGGGGGCAAAATTGAGGCTGAGAGAGCTTGTGGAACTTGTCTGGATCACCCACATAGTGCGCGGTGGAGCCTGAACACTGAACGTGACTCCATTTCTTCTGCAACTTCATCCCAGTCCCTGACCCCAAACCACCAGGGTGTCCCCTAAGAGATGATGTGCTTGGTTTTCCTTTTTTTTTGAAACAGACTCTCGCTCTGTCACCCTGGTGTGCAGTGGTACGATCTCGGCTCACTGCAAGCTCTGCCTCCCGGATTCAAACAATTCTCCTGCCTCAGCCTCCCAAGCAGCTGGGATTACAGGCACCCGCCACCACGCCTGGTTAATTTTTGCATTTTTAGTAGAGACGGGGTTTCACCATATTGGCCAGGTGGGCCTTGAACTCCTGACCTCAGGTGATCCACCCGTCTAAGCCTCCCAAAGTGCTGGGATGACAGATGTGAGCCACTGTGCCCAGCCAATGTGCATTGGTTTTCATCCAGATCATTCTCTGTTGTGATGGAAACTCAGGATGCCAAGGACCGAAGACAGCATCATCGGGTAGTGACTCAGGCCTCCACCTGCAGAATTGTCACTAGTGCCTGGCACCAGACCTCTGCCCTTGGTCCAGTCCTGGCCCGCCTGACTTACCAGTGGCCTCCAGGCAGCCCATAAGAGCTTGCAGAGGGCTTCTGTGTCCATCAGCTGGACTCACCATAGCCCTGGAATCTAAGCAGAGCAAGCACAGTGACCCTTATTCTACAGACAAGCTGAGAGGTACCAGAGAGTGACCAACTGTTTCAAGGTCACCAGCTGGGAAGTACAATTTGCAGCCACCGGCTACTGCTTGGCCCCTCAAGAACTGTCTGTTAGGAGAGCTTGGGATGGCAAAGATCGCATTGGCTTCACCCCAGGGTGGGGCAGCAGCAACTTGCACCTCATCATGAAACATAACAGGCAGGAATGACTCCATCACTCCCCGAGGTTTATTTAAAAGTTATAAGGAAAGCATAACCTGGGAGGGGCATCCTTGAACTGACTAGAGTTTTGCAGGGACCCAGAGGGACACACTGGGATGGCTCAGGGTGGGCGGCAAGAAACAGCAAGTGCGAGAGGTATCCTAAGTCTTCTCTACAAGAGACACTGGCCGCCCAGGGTTGACGCTGGTCCCTGGAGCGGCAAAAGGCTTAAAATTAGGTCAACTCTCTCTTTCCAGTTGCCAGAGGGATAGGAGGTGGTGGGGGTGGAGAGGGAGGACCAACCCAGGTGCAGGGATTAAGACTTGACCCGAAAAACAGAGGCGTGGGGACAGCTGGGTCTGTAGGGCAATGGTTTTAGCGGAGAAAGACCTGGCCCCTCCTGTGCCGATGGATCCCAGAAATGAGCCGGCTCACAGTCCTGCAGAAGCAATTAGGCCGAAGTGAAATTGATGGCTGTGAAATAATAGTAACTATATGCATTGGTCTCTACCTCCAGTCCCTAGCACACAGCTCCTAA
Source organism: Chlorocebus sabaeus (assembly GCF_047675955.1). Taxonomy (NCBI): domain Eukaryota; kingdom Metazoa; phylum Chordata; class Mammalia; order Primates; family Cercopithecidae; genus Chlorocebus; species Chlorocebus sabaeus. The sequence goes on from NC_132909.1 coordinate 54,594,164, forward strand.
AACCCTTATGAGTTTCTGAGTAATAGGAGTGCTAGAATCTTTTGTGCTGATTTTTTTTTTTTTTTTTTTTTTTTGAGACAGAGTCTCGCTCTGTTGCCAGGCTGGAGTACAGTGGTGCAATCTCGGCTCACTGCAACCTCCGCCTCCCAGGTTCAAGTGATTCTCCTGCCTCAGCCTCCCAAGTAGCTGCAACTACAGGTGCCCGCCACCATGCCCAGCCAATTTTTGTATTTTTAGTAGAGACGGGGTTTCACCATGTTAGCCAGGATGGTCTTGATCTCTTGACCTCGTGATCTGCCTGCCTCAGCCTCCCAAAGTGCTGAGATTACAGGCGTGAGCCACCGCGCCCGGCCTTTTATGCTAGTATTTGGTCTTTGAATTCTGTTTCTGACACAGAGCTCTGGATCCCTTGGAGTTTCCTGGGTAATGGGGACATCTTTTATTCTAATGAGGTGACTCTTGGTGGGCTTCTGGGTGGGGGCTGGTCACCAGCAAGACCAAGCTGTTGATCAGAAACTAGGAGCTTTCAGTCCCATTCTCCAGGAAGGGGAAGAAGGTTGGAAATCCTTCACTCCTATGTGATGAAGCCTCTAAAGAAACCCCTGGTTGGCCAGGCACAGTGGCCCACGCCTGTCATCCCAGAACTTTGGGAGGCCAAGGCAGGCGGATCACAAGGTCAGGAGTTTGAGACCAGCCTGGCCAACATAGTGAAACGCCGTCTCTACTAAAAATACAAAAAAAAAAAAAAAAAAAAAAAATCCCTGGTGAAGGCCAGGCGCAGTGGCTCACGCCTGTCATCCCAGCACTTTGGGCAGCTGAGGTGGGTGGATCACCTGAGGTCAGGAGATTGAGACCATCGTGGCTAACATGGTAAAACCTGGTCTCTACTAAAAATACAAAAAATTAGCCAGGCGTGGTGGCACGCACTTGTAGTCCCAGCTACTTGGGAGGCTGAGGTAGAAGAATCGCTTGAACCCGGTAGGTGGAGGTTGCGGTGAGCCGAGATCATGCCGCTGCACTCCAGCCTGGGCAACAGAGTGACATTCCATCTCAAAAAACAAACAAAAGTCCGGGCGTGGTGGCTCAAGCCTGTAATCCCAGCACTTTGGGAGGCCGAGATGGGCGGATCACGAGGTCAGGAGATTGAGACCATCCTGGCTAACACGGTGAAACCCCGTCTCTACTAAAAAATACAAAAAACTAGCCGGGCGAGGTGGCAGGCGCCTGTAGTCCCACCTACTCGGGAGGCTGAGGCAGGAGAATGGTGGGAACGCGGGAGGTGGAGCTTGCAGTGAGCTGAGATCCGGCCACAGCACTCCAGCCTGGGCGACAGAGCGAGACTCCATCTCAAAAAAAAAAACAAAAACAAAAAACAAACAAAAAAAATCCCTGGTAAGCTGAGGGTACTGGCCTGTAGTCTCAGCTACGCGGGGGGCTGAGACAGTGAGCTATGTGGTCCAAGCTACTCAATGAGGCAGTGAGCTATGACTGTGCCACTGCACTTCAGCCTGGCAGAGAGAATGAGACCTCATCTCTAAAAACAAAAAGCCTGAACTATGGGGTTCAGGGTCTTGTGACCACATCCACGTGTGTGGGATGGGTGGTGTACCCCAACTCCATGGGGACAGAAGCTCCTGCACTTGAGTTCTTCCAGTCTTTGCCTACCTAAGCATCTCTTCCATCTGGTTTATTCATCCCTATCCTTTGTAATATCTTTCTTTTTTTTTTTTTTTTGAGACGGGCTCTCATTTTGTCTCCTAGGCTGAAGTTCCAGTGGTATGATCATAGCTCACTGCAACCTCTACCTCCTAGGCTCAAGTGATCCTCTCACCTCAGCCTCCCAAGTAGCTGGAGCTACAGGTGCATGCCATCACAACTAGCTAATTAAAACAAAAATTTTTTTTTCTTGAGACAGGGTCCTGCTATGTTTCCCAGGCTGGTCTCGAACTCCTTGGCTCAATTAATCCTTCTGCCTCAGCCTTTCAAAGTGCTAGGATTACAGGCGTGAACCACCATGCTCAGCCCCTTTGTAATCTTTTACAATAAAATGGTAAACATAAGTAGAGCGTTTCCCTGAGCCTGTGAGCTATTCTAGCAAATGATCCAAGCAGAGGTGCAAGCCCTGACTTACAGCCAATCAGTCAGAAATACAGGTGACAACTTGCTACTTGCAATCAGCATCTGAAATAGGGGCAGTCTTGTGGGACTGAGTCCTTAACCTGTGGGTTGTGTCACTACCTCCAGATAGACAATGTCAGCTGGACGCAGTGGCTCATGCCTGCAATCCCAGCACTTTGGGAGGCCGAGGTGGGAGAATTGCTTGAAGCCAGAAATTCGAGACCAGCCTAAGCAACATGACGAAACCCCATCTCTACTAAATATATGAAAATTAGCCAGGCGTGGTGATACACGGCCGGTAATCCCAGCTACTTGGGTGGCTGAGGCACGAGAATCGCCTGAACCCTGGAGGTGGAGGTTGCAGTGAGCCGAGATGGCACCACTGCACTCCAGCCTCAGCAACAGAGAGAGACCCTGTCATAAAATATATATATTTTTTGTATATATATTTTATATATTATATATTTATATGTTATATATTTTATACATTATATATTTACATATATTTATATATAATATATATTATTATTTTATTATATATTTATTTTATTATATATCGTATTATATATAATTATTATATAACTTATGTAATATAATAATTATATTTTATATATAATATAATTAAATATATTAATTGTATATTTATATAATATATAAATATGTATTATGCTATATATTATATTATATATCATATATCATGTCCATAATATATATTATATATAATATATAGTATGTAATTTATTTTATTATATTTATAGTTTATATATAAATTTATATATATATTATATAGAGAGAGACAATGTCAGAATTCAATAGAATCACAGCACACCCACCTGGTTCCTGCTGGAGAATTGTTGGGTTTGGGGGGCCCTGGAGCTCTTGGGCCACTCCCCTGGGGCTTCACTTTCGCACTTTAGTGTCTTTGGGCTGGGTCACGGCAGTGGACAGCCACCGAGGACCCTCCCCTGTGAACGTGCAGCGCTGACCACACAACCACCCCTCTTTGGTCCTGGAGGTGAATCTCCTGTCCCAGCGTGAGCCAATCATGAGCCCTCAACCCTCAGCAAAGGTGAGGGATGGGAGACGGTCACATGACCAAGAGTCCTTACCTGAATTAGCTGATGTCAGGAGGGAGGCATTCCTCTTGCTGCTGTTGATGGGGTTGCTAAACTTAGACGATGGTAGTTTGGAGTTTGCAGAACTCAACTTCTTTGCAGCATGAGGGCCTGCTGGAGAAATGGAGAGAGAAATAAGCAAGAGCTCTGCCGTCATCCTTTGAGCTCCTGGATCCAGCTGAGCCTGAAGCTGTTGACTGGTTATTTAAGCCAGTGAGTCTCCCATGTGCTTGAGCTTTCCATCTGCACCAATGGAAAGTGTCCTGATGAAAAGAGCTGGACTGGCTGGGTGCAGTGGCTCATGCCTATAGTCCCAGCACTTTGGGAGGCCAAGGCAGGTGGATTGCTTGAGTCTAGGGGTTCAAGTCCAGCTTTGGCAACATGGCACAACCTGTCTCTGCAAAATGAAAATAAAAAATTACTCAGGCATGGTGGTCTGTGCCTGTCATCCCAGCTACTTGGGAGGCTGAGGTGGGAGGATTGCTTGAGCCCAGGAACACAAGGCTGCAGTGAGCTGTGATTGTGCCACTACACTCCAGCCTGGGTGGCAAGAGTAAAACCCTGTCTCAAAATAATAACAATAATAATAACAATAACAATGAGCTGCGGCCGGGCATGGTGGTTCATGCCTATAATCCCAGTACTTTGGGAGGCCAAGGTGGGCAGATCATCTGAGGTCAGGAGTTCGAGACCAGCCTGGCCAACATGGTGAAATCCCCTCTCTACTAAAAATACAAAAATTAGCCAGGCATGGTGGCATGAGCCTGTGCTCCTGCTACTCAGGAGGCTGAGGCAGGAGAATCACTTGAATTCGGGAGGCAGAGGTTGCAGTGAGCCGAGATCGCGCCACTGCACTCCAGCCTGGATGACAGAGCAAGACTCCATCTCAAAAAATAAAAATTAAAAAAAAATAATAATGAGCTGGATTAGTGGAGCATGCCTGTAGTCCCAGCTACTCAGGAGGCTGAGGTAGGAGGACTGCTTGAGCCTGGGAGGTCAAGGCTGTAGTGAGCTGTAATGGCACCACTGCACTCCAAACTGGGTGACACAGTAAGACTCTGTCTCAAAATAATAATAATTAAAAAGCTGGACTGGTGGCACACACCTGTAATCCCACCTACTTTGGGAGGCTGAAGTGAGAGAATTGCTTGAGCCCATGAGTTCGAGGCTGCAGTGAGCTATGATCATGCTACTGCACTCCAGGCAGGGCAACAGAGCAAGACCCCATCTCCAAAAACAAAAACTGAACAATGACTCAATAAGTTGGTCATTCACTTGGTGCCCCACTCACCAGCAACTGGCTTTGTGTGGGGTTCAGGCAGGTGTCAGTGTTCTGGTCTCCAATTCCCTCCTTCGGGGTCTGAGCCACACATGGGCTTGCAGGCAGGGAGGGCAGGCTCCCTAGATGCCCAGTGGGGGTCTTGCTCACCTTGGAAGGTCTGCGTATTGTGGCGGAACTTTGCAAAAATCTTATTGCGAGCATCCAGGAGCTTCATGGCTCTCTGCACCTCCTTGTTCTTGGGGTTCCCACACACCTTCCTGTGTCTCTTGGGGAGGTAGAATCTGTGGTGAGCAGAGGGGGGTGCCCAGGTTAGGGTGTAGGCTGGGAGCAAGGCTGTGTGTGCACCTCACCGTGCCAGCCCCCATGGCCCCACTCACATTGCAGCAGGCAGATTGCAGCTCCCGCTCACCTCCTGGATCCGATAAGTCCAGGCGTGCCGGAGCACAGCCCACCCAATGGGGTAGTGGTAGGCCAGGCAGCAGTCCTCAAAGACACCTGCAACCACACAGCCACCCAGACACTCGCAGCCTTGCCTGTGAACTTGGCGGGGCCAGCCACAGACAAGGGCACCTGTCTGCATACCTGTCTGCTCATACCACAACCCTTCTAGGCCCGCCAGAGGCTGAGGAACAGCCTTAGGAAAAGAAAGCCTCCTGGCTCACCCCTTACCCCTGGATATTGGGACAGCCAGAAGTTGGAGAGGACCCTTGGGTCCCAGCTGGGAAGGGTGTGGAACCAGCAAATGAACGGACCAAGGCCACCTCTACTCCTGCTCTGGGAAAAAGAGTGACTCAGAGTGCAGGTGCACCCTGAGGAGGGGCCAACACCACCCCTCCCCAGCCAAGTTCTACCCTCCTAAAAATGAGCTGATTGGAGCCTCAGCATGGTGGCTCATGCCTATAAACCCAGCACACTGGGAGGCCGAGGTGGGCAGATCGCTTGAGGTCAGGAGTTCGAGACCAACCTGGAAAACATGGTGAAACTCCGTCTCTACTAAAAATACAAAAATTGGCCAGGTGCAGTGGCTCACGCCTGTAATCTTAGCACTTTGGGAGGCCAAGGAGGGTGGATCACCTGAGGTCAGGAGTTCGAGACCAGCCCAGCCAACATGGTGAAACCCCGTCTCTACTAAAAAATACAAAAATTAGCTGGGCATGGTGGCGGGCACCTTTTTTTTTTTTTTGGAGTCTCACTCTGTTGCCCAGGCTGGAGTGCAGTGGCGCGATCTCAGCTCACTGCAACCTCCACCTCCTGGGTTCAAGCGATTCTCCTGCCTCAGCCTCCTGAGTAGCTGGGATTACGGGTGCCCGCCACTACGACCAGCTAATTTTTGTATTTTTAGTAGAGACGGAATTTCACCATGTTGACCAGGATGGTCTTGATCTCTTGACCTGGTGATCCACTCGCCTTGGCCTCTCAAAGTGCTGGGATTACAGGCATGAGCCACTGTGCCCTGCTGATGGTGGGGGCTTTTAATCCCAGCTACTCCAGAGGCTGAGGCAGGAGAATCACTTGGACCCAGGAGATGGAGATTGCAGTGAGCCGAGTTCGAGCCATTGCACTCTAGCCTGGGCGACAATAGCAAAATTCCGTCTCAATAAAACAAAACAAAACACCAAACAAACAAACAAACAAACAAAAGTGTTAATACAAAGTATGGAGCTCTCAGTAAATGCCAATTGTCTAGACAAGCAGAAATGAAACCCACAGATGAATTAGACCTAGTGTTGTCTTCGGGGAGCTCCAGGGAAATTGATCTCTGCAGAGAGGAGGAAGCACAGGCACTGGGGGGGGGGGTGCCCAGAGGAGGAGGTGATGCTGCCAGAAAGTTCTGGGGGGATGAGCAGGTGGAATGAATGAGCTGAGGATGAGCTGATGAGATGGTGGTGGAAGCTGGGGCACAATTCTCTGTCCAAATGGCCTTTGGAGTTCTCTGCAATCCCACCTCTGCCAGAACTAACCTCCAGAGGTCAAGTCTGAGTCCCTACAGAGCCCAGCCCAGCAGGAGCAGGGAGAGGGAGGACTCAAGCCCTCCAGGTATCTCCCAACCTCGGCCTCTGAGGGCAAGGGGCAGCGCGTTCCGTTGGAACCTCGAGCTGCAGTGCCAGGCAGGTAGTTCCCAAGGCTGGGGGCCAGGATCAAAGGGCCGGGCTGGGCCTGGCTCTGATAGCAAAACAATCAGACCACAGCCCAACCCCCTTCCCGGGCAAAGGCTAAGGACTTGGACCCATCAGACCCAGCCGAGGGCCAGGTGGGGCAGGTGGGGGCAGACAGGACAGGAGGGTGGAGTCCTGGGTCTGCCACGAAGCCAGGGACCCTGCTTTGGCCAGCTGCTGAAACTCAGAGGATGTAGGATCCAATGTCAGGGCTCCCGTGGGGACACCCCAGGCTCAGGAACTGTCCTTTGGCAACTGAAATCCTCAAGTGCCTGCTCTGTGGTAGGGACTGGGGGAAGAAGGAGAGTTCCCTATTAATAACAGGAACAGTTATTATTGCTGCCGCCAGACACGAGGCCTAGTCTTTTGCAGGCATGAGCTCACTGGACCCTCAAGTCAGAGCCATGCAGTGTGAATTTTAGATTCCCACTTTGCAGCTGAGGAAAGGGAGACTCCTAAAGTTCAGGAAGCCGGGCGCAGTGGCTCACGCCTGTAATTCTAGCACTTTGGGAGGCTCAGGCGGGTGGATCACCTGAGATCAGGAGATCGAGACTACTCTGGCCAACATAGTGAAACCCCATCTCTACTAAAAATACAAAAATTAGCCAGGCATGGTAGTACGTGCCTGTAGTCCCAGCTACTTGGGAGACTGAGGCAGAAGAATTGCTTGAACCCAGGAGGCAGAGGTTGCAATGAGCCAAGATCGCACCACTGCACTCCAGCCAGGGCGACAGAGACTCTGTCTCAAAAAAAAAAAAAAAAGGTTTAGGAACAACTAACTCTCAGCTGGACTGCATGGAGGGACTAGGATGGGAATCCACTCCTGTCAGTCTCCAGGGCCCTGATCTCCAGCCCCACCCCTGGCTTGGCAGGATTAGGGTTCTACAATATATCACTGGCAGTAACTGGCTTCGCCCACAGCTGGAAGCCACCATGTGCTCCCTCATGTCTTTAGGAGTCTTGCGAAGGACTCCATGGGGCTCTTGAAGAAGGAACTGGGGACACTCCATCTCCCCAACCCCATCCCAGGAGCTACCCAAACGCCAGGAGTTCCTGCATGTCAGGAGCAGGAGAATTCAGTGGAGATGGGGTTGGGGAGACTTCTGGAAGAGATAAGAGACAAAAGGTGGGGTGGGGGCACGGGGAGATGGGCACTTGGGGGTAGGCATTGCCGAACACGGTACCTTGGGTGTGGACAGTGGGGGCCCAGGCTCCCAGGAAGCCGGCCACCAGGCAAGCCAGGAGCCACAGGTTCATGCTGCAGGCGGGTCCTCCCTGGGCACCTGGACAAATAACCGGGCCACCTGGGGTCCTGGAGAGAAGTGGAGAGGACTGAGGAAGAGGAAGGGAGTGGGTACTGGGAACACCCCCGTCTTAAGCGCCAGGCATATGGCAAGGGAAGGAGGTCGCATAAAATGGGAACAAGCCGTGCTGGAGGGACAAGCTGGTCATCTGAGTCATGTTCAAGGAAAAGACTCACCGATATCCACTGGGTCAAGGGAGCTGATGCCCACCAGGCTGTATGCCAAGCTCTTCCATCTGCAGGACCAAGACGCTGAGCTTCACTCTTTATAGACAGAGCCCCACCCAGCCACCCCCTGCCTGCCCTCCTCCCTTCCTCCTCCTCCACACCTGCACTCTCAGCCTCTGGAATTCTCCCTCCTCTACAGCAAGCTCCGACCTCGACTCACAGGCCCCCTTGCCTCCCCACTCCCCATCCCAGGCTTGCCAGCCAGCACCCCTACTGTCTCCAGAAAGGGCCCTTTTTCCCCTGTTTCCCTCACCTGCACACACCTGGTGGACGCTGGCTGCCTGCAAACAAGGCTCAGACTGCCTTGAACCCCCAAAGCAAGCCCTTACCTTCATGCTTCCCCCACCCTCAAGCTACCTGTTCCCTGGTGGGTCCCTGACTTTCCCTCTCCTTCCACACCAGAGTTAGGTAACTTAGCACGTCACAGAAATCCTCTGGTTGTGACCACAGGCAAATCCATAGAAACAGAAAGTAAATTATCGGTGGCCATAGGATGGGGGAAGGGGAGAATGAAGGAGTGACTTCGAGAGGGTATGAGTTTCAGAACAAAAGTTCTGAAATTAGATGCGAGTGATGGTTACATAACTCTATGAATATAGTCAGCACGGCACAAGGGTGCACTTCCCACCGGTGAACAATCCCAACAAGAAATGAACTCTCTAGGCCAGGCATGGTGGCTCAGGTCTGTAATCCCAACACTTTGGGAGGCCAAGGCCAGAGGATCACTTGAGCCCAGGAGCTCAAGACCAGCCCCGGCAACGGAGAGAGACCTGCGTCATTATAAAAAAGTTTCTAAAAATTAACCCGACGTGGTAGTGCATACCTGTAGTCCCAGCTACTGAGTAGGCTGAGGTGGGAGGATTGCTTGAACCCAGGAGGTTGAGGCTACAGTGAGCTGTGATCATGCCACTGCACTCCAGCCTGGGCAACACAGCAAGACCCTGTCTCTCAAAAAATGAAAAAAACAGTGACCGGGCACAGTGGCTCACACCTGTAATCTCAGCACTTTGGGAGGCCAAAGCAGGCGGATCCCCTGAGGTGAGGAGTTTGAGACCAGCCTGGCCAACATGGCAAAACCCCATCTCTACTAAAATTACAAAAATTACCTGAGCGTGGTGGCAGGCACCTGCAATTCCAGCTACTCAGGAGGCTGAGGCAGGAGAATCGCTTGAACCCGGGAGGCGGAGGTTGCAGCGAGCCAAGATTGCACCACTGCATTCCAGCCTGGGCAACAAGAGTGAAACTCTGTCTCAAAAAAAAAAAAAAAAAAAAGAACAAAAAAATGGAAGGAATGTTTTGTTTTTGGAAGAAAAACCAGGAGCCCCAGGTAGCCATGCCCTCAGGAAGCAAAGCAAAATTCACTGAGAAGGCATGTCTTCTTTCCCTGGGTCAGCAAGACCCACTCAGGACACAGGGACTAGGGGAGACACGAGGTGAAGATTAGGGAGGGCGAAAGGAGCGCTGCAGAGGCCGCAGAGCTGATTGCTTCAAACTTTTTATCGCCTGCATCCATAGCTACATCTGACCTCTGTGGGTGTTTATCACACCCTGAACTGCTTTCTCATTTCTCCCCTTCCACTGGGAGCCCAGAGGCGGCGGTCCCTAGCCTACTTCCCTGTCCCAAACTACAAGGCCGGGTGGGTGGGGCTTAGAGCTGGGGCCGGGTCTGGTGGGTGTGGCTTCTATCCGGGGACGTGACTAGATAGATAAATGACACATAGAGCCCAGGGGCAGGGCTTGGTGGGCGTGGTTTATGGCTATGGGCGGGGCTTGCTATATAGCTCAGAATGAGGGGCAGGGCAGAGTGGGATTTAAAACAGTGGGCGGAGCCTAACATATGGCGCTTATGGCAAGGGGCCGGGCTTTGTAGGAGGGGCTTAGACTAGGGCGGGGCCTGCATGGTCAGCAGCTACGACGCGCCGGTGGCAGGTGCTCTCACCCGTCCCGTTGCTGCGACCGGAGGCAGCCCCCGGGCCCAGGCTCTGCTCCAGTTCCTCTGCCTCTTGCTCTGGGTGGGTGAGGCTGGACCAGGACGCGGCTCCGCGTGGCTGCGAGCGTGGGGAAGCGGCGTGGCGGGCCCGGCCCAGGCTCTCCGCTACGGCCCACTGCCCGCTACCTTCCCAGCCCGCGGGCAGCGGCCAAGACGGTGTTACCCAGGCTTGGGGGAGGTCCCCTACGTGTGAGTCTCCCTCCCTGCCTCACCCCTCACCGTTTGTCCCGCCGGCAGCCTTCACGGGGAGAAGGGGTTCCCAGCAAGGGGGCCCTCCATGGGCCAGCATGCAAGGTGCACTGGGGTGGGCGCTCTGGGGACCCGGGACCCAGTGGTTGGAGCAAGAGACGGGATGATCCGGGAGTCGAGGCCCCGAGTTAAAACCCGGAGTTCTGAGGACCACAGTTGCTGTGAATGAAGGCCAGACCTTCACATTCGGGGCTGGACTAGACTCTTCCATTCCTGCAGCTGCTGGAGGGCATTAAGAGTAATCCGCTATCGGCTGGGAGCAGTGGCTCACACCTGTAATCCCAGCACTTTGGGAGGCCGAGGCAGCAGAATCACTTGAACCCGGGAGGTGGAAGTTGCTGTGAGCCGAGATCTTGCCATTGTACTCCAGCCTGGGCGACAAGAGCTAAACTCCATCTCATAAAAAAAAAAAAAAAGAGAAATCCATTATCAGCAGGAGTCCTCTTCTCCACCAGTGTGAAATCGGCACAGCTGGGGGAACAACTGCCCCCCAACATCGACTTCTGTTCTGCATCTCTGATGATGGGAGCAGTTGAGGGTGGTCTCCATCCTGTAGCTCAGATAAATTCAGAGACTAACATCCCAGAGCCTGCAGGGTTGGGCGGGCAGGCAGGTGTCTTTCTAGACAAGCCCAGTCGGTTGCAGTGGCCAGGTGGTGGGCAGGGGCGATGAGATGTTCTGGGAAGCCTGCACCAGCCACCACCATCTCTGCCCCACCCAGTGGCAGGCACCTCTAGTGGGATGTAGGATGTTCCTGGGTGCTCACCATTGGCCCAACTGTACAGAGGAGGAGACTGAGAGTCAGAGAAGCCAAGTTATTTACTTTTTTTGTTGGCCAGGAAAATCTAATTTTTATTTCTTAAATACTGTGAAGAAAAGAACAGTCCCCCAGTGGGGAAGCGCCATAGAGCAGATGCCTGGGAGGTCATTGACAAAGGCGCAGGGGCACTGGGAGAACTGGCAGAAGTGGCGGTCCTCCTGTAGTCACTTTTGCATATCAGACCCCAGCTGCCTGCAGCTCTCCTGAACTCTGGTGCCTCCAGGTCCCTGATGAGACTCTTGGCTTCTGATGAGCCCCCACTGCCCTGCATGGTCACAAGTCTTGTAAGAACCCCATCTGCCAGGCCTGGACTCCTGTTGTGCCCAGCTGCCTCCCTTTTTTTTTTTTTTTTTTTTTTTTTTTTTTTAGACAGAGTCTTCCTCTGTTGCCCAGGCTGGAGTGCAGTGGCATGATCTTGGCTCACTGCAACCTCCACCTTCTGAGTTCAAGGGATTCTCCTGCCTCAGCCTCCCAAGTAGCTGGGACTACAGGCGCCCACCACCATGCCTGGCTAATTTTTGTATTTTTAGTAGAGACCATGTTTCACTGTGTTGCCCAGGCTGGTCTCGAACTCCTGACCTCAAGTGACCTGCCTGCCTTGGCCTCCCAAAGTGTTGGGATTGCAGGCTTGAGCCACCATGCCCAGCCTCCAGTTACCTCTTTTTTTTAAGAGAATTTGGTTATTTGAAAGATCTTTCTTCTTTTTTATGTAGGCATTTATTTATTGCTATAAACTTCGCTCTTAGAACCACTTTTGCTGCATTCATTGGTTTAGGTATATTGTATGTCCATTTCGGTTTGTCTCATGTTTTTTTTTGTTGTTGTTTCTGTTTTGTTTTGTTTTTAGAGACAGATCTCCCTCTATCACCCAGGCTGAGTGCAGTAGCATAATCATAGCTCACTGCAGCTTCCAACTCAAGTGTTCCTCCCACCTTAGCCTCCCAAATAACTGGGACTACAGGTGAGCATCACCATGCCTGGCTAATTATTTTTATTTTTTGTACAGATAGGGGGGAGGTCTCACTATGTTGCCCAGGCTGGTCTTGAACTCCTGGCCTCTGGTGATCCTCCTGCCTCAGCCACCAAAGTGTTGGGATTACAGGCGTGAGCCACTGTACCCGGACTCAAGATATTTTTTAATTTCCCTTTTAATTTCTTCTTTGACCCATTGGTTGTGTAGGAGAGTGTTGTTTAATTTTCTCACGTGTGAATTTTCCAGAATTCCTCCTATGAGTGATTTCTACTTTCGTATCACTGTGGTCAGAAAAGAAAGATTGATATAATTGCAATCCTACTTTTTTTTTTTCTTTTTTGAGACGGAATCTCACTCTGTCACCCAGGCTGGAGTGAAATGGCACACACTAGGCTCACTGCAAGCTCCGCCTCCTGGGTTCACACCATTCTCCTGCCTCAGCCTCCCGAGTAGCTGAGACTATTGGTGCCCACCACCACACCTGGCTAATTTTTTGTATTTTTAGTGGAGACGGGGTTTCACCGTGTTAGCCAGGATGGTCTTGATCTCCTGACCTCGTGATCTGCCTGCCTCGGCCTCGCAAAGTGCTGGGATTACAGGTGTGAGCCACCGCACCCCATAATCTTACATTTGTTTAGGCTTGCTTTGTGGTCTAACATGGTCTATCCTGCAGTATGTCCTCTGTGCACTTGAGGAGAATGTGTTCCACTGCTGTCAAATGGAATGTTCTACATAAGTCATTAGTTCCATTTGATCTACAGTGTATTTCAAATCCAATGTTTCCTTACTGATTTTCTGCCTGGATCTGTTCATTGCTTTTTTTTTTTTTTTTTTTTAGACAGCGTCTCAGTCTGTCACCCAGGCTGGAGTACAGTGATGTTGTTATGGCTCACTGCAGCCTTGAACTCCTGGGCTCCAGCAATCCTCCCGCCTCAGCCTTCCAAATAGCTGAAACTACAGAGATGCACCACCACACCCCACGAATGTATTTTTTTAATTTTGTGGAGATGGAGTCTTGCTATGTTGCCCAGGCTGGTGTTTTTTTTTTGTTGTTGTTGTTGAAAGTGCAGTACTATTCCTGTATTGCAGTTCAGATCTATTCATATTTCCTTCATATATATTTCCTTTATATATTTAGGTGCTCTAATGTTGGGTGCATATATATATATAATTGTTTTATCCTCTTGATGAACTGACCCCTTTTTCATTTTATAATGACTTCTTCCTCTCGTGTTAGTTTTGACTTAAAAACTATTTTATCTGATACAAGTATAGTTACCCCTGATCTCTTTCGGTTTTCATTTTCAAAGAATATCTTTTTGCCTCCCTTCACTTTCAGTCTGTGTGTGTCTTTAAACCAGCTGCCTCTTGCTTTGGTCCAGATGCATAGTGGTTGCCCAGCAACCGGAGGAGGAGGAGGAGGAGGTGGGGGGAAGGAGAGGAGGAGGAGGAGGAGGAGGAAAGAAGGGTTTTTCCAGGATGTCTTGTAAGCTCTTGGCCTGATGTTCGAGAATTTGGTTAACTCTAACCCGAACCCTAAGTCCCTGATGTAGCTGACTCTGCTGGCCCCTGGAAAGTCAGTTCTGAGGGGATCCCCACCCCGAGCTAACCAGAGGCCTCTGTCTTCCAGGAGACAGCTGTAGCAGTGGCCTGGGCAGGGGCCATGGTTCTCCAGAGGGATTCAAACTACCGGTATTACCAAGCACATGACCTTGGCTTTCGTCCTTGTGCTTGTCCTGCCCGTGCAGAATGTGCGGGGGCCGGACAGCTGGGAAGAGTGCCTGATCCTGGCCCTGCTGCCTGGGGCTGGAGGAGGGGTTGCATGGGAAAGAGAGGGTGGCAGGCCTTGGGGAGAGGGTCCCATAGGGTCCTGAGTCCCTCTTTGAATGTGCTGAGCTCCACTCACCCTTTCCACATCTGTTTTCTGAGTATCCCTTGTGTTCCAGGCACACGCTGGGCCCCAGGGTGACGGCAGTGAACAAGCCGACACGTTGCAGCTATCAAAGATGATGGTGACTGGCTGGGTGTGGTGGCTCACGCCTATAATCCCAACACTTTGGGAGGCCGAGGCAAAAGGATCACTTGAGCCCAGGAGTTTGAAACCAGCCTGGGCAACATAGTAAGACCCCCATCTCTACAAAAAAAAAAAAAAAAAAAAAAAATGTTTTTTTTAAATAGCCAGGCAAGGTGGCCTGCATCTGGAATCCCAGTTACTCAGGAGACTGGGGTGGGAGGATTGCTCGATCTCAGGAGTTCAAGGCTGCAGTGAGCTATGATTGCACCACTGCACTCTAGCCTGGGCAACAGAGTAAGAACTCATCTCCAAAAAAAAAAAAAAAAAAAAAAAAAGATGATGTTAATGTCACTGACGCCTCATGGAACATCTAGGTGGGACCATTTGTTATTCATTCAACAAACACTTATTGAGCACTGTCTATGTGCCCAGCACCAGGCTGGGTGCTGGGGACAAGCAGTAAAGGAGTCAGTCCCACGTGTTCAGTGCCTAGTAGCATTGCAGACAAGAGAAGCAGCAAGTAATGAAGCAAGACATTCAGATGTGACTTTCTGCTGACAAGGAAAAAAAAATTTAATTTGAAAAAACTTTGAAAAACAATTTTCAGATGAGGCTCACTGTCACCAATGCTGGTATGATTGGATGATTGGAAGAGATTAGGGGATGGATTGGATGCCTTTTTTTTTTTTTTTTTTTGGAGACAGGGTCTTACTCTGTCACCCAGGCTGGAGTGCAGTGGTATGATCTCAGCTCACTGCAACCTCCACCTCCTGGGCGCAAGTGATTCTCCCACTTCAGCCTCCTAAGTATTACAGGCACGTACCACCATGCCCAGCTGGTGGATGCCTTTAAAGAGAGTGGCTTGAGGTAACAAGACCCTTATTAGGTTAAAATTCATTCCCACTTTATAGAGAAAGAACAATCACCTGAGGCCGAGAGAGGTTACATTGCTTGACCAAGTAACTTGACTAAGTTGCTTGTCTCTAAATAAATTAAGTAAATAAAAACAGGTGCCCAGTGATGCGTGGGGAGCTGGAGACAGAACACAGATAATACCACTCTCCAGGTGGCCCTCACAGTTAATGGGGACTTTTTTTTTTTTTCAAGATAATGTCTCTGTTTTGTTTTTGGTTTGGGTTTCGGTTTTCTTGTTTTTTGTTTTGTTTTGTTTTGTTTTTATTGTTGTTTTTTGAGACTGAGTCTTGCTCTGTTGCCAAGGCTGGAATGTGGTGGTGCGATCTTGGCTCACTGTAGCCTTCGCCTCCCAGGCTCAAGCAATTCTCCTGCCTCAGCCTCGCCAGTAGCTGGGATTACAGGCATCCACCACCACGCCCGGCTAATTTTTGTGTTTTTAGTAGAGATGGGTTTTCACTATGTTGGCCAGGCTGGTCTCAAACTCCTGACCTCAAGCGATCCGCCCACCTCAGCCTCCCAAAGTGCTGGGATTACAGGCATGAACCACTGTGCCTGGCGGAGATAATGTTTCTGTTGCTCAGGCTGGAGTGCTGTGGTGTGACCATGGCTCTCCGCAATCTTGACCTCTGGATTCAAGTGATCCCCCCACCTCAGCCCCACAAGTATCTGGGATTACAGGCACACACCATCATGCCCGGCTAATTTTGTAACTTTTTGTAGAAACAGGGTCTCCCTATGTTGCCCAGGCTGGTCTTGAACTCCTGGGCTCAAGGGATTCTCCCGCCTTGGCTTCCCAAAGTGCTGGGATTACAGGCCTGAGCTACCTCACTCAGCCTTAGGCTGCCATGCCTCCTGATCAGTGTCCTGGAGGAACATCTGCATCAGGCTGTGGGGATGTGAAGGGCATCCCACCTGTCTCCAGGGGGACCTACAGCTGAATGGTGACCTGAAGGACAACCTGGTGTTAGTCAGAGACCAGCAGGGCAGGACGCTAGAGGGAACAGCCAAGTACAGAATATCTGGGGCAGGAGGTGTGGGGGTGGATAGCGGAAGATGAAGTAGGCGGGGAGAAGCTATTCAGGGCCTCACATGCCAAGCCCAGAAGGGTGACCTTCATCCAGAGGCCATGAGGGAGCTGCTGAAAAGATTTATTTATTTTTATTTATTTATTTTTGAGACAGAGTCCTGCTCTGTGGCTCAGGCTGGAGTACAGTGGCGTGATCTTGGCTCACTGCAACCTCCGCCTCCTGGGTCCAAGTAATTCTCCTGCCTCAGCCTCCCGAGTAGCTGGGATTACAGATGCACGCCACCACGCAGAGCTAATTTTTGTATTTTTAGTAGAGATGGGGTTTCACCATGTTGGCCAGGCTGGTCTCGAACTCCTGACCTCAGATGATCCACCTGCCTCGGCCTCCCAAAGTACTGGGATTACAGGTGTGAGCCACTGCGCCCACCCTGAATAGATGTATTTAGCCATGGGAGGGTTATGGTCAAGTCTGCGTCTGAGCTCTGCCAAGGTCATCTGGAAGATGCCACAGAGGGTGGGGTGAGGTGAGGGCAGGGAGATTCAACAGCCCAGGCATGGTAGGGCATGGTAGTGTGAACCTGTAGTCCCAGCTATTTGGGAGGCTGAGGCAAGAGGACTGCTTGAGCCTAGGAGTTCAAGGTAACAGTGGGCTATGATTGCACCATGGCACTCCAGCCTGGGAGACAGACTCTCCCTCTGAAAAAAATTAAAAAAGGGTTGGGCGCAGTGGCTCACACCTGTAATCCCAGCACTTTGGGAGGCCGAGGCGAGTGGATCATCTGAGGTCAGGAGTTCGAGACCAGCCTGGCCAACATGGTGAAACCCTGTCTCTACCAAAAATACAAAAATTAGCCAGGCACGGTGACAGGCGCCTGCAATCCCAGCTACTCGGGAGGCTGAGGCAGGAGAATCACTTGAATCCGGGAGGCGGAGGTTGCAGTGAGCCAAGATTGTGCCGCTGTACTGCAGCCTGGGTGACAGAGCGAGACTCAGTCTCAAAAAAATAAATAAATAAATAATTAAAAATAAAAAAAAGACGTGGGGCACGGTGGCTCACACCTGTAATCCCAGCACTTTGGGAGGCTGAGGCGGGTGGATCACAAGGTCAGGAGATCGAGACCATCCTGGTTAACACGGTGAAACCCCGTCTCTACTAAAAATACAAAAAATTAGCTGGTGTGATGGCACGTGCCTGTAATTCCAGCTACTCAGGAGGCTGAGGCAGGAGAATCGCTTGAACCCATGAGGCAGAGGTTGCAGTGAGCGGAGATCACGCCACTGCACTCCAGCTTAGGTGACAGAGCGAGACTCTGTCTCAAGGAAAAAAAAAAAAAAAAAAAGGCCTATGTAGCAAATAATTATTCTTGCTGCACTGTATACAAATAATTAAGCCAAATATAATAAAGCAAACCAGTCCTACCATTATTTGTCTTTTAATAAAGATGGGAAACTGAAGAGTGAAAATTATGTTTTAAAAACTATAGCACACTGGCTCAGCGCGGTGGCTCACGCCTGTAATCCCAACACTTTGGGAGGCCAGGGCAGGTGGATCATGAGGTCAGGAGATCGAGACCATCCTGGCCAACATGGTGAAACCCCATCTCTACTAAAAATACAAAAAATTAGCCAGGCATGGTGGCGGGCGCCTGTAGTCCCAGCTACTCGGGAGGCTGAGGCAGGAGAATGGCATGAACCCGGAAGGCGGAGCTTCCAGTGAGCTGAGTTCGTGCCACTGCACTCTAGCCTGGGCTAAAGTGCGAGACTCCATCTCAAAAAAAACAAAAACAAAAACAAAAAACCATAGTGCACCTGGGGGGAGGGGGAAGGGATAGCATTAGGAGACATACCTAATGTAAATGACAAGTTAATGGGTGCAACACACCTACATGGCATATGTATACGTATGTAACAAACCTGCACGTTGTGCACGTGTACCCTAGAACTTAAAGTATAGTTAAAAAAAAAAAACAAAACTATAGCACACCTGTTGTTACATTCTAGTCTTGCCTAATTTTTTCAATTTTTATTATTGTCTACAGTTTAAATTATATCTGTTACAGAAATCAACTCCTGGATACATTACACTTAAGTCAAAGCCTGAAAAGTGGAGAAAGCAACCCCTAACAGCCCAGAAAAATGTCCTATCAATGTAAAAAAAAATAAGAAATCTTAATCTGAAAATCATAAAAGATAAGTGGTGGGCAAAGTGGTTCACGCCTGTAATCCGGGCACTTTGGGAGGCCGAGGTGGGTGGATCACCTGAGGTCAGGAGTTTGAGACCAGCCTGAGACAACCCCAACAAGGAGAGAAACCCCGTCGCTACTGAAAATGCAAAAATTAGCGGGTGTGGCGGCAGGCACCTGTAATCCCAACTGCTAGGGAGGCTGAGACAGGAGGTTACAGTGAGCTGAGATCACGCCACTGCACTCTAGCTTGAGCCATGGAGCAAGACTCCATCTCAAAAAAAAAAAAAAGATAAGTAACTAAGTGAAAATTACCCACCTTAGTCTCACCTACCTCACCAAATACTTTTTGTCACTTCTACATCTCCTTGTAAGCCAAATATTAAAACCTTTTTTAATGAAAATTATTTACTACGCCACCCTCTGGGAATTGCTTTATCTACTATTTGCAGTAGAACTATATACTATAACATCCCCAGGGCGGAATATCAGACAGAGAATCTCAATTACTGTAGCATTTGGCTTAGTTATTTTCCTATCAGGAATAACAGTTGCTAACAAAAAAATAACACACGGGTCTTCCCAAACACGTGCCTCTGCCTGTCATTGGGAAAAAAATGTTGCTTCTGTCTCAACCAATCAGACCTAATAAGAAACGCTGCTGAAGGCTGGGCGCGGTGGCTCATGCCCGTAATCCCAACACTTTGGGAGGCTGAGGCGGTCAGGAGATCGAGACCATCCTGGCTAACAGGGTGAAACGCCATCTCTGCTAAAAATACAAAAAAATTAGCCAGGCGTGGTGATGTGCGCCTGTAGTCCCAGCTACTCGGGAGGCTGAGGCAGGGGAATCGCTTGAGCCTGGGAGGTGGAGGTTGCAGTGAGCCGAGATTGCACCACTGCACTGCAGCCTGGGTGACAGAGCAAGACTCCGTATCAAAAAGAAAGAAAGAAAGGAAAAAGAAACGCTGCTGAAGAGTCTAGGACTAATGTTTTTACCCTGCCTAATTAACCTTTTTAAAAAATTTTCAACCGACAGAATCATGGCCATTTAGCAGACAACTACTCAAAAACATCTACACACAATGTTGCTCCTGCAGTCAATCCAAGACCAGAAAACTCTCCGCGCCTCCCCCGACCCCCAACATCAGCAGGAAGTAGCCAGAAAGAACACGTCGCCCCTTGTCCTTTTACAACTATAGGGTCTGGAATGATAGAGCAGGAGCACCGTCATCTGGGACAAACCCCGCCAGTTTCAGTTCCAGCTCCCTCTCTAGCCTCTTGCATTTCAAGGAAATCACTTATCTTCCAACCCACAAGCAGCCAGAAAGAGCAGATAGTAAAACACAGATAAGACAGCTCGGGCACAGAGGGAAATAGGGGGAAAGTCTCTTGGGTAACTGCCAAACTTCACCCTCATACAATGGGCCCCAGTAAAACACTGAGGCCTTACTTAATAAGCACATTCCTTTCCCTTCAGGTGCGCTGAAATAGGGAAGCTAAAGGCTGACTTTAGCGGAGGAGAGGAGGCGGGTATGCCTGCAGCTGCAGGAAGATGTATGGGGACAGACACACAACTGTCCCTCCCAGACAAGCACAACAGAGACACAGAAGCAGTCCAAGCCTCTGATAAACTCTCCCACCCTGAATCAAAAACTCGGTCTGGGCTGGGCACGGTGGCTCATGCCTGTAATCCCTGCACTTTGGGAGACTGAGGTGGGCAGATCATGAGGTAAAGAGTTCGAGACCAGCCTGGTCAACATGGTGAAACCCTGTCTCTACTAAAAAAACAAAAATTAGCCGGGCATGGTGGCACACGCCTGTAATTCCAGCTACTAGGGAGGCTGAGGCAGGAGAATCGCTTGAATTCAGGAGGCGGAGGTTGCAGTGAGTCAAAATCCTGTCATCGAACTCTAGCTTGGGAAACAAGAGCGAAACTCTGTCTCAAAAAAAGAAAAATCAAAACCAAAAAAGCAATAAACAGGGCTGGGCATGGTGGCTCACGCCTGTAATCCCTTGGGAGGCCAAGGCAGGTGGATTATTTGAGGTCAGGAGTTGGAGACCAGCCTGGCCAACATGGTGAAACTCCATCTCCACTAAAAATACCAAAAAACTAGCTGGGCGTGGTGGTGCATGTCTGTAATTCCAGCTATTTGGGAGGCTGAGGCAGGAGAATCACTTGAACCCATGAGGCGGAAGTTGCAGTGAGCCAAGATCAAGCCAGTGTACTCCAGCCTGGATGACAGAGAGAGAGTCCGTCTGAAAATAAATTAAATAAATAAATTGGAGAGAATACGAGTCACTTTGTCTGCTTCTCCACCTCCCTAGCAAAGCTCTCTATGGCATAAAGCTTGAAGGAATGTGGTCCACCTAAGCCCTGACTCCGAAACCTTTTTCCATTGAGTTCCCCCATCTCCTAGGAGATGCTTGTCACGGCCAGCAGCTCTGCCAGGTTACAAAGCTCGTACCAGGAAGGGCAAATGCCAGCCTGACTGCCTGGCGGCTCTCCAGGGCTGACTCGGGGCTGCAGAGCAGAGGCTGGTATGAGTCTCTTGTGGCTGCTGAAACAAATGACCAGAAACAGAGCAGCTTAAAGAACACAGACTTATGATTTTACAGCACTGGAGGTCAGATGTCCTAAAATTAAGGCGTTGATGAGGGTGGCTCCTCCTAGAGGCTCCATTTTTCAGCCTTTCCCAGCTTCTAGAGGTACCCACAGGTCTCATCTTGGGGCCCCTTCCTCCACCTTCACAGCTAGCAGCACGGCCTCTTCCAGTCTCTTTCTGACGGTGACCCTCCTGCCTCCTCACATTTTTTTTTTTTTTTTTCCTGAGACAGAGTCTTGCTCTATAGCCAAGGCTGGAGTGCAGTGGCTCCATCTCGCAGCAACCTCTGCCCCCCGAGTTCAAGCAATTCTCCTGCCTCAGCCTCCTGAGTAGCGGGGATTGCAGGCATGTGCCACCACGCCCAGCTAATTTTGTATTTTTAGTAGAGACAGGGTTTCTCCATGTTGGACAGGCTGGTCTCGAACTCCCAACCTCGTGATCCACTTGCCTCAGCCTCCCAAAGTGCTAGGATTACAGGCATGAACCACAGAGACCTTTTTTTTTTTTTTTTTTTGAGACAGAGTCTTGCTCTGTAGCCAAGGCTGAAGTGCAGTGGCTCAAACTCAGCTCACTGCAACCTCTGCCCCCACCCCCCCCACCCAAGTTCAAGGAATTCTCCTGCCTCAGCCTCTCAAGTACAACTGGGACTACAAGCATGTGCCACCACGCCTGGCTAATTTTTGCATTTTTAGTCAAGTTGGGGTTTCACCTTGTTGGCCAGACTGGTCTCAAACTCCTGGCATCAAGGGATCCACCTGCCTTGGCCTCCCAAAGTGCTGGGATTATAGGCATGAGCCACTGCAACCAGCCTCTGCTAATTTTTTTTTTTTTTTTTTTTTTTTTGGATACGAGTCTCACTCTGTCACCAGGCTGGAGTGCAGCGGTGCAATCTCGGCTCACTGCAACTTCCACTTCCCAGGTTCAAGCGATTCTCCTCCCTCAGCCTCCTGAGTAGCTGGGACTACAGGCACATGCCAACACACCCAGCTAATTTTTGTATTTTTACTAGACACGGGGTTTAACCATGTTGGCCAGGATGGTCCTGATCTCTTGACCTCATGATCCGCCCACCTCAGCCTCCCAGAATGTTGGGATTATAGGCGTGAGCCACCACGCCAAGCCCCAGCTAATTTTTAAAAATATTTTGTAGAGGCCGGGCACGGTGGCTCAAGCCTGTAATCCCAGCACTTTGGGAGGCCGAGACAGGCGGATCACGAGGTCAGCAGATCGAGACCATGCAGGCTAACATGGTGAAACTCCGTCTATACTAAAAAAATACAAAAAAACTAGCCGGGCGAGGTGGCGGGCACCTGTAGTCCCAGCTACTTGGGAGGCTGAGGCAGGAGAATGGCATGAACCCGGGAGGCGGAGCTTGCAGTGAGCTGAGATCTGGCCACTGCACTCCAGCCTGGGTGACAGAGTGAGACCCCGTTTCAAAAAAAAAGAAAAAAGAAAAAAAAAAATATATATATATATATATATTTTGTAGAGACTGTGTCCTGCTATGTTGTCCAGGCTGGTCTCAAACTCCTAGGCTCAAGCGATCCTCCCTCCTCGGCATCCCAAAGTGTTGGGATTACAGGTGTGAGCCACCGTATCTGACCAAGGGGGCATTATTTTACCTACCACAGCATCCGTGGGGGCAAAACTCGTAAGATGGGGGGGTCCACGGGAAACTTTCTGAGCGAGGTGATGTGTGGGTTTAGTTCTGGAAGACTGCAGGGCTGGCGGGGGTTTGTGCTATGTGGGAAGAGGATTCCAGGCCGAGAACAGAGTCCATAGAACAGCAGGCTCCTAAATACCTACCCCAAATACCTACCCTGGCCGTGCCTGGAGAGAGATTTGGCTGTCACCACTAAGGTGGGGGTGGTGAGGGGGTGCGGGCGGTGGGCTGCCAGAGAGCTGCTCAATAATCTAGAATGCACAGGACCACCCCCTACCAGGAAGAATCAGCCAGCGGGTAGCCTAGAGGGTGAGAATGCTTCTGTCCTCATCCGTCTGGACTCAGAGGGGCTTTCCCAGCAGGGGCAGCTGGAAGGTGTTTACTGGGTGACCTTTGGCCTTTCTACCCCTGGCCCCCACCCCCCACCCCGTCTCCTGCTTTTCTTGGGAAAAGCTGATTTTAGTTCCTGGTGACCCTTGGCCTCCTCAGGGAACAGAAGCATTTGTGTGGGCTGATGGCTTCTACCTCTGGAATGTGACTGCTCGGCCTGACCCGAGCCCTGGAGGACGAGCCCTGGAGGACGAGGGATCTAAGAATAGTGATGTTTTTCTCCCCACCCCTAGGCCTGGCCCGCTCTGGCCTCCAGATCCCATGCCCCTCGCTGTGCTGGAAGAGGTGGTCAGGCAGACAATGTCTGAGGGAAACGTCTCGAGCCTGTGCTGGTCACTGGGCTGGAAAGGAGCTGGTTTGTTCATGGGGCACAGGGCAGAGATGATGGGATTTGCGGAGGAGGGGTTGGGCTGGGGTGGTGGGTCTGCACCTTGCCAGCACCCCCCACCCCAGGCCTGCCCTATTCTCCCTACAGCTCCTTGTCCCTGCTGCCTCTGAAGGACTTATGTCACGGATCCCCTCAATGGCCACCCCTTGGAGTTGGCAGGTTCTCCTTGGGCTGGAGCAGGAGTGGAGTGCCTCTCTTGCCGACTGGAAAAGGGACCCCAAGCTTGGGAGGCCCGATCTAGTGGGGCAAGGGCCCTGGTGCCAGTGCCGGAGAGGGACTGGTCCCTGGGGGCCTCGTGTCTGCTGGGATGTCATAAACCCACCTGGTGTCCTCAAGAGAGGCCCTCGAAGGTAGGGCTCACTGCTTGTTCATCCGGTCCGCAAGCTTCGACTGCCTCGTGGGTGCCAGGCCCCCCATGCGGGGCACTGGGGATGCCAAGGGGGACAGATCCCCGCCTCCTTCCTGAAGGAGCCTGCAGTGACCCAGGAGAGCAGGGCTCACATTTGCTGATGTCTCAGTCAAGAGCCGGGCCCTGCACTGGATGCGGGAGCTGTGGTTGAGGACAAAGCAGCTGCATTTCTGGGGGACAAGGTAGGGAGACGTCAGCCACAGGAACGGAAGGCAGCAGGGATCTGGGTAAAGAAAACCCCAGGGGCCAGGTGCCGGTGGCTCATGTCTGTAATCCCAGCACTTTGGGAGGCCAAGGCAGGTGGATCACTTGAGATCAGGAGTTCAAGACCAGCCTGCCCAACATAATGAATCCCCGTCTCCACTAAAAAAAAAAAAAATTAAAAAATTAGCCGGATGTGGTGGCACATGCCTATAATCCCAGCTACTCAGGAGACTGAGGCAAGAGAATCGCTTGAATCTGGGAGGCGGAGATTGCAGTGAGCTATCATGCCACTGCACTCCATCCTGGGTGACAGAGCAAGCCTGTCACTAAAAACAGACAAACAAACCCGGGTGCAATGGTATAAAGAGGAGGACGAGGAAGGAAAGTTTGTGTCCAGGGAAGCCCCTGCACCCTGGAGGGTGGAGGCTAGTTTCAGGGTTTGGCCGTCCCTCCCACGGGGGCCCACCCAATCCCACTGCTGGCTCCTGCCCTCTACCTGATGTGGCTGCAACTGCTCTGGCCAGCCGGGTGATTTCCATGTGACCCCTCCCCAAGCCTGAGCTCCCTGAGTCAGCAGTGTGGGTAACAAGGGCCACCTGAGGTCCTCTGCTTACCCTGCTGAAACCCCATGGGCTGTAGCACAGTCATGCGTCCCCCGGGGTGCACCCCAGTAAGACAGAAGCACATCAGGTACTGAATAGGAATGAGGATGGAACAAAGATGAAAGACCACTGAGACTGGGCGGTGGCTCATGCCTGTAATCTCAGTCCTTTGGGAGGCCGAGGTGGGCAGATCACTGTTGCCCAAGAGTTTGAGACCAGCCTGGCCAACAAGGTGAAAACCCTGTCTTTACTGAAAATACAAAAATTAGCCGGGTTTGGTGGCACATGCCTGTAATCCCAGCTACTCGGGAGGCTGAGGCATGAGAATTGCTTGAACCTGGGAGGCGGAGGTTGCAGTGAGCCGAGATCGTGCCATTACACTCCAGCCCAGCCTAGGTGACAGAGCAAGAACGTCTCCAAAAAAAAAAAGACTAATATGGCCGGGCGCAGTGGCTCACGCCTATAATCCCTGCACTTTGGGAGGCCAAGGCGGGCGGATCATGAGGTCAGAAGATCGAGACCATCCTGTCTAACACGGTGAAACCCCCATCTCTACTAAAAATACAAAAAATTAGCTGGGCGTGGTAGGTGGCGGGCACCTGTAGTCCCAGCTACTCGGGAGGCTAAGGCAGGAGAATGGCGTGAACCCGGGAGGTGAAGCTTGCAGTGAGCCAAGATCGCACCACTGCACTCCAGCCTGGGTGATAAAGCGAGACTCTGTCTCAAAAAAAAAAAAAAAAAAAAAAAAAAGACGAATACATCCCTTTTCCCTAGCTGTTTCTTCTTCTCCCACCTGGACCTGAAGCCACCGCTTTAACTGCACCATTTAGAGTGTCCCTGTCTCCCCCAAATTCAAGCCTCTTAAGCCTCAGGCCCTTGATTGGATAGAATACCCACAGATGTCACCATAAACCCACGATCTCCCACCCAGCTGGGCTCCTCTCCTCCCCCAGAGCAGCCCCTTGCTGTAAAATGGGGCTAACAGAACTGAACAGGCTGTTACTATGAGGATTTGAGGGTATCAGTACAGTGCTTGGCCCAGGGCCCAGGAGCCACTACTACTCTACAGGGTCACAGACCTCCTGACCGTAACTCCTATGGGTGCATGATTTACTGGGCCAACCTGAGTGCTGGGCATTTAGGTAGTTTCCAACCAGAAGGTAACTTTAATTAAAGATCCTAAGACACGTCCTCCTGCAGGCAGCCCTTCCACAGGTGGCTTGGGGGTAATTTTCAGTGGTATAATCACAAGCTCAGACTATGAACCTTTTTTTTTTTTTTTTTTTTTGAGATGGAGTCTCGTTCTGTTGCCCAGGCTGGAGTGCAATGGCACGATAGGCTCACTGCAACCTCCGCCTCCCAGGATGAAGCGATTCTCATGCCTCAGCCTCTCCATAACCAGGATTACAGGTGTGCTAATTACTGCCATGCCCAGCTAATTATTGTATTTTTAAAGAGCTACTGAGCGCGAACTCCTGATCTCAGGTGATCTGTATTTTTACAGAGCTACTGAGCTCAAACTCCTGACCTCAGGTGATCCGCCTGCCTCAGCCTCCCAAAGTGCTGGGATTACAGGCAGGAGCCACTGGGCCCGACCTTTTTTTTTTTTTTTTCCATTGAGACAGGTTCTTGCTATGTTGCCCTGGCTGGTCTTGAACTCCCGGACTCAAGCAATTCTCCTCCTGCCTCAGCCTTCCAAAGTGCTGGGATTACAGGCAGGAGCCACCACACCTGGTCTATGAACCCTCTTATATGCTGGGTATGCATTATCCAAAGGGTCTCTCCAATTGAAATGGCAGCCACCCCTTTGGAAAGCAAGTGTTGAGGTCCTGGCAGCATTGGAATGATCCTTGCTGTGACCAACTCTGGTCAACAGGCCCTCCCCTGATGCCCAATACATTCACTCTTAGGCTCCTAGACTCCCCTTCTCTTCCTGGGAATTGTCTCTTTCTGATCTTTGCACCTTTGGTGCTTATCAATTTGCATGAGCTTTTAATAGACTGATAACACCTGGTGCTACAGTTTCAATGTTCGTTCCCTCCAAAACTCGTGGTGAAACTTAATCCTCGATGTAGCAGTCAGTGTCGACAGAGGTGGGGCCTTTAAGGGGTGACTGGGTCATGAGAATTCTGGCCTCATGAACAGATCAATTCATTCATGCGTTAATAGATCCACGGGTTAATAGATAATGGGTTATCATAGGAGGGCAACTGGTGGCTTTGAAAGAATAGGAAGAAGGGGCTGGGTGCACACGCCTGGAATCTCAGCACTTTGGGAGGCTGAGGCGGGTGGATCACAAGGTCGGAAGATCGAGACCGTCCTGGCTAACACGGTGAAACCGTCTCTACTTAAAAAATACAAAAAATTAGCCGGGTGTGGTGGTGGCAGTGAGCCGAGATCACACCACTACACTTGCCGCAACCTCTGCCTCCTGGGTTCAAGCAATTCTCAGGTGATCAGCCCCCCTCGGCCTCCCAACAGGCTAAGATTACAGGGGTGAGACACTGCATCTTGCCAACCCCCAGCTAATTTTTATTTTATTTTTATTTTTTGATATGGAATTTTGTGTCGCCCAGGCCGGAGTGAAAGTGGCGCGATCTTGGCTCACTGCAACCTCTGCCTCCCAGGTTCAAGCAATTCTCCTGCCTCAGCCTCCTGAGTAGCTGGGACTACAGGCTCTCGCCACCATGCCCCGCTAATTTTTGCATTTTTAGTAGAGACAGGCTTTCATCGTGTTGGCCAGGCTGGTCTCAAGCTCCTGACCTCAGGTGATCAGCCTGCCTTGGACCATCAATGTGCTGGGATTACAGGCATGAACCACCCTGCCCAGGCTTGATTTTTCAAAGATGTTTTAAAGTTAGAGTCTTGCTATGTGGCCTAAGGGAACTCCCTGCCTCAAGTAACCCTCCTGACTCAGCCTCCGGCATAGGATGAAATTATATTCAACCCTAAAAAGGAATGAAGTACTAACTCCTTCTACAATAGCACATGAACCTTAAAAACATGCTCAGTGAAAGAAACCAGACACAAAATAATTCACTGGATAAGATTCCATTTGTATGAAGTATCCAGAGTAGAAAAATCCGTGGAGTCAGGAAGTAGACTAGTGGGTTCCAGGAATGGGGAATGACAGCTAATGGGTACAGGGTTTCTTTATGGGGTGATGAAAATATTCTGGAGACCGGGCATGGTGGGTCACACCTGTAATCCCAGCACTTTCGGAGGCCGAGATGAGTAGATCACTTGAGGTCAGGGGTTTGAGACCAGCATGGCCAACACAGCCATACTGTCTCTCCTAAAATACAAAAATTAGCCGGCCGTGGTGACACACACATGTAGTCCCAGCTACTTGGGAGGCTGAGGCGGGAGCATCACTTGAACCCAGGAGGTGGAGGTTGCAGTGAGCCAAGATTGTGCCACTGCACTCTAGCCTGGGTGACAGAATGAGACTCCATCAAAGAAAGAAAGAGAAAGAGAGAGAGGGGGAAAGAGGGAAGGAAGGAAGGAAGGAGAAAGCAAGAGAAAGAAGAAAGAGAGAAAGAAAGAAAAAGAAAGAGAGAAAGAAAGAAAAAGAGAAAGAAAAAAGAGAAAGAGAAAGAAGGAAAGAAAGAGAAAGAGAAAGAAGGAAAGAAAGAAAGAAAAAGAAAGATGAGAGAAAGAAAAAAGAGAAAGAAAAAGAAAGAGAAAGGAAAGACAGAAAGAAAAAGAAGAGAACGAAAGAAAAAGAAAGAAAGAAAGAAAAAGGAATGGAAGGGTTATAGTTAGGATCCAGAAAGTGAACTCTGGAAAATGTCCCAAGCTGGCTCAGGCCAGTGACCTGTGTTATCTTGCGTGTGGTGTTAGAGAGGCTGCAATTCTGTGACAAGCAGTGGAGAGGTCTGTGCTGCCCTCTGGGTCACTGACCCCCATGTTCTTTACTGGACGGCCACCAAGAAGGTGCGTTAAGTGTCCTGCTGGGTTCCTGCTTTAAACAGGCTCTCGAGGTGGTAGCACCAGTACTGCCTGCCTTGTACAAATAAACAAACTGCGGCTGGGGAAAGTGAAGTAATTCCTAAAGTCAAGCATGGTGGCCAGGTGCGGTGGGTCACACCTGTAATCCCAGCACTTTAGGAGGCTGAGGCAGGTGGATCATTTGAGATCAGGAGTTCTCGACCAGACTGCCCAATATGGTGAAACCCCATCTCTGGCCGGGCGCGGTGGCTCAAGCCTGTAATCCCAGCACTTTGGGAGGCCGAGACGGGCGGATCACGAGGTCAGAAGATCGAGACCATCCTGGCTAACACAGTGAAACCCCGTCTCTACTAAAACTACAAAAAAACTAGCCGGGCGAGGTGGCGGGCGCCTGTAGTCCCAGCTACTCGGGAGGCTGAGGCAGGAGAATGGCGTGAACCCGGGAGGCGGAGCTTGCAGTGAGCTGAGATCCGGCCACTGCACTCCAGCCTGGGCGACAGAGCGAGACTCCGTCTCAAAAAAAAAAAAAAAAGAAAAAGAAACCCCATCTCTGCTAAAAATACAAAAAAATTAGCTGGGTGTGGTGGTGGGTGCCTGTAATCTCAACCATTCAGAAGGCTGAAGCAAGAAAATTGCTTGAATCTGGGACACGAGGTTGCAGTGAGCTGAGATCGTGCCACTGCACTGCAGCCTGGGCGACAGAGCAAGACTCTGTCTTAAATAAATAGGCCGGGCGCAGTGGCTCACACCTATAATCCCAGCACTTTGGGAGGCCGAGGCAGGTGGATTACGAGGTCAGGAGATCAAGAGCATCCTGGCCAACATGGTGAAACCCCCATCTCTACTAAAAATACAAAAATTAGCTGGGTGTGGTGGCACGTAACTGTAATCCCAGCCACTTGAGAGGGTGAGGCAGGAGAATCGCTTGAACCCAGGAGGCGGAGGTTGCAGTGAGCCGAGATCATGCCACTGCACTCCAGCCTGGCGACAGAGTGAGACTCCATCTCAAAAATAAATAAACAAATAAAGTAAGTAAGCCTGGTATTCCTGTGTCTGCTCCGGGGCCAGCCTCTTCAGGTCAGAACTGTGCAGAAGGTAGAACTGCCAATGAGCCGTGGCTGCAAGGACTCTTCACACAGTAACACCGTGGCCACCTGCCCCTCCAACTCTGATCTCATCCAGGAAGTGAACTCCAAACTGCTGCTAACCTGAAAATAAACTCAACTGCCTGAGAAAAAACACAAAGCCTTTAATCTTCTCCTATGACCGATTTCACTGGTGCTTGAGGTGGCATTGGATTGAAGTTGGGCCTCAGAAGAACACAGGGCTTCTAGAAGGTTCTTCCAGCTTTTTGGAGCTTGCCCGGCTTCTGTTTTCAGAATGGACAGCGAACTGGGGTGGGCTGTGATGCCTCGGCTCTGTGTGGGGGCTGACCAGTGAACTGCTCGCCTGACAGGCACACCCATTTCTGATGATGTCCCCAGAGTAACTCCATCCGGTATATGGAACCCTCCAGAATTTTGAGCCAGAATGGCTTTCCCCCACATCTGTCTCTAATTGACCTGGCTGCCACCTTCTTCACATTTCACTGGTCACTCAGGGTCCTGCTGACCCCACATCTTAGACATCTGGAATCAGCCTCCTTCTCTCCAGAACCCTCCAGCACTCCTCTGGCCACCAGTCCACTCTGCCATCTCTCCTTCAGTTGTCTAGAGGGCCTCCCTGGAGGCCTCCCCACTTCTCATGTTGTATCTTCTACTTGCCCCAGGTTCCTGTGGAAAGAAGGAAAAAAGGAAAGAAGAAAGGAAGGAAGGAAGGGAGGGACGGAGGGGAGAGAAAGAGAAAGAAAGGAGGGAAGGAGGGAAAAGAAAAGAAAGGAAGGAAGGGAAAGAGAAAGAAAGAAAGAGAGAAAGAAAGAGATAGAGAGGGCCAGGTGCCATGGCTCATGCCTGTAATTCCAGCACTTTGGAAAGCCGAGGTAGTTAGACCACCTGAGGTTGGGAGTTCGAGACCAGCCTGATCAATATGGAGAAACCCCATCTCTACTAAAAATACAAAATTAGCCCCGCGTGGTGGCACATGCCTGTAGTCCCAGCTACTCGGGAGGCTGAGGCAGGAGAATGGCTTGAACCCAGGAGGCGGAGGTTGCAGTGAGCCGAGATCACGCCATTGCACTCCAGCCTGGGCAACAAGAGCGAAACTCCGTCTCAGAAAAAAAAAAAAAAAAAAAAAAAAAAAAAGGAGAGAATCATATAAGTCTCTTTTTTTTTTTTTTTTTTTTTTTTTTGAGACGGAGTCTCGCTCTGTCGCCCAGGCTGGAGTGCAGTGGCGCAATCTCGGCTCACTGCAAGCTCTGCCTCCCGGATGCATGCCACTTTCCTGCCTCAGCCTCCCGAGTAGCTGGGACTACAGGCGCCCACCACCATGCCCGGCTAATTTTTTGTATTTTTAGTAGAGACGGGGTTTCACCGTGTTAGCCAGGATGGTCTCGATCTCCTGACCTCATGATCCGCCCGCCTCGGCCTCCCAAAGTGCTGGGATTACAGGCGTGAGCCACCGCGCCTGGCAGTCTCTCAGTTTTAAACTCTTTCAACTAAAAGATAAATTCTTTGTTTGTTTGTTTAAGACAGATCTCACTGCTGTCTAGGCTGGACTGCAGTGGCATGATCTCAGCTCACAGCAAACTCCGATTCCTGGGTTCAAGCGATTATCCTGCTTTTCTCCTGCCTCAGCCTCCTGAGTTGCTGGGATTATAGGCATGTGCCGCCATGCCTGGCTAATTTTTGTATCTGTATTTTTATATATATTGTTCGAGATGGAGTTTCACTCTTGTCGCCCAGGTTGGAATGCAGTGGCGTAGTCTCGGCTCACTGCAACCTCCACCTCCCGGGTTCAAGCGATTCTCCTGCCTCAGCCTCCCAACCCGCCACCAAGCCCAGCTAATTTTTGTATTTTTAGTAGAGACGGGGTTTCAGCATGTTGGCCAGGCTGGCCTTGAACTCCTGACTTCAAGTGATCACCTGCCTCAGTCTCCCAAAGTGCTGGGATTACAGGCATGAGCCACCACACCCAGCCAATAAATTTTCAATGCCTACCCCCTTTATTTCTCTGCGGCTACTGTAACAAACAACCACAACCCTGGTGACTTATAAGAACTATTTTATGTTATTTATTTTATTTATTTTAATTTTAGACAGGGCCTCACTCTGTTGCCCAGGTTGGAATGCCATGGTGCGATCATGGCTCACTGCAGCCTCAGTCTCATGGGCTCAGTCCATCTTCCCACCTTAGTCTCCCAAGTAGCTAGGACTACAGGCACGTGCCACCACGCCGAGCTAATTTTATTTTTTGTACAGATGGGGTTTCACCATATTGCCCAGGCTAGTCTCAAACTCCTGAGATCAAGCAATCTGTCTATCTCAGCCTCCCAAAAGTGCTGGAATTACAGATGTAAGCCACCGCATCCAGCCCAAAGCAGTACATTTTTATTATCTTACAATCCTGTGGTCAGAGGTCTGAAATTAGTTCTTACTAGATTCTAAAATCAAGGTGTGCGCAGGGCTGGTTCCTTCTAGAGGCTCCAAGGGAGGATCCATTTCCCTGCATTTCCCAACATCTAGAGGCCGCCTGAATTCCTTGGCTTGTGGCCCCTTCCTCCACCTTCAAGCCAGCAGTACAGCTTCTTCCAATCTCTGATTTGATCCTCCTGCCTCCTTCTTATAAGGACCCTGTGATGACATTGGGTCACCCAGATCATCCAGAATGATCTCCCATCTCAAGATTTTTTTTTTTTTTTTGAGATGGAGTCTTGCTCTGTTGCCCAGGCTGAAGTGCAGTGGTGCAACCTCGGCTCATGGCAACCCCAGCCTCCAAAGTAGCTGGGACTACAGACGTGTGCCACCATAGCTGGCCAATTTTTGTATTTTTAGTACAGACAGGGTTTCAGCATGTTGGCCAGGCTGGTCTCAAACTCCTGGCCTCAGGTGATCCACCCACCTCAGCCTCCCAAAGTGCTGGAATTACAGGCATGAGTCACCATGCCTGGCCCATCTCAAAATCTTTAACCAGGTTGGGCACAGTGGCTCACACCTATAATCCCAACACTGGGAGGCTGAGTTGGGAGTATCGTTTGAGGCCAGGAGTTCAATAAAACCAGCTTGGGCAACATAGTGAGACCCTATTTCTAAAAAAATTTTTTTAAATTAGCTGGGGATTATGTCTGTAGCCCCAGCTACTCAGGAGGCTAAGCCAGGAGGATCGCTTGAGCCCAAAAGTTTTGAGACTGTAGTGAACTGTGATCATGCCACGCATTCCAGCCTGGGTGACAGAGCAAGACCCTATCTCTTTTTTTTTTTTTTGAGATGGAGTCTCGCTCTGTTGCCCAGGCTGGGGTGCAGTGGCACGATCTCGGCTCACTGCAAGCTCCGCCTCCCGGGTTCACGCCATTTTCCTGCCTCAGCCTCCCGAGTAGCTGGGACTACAGGCGCCCGCCACCACGCCTGGCTAATTTTTTGTATATTTAGTAGAGATGGGGTTTCACCATGTTAGCCAGGATGGTCTCGATCTCCTGACCTCGTGATCCACCTGCCCTGGCCTCCCAAAGTGCTGGGATTACAGGCGTGAGCCACCGAGCCCGGCCAGACCCTATCTCTTAAAAAGAAAAAAAAAAAGACCCTTAAGCCTGCCATGTGATGTACCATGTTAATTGGTTCCGGGGTATCAGGACATAGAAACCTCTGGGGTGGGGGGGAGACGGGATCCACCAATGTTTCCTGAAAAGGGTCTGACAGCAAATATTTGGGGCTTTGTAGGGTACGTGTCCTCTGTTGCTAGGGCCGGCTATATAATTTCCATGGCCTGATGCAAAATAAAAACGCAGGGCCCTTCAGTCATAAACTATAAAGAACTTCAGAACGGGGACAGTGGAAGGGCAGGGCCCTGCGTGATGCAGTTTGCACATCCATAAAGCAGGTCCTGTCTGCACAACTTCCACCTCTGTGGCAGCTCAAGAGCGTCCCCTGGCCACACACAAAGGAGAGGCGTGGCTGTGTTACTGTCAAGCTTTATGGACACTGAAACTTGCATTTCATGTATTTTTCACATGTCACAAAATACAACCGTGGAAAAATCATTCTTGGCTCACGGGCCGTTGGAAAACAGGCATGGGCCGCATCGGGCTGTAGTGGGTTGACTACATGGGCTATGGGATCACATCAGAGCTTCTCTGCCCGACTTTCCAGGGCTCCTCAAGGTCAGTGACACCTCACTGTGATCTCCCCTCCGAACCAGCGCCCCTGCTCCCCAAATGATCCTCCCTGACAGAAGTTTTGAGGCTGTAGTGAACTGTGATCATGCCACTGCACTCCAGCCTGGGTGACAGAACAAGACCCTATCTCTTAAAAAAAAAAAAAGAGCCCAGGAGGCTGAGGTTGCAGTGAGCCATGATCACACCATGGCATTCCAGCTTGGGCAACAGAGTGAGGCCCTGTCTAAAATTAAAATAAAATAAAATAAATAAAATGAAACGGCTCTGTGCCAATGCTCCTGCCAGTCCCTCTGTCTGGAACTCCCCACTTCTCTTCTCTGCCCGGCCGACCCTTCCTCATGGATTAATGTGGCCCCGACACTGCCCTCCATGGGAGGCCGACCTGTGCCCATCCCTCGTCACGCTGGGTGGATTTATGTGTCCACGTGTCCGTCTTTGCCTCGGGGCAGTGATATCCTCTAGAGCAGGGACTTGGGCTCAGTCAGCTTCTGTGTCTCCTAACCTCCTGGACTCACAACAGCTTATGCTGAAGGAACGGACAGGGACTGAGAGGGACGGCAAGAAAACCCCGAACTACCGTTGCCGATTGATTCCTACTTCCTCGGATCAAAACTATGCTTCTGATTAATAAAAAAAAAAAAAAAAAAAAAAAAGGAAAACAGAGCCATATGCGGTGACTCATGCCTGTGAACACTTTGGGTGGCCAAGGCGGGTGGACCACTTGAGGTCAGGAGTTCGAGACTAGCCTGGCCAACATGGCAAAACCATGTCTCTACTAAAAATACAAAAAAATTAGCCAAGCGTGGGGGTGCGTGCCTATAATCCCAGCTACTTGAGAGGCTGAGGCAGAAGAATCGCTTGAACCCGGGAGGCGGAGGATGCAGTGAGCTGAGATCTTGCCATTGCACTCCAGCCTGTGTAACAAGACCAAAACTCCATCTCATAAAAAACTAAAAATAAAAGTGTAATCCACTATCAGTGAAGATTACAGTGAGCCGAAATTGTGCCACTGCACTCCAGCCTGGATGACAGAGACAGACTCCATCACAAAAAGAAAAGCAAAACCAGACAGGAATTTCCTATCTCACAATCAGAGCAGGCAAATATAGATCTTTGAGACCAAGTAGACCTGGGTTTTGTTTTTTTAGAAAATTTTTTTTAGAGACAGGGTCTTGCTGTCACCCAGGCTGGAGTGCAGTGGCATGATCACGGCTCACGGCAACCTCAAACTTCTGAGCTCAAGGGATCCTCCCACCTCAATCACCTGACTAGCTGGGACTACAGGCACACGCCAGCACGTCTGATTAAGTTTTTTAAGTTTTTTTTTTTTTTTTTTTTTTGAGACAGAGTCTTGCTTTGTCGCCCAGGCTGGAGTGCAGTGGCACGATCCCGGCTCACTACAAGCTCTGCCTCCCGGGTTCACACCATTCTCCTGCCTCAGCCTCCCCAGCAGCTGGGACTACAGGCGCACGCCACCATGCCCGACTAATTTTTTGTATTTTTGGTAGAGATGGGGTTTCACCATGTTAGCCAGGATGGTCTCGATCTCCTGACCTTGTGATCTGCCTGCCTCGGCCTCCCAAAGTGCTGGGATCACAGGTGTGAGCCACTGTGCCCGGCCGCCTGGTTAAGTTTTAAAAATTTTTGTAGAGACGGAGTCTTGCTTTATTGTCCAGGCTGGTCTCAAACTCTTGGCCTCAAGGATCTTCCTGCCTCAGCCTCCCTAAGTGCTGGAATTACAGGTGTGAGCCCCAGCACCTGCCCTTGGTTCCAAAGATTGTAAAAGTGGGTCAATTTAGTTCTCACAGTGCCCACAGGAAGTGCGCCTGACCTTTATACACACTGCCCCAAAATTTAACCACCAATAGCCCACTGTTGACCAGAAAACCTTACTCATAACATATACAGTCCATTAATACATATTCTGTATTTTATTTGTATCGTATATTTTTATGATAAAGGAAGATAGAGAAAACAAGATGTACTTTAAAAAATCATTAGGAAGAGGCCAGGCGAGGTGGTTCATGCCTGTAATCCCAGCACTTTGGGAGGCCAAGTCAGGCGGATCACATGAGGTCAGGAGTTTGAGACCAGCCTGGCCAACATAGTGAAACCCAGGCTCTATTAAAAATACCAAAATTAGCCGGGCATGGTGGCAGGCGCCTGTAATCCCAGCTACTCAGGAGACTGAGGCAGGAGAATCGCTTGAACCCAGGAGGCGGAGGTTGCAGTGAGCCAAGATCATACCACTGTACTCCAGCCTGGGGAATACAGCGAGACTGTCTCAAAAAAAAAAAAAAAAAAAAAATCATTAGGAAGAGAAAATACATTCATCATTCATTAAGTGGTAGTGGATCATAATGGTCTTCGTGTCGTCTTCACTTGGAGTAGGCTGAGGAGGAGGAGGAGGAGGAGGAGGAGGAGGAGGAGGAGGAGGAGGAGGGGTTGGTCTTGCTGTCTCACAGGTGGCAGAGGTGGAAGAAAATCCAGTTGTAAGTGGACCTGTACGGTTCAGATGTAGGACCCGGGTTGTTCAAGGATCACCTGGACTATGATAACCCCCGTTTTATTTATTTCATTTTTATTTTTAGAGACCGAGTTTCACTCTTGTCTCCCAGGCTGGAGTGCAATGGCGCACTCTTGGCTTACCGCAACCTCCGCCTCCCAGGTTTAAGCGATTCTCCAGCCTCAGCCTCCCGAGTAGCTGGGATTACAGGCACCCACCACCACACCCGGCTAATTTTGTATTTTTAGTAGAGACAGGGTTTCTCCATGTTGGTCAGGCTGGTCTCGAACTCTCAACCTCAGGTGATCCGCCTGCCTTGGCCTCCAATGTGCTGTGATTACAGGCGTGTGCCACCACACCAGCCTTATTTTATTTTTATTTATTGGAGACAGAGTCTTGCTGTTGCCTAGACTGGAGTGCAGTGGCACCATCTTGGCTCACTGCAACCTCCCCTTCTCGGGTTCAAGTGATTCTCTTGTCTCAGCCTCCAGAGTAGCTGGCATTACAGGTGTGTACCACCATGCCTGGCTAATTTTTTTATTTTTAGTAGAGATGGGGTTTTACCATATTGGCCAGGCTGGTCTTGAACTCTTAGCCTCAAATGATCTGCCCACCTCAGCCTCCCAAAGTGCTGGGACTACAGGTGTGAGCCACCACATCTGGCCCACCCCCATTTTAGACATTTTAGAGATGAGGAAGCTGAAACTCAGAGATTAAATGACTCGCCCAAGGTCACACAGCTGGTGAGTGCAGACCCTTTCACAAAAAAAAAAAAAAAAAAAAGAAAAGAGAAAAAGAAAAAGAAAAAGAAAAAGAAAAGAGCTATTGATACTGGGTTTAGTGGTTCACGCCTGTAATCCCAGCACTTCGAGAGACCAAGGTGGGTGGATCACTTGAGCTCAGGAGTTCGAGACCAGGCTGGGCAACATGGTAAAACCCTGTCTCTACAAAAAATGCAAAAATTTAGGTGGGCATGGTGGCACACGCCTGTAGTCCCAGCTACTTGGGACACTGAGGTGAGAGGATGGCTTGAGTCCAGGAGGTTTAGGCTGCAGTGAGCCAAGATGGCACCACTGCACTCCAGCCTGGGCAATATAGTGAGACCTTGTCTTAAAAAAAAAAAAAAAAAAAAAAGCCACTGGTAATCTAAAGATCTAAAGAAACAACATTCCAGTAGCAATGAGCACTCCTGGTGTCCCAGACCCTGGCTTTCAATACCATTCTCTACTAAAAGGAACCAGGGCCCCCTTGGAGACATGGCTGCTTCTATGACAAAGGGCAGAAATATACAAGATAGGCCTGCAGCATTTTGTGTTGCCACAAAGTAAGGAACCGCTTCGAATAAAACAAATAAACAAAAAAAAAACACTGAAAAACACATTGATGGGAATATGTCAAAGGGCCACAGAAGCCAAATTAAAGAGTGGTAGATGGCCAAAGCTGGAACAATTTGACTGACAAAATACAGTAGTATTGGGTTATAACACAAAGCATAAAATAAACATCCAGGCCAGGTGTGGTGGCTTATGCCGATAATTCCAGCACTTCTGGAGGCCAAGGCAGGCGGATCACCTAAGGTCGGGAGTTCAAGACCAGCCTGACCAACGTGGAGAAACCCCGTCACTACTAAAAATACAAAAGTAGCTGGGCATGGTGGCACATGCCTGTAATCCCATCTACTTGGAAGGCTGAGGCAGGAGAATCACTTGAACCCGGGAGGCAGAGGTTGTGGTGAGCTGAGATCATGCCATTGTATTCCAGCCTGGGCAACAAGGGCAAAACTCCATCTCAAAAGTAAAATAAAATAAATAGGCCGGGCGCGGTGGCTCAAGCCTGTAATCCCAGCACTTTGGGAGGCCGAGACGGGTGGATCACGAGGTCAGGAGATCGAGACCATCCTGACTAACACGGTGGAACCCGTCTCTATCAAAAAATACAAAAAACTAGCCGGGCGAGGTGGCGGGCGCCTATAGTCCCAGCTACTCGGCAGGCTGAGGCAGGAGAATGGCATAAACCCGGGAGGCGGAGCTTGCAGTGAGCCGAGATCTAGTCACTGCACTCCAGCCTGGGCGAGAGGGAGAGTCCGTCTCCAAAAAAATAAATAAATAAATAATAAAATAAAATAAATAAATATAGAGCATTCCATCCTGATATAATTCAATGACCTAATACATGGGGGAGAGTGACATAAATCTCCCATGTGGAAGAATTCTAGAAAACTTATGTTTCAGCTGTGGACAAGCTTAAAAAATAATAATAATTTATGTAGGCCAGATGCAGTGATGTAAATCGTAACCCCAGAACTTTGGGAGGCCAAGGCGGGAGGAGTGCTTGAGGCCAGGAGTTCCAGACTAGCCTGAGCAACATAGTGAGATCCCATCTCTACAAAAATATACAAAAAGTAGCCAGATGTGATGACGCACACCAGTAGTCCCAGCTACTAGAGGCTGAGGCAGAAGGATCCCTTAAGCCCAGGAAGTTGAGGCTGCAGTGAGCCATGATCACACCGCTACACTCCAGCCTGGGCAACACAGCTAGACTCTGTCTCTAATATTAAAAAAAAAAGAAAAAAATTATGTAGACAGTCTACCCTTAAAGAAATAGAGTATAACCTCCCACAACTTAGGTGTAGGTTACATATAGTGACTTCCTTCCACAGTATTCCAAAAAAAAAAGGAGGGCTGGGCACAGTGGCTCATGCCTGTAATGCCAGCACTTTGGGAGAACAAGACGGGAGGATCACCTGAGGTCTGGAGTTCAACACCAGCCTGGCCAACACGGTGAAAACCCATCTCTACTAAAAAACACAAAATTAGCTGGGCATGGTGGTGCACACCTGTAACCCCCAGGCTGGAGTGTAGCGGCACAATCTTGGCTCACTACAACCTCCACCTCCCAGGTTCAAGCAATTTTCATGCCTCAGCCTCCAGAGTAGCTGGGACTACAGGTGCACACCACCACATCCAGCTAATTTTTGTACTTTTTTAGTAGAGATGAGGTTTCACCATGTTGGCCAGGCTGGTCTCGAATTCCTGACCTCAAGTGATCCACCTGCCTCTATATCCCAAAGGGCTAGGATTAGAGGTGTGAGCCACAGTGCCCGGCCGGGACCCTGTGTCTTTAAATAAAAAAACAATAAATTTGATAGGCTGTACCCTTGATATGGTGTGATGAAAATGGCACTTTACTTCCTTGATCTTGCTGCCAAAAACGTGTCATCCCATTCTTATGAGAAAAACGCCAGATAAATTCCAAAAGAGGGACATTCTTACCAAAATACCTGACTGGCACTCCTCAAAACTGTCAAGGTCATCACAAATTAGGGAAGTCTGAGAATCTGTCACAACTAAGAAGAGCCTAATAAGGTAAGAGAACTAAAAGTGAGATGAACTGGTCGGGCACGGTGGCTTACGCCTATAATCCCAGCACGTTGGGAGGCCGAGGCAGGTGGATCACTTGAGGTCAGGAGTTCAAGACCAGCCTGGCCAACATGGCGAAACCCCGTCTCTACTAAAAATACAAAAATTAGCCGGGCATGATGGTGGGTCCCTGTAGACTGAGCTACTTGGGAGGCTGAGGCAGGAGGATCACTTGAACCCAGGAGGTGAAGGCTGCAGTGAGCCGAGATCACAACACTGCACTCCAGTCCAGGTGACAGAGCGAGACTCCATTTCAAAAAGAAAAAAAAAAAGTGAGATGGTCTCCTGGGTAGGATCCTGGAAGAGAAAAAAGATACTAGGGCAACACAAAGGAAGACTAAATAAACTCTGACCTTCAGTTAATAGCAAAGTATCAGTATTGGTCCATTAATTGCAACAAATTATCATTATTAATTTGTTACCAATATGTTACTCATTTGTAACTAAAATATTTAACTAATAGGGAATAATGGTAACTCTGTTTTTTTGTTTGTTTTTAACACAGGGTCAGGTCTCACGCCTGTAATCCCAGCACTTTGGGAAGCCAAAGCAGGTGGATCACCTGAGGTCAGGAGTTGGAGACCAGCCTGGCCAACATGGTGAAAACTCGTCTCTACTAAAAATATAAAAATTAGCTGGGTGTGGTGGTGGGTGCATATAATCCCAGCTACTCGGGAGGCTGAGGCAGGAGAATCACTTGAACCCAGGAGACGCAGATTGCAGTGAGCTGAGATCACACCACTGCACTCCATGGGCGATAGAGTGAGACGTGGTCTCAAAAAAAAAAAAAAAGAAAAAAAAAGGACAGGGTCTGGCTATGTTGCCCAGGCTGTTCTGCAACTCCTGGGCTCAGAGATCCTCCCACCTTAGCCTCCCAAGTAGCTGGGATTATAAGCACCTGCCACTGCACCAGGCCTGGTAACTCTCTACTACTACTTCGGCAGTACTTCCGTAAATCTAAAATTTTTATTTTATTTATTTATTTATTTATTTTGAGATAAGGTCACACTCTGTCACCCAGAATGGAGGGCAGTGGTACAATCACAGTTCACTGTAGCCTTGACCTCCCAGACTTAACCAGCCCTCCCACCTCAGCCTCCTCAGTACCTGGGAGCACAGGTGTGTCCTACCACACCCAGCAAATTTTTTAAATTTTTACTAGAGATGGGGGTCTTGTTATATTACCTGCACTGGTCTCAAACTCCAGGCCTCAAGAGATCCTCCCACCTCAGCCTCCCAAACTGCTGGGATTATAGGTGTGAGCCACTGTGCCAGGTTTAAATTTTTCTAAAAGATAAAGTCTTTTTTTTTTTTTTTTTTTTTGAGACAGTCTCACTCTGTTGCCCATCACTCCAATCTCAGTTTAGAACATTTTCTTTTCTTTTCTTTTTTTTTTTTTTTTTTGAAATGGAGTTTGGCTTTTGTTGCCCAGGTTGGAGTGCAATGGCGCGATCTTGGCTCACTGCAACCTCTGCTTCCCCGGTTCAAGTGATTCCCCTGCCTCAGCTCCCAAGTAGTTGGGATTACAGGCGCCACCAAGCCCGACTAATTTTTGTAGTTTTAGAAGAGATGGGGTTTCACCATGTTGGCCAGGCTGGTTTATTTTTTATTTTTTGAAATGGAGTCTCGCTCTCTTGCCCCAGCTGGAGTGCAGTGGCGCGGTCTCGGCTCACTGCAAGCTCTGCTTCCCGGATTCACGCCATTCTCCTGCCTCCGCCTCCCGAGTAGCTGGGACTACAGGCGTCCACCACCACGCCCTGCTAATTTTTTGTATTTTTAGTAGAGACAGGGTTTCACCGTGTTAGCCAGGATGGTCCCGATCTCTTGACCTCGTGATCCACCCACCTTGGCCTCCCAAAGTGCTGGGATTACAGGAGTGAGCCAACGTGCCTGGCGGCCAGGCTGGTCTTGAACTCCTGACCTCAAGTGATCTGCCTGCCTCAGCCTCCCAAAGTGTTGGGATTATATATGTGAGTCACCACACCTGGGTTAAAAAATAAAATCTATCAACAATACTAAAGTATAGATGAATGAAAGAAGTTTATTTTTCATTGTGGGAACAATGATTATAGCTCCCATATCACAGAGCTATTTCTAGGATTTCGTGTTTTTGTTTTGTTTTGTTTTTGAGACAGTCTCGCTTTGTTGCACAGGCTGGAGTGCAGTGGCGCAATCTCAGCTCACTGCAACCTCCAACTCCTGGGTTCAAGCGATTCTCCTGCCTCAGCCTCCTGAGTAGCTGGGATTACAGGCGCCTGCTACCATGCCTGGCTAATTTTTGTATTTTTAGTAGAGATGGGGTTTCACTATGTTGGCTAGACTTGTCTTGAACTGCTGACCTCGTGATCCGCCTGCCTCGGCCTCCCAAAGTGCTGGGATTATAGGCATCAGCCATCCTGCCCGGCCTATTTCTAGGATTTCACAGGAGGATGTCCATAAAGCATTTGCCATGAAGGACCCACTTAATTCAGAGGACTTGTCACCACTGTACTAACCCTATGCTGTCCACTACAGGAGCCACTAACTCTATGTGGTTATTTACATTTGAATTAATTAAAAACTTATGCTCAGTTTTTGTTTTTGTTTTTTGACATGAGGTTTTGCTTTGTTGCCCAGGCTGAAGTGTTGTGGCATGATCACAACTCACTGCAGTCTCGAACTACTGAGCTCGAGAAATCCTCTCACCTCAGCCTTTCAAGTAGCTGAGACTAAAGGCCCACACCATATCACCTGGCTATTTTTTTTTTTCCTTTGGTAGAGACAGGGGCTTGCTATGTTGCCCAGGCTGGTCTGGAACTCCTGGCCCCAAGTGATCCTCCCACTT
The DNA here is from genome assembly GCF_047675955.1 of Chlorocebus sabaeus. Classification (NCBI taxonomy): domain Eukaryota; kingdom Metazoa; phylum Chordata; class Mammalia; order Primates; family Cercopithecidae; genus Chlorocebus; species Chlorocebus sabaeus. Next base: position 54,636,762 of record NC_132909.1, read on the forward strand.
CGGCTTCCCAAAGTGCTTGAGATTACAGGCATAAGCTGCCGTTGTCTGGCCAGAAAGTCAGTTCTTTAACGGTACCAGCCAGACGCCAAGTGCAAAAAAAAAAACCCCACAAAACACATATGCAGGTCAGATGCAGTGGCTCATGCCTGTAATCCCAGCACTTTGGGAGGCCGAGGTTGGTGGATCACCTGAAGTTGGGAGTTCAAGACTGGCCTGGCCAACATGGTGAAATCCCGTTTCCACTAAAAATGCAAAAAAAGTTAGTCAGGTGTGGTGGCAGGCGGTCCCAGCTACTTGGGAGGCTGAGGCACGAGAATCACTTGAACCCCGAAGGCAGAGGTTGCAGTGAGCCAAGATCACACCACTGCACTCCAGCCTGGGTGATAGTGCAAGATTCCGTCTCAAAAAAATAATAATAATGATGATGATAATAATAAATAAAAATATAAATATAGGCCGGACACTGTGGCTCACGCCTGTAATCCCAGCACTTTGGGAGGCCAAGGCCGTCAGATCATGAGGTCAGGAGATACAGACCATCCTGGTTAACACGGTGAAACCCCATCTCTACTAAAAACACAAGAAAAAATTAGCCGGGCGTGGTAGCGGGCACCTGTAGTCCCAGCTACTCGGGAGGCTGAGGCAGGAGAATGGAGTGAACCTGGGAGACGGAGCTTGCAGTGAGCCGAGATCGTGCCACTGCACTCCAGCCTGGGCGACAGGATGAGACTCTGCCTCAAACAAAACAAAAACAAAATAAAACAAAAAATATATATAAACATTAGCCAGGCGTGGTGGTGCACGCCTGTAGTTCCAGCTACTTGGGAGGCTGAGGCAGGAGAATCGCTTAAACCCAGGAGGCGGAGTTTGCAGTGAGCTAAGATCACACCACTGCACTCCAGCCTGGGTAAGACAGTGAGACTCCATATTAAAAAAAAAAAAAAAAAAGAGAAAAAGGAAAGAAAGAAAGAAAGAAAGAAAAGAAGAACAGAAAGAAAGAAAGAAAACCCCACGGAGCCAGGGGCTACTGAATTGGACGGTGCTGATACGGAACATGCCCATTATCGTGGGAAGCTCTTCTGGACAGCACTGTGGCAGACAACGAAAAATTTGTGCAGCACTCTCATCTCCTTTGGGTCCCTCTGCAAATGACACCTCTTCAACCTTCTCAACCATCCTCTTTCAGACAGCAACTTCCACATTCCCTGTGCTCTTTCCCCAATTTGCTTTTCTTAGCCTGTTCACTTGACATGGAAATCACCCAGTTTCTCTTCTGACTCCCCATCCAGCACTGCACAGTCTGATGCAGTAGCGACTGGTAATGTGTGATGGCTGAGCCCTTGAAATGCAGCCAGTCCGACTTGAGATGTGCGGTGCTGTGCTGTGCTGTGGAGTATAAAATACGTACTAGATTTCCAAAGCAGGCAGCGGCCGAGCGCGGTGGCTCATACCTGTAATCCTAGCACTATGGGAGGCCAGGGCGGGTGGATCACTTGAAGTAAGGAGTTCGAGGCCAGCCTGGGCAACATGGTGAAACCCCATCTCTACTAAAAATACAAAAAATTAGCCGGGCATGGTGGCAAATGTCTGTAATCTCAGCTACTCGGAAGGCTGAGGCAGGAGAATCATTTGAACCCAGGAGGCGGAGGTTGCAGTGAACAAAGATCGTGCCACTGCACTCCAGCCTGGGCAACAGAGTGAGACTCTGTCTCCAAACAAACAAACAAACAAACAAAACCAAGCAGGGCAACATGGTGAAACCTCATCTCTACTAAAAATACAAAAATTAGGCTGTAATCCCAGCACTTTGGGAGGGCGAGGCAGGCAGATCACCTAACATTAGGAGTTCGAGACCAGCCTGACCAACAAGGTAAAACCCCATCTCTACCAAAAATACAAAAATTAGCTGGGCGTGGTGGCACACGCCTGTAATCCCAGCTACTCGGGGAAGCTGAGGCAGAAGAATCACTTTGAACCTGGGAAGCAGAAGTTGCAGTGAGCTGAGATGCTGCCACTACACTCCAGCTTGGGTAAGACAGAGAGAGATTCGTCTCAAAAAAAAAAAAAAAAATAGCGGGGTGTGGTCATGGATGCCTGTGATCCCAGTTACTTGGGAGGGAGGCTGAGGCAGGAGAATTGCTTGAACCCGGGAGGGGGAGGTTGAAGTGAGTCGAGATCCCACCACTGCACTCCAGGCTGGGCAACAGAGTCAGACTCTGTTTCCAAAAAAAAAAAAAAAAAGCAAGCAGGAAAGAAAAAGGACACACAAAGTATCTTGTATTTTGGAAAGATAATAGATAAAAAATATCCTGTATTTTAAAATATTGACTACATGTTTAAATAATAACATATTCAACATACTGAGTTAAATAAAACACATTACAATTAACATCACCTGTTTTTTACTTATTTTAAATATGGCTAACAATTTAATTAATTTAAATTACATACCTCGCTGACAAATCTGTGGCTTGCTTATACTTCTTCTTTTTTTTTTTTTGAGATGGATTTTCCCTCTTTCACCCAGGCTGGAGTGCAGTGGCAGGATCTTGGCTCACTGCAACCTCTGCCTTCCAGTTTCAAGCGATTCTCCTGCCTCAGCCTCCCGATTAGCTGGGATTACGGATACCCGCCACCACGCCCAGCTAATTTTTGTATTTTTAGTAGAGGTGGGGGTTTTACCATGTTGGCCAGGCTGGTCTTGAACTCCTGACCTCGTGATCTGCCTGCCTTGGCCTCCCAAAGTGCTGGTATTACAGGCATGAGCCACTGCGCCTGGCCTGCTTTGCTTATACTTCTATTGCACCGTGATGATCCAGAATGCTAGCTACCATAAAATATAACAATTAAATGTTAAATTTAACATTTAATTGAGCTAGGTGTGGTGGCACGTGCCTATAATCCCAGCTACTTGGGAGCCTGAGGCAGGAGGATTGCTTGAGGTCAGGAGTTAAACCTGTGGGATGATTGCACCTGTGAACAGCCACTGTACTCCAGCCTGGGCAACACAGTGAGACCCAATCTGTAAAAAACTTTTCTAGGCCAGGTGGTGGCTCACGCCTGTAATCCCAGCACTTTGGGAGGCCGAGGTGGGCGGATCACGAGGTCAAGAGAGAGAGACGATCCTGGCCAACACGGTGAAACCCTGTCTCTCCTAAAAATACAAAAATTAGCTGGTTGTGGTGGCATGCGCCTGTAGTCCCAGCTACTCAGGAGGCTGAGGCAGGAGAATCGCTTGAACCCGGGAAGTGGAGGTTGCAGTGAGCCGAGATCACGCCACTGCACTCCAGCCTGGTGACACAGCAAGACTCCTTCTCAAATAAATAAGTAAAAATAAAAAGATTATTATTTTCAGATCACACACACACACAAAAGAAAAACAAAATTAGGCAGAGTGCAAGCATGCCTGTAATCCCAGCTCTTTGTGAGGCAGAGGCAGGAGAATCACTTGAGTCCAGGAGTTCCAGACCAGCCTGGGCAACAGACCCAGAGCCCATCTTTATTTAAAAAGTTAAAGTATAAAAAAATTAAACATGTAGGTTGTATTTCTACTAGAGCATTCTAGATCAGCGCTGGCTTAGAATGTTAGCCCAATAAGACCAGGTATTTTTTTTCTGCTCACTGCCCATACAGTGACTGACACACAGTAGGCGCTCAATGACATTTTAATGAATGAATGAGAGGCTGAGCCTTCGGGAACTGGCTTGCTCAAAGAGCCAGCACCGATGGTGCTCTGACCACGTTCCATGCCCCGCCTCCTCAGCGCACCAGAGAAGGAAACTGAGGCCTGGCAAGGTGACGTCAGCTCCTGCCCAACCGCACTACGTGAGGAAACGTCGGGGCCGGGATTCGAACCCAGGTTTTGTACGCGTAACCCCGGCGCGCTGACCGTTCCTACCTTACTGGGCGGCGGCGGCAGGTCACACAGGTGCGGGACATACGGCGAGCGCTCAACCAGAGGCGCCGCTCCTCAGCCACCGCCTTCCGTCAGCCTCCGAGGGCCGGAACCCAGTTCGCCCCCTCCGCGGCCATTGCTGGCTGCCCGCGTCTCCGCCGGCCGCGGAGCCCTTCGCAGGCGGCGCCGACCGGAAGTCCCGCCTCTCCCGCGCGCCCCGGGGTGCCGCGACACCCACGACGGCCAATGAGCAGCGCGACGTGGCGGACGCCGACCAATGGGCGCGTGCGCCGGGGGGGCGTGTCCGGTCCGCGGGCCGGAGCGGGTCGTGCGCGCTGAGGAGGAGCCGCTGCCGCCGTCGCCGTCGCCGCCACCGCCGCCACCGCTACCGAGGCCGAGCGGAGCCGTTAGCGCCGCGCCGCCGCCGCCTCCCGCCCGCCCCGGAGCAGCCCCGGGCCCGCCCGCCCGCTTCCAGGTGAGGCGGTGGGGGGCCTTCGGCGGCGCCCGACGGGGTAGGCCGCGGCAGGCCTGAGCTTGCCTAGCCTGGCCGCGGGGCGCCCGCGGGCCTGCACCGGCCGAGGCCCAGGCCGCGCCGGACCGCGGGAGGGGACGCGCGCTGGGGCCGCGGCGGGCGGGTCGGGGCGGGCCGGTGTGGGCGCCGGCGACAGGCCCTGGGGCCGGATTCCTCTGGCGCCTCGAGGGACGGGCGAGGGGGATACGGCGTGGGCATGCGCCGGGGGGCCGGGCTGCACGGCCGGGGGCCCCGGTCGCCTTGGAAGCCCGGGCTCCGGGGGCGGGAGAGTGGGGCCAGCGGCGGGGGGAGCGCGGGGAACGCTTTGAGCGCGCAGAGGTCACGGCCCACGGGCTCGCTCCCCCGGGAAATCCCACAGATTCTTTTGTGGTCGTTGTCAGAGCACCGCGGCCGGTGCGAGGTCCTTTGAGAAGTGTGCAAACCCTTCAGTAGATACACGGGAGTCCTGGGGGGGGGGGGAATCTAAACTGCATCTTTTTTTGAGCGCCATCTCTAACAAAGCTGTTTGTGGGGCGTGGGACGTTAGGATTTGTAAAATATGTGTGTGTGTCTGTTGGAAACACAAACTGCACACAGTTGAACAATGGGGGATGGATGCCCTTCCTTCCTTTTCCGGTGCTCTGGGCTGCCGGGCTTGTTAAAATGGGTTTTCGTCCCTACTGTGTGCAGGGCAGGTGGGGAAGAACTTCTGCACAACTTCTGCACGGGCTTCCCGTGGTGGGACTGAGCCCCCTTGCTGGAAAGTGTTCATCTAAGATCCGGATGGCCAGAAGTGGGAAGATCAGGAGGGTGACCTGGCTAGAGAAGGGTTTCTCAACGTTGGCACTACTGATGTTCGGGGTCAGATAGTTTTTGGTTGTGGGTGGGGGCCTTCCCTGTGCAATGTAGGAAGTTGAGCCGTATTCCTGGCCTCTACCCGCTAGATGCCAGCAGTATCCCCATCCCCCAAGTCGTGAGGATCAACAAGATCTCCAAACCTTGCCAGATGTCCCGGGTTGTGGGGGAGGGGTCTCTTCCACTCGCTCATACACGGAGGTGAGAACCATTACTGAACTAAATCCCTTCCTCCAAAAGTTCTAATGCCCTGGGAGATGCTCCCAAGACCTCGAACAAGCTTGACTCTGTTGAGCCTTAGTTTTCTTATCTGTAAAATGGGAAGGACAAAAGTGTGGTGCAGATTGAAGGGGTTGAGAAGCCAGTTGCGTTGTGCGTGGTCTGTACCTGGTAGGCACTGAATAAATGATATTATACATAACCACAGTATTTATTGAGGATTTACTATGAGCTCGACACTTTGTGGATGTTTGTCTCCGGTCCTTAAGGCAGGTGATGTTATAATTTCCATTAATTTCCATTTTAGAGATGAAGAAACTGAGGCTTAGATGGGTCACTTGATATGACCAGTCTCATGCACTGAAGTGGCTGCGCCAGGGTTTGAACTCGGGCCCTCTGATTCAGAACCCTTACTCTTAACCACCCGGTTGTATTGCTCCCATAATCGCAAGGCTCCAGGACACTCCACTCAGTTGTCATCAAGTATTTTCTGTGTGCAAAGTTTTGTGCTGGGATCTGTTATCAAATTCTGCAACTTCAAGGCCCACAAAGAGGTTGAGATACGTGAACGTCTCCAAATGTGGAAGGAAATAATACTGTTTATGTTGACGCATTGGTTTTGAGCAGACAGAGTTTCAGTTTGCATGTGTTGAGTCTGAGATCATGGTGATTTTTTTTTTTTTTTCTTTTTTGAGACACAGTTTCACCCTTGTAGCCCAGGCTGGAGTGCAGTTGTGCCATCTCAGCTCACTGCAACCTTCGCCTCCCGAGTTCAAGCGATTCTCCTGCCTCAGCCTCCCGAGTAGCTGGGATTACAGGCGGCCGCCACAACGCACGGCTAATTTTTTGTATTTTTAATAGAGACGGGATTTCGCCTTACTGAGCAGGCTGGTCTCGAACTCCTGACCTCAGGAGATCCATCTGCCTTGGCCTCCTAAAGTCCTGGGATTACAGGCATGAGACACTGCACCCGGCCCATGATGCTATTTCAAGTAAAAGAAATGAGAGAATTATGAAAAAACTGTTTATGAAAAAAAACAAGAAATTATGAAAATGTATTGCCTCTCTCACTCGCGGCTTCCCATCTCTTCCCTCTTTCCACACTCCAGCAGGAGTTCTGTAAATGCACATCTAATTGTGTCCCTTCTGATTTAAAATCTTTGGGCAGAAAAAAGATGTTTTCTTGACCTCTTTCGTGGCTTAAAAGATAAAGTTAGAAGCCCTTAGTTTGGAGTGCCAGTTCCTTCACACCCTAACCCTCCCTGCCCCTGCATGTAGACGCCAAACTCTAACCCTCCCTGCCTGTTGCAGCCTTCACCTGGAGACAGATCTCTTCCACCTGGAGATCCGTTGCTCAGGCTCCTTGGCTCAGCCCAGAGCTCACTGGCCGTTTGAAGCCTCGTCTGACTGCCACTCTTCCTCCCCCTCAACCGGAATCAACTGTTCCCTCTTTAGTGTTCCCATCCCATTCAGTTTATTGAATCGAATTCAAGGCTGAGAAGCGCAGCGCCCAACTGGCACCCCTAGGTGGCAGTAGCGAGGCGGTGCGGCCGACCCGAGCTGTGTGTGGGTCAGGGGAAGACCGACGGAAGCCAGCCTGTGGGAGGGAAGTGAGGTTCGCTCCCGCCTCTGAACGACTCTCCCTGCTCCGCTGCTGTGTCCTGGCCCCCGCTAGGCTCTGGAGAGTGTGCATGATGTGTGTAGGTCATCTCAGCCCACTCTGATGAGTGTGGTGAGAGTGATGCCCTGGCTGATGTGGAAGCCCAGAAGAGGGACCTGGATGGGCACAGGAGAGCCCAGAATGCTTCCTGGAGGAGAGGAGGCAGTAGCGGTGGGGAGGAGTTAACCAGGCAAAGACAATGGGGTGGGGCTTTGTAGGATACAGCGAAGCCCGGAGGTGGAACATCGCAGTGTTCAGAGGACATCGTGTGTTCAAAGAACCACGTGGGTTCTTTAGGGGCAAGAAGGCTGAAGTGGGTAGTCGTGGCAGGAGTGCTCAGGTGGCCGGTGGGCAGAGGGCTTGGCTGTCACTCGGCGGCTAGGCCAGAGGGTGGCTACTGAGCAGTTTTAGTTCACAGCTCACCCTGGTGGAGAGGCTGGGGGGAGACAAGGAGAAACTAGTCACGGGCTATTGCAGTACTGAGGTGGCCCCGTAATGGCTGAACCACTTGAGGGTCAGGACTGGGACTGCTTCTTTGTTTTGTATGCCTGATGCTTTGCTCTGTGCCTGGCACGTGGTTGATATTTTGTCTGTGCCAGGGAAAGGGAAGATTGGCAGACCACTCAGAAGTGACTGGATCCAGGTACCTGTCACACAGACATCTGTGGCTGGGTGTAGCGGCTCACACCTGTAACCCCGACAACTTGGGAGGCCAAGGTGGAGGATTGCTCAAGGCCAGGAGTTCAAGACCTTCCTGGGCAACATAGTGACATCCCATCTCTAAATACAGCGAGACATTTATGTCAGGGGAAGGAATCACAGGAGAGGGAACAATCCTGAACAACTCGATGGCCAGACTCATGTCATCATGAACAGAAACAGGCAGACTCAAGGAAGGGGAGTGACTAGGCGGAAGAAGATGAAGCTGGGTTTAGAGACACTGAGTTTGAAATCGCACTTAGGAGTCTGTCTAGGAGGAGGTGACAGGAATCTGTATGGGGATGGTGGCAGAGAGGTGGCAGGACAGTGAGAGATCTCACGTGTTAAACTGGCAGGACATGGTGCTTGATTAGGTCCAAGGGAGAGAAAGAGGTGGCTTGGGGGACAGGTGGGGCTGTGCCACCAAACGAAGTAATTCAGGGGGCGGAGGCGGTTTGAAGAGAGGGCAAGGGCAGGAGGAGAGGAGATGAAGGTGTTTGTAGCTGCAGACAGGGAGGTTGGGGAGACATACGTTCACCTTGATTTTGTTCATGAAGTGGTACTAGAGACAGGTACTCACTGTACCAGGTGCTGTGGAGCGGGGGGTGACATCCCCAGTGGAGGAAGCTGAAGCTCTGGGAAGGGGGAGCGACTTCTGCATAGTAGTTCAGCCAATGAGCAGGAGACTTAGTGCCCAGCTCAGGCCTGCCAGACTCCAGAGTCCAGGGTTTTTTCCTGCCATTCCCTGTTGCTTTGCACTTCCGTGCGAGATCCCTGCAGTGGCCTTTGGCCTTGACCAGCCAGAAAGAAGCCAGAGCTCTTAGCAAGCTGTGGGGTGCCTGGACTGGGCCATAGGCCAGCCACACCTGACCTGCTCCTGCCCCGGGCTTCTCAGCCTGGCTGATAGGGAATTGTCACTTAGCTGGAGCTGCTCCAGCCAGGCATCCTGCCCTTCTGTGGGCCATGGGCAGGGGCCTGGAAGAAGCCGGTGCTGTGTCCACCTGAGACCTCGCGTTGCATGGCAGTTATAACTGGGTCAGGTGGTGCTTTAGGTTTTCTCTGGCAGCAGAGCAGTTCCTGAATGACCTAAGCCTTTTTTACCTTGAAGACTCAGAATGTTGCATCTGGAAAGGACCTTAACAATTACTGGGTCCAAGCCCTATCAGATGATGTGTGAAGTGTCAAGATTGAGCCTGAAGATAGATTTGACTGTTCTAGTTTTGCTCTGGCTCAAGTGGTTTAGAATACCTGCTCCATCATGATGCAGTGAAAGCGATTCTCATGCATGCCTGGTGGAAACAGCCTCTTTTTCTGTTACACATAAAGATGCACACACGTCTCTCCCCTGGATATGTGCTAGATGATCTACGGATGTGAACAACATCAGTGGTGTCACGTAGACAACCAGGATTGTTTAAAATAGTGCATTGGAGTCAAAAACCTTCAGAGATCATCCAGACAATACTTCTCCCTGAGGTCAGGCACGCCTCTAAGCCCAGTGCTTGGTAGGCTGAGGTGGGAGGATCACTTGAGGTCAGGAGTTAAAGACCAGCCTGGGCAACATAGTAAGACACCCCCCCCTCCCCCACCACAAAACATAAAACAGCGGCCGGGCCCGGTGGCTCACGCCTGTAATTCCAGCACTTTGGGAGGCCAAGGCGGGCAGATCACCTCAGGTCAGGAGTGCGAGAGCAGCCTGGCCAACATGGTGAAACCCCATCTCTACTAAAAATACAAAAATTAGCCGGGCATGGTGGCAGGTGCCTGTAATCCCAGCTACTCGGGAGGCTGAAGCCAGAGAATTGCTTGAACCCAAGAGGTGGAGGTTACAGTGAGCCAAGACCACACCATTGCATTCCAGCCTAGGTGACAAAGCAAGACCCCCCTCTCTACAAAACATAAAAAAGCTTAGTCAGAACTACATAGAGGACTTAGTAGGACTGCATAGTGATGCGCACCTGCAGTCCTAGGTACTTGGGAGGCTTAGGTGGGAGGATCACCTGAGCCCAGGAGGCCAGGGCTGCAGTGAGCCGTGATCATGCCTCTGCACTCCAGCCTGGTCTGAGAGCCAGCAGCCGCCTGTCCTGCTGTGTGACACGCCCTGGGTTTGCCTGGGGACTCTTAAATGGCAATGATATAACCTGGGCCCTCAAGGTTCTCACCATTGACGCTGGTCGTTGAGCGTAAAGCAAATAATGATAGGAGTGGTTTGGACAGTAACGAAGGTTTACAGCAATGGCATGGAGGCGCTGAGAACTAGAGTAACCCGTTGTCCTGGGGGAGGGGTTTTTTTTTGTTTTTTGTTTTTTGTTTTGAGACAGCCTCACTCTCTTGCCTGGGCTGGAGTGCAGTGGCGTGATCTTGACTCACTGCAACCTCTGCCTCCCGGGTTCAAGCGAGTCTCCTGTCTCAGCCTCCTGAGTAGGTGGGACTACAGGTGTGTACCATCATGCCCAGCTACTTTTTGTATTTTTAGTATAGATGGGGTTTCGCTATGTTGGCCATGCTGGTCTCAAGTCCTGACCTCAGGTGATCCACCTGCCTCGGCCTCCCAAAGTGCTGCGATTACAGGCGTGAGTCACCACACCGGGCCAGGAAGGTAGCTTTTTAAAGATGAGCCAGCCTGGTATAGTGACTCTCACCTATAATCCCAGCACTTTGGGAGGCCCAGGTGGGAGGATGACTTGAAGCCAGCATGGGCAACAAAATGAGACCCCTGTCTCTATAAAAAATTTAAAAATCAGCCGGGTATGGTGGCACACACCAGTAGTCCCAGCTGCTTGGGAAACTGAGGCAGTTCGAGGCTGCATGAGCCGTGATTGTGCCACTGCACTCCAGTTTGGCAGCAGAGAAAGACCCTGTCTCAAAAGAAAAATAAATAAAATAAAAGTGAGCTGGGAGGCCAGGCATGATGGCTCACACCTGCAATCCCAACACTTTGGGAGGCCAAAGTAGGAGGATCTCTTGAGCTTGGGAGTTCAAGACCAGCCTGGGCAACATAGCGAGACCCCCACTCTTTAAAAATATATATATTAATTTTGAAAAATGAGCTGGGAAGTGAAGGAGAGGACACTTGTGCCCTGCAGAGGGAACAGTCAAAACAGAGGCCTGTAGCATATTGGCAAGAAGCTGGAGTGAGCGGGAAGGGAGGGTGGCAACTGAGGCTGGAGAACCACCTAGGTCCGATCGTGAAGGTCCTTGCCAATATGACAGTTGCACTGTCATGACAACTTGAGGCCCGGCCCTGACACTTATTAACAGCACGCCTGACTGTGAGCATCATCGCGTGACGTCTGAGCCTCAGCGGGTGGTGACCACTGACAGGGAAGACCAGAGAGGCGAGCATCTTGATTGCGGGACAGTGCAGGCCTTGCACCTTGAGAGCCAGAGGCGGCTACAACTTGGGAGTCATTGATAATTGTGTGGTGACGGGCCCGGTTGCGGTTGGAGTTTGTGGGACAGAAGCTGATTTGGCCCGGGATTGATGATGCAGATTTGGAGAAGGTCAAGCGAAGGGCCTCCAGAGAGTGGGGTGGGGGCCCGGAAACACCATGAAACTGCTTGGGGGTGCAGGCTGTTGGTTTCTCCCTTGTTGCTCATTGACCAAGAACTTGACCTGCCGGGGCTGCTCAGCCTTGACTCAAGAGTGTCAGGAGGAACAGGGCCGCAAAGCAGAAGTTCTCTTTTTAAACCTTTTAAAATTTATTTTTATTGTGGTTTTGTTGTTGTTTTTGAGGCAGGATCTCACTCTGTCACCCAGGCTGGACTGCAGTGGCGCAATCATAGCTAACTGCAGCATTGACCTCCCAGGCTGCAGTGATCCTCCTGACCAAGCCCCCCGATTAGCTGGGATTGCATACAGGCATGCATCACCATTCCTGGGTAATTTTAATTTTTTTTCTTTTTTTGTAATGATGGCATCTCTCTGTGCTGCCCAGGCCGGTCTTGAACTCCAGGCTCAAGCAGTCCTCCCACCTTGGCCTCCGAAAGCGTTGGGATTAAAGGCATGAGTCGCCACACTCAGACAATTTATTTTTAAATTTGCATGTAGGAAAATTCATTCTTTGGAGTAGAGTTCTCTGAGTTTTGACAAATGGATAAAGTTGTTTGATTACCACCATAATAAAGATTGGAAAGTTCGCTCTCCCACAAACAGAAATACTCCCTCCTCCTATCCCTGTGTAATCAACTTTTCCCCTCACTCCCTAACCCCATCGACTGCAGATCCATCCCTATGGTTTTGCCTTTTCCAGGTAGGCACAGAAATGATGTGGCAAGATGTATTTGAGATTCACACAAGTAGCATGAATTGGTGGTACCTTTTATTGCCTAGTAGTAGTCTGTTGTATGGTATATCCCAGTTTATCCATGAATGGCTTGAAGAATATTTGAGTTGTTGTAGTTTTGGATGATTATGAATAATGCCACTCTATACATTTATATACAGATTTTTGTGTGAACATAGATTTTCCTTTCTATTGCCTTAATACTAGGAGTAGGATTGCTGGATCCCATGCTAAGTGTATATTTCACCATAAGAAACTGCCAATCTGTTTTCCAAAGTGGCTGTCACATTTCACATTTTTGCATTCCCACCAGCAGTGCATGAATATTCTGGCTTCTCCACATCCCTGCCAGCACTTGACATTGTCTGTTTTGTTGCTGTTGGTTGTTTTTGTTTTATTTTGTTTTAGCCATTCTAATAGGTTGGTAGTGGTGTCTCGATGTGGTTTTAAGTTGACCAATGATGTTGAGCATCTTTTCATGTGCCTGTCTGCCATCCATATATATTCTTTGGTGTAGTGTCTGTTCAAATCTTTTGCCATTTTTGAAACCAGGTTGTTTGCTCATTATGTTGTTTTTGGTTTTTGTTTTGTTTTTCTTTGGAGACAGAGTCTGGCCCTATTGCCCAGGTTGGAGTGCAGTGGCGCGATCTCGGCTCATTGCAACCTCTGCCTCCTGGGTTTAAGCAATTCTCCTGCCTCAGCCTCCCCAATAACTGAGATTACAGATGCCCACCACCACGCCTTGCTAATTTTTTTTGTTGTTTTATTTTTGTAGAGATGGGGTTTCACTATGTTGGCCAGACTTGTCTCAAACTCCTGACCTCAGGTGATCCACCCACCCCAGCCTCCCAAAGTACTGGAATTCCAGGCGTGAGCCACCACACTGGCCTGCTTATGTTTTGAGAGCTTAAAAGAAAGTGTTCTGGGCTAGGCGCGGTGGCTCACACCTGTAATCCCAGCACTTTGGGTGGCCGAGGCGGGCAGATCATGAGGTCAGGAGATCTAGACCATCCTGGCTAACACAGTGAAACCCTGTCTCTATTAAAAATACAAAAAATTAGCTGGGCCTCATGGTGGGTGCCTGTACTCCCAGCTACTCGGGAGGCTAAGGCAGGAGAATGGCGTGAACCTGGGAGGTGGAGCTTGCAGTGAGCAGAGATGGCGCCACTACACCACTACACTCCAAACTGGGCAACAGAGCGAGACTCCATCTCAAAAAAAAAAAAAAAAAAAAGTGTTCTCGGTTGGGTGAAGTGGCTCACCCCTATAATTCTAACACTTTGAGAGGCTGACATGGGAGGATCGCTTGATACCAGGAATTCGAGACCAGTGTGGGCAACATAGCAACATAGTGAGACCCCATCTCCACAAAAAATAAAATATTAGCCAGAAGGCTGAGGCAGGAGGATTGCTTGAACCCAAGAGTTTGTAGCTGCAGTGAGCTATGCTTATGGCAGTGCACTTCAGCCTGGGCAGTGGAGTGAGAGACTTTGACTCAAAAAAAAAAAAGGTGTTCTAACTACAAGTCCCTTTTGCAAATGTTTACTCCAGTTGGTGGATTTTACTTCTCTTAGCAGTATCTTTCACAGAGCAAAAGTTTTAAATTTTGATAATATCCAGTTTATCCTTTTTTTTTTTTTTTTAAATGAAGTGGGCTTTTGGTATTGTGTCTGAGAAATCTTTGCCCAGCCCAATGCCACAAAGATTTTTCTCCTAGAAATTTTATATTTTTACATTTTAAAACAGAGGTCGGCAGTTTTTTTGTGTGTGAAGAGCCAGATGGTAAATATTCTCAGCTTTTTCGGCCATACGGTTGCTACTACTTAACTCTGTTATTGTGGTACAAATCTATCTATAGACAGACAATACATAAACAAATGAGACAGGCCATGCTCCAATAAAACTTTATTTATAACAACAGGCAATGGGCCAGATTTGTCCCACAGGCCATTATGTGTGTTTCAGAAAGTCCAATTTTCCCAGGCCTAGAGGATACCACACTGTGGACAGTAAGCCTGGGGCAGCCATTGTCCATCTCACCGTCCATGAAAACAGAATGAGGGAAAAAGCAGAGTATATGTGTAACTCTCAGAGAAAGGGCAAGGAGAAGGAAGGGTAAAAGAAGAAAGAAGGGGAAATGCTTGAATCACATTTTGAACATGCTTCAGTGTGCATTTTAATTCTTCAGAGTTAACCCTTGTGGTCTGTTTGGATCAGCTTCCAGCAAATGTTTTTGTCTGTTTGTTTGTTTTTGAGCCAGTGATCTATTTTAAAATCTCATGGCCACAGATGGTGTAACAGACACATGTAGTTTCTCATGATTAAACTCTGTAGGTCCCGAGCTGCTACTGAAAGTTGATATTTACCCATTCCCTATTAACGAATATTTGGAATTCTATCCAGTTTTACACTCTTATGAACCATGAGTTAGTGCCTTCCTTGCACTTTTGTTTCATTTTGTTTTCAGACAGGGTCTTGCTCTGTTGCCCAGGCTGGAGTGCAGTGGCGCCGTCATGGCTCAGGCAGCCTTGATCTCCTGGACTCAAGCAATCCTCCCTGCCTTTGTCTCCCGAGTAGCTGAAACTATGGGCAACGGGTCACCATGCCCACTAAATTATTTTATTTTTTGTTAGAGTCAGGGTCTCACGTTGTTGTCCAGACTGGTCTTGAACTCCTGCACTTAAGTGATTATTTCTGTAGAAAGATCCTGCAGTTGTGAGTCAGGTTATACCATCTCATACTCAGATCAGTAGCAGGTGATCTTATGCTGGATTTTATTCCACGTGACTGGCAGAAAGTAGCATCTGGTTTTCTTTTGCATTTTCCTCATTGTTCATGAAGACGAAGTTCAGTGTCTTTTTCTGGACTTATGAGCCATTTGAATTTCAGGCCTTTATTATAAATTGCCGCTCACATCCTTTGCCTACTTCGCTCTTGGTTACATCTCTTCTTTTATCCCTTACCAATTTGTAGATGTTCCGAATCAAGTTTTCCCAACCTTGGCAGCACTAACATTTGGGGTCAGATAATTCTTGGTTGTGGGGCTGTCCTGTGCCCTGAAGGATGCTTTACAGCTCTCTGACCTCTACCCACCAGATGTCAGTAGCACCCCCCACCCCCGACCCCTGGCCCTGACCAAGTCGCAGTAACCAAAAATGTCTCCAGACATTGCCCAGTGTCCCCTGGGGGGCAGAATGGCCCGGGGTGAAAACCTGGGGTCTAAATAATAGAATATGCAGTGAATCTTTTCTCCAGGCTACTACTCCTCGTCTAGGTCTATGATGCCTTTTGCTGTACAGAAGTTTTTAATTTCATGGAGTCTCACTTTTCAGTCTCTTTTTCTATGGCTTTTGATGCTAATCTACTTTTTAAAGAGCGGGGAGCATAGGACATCCTCAAATAAAAGAAATGCTAGGAAATTGTACTGATTTTGCTCATTGTCTGAGAGTAGTAGGAGGGTAGGGAAGACCTGGATGTTTCCACCAGGAAGAAAGAAACCAGACCTAATTCTTCCCTCAGCGTTGATTCAGGGAGTAGGTAGGAAATCTCCACATGAGAAGCGTGTTCAGATTTTTATGTAACTGCTGGCAAGGCTATTTTTAAAGAAGGCCAAAGGCGCATGACCGTGGGCACAGGGTGTTCAAACATAACATAGAATTGAGCAACAGGGATCTGGGGAAAGCGGTGCGCTCTCACCGAGACCTCCAGGCGGGTGGCCATCCTCGGGGTTGACTACCTGCGCGTTTAGAGGCAGGGATTGAGGGGCCTCTGAGAAGCGAGCCCAGCATGTGGCGCACTTTCAGCAGGGTGGGCTCGGCATGCTTGGCCACATTGATCTGGACTCTTCTCCAAAGTCACCACTGGCTCTGATGTTTATCACTGAAAGGAAAGACTTCAGCAACTGAGAAAGACTTTTCAAAGCCTGCAAACTGTGAAGACCAAGTTCTCTGACTGGTAGAGAAACCCTCACCTCCTTCCAGCTCAGTCACTGCATCTTTGGGAATAAACAGGTGCAGAGGACCATTGCCTGCCCACCCCTCAGCAGCAGAGTGTCCGGGGTGGGGTTCAGGGACACCCCCACAGGCTCTAGACATGGGGAGAAAGCAACTGGAAATCTGGAATGCTCTTGAGAGACAACCCAAAGGCCTTTTTACAGGATCTTAAATTGTGCTGGAATTGTTCGTAGGTCTCTTCAAAGCCCTCTTAGTGAACTTGGAGTTGTTCTGTTTTGTGTCCATAGACTATTTTTTAGAGCAGTTTTAGGTTTGCAGGAAAATTGTGAAGTGGAGAACACTCGTTCCGTAGCGTTACAATGAAGTATTGACTGAATAAAATTTTTTTAAAATAGAAGCCGGACACAGTGGCTCATGCCCGTAATCGTAGCACTTTGGGAGGGTGAGACGGAAGGATTACTTGAGGCCAGGAGTTCAAAATTAACCTGGGCAAGATACCATCTCTACAAAAAGTGTTAAAAATTAGCTGGGCGTGGTGGCGCATACCTGTATTCCCAACTACTCAGGAGGCTGAGGTGAGAGGATTGCTTGAGGATCTCCCAGGAGTTCAAGGCTGCGGTGAGCTGTGATGGCACCACCACACCCATTATTAGCATCTCACATTCACATGATACCTCTGTTATTCTTAGTGAATCAATATTGACACATTATTAGTAACTAAAGCCCGTAATTCAGATTAGAGTTCACTGTGTATATTGTTCATTCTATGGGTTTTGACAAACATGTATTGTCACATCCACCATTATGTATCATGCAAAATAGTTTCACTGCCCTAAAACCCTGACAATCCTGTGTTCCACTATTTGTTGTCCCCCCCACCCCAGACCTGCATCCCTGGCAACCACTGATCTTTTTCTCTGTAGTGTGCCTTTTCCAGAAGGTCATAGAGTTGGAATCATACAGTATACTGTGTTCCTTCACTTAACAATATAAAGTTCCTTTAAATGTCTTACCTGGCTTAATAGCTCATTTCTTTTTATCATCAAAGAATGTGCCTGTGTACAGCTGAACCACACGAATGAAGTCTGTTTATTCATTCACCCATTGGAGGAGATCCTGGTTGCTTCCAGGTTTTGGCAATTATGAGCGAAGCCGCTGTAAACCTCCACGTGCAGATTTTTATGTGGCTGTAAGTTAACGTGCAGTGTAGAAAAGAATCTCTAAGTGCAGGGCCAGAAGCAGTGGCTCACGCCTCTAATCCCAGCACTTTGGGAGGCTGAGGTGGATGGATCACCTGAGGTCAGGGGTTCGAGACCAGCCTGGCCAACACGACGAAACCCCATCTCTACTAAAAATACAAAAATTAGCTGGGCATTGTGGCAGACGCCTGTAATCCCAGCTACTCAGGAGGCTGAGGTAGGAGAATCACTTGAACCTGGGATGCAGAGGTTGCAGTAAGCCGTGATTGTGCCACTGCACTCCGGCCTGGGTGACGGAGTGAGACTCTGTCTCAAAAATAAACAAAAAGAAAGAAAGAAAAATTTTTAAGTGCAAATGCAGTTACTAGTTTTGCCTTCATATACTGCAATATGAACATTTTGAGTTTACTTGCTCTTTTTTCCTTTGTAGATTTTTGAAAAATACAATGTCTAATGGTTATGAAGACCACATGGCCGAAGACTGCAGGGGTGACATTGGGAGAACGAATTTGATCGTCAACTACCTCCCTCAGAACATGACCCAGGATGAGTTGCGCAGCCTGTTCAGCAGCATTGGCGAAGTGGAATCTGCAAAACTCATTCGGGATAAAGTAGCAGGTAAACATATGGAGGCGTTTTAGTAATTTAGTATTGGTGGCCATCCGTTGGGCATTGTCTCTTCTGCCTGTGACTCTGTGGCATTCCTCAGTGCAGGATGACTACAGCCTTGAAACAATGGCTGTGGAGTTTCATTTTTATTTCAAACTCCATTTGTCCATTGCTCTTGTATAAGATGAGACATAAGTTCCCAAAAGAGGAAAAATTCATTGTAAGACAGAGAGCGTCATTGCGAGGAGAGGAAGGAACCAGAGACAGGGCATTCTAAGAACTGGAAGGGGCCGGAGAACCACAGCCTGACCTGGCTTGGCCTGGGCAGGTCAATTGTGTCCGATGTGTGGAAGGGACTCCGGCGAGTGTACTGTCCAGGGCAGGCGCAGGCAGGCCCGCCCCTGTCTGTCCAGGCCCCCACATTTGGTCAGGCCCAGGTCAGCAGAACACCGACGACCTCGTGGACAGCCCTTCATTATGTTTGGGCTGCTCTGTTTACTGTCAACGCCATCAACTTGAACTTCTGCACCATGCTGAGCTTGAACTCTCAGAGGGGCAGGTTCCTGGCAGCTGAAAGCCCTGATGTTCCACTCCCTCACAGTGGGACTTCTAAGCCTCTGTGTCCCCATCCGGAATGTGGAGATTTTGGCTGCTACATCCTGGTGGTCCCTACCTCATAGGTGTTTGCAGAGGGCTGGCACCTGTGAAGGCCCTCCTTACAGAGTGGCCTCCATTCTGAGAGTGTGGCTTCAAGGACTCTGGAGAGAATTACGGACAGACCATGTGTGGAGCTGTCCTCCTCCTCCTCTCCCAGTGCCCCCTCTTCCTCCTCCTCCCTCTACCCGCCACCACCCCCCTGCCTTCCTTTCTGTCTCCACCCTGCTTTTAGGAAGCCAAGGAGTGGCCATTCCTCTCGGGGCTGTGGCTGCTACCCTGGATTTGGGGACTGTGATTCCCTATACTGAAAACTCATTTCAGGCCGGGCATGGTGACTCACACCTGTAATCCCAGCACTTTGGGAAGTCGAGGTGGGAGGATCACTTGCTCAGGAGTTCAAGACCAGCCTGGGCAACATGGTGAAACCCCATTTCTACGAAAAATACAAAAACTTAGCTAGGCGTGGTGGCCCGCATTTGTGGTCCTGGCTACTTGGGGGGCTGAGACAGGAGGATTGCTTGAGTCTGGGGGGTTGAGGTTGCAATGAGCCAAGATTGCACCTTACTGAGTACCACTTGGTACTAAAGTGTCTTCTACACTTGAGCGTGGGCAACATAGTGAGACTTAGTCTCAAAAAAAAAAAAAAAAGAACTAATTTAAAAGTTAAACGCTGGGCACAGTAGCTCATGCCTGTAATCTCAGCACTTTGGGAGGCCAAGGCAGGCAGATCACCTGAGGTCAGGAGTTTGAGACCAGCCTGGTCAACATGGAAAAACCTCATCTCTACTAAAATACAAAAGTTAGCCAAGCATGGTGGCGCATGCCTGTGATCCCAGCTACTTGGGAGGCTGAGGCAGGAGAATCACTTGAACCTGGGAGGCGGAGGTTGTGGTGAGCTGAGATTGCGCCACTGCACTTCAGTCTGGGCAACAGAGTGAGACTCTGTCATTAAAAATTAAATGAAAGTTAAAAAAAGTTTCTATTATGAAACGTTTCAAGCATACATGAACATAGAGCGGTGTGTTGGACCTAATGTGCCCATCAATGCACTTTATCTTCAACAGTTCCCCAGTAACCATAAGACACCTGACCCCCGCAGTGACTCCCAAAGAGCCTATCTGGCGCCTGTACAGGGAATTCAGATGCGGGCACTGAATACAAAAGCCTTCTCTCCTTCCAACTCCAAGAGTCTGATTTAATAAACGCCTTCTCAATAGGGATTTTACGCAGTATACAAACTTAAGCAGTGTTAGAATGTTCTAGAAGCCAGCATATCTCTCCTGCTCCAGGAGACCATCCTGAATAAGAGAAGGGTTTAAAAATTCTCCTGTGCCACTAACAAGTCTCACCTTTTTCCTCTGACTTTCTGGTGGAAGGGAATTTTCCTTGATATTCCTGAGCACTGGAGATTTTGCAGGCATTCCCACGGAATTTGCAGTCGTTCTCCTGGAACCTGACTTCTTTGTCTATTCCCTTGTGGTTTTCACAGGAATGTGAGCTATGCTAATAGGAACACCTAGATTTGGCTCAGTCTGGAGAAAACTAGTTTTGAGAATCAGTGAAGTCTGCAAAAGTGTAATTTGGAAATTATTTCAGTTCAGAGGTGAGCTCTGTCTTATCTTTGGACAGTAGTTAGTAACTGGCACACCAGGAGTTGTGGAGTGGCTGGGCCTGGGCTTTCATCTTGGCCCAGCCTCTTGCTAGCAGCTCTTCAAGTGACTGGAGCTTTATGGAGAACATGCTGCAACCTGGCTTTGCTCAGCCTGCCGCCAGTGTGGGCAAACCTCTTCGCTGGCAGGGCCCAGGGCGTGGCCCTAGGTCTCACCACCCCTCTCCCCAGCCAACTGCTTTCTCCCAGCCCCCCAGGATAGCCTCTCACCCAGCCAGGCAAGCACCCCGGCAAATCTGATCCCTGGTCTAGCTTATCTTACAACACGGGTGTCCCCGAGCCCCACAGGAGCCATTTCCCTGTGTTTACCCTCCTCAGGCCTCCAGCCCCCCACTTCACCCTCAGCTGATGACACCTCCCGCTTCGCAGTGGAACTGACAGCATCTCCCGCTCTCCAGCTCCAATCCTTCCTTCCCTTCCCTTCCTTTCCCGGCTTCCCAAGAGCCTCAGGCTCTCCAAGTGCCCACTTTTCCAAGTGCCCAATTTCCTTGAAAGGAATTCCTTCCAGATTCCCAGCTTCCTCTAGCTTGGAGTTCCTCCACGTCCGTGCTCCTGACGTCAGGACTGGACACCATGCTGGACGCTGCAGGTGTTGAGCAGCATCCTGGCCTCCACCCACGTGGTCCCAGCAGTGACTTCCCAGTGGTGAAACCCAATAATGTCCTTACATTGCCGCATGTCCCCTGGGAGGCAGTCTCCCCGAGTGAGAGCCACTGCTGTGTGTGTTGGCCTCCCACCCACATACTGTCCTGTTCCCTGTCTCTTCCTTCCAGAAGCATCTTCTCCCATTGGCTTTCAGGAGCACCACCTCCTCCCACCTGTCTGACTGCCCCTGAGGCTGCCTGTCTTTAGCACCTTTCCCCAGCCTTTGACTCAGCCGGTTATGCCATTGTCCTCTTCTTCCAAAGCCGACATTCAGCATGGGCAGAGTCACTCCATGGCTCCCAGCTGCCCTTTGTCTGCCACCTCCTTTTTGACCAGAAAGCTGTCTGAGCTCCAGATGCCCTTGGCCCCTCAAATGCAATATATTCCAAACTGACCTGAGTCTCCCTAAAGCCAGCTGCTCGTTTCCAGTTGTCCCCACCTTAGCTGATGGCACCACCATCCACTTGGTAGCTCTGCTCAGAAAGCTGGGAGTGTCCTTGGCTCTCGTCCTCCTGGGTGTTTCTTCAGTCCATCCCTTTCCCCTTTCTCCTCAGCCACCATTCTAGCCCAGGACACCACTGCCTGTGGCCCCTGCGTCGTTTTGGCCTCTTAACTGGCCCCCTGTGCTCCCTGAAGACCACTCTCCTCACTGCAGCAGAGGGGCCTGTTTGACAGCCCGCATGTGTCCCTGTCACTCCCCTCCTCAAACCATTCACGTCCTGGCCCTGTTTGCTTAAGGAGGCCTCCCCTGGCCCGAGTGTCGGATGCTCCGCTATAGGTTCCCATGGCACCTGGGCCGACCTGCACTGTGGGGTTTCCACCCGGCACTGAGCTGGAGCTTTCTGGTCCTGCACATCAGTATTGCTCCTGGAGGCAGGAGCTTTGTTAGTCTCTGTAGCCCTAGACATAGTCAGTCGGTGTTTGCGGAGTGAAGGAAGGAATGAATGAATGAGTGGTACTGGGGAGGGGGAGAGTGCAGATCATCATTCAGCAAATCCTGGTTGAGTGCCAGCCATGGGCTGGGCACTGGTGGCAGGGGGAAGGAGGGGTGTGGTGATGGCTGGGAGGAAGGGACTGCCCCATGTGCCGCCCTCAAGACTTGGATTGTTTCTGGCTGGCCTGGCCCTGGTCCCTATGTTGGGGATATGGTGTTGGTTGGTTGTTGGCTGTTCCACCTACAAACACCAGCTAAGGAGGCCACTGCAGCACCCAGTGGTCCTGCCCGCTGCCTTCCTGGGCAGAGACCAGTGTCTGGTCTCTCCACGGTGGCCCCATATGTCCCACGGGAGATCAGAAGGAATGAGCCCGCCACCCTCATGGACGGCCTGTCATGCTGGAGCCACCAGGCTGCAGCCCCGTTCACGGCTTCTGTCTTGCTGTGTATCTCTGGTCGGGTTAAAGTCCGCATCCCTGCCTGGGGCTCCCGAGAGCCCTTGGCGCTTGCCCCCTCTCCCCACTTGCTGCACCCCCCGCACTCCTCCAGTCAGGCCCTATTCTTAGGCGCTCGTGATTCTCTGAACACTGTTCCCTCTGCAGGAATGCCCTTCCGGGCTTTCCCAGCCTTACAGCTTTTTTCTTAATATGAGTCATGTTTGCTTCTCACAGAAAAAAACTTAAGCATGAGCCAAGCCAAAAAAAAAAATCACCTACAATGACACCGCTGTTAGCTTTTTTTTTTTTTTTTTTTTGAGACGGAGTCTCACTCTGTCGCCCAGGCTGGAGTGCAGTGGCCGGATCTCAGCTCACTGCAAGCTCCGCCTCCCAGGTTCACGCCATTCTCCTGCCTCAGCCTCCTGAGTAGCTGGGACTACAGGCGTCCGCCACATCGCCCGGCTAGTTTTTTGTATTTTTTAGTAGAGACGGGGTTTCACCGTGTTAGCCAGGATGGTCTCGATCTCCTGACCTCGTGATCCACCCGTCTCGGCCTCCCAAAGTGCTGGGATTACAGGCTTGAGCCACCGCGCCCGGCCTGACACCGCTGTTAGCTTTTGGGCACATGTCCCTCCAGATGATTTTCTTTACGTATCTGTGGCCATATGCAGTCATGTACTTCTATAGAATGGGCTCTCCCCTCAGGCTGCAGATAAACTTTCCTTCCTATATCTGGACATTTTTCCACTTCGCTGAACATCTTGCGATCCCATCATTATGCAGTCACATAGTATTCTGCTTTCCATTTGTTGATATTTGTAAGAACCGCTGAGATAAATGTCCTGGCACAAATCTTTGCTCATTGGTTATTTCCATAGAAAGTCTTCCTGCCTGCGAAGCAGCAGATGGGAGAGCACACCTTTTAAAGGCTCTTGGTCCCTGTCGCTAACTCACTTTCTAGGGGACTCCTAGTTCGCCCTTCCTTCTGTCCGGCCCTGCCATCCTCTAGCCTTGGCAGGATTTCTTACCTTTGCCACCCTGTGAGGGACGAGCGACATCCAATCAGGGTGATTCCTATTTCTCATGAAGTTCATCACTGTTTCTATTTAGTGATTGGTTGTACTTCTTTTGTAAAATACCCTTCTTGTCCTTCGCCCATTTCTTTTCTTTTGCGGACCTTTGCTGTTTCTTATTTATTGCTGAATTAATTCACTCCCCACCTCCAGTCTCTGTCTCTCAGTGAAGTCTTCCCTTGAGCCTTAAAGAGAGAACTCACAGGACCTGCCCTCTCAGTGCAGAGGAGGGCTTCACCCACAGGACACTTGCCCCCTCAGCCCTGCATCCCACGTCAGATCAGGGTGCTGCCTGCGGCAAGAAGCACTGAGGGATGGAAGCATTGTGTCTGGCAGCGTAAGACAAGGAAGCAGCTCTCCAGTCTTAACCCTCATCCAAAGAGAGGGAAAAACGTGTTTGGAAGTTTGAGAGCACTAGCTGGGGTGGGCAGGGTATGGGTGCCCTGCTCAGGGTATGGGTACCCTGTAAGGCGTCCGTGGTGCTCCCCGCAGAGGCAGCTTTGTCTTCTCCAGGCAGCAGCTCTCAGGGTGCAGTCCCTGGGCCAGCAGCAGCATCGGGATACCTGGGGAAATGCGAGTCTCAGACCCCATCCAGACCCCTGAGTCAGCCACTCGGGGTGTTTGACCATCTGTTCTTTAACCTTCATGGAGGGGGATGCTGATGCCAGGCAGGCAGAGAACCAGAGCCCAGAACCCCTGCCCTGTGGCCAGAAAGGGTGCGGAGGCTCTTCCTCCAGTTGAGGGAAGTGAGAGCCGGGCATGCACTGGCCTCTGGGACAGCCCTGCATCTTACTCCTGGGTTCTGTGTCCTGCATTCCTCCCTGCCGGTCTCCTTCCTGCTTCCCCGTATCTCCCACCTGCACCCTCTCCATCCCATCCCCCATCCCAGGGGCCCCGTTTGCCCCCCAAGCACCTACATCAGGCAGACCCACTGCCACCTGTGCAGGAGCCAGGCCCCTCTGAGCTTGGCTCCCTGTTCTCCTGCTCCTTCACAAGTCCTCAGGCCTCCTGTCTTGGGGCTGATCTCCTATCTCCAGGCAGGGGCTCTGGCAGGCTCTGCCATTGGCGGGCAGGAAGAGCATCTGTAAGGAGTTTGGAGATGCGGATTCCCACACCTGCCTGACATCCTAGGTCCCAGGCTGGGGTGTAGGGGCATCTAGGGAGCCAAGTTGTTGCCTTGAACTCCAGATGCCCCTGGTGCAGGTGGCTTGTGGACCCTGCCTGGAGAAACAGTAACTTGGGGGCCCATTTCCACTTCTTCTCTAGAGGCCTCCTCTCCTCTGCATAACCATGGGAAGCCCCCTGTCCCTCATGCACTGGAATCACTAGGGAGCTTTAAAAACTACTGAGGAGGCCGGGTGTGGTGGCTCACGCCTGTAATCCCAGCACTTTGGGAGCCCGAGGTGGGAGGATCGCTTGAGCTCAGGAGTTTGAAACCAACTTGGGCAATGTGGCAAAACCCCATCTCTACCAAAAATAAAAAAATTAGCCAGGCATGGTGGTGCTCCCCTCTAGTCCCAGCTCCTTGGGAGGCTGAGGTGGGAGCATCACCTGAGCCTAGGAGGCAGAGGTTGCAGTGAGCTGAGATCCTGTCACTGCACTCCAGTCTTGGCAACAGACTGAGACCCTGTCTTGAAACCACTGAAGCCAGCTGGCAACCCCCCACCTCCTCCTTTTCTGACTTCATTGGTTGGGGGTGTGGCCTGGGCAGTCAGTGGTGGCTTAGAAAGCTGCCCAGGTTGGTTTGTATTGGAGGCAAAGGTGGAGGTGGGCGGTCAGGTGCTGGATGAAGCCCTTCTGATCGACGGCCTCACCCAGCGGGTGGAAACCAGGACACCTTCATCCCTCACCTTCCTCCCTTCCCACTGCCTCCAGGCACCCACCACAGAGAGGAGAGCAGACTCTGGGGATGAAGCCAAGCCTTGACTCACAAGGCCCAGCCCATAGGGAGGACAGGGCCCTTACCCCACTACCCCACGTGTAGTCCTCTGGGTGGGGTATTCATCTACCGCCCTGGCCTGTGCACATAGCCTGCATCTCCCATCTGGATTAGATCAGCAGCCCACTGGCTCCACACTGGCTCTGCCCTGCTGCCAGTGGCCACTTCCCAGGCCCTTGCCTCACAGGCCACCTCTACTTTCTGGGAATACACTAGCATTGTCTCTGCCTCAGAGACTTGGCACCTGCTCTTCTGTCTGGAATGCTCACGCCAGCCACGCAGAGGTTTTGTTTAAAATATCTCCTCCGCCACGGGCCCTCCTGACCCCTGTCTTAATGCGTGTCAGTTTCTCGCCACCATGTTGTCTGACTTGCCCCCAGGGATGTGACAGCTTTCATGATGGTAGTGACCGTCCTCTGTCATGCATCACCAACCCCCAGCCAAGCACAGGGCCTGACACATAGTAGGTGCTCAGTTAATGCATCAGCTCCTTGAGGACAGAGAAGGAGCTTGACCATGGGAGGCGACAGGGGCCGCCCAAGGGTGTGCGACTCCCTCGGTGGTGTTGGCAGGCGTCGGCACATGTGATGAGGAAGAGCATAGGGCAGAGACAAGGGCCAAATGTGGGTGGGTGACAAGGGCCAAATGTGGGTGGGTAGTCAGGGCCCGTGAGTCTCCTTGGAATGGACAGGGGATGAGGAGCCTGAGGAGGGACAGTCAGGGAGATGGAAACCTGGTGTGGTTTCCACATCCCAGAGGAGGGGTGTCCCAAAGGGGTAGGCCCTACCCTAAGCTGCCGAAAGCTCAGGGGACACATCCTGAAACAGTCCCTGGGGCAGTGACCATCCTAGGGGACCAGCCAGGACCACCCAGCACCTGGGAGATGAGGAAGCAGGGACTTGGGCCAGGCAGGGACCATGTTTATGTGTTGAGAGGAGCTGGCTGTGGCTGAGGACACAGGAACGGGGATTGGTGCTCGAGTCCTTACCGGTGTGTGACTTTCTCAAGCAGTGCTTAGGCTGCCTGAGGCGCTGCAGCCAAGGAGGCAAGTGGTCTAGGCTTGTGGATGGAGCAGAAGGATGGGGCCCGAATGTAGATGGCGCTGAGCAATTGGAGAGCAGGTGTTCGAGTAAAAAAAACCCAGCCAGGCTGACGTTGTGGTCAAGAATCCATATCACAGGAATCCCTGACCCCAGAGGCTGTCCCCTCTGGTCCTGCCCTTGCCATCCCGAGTCCCTCCCGTGGTGTCCAGTGAATGGGTGTTCGCTTGTACCTGTGCTGAGTGTGTCACAGAGTGGGTGCAGGGACACCTGCCAGTTTCACACTGCCGTCTGGAGCGCTTGCAGAGGCCCTGGCAGTCCCGACCTGGCCGCGCTGCTCCGCTGCTTGTTCTCTGAGCTACGATCCCAGTTTGCTCCACGTGGGCCTGGTCCTGCAGTCTTGGTGCTCCGGGTTCTCCCTTTGTCCAGGGCCCCAGAGCTGAGTCTCTTAGCCCCATGGAGTTTTATTAGAAATACGGGTCTAGAGGATCTGATTTTGGTTTTGTTCGTCAGGAAAGAGAGTGCCCCATGCAGAACTAACTGCATGTCATTTCTGTAGCTGCTACATCAGGGCCATTCCTTAAGTGTGGGCTGGGCGTCCTGACTTCCTTCCGCGGAGGGCAGTGTGGAAAGGGGTGGGAGTCACTTTACAGCGAAGAAACCTGGCAAACTGACTGCCTCGGCCGAGTGATCAGGGTCAGCACCAGCAGCCATAAGTCACGTTGACGGCCTGTGCCCTTGACATGGTGTGATGAGAAAGGCACTCCAGCTGTGCTCTTCTGCACCAACACCCGCAGCCCCACTCCAGGCATGACAGAGACTCCATCAAACCCGATGGAGAGTCTATGGAATATCTGACCAGTCCTCAAAACCGTCAAGGTCACGAGAAACAAGAAACTGTGGTAGTCGAGAGGAGCCTGAGGGAATGTGACTACTAAGTGTCACATGGGATCCTGGATGAGGTCCTGGGGCAGGAAAAAACATGAGGGAAAGACTAAGGAAGCGGATGGGGCATGGACCAGAGTGAATGGGAACGTTCATCATCACCAGCATTCCATACTCACACGCGGTGGTACCGATAGGGAAACTGGGAGGGAGCCGTATGGGAACTTGGTATTATCCTTGTAATTTTTCTGTAAACCTAAAACTGTTCTGAAAAATAAAATTCATTATAAAAAAGAAAGTGGCAAATCTGGGTTAGGCTCTCTGCTGGATTTGTAATCTTGCTGTCGGTGAGATGGGTCTGGATGCCCCTGGCCCAGCTGCAAAGAGGATCTCTGCCGCAGTGGAGCTCCAGGCCTCCTCTTCAGTGACCTGCTCATTGTGGTGCTCTGCCGGCTGGGGGAATGGAGCAGTGCTGGGTGAGGCTCCGGCCCAAAGCAGGTGCTCAGCAGCCTTGCAAGTGCATGGATACGCTGGGGGGAGGCGGGGATTGCGTTCTTCCCTGGGCCTCCTCACTTCCCCTTTAGTGAGAGCGTTTAGCCAAATGTCCTATGAAGCTCCTTCTGAACCCTGACCTCAGAGGCTGTCTCCTCTGGTCCTGCCCTTGCCATCCCGAGTCCCTCTCGTGGTGTCCAGTGAGTGGGTGTTTGCTTATACCTGACTGAGTGTTTCACAAAGGGGGTGCAGGGACATCTGCCCGTGACCTTGGTTCTCCCCCACTGTCCAGCAGGGCTGGGGATTCTCAGTCCCTGGCCTCTCCTTGGGCTCTCCGTCCTCTTCTGCCCCACAGCGGGGTCGGGCTGGTCTCAGGCTTGGGAAGGTAAATGGAACTGGTGCTGGGTGGTGCCAGCAGACCCTCCTGCTCTGGACAAGGAAGTGGTAGAGAAACAGCAGTGACACAAACTGGGGTCCACCAGCCTGTCCACTGCCATGGTCTTCCTCTTCCTCACCACCCAGGTCCACAGAGTGGCTGGCACCCATGGGACTGATCATTCAGAAAGATGCTGTCCGTAGCACAGTATTTTAAAAAAATATCCCATTTTAAATAACTTTTGGGGTTATTTTAATTACAAAAATAAAACCTCTTGGCCAGGTGTAGTGACTCACATCTGTAATCCCAGCACTTTGGGAGGCTGAGGTGGGAGGATTGCTTGAACCCAAAAGTTCTAGAACAGTCTGGGCAACATAGTGAGACCCCATCTCTACAAATAATTTTAACAATTGGCTTGGGCCTGCTGGAGTGGGCCTGTAGTCCCAGATACTCTGGAGGCTGAGGTGGGAGGCTCTAGCCCAAGAATCTGAGGTGGCAGTGAGCTGTGATCACAGCGCTGGACTCTACCCTGGGTGACAGAGCAAGATCCTATCTCCAAAAAAAAAAAAAAAAAAAAAAAAGTAACCTGTGTTCATTGCAGAAAATGTACGTGTTTGCCAAAGTAAGAAAGTTTGCTAGCACCTGTAATCCCATTTCCCAAAGGCCAGGCAGATAAAGTACTTCCCGACCTCCCTGTCCCTCACTCGCAGACGGTCGGCTTACCAACGTCCTTGTGTTCTCCCGCACAGGACACAGCTTGGGCTATGGCTTTGTGAACTACGTGACCGCAAAGGATGCAGAGAGAGCAATCAACACGCTGAACGGCTTGAGGCTCCAGTCAAAAACCATTAAGGTAAAACCATTAAGGATCTGATCATCACCGTATCCATTCCTGCCCTAGGCACAGGTCTGTGCTGAGCCCCGCCCAGCCTCACAGTCACTCTCCAAGGGACCAAGAGCACAGCCATTCCTCCTCAGGGGCCCCCATCAGATACCCTGGTCAGGTGGTGACCCTCCCAGGCCTTACATGGGTAGTTCAGGGCCAGCTCCCCACCCAGGGTGCCCCCAGGTTGCGTCAGCTCCCAGGCCTCCCCTGTCGTCTCTCCTGCCTGACTTGCTGTGTTCCCATCCCTGGACAGCTCCATCCACTCCCAACTTGCCCAGCGCTCCCTCTGCGCTTCCTGGGGCCAGTTGTAACCCTTCTCTCACCCAGCACCTCACTCAGCACCTACCGTGTGCCCCACAGTGACCAAAACAGACAAACTCAGTGCCCCCATGGGTCGGGGGTAGACAGTAAACAAGACAGAGGATAGCCATGTGTGACAGGCGGTTGCCGTGTGTGGAAGCTTCACAGTGGCAGGTGACTAGAGGAAGCCAACTGTGTAGCAACCCAGGGATGGCACCAACAGCAGGGCCATGGTGGCTTCCTGGGACGAGTCGCAGGTCCTCCAGGTCACACAGATGGATTTCCTCTGTCTTCATCATCTGACCCGTGCCCTCGTGCCCTGGGGCTATCAACCCCGAACCCCACTTAACCCCTGTCTGCACGTATCTGCCTTCTGGCTCCTGGGTTCGCGGGCAGCTCCTGCCATCTGGATCAAGCCTCGTGTCTTTCCGACCTTTGCTCCCTGGTCGCCTGTCAGTCCTGGGTGCTGCTGAGCCTTCCCTGAGCCTTCCCTAAGCCTCCCGTGTCCCAGGCAGGCCCCTGCAACTGAGCTTCCTGCAGCAGCCACTGCACCCACCCGCCCTCAGTGCCGGCCTTCACAGGGTACCCACAGACGTGAGAGCTTGCTGGCCAGTATCCTCTCTCTTGCTCCGAGGCCATTTGGAATGAGGTGGTCCTATGTGAGCCTTTAGATCTGCTAGATGCCCCTGCCCCAGAGAAAGGTGCTCCCTGAGTTACATCAGTCGCCCAGAAGGGTCCCTCTTGGACCCGCACCAATGATCAGGGCCCCTGGGGAGCTGTGAAATATAGATTTCCAGGCTGCGGGGGGCCTCCTGAGTCGCTGCAGGGTCGGCCTGGGAGCCTGGGTTTTTGCCTGCCCACCAAGAGGGGTCCTGTGACCTGGCAGTGGCAGTACCTTCAGCCAAGAGGTGGCCTTTGTCCCTGCCTTCAGACTGCCCCATGATCTTGGTTACTCAGGGGC
Source organism: Chlorocebus sabaeus (assembly GCF_047675955.1). Classification (NCBI taxonomy): domain Eukaryota; kingdom Metazoa; phylum Chordata; class Mammalia; order Primates; family Cercopithecidae; genus Chlorocebus; species Chlorocebus sabaeus. Next base: position 54,666,942 of record NC_132909.1, read on the forward strand.
CAAACCCTCGCTCAACAGCAGCTCTTCCAGACCTGCCCCGTGCTGCATGGGCGTTGTGTGCAGTGGGCTCCCTGAGGGCAGGCGTGCCACTCCTGCATCCTCATATCCAGCGCAGGTCCTCAGAGGTGCCTTCCCTGGTGGCACCTCTGAGGGCACTTGCTGAGGGCAGCCAAGCGCCATGGGTTTCCACCTGAGCAGGGGCGGCCCTTCCGGAATCACCTCCAGCCCTGGGTGGCTTATCCTTGGCCCTGGACTCCCCATCTAGGAATTCTTTTCTCCATTTAGAAAATGTTTGAAGGTTCTTGTTTCTGAGGCAGCCCAGCCAGGCGGAGGTGTGGAGCAGAACAGTTGATTATTCCTGCGCAGCTGTTCTGTTTACTCAAATGCAAGAGCCGGGTGCCCAGTGCGTAAACAGGACTCTCTTGCCTCTCTAGGATTGATGCTGGTGGGAAAGGCTGGTGTGGCTGCCTGAGTTTGGAGCCAGAGCCTCACAGAACGCCAGGGCCTCAGGCCTGGGCAGGTGTCCCTCCCCGTCATCCCGGCCATGCGTGCAGAAGCCTACCTCACCTTCAGCGGCCCTGCCCTCTGCCGGCAGAGTCTGGTTCTCAGTGGCTTCCCACCACTGTCCTAGTTCTGCAGAAACAGGCCAGCCTCATGGGGATGTGACAGCCCTCAGTAATTTCTCCCTAGGTCTCCCCGAGGCTGCCTGGGCCTGGCTTCTCTAGCAGTTCCCCTGGCGCAGCCCTGGGGTCCTCTGTGCTCCAAGCGTGCTCATTCTGCAAACCTTTATTGAGCCCCTGGCCAGTGTCTAGTGCTGGTCCAGGTACCTCAATACTGAGGGACTTCGGATCCCCTGCCCTCCCCAGTTTAAGGGTGGTTCATCTGTGCAGCGTCATAAGGGCCTGGATGGAGTTGTGCGTTCAACTCAACCTGGATTTTTTTTTTCCATGTTGGTCTGATGCCACCTGGTATCCTGCAGTTCTGTTCTGACACCAGTCACCCAGAGTTAGCACAGCCCCCGCACATTTAAGGCCATAGTCTCCAATGAGACCGCCCTCACCTCAGATGCCAGTTACCCTTTGGGGGTCCCCAGGCCCCTGCACTTCTGACCAACTGGCTACAAATTCAGAGGTTCCCGCCACCCCTTCAGGGTGCATGACTCACTAGAATGACTCCTGGAACCCACACTTCTGATGACAGTTTGTTTATAAAGGTTGCAACTCAGGGCATGCCAAATGAAGAGCCACACAGGAAGGGTCCCAAGCACAGAGCCCACATGTCTGCACCCGGTGGGATCAGGTGCCTTGTCCTCCCTGCATGTGACCTGCGCACCTGCCGGGAGGCTCCATATAGCTTTGGTGTCTGGCATTCTTACTGGGCTCATTACAAATGCATGACTGATGGACTCTTCGGCCATGTGATCGAACTCCATCCCCAGCACCCCTTTCCCCTCCCCCACCCTGGAGGTCAGGCCGGTATCGCCCAGCTCAGAGCCCCAGCCCTCTAGTCACATGCTTGGTCTTTCTGGTGCTGGGGCCTATCCTGAGCCATCACTTAGCACAAACTCAAGTGGGATCGAAGGCCTCACGGTAACAAAGACAGAAATTCCAGAAGTTTTACAAACTCTCTCCTAAGAATCTGGGACAGAGACCAGACAGATCCTTTATGACGGACAATACGGGCTGGGGCCAAGCCCTCTGCCAGGGGCTGGGGGTCCCTGCCCCGTGGTCCGCCCTCGGGGAGCCTGGCGGTGCCCACTGTTCACTCTAAGGTGGTCCCAGGGTGGGCTCAGGAGCCTATAATAGTGGCCAGTGCCAGGGGAGGCTCCTTCAAGAAAGCCAGAGTTGAGATCTGGAGGAGGAGAGGGAGTTAGCCAGGCCAGGGTGGGGATGAGGATATTCTGAGCAGCAGGACCTGCAGGGGCACAAGGCAAGAGCCGCATCCTAGAGGAAACCCAGTGGTCAGGCACATGCTGGGAACTGCAGGCTGGCCCCAAGCCTCTGCCCCACTCCTCCCCTGCAGGCAGGGCCTCCTGGAGCCTTGCGCTCACCCTGGGCTCTGAGGCCCCAGCCCTGCACAGACAGCCGAGACATGCCCTTACTTTCACCCTGTCCGCTCTGTCCTGTTTGGTCCTGATGTCATTCCCTTGATGGCAGAGTGGAGAGGGAGGAGTCCTGTCTCCTCATCTCTATCTATCTTTTCCCCGTAGTAGCAGCCCAAGCAGCCACAGTGGGAGTGGTCCTGCATGGAGGCGACCGGCTGAGCATGTCCCAGATGCAGCTCGGTGTCCCTGCCGGGACGCCGCATAGTCTCTGTGTGCAGCTCTGCATCACTGCCGGGTCCCCGTATGCCACACACAGCCGGTGTTTACCAAAGGCTGACGGGAGGCCAGACCTTCCATCCCGTGTCTCACATGCCCTCTCCACAGCCCCATAGAAAATGGTCCCCAGATTTGGGTTGAAGAAGCTGATGTTTCCAGTCATGAAACAGCTCTGCCAAGGTCACGGAGGGATGGAGGGGCAAAGCTAGGGTGTGAAACCGGGTGCTCTGTGTGGCTATAGGCACTTAATGTCACCTGGAGGCTTCCCTAGCACATTGTGAGAACCAAGCCTCAGGAACCAGAACAGCAAAACTCCTGTCACCCACAGAAGCCAGCGCTGGGGACTGCAGTGCAGATAGGCAGACATTCTTCACAGCAGCGGCAACTGCGCACTCCATTCACACAGCAGCAGTCCCCAGATGCTTGCCGTTCACCAGAGGCTGCTCTGAGTGCTTTGGATGTGGCAGGAAACACACAAGTCTGGCCCTCACAGAGTCTATTTGCAAAGTTAAAAGTTAAATAAAGTAGATGCCAGGCAGGGTGGCACATGCCTGTAATCCAAGCCATTTGGGAGGCTGGGGCAGGAGGATCAATTGAGCCCAGGAGTTCAAGTCTAACCTGAGCAACATAACGAGACCCTGTCTCTACAAAAAAAGCTAAAAAAGTAAATAAAATATGTAGCGTGTCAGGTCATGATCAACGCAGTCAAGAAGTAAATAGGGAGAGGAGGAACTGGGCATTGATGCCAGTGGAGGGATCCATGGCAAGCTGAGTGGTCAGGAGTTTGCTCAGCTGCCATGACAAAGCCCCACAGGCTAGGTTGCTTCAACAGAAGAAGAGTATTGACTCAGGGTTCTGGAGACTGGAAGCCCAAGACCACGGTGTCAGCAGGGTTGGTTTCTCTCGAAGGCACTGGGTAGGGATCTGTCCAAGAGGCCTCTCTCACAGCTTCTGGTGGAAGCTGGCGGTCTCTGGCGTTCCTTGGCTTAGAGAAGCATCACCCCAGTCTCTGCGTCTGTCTTTACACAGCCTTCTCCCTGTGTGAGTGCCTGTATCCACATTTCCTGCCTTTCTAAATTGAATTTATTTTTTATTTTTATTTTTTAAATTTTTTTTTTTTTTTTTTTTAAAGGGCCTCACTCAGTCACCCAGGCTGGACTGCAGTGGTGTGATCATGGCTCACTGCAGCCTCAAACTCCTGCACTAAGGCGATCCTCTCACCTTAGCCTCCTGCGTAGCTGGGACTAGAGGTGTGTGCCACCACAACCAGCTAATTTTCTTTTTTGTAGAGATGGGTTCTTGCCATGTTGCCTGGGCTGGTCTTGAACTTCTGTGTTCAAGCGATCCTCCCACCTCAGCCTCCCAAAACAGTGGGATTACTGGCCTGTGCCACCACGCCTGGCCTAAATTTCCCTTTTTTATAAGGACATCAGTCACATTTGATTAGAGATCACCCTATACCAGTGTGACCTCATCTTAACTGATTACACCCCCAATGACTGTATCCAAATCAGGTCACGTTTTGAGGTCCCAAGGGGTTAGGACTTCGGCTATGAATTTGGATTGTGGGGTGGGGGGAACACGATTGAACCCCTCACTGGATGAATTATTGAGCATTGGCAGCCAGAAAAAGACCCGATTGAGGCCAAAGAGCAAGCGATGTTGGGAGCTTAGGAAAGAGGATTCTGGCCGAGGGGCCGGGGAACCCCAGGTCAGTGCACGCCTGCTCTGCGCCAGCTGCTTTGATTCTAGCCTGACTGAATGTGACCGTGTCCAGAGAGAAGAGGAAAGCGGAGTTCCCATGGTCCTTGGAGACACCTGTCCTTGGGAGGCATCAGAGCTTTCCCTAGCACTTGGCTCTAGGACGCTTCTCCTCTGGGGCTTCATCCAGGGATGGCAGTAGGTCCAGTCAGTGACAGCCTCAGCTCTGCTCCACCGGCACCAGGGTCACGGTTTGGCAGGTCCCCAAATACTGCCCCAGTCCAGACGGGTCTGCAGCAAGCCAGGGCAGGCCCGGACACTGTAGGGGAGGCTGGGGGCCCAGGCAGCTTCTTTTTCTCTGGGGACAGCACTGGCAGCCCCTGACCCACATTGTGGGGTGGCCAAGTGTCCCCAGAGCTCCTGCCCACAGGCTGATGGAGGTGCCCCGGGCCTGGAAGCAGCACGGCTTCCCCAGAGACCTCTTGGGCCCCGTAGTGACACGCTCCCTCGATTCCCACCGCTACCGGGTGGAGCTGGCCTCCAGCCCCACACTCCTCTCCTCATGGGGCTCTCCCGTTCCCCTGCTGGGCCGCCCGCTGCCCTGTGAGCAGGGGCAATGTCTGTCGTTCCTTCTCTGGGACATGATAGGAGCTTCTCAGAGGATGCTGTGTGTGTGTTCTCGGCACACAGATTCTGCCCAGTGACTCCTGAGCGGCGGTTTCTCCCTGCGTTCTGGTCTCAGTTACCTTGGCTCATCAGTTCTGTGCCCCTCCCTCAAAGGGAACGAACTTCCTTTTGCACAGGTTCAAGTCCCCACCCTTCCTGGGCACACAGCTCCTGCTCCCTCTGTTCCTGCTCCCTCCTCTCCTGCTCCCTCCGCTCCTGCTCCCTCTGCTCCTGCTCCCTCCTCTCCTGCTCACTCCTCCATATCCCAGCCTGCTGATGAGGCTGTGAGTCCTGCCAGGCTGCCCCTTCACAGGCAGAGGGGTTCTGCCGTGGTCCTTTTTTTTTTTTTGAGACGGAGTCTCACTCTGTCCCGCTGGCTGGAGTGCAGTGGCGCGATCTCGACTCACTGCAAGCTCCGCCTCCCAGGTTCATGCCATTCTCCTGCCTCAGCCTCCCGAGTAGCTGGGACTACAGGCGCCCGCCACCGCGCCCGGCTAATTTTTTTTTGTATTTTTAGTAGAGACGGGGTTTCACCGTGGTCTCGATCTCCTAACCTTGTGATCCACCCGCCTCGGCCTCCCAAAGTGCTGGGATTACAGGCGTGAGCCACCACGCCCGGCCTCACCATGGTCCTTTTTCTCCTTCTGGGCCCGTGGGGTCTGCACGGCTGTCAGCGCCAACCTGAGAAAGCACTGAAGGCCTTGTCTTGCATCGGCCTGCGGGCTCCCCTCACTGCCCTCTCCACACAAATGATGAATGTACCATTTTGACAAAGTACCCAGAAGATTCTCTTCAGTTTTCTTTGATTTTGCAAAATAAAAATCCAAAAGGTGTTGAGTCATTTAATATTGAATGCTTGAGTGGATTTGAGTACAAACTCGGGGTCCTCCCGGAACCCACGGACCCCATCAGGACTTCCGTGGCAAGCTTGCTCTTTGGCAGGGGCGTCTCGTGGAGTCTTGTGCGCTCCCAGTAGCTCCCAGCTTGCTTGCCCGCTGCAGCACGGACTTCTTTCGAGCACCAGGACCTATCTCTGGCACTGGCTCATTGTCCAGCACATCAGAGAGGTAGCCACCCACAAGCGTCAGGCCCTCAGTTGCTGGGCTTTGTGACATAGGAGTCACACTTGCCTCCTTGAGGATGGTGAGCACCCAGTGAGGAAGCGCTGCCAGGCACCCCGGCTCATGGCCCATCGCGCAGTGAGCTTGCCACCATGCGACTGCAGGTGGTGAGCGTCAGTGATGATAATCGTTCCTTGCATGAATTCCTACCACACAGTGTTGGCTTTTCCTAACCTAAAATTTAGCACCTTCCTCAATGCTTTGGCCACGTACCTGTCGTAATCTCAGAAAGTGGTTGTGTTCTCAAGGTGTCGTATGCTCGCCCGAGCTCAGAGGTCATCAAAGATGCCAACTTGTACATCAGCGGGCTCCCTCGGACCATGACCCAGAAGGACGTAGAGGACATGTTCTCTCGGTTTGGGCGGATCATCAACTCGCGAGTCCTCGTGGATCAGACCACAGGTACCAGAGGGGCCCGAGACGTGTGGGGAGGGTGTTCTCTAGGTGGGGGCTGGGTTTTCTAGGGAAGGCAGATCACTGTTTGATTTTAAATGTCATTAGTTATTCTGCAAACGAGGACAACACCAAAATGAGAAGACGTTGACTTTGGTTTGAGAAGGCTGAGGAGGTAAGATGGCATTAAAAGAAGCTGGGGATGGCTGGACGTGGTGGCTCACGCCTGTAATCCCAGCACTTTGGGAGGCCGAGGCGGGTGGATCATGAGGTCAGGAGATCAAGACCAGCCTGACCAACATGGTGAAACCCCGTCTCTTCTAAAAATACAAAAAATTAGGTGGGCATGGTGGTGGGCGCCTATAGTCCCAGCTACTCGAGAGGCCGAGGCAGGAGAATGGCGTGAACCCAGGAAGCGGAGGTTGCAGTGAGCTGAGATCATGCCACTGCACTCCAGCCTGAGTGACACAGCAAGACTCCGTCTCAAAAAAAAAAAAAAGGCCGGGGATTAGGCCAGCATTTCATGTATGGTGAAGACACCAAGAGATTCTAGCACCTTCCCTCAAGCACCCAAATGTCCTGGCCTTGCCCATGAACGGGGTGAAAAGGACACTGCAGGCTGGGTGTGGTGGCTCATGCCTATAATCCCAGCACTTTGGGAGGCCGAGGCAGATGGATCACCTGAGATCAGGAGTTCGAGACCAGCCTGGCCAACTTGGTGAAGTCCCATCTCTACTAAAAATACAAAAATTAGCCGGGTATGGTGGCAGGTGCCTGTAATCTCAGCTACTCGGGAGGCTGAGACAAGAGAATCACCTGAACCCAGGAGGGAGAGATTGCGGCCAGTCGAGATTGCACCACTGAGCTCCAGCCTGGGCAAGAGAGCAGGATTCCATCTCAAAAAACAAAAAAGGATACTGTAGCCAGGTGCGGTGGTGTGGGCTTGTCATCACAGCTGCTCAGGAGACTGAGGCGGGAGGACTGCTTGAGCCCAGGAGTATACAGCTGTGGTGAGCTGTGATCATGCCACTACACTTCAGCCTGGGCAACAGAGCAAGATGCTGTTTCTTTAAAAAAAAAAAAAAAAAAAAAGGCTGCTACACATTTGTCCACTGTGAATTTCATTGCAGGCATTTGGGGTGCAGTAGTCTGATGGCCCAAATCCCCAGAATTCGGATGCCCTTCTCTAGGGAGCACATCTAAAATGCACAGAGCACATGGCAGTGAATTCCTCTAATGGGCAGGCAATCCTGGCCACTTGGCTGGCCCTTCCATGCTGTCTTGCCATTGGACATGGGCACGGGGCTTTGTGTGACGCCATCAGGCAGAGATGAGCAGGGGACATGTGCACATCCACGGCTGTGCTCCGGCCCCCCTTCCCAGCCCGCCTGTCGCACTAGGCTAGGAACTAGTGCACCACCACATCCTTTGCCAAGCCCTGCACGTGGCCCCGCCTGGGGGACGGGGAGCTCGGGCCACTCTGAGGGGATTTAGAATCGCTCAGCTCTGTTTGGAGCAGGAGCAGGAGTGTGCTGACCAACCAGGAGGGAAGAGTCTGCTCCCCAAGCCCAGTGAGGCCTGTGCGTTCGTTATATGGGTGGTTTTCGTATTCCTCCCACAGGGATTGTGCCCCACCTTGGCTGTGATGGTGAAATAACCCGAGTAGTCGGGCCACAGGAAGTCGTGCTCTGAGGTGACCTCTTTTCGAGAGAACAGCAGCACTCCCCCAACAGCCCAGAGCCTTGCCTTTCATGTGCACACAGGTGGGGCCTTCCTGGCCTGCAGGCTGGAGGGGCATGCACATCGTCCTGCGTCCCCTGAGCTGCGTGCTTTGGGGTGGGCGGCCTTATCAGTCTCTCTCCCTCCTCCTGGCCGGCTGTGGGAACCCCACCTGGCACGCACCGGCCCTGCTGCTGCCGGCCTTCCGTCCCGCTGGGGCCTGAGGAGGGGAAAGGCCCCTGTGCACTTCACGGGGGCTCTGGGGGCTGCCTGTAGCCTAGCACAGACTCGTGCCCTGGCACCCAGCAGTGCCGAAGGACGGGGCTCACTCGCTCGCACGGCCACCTCTATTCTGTCTTCGCTCTGGGGAGAGGGTCGGGGGATGCCAGTTACTTGGTGTAAACTCCCCTGATTTGTACCAGAAGAATCTCCTGTGGTTCCTGAAGTCCCCTCACTTACTTTCAAGTGCTAGCTGAAAGAACGATCCTGTCGGTGGGCCAGTGTGTGAGTTCCTTCCCCCCACTTTGCATTATGGCATCTGAACTGGCTGCGCAGGGCCCGGGGCTGGGGAAGCTGACCTCGCCGGCCCATAGTCCACTCTCCTCCTCCTCTAGACCCCACATGCACGGCTTTGCCTCGGCCTCTCCGTGTCCAGTATGGTCCTGATGATGGGAGCCTACACTCCACTTGGAGCCCCCAGTGCCTGAGAGCATGCCTCCAGCCACCCAACTCTCCTGGGGCCTTCCCTAGTCTCTCAGGCACACACAGGCCACAGGCAGGGGGAACTCACCTCTGCACACAGCTGGTGGGGGCATTGCTTCCTTTCCCTCTGCAAGGTAGTGTCTCCCAGGGTGTTGGGGGCACCTCAGTATCGCCCGTCAGGTCAGCTGTGAACCTCAAGGTGGCATAAGCAACCTTTGGCTTCTTTGTAGAGGGGTGAAGGAGGCAGAGAAGGAAGCCAGGAGGGTCTCCCTGGCTCTGCTTCCCACCCCAGGGTGCAGAATTGGTGGGAAGGTGAGGCTCCCATCCCAGGGCTATGGCTCCCTCTGCTGGGCACAGAGGGTGCCTGTTCCTGGGACCTCATGAAGCGCAAGGCGGACAGCAGGGAAGAGAAGTGTGTGGCAAACCAGCCTGTGTGGAGTTTGTCTTCCTGCGATGGGCTTTTCAGTGTTAAATAGACGAGGATGGCTGGGCGCGGTGGCTCACACCTGTAATCCTAATACTTTGGGAGGCCGAGGTGGGAGGATTGCTTGAGCCCAGAAGTTCAGAACAGCCTGGCCAACATAGCGAGACCCCAACTCTTTTTTTAAAAAAGAGAAAAAACTCCCATCTTGAGCTGAAACAGCTGAATTTTTTTTTATTCCTTTGCTTCTGTATCCATCTTAATTGTGAACTTTATAGTGTATTCATCTGGAGATTATGCTGTTTCTTGGACTCTGCTGTTAAATTCTAAAAAACACAAGGGGGCTGGGCGCGGTGGCTCACGCCTGTAATCCCAGCACTTTGGGAGGCCGAGGCGGGCAATCTCCTGAGGTCAGCAGTTCGAGACCAGCCTGGCCAACATGGCAAAACTCCATTTCTACTAAAAATAGGCCAGGCACAGTGGCTCACGCCTGTAATCCCAGCACTTTGGGAGGCCGAGGCATGTGGATCACGAGGTCAAGAGGTCAAGACCATCCTGGCCAACATGGTGAAACCCTGTCTCTACTAAAAATACAAAAAATTAGCCAGGCTTGGTGGCAGGCACCTGTAATCCCAGCTACTGAGGAGGCCGAGGCAGGAGAATCGAATCTGGGAGGCGGAGGTTGCAGTGAGCCGAGATTGCACTATTGCACTCCACCCTGGGCAAAAAGAGTGAAACTCCATCTCAAATAAATAAATAAAGTAAAATAAAATAAAATAAAAATTAGCCGGGCATGATGGCAGGCGCCTGGAGTCCCACCTACGTGGGAGGCTGAGGCGGGAGAATCACTTGAACCAGGGAGGTGGGGGTTGCAGTGAACTGAGATCGTGCCATTGTACTCCAGCCCGGGTGACAGAGTGAGACTCCATCTTAAAGACAAATTAAAAACAAAAAACACTAGGGGAAGACAAAAAAAATGCAGAGCCATCTTCAGAAAGTATACATCCATTACATAATTGAGTGAATTGATATCCCCCCGTGTTAAACAGCATCGCTCCTGCCCCGCTTACTTGAGTTTTCTTCGTTTCACTCAGGCAGTTTGCATTTGAAAGCCACTTGACAACACCAGAGGAGCCCACACTTGCACGCATGCCTTCTCTCCGCTGTGCCGCAAGGTCTTTAGAAACAGAATGAAGCCATCTGCTTGGAGCCAGCTTCCCTACGAGCCGGCCAGCGTCAGCTCTCAGTCGTATTTGCCTAAAGTTAGATTTTCGTTTAGGTTTGCAAGACTGACTAAGCTGTCATTCGTGTCGTGAGAGAGTCAAAGAAAACAGCGTCTGTCAGGGTTATGTTTTCAGGTGTTCCTTCTGAGCAGCAGCTCAGAAATGAGCTTGAGCCCCAGAATATTCCTGGCACATGTGCGTAGCGCTAGGTCTGACCTTACTAAGGCTGCTGTCTGTGTGCTCACGTGGGACCTGCAGTGTCGCGATTGTGGGGCAGCTGGTGGGACCCTCTGGGAAGTGGTGGAGTAAGGTGCCGGAAGAGATGTGGAGACAGGACATGGGGACAGTTGGGTGCCTGCTGGACAGGTCACCCACGGCTCCAGGCTGCCTGACTTTGGTCATTGTTCATTACCATGTGCCACAGGCCTTTGCCTGGAGAAGAAACCTGACTTAAGACACCCTTTGACTGGAAGCCTTTCTTTTTCCTTAAGAGATGAGATCTTACTATGTTGTCCAGGCTGGTCTTGAACTCCTGGCCTCAGACGATTCTCTTGCCTTAGCCTCTGGAGTAGCTGAGACCACAGGCACGAGCCTTGGCCTGGCTTGACTAAAAGTCTTGAGAAGTAGGGTGTTTGGGTTGGGTTGTCTGCGGCAGCCTCTCCCACTGGGACACACCCACGACTCCCACCTAGTGACATCACTCTCAGACTGGCCCTCAGCTGTCACATCTCCGATCCCCAGGCCTTCCCCTGACCCCATCGTGTCCTCGCTCCAGGAGAAGGAGCTAGTCCGCTGCTCAGTGTGCCCTCACCCCCATCCCCTCATCCAGTTCCCAGCCTGCTCCCCAGGTTCCTCAAGGGACGGGCTACTCATGTTTCCCTCCCGGGCCTAGCGTGTGGACGGGCAGGGGTGGGGGACAGCCATGCTCTCCTTCCACCCACCTTGCTCAGCGTCTCACGCCAATGCTACCCACAGTAGGACGGGCCTCAGGTCTCACGCTGCCCCATCCAGGGATTGGGTTCAGCCTAGAACCCGGGACTGGCCCTTGGGTGGCTCAGTTGAGGTAGCAAGAGAAGGTGCCCTCTGGGCTTGGCTGCTGGGGCCCTGGCCCTTCCCACACAGGGACCCCAGGCCTGCCTGGCGAGCCTGTGGATAGGTTCAGCTCTGCTGTGTGAGCCTGGGCAGTGTTCTGGCCTCATTTGATTCTGACGGCAATTTGGGGCCCACGGGAGGGTGCAGGACCTTAGAGTGGAGTATCCCAAGACAGGAGTGAGGTGACGGCAGCAGCACAGAGCTGGCAGGGGGCAGCCACAGGATCCCACTCCCTCCTGGCATGAAGGAGAGGGCATGCAGGCTGAGCTGGGCACCTTAGCAGGAGGCTCGGCCACGAGGCCCGCTGTCACAGCGGGCCCCAGAGACAGCAGCCAGGAGGGTGGCCCCAGAGCCCAGGGAGGAACTCTCAGACGCAGTCCCCACCCCGACCCTGTTACCCACCAACCCCACACACCCACTCTGTAGTGGGTATCTGGCAGCTAAATAGTGACGGTGGATATGCTGTTTCCTAATGTTGCTTTCTTCCAAATAAGAGGCTTGGGTGTCTACTGGGGATGTCTGTCACCAAAATATCTTTGGGCGCTGACACCGTGGAGTCGTGGCTTCAGCCGGGAAGAAAGTCTGAAGTTTTAATCTTCTGTTAGTCATTGGTTTTCTTTACTCCATCCATTTGTTTTCACTTTTAGGTTAATTTTTGTTTATTTCCTTAACCAGACTTCCAGCCTGGCCCACAGTAGACTGACCTGACTTTTGCTTTTCAGTTTTGAAAGTCCCAGCATTTTCCCCCTAACTCCGTTTTTGTTGGTTTGTTAAAAAGGTTTGTCCAGAGGGGTTGCGTTTATCCGGTTTGACAAACGGTCGGAGGCAGAAGAGGCAATTACCAGTTTCAATGGTCATAAACCCCCAGGTTCCTCTGAGCCCATCACAGTGAAGTTTGCAGCCAACCCCAACCAGAACAAAAACGTGGCACTCCTCTCGCAGCTGTACCACTCGCCAGCGCGACGGTTTGGAGGCCCCGTTCACCACCAGGCGCAGAGATTCAGGTGGGTCGGGAGGGTGCGCACTCCTGAAAGCCATACGTAGCCCCGCTGGTGGGCGACGGCACAGCCACAGAATAGAAACCACGGGGACACTCGACTGATCCTGCCAGAGAGCACGTTTCAGAATCATTCTGCAGCTCCACACCACAATTTCATCAGAAAGGTGTCTGTAGGAAAGCCGTTTACTTCCGATGGGGCGTTGTCTTTCATGGGAATCAAAACAGTGACTCCAGGCTAGACACAGTGGCTCATCCCTGTAATCCTAGCACCTTGGGTGGCCAAGAGAGGAAGATCGATTGGGCCCAGGAGTTCAAGACCAACCTGGGCAATATTGTGAGACCCCATCTCTACAAAAACAAAACTGGCCAGGCACGGTGGTGCACTCCTGTGGTTGCAGCAACTCAGGAAGCTGAGGTGGGAGGATTGCTTGAGCCCAGGAGGTTGAGGCTACAGTGAGTTGTGATTATACCACTGCACTCCTGGGCCACAGAGCCAGAACCTTTTTTTTTTTTTTTTTTTTTTAAAAAAAAAAAAAAGACGGCACCAGTCCCCACCAGTTGCTATGAGTGTGAGCGGTTAGAACTTCAACACGCAGTTCCTAGTAACAGAACGGAGCAGCGAGCTTTAAAGATGGTTTCATGCCCAGTGTCGGGGAGCACACACCAGTAATCTCAGCTATCAGGAGGCCAAGGTAGGAGGATTACTTGAAGCCCTGAGTTTGAGCAGCCTGGGCAGCAGAGTGAGACCCCATTCCTACAAAAAGTAATGAAAAAACTGGGTGTGGTGGTGCTGGCCTTTAGTCCCAACTACTCAGGAAGCCACGGCGGGAGGATTGCTTGAACCCAGGAAGTGGAGGCTGCAGTGAACGATGATTGCACCACTGTACTGCAGCCTGGGTGACAGAGTGAGACCCTGTCTCTAAAAAGTAAATGAATAATGAACGTCTCATATCTGTGGGAGGAAAGATGCTGCCTTAGGTATAGTCGGGTGAGAGCAGATCTTCCAGAGTTCCTAGACATGATCAGCAGCCCTAAGGCAAACTTTCTTCATACACCTGCCTTGTGCAGTCATTTGTATTGGTGAATGTTATCAGTATGCATTCTGTTTATGAGCCCTGTCCTAGATGGGAGCAGTTTTCCCGGATTCCTTAGTCTTTCCATCCTGAAAATGGGTCTGGCTGCCAGGATGAAGTGGGATAGAGGTGATGAGAGTCAGGGCCTTGGACTCCTGGATCTGGTGTGCTGTTGCCTCAGAAACAGCAGAGGTCTCAGTGTCAGGGCTGTTTTGTTTCGTTCCTCAAGGAATGACATCGAGGGCTTATCTCAGGTATGACAAGGACAGATATCCCATTTTTTAATTTTTAATGTTTTTATTTTTTGTTGAGATGGAGTCTCACTATGTTGCCCAGGCTGGTCTTAAACTCCTAGCCTCAAGTGATCCTCCTACCTCAGCCTCCCAACGTACTGGGATTATAGGCGTGAGCCCGGCCCCATCGTTGTTTTAACAGTGAGGCTGGGCGCTGCCCACTGCCACACATGCTGCTGTGAGAGGTGTTATTCTCATGGCTGTGTTACCCAGCATTCTCCGCCTGGCTCAAATTCCAAAGCTGGCCTGCCTGCCTTGAGGTTTCTGGGTTGAAGACAAGGCTGGGGAAGCTTCTCTGGACAGAATGGAGCTGAATTTTAAAATCCAGCTGTAGGAATCCCACCATACAGTTGGCACTGCTCTTGACGGGGCGGGCTATATGGGCAGTGGCGTTGGGTGAACTGCTCCTTAGCCTGGAAGGAAGACAGGGAAGGTTGGAGGAGGCGACATGGGACTCTGGTCCCAGTAATGAGGATGGGAAAAGAGAGTGGAAACCAGAGGAGTGGACATTTCTGGTCGAGCAGGAAAGTGAGTGGCAGGGCAACCACCAGGACAAAGTTATGGAAGGAAGTGGGGAGGGCGGGAGAGTCTAGAGGGAAAGATCTGCTCAGGAGGCTGAGAGAAGAGGAGGAAGAAAGACCCAGACTGCAGGGAATTTGCCGTCAGTCCCTATCACGTCCAGAAAACCCCGGAGAATTGGGTTGGAGGAAAAGAGAGATTTATGACTGTCAAGACCAGAGAAATCAGCAGGAGAAAAAACTACCAACAAGAGTAATTCTTAAGAAGGCCGGGCGCATTGACTCACGCCTGTAATCCCAACACTTTGGGAGGCCAAAGCAGGAGGATCACTGGAGCCCAGGAATTTGGGACCAGTCTGGACAACATAGACCCTGTCTCTAAAAAAATGTAAAAATTAGCCCAGTGTGGTGGCACACACCTGTGGTCCCAGCTACTCAGGAGGCAGGAGGATCACTTGAGCCTAAGAGTTTGAGACCATACTGGACAACATAGTGAGACCCTGTCTCAAAAAAAAAAAAAATCACCCTTGGGCTAGTGAGCTGCCCCGTGGGAGCTGGTGTCCTCTTGTGTCTGTTGAGAGGGTGAATCTGTTTAATGGCACTTGAAGGCACTCATTTACCTTAGCTGATAGGGCCATAGCCTGAAGCCCAGTTTTATTTTGGAGCAGGAAATCCTTCTCTGCATGCATCGTGCGGCTTCACAGATGCTGTCTTCACAGATATACGGTACTCAGATATTCCCAAACTAACCCTCAGACTTTTACTTTTTTAATTTGAGAAAGTTCCAGAGGGAAGCATGGCTTTAGGAACTGTTTTGTCATCTACCTTAATCCTTACTATGGCATCTGTACGTTTTCAGAAGGCTTTATTTTAGTTTAGTTTGGTTTTAGTTTGATGAGGTTTTTGTTTGTTTTTTTCCTAGAGATGGGGTCTCTCTGTGTTGCCCAGGCTGGTCTCAAACTCCTGGCCTCCAGTGATCCTCCCACCTTGGCCTCTGAAAGTCCTGGGATTCCGGGCTTGAGCTACCACGCCTGGCCCAGAAAGGCTTTTTTTTTTAATGTAAATAAAAGTATCACTGTGGAAAGAGCCCCACGTGTGTGGTCAAGTTTGGTGAGCCTGCAGTTGCTGGTGTCCCAGGGCCCTTCCCTGTCCCTTGAGTTCTCAGCCCTCAGTGGTTTGGCCCCTGGCCCTCGTGGGATGTTGAACTGCAGCCACAGAAGGTTGGTTGCCTGGTGCGTGGGAAGGAATTCTTGGGCCCTACAGTGGCCCTGGCAAAGGCGTGCTCTAACCCAAGACCACTGGGCTATGAACCCTTGGGGGTGGGTCATGATGAGGGGAAGGTGCAAAATCTGGAAAAAGGAGTTCAGCCCCTGCACGTACCCCACAGTACGAGGAGAGTTTCCTCCAGGGAGAGCTGAGGCTGTCCGCGCCTGCAGAGCGTTTCTACCCTCACTGGAGGACCCAGAGAAGCGCCCATCATCTAAATGTGGGGAACCGCAGGAACCCCTAAACAGAAACCCCCACATACACAGTGGGAGGAGTGGAGGTCACCAACCAGCCCCTCAGAGTCAGCTCCCTATAGAACAGGGTCCTGCCCCTCCATTACCGTATTTAATTCCTCCCAGTTTAAAACAATGTCATGGTTTTGACCCATGCAGGTGTCTCGACTGTGAGCACCTCATGGCTGCGCAGAGCGGGAGGGGCCAGCGGCCATGGTCCAGGCCTTGCCCCATCACCAGGCCACCTGCGCTGACCGTGGCCTGACGCTTGCTCTCTGTCCGCCAGGTTCTCCCCCATGGGCGTCGATCACATGAGCGGGCTCTCTGGCGTCAACGTGCCCGGAAACGCCTCCTCCGGCTGGTGCATTTTCATCTACAACCTGGGGCAGGACGCCGACGAGGGGATCCTCTGGCAGATGTTTGGGCCCTTTGGCGCCGTCACCAATGTGAAAGTGATCCGCGACTTCAACACCAACAAGTGCAAAGGGTTTGGCTTTGTGACCATGACAAACTATGAAGAAGCCGCGATGGCCATAGCCAGCCTGAACGGCTACCGCCTGGGGGACAAGATCTTACAGGTTTCCTTCAAAACCAACAAGTCCCACAAATAACTCGCTCATGCTTTTTTTTTGTACGGAATAGATAATTAAGAGTGAAGGAGTTGAAACTTTTCTTGTTAGTGTACAACTCATTTTGCGCCAATTTTCACAAGTGTTTGTCTTTGTCTGAATGAGAAGTGAGAAGGTTTTTATACTCTGGGATGCAACCGACATGTTCAAATGTTTGAAATCCCACAATGTTAGACCAATCTTAAGTTTCGTAAGTTATTTCCTTTAAGATATATATTAAACAGAAATCTAAGTAGAACTGCATTGACTAACCAGTCCCTCTGGATGGTGGTGAACCTGAAGCATGCTTTAACCTCTAAGACTGTCTAACATGCGTTTCATTCAATGTCTCCACAGACTGGGTAGCAAAAAAAATCACCTTTTAGTTTTAGTTTTTAATCTAAAGATGTTAGACAGATGCTGAGTGTGCGTTTTCTCAACCGCTTCAACATTGTAAGCGATGTATGCTTTGGTTGACAGGAAGTTCCTTTTCCAGGCAGGTCCCATTGCCACCTCCTGCTCACTCAGTCCCAGGCTCTGCCAAGTGGTCCTGGGAATGGCGGTGGGCCCGTCCAGCGTGGGCCACCACTGGGGCCGGGGGCCGCATGCCGGGCGGGCCCTCCAGAGAAGGACACAAACGTGTTTCGTAAGCCCAGGCACCAATGGGAATGGACCAAAGAGTTTCAGGGAAACTCCAGTATATTCCAGAGTTAGATCTAAGCTCCAGGCACGCCTGAAGATGTGTTGCTACTCTGACGCCCCGAGTTTCTGTCCACACATTGCATGCACAGCGCCCCACACATTGGATACTGTTGTTCACGATAATTTCTCCCGTTTTCCAGAGCATTTAACATAGCTTGGAGGCGTAAGATGGCTCCGTTTTTAATAACACAGAAACATTTGAGCATTGTATTTCTCGCATCCCTTCTCGTGAGCGCTTAGACCTTTTTCTATTTTAGTCGCATTTTGTTTTGGAATTTTGCTTTTGTATGAACACTCAGCAGAAAAGTACTTACTTCTTGCCAGTTATCTATTAACCAAAACCTTTGATTTGTAGTTTTAAAGATTAACCCTCAAAGTTCTCTTCATAACTGCCTTGACATTTTGGGTTGTTCTGTTCTGTTAATTTTCTTTTGCTTTTTTGTGTTTTTTGTTTGTTTTTACTTTTGCATTTAAGACCATTAAATTTGATTTTGTTTTGCTCGAATTTTGTTTTGTTTTTTATTTTACCTTTTCTTTCTTTTTGGCTAGGGAAGGTGCAGGCGGCCCAGCATTCAGGGAGGAGTCGTAAGATCTTAAGAAACCAATACTTGCCTCAAGCAAAAGCATTTCTGAATATGTGACGCAGGAATGTGCAGTTACAGGCTGGTGGCTTTTAAACCGGGAGCCCGAAGGAAGGGTGAAAGAGAAAGCCTGTGAAATAGGCAGGGCCAGATCGCCCAAAACTCCTCAGGACTGGGATCTGGCGTTTATAAATAACTAGTATACAGAGAGAATCACAAACAGGATAACTTAGTACCAGCAGTTTTTAACCTTGACGTGAGACTAAAACGTGACCGTAGGCTGTTTTTTAGTTATTGCTCTCATGAGATGACGGCTATATTTATCTGTTTATTTATACCGATCTATTTATTTATTTATTTATTGAAGTGGGAAATGGAGCAATAGGCAGGCACCACCGTCCCCAGAGCAGGTCAGCCTCTCCAGAGGCCCCTGGACAACTGAGGATGCCCATCCCCTCCCCTTTCCCTGATCTTTTACCGAGGGGCTGTGTGCGCGATCCTTGCAAATTGATGATGTTGCCATCTGTACCCAGGCCACGTCTCATAAAAGTCGGCCTGGTGCCAGAGAGGACCTCCTTTCTCCCACAGAATCCCAGATCCTCAGGAAAAGCCAAAACCGAGGCCCATTTGCCCAGATTCGACACAAAAGAGGGTCCCTGCTCTGTTGCCGGAGAGCAGTCTCCACCCTGGGACCAGAATGTTTTCCTGGAAAAAGAAGCCTTTCAGGTTTCCCCGGGCCAACATCTTCAGATGGAAGGTGGGAGCCAACACCTTCTGATGGAAGGCTGGATTCCCGCTTCTGAAACTCCCCTTGGAGTCTCACTGCCATACATGCCCGTAGCTAGCATTCAACAGAGAACTCTGTCTTAAGCTTCAACTGTGAAAATGATGATGGGCTTGTAGCCAGCACCTCAGCTTCTTTCCTCACCCCCTTTTATCTGAATCCTATCAGTTGTTCTGATGCTGGGACAGGTGAGAAGAAACTGTGAAGTGTATGAGCCTTTGAGAGTTCCCTGAAGTTTCTCAGTTCAGGAACATTCTCATTGTCTGTGGTCTCCACTGTTTGAACAGCCTTCTAGCTAAAAAATTCCAATGCCTTTATTTGGGAGTCTTAACTTGCAAGCTTGTGGAAGGATTTAGCTTTTGAACTGTCACTCCTGAAAAGCAATCTCCGTTCCCATCAAGGTTCTAGTTGCCGGCCCTGTGCCCTCAAAGTTCATTACATCTTGCCAAGGCCTGTTTGCAAAGGGGAGATCCCTTTTCTTAAAAAAGGCACAACTCAAAAGAAACCATTTCTTTAAAAATTTTACGTAGATGAGTCGTATTTATATTTAACAAAAATGAGTGCTCTCCTTTTATTTGGGAATTTCGATGAAAAAGTGTTCAGAGTAGATAATGTTCATTTATCAAAAATCTGGTTTGGGAAATACCAAAGAGGCTTTGATTGAATTCCCTTTTGACCTGTGTGTAACTTCCTCTGGTAGGTAGACCCCAGGCAACTCCGAATTTGTGAACCTGCTTCCTGATGAATTCTCCCTTGTTCCCCCTTGGCTTTGCCATTATTTCGTTTTCAGTGTGATTTGCCAAGCCACAGTTTTCTGTGCTGGCTGTGCCTCTAGTCACAGCTCTGTGACTGATTCCCTCCCGGGTGCTGAGTCCTCTCCTTGGCCACTATCCTGCGTGAATATCCTGAAATTCATGGACTTCCTCAGGGGCCTGCCCGCAGGTGGTGCTGGGTGGATTCCACCACCTTCTCCTGGAAGGTGAACCTTTTCCTGGCCAAGGGCAGCTGCCTTAACCTCTGAGAGTCTGCGCTTGGCCTTAGTCCTGGAGACCCAGTCTCCAGGGACTGAATCGTGCTGCTGTCGGGAGCCAAGGCCGGCCCTTTGGAGCTGGCAGCCCAGCGGTCCCTGCTGGATCAGAGAAATAGAAGCACCCGAAGATGGTTAGTGGCAGTTCCTTGACCAGTTTGCTTCCAAACGAAGGCCATTTGTCCACCAGGCATTGAAAAGACATGACTTACCCAGTCCGGCATCGGACTTGAAAATCGAAATTGACATCACTCAGCTGTTACATTTCACATCCCATTCAGCCCGGTTTTATTTCCATGTGCTTTTCGCAGCCTTCCTGTGTTGGATGAAAGAGAATAAGAATTCAGCTGACAGGAGGCCTCTATCGTCTGTCCCTCCACCCCTCCCTCCACCTCAATCCCCTCCCATCTTCCCCAGACCTACCTCACCTACTAGGACCTGAGGCAGCTTAGCAGAGACCCCTGGGGTTCAGCAGACTCTGGGGGTCAGGGAGTCCTGTCCCCAAACTTCCCAAGACAGCCCTGAAGTCACAAGTGCTGTTTTTTTTGAGTGGCATTGGCAATTGGCATGTAACGATGGCAGTAGAATCTGAATCTCGGATCCCAGGCAGGGTTCACGTTTCCAAACCTTTTGATTTCCCCTGACTTCTAATGGCCGGATCCTGTTTTTCTACCTTTCAGTGACACCATTCAGGTTTTTTTCTTGGCCATTTAAAAAAAGCAATTTTTTTTTTTTCCTCGCTTGTAAGTCACCGCCAGTACGTAAGTTTGGCTAACGGAGACTTTGACAGGACTGGATTTTTCTTCCACTAGAAGAGAAGGCTTTTCCGTTGGTTTGGGGCCACCTCTTTGACCATGACCATGTGATGTTCCGTTTACAGTGACTTGCTTTGGGGGAGGGGAGGCTCTCTTAACCGATTCCCATGTTGTACAGTAGATGGTTAGACCTTTTGTATATTAGTGTGTTTTAAGTTATTGATTTGTTTTATATAAAATAATTTATTTTTCAGGTGCCATTTTTCATTTTAACTTTGTTTTTACATGGGTTTGTTTTCAATAAAGTCTGACACTGGTGTCCAAAAGTCAACAACAAAATGAATCCCATTGTGTTCTTTTGAAGATGCTTATGTAACTTTTAAGTTTTTTAAATTATTTTCAGAAAAAAAAAAAAAAGAAAGAAAAGCCCTCACCGGTTTTCCATCAGCCCATTGCCTTTTTATTTTTATTTTTAATCCTTGTGAATAAATGTTCTTTAGTGTTTTAGGAGGAAAAAGCAAACCTAGATTTTGATAACCCAGAAGACTTCAGATTAATAAAGAAACTTTGAAAGAAGACCATTTTTCAAAATTTTAGTGAAGTGTGAATATTTTTTGTCAATGGCTTTCTCAAAGAGAATGAAACTTTTGCACCATTTTCAGAGTTTTTATAGAGATGCCAAATTGATATATTTACATGTAATGGAAACATGAAAAAGTTTTATTAAACAATTGTTCATAGCTGTGTAGACATTTTAATTCAGTTTCCAAAGCTCTCAAAAAAGCGTATTTTTGAAGTACGGAGTGATGCGGTTTGGGGCGTGGCTTACAGTTCCAAACGACTCAATTGTCCGGATACTCAGTTCTCTCTGCAGGTATCAGGTTCGTGTTAAACGCTGTATGTTAACTGTGACTGGAATTCTGTGATATTTTGGTAATAAATGAAGTGGGATCATTGAGATGTGCTGGTGTAGGGGTGATGGTGTGTCACTTGTGAGCAGCCCACAGCCCAGTAATAGAGTGCTAGGGGATGGGGACCTCCTCCCTCCAAGGTAAGCCTGGGCCAGGCCCCGGGAGCCCACGAGGGGACACCCAGTTCGGGTGTGCCCTGTGCTGGCTCACCCACGGCCCTTCAGCTCCCACCCAGATGCCCCTCTTCTCCAGGTTCACAGGTCAGTGGGCCCACTGAGTGGCCCCTGGATATGGCCCCCCTCCGTCTGCTTCCCACACCAGTGCTCCCTGAACAGTGACCCAGGGATCCAGTCTCTTCCCCCGTCTGTATGTGGAACCATAGTCACTCCCGAGCCCTGGGACCGTCCTGAGTGTCCCCTCCGTGAGACTGATCTCCTTTGGGATGGGAATGGTTAGGGGTCTCAAGGTCAGAGAGTCCAGGTTCAAATCCTGGCTCTGACACCACTCCCCAGCGTGCGACCCGGGGGAAAGTCTCTGGCTCTCTGAGTCTCCGCTCTACCCTCTGTGAAATGGGTCCACGCTGCCCATCCCCTCCAGATCCTCAGGAAAATGAGATCAAGTAGGAATGGTGACAGACTACCAAGACTCCGCCAAGGACTGGATGGTCGCGCCCAGCACCCAGAGAGTTGAGCTCACATAGTCCCACGGGAGGGCCTCTCGGAAAGCATTTACGGAGCCCATTTTCAAGTTGCTAGTTTCTCTATTGCTTGTGTGTCCTGTGGGTCTGCGTTCACCATCTTCTCTTCCAGACGTGACTGATCCCTCGGCTTCCGGGAAAACTCCGTGTTATCCGACACCACCTGGGGCCAAAGGGCCAGGGCTGTGCTCCAGCCAGAGCCCTGACAGTGCTCAGGGCTGTCCCTCAGGTGTTCAGAGCCCAGGGGCTGACAGCTGGGGCTCCAGGGGCCTCTGGGCAGCTCCCACTGGCTCAGGCTAGTGGATCTCCTGACCGCCCAACCTGTGAACCCAGGAGAAGGGGTCTGGGTGTCTGCGCCTCCCAAACTTAAGAATGCATCTGCCTCCCACAGGGGAGCATCGTTTCAAAGCAGATTCAGCTTCTGCAGGTCTGGTGTGGGCCTGGGAATCTGCATTTCTTTCTTTTCTTTCTCTTCTATCTCTTCTATCTTTCTCTTTTCTCTCTTTTCTTTTTCTTTTTTTTTTTTTTTTTTTTTTTTCCTTTTCTTAAGACAGAGTCTCGCTCTCTTGCCCAGGCTGCACTGCGGCAATCTCGGCTCACTACAACCTCCGCCTTCTGGGTTCAAGCAATTCTCCTGCTTCAGCCACCCGAACAACTGGGATCACAGGCGCCCGCCACCATGCCCGGCTAATTTTTGTATTTTTAGTAGAGATGGGGTTTCACCATGTTGGCCAGGCTGGTCTCAAACTCCTGACCTCAGGTGATCCACCCGCCTCAGCCTCCCAAAGTGCTGGGAGTACAGGCATGAGCCACGGCGCCTGGCCTGAGAACCTGTATTTCTCCTGGGTGACGCCAGTGTCAGAGACTCACCTCGAGAAGCAAGAAGTTTAGAGGAGTCCCCTATGTAGGACGAACCTTAATTAAACCTGACAGCCCCCATCTCCACCTCTGCTCCAGGGATGGCTTCCATCCCCACCTCACCCCAGAATTCAGAGCCAGAGAGGCCCAGCCCCAAGCGAGGCCCCCGTGCATGGCAGGCGACACTCAGGTTCCACCAGACCTCTCCAGACCTCCGCCTCTCGTGGGGGCTATTTCCATTGCTCCCTTCAAGGGCAAGGGTCTGAGGCCTGCATCCTTTTTCCCTTGGGCTTCGTGTGTGTGTGTGTTTCAACCTCAGTAATTTCTTAGCACAATTTAAAAGGATTTCTGAAAGAGAAGGAGAAACTGACACCTGTGTTATCCGGAGAACCACGGTTTGTGTTTTGTAATACGAGTCCTGACATGAGAGTGTTTTCACCGGGGGGCAAGGGGCGGGGAGAGCGTGGGTTCCCTCCCACCTCAGGGGGCGAGGGGCGAGGGGCGAGAGAGAGCGTGGGTTCCCTCCCACCTCAGTGTCCTTAGAGCCTGAGGAGTTCTCAACAACCTGTCCTGAGAACTGGTACGAGGAGGGAGGATCGCCTGAGATCAGGAGTTCAAAACCAGCCTGGGCAACATCATGAGAGTCTATCTCTACAAAACATGTAAAAATGAGACCGGGCACGATGGTTCACGCCTGTAATCCCAGCACTTTGGGAGGCTGAGGTGGGTGGATCAAAAATGAGCTGGGCATGGTGGTGTGTGCCTGTAATCCCAGCTACTCGGAAGACTGAGGCAGAAGAATTGCTTAAACCTGGGAGGTGGAGGGTGCAGAGAGCCCAGATCATGTCACTGCACTTCAGCTTAGGTGACAAAGCAAGATGCTATTTAAAAAAAAACAAAAAACAAAAAAAAAAAAGCCAAGCACAGTGGCTCACGCCTATAATCCCAGCACTTTGGGAGGCTGAGGTGGGCAGATCACCTGAGGTCAGGAGTTCAAGACCAGCCTGGCCAACATAGTGAAACCCCGTCTCTACTAAAAATACAAAAATTAGCCGAGCGTGGTGGCAGGCGCCTGTAATCCCAGCTACTCGGGAGACTGAGGCAGGAGAATCACTTGAACTCGGGAGGCAGAGGTTGCAGTGAGTCAAGTTCACGCTATTGCACTCTAGCCTGGGCAACAAGAACGAGACTCCATTTCAAAAGAAAAAAAAAGACCGGGAGTGGTGACATGCACCTGTATTCCCAGCTACTTGGGAGGCTAAGGTAACAGGATCACTTGAGCCCAAGAGTTCGAGGCTGCAGTGAGCTATAAAAGAAAAAAAAGAAAGGAAAAGAAAAATGTGCAGGGCCTGTTGGTCAAAGATGACTTAATTTCAAAATGGTTGCTGGGCATGGTGGCTCACACCTGTAATCCCAGCACTTTGGGAGGCCAACGCAGGTGGATCACGAGGTCAGGAGTTCAAGACCAGCCTGACCAACATGGTGAAACCCCATCTCTACTAAAAATACAACCATTAGCCACGCGTGGTGGTGGATGCCTGTAATCCCAGCTACTCGGGAGGCTGAGGCAGGAGAATCACTTGAACACAAGAGGCAGAGGTTGCAGTGAGCCGAGATTGCGCCACTGCACTCCGGCCCGGGCAAAACTCCGTCTCAAAAAAAAAAAAAAGGAATTTCAAAATGGCAACAGAAAGCATTAACCCAAGGGGGGGAGCCCTTGAGCACCTGCCAACCTCCTCTCACTCCCTCCGCCTCCTGGGCAGCCCGCTCCCTCCGCCCCCACCCGGGGTCCCTCCTGGCAGCTGCTGAAGGCCCTGGCTGGGAAATTCTCTCCCAGATACCTGAGGCAATCGAGTCTCCGCTCAGAACTTTTCAGTTCATCTTAGGACTTCTTGTAGACCGTGGCCTTTCACCTTCATTGCAAGGATGGCATTTTGTCTGTGTGGTTTTCTCACGGTGAGGGATGTTAATGCTGGGGGATGGTGGGGGAAGAGGAAGAGGAGGAAAGGGAGGAGGGGGAGGAGAGGAAGGAGAGAGGAGGGGGAGGAGAGAAGGGGAGGAGAAGCAGGAAGAAGGAGAGGGAGGAGCGGGATGAGAGGAAGGAGAAGAGGGGGAGGAGAGGGAGAAAGGGGAGGAGGAGAGAGAGGAGAGGGAGGAGGAGAGGGAGGAGGGGGAAGAGGAGGGAGGGAGGAGGAGGAGGAGAGTGAGGAGGAGGTGGAGGAGGACAGGTAGGAGGAATGGAATGGCAGCCAGCCCAGGACCTGTGGAATGAGTGGGGCCTGGGTAAGGAGAGGAAATTGCAGCTGAGAGAGCCAGCGCGTGGAGGGAGGAAAGGGAGCAGGCCTGGATAAGGCTGAATCAGGCTCCTTTCCAGTTGATGGAACCCAGGATAAGAGACTGGGGGAAGGGTGCACCTAGGAAGGGGCAGTTAACAAGGGGATTTGTGACAGGACAGGCCCCAGTGCCAGTTTCTATCAAGTCAAGCCTCATGGAGACAGGCCTGTGGGTCCTCAGCGAAAGCCACGCATCCCCCAACCCACAGCATGTGGCCGGCCACTGGCCAGCGTCAAAGAGCTGGGGAAGTCGAGACCGTGGAAATAGCCTGTGATGGACCTGGGACCTCTCAGGAGGGATGCCCGAACCCCCCGGCCGCCCAGTAGGGCCGAGGGCCTCTGGAAAGTCTGGAATCCAGGCAGGAGGAAATGATGCCTTGGCCACAGCCAGTTTTGAATTTTTTTTTTTTTTTTTTTTTTGAGACGGAGTCTTGCTCTGCCGCCCAGGCTGGAGTGCAGTGGCCGGATCTCAGCTCACTGCAAGCTCCGCCTCCCAGGTTTACGCCATTCTCCTGCCTCAGCCTCCCGAGTAGCTGGGACTACAGGCGCCCGCCACCTCGCCCAGCTAGTTTTTTGTATTTTTTAGTAGAGACGGGGTTTCACCGTGTTAGCCAGGATGGTCTCGATCTCCTGACCTCGTGATCCGCCCGTCTCGGCCTCCCAAAGTGCTGGGATTACAGGCTTGAGCCACTGTGCCTGGCCAGTTTTGAATTTTTTTAGAGACAGTGTCTCACACTGTGTCACCCAGGCTAGAGTGGACATCATCATAGCTCACTGCAGCCTTGCCATCCCAGGCTCAAGCGATCCTCCTACCTCAGCCTCCCGAGTACATGGGATTACAGGTACATGCCACTACACCCTGCTATTTATTTTATTAATTGTATTTTAATTCTTTTTTTCTTTTTCTTTTTCTTTTTCTTTCTTCTTTTTTTTTTTTTTTTTTGGCACAGAGTCTCACTCTGTCGCCCAGGCTGGAGTATAGTGTTGCAAACTTGGCTCACTGCAACCTCCGCCTCCCGGGTTCAAGCAATTCTCTGCCTCAGCCTCCTGAGTAGCTGGGACCACAGGCACCCGCCACCATGCCCAGCTAATCTTTGTATTTTTAGTAGAGACGGGATTTCACCATCTTGGCCAGGCTGGTCTTGAACTCCTGACCTCAGGTGATCCACCTGCCTCGGCCTCCCAAAGTGCTGGGATTACAAGCATGAGCCACCGTGCCCGGCTTCTATTTTAATTTTTGAGACAGGGTCTCCCTTTGTCGCCCAGGCTGGAGTGTGGTGGTACAATCACAGCTCACTGCAGCCTCGAACGCCTGGGCTCAATCACTCCTCCCACTTCAGCTTCCCGAGTAGCTGGGACCACAGGCATGTGCCACCTTGTGCAGCTGACAGATTCTCTTTTACATGCTAGCTGTATGGCCCTGGGCAACCCCCTTCAGCTCTGGAAGGCTTAGGCGTGTACCGCTTTGGTATAAGAGAGCTAATGATAGCCCCTGCCTCCCAGGGTTGCTGGGTTGGTGTTAAATAAGATACGGCCTCCGATGGCCAGGCAGACACTTTGGCACAGAGCAGACAGGCACTAGTGCCAGCAGCTATAATTATACCTCGAGAAGGAGAACCGGAGATGGAGGAGTCCGCTGGGTAGAAGGTACAGAAGTGAAAAGGAAGCCAGACAGAAGGCAGACAGATGGCAGAGGCCTGCAGGCAGCAGCCACTGCGAGTGGGTGGAGGCCGGGAGCCAGAGGGAAGAGGCTGAGGGGCACCTGGATTGGTTTGCTCGGCCTGCAGGTAACAGAGCACTCAGATCCCGTGGCTCCAGCAGTAGAAATGCATTGTCTCACAGTCCTGGAAGCTAGAAGTTTGAAGTCAAGGTGACAGGAGGGTCCCTTTCTTCTGAGGCCTGTCTCCTTGGCTGGCAGATGGCCATCTTCTTGTGTCTTCCCACAGTCATTCCTCTGTGTGTATCTGTGTCCTAATCTCCGCTTCGTTTTTTGCGGGGTCAGGGGGGACAAAGTCTCACTCTATCGCCCAAGCTAGAGTGTAGTGGTGCGATCTTGGCTCACTGCAACCTCCACCTCTCAGGTTCAAGTGATTCTCCTGCCTCAGCCTCCAGAATAGCTAGGACCACAGGCACACGCCACTACGCCCGGCTAATTTTTGTATTGTTAGCAGAGATGGGGTTTCACTATGTTGGCCAGGCTGGTCTTGAACTCCTGACCTTGTGATCCACCCACCTCGGCCTCCCAAAGTGCTGGGATTACAAGCTTGAGCCACTGCACCCGGCCTATTTCTGCTTCTTTTGTTTGTTTGTTTGTTTTTGAGACAGAGTTTTCCTCTTGTTGCCCAGGCTGGAGTGCAATGGCTCGATCTCAGCTCACTGCAACCTGCGCCTCCGGGTCCAAGCGATTCTCCTGCCTCAGCCTCCCGAGTAGCTGGGATTACAGGTGTGTGCCAGCACGCCCAGCTAATTGTGTATTTTTAGTAGAGACAGGGTTTCTCCATGTTGGTCAGGCTGGTCTCAAACTCCCGACCTCAGGTGATCCTTCTGCCTCGGCCTTCCAAAGTGCTGAGATTACAGATGTGAGCCACCGCGCCCAGCCCAATCTCTGCTTCTTATAAGGACACCAGTTGTGCTGGATTAGGGCCCATACCCTAATAACCTAATTGTAATTTATTTATTTATACTTTTTTTATTTTTTATTTTTTATTTTTTTTGAGACAGAGTCTCGCTCTGTTGCCCAGGCTGGAGTGCAGTGGCGCCATCTCCGCTCACTGCAAGCTCCGCCTCCTGGGTTCTCGCCATTCTCCTGCCTCAGCCTCCCGAGTAGCTGGGACTACAGGCACCCGCCACCACACCCGGCTAATTTTTTGTATTTTTAGTACAGACAGGGTTTCACCATGTTAGCCAGGATGGTCTAAATCTCCTGACCTCGTGATTCGCCCGCCTCAGCTTCCTAAAGTGCTGGGATTACAGGCGTGAACCACCGCGCCCAGCCTATTTTTGTTTTTTGAGACGGAGTCTCTCGTTGCTGAGGCTGGAGTGCAGTGGTGCGATCTAAGCTTACTGCAACCTCCGCTTCCCAGGTTCAAGTGATTCTACTGCCTCAGCCTCCGGAGTAGCTGGGACTACAGACACCCGCCACCACGCCTGGCTAATTTCTGTATTTTTAGTAGAGAAACGTTTTCACCACGTTGGCCAGGCTGGCCTTTAACTCCTGACATCAAGCGATCTGTCCACCTCAGCCTCCCAAAGTGCTGGGATTACAGGTGAGAGCGACCACACCCGGCCCCATTGTACTTTAGTTACCTGGAGTGCAGTGGCGCAATCACTGCAGCCTCTCACTTCTGGTCTCAAGCAATCCTCCCGCCTCAGCCTCCGCGGTAGCTGGGACCACAGCCACTCTCTACCTACACCTGGCTAATTTTTTTTTTTTTTTTTTTTTTTGTAGAGATGAGGTTTCACCATGTTGCCCAGGCTGTTCTCGAACTCCTGAGCTAAGCCTCCCAAAGTACTAGGATTACAGGTGTGAGCCACCATATGTACCCTGTCTATTTTTAATTTTTGTGGGTGCATAGTAGGTATATATACTTATGGTCTACAGGACATATGTTGATACAGGCATGTGATGCAGAATAATCACAGAACAGTAGCTGGGTGCAGTGACTCACGCCTATAGTCTCAGCACTTTGGGAGGTCAAGGTGGGTGGATCACCCGAGGTCAGGAGTTCAGGACCAGCCTGACCAACATGGTGAAACCCCATCTCTACTAAAAATTCGAAAATTAGCCGGGTGTGGTAGTGGGTGCCTGTAATCCCAGTTACTCAGGAGGCTGAGGCAGGAGAATCGCTGGAACCCAGGGGGGAAGGAGGTAGCAGTGAGCCGAGATCATGCCACTGCACTCCAGCCTGGGCAACAGAATGAGGCTCGGTGTCAACGACAAAACAAAAACAAAAATTTTGCTGAGAGAGTAGATCTCACATTAAGTGTACTTTGGTTTTTTTGTTTTTGTTTAAGACGGGGCTCCCCAGCCCCTCGGCCATGAACTGGTACCTGTCTGCGGCCTGTGAGGAACTGGGCCACAGAGCAGGAGATGAGCAAGCAAGCAGCAAAGCTTCATCTGTATTTACAGCCACTCCCCATCACTTGAGGCTCCTGTAAGATCAGCAGCGGCATTAGATTCTCATAGGAGTGCAAACTGTTAGGAATAACACTTCAAATTGTAAGGAAATTGAACACTTGAACAAAGGATTTTTAACAAAGTAATTTTATTTTTGTGCAGAGGGGTTTTTGGCCAGTTGTTATGAGTATACTTGAACAAAGGGGGCACGAGAGCCTTTATTTTTGACGCAAGTTTTGTTTTTGTATCCTTTTTTTATTGGCCAGGGTCGGGTTGTATAATTTAAACTAATTTTGGTTGGCTAAACATTTGATCTTTTTTAGATAAGGTGGGCACGTAAAACAAAGTGGAGAGGAAAGGGGAAGGGGTGTCTGCAATAAGCTAGAAATTTAGTTTTAGTTTTTTTTTTTTTTAAATAAGGAAAGGCATGTGAGCTGGTACTGATAACGCCTGGTACTGTGGCGTGCCTGGGCATCTAACAAAGGAAAAAAGGAAAAAAAGGAGAAAAAGGAAAAAGGGGGGTGGGGTACCATGAATTAAAGAATAAAAGATCAATCAGATTATTTGAAGAGAAACCTTATCAAATCCCACAAAACCCTATTGTGACCTGCACATGCAGGGATCTAGGTTGTGAGCTCCCTGTTATCTGTCACTGTCTCCCATCACCCCCAGATGGAACCATCGAGTTGCAGGAAAACTGAAAGATTCTTGTAATCGGTTCGACCCCAAAAGCGCGCCAACAGTCAACACGAGGCAGTGTGAAGATTTTTTTTTTTTGAGGCAGAGTCTCGCTGTGTCGCCCAGGCTGTTGCAGTGGCGCTATCTCAACAATATGCTGTATCAATGAGCACCTGGGGGCAGGCGAGCTGAGGCCTAAAATGGCGTCAGTACCAGATGACGACGGGGCAGGGGTTTTATGGTCTCCCGTAAACAGCAAGTGCCCCAGTATCTTCTATGTGGTACCCGGATGGCCTCCGTCTCCATCTTCAGGGATAGGTGTCTTCCAGCCAGGCTCCCTTCCTATTGCTGCAGTCTTGCTGGCACCCGCTGCTGGTGCAGCTGGCCTTGCACCTTGTGACTGGGCCCGAGAAAGGAGGAGTTCCTCCTCCCTTCAAGCTTTCAGGCCCTGGGGAGAATCTTTCAAACACAAGCTCAGGGCTCGCCCTAGATTCTACATGATGGTGAGTTGTATAATTATCACATACTACAATGTGATAATAAAGTACATCTGTGGAAAAATTTTCTTCCACAAAACCGTTCCCTGATGCCAAAGTAGTTAGGGATTTGGTTTAAAAGATGGGGTCTCAATATCCTATTTACCATGATATACCATGTCAGGAATTGGTGGGGTTCTTGGTCAATACTGACTTCAAGAAGTAAATTGCAGACCCTCACGCTCAGTGTTACAGTTCTTAAACATAATGTGTCCAGAGTTTGTTCCTTCAGATGCGTCCGCAATTCGTTCCTTGTGGTGAGTTCATGATCTTGCTGCCTTCAGGACTGAAGCCGCAGACCCTCATGGTGAGTGTGACAGCTCTATAAAAGCGGCACGTCTGGAACTGTTTGTTCTTCCTAGCGTGTTTGTAGCCTCGTGAGCTTCACGTGTGAAGCTACAGACCTTGAGGGTATTATAGCTCATAAAAACACCATGGACCCAAAATACAAACACCAGAAAGATCTGTTATAAAGAGTGAAAAAAACTAAACCTCCACAAAGCAAGAGAAACCCCAACCAGGTCACTACTGGTGGTTCCACAGCCTGCTTTTATTCCCTTGTTGGACCCCACCCATATCCTGCTGATTGGTCCATTTTACAGAGAGCTGATTGGTCCATTTTACAGAGCGCTGATTGGTGCATTTTGACAGAGTGCTGACTGGTGTATTTACAATCCCTGAGCCAGACACAGAGTGCTGATTGGTGCATTTACAATCCTTTAGCTAGATACAAAAGTTCTCCAAGTCCCCCACTGGATTAGCTAGACACAGAGCACTGATTGGTGCATTTACAAACCGTGAGCGAGACACAGGGTGCTGTTTGGTGCGTTCACAATCCCTGAGCTATACACAAAGTGCTGATTGGTGCATTTACAGTCCTCCAGCTAGACAATAAAAGTTTTCCAAGTCCCCACCAGATTAGCTAGATACAGAGTGCTGATTGGTGCATCTGCAAACCTCGAGCTAGACACAGAGTGCTAATTGGTGCATTTACAATCCTCCAGCTAGACATAAAAGTTTTCCAAGTCCCCACCAGATTAGCTAGATATAGAGTGCTGATTGGTGCATCTGCAAACCTCGAGCTAGACACAGAGTGCTGATTGGTGCATATACAATCCTCCAGCTAGACATAAAAGTTCTCCAAGTCCCCACCCAACTCAGGAGCCCAGCTGGCTTGGGCTAGTGGATACCTGGCTGGAACCACGGGGTGGAGCTGCCCGTCAGCCTAGCGCCGCCCGTCAGTCTAGCGCCGCCTGCCGGCGCTCCTCAGCCATTAGGGGGTCCATGGGACCAGGCGCCAGGGCACAGGGGGCGGCGCCCGTCGACGAGGCTCAGGCCGCGCGGGAGCCCACCGCAGGGCGGGGGACTCGCGGATGGCGGGCTGCAGGTCTTGAGCCCTGCCCCGCGGGGAGGTGGCTGAGGCCCCGCGAGAATTCGAGCACGGCGTGGGTGGGCCGGCAGTGCTAGGGGACCTGGCACACCCTGCGCAGCTGCTGGCCCGGGTGCTAAGCCCCTCACTGCCCGGGACCGGTGGCGCCGGCGGGCCGCTCCGAGTGCGGGGCCTGCAGAGCCCGCGACCACCTGGAACTCGCGCTGGCCCGCGAGCGCCGTGCGCAGCCCGGGTTCCTGCCCGCGCTTCTCCCTCCACACCTCCGGGCAAGCAGAGGGAGCCGGCCAGCCCAGAAAGGGGCTCCCACAGTGCAGCGGCAGGCTGAAGGGCTCCTCAAGCATGGCCAGAGCGGACGCCGAGGCCGAGGAGGCGCTAAGAGCGGGCGAGGGCCGCCAGCACGTTGTCACCTCTCAATATGATTTTTTTTTTTTTTTTTTTTTTTTTCGACAGAATCTCACTCTGTCACCCAGACAGCGTGCTGGGATTACAGGTGTGAGCTACTGCGCCTGGCCATTTTAGCAAAATTTTTAAGTGCCCGGGATAATATTGGTAACTACAGGCAAGTTTTTTGTTTCTTTTGTTTTTTTTTTTTTTTTTTTTTTTGAGACAGAGTCTTGCTCTGTCACCCAGGCTGGAGTGTAGTGGCGCGATCTCGGCTCACTGCAAGCTCCGCCTCTTGGGTTCCTGCCACCATTCTCCTGCCTCAGCCTCCCTAGTAGCTGGGAATACAGGCGCCCGCCACCGTGCCCAGCTAATTTTTTTTTTTTTTTTTTTGTATTTTTAGTAGAGACAGGGTTTCAACATGTTAACCAGGATGGTCTCCATCTCCTGACCTCGTGATCCGCCTGCCTTGGCCTCCCAAAGTGCTGGGATTAGAGACTTGAGCCACCGCGCCCGACCAGGCAAGATGTTAATATAGGCAATGTGTAGAATGTTTCATCTTGCATATCTGAAACTTTTTTTTGAGACAGTCTCACTCTGTCGTCAGGCTGGAGTGCAGTGGCCCCATCTTGGCTCACTGCAACCTCCGCCTCCCGGGTTCAAGCGATTCTCCTGCCTCCGCCTCCCGAGTAGCTGGGACTGCAGGCGCGCGCCACCACGCCCGGCTAATTTTTGTATTTTTAGTAGAGTCGGGATTTCACCATGTTGGCCAGGATGGTCTCGATCTCTTGACCTTGTGATCCCCCTGCCTCGGCCTCCCACAGTGCTGGGATTACAGGCGTGAGCCACCGCACCTGCACATCTGAAACTTTACACCCATTAAACAGACTCAAAAAAAAAAAAAAAAAAAAAACACAGAAACAATCAACTCCTGGCCAGACACGGTGACTCACCCCTGTAATCCCGTACTTTGGGAGACTGAGGTGGGCTGATCACATGAGGCCAGCAGTTTTAGACCAGCCTGGGCAACGTGGTGAAACCCCATCTCTACAAAAAATATGAAAATTAGGCCAGTCACAGTGCTCATACCTGTAATCCCAGCACGTTGGGAGGCCAAGGCAGGAGGATCCCTTGAGTCCAGGAGTTCGAGATCAGCCTGGGAAACATGGTGAGACCCAGTTTCTACAAAAAAATACAAAAATTAGCCAGGCCAAAGTGGCATGTGCCCGTGGTCTCAGCTACTTGGGAGGCTGAGGCGGGAGGATTGCCTGAGCCCTAGAGGCAGAGGTTGCAGTGAGCCGAGATCAAGCCACTGCACTCCAGCCTTGTTGACAGAGTGATACCCAGTCTCCAAAATTAATTAAATTAAAAATTAATTGGGCTTTGGGGTACATACCTGTGGTCCCAGCTACTTGGGAGGCTGAGGCAGGAGGATCACTTGGCCCAGGAAGTTAAGGCTGCAGTGAGCTATGATCACACCACTGCACCTCCGCCTTGGTGACAGAGCAGGACTCTGTCCCTGAATATATATATATATATGGAAGAGACTTCTGCAGATTAAAGGTGACTAAGATATATGATAACCAAATGCAATAAGTGAAAGTACATTATATCCTAGATTTTTTATTTTTATTATTTTTAAACTATTTTATTTTATTTTATTTTATTTATTTATTTTTGAGACGAAGTCTTGCTCTGTCGCCCAGGCTGGGGTACAGTGGCGCGATTTCGGCTCACTGCAAGCTCTGCCTCCCAGGTTCACACCATTCTGCCTCAGCCTCCTGAGTAGCTGGGACTACAGGCTCCCACCACCACACCCAGCTAATTTTTGTATTTTTAGTGGAGACGGAGTTTCACCATGTTAGCCAGGATGGTCTCGATCTCCTGACCTCGTGATCCGACCGCCTTGGCCTCCCAAAGTGCTGAGATTACAGGCGTAAGCCACCATGCCTGGCCAATATTTAAAAAAAATGTTGAGATGGAGTCTCACTCTGTCGCCCAGGCTGGAGAGCAATGGCACGATCCTGGGTCACTGCAACCTTCACCTTCTGGGCTCAAGTGATTCTTCTGCCTCAGCCTCCCCAGTGGCTGGGTTACAGATGTGCACCACCATGCCCAGCTAATTTTTGTATTAGTTTTTCTTTTTTTTAGTAGAGATGGGGTTTCACCATGTTGGCCAGGCTGGTCTCGAACTCCTGACCACAGGCGATCCGCCCACCTCGGCCTCCCAGAATGCAGGGATTACAGGTGTGAGCCACCACATCCAGCCCTGTATACTATTGCAATTTTTTTGTAGCTTTGAAATTTTGCAAAATAAAAAGTTGGGGAAACAAAGCACCCTCCCTCCTTCCCATATGTTCTTCCAGCTGCCATCATTTCACCTTCTGTGCACAGTGAATATTCCTGGGAAGAGTCTGTGTCCTGTGTCCCTGTATTCTCAACCACCACTGTGCTGGTGAAATGTTTAATAACTGGCTCACCAGAGAAACAAACCAACCAAAGAGCTCGTGACTTGGAGCGTTTGCCAATTCCTGTGGTGTAAATACTCCCACCACTTGTGGCTGATCTGCTTGTAGCTGATTTCAAGCTATAAACATGGCATCATCAAACAGAATTGGTACACAATGCAGTGACTCACATAATATAGTATTTCCAGCACACAGACATCATATAGGTGAATAACTCCAAGATCAGCCAGGTGCAGTGGCTCGTGCCTGTAACCCCAGACACTTTGGGAGGCCGAGGTGGGAGGATTGAGTGAGCCCAGGAGTTTGAGACCAGACTAGGCAACATAGCAAGATTCCATCTCTACAAAAAGATTATTTATTTATTTACTTACTTATCTGAGACGGAGTCTCGCTCTGTCATTCAGGCTAGAATGCAGTGGTGCAATCTTGGCTCACTGCAACCTCTACCTCCCAGGTTCAAGCAATTCTCCTGCCTCAGCCTCTGGAGTAGCTGGGATTACAGGCATGTACCACCACATCCGGCTAATTTTTGTATTTTTAATAGAGACGGGGTTTCACCATATTGGCTGGGCTGGTCTCAAACTCCTGGCCTGAAGTGATCCACCCACCTCGGCCTCCCAAAGTGCTGGGATTATAGGCGTGAGCCACCGCGCTCAGCTTGTCTCTACAAAAAATTTTTAAAGTAGCCAGGCTCTGTGGCTTGCGCTGGTCATCCCAGCACTTTGGGAGGTCAAGGTGGGAGGATCACTTGAGCCCAGGAGTTCGAGACCAGCCTGTGCAACATAGAGAGACCCTGTCTCTACAAAAAAATACAAAAATCTGCTGGGCGTGATGGTGCATGTCTGCAGTCCCAGCTACTGGGGAGGCTGAGGCGGGAGGATCACTTGAGCCTGGAATGTCAAGGCTACAGTGAGCCGTGCTGGTGCCACTGCACTCCTGCCTGGGCAATAGAGTGAGATTCTGTCTCCAAACAAAAACAAAAACCCTCAAAAGCATAGATAATAGTAACATATAGCAGCATAATTAGGAAGTGATAAATTTTGTGTATTTATTACCTTTGTTCTAATATAATCTATTTGATGATAAGTTTATACAATTAATTGTTTACACATTGGCCGTGTTTAGCAAGAGGTTTTGAATTCTTGAAGATGTGCCAGCTGGCTCTTGTGAGTCAGTGCAAGCTGGCTCCAGCACGCGTCTGTAAAACCATCTCCACTCATTGAAATCTGCCTCCCAGGCCCACCACTCAACCAAAACCCCCCCTTGCTCATCTCACCAATGACCTCCATATTGCAAAATGCAAATGGCGGTGGCTACATTTCTGTTCTTGTCTTGCCTGAACTGTGTAGCACTCGCCTCTGCTGCTTCCATCTGCCTTCTCCAAGTTCCTCTAGATCGTCTTCCTTTTTTTTTTTCTTTGAGATGGAGTCTTGCTTTGTCACCCAGGCTGGAGTGCAGTGGTGCGATCTCAGCTCACTGCAACCTCTGCCTCTGGGGTCCAAGCAGTTCTCCTGCTTCAGCTTCCCAAGTAGTTGGGACTACAGGCGCCCGCCACCACAGCCAGCTAATTTTTTGTATTGTTAGTAGAGACGGGGTTCACCATGTTAGCGAGGATGGTCTTGATCCCCTGACCTCATGATTTGCCCACCTCAGTCTCCCACAGTGCTGGGATTACAGGCATGAGCCACCGTGCCCCGCCTTGAGACAGAGTTTCATGCTTGGTGCCCAGGCTGGAGTGCAATGGTGCGATCTTGGCTCACTGCAACCTCCATGTCCCAGGTTCAAGCGATTCTCCTGCCTCAGCTTCCTGGGTAGTTGGGATTATAGGCATGCACCACCATGCGCGGCTAATTTTGTATTTTTAGCAGAGATGGGGTTTCACCATGTTGGTCAGGCTGGTCTTGAACTCCTGACCGCAAGTGATCCATTGGCCCCGGCCTCCCAAAGTGCTGGGATTACAGGAGTGAGTCACTGTGGCCAGTCTCCCACTTCTTTTTGTTTTTGAGACGGAGTCTTGCTCTGTCGCCCAAGCTGGAGTGCAGTGGCAGGATCTCAGCTCACTGCACGCTGTGCCTCCCAGGTTCATGCCATTCTCCTGCCTCAGCCTCCCAAGTAGCTGGGACTACAGCCACCACGCCTGGCTAATTTTTTTGTATTTTTAGTAGGGACAGGGTTTCACCATGTTAGCCAAGATGGTCTCGATCTCTTGACCTCATGATCCGCCCACCTTGGCCTCCCAAAGTGCCCCCACCTTTTTTTGAGATAGAGTCTTGCTCTGTTGCCCAGGCTGGAGTGCAGTGGCGCAATCTTGGCTCACTGCAACCTCTGCCTCCCGGGTTCAAGTGAGTCATGCCTCAGCCTCCTGAGTAGCTAGGATTACAGGCGTGTGCCACCACGCCCAGCTAGTTTTTGTACTTTTTGTAGAGACGGGGTTTCTCAGTGTTGCCCAGGCTGGTCTCGAACTCCTGACCTCCAGTGATCCACCTGCCTTGACCTTCCAAAGTGCTGAGTTTACAGGCATGAGCCACTGCGCCTAGCCCACACCTGGCTAATTTTTGGATTTTTGGTAAAGACAGGGTTTTGCATTGTTCCCCAGGCTGGTCTGGAATTCCTGGGCTCAAGCAATCCACTTACCTCAGCCTCCCCAAGTGCTGAGAATACAGGCATGAGCCACTGCACCCAGCCCCCTCTAGGTCCTCTTTCTGTTGGACAGTCTTGCCCAGGCTCCTGGAAGGGCTCTTAATAAATAAAGTGTTTTTTAGAGATGGAGGTCTCGAGTGGGCATGGTGGCTCACGCCTGTAATGCCAGCACTGTGGGAGGCCAAGGCGGGAGGATCACCTGAGGTTGGGAGTTCGAGACCAGCCTGACCAACATGGAGAAACCCGGTCTCTACTAAAAACACAAAATTAGCTGGGCGTGGTGGCGCATGCCTGTAATCCCAGCTACTTGGGAGGCTGAGGCAGGAGAATCACTTGAACTCGGGAAGCAGAGGTTGCGGTGAGCCAAGATCACACCACTGCACTCCAGTCTGCGCAACAAGAGAGAAACTCCCATCTCAAAAAAAAAACAAAAAAAAAAAAACAGAGATGGAGGTCTCATGCTGTCACCCAGGGTGGAGTGCAGTCGCGTGATCATAGCTCACTGCAGCCTCCAACTGATGGGCTCAAGTGATCCTCCCACCTCAGCCTCCTGAGTAGCTGCGACTACAAGCACGTGCTACCACGCCAAGCTAATGTTTTGTATTTGTTGTAAAGATGAGGTCTCACTATGTTGCCCAGGCTGGTCTCAACTCTTGGGCTCAAGAGATCCTCCCGCCTCAGCATCCCAAAGTGCTGGGGATTATAGGCATGAGCCACTGGGCCCGGCCGAACTCCGTACTTTCAACCACAACTAAGAATCCATATTTCTAGCCCAGACCTTATTCTCAGCAACACACCTGTGTACACCAACTGCTTAGTTTGCTCCTCTTGGCATCACGACATCTCCAACAAAGCCACAGTGGAAACCCTCATCTCTTACTCCCACCTTGAGGGGGAGCTCCTGAGATGGAGAACACAGGTCTGTCCAGCCCAGAAGCCACGAATGCATGCCCTCCGGGGCCAAGCTGCCTCCCTTTGAAAGAATGAAGTCCCATAAACCCATATCACAGGTTAATAATGCAAAAGGACTGGGCGCGGTAGCTCACGCCTGTGATCCCAGTGACTCAGAGGCTGAGGCAGGAGGATCGCTTGAGCTTGGGAACTGGAGGCTGCCATGAGTTAGATTATGACACTGCACTCTAGCCTGGGTGACAGAGCAAGGCTCTGGCTCTTTAAAAAAAAAAAAAAAAAAAGGCTCCAATAAGGCAAACAGCAACAGCAACATACATTAACTCTCCTAGGGGACCAACCCTCCTCCTCATCACCGGATTGCATGGCCATGTTAAAATACCGCCACTTGGTGGCGTCATTCTTCGAATGGAAAATAGCATCTGGGATGCAGAAATGACAAAGACCTGGGCTGCTTCCGGTCAGAGAGTGTCAATTCACACTGAATCGAAATAGGGCTGGACCACACTCAGCCTGCTCTCAGTTTTCCCTTCTCATTCGGGGTCAAAACCAACAGGCGTCTTCCCAAAGCGCCGCACAAGAGTGGGGTCCTTCGCTTTCCTGGAGCAACTCACTTGCTGGTATCTCAGTCATTGTCAATCAATCAGTCATTGCAGGGACAGCCATAGACAATTACTCTCGAGCTAGTCCGCCGGTCAATCAGAATCCAATCAAATCCGTTCTTGTGGTCGGTGGATCCACGAGGCTGTAGCACCTGCCACCAGCGCCCGGCGCGTTCTGTAGCGGAATCACCTCAGGTGACGGAATCCACGCCTCTGGGCTCCGCCCCTTCGTAGTCGCGCCCAATCACAGATCTGACCCTCCCAGGAGGGTCCTTCCCCCGGCCCACAGCCAGTCACAGGCCCTGTCCTTCCAAAACATTGCCCTATCAGAGGCCAAGCTCTCTAGGAATTCCCTACCTTTTTAATGCCCCGCCCCTATGACGGACCCAATCGCAGGGCTCTCCCCCTCCGAAACCCCGCTCCCGGACCGGCTTGTCTCAGGTTTGCGCCACTCTAGGCTGAAGCGGCGGATGACGCAACCGGGCCGCGCCGCGAGAAGGTCACACGGTTCTCCAACATGGCGGCGGCGGCGGCGCTGCGGGGTGGCTGGTGCCGCTGTCCACGGGTGAGCGGCGGTGCGGTGCTGGCACGGCGGGCTTAGGGGTCTTCTGGGCCTTCGGCCACCAAGGCTTTCTTCTCAGGCCCTTGGCCCTCGCGACCCTTGCTTGGGCTCCGTAGAAAGCTTGGGATTGGATCGTTGGGTCAGCAGAGGCCAGGACAGGGGGCACAGAGCGTGGCCTGAGGGCGGGGACAGAGCTTACCGGGCAGGGGGCGGCGATGCGCGGAGCCTGGGAGGGAGCTGATCACCCTTCGCCCTCTGATCAGACTCCACGTGTACAGGAGAGTGAATGGTAGCCAGGGCAGCGGCGTCCCGTGGAAAAAAGTAGAGGGGAAGGCAAAAAAAACCGTGAACTTCACAGCTCTCGGTTAAATGCCGGGTCCGCTACCGAGAGCATTTCTTGTCTCGTTTCTTCTAACGTTCACTGGGGACGTGCGAGAGGTGGTTCACGCCCTGGCAGGCTCTTAGGTCCACAGGGCAGTGGGAGTCAAGACGTGTAAGGCGCACTCAGAAAGTAGTACTTCATATTGCTCGTGCTCTTCGTTTTTTCTTCTTTTTGTTTATTTATTTATTTATTTATTTGAGACGGAGTTTCGCTCTTGTCGCCCAGTCTGGAGTGCAATGGCGCGATCTCGGCTCACTGCAACTTCTGCCTCCCGGGTTCAAGCGATTCTCCTGCCTCAGCCTCAGGTGGATCACCTGAGGTCAGGAGTTCGAGATCAAGTGGCCAGCATGGTGAAATCCCGTCTCTACTAAAACCCCATCTCTACTAAAAATACAAAAAAAATTAACTGGGCATGGTGTCTCGCTCCTGTAATCCTAGCTACTCGGGAGGCTGAGGCAGGAGAATCGCTTGAACCCGGGAGGCGGAGGTTTCAGTGAGCCAAGATCATCCCACTTTACTCCAGCCTGGGTGACAGAGGGAGACTCCGTCTCAAAAAAAAAAAAAAAGTTATCCTCAAGTAAATGCAGGAGATGGTAGGCACCTGTGTAAGTTTGGGATGTTCCATGGGGTTTTCAGAGGTAGGAGGCAGAGAACAGAGAGAAAAACGGCCCAGGAAATGTGGAAATGGTGGAGAAGTTGTACCTGGTCTTTTGACATCAACACGCCAGGTTCAGGTGCCGAGTTGAACAGGACCTTCTCAGAGCTTTTTTTTTTCCCCCAGTTTTTTGTGGAGGCAGGGTCTTGCTATGTTGCCCAGGCTGGTCTCAAACTCCTGAGCTCAAATGATCCTCCCGCCTCAGCCTCCCAAAGTATCGGGATTATAGGCATGAGCCACCAGCTCAGTGCCTGCACAGAACTTAAAGTTCATCATTTGGTAGGAGAAT
Source organism: Chlorocebus sabaeus (assembly GCF_047675955.1). Lineage (NCBI taxonomy): Eukaryota > Metazoa > Chordata > Mammalia > Primates > Cercopithecidae > Chlorocebus > Chlorocebus sabaeus. The sequence continues at coordinate 54,707,548 of NC_132909.1, forward strand.
AAACTGCCTTTTACTTTTATTTGATTTTTTTTTTTTTCCTGAAACAGAGTCTTGCTCTGTCGCCCAGGCTGGAGTGCAGTGGCACAATCTCAGCTCACTGCACCCTCTGCCTCCCGGGTTTAAGCAATACTTCTGCCTCAGCCTCCCAAGTAGCTGAGACTACAGGTGTGTGCCACCACGCCCGGATAATTTTTGTATTTTTGGTACAGACGGGATTTCACCATGTTGGCCAGGCTGATCTCGAACTCCTGACTGGGTGATCCACCCGCCTCAGCCTCTGAACGTGTTGGGGTTACAGGCGTGAGCCACCACACCTGGCCAGCAGGTGCCTTTTACATGAGGTCAGCCAAGTCTTTGTCCAGAGTGACTCCCCTAAATTACTCTGTTTATAGCCCAACCCTTGAGGGGGACATTGTAGGTTTATTCCAGAGTTGTCCCTGGGGACATTATCAATGTTTGTGTCTGAAAATCCAGTTCTCTCATCTTTGGAGGCTGGCAGAAATGGGATGGGCTCGCAAGAGAAGACTGCTTGCCACTAGCATAGAAGCTTAGAGTGCCTACTTTCAGACTAAGAAATTAAATTGTACTGGTACATTTAGCCTTCTTCCCCGCCATGGGTTGGCATTTCCTGGGACCTATTTTCCCCTAGTTTCAGGGGCACGAGGATAGATGTAGGCCCTGGAGGTACACACAGAGCATTTTCTCTTTCCACCAGCTTCTACTTGCTTCTCAGACTTTGGGAAGATTCCAGAGTGCCCGACACGCATCAGGCATAAGATAAAAATTGGCCAATGAGGCCAGGTGCGGTGGCTCATGCCTGTAATCCCAGCACTTTGGAAGACTGGGGGAGGGGTGGATCACTTGGTCAGGAGTTCGAGACCAGCCTGGCCAACATGGCAAAAACCCTTCTCTCCTAAAAATACAAATATTAGCCAGGTGTGATGGTGCATACCTATAATTCCAGCTATTCAGGAGACTGAGGCAGGAGAATCGCTCGAACCCAGGAGGTAGAGGTTGCAGTGAGCCGAGATCGTATCACTGTACTCCAGCCTGGGCAACAGACTGAGACTCTGTCTCAAAAAAAAAAAAAAAAAAAAAAAAAATTGGCCAGTGAGTCGCAGGCGACCCCTGCTGTTTTGTGTGTGGTCTGCTTACTTCTTGGTCAGCCTCTTGTTAAGAGTGGATGTTTCTTGTCTCTTCCCCCAATTAGAGATGCCTCAGCAGTGGAATCCAATTCCTTTCCAGCCACAACCTACTGCACGGGTCAACCTATCAGATGCGCCGGCCGGGCGGAGAGCTGCCACTGGTGAGTGACTCAGGATGCTCAGGCCAGCAGACACAGGGGAGGCCTGAAAATTCCGATCCCATTGGCAGGAGGGAGGTTGTGGGGGCTGTGGAGGTGGCTCACACCATCTCAGTGGTGGGCCTTCTGTGTCTGGGGCCTTCTGAATGACAGATCCCAGCGTGCCTGGCCTTCTCGGTTGCAGAAACATTTGACCTGCCTCTTGCTTGTTGTCGTTAGGGGATAAGGTGCTGTCAGAATAGCCCGTTGTGTTGGCTCTAATGCTTGGAGGAGACCCTTGTATTGAACTGAATTCTGCTTCCCTGTGACCTCTGCCAGTGGGTGCCTCACCAAGCATGGCTATTTCCTTTCCTGGAAGATAGCCCTTTGATCATTGGTAGAGTCACTTCATCACACCCAGAACTCAGTTTACCCTGGTCACTCCTCTTCAACTGTGCTTCTGTTGGTGTCTCAGCATCATGAGGACAGAAGCCCAAAACCTGACTCCCTTCCCCAGATCGGTACATTTGGGCAGTGCGCACATTCTCTGTCTCTCTCTCTGCGTGCCCAGAGCCTCAGCTCAGCTGCCTCCTCGCAGGCAGCTACCTCCCTCTCCAGTCCTGTCCTGGGGCCATCGTGGGTGTGGGACAGGACCTGTGACTCTTTCCCTTACTTGTCCAGTCCCCTGCCACACACACACTCCCATGGTTTGTAGCCCAAGAGTCTCTGGTAGGGCTGCCATAAGGTTGTGTGATCCTGGATGGTCTTACTTAGAACTTGGGCTTCCCCTGGAGAAAGGCTAGCCAGGGTGGCATCTGAATGGGACTGCAGCCTGCTGACAGGAGGCCTGGCCACCTGTCCTGGGGAGCAGCACTGGGCTTTTTTTTTTTTTTTTTTTAAAGATAGGGTCTCACTCTGTGGCCCAGCCTGGGGTGCAGTGGCTCTATCACGGCTCACTGCAGCCTTGAACTCCTAGGCTTAAGTGATCCTCCCACCTCAGCCTCCTGAGTAGCTGGAACCACAGCTGTGTGACTCCACACCTGAGCACCAGGCTGGATGATGCTTTCTCTTGTAGCTTGACAGGAGCCAGGGAGGGGATCCCACTTGGAGCTGCTATACCCAACACAGCTGTGGAAAAGTTGACCACAGGTGGCCACTTCCCCCTGATTTGATTATCGTATGATCATTCATTAAACTGTTTCTCTGTTTTGTTTTGTTTTGTTTTGTTTTGTTTTGTTTTGTTTTTTGAAACAGAGTCTCACTCTGTCGCCCAGGCTGGAGTACAATGGCAAGATCTCAGTTCACTGCAACCTCCACCCCCAGGTTCAAGCAATTCTCCTGCCTCTGCCTCCTCAGTAGCTGGGACTACAGGCACTCACCACCACACCTGGCTAATTTTTATATTTTTAGTAGAGACAAGGTTTCACCATGTTGGCCAGGCTTGTCTTGGACTCTTGGCCTCAAGTGATCTGCCCACCTGGGCCTCCCAAAGTGCTGGGATTACTAGCGTGAAACACTGCGCCCAGCCTGCCTTTCTTTTCTTTTTTTTTTTTTTTTTGAGATGGAGTCTCATTCCGTCGCCCAGGCTGGAGTACAGTGGCGTGATCTCGGCTCACTGCAACCTCCGCCTCGCATGTTCAAGCGATTCTCCTGCCTCAGCCTCCCGAGTAGCTGGGATTACAGGCACCCACCACCACACCCGGCTAATCTTTGTATTTTTAGTAGAGACGAGGTTTCCCTATGTTGGTCAGGCTGGTTTGGAACTCCTGACCTCAAGTGATTCGCCCACCTTGGCCCCCCAAAGTGCTGAGATTACAGGCGTGAGTCACCGCACCCAGCCTTGATTTGCTTTTACAAGGCTTTATCTTTTTGAGCAGTTTTAAGTTTACAGAAAAATCGAACAGAATGTCCAAAGAGTTGCCATGCCCCTCCTCTCCCATCCAGCACACAGTTTTCTATTCTTCACCTCCTGCATTAGTGTGGCACATCTGTTACAATTAACTGGATGTTGATACATTATTATTAACAAACGCATAGTTGACTTTCTGGTTCCCTCTGGGTGGTGTAGGTTCTCTGTGTCGCCATGGTTACAGTATCATAATAGTAGTTTCACTGCCCTAAAATTTTTCTGTGTTCCCCCCACTCATCTCACCCTCTCCCTGCCAGCCCCTGGCAACCACTGATCTTTTACTGTCTCCAGAGTTTTACCTTTTCCAGAATGTTCTATAGTTGGAATCAGACAGTATGTAGCCTTTTCAGATGAGCTTCTTTCACTTACTGTGATATACATTTAAGGTTCTTCTATGTCTTTTCACAGCTTGAGAGCATATTTCTTGGTTTTTTAAAAAAAATTATTATTATTATTATTATTATTTATTTTTGAGATGGAATCTCGCTCTATCCCCCAGGCTGGAGTGCAGTAGCACGATCTTGGCTCACTGCAGGTTCCACCTCCTGGGTTCACGCCATTCTCCTGCCTCAGCCTCCCAAGTAGCTGGGACTACAGGTGCCCGCCACCACACCCGGCTAATTTTTTGTATTTTTAGTAGAGATGGGGTTTCACCGTCTTAGCCAGGATGGTCTCGATCTTCTGACCTCGTGATCCCCCCACCTCGGCCTCCCAAAGTGCTGGGATTACAGGCATGAGCCACCGCACCCAGTCTTTTATTTTATTTTATTTTATTTTATTTGAGATGGAGTCTCGCTCTGTCACCCAGACTGGAGTGTAGTGGCATAATCTTGGCTCACTGCAGCCTCTTCCTCCCAGGTTCAAGCAATTCTCGTGCCTCAGCCTTCTGAGTAGCTGGGACTAAAGGCACACACCACCATGCCCGGCTAACTTTTGCATTTTTAGTAGAGACGAGGTTTTACCATTTTGCCCAGGCTGGTCTCAAACTCCTTACCTCAGGTAATCTGCCCACCTCAGCCTCCCAAAGTACTGGGATTACAGGCGTGAACCATCGCGCCCAGACTGTTTTTTAAATAGGGTGCTATGTTGCCTAGGTTGATCTTAAACTCATGGCTTCAAGCAATCCTCCCTCCTCAGCCTCCTAAAGTGCTAGTATCACAGGTGTGAGTCACTGCACCTGGCTGAGAGCTCATTTTTTTTCAGCACTGAATAATATTCTATTGTCTGGATACACCACCCTTTTATCACCTGCTGTTTCTTGGTCTTTTATTATTGTTATAAAAGAGATAGCTAATCATCATTAAATGTATATCAACAGAAAAGAGAACATCTAGAAAAATCCCTCAGAGTCCCTCTGTGGGGCAGTTCATTGTATGTTCTTCTAGTATGTTCTTTAAATTTTTTTTCTTGTATATTCTTTCTAGTCCAAATCATATTCTTCTGGAAACAGAAAAGGCTTTCTGTCCGGCTTGCTAGATAATGTCAAACAAGAATTAGCCAAAAACAAAGAAATGAAAGAAAGTATAAAAAAATTCCGTGACGAGGCCAGAAGGCTAGAAGAATCAGACGTGCTCCAGGAGGCCAGAAGGAAATACGTGAGTTTCTTCGCTGCTTTTTCTTCCCCCCACCTAGGCTGGAGTGTAGTGGCGCGATCTTGGCTCAGTGCAACCTCCGCCTCCCAGGTTCAAGTGATTTCCCTGCTTCAGCTTCCTAAATAGCTGGGCTTACAGGCATGCGCCACCACACCCAGCTAATTTTTGTATTTTTAGTAGAGACGGGGTTCCACCATGTTGGCCAGGCTGGTCTCGAACTCCTGACGTCAAGTGATCCGCCCTCCTAAGCCTTCCAAAGTGCTGGGATGACAGGTGTGAGCCACCGCATTAGGTCCCTTTGCTTCTTACCTTTCTTGATTGACATGTTTGTTTCCAGGGCCAGGGTTTCTCCAGGCCAGGGACAGCCAGAGGAGCTCAGAGCTGGACGGCTGGGGACAGGGTGGCTTGTGAGGAAGTGAGGTCACTGCTCTGATGCACTAGTGAGAGGGAGCCAGGGGACAGGAGCGGGTCTCCAGACCTCTGGGTTCTGCCATGCGACCGTGCAGCATTCTGTACAGCTTGAAGCATGGTCCCCAGACCAGCAGCAGTGGCTGCTCCTGGGAGGGGATGAGCAGTGCAGAGGCTCACACCCTCCTAAACTGCCAGGCCAGCACCCACATCTTCACAGGCCCCCAGGCACTTCATGCACACCAGCTTTGGGCTACAGCACTCCTGAGAGCTCCCAGCTGTAGCCCTCTGAGTGGAGCCGGGTGGAAACTGGGTGATGGCGCTGGTATTTTATTTTATTTTATTTTGTTTTGTTTTGTTTTGTTTTGTTTTGTTTTATGAGATGGAGTCTTGCTGTGTCACCCAGGCTGGAGTGCAGTGGCGCCATCTTGGCTCACTTCAACCTCTGGCTCCTGGGTTCAGATGATTCTCCTGCCTCAGCCTCCCAGGTAGCTGGGATTACAGGCGCCCGCCGCCACACCGAGCTGATTTGTTGTTGTTGTTGTTTTTAGAGACAGTCTTACTCTGTTGCCCAGGCTGGAGTGTAGTGGTGTGATTTGGCTCACCACAACCTCTGCCTCCTAGGCTCAAGCAATTCTCCTGCCTCAGCCTCCTGCGTAGCTAGGATTACAGGCATGGACCACTACCACCCAGCTAATTTTTGTATTTTTAGTAAAGATAGGGTTTCACCATGTTGGCCAGGCTGGCCTTGAACTCCTGACCTCAAATGATCCACCTGCCTTGGCCTCCCAAAGTGTTGAGACTACAGGCGTGAGCCACCGCGCCCAGCCTTGTATTTCTTTTTGTAGAGATGAGGTTTCACCGTGTTGGCCAGGCTGGTCTCAAACTCCTGGCCTCAAGTGATCTGCCCGTCTCAGGTTCCCAAAGTGCTGGGATTACAGGTGTGAGCCACTGCTCCCAGCCTGTGATTATTAATTGTGACTTCTCTTCTTGAGCAGCTGCCAAGCCGTGGCTTCTGGGAATGGCTCTGCGTTCCTTTACTTGTAAGGGCCCTGCGAGGCGGGTACCGTGTCCCATCTTAGCAATGAGCGCTGAGCCTCAGAGATGCGCCTGCCACAGGTCCCGTGGAATTTGGTTTGGTTTGGTTTAGTTTGTGGGTTTTTTTGTTTGTTTTTGTTTTTCTCTTTTGAGATAGAGTCCCGCTCTGTCACCCAGGCTGGAGTGCAGTGGTTCAGTCTCGGTTCACTGCAACCTCCGCCTCCCTGGGTTCAAGCGATTCTCCTGCCTCAGCCTCCTGAGTAGCTGGGATTAGAGGCGTGTGCCACCACGCCCGGCTAATTTTTGTGTTTTTAGTAGACATGGGGTTTCATCACATTGGCCAGGCTGGTGTTGAACTCCTGACCTCAGGTGATTCATCCACCTTGGCCTCCCAGAGTGCTGGGATTACAGGCTTGAGCCACTGCGCCCGGCCTAGTTTGGTTTTTTGAGACAGGGTCTTGCTCTGTCACCCTGGCTGGAGTGCAGTGGTGTGATCACAGCTTACTGCAGTCTTGACCTTCCCATGTTCAGGTGATTCTCCCACCTCAGCCTCCTGAGTAGCTGTGACTAAAGGCATGGGACACCACGCCTGGCTAATTTTTTTATGTTTCTAGAGACAGGGTCTCTCCATGTTGTCTGTGCTGGTCTCGAACTCTGGGGCTCAAGTGATCCTCCCATCTCAGCTTCCCAAAGAGCTGGGACTACAGCTCACATGCCCAGCCCTTCTTTATCATGAATGCAGGGGTCATCTGAAGACAGAGCAGGCTGAGTTTGGAGTGGGATGGATGCGGCGGGAGACATAAGACCAAGCTGTGGTGGCTGGAGGCTGGATGAGGGGCACAGTGATGACAGGCAAGGCCACCTCCTACCACTGAGTGAAAGGCGAAGGCTGGGCCTCCTCTTCTCAGGTGGTAGCTGCCAAGCAGGGGCCCGAGTCTGCCAGCCTCTGGGCACAGAGCTCACCGTTGCAGAGACCCTCAATCCAAGCCATATGGACCGCCAGGGGCCCTGGAGGCAGCGCGTGCTGGCAGGTGCGGGGACGGAGGGGCTGCTCAGAAAATGCCTCTTGGACCTTTGGCTATGAGAGAAATGTCACTGCCATGTCAGAACACACAGACTTAAAGACACAACGCTTGGCCGGGCACAGTGGCTGACGGCTGTAATCTTAGCACTTTGGGAGGCCGAGGCAGGTGGATCACTTGAGGTTAGAAATTTGAGACCAGCCTGGCCAACGTAGTAAAACCCTGTCTACTGAAAATACAAAAATTAGCCAGGCATGGTGGCGGGCCCTGTAATCCCAGCTACTTGGGAAGGTAAGGCAGGAAAATCACTTGAACCTGGGTGGAGGAGGTTGCAGTGAGCTGAGATCATGCCACTGCACTCCAGTCTGGGCAACGGAGAGAGATGTTGTCTCAAAAAAAAAAAAAAAAAAAAGGACACAATGCTCTTTACCTAGAAAACCATCGAGTCAGAAACCATGCGGACGAGCGAGGTGCTACGGAAGAAGCTTGGGGAGCTGACGGGCACCGTGAAGGAGGTAACAGTGCCATGCCTTCCTGGAGCTGCTGGGGCCATCGAAGTCCCCCGGCTGCTGGAGGAAGAGTCGGATCCTGGGTAGGGGTGACTTGGCAGCAGTGGGTGGCATGGGGCGTGCTGCCACCCTCGTGAAGGTTTCTGGAGTTCTGGGCACACGCAGGGTGAGGTCAGACTGGCAACCTTGCATGACAGTTGACCCAGTAAGTCGACAGCAGTAAGTGCTACTAGCCAGGACTCGAGGAGAACATGAAAATGTTTTTCCTGCCTAAAAATAGGAGGGGAGGGGCCACTTCCACCCCCTCCCGAGGGTAGAGGCAGGAGCGAGGATTCCTGGAGTGCTGCGTCTGTTGCCTGTTCTGTCCAACTTTGTCCAGCATGGGGCGCCCTGCCCGCCCTTCTTTCCCTGGGATCCCCTCCTTGGGAATCCTTGCTGCCAGGCAGTTCCCGGGTCTCCAGAGGACTCCTCCCCATTTTGGAGAGGAGCCAGTTGACCCAGCGTCTCACTCAGAGTCCGGGGGCCAGCACCCCGGAAGCCATGGCGGTGTTCTCATGGCTCTGGGCACAGGAGCACAGAAGGCCTCTGCCAGCCTCAGGGAGCCAGATCTGCCCTTCTTTCTGGCAGGAATTAATTCCTTCTGCCCACCCCCTGCCCCCAGGGCCGGTGCCAATGCCACCTCTCTGTGTCTGTCTCAGTAGAGCCTTCATGAAGTCAGTAAAAGTGATCTGGGCCGGAAAATCAAGGAGGGTGTGGAAGAAGCAGCCAAGACGGCCAAGCAGTCAGCCGAGTCAGTATCCAAAGGTGGGGAGAAGCTGGGCAGGACGGCGGCCTTCAGAGCCCTCTCCCAGGTGAGCCCAGGCGTGGGCCAGGTCGTGCAGCCTGGGGCGGCTGAACCCCGGACACCCACCCCAGCCCCGCTGTGCGTCCCTCGCAGGGGGTGGAGTCGGTGAAGAAGGAAATTGACGACAGCGTCCTGGGGCAGACCGGGCCCTACCGGAGGCCCCAGCGACTCCGGAAGAGAACGGAGTTTGCGGGAGAGAAGTTCAAGGAGGAGAAAGTGTTTGAGCCAAATGAGTAGGTGCCAGCCTGTGGCCCTCGCTGCCCCCATTTTGGGCAGCTTTCACTGCTGTCTATTTCGGGCGCCCACCCATGGTTCCTTCCTGAGTCCGTTTCTTGAGTTTGCCCTTTGCCCAAGGTTCCCGGCTCCCTCGAATTTGAGGGTGAGAGGTGAGGGCGGGGTCCTCAGAGCACCTAGGTTTGAGGTCTCAGCTGCCCGCTCTCCTCTGCTGCCCCTCCCTGCAGCCACAGGAGGGCACAGGGTGGCCCGGGCGCCGCCGCTCAGCCCAGCGCCCACTCTCTTCCCCAGGGAGGCACTGGGGGTCGTGCTACACAAGGACTCCAAGTGGTACCAGCAGTGGAAGGACTTCAAGGAGAACAACGTGGTGTTTAACCGTGAGTGCGGGTGTCTCTGAGGGCAGGTGACCGTGTCCCGGGCAGTCGGCGCACCGCAGGGTGATCCTGCATTGGGCACAAGACAGAGCCCCATTTTGCAGAGGAGGAGGCCAGGGTCAGAGTGGGCCGGTCACTTCTTTGCGGTCACCTGATGGTGCGGTGTAGATTCTGCCGCCAGAAGCCAGGCACTCCCTCATAAGCACAGTCAGGGCCCCGAAGTGAGCTGCAGGCCCCTGTCCCTTGTCCTGCGCGGACTGCTAGAGGCCTGTGTTTCCTTTGTAGTGAAAGCAACAGCCAGCGGGGTGGTGGCCCATAACTTACACAGCCCCGCTAGGGCCGCAGCTGAGGCGCCTCTGCGCCTGGCCAGGTAGGTGGGCAGGCAGCGGTCCCCAAGCACAGATGAGGATGCAGGCCCACAGCCGTCCCCTCCCTGACCCCACCCGTGTCAGGGTGGATCCCGCAAGGGCCACAGAGAGCCCCTGGAAGCTGTGAGGGAGGGGCGTGTTTCTGGAAGGGGCCCCTTCTCCAGCACCTGCCCTGTCATTCACAGGGTTCTTCGAGATGAAGATGAAGTATGATGAAAGCGACAACGCGTTCATCCGGGCATCCCGGGCCCTTACGGACAAGGTCACCGACTTGCTGGGTGAGTGAGTCATCCCCGGACCCCGCAGGCTGGTGGTGGGGCGGGGTCCCCGGCCCTCCCCAAACTCCCGGCTCCGCTCTCTGCAGGGGGCCTGTTCTCCAAGACAGAGATGTCGGAGGTGCTCACAGAGATCCTCCGGGTGGACCCGGCCTTTGACAAGGACCGGTTTCTGAAGCAGTGCGAGAACGACATCATCCCCAATGTCCTGGAGGTGGGTGCCGCGCCCCCAGGAACCCTCCCAGGCGGCAGGTCCTGGCTCCACCACCTCCCCTGCCCCAGCCGGCACCCTGGGTGCTGCCAGGGAACTCTGCTGCCGAGGCTGTTTTCTGAGGAGGCTGGTTGCACACGGGCTCCTGCCTGGCTGCAGCTGCCCCACGAGCTATGCCCGAAGCCCTTCCTGGGCCTTCCTGGCACCTCCAGTGCCTCCAGGTGCCATTTCCCTCACTCCTCCTGCCTGAGGCTGTTGTTCCCTTGAGGTTGCTGGGAGCAGCTGCTGGAGTCTAGAGTTTATTTTGGGTGCCTGGAGCCCCTCGTCCCTTGGGAGAAGTGGGCGTCTGTCCTCAGACATCAGAGCTGGCCCCAGGCCACCTCTGACCCAGACCTGCAGCCAAGGGGGTTCCCTCACGGTGCCGTCCCTGGCAACCAGACCCTCGTTGGACTTATAGATGAGGATATCTTGCTCAGGGTCATGCTGCAGCCCGCCCCCTACAAGCCTCTCCCTGAGGTCGGCGGCCTCTTGTCTTCCCTGCTGCCTCTGCCTCTCTGCAGCCCCCAGGATGCAGGAGCTTCGGCCCAGTCGGGCCAGGCCTCTGGAAGGCCCTTCATGGGACTCTCCATCGTTGGCCCCGCTGGCCGCCACCCAGCGTCCTCTTCCTCCTCCAGTTTCCCGTCTCCTTCCCGCCACTTCAGGCAGGGCTGGGAGGCGGTGCAGATGGGCGCCATGCCCCAGAACAGCAGCCTGAGCACCGCAGCGCCTTCCGGGCTGGGTGGTGGGAGCCGAGTGTTCTGGCCACCCGCCCCCTGCTGCTCACAGTTTTCACCACCAGCGTCCGGCTCCTTCCCGCTCTTCTCCCCGCTTCAGGCGCCTCCCTCCCCCGCATCGGATCCGGCCCAGGCTCTGGGATCCTGTGGAAGCAGCTCCCAGCCCAGTCACGCCCCCTGCAGCCCCCCCACCTCTCGCTGCCGCCAGCCGTTAGGAGGCAGCCGGTCCCGTGGTGGGCCTTGCAGTCCGAAACGTGGGCCCGCAGGGGACAGAGGACATGGGCTCACTGCGGGACCAGAGTGTGGGTCCTCATCTCCCTGGCTCGGATTCCTGACCAGGCTGAAAGCTGGGTCCCCCGCCACCCCAGCCAGACCCCCGGTTCCACGGGGTCCCCCCCGGGGTGCCTCCTGGGTGGTCATCCGCAGGCTGCCCTCCGCCTGTGCCCAGGCCAGAGCCAGGCACTCACACCAGTAGGGATGGGCCTGGGGAGGGACACCCAGTGCCACAGCTCCACCTGTGCCCCACAGGTGGCAGCTGGGGGTGTCCAAGGAAACCCCCCGCACCACTGGAGAATGTTCCTAGGACCTCGCCTGCCGCCTGAAAAGCCCACTCTCGTTCTGGTGCTTATTTTCCCCTTCCTTTTTAGGCCATGATTTCTGGAGAGCTTGACATTCTCAAAGACTGGTGCTATGAAGCTGTGAGTACTTCCTTTTTTTTTTTAAGGCCTAAAAAATCACCATGGAGAAGTTCCATTTCGGTGGCTCCGTTAGGGTAGCTCCCGACAGGCAGGACCTGGGCTCCTGGTGGCGGGGATCCTCACGTCTCACCCTCCAAAAGCCTGACACCGCCCGCCCCGACCTTCCATTCCTCAGCGTGTTATACATCTGGGCTCTCAGGCTGGACACCGGGTCACCCACCAGTCCTTTGCTCCCAGACTGTAAACTCGGTTAGGGAGGATCCTTCTCTGGGCTGGTGTCTAAGAGATGGCTGGCTGGGGTTGTCCCCTGGGCCTGTGAGAGATCACAAAGCCGCCAGTTTTACTGGGCCCTTTTTTTTTTTCCTCCAATCTTACAATAATGTTGGTTAGGTCTGGGCGCTGTGGCCCGTGCCTTCAATCCCAGCAGCCCAAGGCATTTGAGCCCAGGCATTCAAGACTAGCCTGGGAAACAGCAAGATCCCGTCTCTACAAAAAAATTTTACATGAGCCAAGTGGCCGGGTGTAGCGACTCTCGCCTGTAATCCCAGCACTTTGGGAGGCTGAGGCAGGCACATCACTTGAGGTCAGGAGTTCGAGACCAGCCTGGGCAACATGGTGAAACCCCATCTCTACTAAAATAAAAAATTAGCCAGGCATGCTGGTGCACGTCTGTAATCCCAGCTACTGGGGAGGCTGAGGCAGTAGAATTGCTTAAATCCAGGAGGCGGAGGTTGCAGTGAGCCAAGGTCGTGCCACTGTACTTCAGCCTGGGCAACAGAGCAAGATTCTGTCTCCAAAAAAGAAAAAAATGAGCCAAGCGTGGTGGCAGGCACCTGTTGTCCCATCTATTAGAGAGGCTGAGGTGGGAGAATCACTTGAGCCCAGGAGGTCAAGGCTGCAGTGAGTCATCGCACCACAGCACTCCAGCCTGGGCGACAGAGCAAGACACTGTCACTAAGGAAATAATAGGCCGGGCGTGTTGGCTCACGCCTGTAGTCCCAGCACTTTGGGAGGCTGAGGTGGGCATATCGCCTGAGGTCAGGAGTTCGAGACCAGTCTGGCCCACATGGTGAAACCCCATGTCTACTAAAAATACAAAAATTAGCCAGGCCTGGTGGTGGACACCTGTAGTCCCAGCTACTCAGGAGGCTGAGGCAGGAGAACTGCTTGAACCCAGGAGGCAGAGGTTGCAGTGAGCCAAGATTGCGCCACTGCACTTCAGCCTGGGTGACAGAGCGAGACTGTCTGGAAAAAAAGGGAAATAATACTTTTAGTGAAAGAGAGTCCCAGGAGAGGCGATTGCAGCCGTGAAGCAAAATGAGGTCTTCGGGGGCCTGACTGCCCTGTTTCTGGTGGCTGCAGTGGCCCGGGCTGCATGCTGGGGCAGGGGGTCAGGGAGAGTGTGGGTCTCCCACATGACTGTGGGGGCTGGGAGCCAAGTGGGGTTTGAAGGCGTCACCCACCCCACTTCCCAGGCCAGAGCAGAGTCCTGTGCTCACCTCCCAGGAGTCGTGAGAATGAAGTGTGATCACAGAAACCAGGGCAGTGCTGGCCTCGGGCCAGAGGGAACCCGCAGAGGTAACCCTGGTAACCAAACAGCCCCTGGAAGGGTGGGGGGAGCTTTCATCGGTGACCCGGGGCCACCACCTGTGGGGGCGCAGGTGAGGTTATGGCACTGGGTGCCCCTCCCCAGGCCCTGGGGAGCCTCCAGGACATGCCAAGTTTCTCGGACGCATTAGCTGTCCTCACGACATGATCCTGAAACAGATCCAAACAAAACATTGATGGTCTTCCCACACAGGGAAGGAGCTGTGTGTCCTGTTGAGGCCCCAATTGCTTCTCGGAGTCAAAGCTTGGGGTTCGGGGGCCACCAGCAGCACCACGTACCTGGGGTCCGGTCCAGCTGTCTGCCCCATCCCTGGCAGCCTCCCTATCCCTGCCCCAGTCCATCCCCGTGGGGCTCCCAGCTCCCGTCTCCTCAGGCCACCTCATCTCACCCTATTCGCTCCCCGACCTATGTGTTTCTTTCCCCCGGCTTCTTCGTATTAAGTGATCCAGAATCTTTCCTGGCTAATTCTATTCTGCACCCAGCTCATAAACAACTTGGAAAAAGCAGAGGAGAAGATGTCAGATTTTCTTTTTAAATACTCCCCTGCATGGTGACTAATCCAGCAGGCATTTATGAGTTTCGATGTAGATTTTTTTTTTTTTTTTTTGGTGTTTTTTGTTTTTGTTTGTGTTTTTTTTTGGTTTTTTGTTTTGTTTTTACCTTGGGACCATTGCGCCACAGCTGGCTCGCTTTACCGGGGAGCTGCTGGTGCCCTGGAAACAGCTGAAGCTCCAGCCACATCCACAGAAGTGTTTTTAAAATGTCACCTTTAAGAAGCCGAACAAGTAGGATTGGCTCTGGGTTTTTTTTTTTCCTCCCCTCCGCGGATCAGTCATTTCCATAAAAAGTAGATGCTATCGGAACATCTCATGGTTTCATGCCAAGCCCAGAGAAACCTCCAGTGAAAACGTGTCTTGGGGGCTGTTCCTGTGCCTGGCACAGGTGCAAGGGGGTTGAGGGTGACACTGGGGGCTGGTCAGTGACAGAGGCAGCCTCGGGCTGAGGACAGATCCTAGAAGAGGCGTTTGATCTCAGGCCAAGATTCAGAGTGTGGTGAATATGGAAGTATTAAAGATCAGCCAAGGGGCCGCCAGCTTAGCTCTGGGAGTGGATTTGGGATTTTGTTCCAAGAGAATCACCCACTTTGCTGATTAATCCTGTTTTCATTGGGTCATCTGGATAGAGTGTGGTTCCCAGGAGAGGGAAATGTGTGATCTGGGCCAGTAAGTGGGTGGCCCCTGCCTTCCCACTTGGACTTGGGTTCTTGGCCTCTGCCATTGCTGGCTGGCGGCAGGGCGCCAGGGCATGTGGGCAGCGGCTCTGTGTGGCGTGGCGCCTGTCCTGGCAGCATCACGCAGACGTGTCGGCCTCTCATTGCAGACTTACAGCCAGCTGGCCTACCCCATCCAGCAGGCCAAGGCGCTGGGTCTCCAGTTCCATTCTCGCATCCTAGACATTGACAACATTGACGTAAGCACCTCTCGCAGTAGGGGCCCGGGCCACCATCGGGGGTGGGAACTATGGCCCAGACAGGGCCCAGGAGGTGGCCTTGCCAGGGGCTGGGGGCCATGTGCTGATCCGAGAGGTCTTGGGCTTGTCCCAGGGGAGGGTCTCAAGGGAGGCCTGGGCCTGGTCTGAGAGGCAGGGCCCACGGGGAGGGCCTGGTGCTGGAGCCTTCTCCCAGCAGTGCCGTCCTCTGAGGCCCACCCCTCTCGGCCCCTCTGCAGCTGGCCATGGGCAAGATGATGGAGCCGGGGCCAGTGCTCATCATCACCTTCCAGGCGCAGCTGGTGATGGTGGTCCGGAACCCTAAAGGCGAGGTGGTGGAGGGCGACCCGGTGAGTGCGGAGCGGGATGGGGCGGGCAGACGGCACCGCCTGTCCCCAAGATCTGTGTGTGGCCATCCAGCAGGGACCCCAGCTCCGAGCCCCGAAGCCCTGGGACTGGGTGGGGATGCGGAGAAACCCCTGGGCCAGAGTTTGGGGTTGAGGGAGGTTGGAGACCAGCAGACCTTTTTTTTTTTTTTTTTTTTTTTTTTTTTTACCGAGGCCTGAGTGGTTCCTGAGTCTAGGCAATTGTGCTGGCCTCTGCTCCCAGCCCCCCGGGGGAGGTTGCCGGTGGCTCCTGCCCCACAGAGCCTGACCCCTCCCAGAGCCGCCTGGGTTGTCTCACCCCTCACAATGGCACCCTTCCCACCCCACCCTGCAGGACAAGGTGCTGCGGATGCTGTACGTGTGGGCGCTCTGCCGAGACCAGGACGAGCTCAACCCCTACGCGGCCTGGCGGCTCCTGGACATCTCAGCCTCCAGCACCGAGCAGATCCTCTGAGTGCGGTGCCACAGCTAGGGAGCCCCGAGCTGGGTCATCAGGCACAGAGGCACCACGACACCCCCTGCAGCAACTCCAGACCTCTGGGAACAAGACTGCGGGCTCTGCCCCCAGCTCTGCCAGAAGAGCTGCAAGACCAGCTGGCTGGGGGGGGACAACGGGCTGCTGCGGGTGCCTGGCAGCTGGAGACACTCCCCCCAGGGCCGGCCCCTGCCCTGTTGCTCTGCCCTGCAGGGGTCCGGGTGCCTGGTCACCTGGGGTGCACACAGGCCACACAGTGCCAAGAGGCCCCAGGGCCCAGGGACTCCCTCCACAGCAAGGTGGGACCCGGGACCCACTGCTCAGTGGCCCGCTGGCCACGTCAGCCAAGCCACTTTAGGTCCATTTTTTATTTTAACAGTGCTCTTCCATTCTGTGCATAAGCCCGAGATTTGGAAAGAATAAAACACCGAATTGCAGAAGAGCAGCTCCGGAGTCTGAAGTGTCTTCTCTGGCGCGGGAGTGGCCGGGGCGAGGGTGGGGGTGGGAGCGGGCGGCTGCTCTGGGAGGCGGTCAAGGTCGAGCGAGGAACTGCAGCCGCAGTGGGTGGACGCCTTGCCCAGGGCTGGACCCTGGGTTGGAAGACAAGGCCTGTGACAGACAAAACTAGGGGGACTTACTCATCCCAGTGACCTGCCTGAGCTCCCTGGGGATTGAGGTCCCCAGGGCCAGGGGAGCTTGAGTGCCCATATGAGTGTTTTAGGGACACTGAGGTCCCCCCACAAATGGAGTCTGGAGTGGGGTCTATCACAGAGGAGAATGCAGGCACAGGGCAGGCTGAGGGGGCCGAGGTGCCAGTGAAGGTGGGAGTGGCAGCTGCCCACGCCCTGGCGAGGTCTTGGGTGCTCGCGGGTCCCCGGGGCTGGAGCTCCGTCCTCCCGCAGGCCCGGGCGGGGTCGCGGGCTCGCGCGCCGCTCCCTGCGCAGCCTCCGCCCCCCGCAGCCCCGCCCCCCGCGGCGGCCCCGCCCCCGTCGCCATGGGAACAGCCGCGGCGGCCCGGCTCGCGCGCTGCTCGCCTGCCTCGGTCTCCGCCGCTCCAGGGGCGGGTGGGGTGGGCTGAGTCGGAGCCCGGGCCGCCGCCGCCGCTGCCGGAGAGAGGCCGAACGCGGAGCCGGCGCCGGGGTCCCGGAGAGAGCGCGGCCGCCGGGCGGTCGGTCCCCGTCCGGGTCGAAGGCAGGGTGAGGGGCGCGCCGGGGCGGGGGCGGTGGGGGAGGGGGTCCCGGGCCGCCGAGAACAAAGGGAGCGGGGGTCAGGGGCCGCGGGAACCGTCCCCACGCCGCGCACCCGGGCCACAGCCGGTCGTTCGCACCTGTTGTGTGCGGCCCGGGCCGGGCCGGCTCCCTTTCCCGGCTCTCCGCGCCCCCACCTGCGCGCACGGCCAGAGTTGGGTCCCCGCGTGCTGGTGGCGGCGATCCGGCGGGCCAGGCATGGGCGTAGCCCGGGGACCGAGGCGCGGGCGGGGGATGGGGTCGGGCACGGTAAGGGGGGCGGCGGCGGCGGCGGGAGGGGGCGAAGCGGAGGAGGCGCGGGAGGGAGGGCGCAGCCTCATCCCAGGCGCCCCGGGCGGGTCCCCCCTCCTCCGCAGGGCGCGCGGCGATGTGAGCCATGAGCGCGACGTGGACGCTGTCGCCGGAGCCCCTGCCGCCGTCGACGGGGCCCCCGGTGGGCGCGGGCCTGGATGCGGAGCAGCGCACAGTGTTCGCCTTCGTGCTCTGCCTGCTCGTGGTGCTGGTTCTGTTGATGGTGCGCTGCGTGCGCATCCTGCTCGACCCCTACAGCCGCATGCCCGCCTCGTCCTGGACCGACCACAAGGAGGCGCTCGAGCGCGGGCAGTTCGACTACGCGTTGGTGTGAGGGGCGCGGCGCCCCCCAGCCGGCCCTGCACTGGGTCTCCGAGGGTCGGCCCTGCGGGGGGCGCCGCGGGGCCAGGACTGCGTTCAGGATCCCGCCTCGGAGCCCCCTGCCCCGGGTAGAGGGGGAGGGAGTTGGGAGAAGCCCAGCCGTTCCCCCTCGAGACCCCTCCCATGTCCCCTCCTGGCCTGGCCGGAACCCCACCTCGTGCCTTTATCCGCCCTGTCCCTTCCTCTCTGCGCATCTCACCTGCCCGGCTGGCCCCCGCCCCCCGCCCCCCGCCCCCCGACTCTGAATCCCAGGAGGGAGGAGGACCCCCGCACCGCCCCCTCCCCAGCGTATAAGTGGCTCTGCTATTGTGCTTTCCTGGAAGTGGGGACCCCCTTGTCCCTCCTCCCTCCCCTGTTGTCTGGCCGTCGTCAACCCCACCTTGACTGAGTGTTGAGCCCGTCCTTGGGCTCTGGCCCTGCGGGGCAGGCTTTCCCGGGCCCACGGGGCAGACGCTGCATACCAATTTGCCCTGCACCGCCTGTCCCGGAGACGGAGCCCGAAGGCCTGCCATGGCGGCTGTGTCGAGGATGCGTGGCTCCTGCTGTGGCGGGAGAGTGTGGGCAGGATCATTACTGCCCCCAACCCGGGCCCCTGGACAGGTCAGCGCGCCCTGCCCCGGTGCCCACCGCTGCCCCCCCATCCGCCCTCCTGCCACTTCCCGCCGACTCCCCTGCCGTGCCTCCCGCAGCCCTCCCATGCCATTCTACTCCCTGCCTCTGAGCCGAACATGATAATAAAAGCTATTATTGAGCGCTTACTGCATGCCAAGCAGCGTGCTGAGTTGGCACCTCCTGTTTATAGCCTATCTCCTCTTCGGGATGGTGAGAATGAGCCAGGCCCCGTTAGCTTCCCAATTCTACAGGCCAGGAGACCGAGGGCCGGCAGCTCCAGTGACTTCTTTGCCCCATGGTCACATGGCTAGAGTCTGGTAGGGCTGGAAGTGGAACCTAGGTCTGGCTTCTGCATGTTTTTAAAGCTTCCCAGGACTGCAAAGACACCAAGATCACAAGCCCTTTCACCGGCTTTGCCGGGCTGATGTGTAACCATCTCGATATCCCCAGCTCCCTCCCTCCCCTCCACACACAATTCTGTTGACCTGGGGAGGCGCTGGGGGTGGTGAGAGAGAGACAGCCCTGCAGGGAGCTGGAACACCCTCCACCAGCCCTGTAGGGAGGCTCCGACGACTGTACCTGCAGCCTAAGCCTCCTCCCCCTGCCCAGCACCGTTGGCAGCGTTTGTGAGTCTGGCGTGGTAGAACAGTGACCACGGACGGAGTGGGCTGGCTGTGCTCCAAGGCCCTCCCAGGAGATGTGCACCCCCGGGGAGCCGTGTGCAGTATGTGTGGGGAGGAATGAGCGTTTCTATAAAAGGAAGACTGGGTGAACGCAGACTCCGAGAACAGAATTTTACCCACTTGGATTACTAGCTGGGCGTAGGGCGCGGTGCCGTGGGAGGACATCTGCTTCCCTCCCTCGGACCCGACCCTCCGTCCACACCCACAGGGCAGGTGAGGCTGATGGAGGGAGCCCCAAGCGGGGACCCAGCACCCCCAGGGATTTGAGGTCAGCCCTGACTCCAGCGCCCCTCCCTCCCAGCGTTCTAGGAATCCTTGAGATCCCAAGGATACCCCAGGGGACACATTCCACTCCCACTAGCCTCCTGCCACTTGGGACAGCCCACCCCTATCTTCCTCTAGCCCTCCAGCCTGGGGCTTGACTCCTTCTGCCGGGCCACCCCCACTCTGCTGCCTTCTCCCCTCCACCTGTGCCATGTGACTGTGCCCTACTCTGAAACCCATCCCTGACACCTGTCCCCAAGGTACCCTGCCGGCTCTCCCCTTCCCATCCACACTTGTCAGCTCTACAGTAACCAAGGGGCTCCTCACCCCAGGCCTCATCAGACCAGACAGCTGGCAGCTCTGCTCCCTGGCACACCCCCAGCCCTGTGACCCCAAGCTCTGACACTTCAGGGCCCCCACTTCTACCTTTAAGTCACAGGCGAAAGAGAAAGAGAATAATGAGGACTTTATTCATGGTCACAGAATACCCTCGGGAAGGGGAAGGAGCTGGCAGCAGGTAGTAGTATCCACGACTGGTCAGTTGAAGAAAGTGAAGATGCTGGTCCCGAGGTACAGGAAGGGGAAACGTGTGAGAGCGTTTCCGGTGTGCAGTGCCAGCTGTGGCCCCCAGGAGACAACAAGGCGCAGTGGGGCTTGGGGACTGGGGGAGGCCAGCCCTGTCCGCCTGTCCCGGAGGTCGGGAGGCTTGTGAGTGGAGTCCCGTAACCCCCACCGAACCCCTGTACAACGGGGGTTCCATTTCTGAAACCCCCAAAGTGTGGGGCGTCTCAGAGGCCCCACAGCTGAGCGTCATCTCAGGGACATTCCCACACGACGGGATCCTCAGAAAGAGCCAGTGCCAGCCGAGCAGAACCGAGGGCCAGGGCAGGGGGCCTGGTGTGCCTCCTGCCCGCCATGCCCCTCACCTGGCAGGGGTGGCTGCCCGACCCAGAAGCTCCAGGGGCACCAGGAACGGGTTCAGGGGACAGATCCCAGCTGCTTGCCAGGACGATTTCAATTCGCTGGGCTCGGCCTTCTTGGTGGCTGGGGGGGTCTCCTCTGGTGCCTTGGAGCCAGCCCCTTCCCCCTCAGCAGCAGGCCCCAGGCTCCCTCCAGCGGGGCTGGGCTGGGGGGCTGTCAGACGTAAGTATGTCTCCGTCATATGCTCAACCAAGGCTGTGCAGGGCAGGAGGGGCAGCTCCTCTGGAAGTGACATGAGCAGGTCGAGGACCACAGCCGACTCTAGTGACGGATGGAGGGGAGGGGTAAGGAGACACCCTTACCTGCCGCCAGGGACCCCGATCCCTCTGCCTCTGTGCCCTCCCTCATCCTTCTCACCAGCTGCTGAGAGCTCAGGGCTGCGGCCACTTCGGGAGAGAGAGGACAAGTATTTGTAGATCTTCTCAAAGTCCACAGCGAAGTCTTGTTCAGTGGAGGGACCAGCGGAGGACGCAGGTTTCTCAGGGGCAGGGGCAGAAGTCTCGGGGGTGGAGCTAGGTGCCTTGGGGGCGGAGCTAGGTATCTCAGGGGCAGAGTCTTCCTGCCCTGCAGGGGCGCTCAGGAGCAGCGGCTTTCCACGGGCCTGCGTGGGCTTGGGGGGCTTGGAGTGCAGGAGGGTGACCGGTTCCGTGGCCGCGATGGTGAGCACCTGGCAGGCAGAACAATCAGGGAGTAAGGGAAGCTAGAAAGTCCTCTCACCGTCTACACATTCCCCCATCCTCTCGGCCACCCTAAGATGCTGCTCAGACAGGAGATGGCCTCAGAGCCAGGGACACTGAGGCTCGAGGTGTCCAGTGACTGATGGAGGCCACAGAGCTGGCAACAGGAAGGGCCCAGGACCCAGGTTCACATATTTGGCCCAGTGACCCTGTCCTCTGGGACGCCCCGACCTGCCTTGGGGCATGGCCGTACCTGCGAGAAAGCCACTGCCAGGGCTTCCTCCAGTGGCCCTGTTATCTTCTCAGCCAGATCCGTCCAGACCTGAGTGAAGCCAGAGGTAAAAGGTCAGCCCAGGGATCAGCCTGCAAGGGCCCCCCAAGCCCTGCCCCTCCTGGGGATCCCCTAATCAGGTTATCCTCCACAACTCCCACCTACCCACCAGGGACCTGCCCTGGACAGCCTCGCCTTGTTCATCTGCCTCACCTCTATGGGGGCTGGGGGCTGTGCCTCCCGGCGCCTTGGTCCCTGAAGGCCACCCGGATGCACCTTTTGAATGGCCTCCCGGGCTACGCGGCCCTTGAGCTGCTGGAGGAAGACCCGGATCTAGAAAGGAAAGAGGAGGAGGCCGAATGAGGCTTCTATGAGCTCAGGGCTGCAGCAGAGAAGCCAAAGCCCGCTCCCTTGCCTGCTCTGGGCCCCGCTACTGCGCCTTAGTCTCCTGCTAGCCCGGTGTTAGGAGTCCCAGTGACCGCCAAGGCCCCTACCCCATCCAGAGTCTGACCAGCTACCTAAAGAAGGTGTAAGGCCCAGGCCAGTTCCGGCTCCTTCACGCAGCCCAGGGCCCAACCCTATGCTGGCTACTACCCCGTTCAACTCCCTTCTTCGTCCCCTCTTCCCCATTCCCTGACTCTCACTTCAAGCTCGTATCCTGTCCAACAGCATGCGTTGCTTTTCAAGACTGGCCTCGGCTGCATCTTACTCCCAGTTCATTCCGCCCCTTTCGCCCTCGCCCCACCCACGCATTACTCCGAAGCTCGCCCCGCCTTTAAAGCTTGCACTCGGCCCACCCACGCCCCGCCCACGCCTTACTCCCAAAATGGCCCCGCCCTTAAGTCTTGCTCTTATCCCGCCCAAGCCCCGCCCCCAGACTCGCCCTGCCCCTCAAACGACTCACCCACTCTCCAACCCTCAGCGGCACGCACGCCCCGCCCCCAGCATCGCCCCGCCCCTCCGCTTCACTTATGCCCCGCCCACGTCTTGCTCCCAAGTTCGCCCCGCCCCTAGGCCTTGTTCTCTTCCCGCCCACGCCCCGCCCCTCACCCAGCCCAGGCTCACCCACTAACGCCCCGCCCCTTAGCCCCAGCCCCACGCCACAGCTCCGCTTGCTTACATTCCTGGCCCCGCCCCGCCGGCTCCTGCCGCAGCCCCGCCCACTCTACGCCCTACCCTAGCCCCGTCTCCAGCCTGGTTTTGGTCCCGAGAACCGCATCTCACCTCAGCCTCGCTCCGGCCTTGCAGCTCCCGGGCCAGCTCGGCGGCGTCCGGCTCCGGCTGGCCCTGTCGCGCCTGCAGGAGTCTCACTAGCTGCCGCTTCTCGCGAGCGCTCCAGGTCGCGGGACCGGTCACCTCGCCCAGATAGCGCGCCGGGGCCGCTCGCCGCCTGGGAGGTGGCTTCATGCCGGTCAGAAAGACGCAGGCGCTGTAAGGCAGGTCTCCGGCGGGCGGAGCTACGGGGGCCGCCGAGGCCAGAAAGCACCACGCGGAGGCGGACGCACGTGGGGGTGTGGCTCCGCCTTTGCAGGCCTGGGGACCCGCCCCAATGGAAGTGAAGGGGGGGATCAGCACTGGAACTGGGGCGGGGCCAAGGAGACCTTCAGCCTGCACTTTATCTCATTTATGAAGTGGAGACGACACCTTGGATCTCGTGCCCTCCCTCTATTGCTGGACTAACTCATGAAGCTACTACTGTGTACTTTGCTCCTCGCAGAGGGGTGGGTTCTGGCTGAAAGGTCAAGTCCGAAGATCCAGTCGTGGTCAAGAAGCTGGGCTCCGGGATCAGACAGGCCTGGGGACTTTGGGCAAGTGATTTAACCTTGCCTAGCCTCAGTTTCCTCCTCTGTAGCCTGGGGCTGATAGTCCCACTCTTGCCTGTATAAGGCAAGAGAGATTTAAGGAGCTCTAGACTAAACTGACAATCTAAGAGGAGACTGGAGCAGAGGCAGAAGGTCGAGGCCGAGCAAGGGCAGGGTCCGGGCGCGGGTAGTGGAGAGCTGAGAAGGCCTGGCTTGAGGAAGATCGCAGGAGGCAGATGGGCAGGTGTCCGGGTAAGGAGAAGAGGGAGGGGGAGGGTTTATTTTAAACTTACTCTTGGGGGTTGGGTGTCGCTTTTTTTTTTTTTTTTTAGGTGGATTTTTGCTCTTGTTGCCCAGGCTGCAGTGCAATGGCGCGATCTCGGCTCAGTGCCACCTCTGCCTCCTGGGTTCAAGCGATTCTCCTGCCTCAGCCTCCCAAGCAGCTGGGATTATAAGCACGCGCCACTACGCCCTGCTAATTCTTTTTTTGTATTTTTTTAGTAGGGACGGGGTTTCACCATGTCGGCCAGGCTGGTCTGGAACTCCTGACCTCAAGTGATCCACCCACCTCGGCCTCCCAATGTGCAGAGATTACAGGCGGGAGCCACCGCGCCGGGCCAGGTGTCGCTTTCTGTTTGAGACAAAACGCCGTAGAGTCTCCCATGACCCGGGAGTGCACACGGGTATGTGGGCGTATGGGCCCCGCCCCCAGGCTCCACCCCCTAAGTCAGGATTTCTCAAGACTCCTCCCCAAGTCCTACTCCCAGCTTTCTCCCCAAGCCTCCCCACCCATCTCCCACCCCGCACCTTGCGCGCTCACTGACTGCACCAGAACTTAGCCGGTCAATCCAGAGGTTTATTTTGAGCACAGGTGGGTGGGAGGGACGGGGAGGAGAGAAGCACAGGGGTCGTGGCCCCATCAGGTCCGAGGTCCAGGGAGGCGGGTCCGGTCCTGTTGGTCCTGGTCCCGAAGCGGTAGCTGGGTGTATCTCCGGACCACGTTGGGGGCGCACCATCTCTGGGAGGGGTGGCTGAGGCTCAGCAAGGGAGGGGACGCTACGCGGGCCACCTCCCTTCCCAGCAGACCACTGGCCTCTTCCATCGGTCTGTATGCCGGGGTGAGAGTGGGAGCCCGGTCTGAATGCTGAGTTCTCCTCGTGTAATGCCTCTCCCCACCTAATGCTCCTGGCTGGACCCACTGCCTGAGTTCGAATCCAAGCTCCACCCACTATTGTGACTTTTGACAAGCTACTTAATTCAGAGAATGCCTCATTATTCTCGTCTCTAAAATGGGGATTATAATAGTGTCCGCCTGGAGGTTAAGGGGATTAAGTTAGTTCATAGGCGTAAAACATTGACAACAGTGCCTGGGGGCGGGAGGCAGTGGCTCAGGCCTGTAATCTCAGCACTTTGGGAGGCCGAAGCGGTAGGATCACCTGAGGTCAGGTGTGCCAGACCAGCCTGACCAACATGGAGAAACCCCATCTCTACTAAAAATACAAAATTAGCCTGGTGTGGTGGCGCATGCCTGTAATCTCAGCTACTCAGGAGGCTGAGGCAGGAGAATCGCTTGAACCCGGGAGGTAGAGGTTGCGGTGAGCCGAGATCGCGCCATTGCACTCCAGCCTGGGCAACAGGAGCGAAACTCCATCTCAAAAACAAACAAACAAAAACCCCAAAAACCTCAGTGCCTGGCACGAACTAAGCGCTAGGAAGCGTCACTGTCATCTCCTCCCTCCCCCAACTCCCTCCATCTCCATACCTACCTTCCTCACTGGGGCCTCCTGGGCTGGGGACCGCTGGGCGAGGCTCTCGCGGGCGGGCCGGGAGCCGAGGGCGCTGGAAGTAGAGGCGAGCTGCAGAAGGGCTGCTGCGCACCACGCCAGGCTAAGGGCGGCCTCTGGGGGCTGCTGCGGGCATCGCGGAGGCAGGCCTAGCTAGGGCTGATCAGGCCCCACAGGCGGGATCGCGTCGCCCCGGGTCCCGACGCGCGGGATTAGACTGGGGGCCCGGCTTGGCTGAGGTGGGTACCTGAGTGCGCGCAGACGAGGCCCAGCCCGGCAGCCAGTGCGGCGCCCAGCACGAAGGCTGCCAACACCAGCGCCACCACTGGCGCGGGTTCCAGGGCCGCAGGGGCCGGCGCAGGAGGCTCAGGGCGCACGGCGCGGCCGGGGACACTCTTGGGCGGCCCTGTGGGAAGAGCCACGCTGACTGGTTCCAGGTCCCAGGTGTCCTTCCCACCCCCTTTGCCGCCCCACGGCTCCCTGCGGAGGAGGACTGCGTGCTCACTGGGGGGCGGCCGCGGCACGGTGACCACGATAGGCTGCGTCAGCGTGTGCAGGTGGGGGCCGTCGGCAGCCAGACCCTCGGCGCTGCCACTGCCAGTGCCGGCGCACGCCTCGTCCTGAGGCAGACACTGGGGGAGAGGAAGGTGGGGAAGAGACGGGGACATCAGGGCACCGGGATCGTGGCTCTGGTCCCCAGGGCCCCCAAGAGAGACCTGAGTCCGGCTCTCCACCACAGCCAAGATGGGACCCCTGGAAATCCGGCCCCTTAGGGATCCCTGAGCCCAGGCCCTACTCATACAAGTGGCTAGCCGCCCAGCCCCTAAGGACCCCAAATCCCAGCCCCACAAGATTGCATGGTCCGGGTCTCCCAGCACCTAGCGTGTGAGGCCCAGCACCAAGTTCCCAGAAATGTGTCCCCTGAGTGGTCTTCTGCATCCAACCCCCAGCCCTGAAGGATTCGAGAGCTGTCCATGGGGGAACCCAGTGTCCACACTGTCTCCGGAGAAACTGTCGGCAGAGATGGGCCGCTCCGCCCCACCTCTCCCCACCTCCAGATCCTCAGACCCCAAAAGTATCCCCTTTCCACTGCCAGAGTCGCTCGTGCCCAGTCCCCGAAGGACCCCGGCGCCCGGATTCCAAGCTCTGCGCCCGCGCACCCGCGATGGCGGCGGCGGCGGCGGCGGCGTCAGAGGCGCAGGCGCCCGGCGGACTCCCCGGAGGCGGCGGCAGCGGCTCAGCTGGCAGTGCAGGAACTGCACCGAGGCGTTGAAGACCGGGCGCAGGCGGAAGCTGAAACGGGCGGGGCGGGTGGCACCCGGGCTCGGCGGCGGCGGTGGCGGGAAGGCGACAGAGGTGTCGGCGGGGCAGCCCTCGCGCAGCAGAGCCAGGGCGGGCCCCGGGGCCGGGCGTGAGGACGGCGTCACTGAGCAGCGGTGCAGGGCCAGGCCCCAGCGCGGGGAGGGACGGGCCAAGGCCGCCTGGGGGACGGAGGCGCCATCACGGATTGCCCATCCCCACCAGCCCCCATCCGCCCCTGGTTTCCGCGGGGCCCCCACCTGCACGAACACGCGGCTGTCGGCCGGGACCTCGAGCGGCCCCGCGCGGCGCGGAAAGACGTCCTCTGTGTCAGACAGCTTCAGACTGAAGAGGGGTCTGCGCAGCCAGGGGCCGGGCGCCGCGGGGAACGGCGGTGCTGGCGGGAGGTGGGGGCGGGGGTGAGGGCGGCCCAGAGAGAAAACGCGTGCTGCCCTTTAGGCCTCTGGGAAAAGTGACCGGACCACCTCGCCCCCGCCGCCGCCTTTGGAAAAGGGATGCAGTTGCGGCGGCGGATTCACCCATGACGGGCTCCGCGCCACGTTCCCCCTGATGGTGATGTGCCCCCTGGCGACCCCTGGGACCCGCACAGCCCAGCAGCTGAGCCGGCTGCAGAGTCATGAGCCCCTAGAGAAGCCTCCGAAGCTGGCGAAGGCCTCCCTGGGGCGGAACAGACGCGGTGAGGAGCACCCGATGGTGGGGTCCAGCTGGGTGAAGTCAGAGCTCCCCCACCTTCCCCAGGGCTGGGGCCTCCTGGGGACACAGCAGGACCGACGGTTCCCCTTTCTAAGGGGACATAGGTGCTATCACTAACGAGGAAGGGAAGTGAAGAGGATACCTTCCCTAGAGGCTCTCCTGGGCACAGCCAAAGCCCAGCCAGGCCACCAAAATCTGAGACGCTTCCACCTGTCCAGTCCAAGGCAGCCATGGGGTCCCCTCCCCTCTCCGTGCCCCTACAGACACACTGATGTCTGCCTTCAGGAGGTGCTAAGCGGGGTAAAACGGATAATCTCCAAATACGAAAGATGCCTGCACATCCATTTTCCTTGTTTTCTGAGACAGGGTCTCCCTCTATCGCCCAGGCTGGAGTGCAGTAGTGGGAATACAGCTCACTGCAGCCTCCACCTCCTGGGCTCCAGTCATCCTCCTGCTTCAGCCTCTCCAGTAGCTGTGACCACAGACACTCGCCAACATGGCCTTAAGGGTTCTATGTTGCCCAGGCTGGTCTGGAACTCCTGGCCTCAAGCGATCCTCTCCCCTCAGCCTCCCTAAGTGCTGGGATTACAGGCATGAGCCCCCTCATCCATCCCCACATACTCACTTCTGAAGAGTGCCTGGGTAGACTGGCCCTCTCCGTGGCTGCAGGGAGCTTTGCCGAAGTAGGGCTGTGAGCCACCCTTGGGACAGAGGACAGAGACCCCATCCCACTCCCCTGCCCCGTCCCCACCCCGAGAGGAGGACCAGAGGTCTAGTTGAAAAAGAGTGACACCAGCCAGGCACGGTGGCTCACACCTGTAATCCCAGCACTTTGGGAGGTCGAGGCGGGCGGATCGCCTGAGGTCAGGAGTTCGAGACCAGCCTGGCCAACATAGGGAAACCCTGTCTCTACTAAAAAACACAACAATTAGCCAGGCGTGGTGTTGCACGCCTGTAGTCCCAGCTACTCAGGAGACTAAAGCAGGAGAATCGCTTGAACAGAGGAGGTGGAGGTTGCAGTGAGTTGAGATTGCACCACTGCACTCCAGCCTGGGTGGCAGAGCAAGACTCCATCTCAAAAAAAAAAAAGAGGGTGACATAGTGATAGAAGCATGACAGACCGGTCACCTCCCTGCTCATACATACCAGGTGGCCCGCTGGGCAAGGTGGCGATCCCTGGGAGCAGGGCCAGCAGCAGCACAGTGCCCAGCATGCTGGACCAGCTGAAGTCGGAGTGTTCGGGGCCAGAGCAGACACCAGCTGGGCTGCACCCAGGTCCCGCACGTGGGCAGGCGGCCCTGTCCTTGGCCAGGAGGGAGGCAGGGAGCGGGGGTGGCAGACTGAGGGGCTGACACCAGAGCCAATGTCCAAGGCCTGGAGGGATTAAGGGATCCTCTGCTGGCCGACCTGTGGCTAATGGGGGTAGGGGGGTCCCTCACACCAACTGCTTGATATCCATTGGCAAGTCACTACAAACACCTCCCGTTCAGCTCCCAAACCTGCCTCAGTCTCCCCTCAATGCAGAGGCCTCCCCCGACACCTACCCCCTTGCCCCCTCGCCCTGCCAGGCCCATGACACACCACAGACTCAGTGGAAGAAAAGGGAGGGATTTATTCTCAAGCATCTAAGGGTTTACAAATGTGGGCATTTTGTTTTAAAAAGGGGCAGGGCGCCACTGGCGGCCTGAGGAGGGGTCCATTGGCTGGTGGGCTGGCCCGAGCCACCCTCAGGCCCCTGCCCGCCCGGTCCGCCCTCTGCCTGGTCCAGAGGGATGGCTGGTGACGAGGGGGGAGGTCTTGGGAGAGGCTGGGAGGCAGGAGAGACTCCCCCAGGGCTCCCCACTTAACACTGAAGGGGGTGGGGGTGGGCGGACACACACTCATAAAACAGAAAATAAAGTTAAATAAAAATAAAACCAGGCAGCCCGGCCTCAGGCCTGTGCTGGTCCTGGGACCAGCCATGCAACCTTCCGGGAATCCGCAGAGGCCGCCACGGCTGGACGCAGGGGAGAAAAGGGCCAGGCCTGTTGGCACCCCCACCCAGCAGACCCCTGGCCCCTGACAAACGGACCAAGGGGCAAGAGAAGGTGGCGTTCCCCGCTGGGGGCAGAGAGATGACGTCTATGACTTTTTAAACATGCGGCGTTTTGTGAATATCATAACAAGAGTCAACAGGCTAGGTGAGAGGAGAGGGATGCTACCTACGCTGCCCCCGCCACAGCCAGCCGGCTTCTGCGCCTTTGGTGTTGGTTTTTCTTTGTGGTTTTACGGGATTTTGTTTGTTTTTTTCTTGTTTTTTATTTTTTCTTGTCCACTTGATTTGCATGCAACACCCACAAAAAGGAAACACACCCCCTCCTGCTCTGGCCACCCCAGCGGGCTCCGGGGGGCACCTGGCCTGGGTCCCCAGTGCACACACCTGGGCCTTCCCATTCCTGCACCTCAACGTGGGCTGGGCCAGGTGTGGGTGAGTGGAGGAACGGCCAAGGGCATGATGGGGGTGACCGCCTCACACCCCCACCCTCAGCCCGGCCCCCACCCCTGCTAGAGCTTGTCATACATCCTCAAACCCCCATATCCACTCCCTCTGCCCTCGATCCCGGACTCCCTCCGGACCCCTCCCTTGGCCCCACTCTGTCACCGACTCCCTCTGGTCACCTGCTCTGCGCCATGCCCCGTGCCCACCTTCCCTGAAGGCCATCCTGTGCAGTGAGGGCCCCACAGACCCTTCCGCACCCCCTGAGGTCTTCAACTCACCCCCAAGCTGTGGCTCCCGGAGACCCCAGAGCAGCGGCCCCAGCCCAGCCCCCCAGTGCCCAAGGGCAGTTGGGGCCACACGACAAGCAGCTAAACGTGACTTTGGTAAAAGTTTCTGAAGGTACCGACAAACCCCATGAGAACAAGCTCTCCTCCCACCACCCCAAACACCCCACCAAGTACAATAAAATACAATAAACTCCAAAAAGGACCCCCTGAGATCAAAGAGAGAGAGAGAGAGAGAGAGAGAGCGCGTGTGCGCAGCCCCATCTGGCAGCAGTGGCAATGCCCCCACCGCCTGGCTGGGGGCCGCTGACTCACTGCGCCACGGGAGACCTATGCAGACCCAGGGGACCTGTCAGGAGGTGGCTGGGCACAGGCTCAGGCCAGGAGACAGAGGCAGGGAGGGTGACGGGAGAGCCAGACAAGGACAGAGAGGTAGAGCGGGGGACAGAGGGTGACGGAGGAGAAACGGGTGCGTGGGAGTGGCGAAGGGCACAGCACGCTGGGAGCATGGTGGCTGCAGGACTCGGGGGCTCTCTCCTGGCCCCTGGGGGCCGCCCCGGCCCAGAGGCTGCGGCTGAATGAACAGCGACTCTGTTCGCGGCCTGCTGTCTTCCGTTCACAGTGTCTGTCGGGGGACGCACACGGCCGGCTTACCCCGGGGTGGGAAGGGCGGGGGCCTGGTAGGCCCGGGGCGGGGGGTGGGTGGGCACCCCCCACTCTCTGTCCTCAGCCCTCGGTGGCCGTCCAGGTCCCAGGTCTCCCCTGACAGGCAGCTGGGTGGCCAAGTGGGGAGGGGGGCCTGTGGCCATGCCCCTGGCCCCCTGTGGGGCTGGCCGCCGCCAAGCAGCTACCTGAAGAAGGGCAGGTGGGGCTGGCTCAGGACGCCGCTAGTCCGCGGTGACTCAGTCTTCGCCATGACATCCTTGAACCAGGACGCCACGTCCACCTCCAGCGTCTCGTAGCGCTTGATGAAGCTGTGTTCCTGTGGGCCCGAGGGGGTGGGGCTTAGGAGGAGAGGGTCTTCCCTCCTGGCCTCGCGCCGCTGCAGGGACAGGACAGGGACGGGGAGGGCCCCAAGTACTCACAAGTAGCTTATTATACTTTGGTCTCTTCCTGTGATCTTTAGTAAGGCTACAGGAAGAGAACGGAAGACAGATGTGAGAGCAGGGCAGGAGGGGATGCTGGTCCCACCCCTGTGGTCAGGCCCTCCCCAAGGAGCCAGCGGTCCCCAAGATGTGTGTGGCGGAAGGAGCTGTGGATGTCCTCAGGCCCCCGGCTGACGGCTGGGAGCAACTGTGAGTCCCGAAGCCTCCTGGCTAGGTGGCAGGGGCCTGACTTCGGGGGTCAGAGCTAGCTGAGGTCCCCCAGAAAGTTGGGTGGGGCTCCCGAGAGAATCAGACATGGCCTTCCTGCACTTGTAGCTGTGTCTGTTGCAGAAGCGTGCTCACAATCTCCCACAGCCACCCTGCCAAATGCTACAGGGCTGGCTGTCCCCTCAGGCAGGTCCAAACCCAGCTCGTGGCTCCCCAGGTACCAGCTCCAGCTCCTGTCTGCAGCCACCAGCCACGAGTCCCCCAAAAGGCGCATCCACCCATCCCAGGGTGGGGCCTCCATTCCGCTCCCGCCTTGCCTCCCCAGCTGCCCAGAGCAGCGGGCTGTCCCTGACCTCCCAAGCGGAGGGAGGGTCTCACCAGTCTTTGACGAAGGACTGGAAGTCCCCCGAGAAGCCCATGTGTCCGGGCAGAAGCGGGGGCTCTTCCTGTAGGACTTTGGTGAGGACCTCAAAGTCCGTCTTGCAGTTCTTGTAGGGAAACTGTCCTGTTGCCAGCTCCACCTGGGAGGGAGACAGGCAGGGCTGGACCGGCCAGGACAGGTTTGTGTTCTCCTCCCTCCGAGTTCCCCAGGAGTCCTCACTCCTGGCTGGAGAAAAGGGGCAGGGCCCCAACTCACCAACGAGATGCCCAGGCTCCATACATCAGCCCGGATGTCATAGTCTGGCTTGGTGGGGTCTGGGGGGTCAATGCGCTCGGGCTACAGGAGGAGGAGGAGGGGAAGATGTATCTCAAAGTCTGGGCTGGGCTCCCAGGCCCCACCCCCTCCCCCACTGGAGGGCCCCCACTCACTGCCATGTAGGCTGCGCAGCCGGCGCTCCGCGTCTTGGCTTTGGAGTCCACCAGGCGGCCGCTGATGCCGAAGTCGCAGAGCTTGATCTGGCCCCGCTCGTCCAGCAGGATGTTGGAGGGCTTGACGTCGCGGTGGATGACACCATGCTTCTCCTTCAGGTAGTACAGCGCCTTCACAATCTGCAGGTAGGCAGAGGAGGGTGCATGTGACCGGGGGCACAGGCCCAAGGCCACCTGCCCGGTGCACGCCCCCCCGGCCACTCACCGCCACTGTCATCTTGCCCAGGATGCGCTCGGGGATGGGGCCCTGCATCCGCTTCTTGAGCTTCTCGGCACAGGTGCCCATGAGCTCCATGGCGATGAAGACGTCCGTCTGCAGTAAGAGGGGGTTCCCGGGGGGAGCTGTGTCTTCTGGCCCAGCCCCCAGAGGCTCTGCTCCCTGGGAAGGGGCAGGGGGTGAGGGAGGAGGAGACCCTGCAGGGTGAGGGGGAGGGGGCACCTGGCACGGCTGGGGACTCACGTTGGTGATAAACGTCCCAAAGCACTGCACAATGTAGGGGCAGTCATGGCTCTTGAGCACCACATCCAGGTCCATGAGGATACGCTTGTTCTCCTCCTTGTTCCCCGAGCGCCGCATTTGCTGCACAGGCAGGGACAGGAGGGAGCCTTAGCACCGGCCCAGGGTGTGTGGCGCAGCTGGGGTAGCCGCCAAGGCTCACCTTAACGGCAATGACATGGCCGGTCTTCCGGAAGCGCATCTTCCACACCTGGCCGCAGGTGCCGCTGCCCATCTCGCCCAAGTTCTCCAGGTCGTTGATTTCTGCCTGGTAGCGCTGGGAGGAGAGGGAGGGTTGGAGGGTCCCCAGGGCCTCTGTCACCGCCCCCCCACCCCCCACTGGCGCCCCCAGGATGGACCTCCTCCCTCTCCCGCCACAGTGAAGGTGGTACCTGGCCCCCGATGGTCAGGTAGCCCGTCTGCTTCATGATCTCCTGCAGCTTCTGGTCAATCTCAATGCTGGGGACACGGAGCAGGTGCCGGTGGAGGTGGGTCCTGACCTCAGGTTGGCCACCCCAGCCCCCCATACCAGGGTTCTCACCGGTTTAACCACCCTCCTCCTGAGGCTGGCACGGTGGCCCCTCAATGCTGCTTCCCACCCAACCCTACCGGGCCCCTGGCTCACCTCTCCATGCTTCGGGGCGTGAACAGGGTTGACGGGAGCCCCAGCATGTGGCGGGGCCGGGCGGGGGGCGTGGGGTGCTGCGGGGAGCTCTCCGAGGATGGCGAGCGGCTGCCCCCATCGTTGGCCAGCGGGAGCTGCAGGGCTGGGGGGGTGAGAACCAGTGGCAGGGGAGGGGTCAGAACCCAGCTGGTCTCAGCTCCACATCTGGCACTCCAGGGAGAGGTCAGGACCCTCACCTTCCCCTCCTGGGCTTCCCTAGCTAGGCCGGCACAGCCCCTGCCCTGCTGGGCTGGAGGAGCTGGGGTCTCCCTCCCAGCCCAGACTGTCCTCGGGGTCCCTTGTCTCATCCCCTGACCTGGAAAGAGATGGAAGAGGCTGGCAGGGGAGAGAGAGCCCCAAGTCTACGCTGACGGAGAAATGAGACAGGGACCTGAGGTGTCCCTCGGCTGGGCAGCCTCCCTGACAGGTGTGGGCGCCTCCTCCCACTTCTGCCCAGGAAGCAGGCCCAGGACCACAGCGCCCACAGGCTGGAGAGGCGGGGGTGGAGTGCCTGCCGGGGCTGGCCCGGGCTGTGGCTCTGCTGGTAGCACTAAACTTGGCTCCCAGACAAGAGCGAGCGGGGCCACCCTGGGGAGGCAGTGGGCACGAGACCCAGGTTTCAGGCTGCCTTGCCCCATGTTCTGTTCCGGGGTCGGGAGGGCCCCCTCGGGCCAGTGGGCTGACATGGGGGCCTCCCGGCCTGGCCTGCAGAGCTGCGGCCCGTGGGGGCAGGACAGGACCTCAGGGGGCCTGCATCATCTGGGAGGAGAGTTGGGGGGCACAGCTCCTGCAGGGGCTGGCGGGACCACGTGGGGCCAATGCTGGGCCAGGCAGGGGTTGGCTCATCCAGCAGCCTGCATGCGGGCAGCTTGGGCATGCTACAGCGGGCAGGCAGGCGGCGGGCAGGCAGCGGGCACCCTGGGGCGGGCAGGCAGCATTAGGGGTGGGAGGGCAGGAGACAGACAGACAGACAGGAACCAAGACTCCGGCCCAGGTGCCCAGAGGAGGCACTGCACAGACAGGCCAGAGAGGGGCCTGGGACAGGAGGGCAGCTTCCTGGAGGAGCTAGGGTCTCCCTGGCTGGGCTGGCAATGGGGTGCAGGAACAGAGGCCGGGATGCCAACGTGGCCTCCAGAGGAGCCAATCCTGACACCTCACATCCCAGAGGCCCTGACAACAGCTACGCACACCTCCCAAGGTGCCCCTCCCACAGGGGCTGGGGCCTGCCGCTCTCCCAAAGCCCTCAACGGACAACCCCCTCTCTCCTTTTCTTCCTCCTGCCTCGTCCACCTTTTTTTCCCACAGTTCTGCAGGCTCCTGGTGACTGGTGCCCAGGGACTAACACGAACAGACAAACCCGCTCCATGCTGGCAGCTAAACCCCGTCCCTCCCCTGGGTGCCTGGGACCCTGATCTCAGCCAGGAGAGGCAGGAGGATGCTGACCTCAGTCTCAATGCAGAAGGCCCAGCACTGCCCCTACCTGGTCCCGCCAGCCCCTGCAGGAGCTGTGTCCCCTTGCTCCCCTCCTGGAGGACCAGGCAGGAGCTAGGGAAGGGCTCTGGGGACCTGGAGACACAGTCAGGCCCAGCTTTCCTAACTGGCCTAGAGGCCTCACCTCCCATGCCCCTCCCGCTGTCCTGGCCACTGCAGCCTCCACAGCACCACGTCACCTCCCACTGGTGCCTTTTTTTTTTTTTGAGATAAGTTCTCACTCTGTCGCCAGGCTGGAGTGCAATGGCGTGATCTCAACTCACTGCAACCTCCGCCTCTCAGGTTCAAGTGATTCTCCTTGCCTCAGCCTCCTGAGTAGCTGGGATTATAGGCACACGCCACCATGCCCAACTAATCTTTTGTCTTTTTAGTAGAGACGGGATCTCGCTGCGTTGGCCAGGTTCCCCTCTCTGCTTCTTCAGGTCCCTGTGCCTCTGCTCTGTCCATGGCCTGAGCCACAGCCCCGATCCCCTTCTGGCTCCCAAGGGCCTGTGCTCCCCTCACACCCAGCCCCCAACCCCTGTGCACCTGGTGTCTCTTGAGACACTGCGTGGTTCCCGCCCTCAGACAGGAGCCCTGAGTCCCGCTCCCGCCCTGCACTCAGGGGGTGAGGACCACAGCCCTGGAGGAGTCCTGTGGGCGCCCTCCCCGGCACAGCCCACCAGGCCTTCTGAGGGCGGCCCCGGAGCCTGGGGAGGAGGCTGCTGGCCTACAGACTGGAGCACGGGGGAATGGAAGGGAGGGCTCAGGTAGGCATTGGGGGAAGGAGGGACACAAAGGCCCTGAGAACAGAGGCCACAGAGGTGGTGATGGCCACATGGCAGCTCAGGAGGGTGGAGTGACAGCAAGAGGGTGAGGATGAGAGAGAAAGAATGGATGAGAGAGAGCGAGAGGCTGGAGGGCACGTGTCTGCTGACAGGAGCCACAGGTGTGCAGGCTGCCACGTCAACATGCACGCACACGCCGTGCAAGTGCACAAGCACCACACACACGCGGGGCACGCCGCTGTGGACCCAGCACCCATGCAGCTGGGACAGAGTCCCCACTGCCCATCGGACACACACACACTCTCACAGTCACTCACAGGGCCAGGCACCCCATCTACTCCCTCTCCCAACACAGGCGTGGGGCACAGCCTGCATGCCCTATCACAGGCTGGCACTACGCTCAGAGCCCGGGCAGGGCTGTCTTCTCTCCCCCCACCTCCTTCAAGACGCTTTTTACATTTTTTGTTTGTTTGTTTTTTGTTTTGAGACGGAGTCTTGCTCTGTTGCCCAGGCTGGAGTGCAGTGGCACGATCTGAGTTCACTGCAACCTCCACCTAATCTCTTTTACGTTTTTTTTTTTTTAGATGGAGCTTCACTCTTGTTGCCCAGGCTGGAGTGCAATGGCGCGATCTCGGCTCACTGCAACCTCCACCTCCCGGGTTCAAGCTATTCTCCTGCCTCGGTCTCCCGAGTAGCTGGGATTACAGGCATGCGCCACCATGCCCGGCTGATTTGTATTTTCAGTGGAGACAGAGTTTCTCTATGTTGGTCAGGCTGGTCTCAAACTCCCGACCACAGGTGATCCGCCTGTCTTGGCCTCCCAAAGTGCTGGGATTACAGGTGTGAGCCACCGCACCTGGCTTAACGTCTTGCATTCTTAATAGCGACAGGGTTTCACCATGTTGGTCAGGCTGGTCTTGAACTCCTGACCTCAAGAGATCCACCCTCCTTGGCTTCCCAAAATACTGAAATTACAGGCATCAGCCACTGCGCCTGGCCCGTTTTTTAAATTTTTGAGACAGGATCTTGCTCTGTCACCCAGGCTGGGGTGCAGTGGTGTGATCATGGCTCACTGTAGCCTCGACCTCCTGGGCTCAGATGATGCTCCTGTCTCAGCCTCCCTGAGTGTTGGGATTACAGGTATGAGCTACTGTGCCAGGCCTCCCCAGCGGCTTTGTTCAATGCCCACCTTCTCCAGAGGTTCCCCTAGACTGGCCCCCTGCAGGGCCGCTCACCCGGCTAGAATGTTCTCTCTGGTGGGAATGTGCTCCCTGTCCAATGGGCCCCCCTACTACAGCCCCCGTTACAGAGGAGAGGGGCTCCGTCTGTTCTATTCACTGCTGTGTCCCTGGCACCCAGGGCTGCTATGGCACCCGGGGAGGGGGAGTACTATGTGTTCATCTAGTTATTGAGAGGGATCCATAGGTACAGGCCACCCACCAGGCCCGACTTTCTCTTTCAGTTACACACACACAGGCGTGCACGCCCTCGAAGGCCATAGACTCCCATTCAGTGGGGAGCCCACCTCCTCCTCCAGGGAGTCCAAAGTGGAGGCGAGAGGAAGGGAGGGGGAGGAGGAGGGAGTACAGAAGAGGCCGGGCTGGGCTGACCGCTGCTTGAGTGGAGTGAGAGAGAAAGTGAGAGGGGAAAGGACATGGGGACACACACAGAGCATGGGGGCCGGGGGACGCCATTCTGCGGCCGGGGCAGCGGTTAGGTCAATGGTGCAGATGTCCAAGCAGCGATGATAAAAAGGCTGGTACCTGCTCGTTGGGACGGGGCAGGAGCAGGGCTTAGAGTGATCACAATAACTGGATGGGGAGAAGGAAGAAAAAAAACAACACCACGATAAATCACAACAGAAACGACCGATTCGTCCAAAAGAAAAGAAATCAAATCATAAACGAGGAGGAGGGGGGGAGGCACTGAACTGCAGAGATGGCCAGGAACCGACAGAGATGGGGAGGGCGGGGAGGATGGGATGGAGCTGACACAGACACAGACGCCTGGAGGGGACTCCTCGGGGGCCTGCCTGCCACCGGCCTCCTAGCTCTGCATGGGAACGGCCACCCGTGAAGGCACCCCGCCACCCCTGAAGGCACCGGGGACCCTGGACCCAACCCTGTCTCATCCACTCAGGGGCCAGGGAGGGCAGCCCCAGGGGCTAGCAGGGACCTGTGTCTTAGCTGGGCTTCTTGTCCCAGGCAGTGTCCTGTGCCACAATCTCCACCTCCATGATTTCTCTGGACCCCCAAGAAATTCCCCAAGGAGGAACCCATGCTGACTCAGGTCAGGAGAGTGACTGGAGAGTGTCAGGTTGTGAAGGTCAGGCTGGGTGACCGGGGATGGGGTGGGGTGCCCACATACAGGGGGTACCTTTCCCGTCTATCCTAATGACTCCATAGAGAGCTAAATAAACTACAAAGGTCACATCAGACGATACATGAGAGCATTTTACTGGGTCAAGAAAGACACAAAAAGGATCACGGGTCAGGGGTGGTGTTCGCAGGGTTTGAAAATCTGATTCCCTCCAGCCCAGAGGATTTACAGACCAGGCTCTTGGGGAAAAAGCCAAGAGACTAGATATGGTCTGTGTTCCCAAGCCAGGAGTGTGCAGAGTGAGAGGTACTGATCTAGGATGACAAGGTTTCAGGGAAGTAGGTACGGAGATGATGGGGCTGATCAGAAAGCAGGAGAATGTGTGCTGGCGGGTCGGGGGCAGGCCTAGAGTCACACTGGCCTCAGGTGTCCCCAGCTCAGGTGGGTGTGGGTGTGAAGGGAAGAGGAGCCATCACTTGAAAACAGGTGACAAAGTCACCGGGCTGGCTGGGGGTCGATGTGCATTTCTGGAGAGATCAGACACCACACGCTCACCAAGATGGTGACAGTGAAACTGGTCACAGGGGTTTGAGGGGGCCTGATGTATGTGGGAGGGGGGTCTGCTGAGCCCAATGCCAAAGTCACTGTCACGGGGGGCGGGGGAGAAGGGAGCCCCCCCATCCCCTCACCCCAGACACGGTCACAGGGAGAGCGAGAGGAAGAATCCTCGGGTCAGAAGAGTTGGGGAGGGGCTCTCTGTGGTAAAGTAACCTCAGGTGTCCCCGGGCCAGGCGTGCGCGTGTGCGTAGATCGTCCGCTGCACGGGGCTGACAAGCCCCCAGGTCGGGGGAGGGGGGCGCCAGACAGTCCCTGAGATGACGAGAGTGGTAACATCAGGTCAAAGGGGACATGTCTGTGTTTTCGGGGCGACCTGGATGTGGTCACGGTCGCGTGGAGTCGGGGAAGCCCGACCCAGACGATCACGGCGATGGGGGCGGGTCATCAGCTGGGGGCCTCTCCTGGGTCCAGGGACTGGGCTCCCAGGCCCCGAGGGTGGGAACCCCCCAGAGCTCGCCGGCCCCACGCCCCCCGGGTCACCGTGACCCTCGCCCCGCGAGCCCACAGTGGGGGGGCTGAGAGGAGCGCGAAGCGCCCCGGAAGCGGGGGCGGGGCCTTGTGGCGGGGGCGGGGCCTCCCGCGGCGCGCGCCCCGCCCCGCCCGCCCCCTCCCCCACGCCGCCGTGCTTACTGGGCCTGGGCCGCTGGGGGCTGATATCCAGGTTGAGGTCGATCCTCCGCCGGGCCTCCCGGTTCTCCTGCTTCAGCTTTGCTTCCAGGCGGGACAGCTTCTGCTCCAGGGAGGACGCCGCCATCTTCCCCGCCGCCACCGCCGCCGCGCACCGCCCGGCCGCCCGTCAGTCCGGCAGACAAACACCGCACTGCGCCTGCGCCCGGATGACCCCGCCGAGCCGCCGTCTCGCCCCGCACGGCGCATGCCCGCGGCGCGCACCCGCCCTTCCCCGCGTGCGAACCTCCGCGCGTGCGTGCTTCGGCTCAGCCCGAAGGATGACGCCACCTAGAGCTCGAGGCAGGCAACGTGCAACCCCCGCCTCCCTCGCCACTGCCACCGTACTGCGCATGCGCCAATTCTGGATCCCTCCAGAGAGAGGCGCTGCGAGGAAACACCATTCTTCTGAGGGCGGTGGGCGGTGAGAGCGGCACGCATGCTTAGGGAGGGGAAACCGTGTTCGCTGGCGTGGCTTTTGCGCATGCGCATTTCTGGAACCTCTTTCCCAAGCGGCAGTCGATTCCTGGTCTCCACGGCGGTGCAACCTTAACCTTCTTGCTTTTCACGGTCGGCTTGGGCGTCCTTTCGGAATGCCTTCCTCACTGATGGTGCATTATTAGGATTCCTCTTGTGCTTAATTGCCTCCTAGCCTCCTGCTGGCAGCGGGGTGCCCCCTCCTCACCGTAATTAGGCTCCGTTGAGAGCCCTTTTCCTTCTTGCCAGTCCGAGCAGGCTCAGAGTTGGCCGAAACCAGGCGGGAGGGGACGGCCATGGGAACCCGACGGTGTGACCCTTGACCTCGGGGACGGGGCCAAGGCCAGAGTTGTTGGCCAGACCCGCATGGAACCTCAAGACGCCTCCTGTCATCTCTCTCGCACCGGGAACGTGAGCCCAGCGCCTACACGTGCAGAATTCCTGAGGAGGGGCCCTGGGGTTAGGTGCCCGTGCCTGGGCCCCCGGCAGCCTAAACCACTCCTTTAAGTGGTCCGAGGGGTGCTGGGGAAATGTCTCATCTGGAGCCCAGGGATCCCCCAAGAGCAGCTTCCCTCTGCTCTTAGATGCGAGAAGGAGGTTCTGATTTTGCAGAGACACCTGGGAGGTGGCCAGGGCCAGGCAGGCTCTGCCAAGTACCCTTCCAGCTTCTGGCCCAACGAGGGAACACTTTGGGATGAGTGTTACAGGCTTGTCGGAACTCCTCTGGTGACGACTTGTGGATGGAACGCACACAAGTGTAGAGTTATAGCTGAGGTCTGTACCTTCCCCTCTTCCAGGCGGCCTTCTGTGCCTCTGCTCTGAGAACAAGAGACTCAGCCTTGATTCTGGCACACGGGTGTTACTTGGTCACGTGAAATAAAAGGTTAATATTGGCCGAACATGGTGGCTTACACGTGTAATCCCAGCACTTCGGGAAGCCAAGGTGGGCGGTCAGGAGTTTGAGACCAACCTGGCCAATTTGGCAAAAACCCCATGTGTACTAAAATTACATAAAAGCCAGACATGGTGCTTCGGCGCCTGTAATCCCAGCTACTCGAGAAGCTAAGGCAGGAGAATCGCTTGAACCGGGGAGGGGGAGATTGCCCAGATGGCGCCACTGCACTCCAGCCTGAGCGACAGGGCGAGACTCCATCTCGAAAGCAAACTAAATAAAAGGTTAATATTTATTTATTTACTTATTTTTAGAAACAGGGTCAGGCCGGGCGCAGTGGCTCACGCCTGTAATCCCAGCACTTTGGGAGGCTGAGGCAGGTGGATCACGAGGTCAGGAGTTCAGGACCAGCCTGGCCAACATGGTGAAACTACGAAAATTAGCCAGGCATGGTGGCAGGCACCTGTGATTCCAGCTACTTGGGAGGCTGAGGCAGAGAACTGCTTGAACCCAGGAGGTGGAGGTTGCAGTGAGCCAAGATTGTGCCATGGCACTCCAGCCTGGGTGACAGAGCTAGACTCCGTCTCAAAAAAACACAACAAAACAAAAAAAACCAGGGTCTTGTTCTGTTGCTGAGGCTGGAGTGGAGTGGTGCAATCACAGCTCACTGCAGCCTCAACCTCCTGGGTCCTGGGCTCAAGCAGTCCTCCTGCCTCTGCCTCGCTAGTAGCTGGGACCTCAGGCACACATCAGCACACCTGGCCAACTTTTTTTTGGTATGTTTTTGTAGAGATGAGATCTCACTGTGTTGCCCAGGTTGGTCTCAAACTCTTAGGCTGAAGTGATCCTCGCACCTCAGCCTCCCAAAGCGCTGGGTTTACAAGCATGAGCCACTATGTCTGGCCCTAATAAACAGTTTTAGACAATGACAGGAGTGCACATAAAAGATCAAAACTAGAATTTGCATAATTAGTATTATTTATTAAGCACTCAAGGAACAGTCAAGACCAAAGTCCCTACCTGTCCTTGGAAAAATGTCACCTCTATAGCAGGTGTCCTAACCCTGGAGTCCGCCCACCTTAGGAAGTCCTTGAATATCTCTCCGGGGGAAATCTATCAGCTGCCTGAAGAGCTTTGTGTGTATTTGTACATTTTCCTGAGGAAGGAGGTGCCTGGCTTCATCAGTTTCTTAAAGGGTCTAGGACCTCAAAAGAAATCAGAATCTAGATATTTGGATACCCTTTTCTTTTTTTTTTTTTTTGGCAGAGATGGGGTCTCACTATGTTGCCCAGGCTGATCTCAAACTCCTGAGCTCAACCATCGTCCTGCCTCAGCCTCTCAAAGTTCTGGGATTACAGTCATGAGCCACAGAGCCCAGCCATGATACCTTTACATCAAAAAAATTTTTTTTTTTTTTTTTTTTTTGAGACGGAGTCTCGCTCTGTCTCCCAGGCTGGAGTGCAGTGGCGTGATCTCGGCTGACTGCAAGCTCCGCCTCCCGGGTTCACACTATTCTCCTGCCTCAGCCTCCCAAGTAGCTGGGACTACAGGCGCCCACCACCACACCTGGCTAATGTTTTTTGTATTTTTAGTAGAGATGGGGTTTCACCGTGTTCCGCAGGATGGTCTCAATCTCCTGACCTCGTGATCCACCCGCCTCGGCCTCCCAAACTGCTGGGATTACAGGCATGAGCCACTACGCCCGGCCTACATCAGCATTTCCCAACATGCCATGTCAGGACCACTTACTTGCAGCAGAACTACCTGGGATACTTATTTAGGAACAGACTCCTGGCCCCCAGCCAAACCTCCTGAGTCAGTCTTTCAGGGGTGGGGACTGGGATATTTTGTTTTGCACCGACTCCCTAGGTGATTTTGCTGCTTAGCCAAATGAGAACCATTGTTCTGAGCTCACATATAACACGGCGAACAACTGTGTCTGTGTCCTCTCCTTGGGAGAGAACCCCAGATGTAAGTTGCTTTGTCTGTTGCATGGGGAGGGGGAGTGTTGGAAATCCCAGTGGGATGTGTCCTTTCCCCCATATGTGGCACTAATTGAGCTGGAATATACAGGGAGAGGCAGCAGTGCTGGTCTAGGGATGGGAGCAAGGCCAGCCAGGCTGCCAGAGACACAGGTGTGGTTTTGGAGAATCCCATGACTGAGTTAATCCCTCCATACCAGGTTCCACCCCAACTCCACAACATCCTGTCTCTCTCCCCAGACAAACCAGCCCCAGATCCTCCTGGGTCCCTGAAAGCTGACACAGCTGTCTTGGAAGACAATGGTTGAGATTCCAAGGCGGAAGCATTTTTAAGGCCCTACCTAAAACGGCCCCACCCTGGCTTCATTCCTCCTCCATCTTGTCCCGCACCTCTGCCGGCAGACCCTGGTAAAGGGTGTCTTCCACCAGGAGCCCCGCCTTCTTTAGCCCCCCACAGTTGCCAAGTTCTTCCGGCAGCGCCTCAAGGCGGTTTCCTTTGAGCTCCAGGCGGCTGAGGGCCCTGAGGGCACCCACGTGGGGCGAGAGCTGGCTCAGCTGGTTGTCACCCAGAAGCAATGTCCGAAGCTTGCGGCAGAAGAAGAGCTCGTCGGGCAGGGCCTCCAGGGCATTGCAGGAGAGGGCCAGGTGCTGTAGGTTCTGCAGGAGGCCCACCTCGGGTGGCAGGGAGTGTAGCCCGTTGTGGGACACATCCAGCAGACGGAGGCCCGAGCACAGGCCGAGCTGGGAGGGCAGGGTCTCCAGCTTGTTGTAGCTCAAGTAGAGCTGCTCCAGGCTCCTGAGCTTCCGCACGTGCTCGGGGACATAGGCGATCTGGTTGTGCCACAGCCTGAGCGTGACCAGCTTCCGGCAGTGCTGGAAGCTGAGGATTTCCTCGATGGAGCGCAGGTGGTTGTCCTTGAGGTCAAGTTCCTGCAGGGCGCCCAGGCTGAACACTGCGTGGGGGATGCGCTCCAGCCCGCAGGCCACCAGCTCCAGCTCCCGCAATGCCGCCAGTTTCTTGAGGCTGTTCAGGGCAACCAGACGGGCCCCATCGTTGTGCAGGCTGAGCCTCTGCAGGTGGCCGGCGACGTCGGTCACACTGGCTGGCACCTTCCCCGCATTGCTCCGGAGGGACAATACCTTGAGCTGCTTCAGCTCCCGGAGGCTCTCCAGGGTGGCCGCCCGAGCCAGCTCCTGGGGGAAAAGCCCCTCCAGGTGCAGCTCCTCCAAGCCCCGCAGCCCGAACACCCAAAGCGGCACCTCGCGGAGCTCCTCGCATTTGACGCGCATCACCTTCAGGTGGTCCCGCAGGAAGACCTGCAAGG
Source organism: Chlorocebus sabaeus (assembly GCF_047675955.1). Taxonomy (NCBI): domain Eukaryota; kingdom Metazoa; phylum Chordata; class Mammalia; order Primates; family Cercopithecidae; genus Chlorocebus; species Chlorocebus sabaeus. The sequence goes on from NC_132909.1 coordinate 54,750,692, forward strand.
AGAAGGGTAGCCTGGTGGGCGAGTGGAGCAAGCTGAGCTCCTGTAAGTGCACCAGCTGCGACAGCCCCGGGGGGAAGGTGATATCGCAGATGGCCTCCAGCCGGAGTGACTCCACCTCACTGAGCTCAAAGATGGTGTCGGGCAGTCCCGGAAGCATGCAGAGGGCCAGCTCCAGCCGACCTGCGGCGTTGCGCTGCAGCTTCTGTCGAAGCTTCTCGGGCGTCCACTCGTGGTTGAGATTGAGCTGCTTTAGACGGCTTTCGCTGACCTCGGACAGGAAGACGGCGAAGCGCTTGGAGTAGAGGGAGTCATACTGATCGATGAGGTGCAGCATGAAGGCGAAGTCGTTCTTGACATCAGGAATGTCCCCCATGCCAGTCTCCTCCCGCACAGAACGGAAGGAGTACTCCTTGAGGGGCCGGTGGAAGAGCCAGTAGAGCGTGTAGATGCAGGTGAGTCCGTAGATGCACACGAAGGAGATGTAACAGAAGGCCAGCTTGGAGAAGAGGTGGGCCTTGGTGTGGTTGCAGCAGAAGCTGGCGTAGCCCGTGACCTCTGACGTCTCCACCCTACAGGCCACCAGGAAACTGATCTTCTCCACATAGACCAGGTTGTAGACCAGGATGGCCAGGAACTTACACACTTTCAGCACCGTCTGTCGGATGTACATGGTGTACAGGATGTCACCCTCTTCCACGTGCACACGGAACTTCTTCACCTTCTCAAACAGGGCTTTGGCTTGCTCACCCTCCTTCTTGTCCAGCAGGGTGACAACTGGAGGCTCGGTCACCACCTTCTCTGGTTCCGCCAGCACTTTCTCCTTCTCACCCTCCCCTGCCTTCCCCGGCGCGGCCCCTGCCGTGGCCACTATGGTGGCCGAGGCCCGTCCGGTGGCTGCTGGGCCCTTCTGGTTCTCCCCGGAGACCTCGGACAGGGCCCTTGTGGTCCATGGAGAGTCGAAACACTTGCCCAGGATGGAGATGAAGTGTTCGATCTTGGAGCTGGTGCCAGGGAACTTGAACCAGAAACTGGTGCAGACCATGAAGATGAGTGTGTGAATGACCACGAGGTAGGGGAAGTATTTGGCATACCAGTGCAGGGCCGTCTCATAGCACAGCTGGTTAATGAAGCTGTATTGCTGCAGGTCCAAATTGTTCTTAAGACCTTTAACCTCCTGCAGGGCCCCCATCTGCTCAGGGCTCCTCCGAGGCAGCAATTGCAGGCACGGGGCCTCTGATAAGTTCTCCTGGGGCTCGTGATTGGGTAGACAGATGATCTTGTCCTGTGTCACCTGAGGAGCAAAAGAGACTGAGGGCTGTAATCCTAGCACTTTGGGAGGCTGAGGCGGGCGGATCACTTGAGGTCAGGAGTTCGAGACCAGCCTGGCCAACATGGTGAAACCCCGTTTCTACTAAAAATACAAAATTAGCCAGGCATGGTGGCAGGCACCTGTAATCCCAGCTACTCGGGAGGCTGAGGCAGGAGAAATCGCTTGAACCTGGAAGACGGAGGTTACAGTGAGCCGAGATCGCACCATCGTACTCCAGCCTGGATGACAGAGTAGGACTCCGTCTCAAAAATAAATAAATTAATTTTTTTTTTTAAAAAAAAGAGAAAATGAGGGAGATGGGGGAAAAACAGGCTGAAGGTGGGAGGCCCCTGCATCCCCCATCTCTGACTGTTGCCAGCCAGCTGTGACTTTGGAAGAGTTTTGCTAAACCTCTAAGCACTGGTCTTTTTTTTTTTTCGAGACTGAGTGTCACTCTGTCACCGAGGCTGCGTGCAGTGGTGCAATCTTGGCTCATTGCAACCTCCCCCTCCCAGTTCAAGCAATTCTCCTGCCTCAGCCTCCTGAGTAGCTGGGGCTATAAGCACGCAGTACCACGCCCAGCCAATTTTTGTATTTTTAGTAGAGATGGGGTTTCACTATGTTGGCCAGGCTGGTCTCGAACTCTTGGCCTCAAGTGGTCCCCTGCTTCAGCCTCCCAAAGTGCTGGGATTACAGGCATGAGCCACCGCAACCGGCAAAGCACTGGTCTTTGAGAAAAGGAACTGGGTTGAATCGTGTCCCCCGAAAAAATGTTGAAGTCCCAACTCCGAATCCTTATGAATGTGGTATTATTTGAGCTGCGTCAGGCGGCTCCTGTTTGGTAACAGGGTCTTTGCGGAGGTAGTCAAGTTAAGACAAAGCCAGCAGGGTGCGCCCAGTATGACTGCGCCTTAGAGAAAGGGGAAACAGAGACACAGAGACAGACACATAGAAGATGACGCGAGGATACAGGGAGAGGCTGGGTGTGGTGGTTCAGGCTTGTAATCCCAGTGATTTGGGAGGCAGTGGGACGGGGGCCAAGTCGGGGTGGTAGAGGAGAATTGCTTGAGGCCAGGAGTACAAGGTTACAGTGAGCTATGATTGCGCCACTGCACTCCAGCCTAGGTGACAGAGCTTGCTAAAAAAAACAAAAAACAAAAAACAAAAAACTGTCTCGGCTGGGCGTGGTGGCTCATGCTTGTAATCCCAGCACTTTGGGAGACGGAGGCAGGGGGATCACAAGGTCAGGAATTCAAGACCAGCCTGGCCAACATACTGAAATCGCGTCTCTACTAAAAATACAAAAAAAAAAAAAAAAAAAAAAAAAAAAATTAGCCGGGCATGGTGGCACACGCCTGTAATCCCGGCTACTTGGGAGGCTAAGCCAGGAGAATTGTTTGAACCTGGGAGGCAGAGGTTGCAGTGAGCCGAGACTGCACCACTGCACGCCAGCCTGGGCGACAGAGGGAGGCTCCAGTCTAAAAAAAAAAAAAAAAGAAAGAAAGAAAAGTACTGGGAGAATGTCATCTACAAGCCAAGGAACCCTTGGAGCTACAATAATCTAGCAGGGAGGCTGGAAGATTCTCCCTCACTGTCAACTGATGCCTTGATCTCAGACTTCTGGCCTCCAGAACCCTACGGGAAGAGGAAACATTTCTGGTATTTAAGGCACTCAATCGCTGCTACTTTGTTACAGCAAAAGTAACAAACTCATATACCAATTCCGGCCCTTTCCAGAGTCCAGGGAGAAACTTGAGCATGATGAAAATGTGGGGCTGGGCACGGTGGCTCACACCTGTAATCCCAGCACTTTGAGAGGCCGAGGTGGGAGGATGTCTTGAGGCCAGGAGTTCGAGACCAGCCTGGGCAACATAGCAAGACCCCCGTGTCAACGTGAAATTAAAAAATTAGCTGGGCGTGGTGGCATGTGCCTGTAATCCCAGCTACTCTGGAGGCTGAGGCGGGAGAATTGCTTGAGCCCAGAAGTTCAAGGCTGCATTGAGCTATGATCATGCCACTGCACTCCAGCCTGGATGACAGAATGAGACCCTCTTTATTTTAATTTTCAATTATTTTATTTTATTTTTTTTAAGATGGAGTCTCGCTCTGTCGCCCAGGCTGGAGTGCAATGGTATGATCTCGGCTCACTGCAACCTCCACTTCCCAGGTTCAAGCAATTTTCCTGCCTCAGCCTTCCGAGTAGCTGGGATTACAGGTGTCCACCACCATGCCCAGCTAATATTTATATCTTTAGTAAGGACAGGTTTTCACCGTGTTGGCCAGGCTGGTCTCGAACTTCTGGTCTTAAGTGATACTCCCACTTTGCCCTCCCAAAATGCTGGGATTACTGGTGTGAGCCACCATACCCAGCCCCTGTCTCTTTTTAGCCAAAAAAAAAGAAAAAAAGAAAAAGAAGGGTAGAGTGTGGTGCCTCATGCCTGTAATCCCAGCACTTTGGGAGGCCGAGGCGGGGAGATCATGAGGTCAGAAGTTCAAGACCAATCTGGCTAACATAGTGAAACTCTGTCTCTACTGAAAATTATCGGGGTGTGGTGGCATGTGTCTATAGTCCCACCTATTCAGGAGGCTGAGGCAGGAGAATTGCTTGAACCTGGGAGGCAGAGGTTGCAGTGAGCTGAGACCATGCCATTGCACTCCAGCTTGGGCAACAGAGGGAGACTCCGTCTCAAAAAAAAAAAAAAAAAAAAGCCTGGGCGCAGTGGCTCACGCCTGTAATCCCAACACTTTGGGAGGCCCAGGCAGGGAGATCACTTGAGGTCAGGAGTTTGAGACCAGCCTGGATAACACGGTGAAACCCCGTCTCTACTAAAAAACTACAGAAATTAGCCAAGCATGGTGGCGGGCGGGCGCCTATAATCCCAGCTGCTCAGGAGGCTGAGGCAGGAGAACCACTTGTACCCAGGAGGCAGAAGTTGCAGGGAGCTGAGATCACACCACTGTACTCTAGCCTGGGCGACATAGCAAGACTCCATCTCAAAAAAAAAAAGATATGGAATGGCATAGCAATGTGGGACTCTGGTGCTTCTGGCTATGGAGGTAAGGAAGATAAGGGGTCTGGATGGGCCTTTGAGGGGCTCTGTCTTCAGTTTCCTCTCACTTTCTTGGGTGATGGGAAGGCTTCCTGACTTCCCCAGACACCTGCCCCACCCCTCTGGTCATGCCCCCTTCACAGGGGAGCACCTCACCTGGAGGGTGCAGCCAAAGACCCCGATCATGAGCATGGCCACGGTGAGGTACTCGGCCAGCACGTCCCACCAGGGTTTGAGCACCTTGAATGCAGGCTGCTGTTCCGTGAACTGCTTGAACTCGGCCACGGGGATCATGCTGCCTGTGGGAGGGGATGAGACGGGGGGGTGTAGAGAGAGACCCTCAGGATGGAAGGCTCTGCAGGGGGTACCCCGAGGAGCCACACACAGGCAGGGCCGTGCTCCTCATCTGCCCGTGACCCTCCCTGTTCAAACTTGTCCAAACATCCGAGGTGTGTGCCCCCCACTTCCCTCTTAGCCTGGCCTCAGTCACCCTCCATGCAGACATCACCACCTGCCCAGAACCAAGTGGCCACCGTTCCCCTCTGGGCACCCCTGCACCTGATCTGACTTGTCTGACCTCAAAGAGCACAGTAGGGCTAGTCCACAGGGCCACCGCCCTCCAGCTTCCTCGCTTGGCTGCCTCCCCGAAACCAGGTATTCCTCTCCCACCCCTGACACCAAGGCCTGAAAACATCTGCCTCGATGCTCCCTGACTGCAGACACTCAGCGTCTGGGCCAGCCTCGGCTCTCACCCCCACCAGACCTGAAAGTGTCACAAGGCTCAGGACTTCCGGGGGTGGGCCCCTCCACCCCCTCCAGGGGCACTCTGGGCACCACCTCCAACCTCCAACCGGAAAAGCCGGCTGGAGCCTGGCTCTGGTTACCAGGGCCCCAGGGGCAGGGAGTGGCCAAGCTGAAGGCTAGTCAGCCCTGGGGGTAGAGGTGACCATGACACCTGAGTTTCTAAAGGGGCTACAGCCCAGAATCACAGGCAGAAACCAGAGGCCTGGCTCTGAGAGGGGGCAATGGGGTGTCCGGATGTCCGAGGAGGAGGGAGGACTTGCAAATGGAAAGCTGTCAGGTGACACCTACGACCAGGCCAGGGCTGTGCTGCCAGGTTCCTAGCCGGCCCACTCTGTCTGTTCCCAGGGGCTCCTTTTAGACCAAGGTATCATTATTGCAGATACAGACAGGCCAGCCACAAGTCACACTGGGGCGTGGGGCATGAGCTGAGATGTCAGTCTCCCAGGCAGGCGCCCACTTCCCCAGAGGCTGAGGTGGAACAAGGAAGGTGGAGACCCTTAGACCAGCCCAATTCTGCCAACATCCAAGTTCCCCCAGTCCTGGGAGCCTCCTGTCCTTGTCCAGATAGATAATCTGTAACTGGGGCTGGGCGCCGTGGCTCACGCCTGTCATCCCAGCAGTATGGGAAGCTGAGGCGGGCGGATCACTTGAGGTTAGGAGTTCGAGACCAGCATGGCCAACACAGTGAAACCCCGGGTCTACTAAAAATACATAAAAAATTAACCGGGCATGGTGAAGCACACCTGTAATCCTAGCTACTCTGGAGGCTGAGGTGGGAGGGTCTTGATCTGGGGAGGCGGAGGTTGCAGTGAACCGAGATCGTGCCACTGCACTCCAGCCTGGGTGACAGAGTGAGACTCCATCTCAAAAGACACACACAAAAAGATAATCTGTAACTGGGCACAGGGGTTTGGCCAGGAAGGAGGGCATCTGCCCATCAGGGAGTTCTCTCTGGCTCCCCATCCATCTCCCCAGGAAGAATCTAGGGAAACCCTGGTCTCCTGACGCACAGCTCAGCCAATGATTCTGACATGCCTGAGCCTCCCTTTTCAGTTTCTGTGTCCCCCCAATATTTTGGGGCGACTCCTGGGTACAAACAAGATAGGCTGCAGGCTCCACCCACCAAGTTAAAGGCCAGGCAGTCCCCAAAGACCACATCCTTTTACCCCCTCAGGGGCCCCCACTTCAGTCTGGGGAATCAGGCAGGCACGGGGGTGGGTACAGCCTGCCCACATGGGGACTCACCATGCAAGCGTAAAATGTCATGAGTCGGGCCAGGTGCAGTGGCTCACATCTGTAATCCTAGCACTCTGGGAGGCTGAGGCAGGCGGATCACGAGGTCAGGAGTTCGAAACCAGCCTGGCCAGCATGGTGAAACCCCGTCTCTACTAAAAATACAAAAATTAGCCGAGCATGGTGGCATGAACCTGTAGTCCCAGCTAGGCAGGAGAATCCTTGAACCCGGGAGGTGGAGGTTGTGGTGAGCTGAGATCGTGCCACCACACTCTAGCCTGGGAGATGAAGCGAGACTCCGTCTCAAAAAAAACAAAACAAAAAACAAAAAGTCATGGGTTCCCTGACTCAGGTGGTGACTCACCCAGACTCTAATACATGCAAGGGGGTGCCCAGAGCACAGGGTCCCAAACACCATCGCCTGGCCCTCATGCTCGTTCATACTCTCTGCCCTAAGCACAAAGCCAAGTATAGTTTGGGAGGCTGAGGTGGGTGGATCACTTGAGGTTAGGGGTTCGAGACCAGCCATGGCCAACATGGTGAAACCCCATCTCTATTAAAAATACAAAAATTAGCCGGTCATGGTGGAGGGTGCCTGTAGTTCCAGTTACTCGGGAGGCTGAGGCACGAGAACCCCTTGAACCCGGGAGGTGGAGGTTGCAGTGAGCCGAGATTGCACCACTGCACTCCAGCCACAAATATCCCAGTCTGCCTGGGTCACCAGTATCTAGAAACATACCAGGACAGCTCAACTATCCCCAGGGGATGAATATGTACATTGCACCCACCAAAATGGACGCTTGGCGTCATTCTGGGTCATGCATATTTGTGCATGAGGGTATAAAGTCCAAGTACATACACTGAGCTTCGGAGAGACCCAGCACCAGGGACCCTCACATCCTGTTTCAGTTCTGGCCATCCATTAAGTCCTCGAAGGATCCTGCAGGGACAGTACTCTGTTGCTTTACCTAAGAACGTTGACCCCAGGCTGGGCACGGTGGCTCACACCTGTAATTCCAGCACTCTGGGAGGCTGAGGCAGGAGGATTGCTTGAGCCCAGGAGTTTAAGCCGCTGGGGCAACATAATGAGACCCCATTTCTACAAAAAAATCTAAAAATTTGCCAGGTGTGGTGGTGCATGCCTGTAGTCCCAGCTACTGGAAGGCTGAGGTGGGAGGAGTGCTTGAACCCAGGAGTTAGAGGCTGCAGTGAGCCATGAACCAGTCTGGGCAAGACCCTATCTCAAAAACAGAAAACAAAACAGTACTGACTCGGGCCAGGTGCGGTGGCTCTCGCCTGTAATCCCAGCACTTTGGGAAGCCAAGGTAGGTGGATAATTTGAGGTCAGAAGTTCGAGACCAGCCTGGCCAACATGATGAAACCCTGTCTCTCCTAAAAATACCGAAACAATTAGCCAGGCATGGTGGTGGATGCCTGTAATCCCAGATAGGTTACAGGTGAGAGGGTGAGGCAGGAGAATCGCTTAAACTCAGGAGACAGAAGCTGCAGTGAGCCAAGATCTCGCCACTGTACTCCAGCCTGGGCGACACATTGAGACTCCGTCTCAAAAAAACAAAACAAAACAAAACTACTGACTCTGGGGACTGCAGAAGAAATCACACAAAACACACACAAACACGAGCCAGGACCAACTTCCTGTCCTTGCCACCCTGGTGTGAGCTCCACCAATAGCCATCCCAGGTGCACAATCACAGACAAGAAGGCAGAAACTCTCAGGGGACCGGGGGGCAGCCACAGGGGCTATCATTATCTGTCTCCATGACTCAAACTTGATCCTCACAAACCTGCCATTAAATTTCCACAGACACAAGACAGGCCCCCACTTTGTCTGAGCAGGGGTGGGGGGAAGGGGTGGTGGAAACAGGGGCTTGAAGAATTGGGGCAGAGCCAGGGAAAACACAACGATGGGACGTATATACGCTCAGCTTCCTCCACCAGGCACTGAACGCCTCCTTTTCTCCCAAGTCAGGCAGTGTCGATGTCGGGGACTTTGTTTTCCAGACTCAAGGGAGAGAAATAACTTGCTCAAGCTTCTACAGTTCAAGTGGCATTCGAAGCCTGACCCATCCAGCCTCCAGGTCCTGTCTATAGGATTGCAACCGCTCTGTTCCCTCTTGGGAGACAGCCTCTTAATTAAAATGCAGCATCTTGCTGGGCACGGTGGCTCATGCCTGTAATCCCAATACTTTGGGAGGCCAAGGCAGGCAGATCATTTGAGGTCAGGAGTTAGAGACCAGGCTAGCCAGCATGGTAAAACCCCGTGTCTACTAAAAATAATAAATTAGCCGGGCGCAGTAGTGGACACCTATACTCCCAGCTAATGGGGAAGCTGAAGCAGGAGAATCTTTTTTTTTTTTGAGATGGAATCTCTCTCTGTTGCCCAGGCTGGAGTGCAGTCGCAAGATCTCCGCTCACTGCAAGCTCCGCCTCCCGGGTTCACACCATTCTCCTGCCTCAGCCTCCAGAGTAGCTGGGACTACAGGTGCCCGCCACTTCACCCGGCTAATTTTTGGTATTTTTAGTAGAGGTGGGGTTTCACCGTGTTAGCCAGGATGGTCTCGATCTCCTGACCTCGTGATCCACCCACCTCTGCCTCCCAAAGAGCTAGGATTACAGGCTTGAGCCACTGCACCCGGCTGAAGCGGGACAATCTCTTGAACCCAGGAGGTGGAAGTTGCAGTGAGCCGTGATTGCGCTGCTGCACTCCAGCCTGGGTGACAGAGCAAGACTTATCTCAAAAATCAAACAACAACAACAACAACAAAACAGTGTCTTTGCCAAAAGCACCTAAGAGCGGTGTTGCATTGCGGCAGACCCTGTGGCTCCCACCAGCCCTGGTTCCTTCCACCTGTGCCTCACCCCTCCTCCCTCCCAGGTCCTCTTCAAGCCACTTGCCTCCAAAATATGTGTTGGTGAGTTTCTGCTGGGGGAAGGGTGGAAGAGTGAGACCCTCCACACCCACAGCCCATGCTAAGAGGCAGGGAAGAAGGAAGAAACATCCAGCAGTTTTCAGCCCTAAGAGGGGTTTTGTAGAACACAAGGCCCAACGTTTTTTTTTTTTTTCTTTAAGACATAGGGTCCTGATGGACGCAGTGGATCACACCTGTAATCCCAGCACTTTGAGAGGCTGAGGCGGGTAGATCACGAGGTCAAGAGATCAAGACCATTCTGGCCAACATGATGAAACCTCATCTCTAAAAATACAAAGATTAGCTGGGCGTGGTGCCGCGTGCTTGTAGTCCTAGCTACTCAGGAGGCTGAGGCAGGAGAATCGCTTGAACCTTGGAGGCGGAGGTTGCCGTGAGCCAAGATCGCGCCACTGCGCTCCAGCCTGGCAACAGAGCAAGACTCTATCTCAAAAAAAAAAAAAAAAAGAGAGAGAGAGAGAGAGAGAGAGAGAGAGAGAGATGGTCTTGCTCTGTCACCCAGGCTGGAGTTCAATGGTGCAATCATAGCTCATTGCAGCCCAAACTCCTGGGCTTAAGTGATCCTCCTGCCTCAGCCTCCCTAGTAGCTGGGACTACAGGTGCATGCTACCATGCCCAGCCAACTTTTGTATTTTTTGTAGAGATAGGGGTCTTGCTATGTTGCCCAAGCTGGTCTTGAACTCCTGAGTCCAAGCATCCTCCCACCTCAGCCTCCCAAAGTGCTGGGATTACAGGCGTGAGCCACTGTGCCTGGCCTCAACCGTTTTTTTTTTTTTTTTTTTTTTTTTGAGATGGAGTCTCGCTCTGTCGCCCAGGTTGGAGTGCAGCAGGCTAATCTCAACTCACTGCAACCTCCACCTCTTGGGTCCGAGCAATACTAATGCCTCAGCCTCCCAAGTAGCTGGGACTACAGGTATGCACCACCATGCCCAGCTCATTTTTGTATTTTTAGTAGAGATGGGGTTTCACCGTGTTAGCCAGGCTGGTCTTGAACACCTGACCTCAGGTGACCTGGCCGCCTCGGCCTCCCAGAGTGCTGGGATTATAGACGTAAGCCATGGTGTCTGGCCGAGCTTCAACCTTTTATACGAGGGAGAAACTGAGGGTCTAGGGTGGGGGAGGGTGGCATCTTTGTAGCCCATCCTGGGTCAGGCTCTAGGCCTGTGGATTCCCAGGGGGGTAGTTTTCCAAGCTGCCTCTGCTAACAGACTTGAAAATCTGGGACATCTGTAAGTTCAAGAGCACCAGAGGTCAGGCTTGGTTGAACCCACCCCAAGTGGTAGGTTCTGGGGCTCTGAGGGTCTCCCCAGGATGAGTTGTCAGTGTCTTCCCAGATGCCAAGGGGAGGGGAAAGTGGTTGAGATCCCCAAAATCAAGTTTATCTTCCAGCCTGTTTATCTTCACGCTGAGACTTGGCCGGGTCTGCCTGGCTCCCAGGACAGGGATCTCGTGGACCAGGTTTCCCTTTGCCCCCAGCCCGAACCCCCACCCCAACTCCTGGTGTGTCGGGACGGCCTGCCCTGGCCACAGGGCCAGCGCACCTGGAGCGACTCTGCCCCTTGTCCAGACCCGGGGACTCCCGGCCCGACCCCCACCCCGCCACCTCGTGGGGTACCCAGAGGCGAAGAGCCACCTACTCACCGTTCCAGGAGGGACGCTGGGCCCAACTCCTGGGTCTCTGGGAGCGGAGCTGCCGCGACTCCCGCAGAGTTCCCGGGCGGGCCGCAAGGGTGAGTCAGGGCAGGCGGGGACAGGAGACCCGGAGCCGCCCCGCCCCGCCCCCGGACGACTCGGCCCCGCCTCGTCGCAGGCGCGCCCAGGTCGACCCTACTCCTGGCGCCGCGCGATTAGCGGGATTGGAGGAAGAGAGTGGTCGTATGGTGCTTTGTACTGCTGGGCTTGGCGCTGGCGGGAGATGTAGGGGTCTTAGAACTTTGCAGCTTTGCAGTCTGGCTGGACCCCGGTAGCTGGGGAAACTGAGAGAACTGGAGACCCTGAACTCCCAAAGGGCCACCCTTCTTACAGACCCTGTCGAGAAAATGTGGAGGCCGAAGCCGGGCACAGTGGCTCACGCCTGTCATCCCAGCACTTTGGGAGGCCGAGGCAGGCGGATCACGAGGTCAGGAGATCGAGACCATCCTGGCTAACATGGTGAAATCCCGTCTCTACTAAAAATACAAAAAATTAGCCGGGTGTGGTGGCGGGTGCCTGTAGTCACAGCTACTGGGGAGGCTGAGGCAGGAGAATGGCGTGAACCCGCGAGGCAGAGCTTGCAGTGAGCCGAGATCACACCACTGTACTCCAGCCTGGGCAAGAGAGTGAGACTCTGTCTCAAAAAAAAAAAAAAGAAAAGAAAATGTGGAGGCTGGGCTCTGTGACTCACACCTGTAATCCCAACACGCTGGGAGGCCGAGGCAGGAGGATACCTTGGGCCCAGGAGTTTGAAACCAGCCTGAGTAATATAGTGGTACCACATCTCTACAAAAAGTTTTAAAACTTACAAAAACAATAATTTAAAAATTAGCCAGGTGTGGTGAAGTGTGCCTGTAGTCCCAGCTACTGTGGAGGCTGAGGTGGGAGGATCACCTGAACCTGGGAAGTTGAGAGGCTGCAGCGAGCTATGATCATGCCACTGCACTCCAGCCTGGGCCACTAAGCAGGACCCTGTCTCCAAAAAAACAAAAAAACAAAAAAGTGTGGAAGGGCTTCCTCTAACCCCCCAAGGCCCAGTCACCTGGCCTTAAAGCCCAGCCAAGGCACAGGTGACTGGAGTTTTCAGGTGCTGGGAGTGGAGTTGGGGGAAGAGAGGACAGGGGAGGGGAGGCTCTGGCCATGAGGCAGGAACTGGCCTGAATCAACAGAAGTTGAGTAGAGTGGGGATGTCCACCTGTCTGTCCCTGCCCAACACTGTGGTCTGCCCTCCAGGTAGGGGGTGGGGGACAAGCAGCTCCGAAGTCCTGGGGGGCCCAGCTTCTCTACCTCCCCACCCCCACGCTGGCCGCCCCACCTAGGGAGGTCTGAGCTGGGTCTTAGATGAGCAAACCTGTGGAATTGGACCTTGATCTGCTCTCAGTCTGAAAAACCTTGGCTATATCTACGGCCATACAACCCTGAAAGCACCCGATCCTCGTCTCATCAGGGAAGCTAATCAGGGTCGGGCCTGGTTAGTATTTGGATGGGAGACCACTTAGGAATACTGGCTACTATAGGCTTGGGCTGGGCGTGGTGGCTCACACCTGTAATCCCAGCACTTTGGGAGGCCGAGGCGGGTGCGTCACCAGAGGTCAGGAGTTTGAGACCAGCGTGGCCGACATGGTGAAACCGCGTCTCTACTAAAAATACAAAAATTATCTGGGTGTGGTGGCTCACGCCTGTAATCCCAGCTACTTGGGAGGCTGAGACAAGAGAATCGCTTGAGCCTGGGAGGCGGAGGTTACAGTGAACTGAGATTGCACCACTGCACTCCAGCCTGGGCGACACAATGGGACTCCATCTCAAAACAAAACAAAACAAAACCATCCATGGAAATATTCCTACCTGTACTTAGGGTGGGAGTGGGAGGGTTCTCCCTGATAGGGTAAAAGAAGCCCTGACTTGGCCGGGTGTGGTGGCTCACGTCTGTAATCCCAGCACTTTGGGAGGCCGACTTGGGTGGATCACCTGAGGTCAGGAGTTCGAGACCAGCCTGGCCAACATGGTGAAACCCCATCTCTACTAAAAATACAAAACATTAGCTGGGTGTGGTGGCTCCCAGCTACTTGGGAGGCTGAGGCAGGAGAATTGCTTGAACCTGGGAGGCGGAGGTTGCAGTGAGCCGAGATTGTACCACTGCACTCCAGCCTGGGCAACAAGAGCAAAATTCCGTCTCAAAAGGAAAAAAAAAAAAAATCCCTGACATTCACCAGGTCTGAGCCTGAGACCGGAAACCTCTAGGGTTGGAAACTTTTAAGTCAGGGACCCTCTGGGCACCGCCACAGGGAGTCCAAAGACAAAACTTCCTTTTGGATTTAGTAGAGCTTTAAGAGCACCTGTTGTCGGTCAGCACCTGTAGCTTCCTTGAAGGACAAGACGAGCAAGGCTCCCTACTCTCCAAGAGCTTCTATCCCAGTGGGTGAGAGAGATACACTAAGTAAACTAATAAAGGAGACCAGGTGGGGTGGCTTACACCTTTAATCCCAGTAATTTGGGAGACTGACCAAGGTGGGTGGATCGCTTGAGCCCAGGAGTTTGAGATCAGCTTGAGCAACATAGTGAGATCCCATCTCTACAAAAAATAATTTAAAATGATAGAAGAATTAGGCGTAATTAGGCACCTGTAATCCCAGCTACTCAAGAGGCTGAGGGAGGAGAATCGATTGAACCCGGGAGGCGGAGGTTGTGGTGAGCCAAGATTGCACCACTGCACTCCAGCCTGGGTGACGGAGCGAGACTCCATCTCAAAAATAAGTAAATAAGTAAATAAAAATGAGCTGGGTGTGATACTGTGCACCTGTGGTCCCAGTTACTCGAGAGGCTGAGACAGGAGGATTGTTTGAGCCTGGGAGTTGGAGGCTACAGTGAGTCATGATCGCACCACTGTACTCCAGCCTGAGTGGCAGCTCAGAACCTGGCTTTTAAAAACAACAAAAAAAAAGACAAATGAAAGAACAAGGTAATGCCAGTTTGTGACAAGTATTGTGTGCATAAGAAAGCAAGGTGAAGCGGTAGCAAGGGACGAGGGGTTCCTTGAAGACCTCTTTGAGGAAGGGACCTTTGAGAAAGGTTGTGTCTCCTTTGGAGTGACTTCCTGTCTTCTTTTTCTTTCTTTCTTTCTTTTTTTTTTCTTTTTGAGATGGAGTTTCGCTCTTGTTGCCCAGGCTGGAATGCAGCGGCATGATCTCGGCTTACTGCAACCTCCGCCTCCCGGGTTCAAGCGATTCCCAGCCTCAGCCTCCCGAGTAACTGGGATTACAGGCATGCACCACCACTCGGCTAATTTTGTATTTTTGGTAGAGACGGGGTTTACTCCACGTTGGTCAGGCTGGTCTCGAACTCCTGACCTCAGGTGATCTGCCCGTCTCGGCCTCCCGGAGTGCTGGGATTACAGGTGTGAGCCACTGTGTCCGGCCTTCTTTTTCTTTCTTTCTTTTATTTTTCTGAGATGGCTGGAACACAATGGCACGATCTGGGCTCGCTGCAACCTCCACCTCCTGGGTTCAAGTGGTGTTCCTGCCTCAGCCTCCAGAGTGGCTGGGATTACAGGCGCCCACCACTGTGCCTGGCTAATTTTTATATTTTTAGTAGAGACGGGGTTTTGCCATGCTGGCCAGGCTGGTATTGAACTCCTGCCTCAGACTCCCAAAGTGTTGTGATTACACGTGTGAGCCACCACACCAGTCCTTCCCCTCCCCCTCTCCTCCCCCTCCTCTCTCCTCCCTCCCTCCCTCCCTCCCTTCCTTCCTTCCTTCCTTCCTTCCTTCCTTCCTTCCTTCCTTCCTTCCTTCCTTCCCTCTTTCTCTTTCTTTTCTTTCTTTCCTTTCCTTTCTCTTTGCCCCTCCTCCTCCTCCTCCCCTTTTCTCCTCCTTCTCCTTCTCCTCCTCTTCCTGTTCTCTTCCTCCTCCTCCATTCTTTTTTTTCTCCCTCTGTTGACCAGGCTGGCATGCAGTGGCATGATCCTAGATCACTGCAGCCTTGAACTCCTGGGCTCAGGTGATCCTCCTGCTCCACCCTCCCTCCCAAGTAGCTGGGTCCACAGGCATGCACCACCACATCTGCTGAATTATTTATTTATTTTATTTTTTTGTAGAGACAGGGTCTTGCTATGTTGCCCAGGCTGGTCTCAAACTCCTGGGCTCAAGAGATCCTACCGTGTTTTCCTCCCAAAGTGCTGGGATTACAGGCATGAGGCACCCCGCCTGGCCTACTTCCTATCTTCTGAGAGGCTTCTTTGGATCTGTGCCCTGGGGATGTTTGCAACCACATGCTGAAATAAGCTTTTTTTTTTTTTTTTTTTGAGAGATGGAGTCTCTCTGTCTTCCAGGCTGGAGTGCAGTGGTGCGATCTCAGCTCACTGCAACCTCCACTGGGTTCAAGCGGGTCTCCCAGCCTTCCGAGTAGCTGGGATTACAGGCACATGCCACCACACCCAGCTAATTTTTGTATTTTTAGTAGAGACAGGGTTTCACCATGTTGGCCAGGCTGGTCTCAAACTCCTGACCTCAGGTGATCTGCCTGCCTTGGCCTCCCAAAGTGCTGGGATTACAGGTGTGAGCCACCGCGCCCGGCCTAGCATCTTTTTTATTTTATTTTTTGAGACAGAGTCTTGCTCTGTTGCCCAGGATGGAGTGCAGTGGTGTTAGCTCACTGCAACCTCCGTCTCCCAGGTTCAAGCCATTCTCCTGCCTCAGCCTCCTGAGTAGCTGGGATTACAGGGTCGAGGAATTGAAGTATTTATCCACCAGCTCCTGTCTGTCCCTGTCTAACGGCTGCTCCAGAGAAGGGAGGTGGAGAGATGTTAACTCTCTGGCACTTCTGACTTCCCTGCCCACAGGGACTATGAGTGCTCAGGGATATGGACAGGGTGATATGGTACCTGCTGTGGATATAGATTTACCCACTGCAAGTATAGATGCATCTGCCGTAGGTATAGACGCTGAGTGGGATGGCTGAGTCATAGCACACTAATATTCAATCCTTTCCAATTATTTATCAGAAAGGCTGTCCACTTTACATTCCCATTGCTACTGTGTGAGCCTTACCACGTGATAATATCTAGCTTAAAAAAAATATGGGCCAGGCACGGTGGCTCATACGTGTAATCCCAGCACTTTGGGAGGCTGAGGCAGGAGGATCGCTTGAGCCCAAGAGTTTGAGACCAGCCTGGACAACAGTGAGACCTGAGACCCCGTCTCTACAAAAATTAAAAAAAGAAAAATAGCCAGGTACAGTGGCGCATGCCTGTGGTTCCAGCTATTTGGGAGGCTGAGGTGGGAGAAGTGCTTAAGCCCAGGAAGTTGAGGCTACAGTGAGCTACTATTGTACCACTGCACTCCAGCCTGGGCAACAGAGTGAGGCATTGTCTCTAAGAAAGAAGATATATTTTTTCTTTTTCTTTTTCTTTTTTTTTGGAGACGTAGTCTCGCTTTGTCACCCAGGCTGGAGTGCAGTGGCGTTATCACCCAGGCTGGAGTACAGGAGCTCACTGCAAGCTCCGCCTCCCGGGTTCCCACCATTCTCCTGCCTCAGCCTCCCGAGTTGCTGGGACTACAGGTGCCCACCACCACGCCCGGCTAATTTTTTTGCATTTTTAGTAGAGACGGGGTTTCGCCATGGTCTTGATCTCCTGACCTCATGATCCGCCTGCCTCAGCCTCCCAAAGTGCTGGGATTACAGGCGTGAGCCACCACACCCGGCCAAGATATATTTTTTCAATTGGCTTTAAGGTTTCTCCTGAAATTAAAAGGAAAAAAGGAAAAAAGGAAAAAAGAAAAAAATTTAAATTTTGGTCCAATATAATAAAAATTGACCAGTTTAACTTTTTTTAAATTTTGGAGATGAGGTCTTGCTCTGTCACCCAGACTGTAGTGCAGTGGTTTCATCATAGCTCACTGTAACCTCGAACCCTTGGGCTCGGATGATCCTCCCCACTTCAGCCTCCCAAGTAGCTGGGACTACAGGTGTGTGCCACCGCACTCAGCTATTTTTCAGATTTTTTCATAGAGACAGGGTCTTGATATATTGCCCAGGCTGGTCTTGAACTTCCGGTCTCAGGCGATCCTCTGGCCTCAGCCTCCCAAAGTGCTGGGATTATAGGTGTGAGCCACTGTGCTCAGCCATTGTAACCATTTTTAAGTGTACAGCTCAGTGGCATTGAGCATATTCACATGGTTGTACAACCATCACCAACATCCATCTACCGAACTTTCTTTCTTTCTTTTTTTTTTTGAGACGGAGTTTCGCTCTGTCACCCAGGCTGGAGTGCAGTGGCACAATCTAGGCTCACTGCAAGCTCCACCTCCCGGGTTCATGCCATTTTCCTGCCTCAGCCTCCTGCGTAGCTGGGACTACAGGCGCCCACCACCGCGCCCGGTTAATTTTTTGTATTTTTAGTAGACATAGGGTTTCACCGTTTTAGCCAGGATGGTCTCAATCTCCTGACCTTGTGATCCGCCTGCCTCGCCGAACTTTCTTATCTTCTCAAATTGAAACTCTGTCCCTGTGAAACACTAACTCCCCACCTCCCTCCCATAGCCCCTGGTACCCACCATTCTACTTTCTGTCTCCCATGAAACTGACTCCTCTAGGGACCTCCTACAAGTGGAATCACACAGGATTTGTCCTTTTATGTCTGGTTTATTTCCCTGAGCACGATGTCCTCACAGTTCATCTATGTCACAGCATGCATCAGAATCTTCTGCCTTTTCAAGGCTGCGTACTATTCCACTGTGTGGACAAACCACATTTTATCTATTTACTCCTCTGCTGGTGGACACTTGGGGTTTGCATCCATCTTTTGGTTCTTGTGAATAATGCTGCTATCAACACGAGTGTACAAATATTTCTTTTTATTTTTTTGAGATGGAATCCCACTCTGTCATCCCAGCTGGAGTGCAGTGGTGTGATCTCGGCTCACGGCAACCTCCACCTCCCAGGTTCAAGCGATTCTCCTGCCTCAGCCTCCCAAGTAGCTGGAATTACAGGCACGCGCCACCACGCCTGGCTAATTTTTGTATATTTAGTAGAAACCGGGTTTTGTCGTGTTGGCCAGGCTGATCTCGAACTCCTGAGCTCAAGTGATCTGCCTGCCTCAGCCTCT
Organism: Chlorocebus sabaeus; assembly: GCF_047675955.1. Taxonomy (NCBI): domain Eukaryota; kingdom Metazoa; phylum Chordata; class Mammalia; order Primates; family Cercopithecidae; genus Chlorocebus; species Chlorocebus sabaeus. The sequence goes on from NC_132909.1 coordinate 54,768,830, forward strand.
ACCTGAGTGCTGGGATTACAGGCATGAGCTACTGCACTGGGTTTAGCTGAACTAGTTTACATTCCCATCAGCAGGACATCAGTGTTCCAATTTCTCCATATCGCCCCTCAGTACTTGTTATTTACTATCCAGCATCTAAGATTTTGGAATGTGAGTTAGCTATTACTTTGTAACAAATTATCCCACAATGTACTAGCTTTAAAAAAGTATGTATTGGTTGGGCTGCAGTGGCTCTCGCCTGTAATCCCAGCACTTTGGGAGGTCAAGGTGGGTGGATCGCTTGAGGCCAGGAGTTCGAGACCAGCCTGGCCAACATGGCAAAACCCCGTCTCTACTAAAAATACAAAATTAGGGGCTGGGCATGGTGGCTCACGCCTGTAATCCCAGCACTTTGGGAGGCCGAGGAGGGTGGATCACCTGAGGTCAGGAGTTCAAGACCAGCCTGGCCAATATGGTGAAAACTTGTCTCTATTAAAAATATAAAAAAGTAGCTGGGTGTGTTGGTGGGCACCTGTAATCCTAGCTACTCAGGAGGCTGAGGCAGGAGAATCGCTTGAACCCAGGAAGCGGAGGTTGCAGTGAGCTGAGATCGAACTGTTGCACTCCAGCCTGGGCAACAGAGCAGGATTCTATCTCAAAAACAAAAACAAACAAACAACAAAACAAAAAAGCCCCTCACAGTTAACAATATATATATATGGCCAGGTGCAGTGGCTCACACCTGTAATCCCAGCACTTTGGGAGGCTGAGGTGGGTGGATCACCTGAGGTCAGGAGTTCGAGACCAGTCTGACCAACATGGCGAAACCCCATCTCTACTGAAAATACAAAATTAGCCGGGTGCAGTGGCACATGTCTGTAATCCCAGCTACTCAGGAGGCTGAGGCGGAAGAATTGCTTGAACTCGGGAAGTGGAAGTTGCAGTGAGCCAAGATCACACCATTGCACTCCAGCCTGGGTGACAGAGTGAGCCTCTGTCTTAAAAAAAAAAAAAAAATATATATATACACACACACACACACACACATTTGTGATTTATTTTTCTTTTAGAGATGCGGTCTCCTTATATTTCCCTGGCTGGCCTCAAACTCCTGGGCTCCAGGGGATCCTCCTGTCTTAGCCTCCCCAGTAGTGGGGACTACAGTTGCCTGGCCCTCACCTGAGAGTCACAAGGCTGAGAGTGGCTACACTGGGTAGTTCATTCAATGTCTCTCCCCCACCAGTTCCAGGCAACCACTGATGTGCTGTCTGTCACTACAGATGAGCTCGCATTTTCTAGAATGTTCTATAAATGGAATCATACAGTGAGTGCTTTTTGTGGCTTCTTTTGTTTGGCGTGCTTTTGAGATTAGTCCCTGTTTTGAGAGTAGCAGTAGTCTGTTCCTTTCTATTGCCAAGTTCCATTCCATTGTAGGGGACACTTTGATTCATGTTACTCATCCCTCTGTTGATGGAGGTTTTGGGAGTGTTTTTATAAGAGGGCAGAGTCCAGATCCCAATTAATTACAGGGTGGGTTTCATGTACCCTGGAGGAACCCTTGCATCATAGTCAGAAGGCAGGAGAGGCTGGGTGAGGTGGCTCCTGCCTGTAATCCCAGCACTTCGGGAGGCTGAGGTGGGAGCGTCACTTGAGCCCAGGAGGTCGAGACCAGCCTGGGTAACATAGTGAGACCCTGTTTCTACAAAAAATTTTAAAATTAGCCTGATACGGTGGGGTAGCCTTTAGTCCCAGCTACTTGTTTTATTTTGTTGTTGTTGTTGTTGTTGTTGTTGGTTTTTTCTGAGACAGCTCTGTTGCCCAGGCTGGAGTGCAATGGCACGCTCTCGGCTCACTGCAACCTCCGCCTCCCAGGTTCAAGTGATTCTCCTGCCTCAGCCTCCCGAATAGTTGGGATCACAGGTGCATGCCACCATGCCTGGCTAATTTGTGTATTTTTAGTAGAGACAGGTTTTTTCCATGTTGGCCAGGCTGGTCTCGAACTCCTGACCTCAGGTGATCCGGGTTTTTTTTTTTTGTATTTTATTTTATTTTTAGACAGAGTCTCTCTCTGTCACCCAGGCTGGAGTGCAGTGGCATGATCTCAGCTCACTGAAACCTCTGCCTCCCAGGTTCAAGCAATTCTTCTTCCTCAGCCTCCATAGTGGCTGGGACTACAGGTGTGTGCCACCACGCCCGGCTAATTTTTGTATTTTTAGTAGAGATGGGGGTTTCACCATATTGGCCAGGCTGATCTTGAACTCCTGACCTCGTGATCTGCCCACCTCGGCCTCCCAAAGAGCTGGGATTACAGGCGTGAGCCACTGTGCCCAGACTGTTTTGTTTTGGTTCTGAGAAGGAGTCTCACTCTGTTGTGCAGGCTGGAGTGCAGTGGCATGATCTCAGCTTACTGCAGCTTCCGCCTCCTGGGTTCAAGTGATTCTTGTGCCTCAGTCTCCTGAGTAGCTGGGACTATAGGCATGTGCCACCACACCCAGCTAATTGTTTGTATTTTTAGTTGAGACAAAGTTTCACCATGTTGGCTAGGCTGGTCTCTAACTCTTGTCTTCAAATGATCCACCCACCTCGGCTGCTAGTCCCAGCTACTTGGGAGGCTGAGGTGGGAGGATCACTGGAACCTGGAAGGTCGAGGCTGCAGTGAGCTGTGAAGCTGTGATGATCATGCCACTGCACTCCAGCCTGGGTGACAGAGTGAGATCCTGTCTCAAAAATAAATAAATAGGAGGGCAGGGATCTGCGTAGGTGGATGTGATTTAGAAGGGGGCACTGGGTGTGGGTGGGTAGACAGGTAACCAGGCTGGTGTCATGCCACAAGGGGGTCACACGGGTGATCATTGGTAGACTGAGGGAGAAGATAAGGCCTAGCATGATCCAATCTGGAGGCCAAAGCATGGCATTCAGCTCTGCCATTTTTCTCTGCCTTCCAGTTCTGCAACCTCAAATGGGCCCAGTGTCCCCACTCCCCCACCCCAGTTCACCCGATGCCAAGTTGCATTATCGGTTTCTTGTGCATGGAGGCCCCCTGATTTCCAGGAGGGAGTGAACTGTACATATGGAGTTTGCAATGGGGTTGGTGATGGGGCAGAGGACGCTGGTTTCTTGGAATGGGGTAAAAAGTGGCTGTGAGTCTGGAGGGATGAGACATCCAGGCGGAAAGCTCATGGAGGCCGTATGAGGAGGGGACTTGGCCGACAGAGGTGACAAGGCCAGACTCTTCTTATAAGGAGAGGGAGCTGAGGAATGGCTGTTTTCACCCTCAGGGTCCCACCCTCTTCATGCTACAGTCCTGGAGCTCAGCTCTCCACCGAGGCCCCTGCCCTGGCTTAAGTCACCAACAGGACACCTCCCACTTGCTCCGGCTGGGCTGGGACCCTTGTACAGGATCTTCTGTGTCCTTCATGAACTTGTGTTTTTGGTTTTTTTTGTTTGTTTGTTTTCGTTTTTGAGACAGAGTCTCGCTCTGTCGCCCAGGCTGGAGTGTAGTGGCGCAATCTTGGCTCACCGTAACCTCTGCCTCCCAGGTTCAGAGGTTAGCTGGGATTATAGGTGCTCGCCAGCACGCCTGGCTAATTTTTGTATTTTTTGGTAGAGACAGGGTTTCACCATGTTGGCCAGACTGGTCTCGAACTCCTGAGCTCAAGTAATCCGCCCGCCTCAGCCTCCCAAAGCGGTGGGATTACAGGCGTGAGCCACCGCGCCAGGCCTTATGCACTTGTTTTGACACCTCCCAGGTCGACATAACCTAGTATCCTGGAAGCCCAGCTTTGCCAGGAAGCCTCTGCTGACTTGACGTCCTGTTAGATGGAAGGGGTGTGGAGGGTGGGTGTGCTCTACCCTGCAGATGGCTGGGTCACCTCTCACAGAATACCCTGCAGATATTCTGTGTCTCCTGTCTCCCTCCTACTCCTCCTTTCTTTCTCTCTCCCCCCAAATCTGGGGTCTACCTTGCATCCCTGAAATTCACCGGGCGGCATTCTCTTAGCAGTTCTCCGACCCCAGGAAACCAGATAAGGGGTTTCCTGGCGTGTGGGGAACACCTTCGGGTATGAGGGGGTGGGCGGCTGCTCCCCAGAGACCCTGGGCGGCCTAGCTTTCGCAGACGCGAAGGACTGGAAAGTGCCAGGGCTACCGAGCGGCCGGATTGGTGTGTGGGCCAGAGGCGCGGTGGTCCCGCCTCCTGGTTGCCAGGGCCCAGCCTATCCGCGTCCAGGCGGTCCTTGGTCGCCAGGTGGTTGTGGTGGGGGTCGGGGCAGGTGTATGTGTTGGGGAGGACAGTGGAGGACCCCAGGGATTTGCTCCCCCAGTCCCAACCGTTGACTCTCTGGGTTCCTCAGGCGCAACTGGGGAAACAGGCTTCCCTCGGACCGTGGAGAAGCCACCCCTCTCTCCAACGCGCCCTTCTCCCCCATCCCCCTCGGCGCGCTTCCGCCGGCCGCGCTCCCGGGTCCGGATCGAGCGCGCGCCCCCGGCTCTCCCGCCCGCGGCCAAGGGGCGGGACAGGCTCGGCTCCCCCGGCGCCGCAGCCTGCAGCCCCCTCCCCTCGCCTCCTCGCCGCTGGCGGCCACTGCGTCGCTCCGGCCCGGGCCCCACCCCAGGCGACCCTGCGAGGAGCGGCCGGAGGCCGGAGGCGGAGGTGAGTGCGACGCGAGCAGGTGGAGAGGCTGGGCGCGGGCCAGGCCTGGCTGGGGGAGGGGTCGGGCCCGGGACGCGGCTCTTTGTCTCCCGGAGCCCGTTCGCGGGCAGCGGGGCCGCTCTGCCTCCCGGCAGGTGCAGGCATCCCTGGAGGAGGCTGGGGGAGGCCGCTGGGGGCTGGCGGGGAGACCCGGGCGTGCGCTCCGGTCCCCCACATCCGGAGCCCGTGGCAGTTCCCTGCTCTCGAGGCTGGAGGTCTGAGTCCCTGAGGGGGCGAGGGGTAGGGGCGTGGAGATCGGTCCTGAATTGGAGCTGAGGCGGGGGAGGCGGCGGGCTGGGGCAGGCAGGGCCTCTTCGCTTTGGGGAAAAGCGGTGGGGGGTGGGACATGGGGACAGCAAGGAGCAGTGGGGCTGGCAAGTGGGTGTAGGTGCGTGGGAGCCGAGCGGATGGAAGCTGAGGCCGAGGTTTGAGTGTATATGGGTGGCGATGCTGCGAAAGGGCAGTGAGGTACCCGGGTCCAGGTCTCTGGAGGCGACGTAGGTGTCCAGAACCTGGGATGCGGACCAGTTTGTCTCTTCAGGTGCAAGATGGACAAGAGAGACAAGGCGAGGGCAGGGGCCACCGCGCGGACGCCGGCTGCTCGCCCTCCTGGACTTCTGACCCCCAAGCCCCCAGGCTCTCCTCGACCCCCTCCCCCAGTAACTCCCGCAGCCCTCCGAGTTCTAGGAGCTGCTGGAGCTGTGGGGCGAAAACCTCTGGCAGAGCGAGCCGGGGGCATCGGCGGGGCCACTCTTCCCGAGTCTGCGCCCCGAGCGGGACCAACGCGGAGTGCTGGGACAAGTTCCCGAAACCCAGGTACCCCAGCCTCCTTCCTCATCTCCGACCCGATCTTCCCTCCCACTTCCAATACCTGTCCCATCTCCCCTCCACCACCACCTCTCCAGGGCACCTATGACTCGGCCTTCTCCCCGCAGCTTCCAGGGCCCCAGCGTCCGGGAGAGGGGAGAGAGCTCCTTCTGGCAAGAACACCAGCCCAGGCCCTGTTTCTAGCCCAGGGCGTGCCAGCGGGACCACTAGGTAACCTGCTCCCTCTCCCCCAGTCCCCTCAGCCAGGGTTGGCGTCACAGAGTCTGGAACCTTTTATTTTACACGAGTTGGGGCGCAGGAGCACTTGCAGGTCACTGGACACAAATTGGGTGAAAGCCATTATTGGTCCTCAGAGAGGGCACATGCCCATTTCACAGATGGGAAAATAGAGGCTTGGGAAGCCAAACAAGGACCTAGGCCTGAGCGTGGCCCCTTCTGTCTCCAGGCCAGGCCCTCTTGGCCAAAAGGGACTCCGGATCCCAGCGGAGGAAACTGTAGCCAGAGGAAAAGCTACAGAGGCTCCCAAAAGGAGTGCCCTCGGCGCCGGGGCACGGAGAGGTATGTGACCTGGAGAAGAGTGGGGTTCCTGGGCAGCAAGGGGGGCCGCCTCAGAGGTATCGGTGACCCTTGGCCTTCTACTTTTTCTCCAGACACTTCCGGGCCTACCCCAGGAGCCCCCTCCCCGGCCATGGCCCGTCGGTCCCGGGCTGCGGGCACCGAGGTGGGGCTCCCCCGGCCAGCTCCGAGTGCCCGGCCACGGCCTGCGACAGAGGGCCCCCGGAAATCAGTGAGCAGCGCCTCGGAGCACAGTACCACCGAGCCAAGCCCGGCTGCCAGGAGGCGGCCCAGCGCCGGTGGGGGTCTCCAGAGGCCGGCCTCGCGCCCCCTGAGCTCCAGCGCTACCCCTCTCTCCTCCCCAGCCCGTTCTGGGCCCTCAGCCCGCGGAACACCCAGGGCTCCTGCGCATCCCTCGCAGCCCAAACCGAAAGGGCTGCAGGCTCTGCGCCCCCCGCAGGTCACACCCCTAAGGAAGGACGTAGCCCCAGCACTAGGCCCGCTTTCTTCTTCTCCTTTGGCCACACCCTCTCCACCGGGTACCAAAGCAAGACCCGTACCGCCTCCCTACAACGCAGCCACTCCGGTGCCAGCCACGCTCCCTCCCTCTCCACCGGTCACGCCCCCTCTTCCAGCCGTGTTCCAAAGTCAGGCCCCGCCCACCCTTCCGGCCACGCCCCACTCGCCGAGCCTTACCTGTCAGTTGGTCACGCCCCTTCCTCTAGCCCCTCCTTCTCCCTCTGCTCCTCCCTCTCTGCAGACCCTCCCCTCTCCACCAGCCACGCCCCCCTCGCAAACTCCACCCACACAGGTGATTACATCCTTTCCAGAAGCAGGCGCCTCTTCCCTGGCCATAGCCGCTTTTGTGGCTTCAGTGTCTCCATCAATTTCATCCCCTCTGCAGAGTATGCCCCCCACCCAAGCTAATCCAGCATTGCCCTCGCTTCCGACCCTCCTCTCTCCCTTGGCCACACCTCCTCCGTCAGCCATGTCTCCTCTACAAGGCCCTGTTTCTCCGGCAACATCTCTCGGGAATCCGGCTTCTACCCTCGCCACACTCCTTCAGCCAGGCCTTTCTGCTCTGACCACGCCCCCTCCGCAGGCCAGTCCTTCCCCGTCTCCCCAGGCCACGCCCCACACTCTGGCCACTCTTCCTCCACAGGACCCTCCTCTTCTGGCCACATTGCCTCTGCAGGCCTCTCCCTCTCCTTTGACCACAGTCTCTCTGCAGGATCGTCCTCTAGTTTCTCCCTCTCTTTTGGCGTCGCCTCTGCAGGACCCGCCCCCACCCCTGGCCCCGCCCCACTCACAGGCCCCACCTTCTATGACCACGCCCCCTATGCAGGCCCCGCCCTCTCTCCAGACCATTCCCCCAATACAGGTCCCACATTCTCTGACCTCACCGTCTCCGCAGGCACCTCCCTCTCCTCTGGCTTGGTCCTCTCTGCAGGCCACAACTTCTTTGGGCTCACCCCCTCTGCAGGCCACACATTCTTTTCTGACAGTGTCCCCTAGGCAAACCCAACCTTCTTTGACCTCGCCTTCTCAGCCTTCCTCTACTCCCCCTGATTCACCCCCTCTGCAGGCCCCTCTTTCCCTTCCTGCCTCACCCCCTCTGCAGACTTCTCTCTCTCCTGCTGTCTCACCCCTAAACTCACCCCTGACCACATCCCCTCTGCAGGCTCCATCTTCTCTGGCCTCCTACTCTCCTCAGGCACCTCCCTCTTCCCTGACCATGCCCCCTCTGGAGACCCAGTCTTCCCTAGTCCCGCCCTCTCTGCAGACACCTCCTGCTTCCCTGATCACACTCCCTCTGGAGAGCCCACCTTCTCTAGCCCCACCCCGTCTGCAGACAGCTTCTGGTTCCCTGACCACATCCCATCTGGAGACTCCACCTTGTCCAGCCCCACGCCCTCTGCAAGCACCACCTTCGCCATTGATCGCGCCCCTTCCGGAGACCCCCTCTTCCATAGCCACGCCTCCTCCACAGGCCCCACCTGCTCTGGCCTCACCCCCTTTGCAGGGCCTGCCCTCTCCCCCTCTGTCTCCTTTGGGCACGCCCCCTCCACAGGCCCCACCTGCCCTGGCCTTGCCTCCACTGCAGGCCCCTCCCTCTCCACCTGCCTCACCCCCTCTGTCTCCCTTGGCCACACCCTCTCCACAGGCCCCAACTGCTATGGCAGTGTACCTTCTGCAGGCCCCTTCCTCTCCCCCTCCCTCACCCCCAGGGCAGGCCCCTTTCTCTCCCCCTGCCTCACGCACAGTGTCTTCTTCGGCCACGCCCACCCCACAGGCCCCACCCTCTCTAGCCGCGCCTCCTCTGCAGGTCCCACCCTCTCCCCCTGCCTCTCCCCCAATGTCTCCTTCAGCCTCGCCCCCTCCACAGGCCCCACCCCCGCTATCCGCACCTCCTCTGCAGGTCCCACCCTCTCCCCCTGCCTCTCCCCCAATGTCTTCTTCGGCCACGCCCCCTCCACAGGCCCCACCCCCTCTGGCCGCTCCTCCTCTGCAGGTCCTGCCCTCTCCCCCTGCCTCACCCCCAATGTCTCCTTTGGCCAAGTCCCCTCCACAGGCCCCGCCTGCTCTGGCCACACCTCCTCTGCAGGCCCCTCCCTCTCCGCTTGCCTCACTCCCTGAACAGGCCCCTTTCTCACCCTCTGCCTCACCCCCAATGTCTCCTTTAGCCACGCCTCCTCCACAGGCCCCACCTGTTCTGGCAGCGCCCCTTCTGCAGGTTCCTCCCTCTCCCCCTGCCTCACCCACCCTGCAGGCCCCACGCCGCCCCCCGACCCCGGGTCCGGATACCTCCGTCTCGGGCCCACGGCTGACCCTGGCGTTGGCCCCCGGCCCGCCGCCGCCGCCCTCGCGCAGCCCGTCCAGCACGCTGAGCGGCCCGGACCTGGCCGGCCACAGCAGCAGCGCCACAAGCACGCCAGAGGAGCTGCGTGGCTACGACAGTGGGCCCGAGGGCGGCGCCGCAGCTTCCCCGCCCCCCGACGCAGAGCTCGCCGCTTGCCACCCGGCTGCCTGGAGTCGAGGCCCCGCTCCCCCGCTCGCCTTCCGCGGAGCCCCAGGTAAGGGGCACCCCAGACCCGGCCTGGCTGTGGGCGGGGTCGGAGGCGAGGCTTCCCAGCTCGGGGGCGGGACAGCTGGGTCCGGGGCAGAACTTAGACAAGGGGGCGGGACCTTGAGGCAGGGGCAGGTCTTATCACCCCCACCGCCCACCTGGCGTCTCTCCCCACAGGTGCGCAGCTGCCGTGGCCTCCCGCTGGCGGACCCGCCTCAGCTGACGGTCTGTGCACCATCTACGAGACTGAAGGGCCCGAGTCGGCGACCCCAGCCCCAGGCGCACTGGATCCGGGGCCCACTTCTGGCGCGAGCGGTGGGAAGGCGGTGGCTGGGGCAGGGGCTGGGGCGTCCTCGCGGAGCCCGAAGCAGGCGCGCCTGGGCGAGCTGCCACTGGGGGCGCTGCAGGCTAGCGTCGTGCAGCACCTGCTGAGCCGGACGCTGCTGCTGGCAGCTGCCGAGGGTGCCGCGGGCGGCAGCGGCGGGGGCCCAGGAGGCGCCGAGGGTGGTGGCGTCACGGGGGGCGCCCGGGCTGCACTCAGCGACGCCGAACTCGGCCGCTGGGCCGAACTACTGTCTCCCCTGGACGAGTCCCGTGCCAGCATCACCTCGGTCACCAGCTTCTCTCCAGACGACGTGGCCTCCCCGCAGGGTGACTGGACGGTGGTGGAGGTGGAGACCTTCCACTGAGCCAGACCACAGCCCCGCCTGCTACACCCCACCCCTGCCTTAGGATCCGCCCCTCTGGGTATGCCTGTTTGTTTTAGACCCCGCCTCCACTGCCCTGGAGCACCGCTGGGTGGATTGGTCTTAGCTCCCTGGAGCCTGAGCCTTTCGGCCCGGGCTCCACCCCTGCCTTTGGCCTCGGAGGCTCGGGACCTACCCACAGCTTTGACTAGGCCCGCCCCTCGAGCTTCGCCCCTTTGGCCTAGGACACGTTCCATTTCCCCGAGCCCCGCCCCGTGTCCAGTGTATTGCCCACCCCGCACAGCCTGAGTTTGCAATAAAACTGGGACACTGGGCCCTGCACACCTTCGCTGTCACCGAGAGGGCTGGGGCTGGGGGCTTCCAGCGGGCTGAGCGGCGCGGGGGGCCAGGCCAGGTAAGGTCTTGCTGGCGGCTGTGCGCGAACCGGTTAGAGCTCTGGATTAAGTACGGTTTTCCTCTTCTGGGAGAAAAGGGGCAGGCCAGGTGGAGCTAGGGCGGGGCCCTGCCGAGTCCTGGCCAGCTGGTGCCGCGCACCCATCCAAGTGCGTGAACTTGGGCCTCTTGGTGTCCGAGTTTCTGGTGGAAACGTTTGGCGCAGGAGGGGTCTGGCTGGGGCTGTGCCCCCTAGTGGATGAGCCAGTGCGTGGTCGAGGTGAAGGAGCGACTGGAACTCTCCCTCTCCTCTCCTCTCCCCTCCCCTCCCCTCTCCTCCCCTCGCCTCCCCTCCCCTCCCCTCCCCTCCCCTCCCCTCCCCTCCCCTCCCCTCCCCTCCTATCCAATTTCTTCTTCTGCTTGACCTCAGGTGATCTGCCCTCCTCAGTCTCCCAAAATGCTGGGATTACAGGCGTGAGCCACCGTGCCTGGTCTGGCACACTTTTCAGACTCGATGCGGGGAACTGGCACTCCTGGGGAACAGGTGGGAAGATTGGAGGGCACCGAGGCAAGGACGAGGGACCCCTTCCCATGGCCCTTCGGCTGGTATAGGGTCTCGGGCCAACTGCCCCAGTAGGGGATTGCAGGAAGAAGTGGCCGCTCCCAGGGCTGGGTGGGAGATGGAGTCCTCACACTGCACCCTGTCTCCAAGTGTCCTCGAAGTGCCACTTGGTGCATCCCACCCCCACGGCATCCTTGCCCTGTCCCCTTTGTCAGGCGTCCTTATCAGATCCCAAACATCTTCACAGGCCCCCTCCAATCAGAGTTTCCTGCTCTTCCTCCCCCAACTAACCCTAACCCTAACCCCCAGCTCAGTCATCTTGACCCTGGAGCCTCTCAGCCCTAGCCAGTTTCTCCCTGTTCCCAGCAGAGAGCTCCCCCACTAGGCCTTTCCTCCCCCAGGTCTCCTGCATGGCACCAAGAATGATGGCAACATCCCCAGCTGGTTAAGAAGACAGAGTAGGATCTGGCCTTGGGCCCTCAGCCCTGCCTCTGCCCCTGGACCCAGTACCCTTACGCCATCCTGTGATCAGGTTCCTGTCAGTCACAGACCAGCAAGTCCTGCCCGTCCCCATCCCAGACAAGGCAGTTCCCAGCCTGGGGTCTGAGGAGAAATGGGCTCTGGCCTGGAGGGGTGCCACCTGCACCCCTGGGAGCTAAAGGAGGAGGACACCAGCACAGTCTTTCGGTCAAATTCAGAGTTTTGTGGCAAACCATAGAGGTGTTCTCTCAAGCCGGGCCCTGGTGGGGTTGGGGACCTGGGTGTCTTTGTTTCCAGACTCTGAGACGAGCCCAAGGCTGACTCCTGACATGCTGGGTAGCCAGAGGCTCAAGGCCAACTGCCAGGAAGGACAGGGCACAACCTCAGACAGTTCCTCTGGGGTCCTGCCCTGTCCTGGGGAGCCATCGGGGGTGGAATCACCATGGAAGCAGGAGGCATGGACAGTGACTGTCAGGGTCCCCAGGGTTACATCTGCACCATGTGTAGCCAGGAGAGCTGTGGCATGTGATAGGACAGTACATGGGACTTGGCTGTCTCAGTACACAAGCAGTGTCATGTCCTTTGCTTGGCTGTCAGGCATGGGGGCAAGGGGCACTTTGGGGACCCACACTGGGTGCAGAGGGCAGGCCCTGGCTGGCATCTGCCTGAACCCAATTATGTTTCTGCCCCTAGGGGCCAGGCACCGTGTCTCATGCCTGTAATCCCAGCACTTTGGGAGGCCGAGGAGGGCAGATCACCTGAGGTCAGGAGTTTGAGACCAGCCTGGCCAACATAGCAAAACCCTGTCTGTTCTAAAAATACAAAATAAAATAAAATAAAATAAAAAATGGCCAGGCACGGTGGCTCACCCCTATAAATCTCAGCACTTTGGGAGGCCGAGGTGGGTGGATCACAAGGTCAGGAGTTTGAGACCAGCCTGGCCAATATGGTGAAACCCAGTCTCTACTTAAAAAAAAAAAAAAAAAAAAAAAAAAAAAAAAAAATTGGGCCAGGTGCAGTGGCTCATGCCTGTTATCCTACCACTTTGGGAGGCAGGTGGATCACCTGAGGTCAAGGGTTTGAAACCATCCTGGCCAACATGGCGAAACCCCATCTTTACTAAAAATAATACAAAATTAGCCAGGCGTGGTGGCATGTGCCTGTAATCCCAGCTACTTGGGAGGCTGAGGCAGGAAAATTGCTTGAACCTGGGAGGCAGAGGTTGCAGTGAGCCGAAATTGTACCATTGCACTCCAGCCTGGGCAACAAGAGTGAAACTCCGTCTAAAAAAAAAAATTAGCCAGGCGTGGTGGTAGACGCCTATAGTCCCAGCTACTCAGGAGGCTGAGGCAGGAGAGTCACTTGAACCCAGGAGGCGGTGGTTGCAGTGAGCCAAGATCACGCCACTGTACTCCAGCCTGGGTGACAGAGTGAGACTCTGTCTCAAAAAACAAAACAAAACAAATTAGCCAGGCATGGTCATAGGTGCCTGTAGTTTCAGCTACTCGGGAGGCTGAGGCAGGAGAATCACTGGAACCCAGGAGACGGATGTTGCAGTGAGTTGAGGTCACACCACTGTACTCCAGCCTGGGCGACAGAGTGAAGCTCCGTTTCAAAAAAAACAACAAACGTACGTTTCTGCCTCTAGGAAGCTTTGCCTTGCCACTCCTGGCTCTGTCCTCCATTCCGCCCCACACTGCCACCCAGCAGCTGGGATTCTGCCTCAGCTCTGTGGGGAACCCTACAAAGGACTCTTTCTGCCCCCCACTCACTGTCCTCCCTGCACTAGCCCCTCACAGACTCTGCGGTGCATGTGGTGGGGCCCTCTTACCTAAGCCCTCCATGGGCTCCCAATGGCCCCCAGTTCAAAGCCCAAACTCCCTCTCCTGACGTAAGCAGTCCCTTCTTAATCTGACCACGCCGAGGCTTTCCTGTTCCTCCTTCCTAGGCATGGTGTGCCTCCTGTTGGTCTGATCTTTATGCTTTTACCCCTGGAAGAGGCCCTGACACCACCTCCTCCAGGAAGCCTTCTCTGATCTCCCTGCACATTTGTCTATTGAGCATTTACCACATTAGTGCAGGCTCCCCCCTGCCTAGTACCTGTCTCCTCTGCTCCCCTGGAGACCCCCCTCAGAGTCAGGCACAGGGCAGAGTACCCCGCAATACCCCTGGAGGTGTGAGCAGAATGAACGCAACTGGGTCCTGTGCTTCCTGAAGCCCAGCGATTTGGCATGCCTCTCTCTCCTTCAGGGGAGGCCCAGGTTGATTCACCCGGGTGGGAAATCATGCCCTGCCCCCAAACTGAATATCCTTCTGTCCTCTCCCACCCCCATTCTATGAGACTGTGGGGAGCTCCTGAGCGAGGACAGCCCCGCCTTCCCTGAGCACGGTTTTTGGTCCCGGGGCTGGGCACCCACCACTGCTTGTGATTCTCTTCCCAGCCCGCAGGCCAGTCCGTGACTGTGTAAATACACTTTATTTTCCATCTTTCCCGCCTGGGCAACATGTGGAGTGAACAGGCAGTGTGCAAAATGGTATTGGGCAGTGTGGGGGGCATGTGGGAGAGCCCCGCGGGTGCCTGCCCCGGTCCCCAGGCTTCATAACACTGAAAAGTGGGCAGCTAGGAAGTGGGGACGGAGCAGGGGTCCCCACCCCAGGAAGCGCCAGGGAGATTGCTTGTGACGCTACTCTACTGGAGGCTCCAGGAGCACCGAGGGGGGCAGCCCCCAGGGTCATGAGGCCCAGGGGGGCCGGGGGGGGAGGGAAGAAGGGGCCTAGGGGGCATTGCTGAATTTTGGCACCGTTCTCAGCTCTGATTCAGCAGGGGCCACGGGACCACCAGGAGGAAGTGAGGGGAGGCCGCTCGCTAGGAAACTCCTACGTGGGGGCCTGGCCCTGGCTGAGGGTGGGGCTGGGAACACAAGAAGAAAGGGAAGTAGATGGAAGCTGAGCACCCCCCTAGAGATACCCCTCCATCACTGGCCAGGATAGGGGGTGCGAGGGTCTCCCAGAGGAAGATGTGGGGTGCTGGGGAGAGGGGTCTCTTCACTTCCTCGAAGCTGCTCTGGCCCCAGAGAAGCAGGGAGACTTCCCGCTCGCCACTCACTCCCCAGGTGGCCCTGCACACAGTATGGGGGACTTTGGTTTCTGCTGCAGGGGCCATGGTGCCTGCACCAGGCAGGAGAGGCCGGCCTGGCCATCTGTCCCCAGCGGCCCAACTCCCCTAGAGATGGCCAGGGGTTAGTCAAGGGTCACTTCGTCCCGAGGAGTGTCATGGGGTGCTGATGTCCAGCCCAGAGCTGGTGCTCTCCTTCCTCAGGCCTCGGTTAGCTCCTGGGCGCTTCCCAGCAATGCCACCCCTGTCCCAGAAGGAATCCTGCTGGGAGGTGGGAGCTGCCTGCTCATTCAGTGCTGGGACCTCTGGGTCATCTGTCCCATGCCCTCTGCCCTCCTGTTAAGAGAGCAGTCAGCCCCTCCAGGCACCCCGAACGCCAGAGGGCCCGGAGGGGTGCAGACCAACATGGGTAAACACTGCTGGGGAGGGAGAGCCTGCCCCGGGGTCCTGAGGAGCCCCAGGCCGGACCCTACCCTCTGCGTTGCCTCGCCGGGCCTCGCTTTATGGGTGGCCGAGCCACAGAGGGCGCGGAGTTCGTCAAGTGCGGCAGGTAGAGTGCAGAACGCGGACTTCCCCGGCGCCCCCCGCGACTGCGGTCTCCTGACCCCGGGCGCGCGGGGCACGGCCTCAGTTGTCCAGGCCCTGGCTGTAGGGCGCGGCAAGCTCATCGGCGTCGCTGTCTGAGCTGCCCTCGCTGTCCTTGGCCGGCCGCTCTAGACTGCGGAAGAAGCGCGCATCACGCGGGGACAGAGGATACAACGCGTCCTGCAGGGCAGCGCCCACGCCTACGCCGAGTAGCTCCTCGTCCGACGACGGCAGTGAGTCCTCGTCCAAGTGCCGCGCCAGGCTCAGCCCGTCGAAAGCCAGCGGGTCCTCGAAGGGCGGCGGGCCCTTCAGCAGCCGCACCTGGGGCGGGGGACCGGCGCTGCAGGCGTGGACCGGCCTTCTGCCCCGCCCTCCCAGCCGCATCCTCCGCAAGGCACCGGCGCTCGGCTCGTCCCAGGCCGACGACACCCAGGCCTGTCCCCGGCATCCCCGCGCCGGCTCACCTCGGCCTTCAGCTCCTCGATCTGGTCCTTGAGCTCGCGGATGTACTGCGATGAGTCCGAGTGGTTCAGCTGACCCTGGATTCGGCCCTCCTCCCTCTGCGGGGTGCGCCAGGTCACGCGGGGCCAGTGCCATGCTGGGCCTGGGGTCCGGCCCCGCTCCTGCCCCAGGCCCTGCCCCCGCCCCCGCCGCTCACCTGGATCTCCAGCTCAGCGATGCGCTGCCGCATCTCGGCCACCGCGGCCATGCTGTCCGCCTCCCGCAGTCGCACGGCCATCACCTCCTCCTTGCTCTGGGGTCGGGGAATTGGGGGCAAAAGGAGGGAGGGTCAGGGGGCGGGACGCATCAGGGGGCGGGACCGCGGGCAGGGGCGAATCAGGAGGCGGGGCGCCGAGGGTGTGGGTGGATCAGGAGGCGGGACCGCGGGCAGGGGGGGATTGGGGGCGGGGCCTCATGTAGGGTCACGTCCGGGGCCAATGCCGCGGGCCGGGAGGGGCCGCGGGGGTCTGCACCTTGCACTCGGCCTCGGCCTGCTTGCGGCGGCTTTCGCTGAGCTGCGTCTGCAGTCCCTTGTTCTGTGCCGCCAGGTACTGCAGCTTCTCCTGCAGCGCCGCGCGCTCCGCCTCCACGCGGTTCAGAAGGTTGCGATGGATGTGGTCCTGGGGTAGGGAGGAAGGGAGGACGGAGAACCGTGGCGGTCAGAGCCTAACCCAGGGGCTGGCCACGGACACCACGCCCCTCCCCCAACGGGCAGGCACCCCGAGTCCACCTGCGTCTCAAGTTCCACCACGCGCTGCCGCAGCTCGCGGCCCTCGGCCAGGGCCTGGGCCTCGCGCAGACGCACGCTCATCAGCTCGTCCTGCAGCTCGCCCACGACCAGCTTCCGTGGGGACTCCTTCCAGCGGCCGCCGCGGGCCAGATGGGCCTGGGGGGTGAAGCCGAGAGGCGGGCGGTCAGCCTCCGCTCAAGAGCCCCGAGGGGATGGCCCTAGGGGCCGCTCTGCCCGCCGGCGCCCACCTGGCCCTCACCTGCCAGGTGTCCGAGAGCTCCTGCAGCTGCAGTTTCAGCTCTCGTGTGGAGGCCACTGCCTGGCCCTCCCGCACCTTGAGCGCCTTCAGCTCCTCCTGCAGCTGCGCCACGTTGTTCTCGTCAGGCAGCGAGCTGTTCCTCTGCGGGAAGAGAGGGATCAGGGCCTGGGGGAGCAGCGCAGCTGCATGGCCCTTCCTGCAGGACAAACGCCCCCAGCCACGTTTCCTCCTGAGCTCTGCCTTGGGCGGCTCAGATGGGGGAGGGCGACCCCCTGGACAAGGCCCACGGGGAGCAGACTCGCCTGTGGAACCCGGCTGGAGCTCCTCAGCTGTAAAATGGGTGTGATAACAGCACCTACTCTCACAGGGTGTCCTAGGGCAACCCCCATAAACGCCATCCTGCACATACTCAGACTCCCCGAGGTCTGAGATCCACCCGCTCAGGGAGAATGATCAGGTAGAGAACCAGCCCCAGCAGAAACACCCTGTCTGCCCTCTGGCCCCCAGGCCAGGCCATACCAGGCCAGGCAGGCCTCTCACTGGGAACAGGCTGAGTGCCAGCCTAGGCCCTGGCCTGGCACCCCAGGGCTCCGTGATGGAGGACTGATGCTCCAGGACCCAAATCCAGCTTTCTAGATGAGGTCCCCACTGACCCGTGTTTGGGTCTAGGGCTGGGACGGATCCAGCAGCCTGTCCTGGAGACATACTTCCCTGTGAAGTGGAGGGAGGTGGGAGCAGAGCCCAGCTCTTGGCTGGTGATGAGGGCCTGGAAGCAGATGGCCTCTCAGTCCTCCAGTTGGGAGGACTCCCAAAATAGCACAGGCTGGAGGGGTGGGGAGGCTCCTGCTGAATGTGTGAATGGGTCTCTGGGTGCTTTCCTTCCTCTGGGAGCTCCATGGGAGAGTGGAGTCGATGCCAAGTCAGAGAGCAGTTGGGGAGGGACCCAGAAGGCCTGGGATGGTGTCTCCATGGGAATGTGTAGGGAGGGAGCCCCAGTGGGCCTGGGCCTTCCTTTCTCTCCTTCCTGTCCCCCTCCCCCATCCCCCTCTCTCCCTCCCTCCTTCCTGGAACCCGGTACCTGGGGAAACACACACAGGTGGGATGGGGGTATCCAGGAAGCTCATAGAAGCTGCCACGCTGCTGGAGTTTGCCTCATACAGGAGGGTGGGCATGGCCACGTGGGGTTGTGCTGTGTGTGTGCATATGTATGGTTATGTGTGCATGGCACGGGTGGGGGATTCTGATCTGGGTCACCCCCAAAGCTTACCCAGGACCCCTCCTATGCCCCAGGGTCCCCCCGACACCTGCCCTCCTGCTTCCTGTCGCACCTTTTCCATGTCAAGAACCTTGTCCTGCATCTCCCGAAGGGCTCCTAGTGTCTCTGTCTCCCGCAGCCTCGACTGTTCCAGCTCAGTCTCCAGGTGGGACACGAAGTCTTCTGTGAGGCGGGGGTTCTCCTGGGGGAGGCAGAGAGCTGTGTGGGGCCCCAGGCCATGGCTGGCTTCTGCCTCCCTCCCCAGAGCCCTTCAGCAGGGAGAGGGGCCCAGGTTTGGGGCATCGTGGGCTGGACCCCCTGATGCTCAGAGCAGAGGGCCTAGAGGTCCTGGCACCCATGCAGCTGGCCTGGTCCAGCTTCCTTCCTGGAAAGGCTGCACAGAGGGCACATTCTGAAAGGGGACTTGCCTTGGCCTTCGGATGCCCTGAGGGACCCCAGTGACTGTGGTTTTCCAGGGTCACTGGTGAGGGTGGGAGATGGGTTCTTGCTGGGTGGTCACCGTTCCAGCCACATGGTAGGTAAGGCCAGGGGTCGGGGCGACGCCTGGGGCTGTGCACCTGTCTCTCCACCTTTCTCCTCTGCATCCCACCCTCCATTTCAAAACAGGGAAGGATGGGGAAAGAGTTTGTGGGTATCAACCTCTTGTTCCCTGCCCTGGCTTCTCAGAAGTTCCCCAGTGGGGGGGCCCCTGGAGTGATGGACTCTGCCACCTGGACCTGAAAAAGGACACCTGGCCCCTGGGGTGGGAGCCGGGCTCCTCTCACCGACCCTGTGGCCTGGTAGCGCAGTTCTCTGGGGGACTGCCTCAGTCCTCCCAGCCACCACCCTCTTCCTGTGGGTCTCTGAGATCCATGTATAACGGTGGCTCTGCCTCAGCCCAGATGGCCTCCACGCCCCATGTGGGGGCCCTGCCAGGCTGTGGCTCCTCTGGGTCACCTCATCTTGCCTGTAGTGGCCTCCCTTTGGGCCTGAGGAGGTGGCCTTGGGCCTCCCCCATCACTGCATCCCCCACCAAGGCCAGAGCTCAGGAGTCTCTCTGACGAGCCTGAAAGGAAGCATCATGCGGTGGGTGGGATGAGCCCAGCCTCAGTTTCCCTAACGTCCATGTTGCCTCACAGCAAGGTGGGACGAGATTGCTCGCAGACTCTGAGGGCCACAACACCAGCATCATACCGATGGGGTTCACGGGGACAAGTAAGAAACAGTGAAACTGCCCTTCCCCTCCCCAGGAGCAGGGGATAAGCTAGAATCCCCGGGCCAAGGCTTGAGCTGTAGTCTCTGGGCCTGGGGGTGGAGGGGGCACCTCTGTATTGGATGGCTCTTCTTTCTCAAGCACTCTATGGTTTCTCCAACCCACACCCCACTGCCAGGCCCTGCTGGGTCAGGCCAGGATGGCAGTGGGGCCTACAGCATCGCTCCCTGCCCTCTGGGGCATATGTCCCTGTGGCCTGCGGGGCTTAGGGCTGCAGCCACTGGTGGTCTCTGCAATCAGGAAGCCCGACTGCTAGGTGCAGCTGCAATTAAGTTTGGTTTTTTTTTTTTCTTTTTTTTGGGGTGGAGTCTTGCTCTGTCACCCAGGCTGGAGTGCAGTGGCGCCGTCTTGGCGCACTGCAACCTCCGCCTCCTGGCTTCAAGTGATTCTCCCGCCTCAGCCTCCTGAGTAGCTGGGATTACAGGCGCCCACCACCACACCCGGCTAATTTTTGTATTTTTAGTAGAGACGGGGTTTCATCATGTTGGCCAGGCTGGTCTCCAACTCCTGACCTCAGGTGATCTGCCCACCTCAGCCTCCCAAAGTGCTGAGATTACAGCTGTGAGCCACTGTGCCAGGTCGCAGTTAGGTTCTAAAAGCTTTCAGGAGAAGCAGATTTTTTTTTGGGGGGGGGCCCAGCTCATGGGCCTGCCCATCATGGGATCCAAAGTTCATGGCCCACAAGACACTCAGGGTGTCCCCTCAGCCCCACCCTGCCAACTCAGAGCTCCCGAAACAGTCCCGGACTGCCCTGCTCCCATTCTTCATGGCTGGCCCCCTGGGGACACCCAACAATTCTTCAGACTCTGGGGAAAGGCAAGGGCCTCGGTAAGCAGTCATAGCCCTGTCTGCTGCCTGTGACATGGAGGGAACCTTGCAGGGATAGCCCGATCTTCAGAGGTCTCCCTGCTGAAGCTGGGGGTTGGGAAGTCAGACACTGCAGACACCCTACGAGGTGGCAAGAAATGGGAATCAGGATGTCCCGGAATGTGGAGTTGCTGGGGGAGAATCTGCGCTTGTCTCTGGGTTCCCCTTACCCCAGAAAGGAACAGGAGGGCCAGGCGCTGAGGCCCACAGATCTAAGCCCTGAAAGAAAACTGTGGGGCGGGGGCGCGGGGCGTGGCCCCACTCAGCAGCCCCACACACCCGCCTGTACCTGCTGCTCCTGCAGCTGCCGGATGGTGCTCTGTGCCTTCTGCAGGTCCTCGGCCGCCGAGCTGCACTGCTGCCGCACCACTGCCAGCTCCCGCTTGATGACGTAGTTCTCCTCTGCCTCCTGCGCCCGTGTCACTTGCCCCTGGGCACAGCAAGGATGGGGGCGGGGAGGGGGAGGCCGTGACCCTCGGCTCCCACCCAAGGCCCTGCCTCCCGCCACAGGGGGAGGCCCAGAGAGTGGAGGTGGGTGGAAGTGAGGTGGGGGGCCTCCCGTACTCAGAGCCTGGGATGGGTGTCCCACTGGGCCTGCGGAAGTGGGTGGGTGACAGGCAGGAATAGGACACCTGGAGGAGCCTGGGAGGAACAGAGCTAGCCCTGGGCTTGGAAAGCTCAATCTCCTTCCCCACTCTGGCTCTCAGTCTCTGCCCCAGTTGGGGTCCTTATCCAGGGGCACAGCGAGGCCACCTGTGCCTATTCATGCCAGACTCTTGCCAGTGAGGGTGAGGATCTGGAGACAGCCAAGGCCCCAGCAGGACAGGGCTGGACTCCCAGGGGGCATCTTCTCCAGTCCTGGGCTCTGGGGCCTCCACCTGCCTGGGGCTAAGACCCCCTTTTTTTCCCCCACCTCATCTTCGTCCACTACCCAACTTGGGCCCCCCATTCCAGGCTCAAAGCCACCAGGTGGCGGGTGGCAGCTTCCAGATAAAGCCATTCAAGATGAGGTGGCAGCAGGAGCAGGTGAGCTAGAGAAGGTGGTAGCAGGCATTGCAGGTAGGAGCAGAGAGCAGCAGTGTGAGGGCCGGGGCGCGTGTGTGCATGTGTGTGTGCGCGTGTGTTGTGCGTGTGTGTGCGTGTGTGTGCGCGTGTGTTGTGCGTGTGTGTGTGCGTGTGTGCGCGCGTGTTGTGCGTGTGTGCATGTGTGTGCGTGCGTGTGTTGTGTGTGTGTGTGTGACCACAGCACTGCACACGCCAGGGCCTTATGTAAATATGCTTTTAGGTTCCCCAGCCCTCCTGGGTCCCCACCCTGTGTCGCCTGGAGGAAGCTTTCTGTACATGCGTGTAGACATTCACACCCAAACGCACTCACAGACAGCCCCTCCACACACACACTTCTCCCCACTTCACATGCCCCGCCCGCCGGGAAGCCTCTGTGTCCCCCAGAAGCGGTCCCCAGCTGCCCCATGCATGGCGCCAGGCCTGCCCGCAGAATGGCAGGGAAGAGGCGGTTACTGGCTGTCGTGTGCAGGGTGCAGGGAAGGGGCCAGGAAGGAATCCGGAGAGGGGATAAAAAGCTACAGTACCTGGATTAACCTATCAGCCAGAGCAGCGCTCTCCTACCCGGCGAAGGGGATTCCCAGCGACAGGGGGAGGAGGCAGAGCGGAAGGCGCGGGGACAGGAGAGGGGAGACAGACAAGAACCACTTGTCACTAACGCAGTGGACTATCTCTAGAAGCGGGGGAGAGAGGAGGGAAGACCAGAGAACCAGCAGGAGAGGACCCGGAGGAAGAACAAAGCTAGAGCCAGTTCCGTCCTGGAGAGGGATTCGGTGTGCGTGGGGAGGTCGGGGGTGCCCGCGGCTGCGGGGGAGGCCGCAGGGCTGGGAAACCCACTGTCTCACTCTCCAGGGCCAGCCGGGCTGCGGCTGTCTGGAAAACTGTGGGCGGGAAGGGCCGGGGGGAATTTCGGCTTCCTGCAGACCTCCCGGATAGTGGGAGAGGAGTGGGGTGCGTTTTAATTTTAAGGCAGAACAAGGCTTTGGGGTGAGGGCAGTCAAATACGGTTGCCGACCCACTTCCTGTGGCCAGTGGAGGGTCAAGTAAGGACGAATGAGGAGCAGGAAGTGGGGGCTTCCGGGGCTGGGGCTCAGTGAGCCCCCGATTCCACCCCCATAACATGTTGGGGAGCAGAATCCGGGCTGTGGCTCCCCACCATGGCGCCACGCTTCTCCTCCACGCTTTTCCTTTCCTTTCTTTTGAGGGCGAGACTTCCAAATTACAGGGTGCGGTGCATTGTGGCCCAATTACGGGGCTCATCCACCAAAGCGGCAGTTCTCCCTCCTCCTCACCCCTCCCCGTCTGCGCAGCCGGGGAGGGTGCGGAACACAAATGTATTCCTGTGGCTGCAGGCCACTGGGTTGTAACTCGCCCCTACTCCAGGATTAATCACAATACGAGTCGCCCCCAGTTCTACTGCACTCCAAATCGGGTTCAGGTCGGGTCCTGGGGCAGGAGGGTAGGGCTGCTTAGTCCTCCAGAGAGGAAAAGACTTGGAGGAGTCGGTCCCAGGTTAGCGGCCACGCCCTGCATGGTGGACAAGGCCCCAGGGCGACCAGGTCCCCACGGTGGCCACGCCCCTCACCTTCTCCAGGGTTTCAATCCGCTGTTTCAGGAGCCGGTTCTCCGTCCGAAGCCTCTATGGGGGTGGGGGGAGATCACGTCATAGGCCGCCCCCCACGCCTATCTACACACATCCCTCATTCAACCCACCGCAGGGGTCAGTCCCCTTAGGGCCAGGCCACTTTTCCAGGCAGGGTGCAGCCAGCATCTTACGTTCTGGGTCAGCGATTTCAGAAAACAGGGCCAATTCCTGTCCAAACTGGTTTTATTACAAAATAAATAAATAAATTAAGTTTTAAAAGAAACCTGGGTTCAGTAAAAATAACGTGAGTCCCTTCGTGGCCATGTGTGTGTTTGGGGGGCCAGTCAGTAACCACAACCGCTCAGAAGACTCCATCCCACACGTGGGTCAGTCTGCCCAGGGTTGTGGGGGAATCAGTGGGGGAAGCAGCTGTGGAGTAGCCCCCACCCACCCCTTGCTGCTTTGCCTCAAGCACCCGGGTTCAATTCCGGGGGCAGGCTCCTCTTTGAGTCTGGGTCCAGCGTGCTGATCATGCATCCTTCCTGGACAACTACATTCCCGTGACTTGCCGAGAGCAACCTGTTCCCAGATTTTTGCTGTTCCCTGGCTGGGGTTTTGATGACGTTTCCCTTGCTCTTGCCTTCCATTCTGTGCTGATGGATTTTGGCTAGATATTTGCAGTTTTAGGCCAGGTGCAGTGGCTCACGCCTGTAATCTCAGCACTTTGGGAGGCTGAGGCAGGCAGATCACCTGAGGTCAGGAGTTCGAGACCAGCCTCTACTAAAAACACAAAAATTAGCCAGGAGTGGTGGCGCATGCCTGTAATCCCAGCTATTGGGGAGGCTGAGGCAAGATAATCACTTGAACTTGGGAGGTGGGGGTTGCAGTAAGCTGAGATCACATCACTGCACTGCAGCCTGGGTGACAGAGCAAGACTCCATCCCCCCCCCCAAAAAAAAAGAAAAAGATATTTGCACTTTAGGTTCCCCAGGACCCTTTGGGGAGCAGGTGAGGTTTGCAAATGAGTTGAATCTCAACTGTACCTGCGCCCCCTTGCTTGATACGAAGGTGGTACAGAAATTGTTTGGATTGGCAGGTGAGTGAGGGTCCTGCCACACTGCAGGTCACACAGAATATTTCCTGGGCTTCTTCTGGGGAGAAAAGGTGATGGAAACACCTAGAACATTCCCAGGAAGCAAATGCAGTCAGACAGAACCGCAGACTTGACAGCCATGGATGCATGTCATGTGGGGAAACTGAGTCAGAGGGGGGCAGGGCATTGCTCTAGTTCCTCAGTTCGGCTGGGTCAATGCTATTTCAGGCACAGGTCTCTGGTCCTCATAGCAATCTGGAGCCCTGATCCCTGGCCCCTGGGTTTCCCTGTCATCTCTCTGGCTTCAACTCATTATAGCACCAAGCACAGCCATCCTTGCAGGAGCTAGGCGTGCCTTTTGTATTTATTTCTACATTTTTGTAGAGACGGGGTATTGCTATGTTGCCCAGACTGGTCTCCAACTCCTGGCCTCAAGCCACCTTCCCACCTTGGCCTCCCAAAATGTTGGGATTACGGGTGTGAGCCACTGTGCCTGCTGGAGCTGGATTTCAATCCTTGTCTGTTGGACTCCAGTGGTAGCCACTGTGTGGCTCTGCCCCTGAAGAGCATGGAGCCAGGCTGTGTTGGGTTTGTGTGTGTCCATTCCTATCACTGGGGCGTCCTCAGTCTCAGCTGTGACTTTGGCACACAGCAGGTGCTCAATAAATGGTTTTTTTTCTTTCTTTTTTTTTTGAGATGGAGTCTTGCTTTGTCGCCCAGGCTGGAGTGCAGTGGCGCAATCTAGGCTCACTGCAACCTCCACCTCCCAGGTTCACACCATTCTGCCTCAGCCTCCCGAGTAGCCAGGATTACAGGTGTGCGCCACCACGCCTGGCTAATTTTTGTATTTTTAATAGAGACGGGTTTCACCGTATTAGTCAGGCTGGTCTTGAACTCCTGACCCCCAGCGATCCACCTGCCTCCGCCTCCCAAAGTGCTGGGATTACATGCATGAGCCATCGCACCCGGCAATAAATGCTTGTTGAGTAAATAACTAAAATCACGTGAAAAGGGAATAACGCGCAAGGAAGGAAAGAGCAGCTTTGCACACTCAGGGAACCCCCTGACTTGGTAGGGCTGGCGGGCCAGGTGCCCCAGGAACCAGGGGCCCCAGGTGAGTGCCCACACCCTGCCCTACACACCCTGGTGTCTGGGCCCTGTGTGCTTCATCTTTCCCCATAAGGCGGTCCCCTGGGGGGTCCTCCACTGCAACCTTCTTGAAATTCCTCCAGCCCCCAAGGCACGCTGCTGCCCTGGGCCTGTAGCCCTGGACACCCTGCGCCCGGAGCTGCTGCCCAGGTCAGCCTTGCCCACCGCGCACATCCTTGTCCAGAGCATTTAGAGTCCACACTCTAGTTCAGTGGTTTATTGATTGCTTCCCCATGACTCTGGACGGCCCAGCAGGGCAGGGACCTTGACAGTCTTGGTTACCGCGGCGTCAGGCGGGGGAGGCGCTCACAGCTGGCCTAACAGGTGAAGGACGGCGCAGGTAGGCTGAGGCCTGTCCGCCAGGGACGGCCGAGTCCGCCTGTGCGCTGGGAAGGCCCGCCCCCTAGCGGCCGATCTTAAAGTATGGAGGGCAGCCCCCAAAGGCCTCCCATCCCTGTCCCCGCCCCCCGGGCCCCTGGACTCACTTTGATCTCGATCTGCTCCTCCATCTCCTTGCTCTTCATGGCTGCGTACTCCTTCTCCAGCCTGCAGAGCGGGAGGGTCCCATGGTTACTGTCATGCCCTTGGGGGTCCCCCCTTCCCACCAGCACCCTGGTTGCCCAGCAGGCACCAACCTCTTCATCTTCTTGGGGTTGTACTTGACCTGGTAGGCTTTGAGGACCAGCTTGTCCGGGCAGCTGTCGAACTGGTGGGGGATCACTCTCTGGAAGTACTGTGGGGATACAGCTGGTCACCAGGTCACCAAGATGCAGGCCCTGACCACTGGGGACTGCCCGAGCCCTACTGCCCTGGAGGGGGGCAGGAACCAGTCTGCCCAGGATGTTGCCATGTCCTCAACGCCATGTCCTCAGTGTTTGTGGAGCACCGGAAAGACTGAGCGTGAGGGGAGGGAATGGGGGGGCTGCCTGCAGCCAAAGCCTTAGTTTCCAGAAGAAAAGCAGGCAGATGCTGGATGTGGTGGCTCACGCTTATAATCCCAAAGATTTGAGAGGCTGAGGTGGGGGAAATCGCCTGAGCCCAGGAGTTTGAGACCAGTGTGGGCAACATAGTGAGACTCCATCTCTTAAAAAAAAAAAAAATTTGCTGGGCGTAGTGGTGTGCACCTGTGGTTCCAGCTACTCGGCAGGCTGAGGCGGGAGGATTGCTTGAGCCCAGGAAGTGGAGGCTGCAGGGAGCTAGGACTGCACCACTGCACTGCAGCCTGGGCCACAGAGCAACTCCGACTTTAAAAAGAAAGAAAGAAAGAAGAAAAAGGAAAAGAGAAAAGCAGACCAAGGAGGCTCTCCTGGGAGTGAAGGCTGAGGGTCGGGGGGTCTGACACAGGGGACCTTCGTGGGAAAAGGAGGACGGGCATGCTGGGGGCCTTGGGCCTGTGCAAAGGGTTAAGGTAAGCGGGTGGGGGACACGGCTCCCGCACCCGGCCCAGCTGGCCCCCTCTGGCAGCTGTGGACAATGCCTGCCCGTGTTCACGGACACAACCGTGGCCTTTGTGCATTCTTCCCTGAAGCACCAGCTGGAGGACGCTGGGAGGAGGCAGGGGCCTGCACAGCAGAGAAGTGGCGGTGGGAGGCAGGCTGGCCAGCAGCAGGGCCTCCAGGCAGACCAGGCTGAGGCGGGGCAAGGTGTGAGGCTGCCTAGACCCCTGCACTCCTTCTTGTGCCCTCACCAGGCCGGGGGGCAGGGTGGGGATGCCCTCATGGTCAGCCAGACTCATGATCTGCCATCAGGCTTCGCGGAACCTGCGGGGTTGGGGCAGGAGGTGGGCAGTCGGGCTCCCAGGGCTCAGCCTGGGCCTGGGCCTCCTGTCACCCTGGGGCCAGGCTGCTGGCCCCCAACTGTGTCTGGCAGAGCCTGGGGGTCCTCTGTTCCCTCAGGGAGACCTCAGGGGAACAGAGAGGATGGAAACAGATCAGGGAGGTCAGGCACGCCACCTTCCACCCTCGAAGCCCGGCCCTCTCTGTCACTTGCAAGGGCATCCTGTGACTCGGAGCCCCTGGCTGGGGGCAGCCCCGCCAGCCCTGGCCCTCCTGGCCCACCTGGGACATCCCCTCCATGTCCAGCTGCATCAGCTCCGCCTGGTTCACCTGCAGCAGGGCGAGGCCCACTCGGAACACGATCTCCAGCCCCTGCAAAGGCGGCAAAGGCAGTGGGAGGAGGAGGGCAGGGAGGCTCCTGTTCCGGCCACCTGCAAGGGGCTCTCTTCCCTCCCCAGGCACCATCAGTCCTCACCTCATACATGAAGATGTCGAAGACCCGGGTGGCGACGGGGAGTGGGAAGGTGGTCAGGAACAGTGTGAGGAACCAGGATGAGGCGTACATGGATGTGTGGAAGCTTTGGGAGCGGAAGTGGGTGTTGAGGTCTGGGAGCTGCTCCTGCAGGGGTGGGAGGCCAGGTGGGCACAGTGAGGGGGATGCCCTCCCACCGGGGGGTGCTGGGCCTCAGTGTCCCTGCCTCCAGGGAGCCTTCCTGGACCTGTGCTGGGCAGCCCGAGGCTCCCTTCCTGGTGTGCCCTCAGCAATCTGTCTGGGGGAGGCCGAAGCACCCCAGAGCTTTGAGCAGCATGGGGTGGGGACAAGGCAGGGATGGCAAGAGCTGCAGCCGCCTGTGTGTGTTGGGGGCCCACCCTGGGTAGGCAATGCGCTTGTGGCAGCTCATGGGGTCCTCACGACAGCCTGAGAGGGTGTGTCTGAGGCTGGGGGAGTTGGATCACTCCTCACAGACACCCTGAGAGCCAGAGGTGGAGCATGGGCAGGTGAAAGCCCCTGGCCCTGGGGGGAGCTCCCCCTCACCTTGTTACATCACCTGCCAGTCGCTGTACCTCCCTCGGCCCCCAGCATAAAGCTTTGTGCAAGCTGTGTTGGATTGGCCTGAACTCTAGACAGCCGGAAAGTGGCAGATGGCTGGGGAAACTGAGGCTGGAGAAGGCATTAGGATCCCGGGCTTCCTCCCAGTGCCGGGGGCTCTCTGCACCCTGAGTTTACAAGCTTGGCTGTGGGAGGGCTCTGCTACCCAGCCTGGGGTGGGGTAGCACCTTCTCTGCAGCCCAGGCCTCCTGCTTGTGGCACTACCAGGCCCCCTTAGGCTATAGCACTGCCCATGCTCCAGGCCCAGGGAGTGGGGCTGTCACATCCAGGGATGACCGCACAGCCCCACCTGCCACGGCAGCGGAGGCAGGCCGGTGTGTGTGTGTGCACGCGGATGTGTATATGTCCGCGCACAGCCTTGGCGGCTCTGTCTGCCAGCCAGGAGCAGGCCCTGCGGGGGCTGCTATTTATAAACAGATGTCTGTGGCTCTCTGGTAATCAGGCGGGCAGACAACACTTTCCCTCCTTCCACCACACTCTGGAGCAGACAGGGAGGTGGCCGCGGCTGTGCCCGAAGTGAGCCTGCCCCACCCCTCTGCCTCAGCGGCCCTGGGAGCCCCCCCTTCAGTGGTGGCTCTCCTGTCCCTCCAAGCATCCTTCAGGCATGGGGAGAGGAGTGCCTTTTGGAGTTGGAACATCCAGGTGTGATTTCACAGCTTAGAATTTTCAGTCCAAGAGATGCCCGGGTACGGCCTGGGGTGTCAGCCCTGCCCTCCTGTGGTTCTGCTCCCCCGTGGCCCTGCTCACCTGTGGCCCTGCCCTCCTGCAGTCCTGCTCACCTGTGGCCCTGCCACCTATGGCCCTGCTCCCCTGCAGCCCTGCCCACCTGTGGCCCTGCTCATCTGTGGCCCTGCCCTCCTGCGGCCCTGCTTCCCTGCAGCCCTGCCCACCTGTGGCCCTGCTCACCTATGGCCCTGCCCTCCTGCAGCCCTGCCCACCTGTGGCCCTGCTCACCTGCAGCATGTACTCGAACTGATAGATGCAGAGCCCGAGCTCAGCCATGCTGGGCTTGAAGAGCTCCCGCAGCCGGTACTCCTGCATCAGCCGCACGAACACACAGAAGGCCTCCTCTTCGGGCATCTGGGGGGGACAGGCAGGTGGGAGGGCTCAGGGCAGTGGGGAGGAGCGTCTCGCTGCTCATCAGGGCCCTGGGGTAAGGGGCCTGTGTCCACGTTGGTATCTGGCTCCCTAGACCCTCACAACACACTGCTGGTCCCTGTGTCCCCACTTGTTGTTTTACTGATGGAAAACCTGAGGCTGAGGTCACCTGTCAAGGGCCACTTGGCGGGAAACAGGGGAGCTGGACTTGAACCCAGGGCTGGCCGCTGCTAGCACCCACCTGGTTAGGACACCTCCTGTCCACTCCCAGCTGCGTCCTCTCTCCCTGTCCTAAGCCCCCCGGTTTCTCTGGAGGAGAGCCCCAAGGCCCATAAACACCACGCTGGACGGCCTAAGTCCCCAGTGTGAGGTTCCTGTCCAACCCTGAGAGGTGGCAGAGAGAGACAGCCTGTCCCTCCAAACCCTGTCTCTGTCCTGGATGGTACAGCAGACAGGACCCAACCAGACAGGTGCCACTCACTGGGCCTTGGCCTGGGGATTGGCAGAGATCACGGGTGTGGATAGAGAGGGAGGATCTGCCCCTGGCAGGACGCTGGGGGGAGGACACGCCACTTCTGTTCATCTCTTGGAGGCCGAGCCCAGGGTGGGCTGTTGTCTGGCAGGATCTCAGCCACCCCCCAGCAACCTACCTGCATGAGGAGCAGGCCTACGATGAAGGCGCTTCCCTGGCAGTAGCCCACCTCCCGGTCCACCAGCGAGTATGCCTGGAAGAGAGCGAGTCCTGAGGGCAGGGTCCCGCCGTCCAGCACAGCCAGTGAACTGGGGAATTGCTCCTTCCTTTGGGGCTGAGGGAGTGGGGAGCCCTGGGCCTTACCTTCATGACATTGAAGAGGACCTCCTGGCCCAGGCTGTCCTGGCCCTTGAAGAACTCGTGTTCTGGGTAGGTGCGGGCAATGTCCCTGCGGATCAGCTTCTCGCACGGCGAGGACATCTTGAGCAGCTCAGAGTACTGGTTCTTGACTGGCATGTCCGTGGCG
Source organism: Chlorocebus sabaeus (assembly GCF_047675955.1). Taxonomy (NCBI): domain Eukaryota; kingdom Metazoa; phylum Chordata; class Mammalia; order Primates; family Cercopithecidae; genus Chlorocebus; species Chlorocebus sabaeus. Next base: position 54,798,526 of record NC_132909.1, read on the forward strand.
CTGCACAGGAGCTGCCACACGATGGCCCGGAAGTGGTGTGGGATGCCCTTGCGGATCAGCTCCTGGCCATGGGAGTGGGAAGCCGGGACTGGACTTGGCCTCAGTGCAGCCTCCCCGTGGCCACCCAGCCCAGCTCCTCAGGCGTGGCTTGTTCAGGCCTCGAGTATGGCACAGAACTCATAGTCCCCAATCCTTTTTTTACCCCCTTTTTTTAGAGACAGGGTTTCACTCTGTCACCCAGGCTGGAGTGCACTGGTGTGAACATAGCTCACTGCAGCCTTGAACTCCTGGGCTCAAGTGATCCTCCTGCCTCAGCTTCCTGAGTAGCTGGGACTACAGGTGTGCACCACCATGCCTGGCTAGTTTTTAAACTTTTTTTTTTTTTTTTTTTTTTTGAGATGGAGTCTCACTCTGTTGGCCAGGCTGGAGTACGCTGGTAACTTGGCTCACTGTTACCTCTTGCCTCCCAGGTTCAAGTGATTCTCTTGCCTCAGCCTCCCAAGTAGCTGGGATTACAGGTGCCCACCACCACGCCCGGCTAATTTTTTGTATTTTTAGTAGAGACGGGGTTTCGCCACATTGGCCAGGCTGGTCTTCAACTCCTGACCTCAGGTGATCCACCTGCCTCAACCTCCCAACGTACTGGGATTACAGTCGTGAGCCACTGTGCCCCCATTCTTTGTGGGCACTACAGGGCAGCAAGCACATGGGCACCTGAGCTGCAGGGCCTGTCCAGCACCACCCTCACTCACTCACTCCTGTCCCTGTGCCCTGGCAGGACACTCTGAAAGTGCCTACACATCTCCACTGCTGCCACTGTGCCCAGGCTGAGGCCCCACAGACCCTGGCGCTGCCCGGTGGCTGAGTGACCACACCACCCGCTCACGCCGTCGGCCCTGCCCCGCTTGCCTGGCCGTCCCCCACCTTGAGCAGCTTCTCCTTTCTGCGCCGCCACTCCTCCCACTCATTGGCGATCCGGCCCCACAGGATCCAGGTGTCCTCCTCCAGGTGGCTCAGGTTGGAGGAGGCCGAGGAGCTGGACACCAGTGAGGAGCCACTGTTCCGCCGCGAGCCATTCATGGAGCGCATGGACTTAGAGTCGGCCTCCAGGAGCCTGGACAGGAAGGGCCAGTGGAGGGGCACCAGTGACTCCCTGGGGACAGGGATCCTTGGGGAACCCAACCCATCCTCCTGGGGGTCTCAGAGGACACCAGGGATTGGGTCCCTCTTGTGGTTTTTTTTTTTTTTTTTTTTGAGATAGAGTCTCACTCTGTTGTCCAGGCTGGAGTGCAGTGGTGCGATCTCAGCTCACTGCAACCTCTGCCTCCTGGTTCAAGCAATTCTCCTGCCTCAGCCTCCCGAGTAGCTGGGATTCCAGGTGCCCGCCACCACACCCGGCTAACTTTGTGTTTTTAGTAGATATAGGGTTTCACCATGTTGGTCAGGCTGGTCTCAAACTCCTGACCTCAGGTGATCCGCCTGCCTCGGCCTCCTAAACTGCTGGGATTACAGGTGTGAGCCACTGCCCTCAGCACCCCCTTTTATTTGAGACAGAGTTTCGCTTTTGCCCAGATTGGAGTGCAGTGGCGCGATCTCGGCTCACTGTAGCCTCTGCCTCCCGGGTTCAAGTGATTCTCCTGCCTCAGCCTCCCAAGTAGCTGGGATTACAGGCACCCGCCACCACGCCTGGCTAATTTTCGTGTTTTCAGTGGAGACAGGATTTCACCATGTTGGCCAGGCTGGTCTGAAACTCCTGACCTCAAGTGATCCATCTGCCTCGGCCTCCCAAAGTGTTGGGTGGTGTGAGCCACCACGTCCAGCCTAAAACCTGCATTTTAAACGGGGGTGGGGCCAGAGGAGGAAAGCAGGAAGGCCCCACTCAACTTTCCCTCCAGTCCTGGCTCCATCAGCCACGGGGGATCCACAGATCCACTTGACCTCCTAAACCCTCGGTCTCATCTGAACGGGGTGGGGACACGTATGTTCAGCCAAGGTTGGGGGGATGAAAGGAGGTGTCCCTTGTCCAGCATCTGGAGGTGGCTGTCACCTTGCACACACTGGGACTGGCTCTGAATGTGAGGGCACCTGGGAACTCCTGTGGGGGCCCAGGCTGCACCCCAAGATTCCACCCCATTCCCAAGTCCCCAACTCACCGGTTCTGCTCTTCGAGCTTGGCCAGCAGCTCCAGCTCATCGGGGCTGAGGTTCTCGGAGTCAGAGGTCGGGGAGCAGGTGGGGGCCGACAGGGCCTCCTGGGATGAGGAGTCGGGGCTCAGAGTGGGGCTCGCCATGGTGGGTGGGCTTGTTAGCCGTGAGCGGGGTTGGTTCACAGCTCTGTCTGGGGGCCAGAGACACGCATGGTCGGCATTGGGTGGGTGCCCATTCCACCCTGCCTGCCCACTCTCGGGACATTTCCTCACCCTGGGCTTCCTACCTCTGGTCCACCCCAGTCCGTGCACCCCTCATCCCCATGTGCTCCAGCCCAGCTGACAGCCATGCTGCCCCTTCTGTTTGAGACCCTGGTGATTGGGATCCCTGTCTGTCTCATCAGGCCAGACGTCTGGATGGAGACGGGAGGACTGTTGCCAGGACGTGAGCTGTCCTGCTGTCCCTGGGAATGGAGGCCAAGGCTCAACTCGACACCCCTAAGGCTGGAGCAGGGCCCAGAGCGGAGGCTCCCTGTCACTCGGGGCTCCACGGACCCTGCTGGGACGTCGGGGTGCAGGAGCCCCTGTTTTGCCAGCCCTTCCGAACAGCTTGGTCCCCGTCCCCTCCGCGGCCTGCCCTGAGAGTCCCACATCAGTGTCTGACTCTCCCCATCTCATCAACCAAAGTGGGCTGCTGGCACGGCCAAGAGCAATTACTCTCAACTGTTAATTGTCTGGTGCTGCCAACGGCCGGAAGAGTCGACTCCCCTTGCGCTGGGAAGCCAGGGACGTGGCAGAGTGCTGGGAATCTGTGCCCTGGCAGACATAGAGCCAGAGCCGTGGGCTCCGATCGGTATCCAGATCTTTGCCTGCCACGTGCCAGGCGAGTCCCGTGCACATCTCTCGTATCCTTTTGCCGTGTCATCTGGCCTGATCCTTCTGGGGGCTTGAAGGACACTGACCTCTTGCCTTCTGCCAGCCTGGAGGAGGCAGATCAATGCTGTGTCAAAAACAAAGGCCCTGGGCTCAAATGGATCTGTGTCTGAAGCATGGCTCCCCTCGACCAGCTGTGTGACCTTGGGCCAGTCACTTGGTGTCTCTGAGCCTCCGTACACTAAGATCATACAGGACCTAGCCTCAAGGGTGGCTGTGGAAACTGAGCATGTGACTGCACATACCGTGGTCAGAACAGAGCCTGACACTCAGCGACAGCCCCACGGACATTGGCTGTCACTGTCCATCCTGAGGCCAGGGCTCCTGGGTTCTGCTGTGGCCTGTGTGGGGACTGATGGCCAGGGGACCCCTAGCAGGGGGCCTTAGGGGAAAGGGACGGCTACGGGAGTGGAGGCAGCGGCTGGGGATGGTGTTCCTTCATGCTTCTTCCTGGCGAGCCCAGGCTAGCCTCCAGCGTCTGGGAAGATGGGGATACCTAGGGTCTTGGCGGCAGGAAGGAAACCCTGCTCCCACCTCTTTATTTGCACGGCCCCTCATGCCCGCCCACTGCCTGGCACGCTCTGTAGCAGGAGTCCGCCGTGTGCCACTTAGCCCCACCTGACCTGGCTGACAGCTCCACCTACAGAAGGGGCCCAATTGGGTCCTTGGAGTGGGGATATCTGGACCCCCAGGCGGCAGGGGGACAGTGGCGGGACCACAGCAGACCAGTGTATACCTGCCTGGCTACCACTGGGTCGCTGGGTACCTTCCACAGCCCAAACTCAGCCCCCAACCAAGCCCTGAGGGCCCACGGGTTGGGTGGACTTGACCCCGGCCACCGAAGTCCTCCTGGGATGGGTTTGGGGGAGGCGCGCCATTCTTTTTTCACCACATGAGGACCAAGAACCCTCCTTCTCCAGGCCTCTGTGGCTCCCTAGGGCCGCTGGCTCTACCTTGGGCCCTCAAGTGTTCCCCTAGTCTGCCGGGTGCTGAGGGTTTTGGATTTTGGGGAGCAGAAGGAACTCTCTCATTGCCAAGTGGGCCGGAGCCACCTGCCCTAAAGACCAAGCTGCTGGGCACCACCTAACCAAGAGTTAATCATTCCTCAGACAGGACAGTGGGGGCCGCTTTGGGGCCTCCCACAGAGTCAAAGTCTGCCAGGACAGAGACGGGGGCTGTGGACAAGAAGTGCTGATGAGAAGAACCTCTCGGGTGGGGGGCGGGGCTGGGAGGGCAGCTTCAGAGCAATGAGAATGGGGAGGAGGTGGTGGAGGCGAGGCTGGAGCTTCAGAACCACAGACGGAGTTGGGGAGCAGTGGGAGCTTCAGAACCGAGGAAACCCAAGCTCAGGGCATCAACCCCACCCAATCTCTGCCAGAACCTCGGTTTCTTTCTTTTTTTGAGACGGAGTCTTGCTCTGTCGCCTAGGCTGGAGTGCAATGGCACAATCTCAGTTTACTGCAACCTCTGCCTCCCGGGTTCACGCGATTCTCCTGCTTGATTACAGGCGCGTGCCACCACGCCCAGCTAATTTTTCTATTTTTAGTAGAGACAGGGTTTCACCATGTTGGTCAGGCTGGTCTCGAACTCCTGACCTCGTAATCTGTCCACCTCCGCCTCCCAAAGTGCTGGCATTACAGACGTGAACCACCGTGCCTGGCTGAGCCTCGGTTTCTGATTTTAAAAATCCCCAAATCCCAGAGCCGTGCACTAGCAGAGGTTGTTCAGCTATTTATCAGGAATGTGTGTGTATTTCACACAGGAAGTGAAATGTATTAAATACGCAGGGCTGAAACTTGCAGTCTGAGAGGCAGGAACCTTCTGATCCCACCGGAACTTTCTCTCCACTCATCCCCAGACTCTCTCAGTGGAAACCATCCTTCTGAAGTGTGTGTGCATGCACAACACACATGCACTCTTCACAGCCACCCCCACTCCCTCACGCATGTACATACATTCACACCCACCCCCACTCACATACAAACACTCACACATACACATGCACACACTCGGATACACACATCCATGCCTATTCTCACGCACGCTCACACATCTATACACACACACATGCACACATTCGACACACACACCCATGCCTATTCTCTCACACACACACATCTATACACACACACGGACACACTCGACACACACACCCATGCCTATTCTCACACACACTCACACACCTATACACACACAGACACACTCGACACACACACCCATGCCTATTCTCACACACACTCACACACCTACACACACATGGACACACTCAACACACACCCATGCCTATTCTCACACATGCTCACACACCTATACATACACACATGCACACACACGACACACACACCCATGACTATTCTCACACACACACACACACCTATACACACACACGGACACACTCGACACACACACCCATGCCTATTCTCACACACGCTCACACACCTATACACACACGGACACACGACACACACACCCATGCCTATTCTCACACACACACACACCTATACACACAGACACACTCGACACACACACCCATGCCTATTCTTACACACACGCTCACACACCTATACACACACGGACACACTCGACACACACCCATGCCTATTCTCACACACGCTCACACACCTATACACACACAGACACACTCGACACACACTCATGCCTATTCTCACACACACACTCACACACCTATACACACACGGACACACTCGACACACACCCATGCCTATTCTCACACACACTCACATACCTATACACACACAGACACACTCGACACACACACCCATGCCTATTCTCACACACACACTCACACACCTATACACACACGGACACACTCGACACACACCCATGACTATTCTCACACACACACACTCACATACCTATACACACACGGACACACTCGACACACACCCATGCCTATTCTCACACACACTCACACACCTATACACACACACATGCACACACTCGACACACCCCCATGACTATTCTCACACACACACTCACACACCTATACACACACACATGCACACACTCGACACACACCCATGACTATTCTCACACACATGCTCACACACCTATACACACACAGACACACTCGACACACCCATGCCTATTCTCACACACGCTCACACACCTATACACACACGGACACACTCGACACACACACCCATGCCTATTCTTACACACACGCTCACACACCTATACACACATGGACACACTCGACACACACCCATGCCTATTCTCACACACGCTCACACACCTATACACACACAGACACACTCGACACACACCCGTGACTATTCTCACACACTCACACACCTATACACACACATGCACACACTTGACACACACCCATGACTATTCTCACATGCTCACACACCTACACACATGGACACACGCATTCAACACACACCCATGCCTATTCTCACACACACACTCACACACCTATATGCACACGGACACACTCGACACACACCCATGCCTATTCTCACACACTCACACACCTATACAAACACATGCACACACTCGACACACACCCATGACTATTCTCTCACACACACTCACACACCTATACACACACATGCACACACTCGACACACACCCATGACTATTCTCACATGCTCACACACCTACACACCTGCACACATGACACACACACCCATGCCTATTCTCTCACACGCTCACACACCCATACATACACACACGCATTCAACACACACCCATGCCTATTCTCGTGCACACACACCTATACACACACATGCACATGCTTGACACACATACCCATGCCTATTCTCTCACACACATGCTCACACACCTACACACACACGCACACATTTAACACACATGCTCATCCACAGTCACACATTTACACATATGCACACATGCGGATACACACACACCCAGTACCTTCACACACATATATGCACACATACCTGTGTGCAATACACACATACCTGTGCACATTCACACACACACACTCAGATACACATACACCTATACACCTTCACACACAGATGCACACATGTGATACATGCTCATGCATATTTGTGCACACACACACTCGGGTACACACACAGTGCTTTCACACACGTGCACACACTCAATACACACATATCCATGCACATCCACACACACATGTTCACACACGAACACACTTGGATACACACACAACTATATACATTCACATACACATGCACACACTTGATACACATGCTCATGCATATTTGCACACACATGGATACACACACATCCCATCCATGTACCTTCACACAAACAGGCACACATTCAATACACACATACCCATGCATATCCACACACATGATACATGATTCACACACACATCCATGCACACACTTGATACACACCACACACATCCACACATTTTCACACACATGCACACACTTGATACACACCTATTCACATTAACACACACATACATACACTTGATACACCCACATAATTCACACACACGATACACCCCACGCAATTCACACGCACACGCACACACTTGATACACACATTCACACATTTTCACACACATGCACACATCTGATACATACATACAGATTCACACATTCTCATACACACACACATTTGTTACATACCCATGCACATTCACACACACATGTACACATGCATACACCTGGATACACACACATCTATGCACATTCACACACTCGGACATATACACGCACACAACACACACACCCATGCACATTCACACACACAGTACACACCTCATACACATGCACATGACATACACTCACACACTCAGGCATACACACATACTCTTTCACACTTCTCAACACAAAACATACTCATTGACACACACTCTCACACGAACCCACACTCAGGCACACACACATTCATTCCCACCCATCTACACACATGCGCTCACACACACTTCCTGCGCAGAGCAGCCCTCGGCCCCTGGGAACAGAGCGGGTTTGGGGTGGAGGCGGGCTGCTGTCCTAACTCTGTGGGTGGCCCTGCACCCCTCCCACGGTGCCATGACCCTCCCTGGCTCAATCACTCCTTCCTGGTGCTGACTGAGGGCCACCTGAGGGCTGGCCACTGTCTAGGCAGGAGACATGGTGGGGAGCGAGGCAGGGGAGGTCCCATCTCCATCTCCCCATGCTGAATGGGCACGGACCTTGGCAACCCACCCACTGGCCTCTGGGTCTGGGGTCGCAGCCTCTCCATGTCCTTAATTTCAATGCTTCACCTCAACTGCTCCTCAGCCATCTGAAGGGGGGTCCTGGACCGTGTCCCTGCCAGCACCCACTCCGGCCACACCTCCACAGGGCCACCCACAGCTGAGGAAGCTGAGCCAGGCCAGAGCACTGGAAAGGGGCTGTGCTCGGGGGTTGTGGGGGGCGTGGGGATGGAAAGTGCTGGAATGCTGGGCATCTTCAACTTCCCTTTCACTTTCCCTCTCGGGGGGCACTTCTGGGCACGCTTCCTCCTTCCCTAAGCCCCCTCCCACCTGGCTGACGAGCACTGGGCTCCTGGCTTCCCTCCTGCCTCTCTGGCCAGGACTTCTCAGTCTCCCATGTGGCATCTCTTCCTCCCCGGGTCCCTCCCTGGCCTTGGTCTTGATGCCCTTGGGGATCTCATTCTTGGGGCTTAAATGACCAAAGGTATGTCACCAGCTTTTCCTTTCTCTCAAGAACTGGCCAAAGTTGCCAAAGTTGCCAGAACAGCTCCATCAGCCCTTGGCCCACCCCCCATTCCATGTTCTGTGTTTCCCCCACTGGGGCAGGAATCACACCTGCCCTCTTGGAGTGTCTGGGGCAGAGACCAAGAAACAATCACCCAGACCCTCCTGCACAGATTTACATAAACGCTTGCAGTAAACAACACGGTAGGATGGAGAACAGTCAGGCGGTTCCTCAAAGACTTAAACACGGCCGGGCGCGGTGGCTCACGCCTGTAATCCCAGCACTTTGGGAGGCCGAGACGGGTGGATCACCTGAGGTCAGGAGATCGAGACCATCCTGGCTAACACAGTGAAACCCCATCTCTACTAAAAAAAAATACAAAAAACTAGCCGGGCGAGGTGGCGGGTGCCTGTAGTCTCAGCTACTTGGGAGGCTGAGGTGGGAGAATGGCATGAACCCGGGAGGCGGAGCTTGCAGTGAGCTGAGATCCAGCCACTGCACTCCAGCCTGGGCGACAGAGCGAGACTCCGTCTCAAAAAAAAAAAAAAAAAAAAAAGACTTAAACACACTGTCACCATGCCACTCGGCAAATCCACTCCTAGGGCTCAACCTAAGAGAATGGCAAACATCTGTTCACAGCAGCATTATTCACAACAGCCAAAAAGCAGAAACAATCCAAATGTCCATCAACGGGTGAATGGATCAAAAAAACATGGTCCACCCAGACAGTGGAATATTACTCAGCCATGAAAAGGAGTGAAGCACCGAGACAGGCCACAGCATGGATGAACCTTGAAAACAAGGTGCTCAGTGAGAGACGCCAGACACAAAAGGCCACACACTGTGTGGCTCCCTTTATATGGAATGTCCAGAATAGGCCAATCCATGGAGACAGAAAGTGGATTTGTGGTCAGCAGGGGCCAGGGGGAGGGAGGAACGGGAAGAAACTGCTTGTAGGTACAGGTTTCTTTTTGGGGTGATAGAAATGCTCCAGGATTCGATAGTGGTGATGGTTGCACAACACAATTGGAATAAGAATAAAAATAAAAATAAAAAGAAATAAAAATAAAATTTTTATTCCAAACACAATTGGAAAAAAATAAAAACTGTAAGCTTTAATGGGGTGAATTTTTTTTTTTTTTTTTTTTTGAGATGGAGTTTTGCTCGTTGCCCAGGCTGGAGTACAATGGCAAGATCTCAGTTTACCGCAACCTCCACCTCCCAGGTTCAAGCGATTCTCCTGCCTCAGCCTACTGAGTAGCTGGGATTACAGGCATGCACCACCACGCCCAGCTAATTTTATATTTTTAGTACAGACAGGATTTCACCATGTTGGCCAGGCTAGTCTTGAACTCCTGACCTCAGGGGATTCACTCGCCTGGGCCTCTCAAAGTGCTGGGATTACAGGCATGAGCCACTGCGCGTGGCCTAGGTTTGCATTTAGAAAAACCCGCCGGCCCCCCATGCGGAGATGCTCTTCAAATTCAATCCCTTCCTGACAGAAGCAGCCCCTTGTCCTACTGCGGCTACATCTATCTGGGTCCCCGGTGCCACCTGCCACCTCCACCCACCCACTCTGGCCAGGCCTGGGTGTTCTCCTGCTGCCTTCTCACGTTCTAGTTCAGCCAAGCCTACCACCCACAGCCCACACCTCACTCCCAACTGGCCTCTGCTCTCCAGGCTGGAAGCTGCGGTCTTTTTTTTTTTTTTTTTTTTTTGAGACAGAGTCTTGCTCTGTTTCCCAGGCTGGAGTGCAGCGGTATGATCATAGCTCACTGTTCACTACAGCCTTGACCTCCTAGGCTCAAGTAATCTTCCTGCCTCGGCTCCTCAGAGTGCCGGGACTGTGCCCAGCTGGTTTGGCCATTCTTTCTGTGAAACCTTCTCTGTCAACCTCCGTTCTTCCAGCATCCTGGCTCACTTCTCCCCTCTCCCTCCCTGAAGACACCCACCCCTCACATACACCCAAGCCCAATGCACAGTCTATGGCAATTATTTCTATACCTGCTTGCCTGCCTGCCCTATGGTCATGCGCAATTCGAGGGCAAAAGCCTCTCTTCTTAATTCTCTATTCCAAGTCCCTAATGCACAATCTGGCATTCCGTATATGCTCAACGAACGTTTGCTGAATAAATGAAGATGAAACTTTCCATATCCCTCAAGCATTTTATTTTATTTTTGAGACAGGGGTCTCACTCTGTTGCCCAGGCTGGTCTTGAACTCCTGGCCACAGGGGATCCTCCTGCCTCAGCCCAAGTCTATTTTAAAAATAATAATAAAGGCTGGGCATGGTGGCTCACGCCTGTAATCCCAGCACTTTGGGAGGCTGAGGGGGACAGATCACTTGAGGTCAGGAGTTTGAGACCAGCCTGGCCAACATGGTGAAACCCCATCTCTATTAAAAATACAAAAAAAAAAAAAAAATTAGATAGGCATAGTAGCGCATGGCTATAATCCCAGCTACTCTGGAGGCTGAGGCAGGAGGATCGCTTGAACCCAGGAGGCGGAGGTTGCGGTGAGCTGAGATTGCGCTACTGCACTCCAGCCTGGATGACAGAGTGAGAGACTCTGTCTAAAAAAGATGAAAAAAAATAAAAATAGAAATTTCTGTACAGTGTAAGCAGAAAAGCCAACGACAGCTTTAACATACAAGTACCATATGGCACAGAGAGTCCCCTGAGTAGGCTGTAGAGGAAGAAGGATTTGAACTTGGATTTCTGACTGTACAGCGTTTGCCCTAAATCCACCTGCTGTGCTGCAGCTCTCTCTGTATTCTTTTGCTTTGGGAATGATACATGTATGTAACACCCCAAGTGCAGGGGTTACTCGGTGAAAACAGTCGTTATTTTTCAACAGGGAGAGAGGGCGAGCACATATGATGCATCTTTCAGTGTGTGGCATTTTCAGAGACAGCAATGAAGACCCTGAGTTTCCTTTCCATGTTGTTTCCCTTTCTCCGCCACCCCCCATTTCCTTCTGTTTTTCTTTTCTGAGACAGAGTCTTGCTCTGTTGCCCAGGCCGGAGTGCAGTGGTACAATCTCGGCTCACTGCAACCTCTGTCTCCTGGGTTCAAGCACTTCTCCTGCCTCAGCCACCTGAGTAGCTGGGATTACAGGTGTATGCCACCACCCTGGCTAATTTTTGTATTTTTAGTAGAGACAAGGTTTCGTTATGTTGGGCAGGCTGGTCTCGAACTCCTGACCTCAGGTTATCCGCCCGCCTCCCAAAGTGCTGAGATTACAGGTGTGAGCCACTGTGCCCAGCCCTGCCCCCCATTTCTGATTCCTCCTCGTCTAATAATTACCAGGGACACAGACTCATTTCTGAATCTAAAGCCCAAGGTGCCACGTGATCCCGATTTGTCCAGCCTGACAGACTGCTGCTGTCCTGGCTGGCTTTGACCTCTGGGAGATGGCCCAACCTAGCACCTTAGGTCCTCTCTTCCTTGGCAAGGGGTGGGTGGACAACTGACAGGCGAGCTGCCCCTTGGATAACAAGAATAGCGGCTGGAATTCAGAGGTCCCTGCCTGATCTCTTCTTGCGCCCAGTCTAGCTGCTCCTCCACACGGTTCTGGAAGTTTCCATATCCCTGGTCTTGGAGTGTAGGTTGTTATCCCAGATCTCTTGGCTCCAGGTGAGAACTTCAGAGCTTGCAGCCTGGGTTCAAATCCCTCCTCTACCCCTTTCTTTTCTTTTTCTTCTTTTGTTTTGTTTTTGAAACCAAGTCTCCCTCTGTCACCCAGGCTGGAGTGCGGTAGCATGATCTTAGCTCACTGCAGCCTCTGCCTCCTGGGTTCAAACAATTCTCCTGCCTCAGCCTCCTGAGTAGCTGGGATTACAGATGTCTGCCACCATACATGGCTAAGTTTTGTATTTTTAGTAGAGACGGGGTTTCACCGTGTTGACCAAGCTGGTCTCGAACTTCTGACCTCAGGTGATCCACCCGCCTCAGCCTCCCAAAGTGCTGGGATTACAGGCGTGAGCCACCGCTCCTGGCCTCCTCCACCTCTTTCTATCTTTGTGACCTTGGGTATGATGTATTTTGCCTCAATTTTTTTATTTTTATTTTTATTTTATTTTTAGAGACAGGGTCTTGTTCTGTCACCCAGGCTTCAGTATACTGGTACAATCATAGCCAACTGCAGCTTCCAACTCCTGAGCGCAAGAGATCCTTCTGCCTCAGCCTCCCAAGTAGCTGGGACTGCAGACATTTGCCACTATGTCCAGCTAATTTTGTTATTATTATTATTATTTCTGCAGAGAGAGAGTCTCACTATGTTGCCCAGGTTGGTCTCAAACTCCTGGCCTCAAGTTATCTCCCTGACTCGGCCTCTCAAAGTGCTAGGATTATAGGCGTGAGTCACTGCACCTGGCCTGCCTCAGTTTCTTTATCTGAAAACAGGGCTAATGACAGTATCTACCCCAAAGTTTTTGTTAGAACCAATGAGCTTAAATGTGTCATGTGCTTAGGACAAGACTGACATGTGATATTTATTCCTTCCTGGGTGAAAAGTTCCAGTAGGGCAGGGGCTGGGGCTGTCTAGCCCACTATTGGATCTTAAGAGTCTAGCAGGCATCCCATATTTGTGGGATAAATAAACCTCCTCTCTTCAATAGGCCCTCCCTTTCTGTGGTGATCCTGTTTAAAGACTAAACACAGTAAAACTAGAATCATCGTTATTGATAACAATAGCAGCAACAGCAGCACACACCTTTGGACTAAAATCTGAGGGGTGAACCATTCTGACCCGCGGAATCCTTTCTGACCTAAAAAAATATTTTCTGTCTTGTAATCTGACCAGATTACTTTTGGCTATTATAATAGGGTCCCTTCTGGCAAACACCTCATTTTTCTTTTATTTTTTTTTAATTTTTAAATTTTTATTTATGTCTTTGAGATGGAGTCTCACTCTCTTGCCCAGGCTGGAGTGCAGTGGCACGTTCTTGGCTCACTGCAAGCTCTGCCTCCCAGGTTCAAGCAATCTGGGGCTACAGGCATGCATCACCACACCCGGCTAATTTTTTTTTTTTTTGTATTTTTAGTAGAGACAGGGTTTCACCATGTTGTCCAGGCTGGTCTCAAACTTCTGACCTCAGGCGATCCGCCCGGCTCGGCCTCCCAAAGTGCTGGGATTACAGGTGTGCGCCACTGTGCCTGGCCTCAGATTTCAATGAAACACTCTCACAAGCACATCGTGGCATGCTGAGAAATGAATGAAGGTGCAGGTGAGTCACGCCAATGAGGCCTTCCAAATCTCCCTGAAAAGGGTACGTCTCTTCCCTGACCCTGATGAATTGAGTTAGTTCTCCTTGACCCTGATGAGCTGAGTTAGTTCTCCTAAATTAACCTCCTTCCTTCTATTGCCCGAGCTGCTAGCATGTGTGTGCTGCAGTCTTCTCTGGGAAGGGCGGCCTTGCTGCCTTTCCAAGTTCTCCCAACTAGGGATCCCCTTTGCTGGGGAGCCCCCCACTGTGTGTGCCAAGTGTACAGATGGCATTGGGGACACAAGGGCCTATAGTAAGACGCCCATCAAAGGAAGTGCAGGGACACACCTCCCTGAACACAGCACACTTGCTCCTGCCTCCTGGGCCTGTGTCCAAGTACTTCTGCTGCCTGGAACACCCTTCCCTGCCACGCCTGCCTGTGACCTGGCCCATACGTCATCCCTGCTGTGCCTTCCCCAACACCCCAGGGATGCATCAGGCTTTTTTTTCTAGGCTCCCATTGCAGCCTGCTGTACATAATTCGGTCTTATGCTCCCCGCAGCAGGCCTCAGGCCAGGATGGCAAGGGCGCGTGCTGGAATCCTGGTTCCTGCGAGTTTTGGGGAGGATGAAATGAGAGAATATGTCAGTGGTGCTTGGCATGGTGCTGAGCACGTGGCGGAGGCCGTTGCATGCCAGCAAGAGGGGTTTTAGATGTAGAGCAGGGACCACATTGTACATATCTCACATTCCTTCATACCCCAACATCTGACTGCAGGCCCAGGGCTTCCCTGTAACAACTGGCATCTCTTTTCTGCAAGAGGAAATTGAAATATACATTCCTCCTCATCCCCCTGCACCTCTCAAGGCACACAAACAAAGATGCAGTTCCACGAACCCAGTCTCGGGTAAAACTGTGTTCGTATCACTGACAAGCCCTCCTCGTGGTTTCCTACAGAGTTCACAGTCATTCCCCGGGAGCCTTCCTACCCCACTGTCTCTGCACAAAATTCCACCCTGGGGAGGCTGTATAGAGTTTCGTTTCCTGTGCGTGAGAGATACCACGTGACCTTCAAGAGTCTTTTCCTCCACGCCTTCCTTCAGCAAGCGGACAGAACAAACCTCTTCCTACCCGGCGTCAGAGGTCTATGTGGGGCATCAGAGATCTATGTGGGGCATCAGAGGTCTATGTGGGGCCTCAGCATGGCTATCCGACAGCCCCTCATGCCCACCCCGTTCCCCGTGGTCCTCCTGGGAAGACCCTGTGTATAACCACAAATCCTGCAACAGACCGTCTCTCATCTTCATTCTACCAGCTCTGATTCAGCCTTGGGAAGATGGCCACTATCCAATGAGGTGTCCACGAAGACCCTAGCAGGGCCCTGGGTGGCCAGTGATTCACAGGAGCCCACAGAACTCCCCTCTGAGACCTTATCGTCCCCTTCCACATAGCACTCGGGGAACACACAGGGCCACACCCTAGCCTCCCTGCAGTTCCAAGTTCTGTTCTAAAAATTGAGCCGCTCTCCCGGCACCCCAGTTTCCGGATGGGGAAGTTGAGGCACTGAGCCGCATGAGCTTTTTCCCGGGGTGGTCCATAATCCGCTAGTGAATATCCACAAGGAAGCTTGGGCTTTTTATCTCAGGGTTTCCGAGCACGGTTATATTGTCAGATGGACCCCAGATGCACGGTGCCCAGGCTGCGCGGGGCTGGACTGGCCCGGCTCCTCCTCGCCCCCTGCAGTCCTGGCCACAGTGTCGCGCCAGCATCTCCTCTCCTGTCTCGTCTCATCCCTGTGCCGGGGCCAAGCCACCTGCGATCCCTTCCAAACCACCTGCCACTGACCACAGAAACCCAGGGGAACCTACAGGTTGGACCCTGAGGCCAGAGATGGGAGTGGGGAGGGCAGTGGGATGGAGGGGAAGAGCCACTTAAGACAGAAAGACACAGGGACGCGGGTCCTCTAGCTCAATCACAGCCCGGCTGAGGGGGAATAAAACGAAGCAGACAACTCATTCATGTTCCACCCCAGCCTCTTCAGCACACTTTTCCCTTCTGAAAAGCTTCCTTAACAAAGAGCCGCCTGCTTCTGGCAGGCCCCAACCCGGGTCTCAAATACCGGGATAGAAAGAAGCCGTTTTGTTTTGGCCAAACACAGTGGTTGTGGGTGAAAGAACTCACTCGGGCTGTCAGGGGCCAGCTCTGAGGAGCAACCTGGACTGCACTGCTGGCTCTGCCATTTGAGGCCAGGAGGCGTGATGGGGTCAGGAGGCTGGGGGGAGACTTCAGGACCAAAGCCAGGAGCTGTTGGAGTCCCCTTCCTTCCCGCCAGGGGGTGGCATACATCAGGGGGCGGGCAGTGGTTCCTGTGGGACACTAGTGTAGGAGAGAAAGTGAGCGCCCTTCCTTTTGAAAGGGCACAGCAGGGAAGGATGAATAACTTGGCAGAGGCCTGGGACAGGTTCCCACAGGGGCAGGTGCTAGGGGATTCTGGGGCCGTCACCCTCCAGGGTCCCAGTGTGGGCACTGGCTTGGTGGGGGGTGGTGGTGCAGATTGGCTTCCCAGGGTGCGGCAGGCACCTCTTGGTCTCTGGAGTCTCTGCTTGAGCTGGGGGAGCTGTCGGGGGCTCTGGGAGGGTCTGGACAGGTGGGATCTGAGGAGGAGTGCAGAAGTGTTGAGTGGGTGGGGACAGGGGCAGATATATCTTGGAGCTCTTAAGTTTTTCTGTGTGTGCTGGGGGATCTAAGTGACCCACTGTGTGTGTGTGCGTGTGTGTGTGTGTGAGTGCGCGTGTGTGTGTGTGTTTGGGGTTTTCAGAAAGACGGGTGGCTCTGGATGGGGAGTGGGGGGGTTCAGAATATCCATCGGGGAGGTCTTGAGCATGGGTGGATTTTTCAGGAAGCCAGGACCCAGATGGGGCAGGATCACTGGAGCCACCAGAGTGTGCTGGGTGGACGCCGGGGAGTGATGTTTAGGGGTGCCCTTGGGCATGGGGCAGCTGGGGTGGGAGATGGGCTAGCAGGCTGAGCTGAGGGCTGTGGGCAGGGGTAGGACATCCGATTTACAGAGGCCAGAGAGGGGTCCTGTGGGGTCAGCATGGGAGGCGGGTAGGGCCCTGAGGCTGGTCTCCCTGGGAAGAGGTGGGGGCAGTTCTGGGCCCAAGATAGAAGGACGTGAAGTGAGGGGGTGCGGGGAGGGGGGTGGCAAGTGTTGTCCAGAAGGGAGGGGTCCTGAGAGATCAGGGCAGAAGGTGGACTGGGGTTCTTGGGCTTGGGGGGGCTTGTGCGGGGCTGATCGGCGGAGTGGGGGGATGGGGAGCCCTGAGGGGGTTCCAGGAAAGGAGTCCTGAGGGTCACTGCAAAGGGTGGACGGGGGTCCTGGGCCTGCGGGGTCCTCACGGGGAGGGGACGGAGTGGGGGAGGGGGATCTCGCAGGAGCTCCCGGGGAGGGGTCCGGAGGGATCGGCAACGAGGGTGGGCAGGGTCCAGGGTCCCCCAAGGGTCCCGGGCTGGGGATGCCGAGGCTCCCAGCGCGGGTTCCGGGGCACGACGGCCCAAGTCGCGGTCCTGCCGGTTCCCCGCGGGCCGCATCGCGGAGCCGCCGGTCTGAGCAGGCGCCGGGGAGGCCCGGCCCGCGCCGCCCTACCTGCGCCGAGCGCGCCGCCATCGCCGTGCCGAGCCTCGCCGCCTCGGGCTGCGCCGCCGGATCCCAGCCGCGCCGTTCGCCCAGCAGCCCCGGCCCGGCCCCCTCAGCCGCCCCCCGGGACCGCGGCCGCCGCCGGCTCCGCCGCTGCCATTTCACCCGCTGACAGGAGCCGCTGCCCCGCCCCCGAGGCCCCATCCGCCAATTCACCGCCCCTAGGCGCTCTGGCTCCGCCCACCAGCCAGGAGTGACGGGGCGTCTGACCAATCTGTGACCACTCCGTGAGGCGGGCCCTGGCTACGTTCAGAAGGTTGCCGCCTCTGAGGAGAGAGCGAATTGAAATGAGGGAAGCGATGAAGGACAGGGAGCTTTACGTATCGGAATGAGAAATCCTGTTGATCAACACCTGATGAGACCAATAGCAAGGAAAGAGGGGTGTGTCTCTGAGGAAAGGCTGCGGCCCTCAGGAACATCAGGCAGACGCGGCCAAGCGTTTGGCGATAAGCCCCGCCCAGAGCCGGGCTTTCTGCCCAATAACGAGACGTCCCGCGGCGTCCATTATTATCTGTCCCTCAAGCCTGGGCCCTGGCAACTGTTGGGGGCGCTATAAAGATTGACATCTAGGGAACCAATATTACTGAAGGAGGGCGGGAAAGTGACACTCTCTGACCAATGGGTATGTGTGATTGGTGGGCGTCCTGGGCGATGGGACTTGAGGCCTGGGTTGAATGAAATGGGGGTGGGGCTAAGAGAAGGGCGTGGCCTAGGCCAGAGATGGGGCGGGGTCACGCAAGGGAGGGGCTCGGGGGTTGGGTCTGAGAAGGGGCGTGGCCAGAAATCCTGACGACTAAGAGGGACGTGATGGCACCGTATCCTGAAGGAGCCCAGTTCTGTGCTGGGGACGGGGTGGTTGGGATTGGGGGGTCCCATAAAAGATTCAGGCCCGCCCCCTTTCTTACTCTAGGCCAGGTTAAGTGTCTTCTCTGAAGCTCACAGCGCCGCGTGTTCCTCCATCAAAGCTCGGATAGCGCAGTGATCATGGGGAGGGATAGGCCCTCCCATCTCCCATCCTCCCAGACTGTTAGATCCTCGGGGAGTCGGGATGCGGGGCCTAGGTCGGGTATCTTCCGGGTCCCCAGCGTAGGAACTGCTTATAAACGTTTGATGAATGAATAAATGAATGGGCTCGTGATTCTTTTAACAGAGAAGGGAGAGGTGGAGAATCCCTCAAGCTAGAGAGGAATACGTAGGGACAGTTATTGACAGCGGGAAAGACTGAGCAAAATGGACTTATTTCCTCCCCAAAATGCAGGGATGGGCCCTGGAGGGGGTGGGGCAGGGAAGAACCTTGTCATAGCAGAGAGGGTGACGTCATAAGTGTTTTTATTTATTTATTTTTCAGAGACAGGGCCTCAGTCTGTGTCCCAGTTTGTAGTACAGTGATGCGAACATAGCTCACTGCAGCCTCGAACTCCTGGACTGCAATGATCCTCCCGCCTCAACCTCCCCAGTAGCTGGGACTACAGACGCGGGCACACCATGCCCGGCTAATTTTTTCGGTAGAGTCTGGGGTCTTGTTATATGTTGCTCAGGCTGGTCGGGAACTCCTGGTGCCAGGTTCTCCCACTTCAGCCTCCCAAAGTTCTGGGATTACAGGCATGAGCCACCTCACCCAGCTAGACGTCCTAAATTCAGAAAGGGGAAGGGAGGGCTGGACCCAGGGAGGGGCATGTCAGGACTTCCTAAGGTCTGAGAGCTCAACCTTCTCTGTAGTAGGCGACTCTGTGTGGTCTTGCAAGTGGTGACTGACATCCACGCATGGTCCCGGCCTCTGTCCAGCTCCCTCTGCCTCTCCCTCCCTCTTCCTGTCTATTTTGCATCTGCCAATGTTCTGGAACTGTTAATAATCCTCCCGAGGGTCCGGGTGCGGTGGCTCACGCCTGTAATTCCAGCACTTTGGGAGGCTGAGGTGGGCAGATCATGAGGTCAAGATATCCAGAGCATCCTGGCCAACACGGTGAAACCCCGTCTCTACCAAAAATACAAAAATTAGCTGGGCATGGTGGCAGGTGCCTCTAGTCCCAGCTACTTGGGAGGCTGAGGCAGCGGAATCGCTTGAAACCGGAGGCGGAGGTTGCAATGATCTGAGATTGTGCCACTGCACTCTAGCCTGGCGATAGAGCGAGACTCCGTCTCAAACAAAACAAAACAAAACAAAAAACAACCCTAGGCTGGGCGTGGTGGCTCACGCTGGTGGTCCTGTAATCCCAGCACTTTGGGAGGCTGAGGGGGGTGGATCACCTGAGGTCAGGAGTTCAAGACCAGCCTGGCCAACATGGTGAAACCCCGTCTCTACTGAAAATACAAAAATTAGCCAGGCATGGTGTTGGACACCTGTAATCCCAGCTACTTGGGAGGCTGAAGCAGGAGAATTGCTAGAACCCGGGAGGCGGAGGCTGCAGTGAGCCAAGACTGTGCCATTTGCACTCCATCCTGGGCGACAGAGTGAGACTCCATCAAAAACAAAAAAACAAAAACAAAACCCAAACATATTTCTATTTAAAAAAATATTTTAAATATATTTATTTGCTTACTTATTTTATTTTATTTTTTGAGATGAAGTCACATTCTGTCACCCAGGCTGGAGTGCAGTGGTGTGATCTCGGCTTACTGCAACCTCTGCCTCCTGGGTTCAAGTGATTCTACTGCCTCAGCGTCCCGAGTAGCTGGGATTACAGGCATGTGCCACCATGCCTGGCTAAGCTTTTTTTGGTATATATATGTATTTTCTTTAGTAGAGATGGGGCTTCACTACATTGGTCAGGCTGGTCTTGAACTCCTGGCCTCAAGTGATCCACCCACCTTGACCTCCCAAAGTTCTGGGATTACAGGTGTGAGCCACTGCGCCCGGCCCCCCAAACATTTCTAAAAACACGGGTGGTAAAAATAGAATTTATGTCTCCCCTCCACCTTTCCCCACTCCTATACTCTCTCCCCTATTTAAAAAATAACAGGACTTTACCTTCCTCCTTTTTTTTTTTTTTGAGATGGAGTCTCACCGTGTTTCCCAGGCTGAAGTGAATGGCGCGATCTCGGCTCACTGCAACCTCGGCCTCCCACGTTCAAGCGATTCTCCTGCCTCAGTCTCCCTAGTAGGTGGGAGTACAGCCCGGCGCCACCACACCCGGCTATTTTTTTTTTTTTTTTTTTTGAGACGGAACCTCACTCTTTCACCCAGGCTGGAGTGCAGTGGCGCAATCTCGGCTCACTGCAAACTCCGCCTCCCGGGTTCACGCCATTCTCCTGCCTCAGTCTCCCAAGTAGCTGGGATTACAGGCGCCCGCCACCGCGCCCGGCTAATTTTTTGTATTTTTAGTAGAAATGGGGTTTTACCATGTTAGCCAGGATGGTCTCCATCTCCTGACCTAGTGATCCCCCCACCTCGGCCTCCCACAGTGCTAGGATTACAGGCGTGAGCCACCGAGCCCAGCCAAAGTTTTGTATTTTTAGTAGAGACGGGGTTTCACAATGTTGGCCAGGCTGGTCTCAAACTCCTGACCTCAAGTGATCCACCTGCCTTGGCCTCCCAAAGTGCTGGGATTACAGGAGGAAGCCACCATGCCCGGCCTTTTTCTTTTTCTTTCTTTCTTTTTTCTTTTTTCTTTTTGAGACAGGGTCTCACTTTGTTGCCTAGGCCGGAGTGCAGTGGCACAATCATGCTCACTGCAGCGTCGACCTCCAGACTCATGTGATCCTCTGTCTTCAGCCTCCCATATACCTGGAACTGTAGGCAAATACCACCATGCCTGGCTAATTTTAAAATTTCATGTAGAGGCTGGGCACAGTGGCTCACGCTTGTAATCCCAGCACTTTGGGAGGCAGAGGTGGGTGGATCATCTTTGGTCAGGAATTCAAGACCAGCCTGGCCAAGATGATAAAACCCTGTCTCTACTGAAAATACAAAAATTAGCTGGGCGTGGTGGCGGTGCCTGTAATCCCAGCTACTCCGGAGGAGAACCGCCTGAACCCAGGAAGCAGAGGTTGCAGTGAGCAGTGATCGCGCCACTGCACTCCAGCCTGGGTGACAGAGTGAGACTCCATCTCAAAAAAAAAAAAAAAAAAAAGAGCTTCTGAGGTACAGAAAAATCCTGGGAAGGGGCTGGGGACAGGAGGTAGTGGCTTACACCTGTAATCCTGGCACTTTGGGAGGCCAAGGCAGGCAGGAGCACTTGAGGCCAGGAGTTTGAGACCAGCCTGGCCAATATGGCGAAACTCTGTCTCTACTAAAAATATAAAAATTGCTGGGCGCGGTGGCTCACGCCTGTAATCCCAGCACTTTGGGAGGCCAAGGTGGATGGATCATGAGGCCAGGAAATCGAGACCATCCTGGCTAACACAGTGAAACCCCATCTCTACTAAAAATACAAAAAACTAGCTGGGCGTGGCAGCAGGCGCCTGTAGTCCCAGCTACTTGGGAGGCGGAAGGAAGGAGGGAGGGAAGGAGGGAAGGAGGGAGGGAGGGAGGGATTACAGGTGGATTACACCATGCACGGCCTGACTTCGTTTTTATTAAAGATTGTTTTGCCTTTTTTCTTTTTTTCTTTTTTGAGACGGAGTTTCGCTCTTGTTGCCCAGGTTGGAGTGCAATGGCGCCATCTTGGCTCACCACAACCTCCACCTCCTGGCTTCATGCCATTCTCCTGCCTTGGCCTCCTGAGTAGGTGGGATTACAGGTGCCTGCCACCACGCCCAGCTAATTTTGTATTTTTAGTAGGACAGGGTTTCTCCGTGTTGGTCAGACTGGTCTCAAACTCCCAACCTCAGGTGATCTGCCTGCCTTGGCCTCCCAAAGTGCTGGGATTACAGGCGTGAACCTCTGCGCCTGGCCCCCATATACAGTCCTTACTATGTTGAAGTAGTCTTCTGAGTGTGCACCTGTAGTCTCAGCTAGTCAGGAGGCTGAGGTGGGAGGATTGCGTGAGCCCAGGAGTTTGAGGCTCTGGCAAGCCGCGATCATGCTATTGCACTCCAGCCTGGGTGAGAGTGAGACTCTGTCCAAAAAAAAAAAAAAAAAGGCCAGGCACAGTGGCTCATGCCTGTAATCCCAGCACTTTGGGAGGCTGAGATGGGTGGATCATGAGGTCAGGAGATTGAGACCATCCTGACTAACACGGTAAAACCCCGTCTCTACTAAAAACACAAAAAATTAGCCGGGCATGGTGGCATGTGCCCGTAGTCCAAAAAAAAAAAAGTCTCCTTCTATTCTTTGTTTATTGGTTTTGTTTTTGTTTTTGTTTCTAATTTTATTATTTATTTTTTTGAGACAGAGTCTCACTCTGTTTCCCAGGCTTGAGTGTAGTGGTGCAATCTTGGCTCATTGCAACCTCCACCTCCCAGGTTCAAGCAATTCTCCTGCCTCAGCCTCCCGAGTAGCTTGGATTACAGGCATGTGCCACCACGCCTGGCTAAGTGTTGTATTTTTAGTAGAGATGGGATTTCACCATGTTGGTCAGGCTGGTCTCAAACTCCTGACCTCAAGTGATCCGCCTGCCTCAGCCTCCCAAAGTCTTGGGATTACGGGTGGGAGCTACCGCTCCTGTCCTTTATTTTAATTTTAGAGATGAAGATCTTGCCGTGGTGGCCAGCCTGGTCTTGAACTCCTGGGTTCAGGCAATCGTCCTGCAGGTGGCACCCAAAGTGCTGGTATTACAGACGTGAGCCACTGCACCCAGCCAGTGGGATTTATTGGGTGGGCTTTATTTTATCTTATTTTATTTTATTTTATTTTTTAAAGATGCAAAGGTATTGAATTTTTATTATTTATTTATTTGGTTCCTGCTTCAACCCAAAGAAAAGTTGTTGAATTTTGTCAAAGGTTTTTTCTGTAGCAATTAAGATGATTATGTGCTTGGGGTTTTTCTTCCTTCATTCTGTTACTATGATGTATTACATTGATTGATTTTCATATGTTGAACCATGTTTGTGTAATATTTCAGGAACAGATCCCACTTAGTCATGGAGTATAATCCTTTCCGTGTACTGTTGAATTCTGTTTGCTAGTGGGTTTTTTTTTTTTTTTTTGTCTTTTGTTTGTTTGTTTGTAGACAGGGTATTGCTCTGTTGTTCAGGCTGGAGTGCAGTGGCACAATCATAGCTTGCTGCAGCCTCAAACTCCTGGGCTCAAGTGATCCTCCTGAGTAGCTGGCACTACAGGCGTGTACGACCACACTTGGCTAGTATATTTGTGTGTGTGTGTCTGTGTGTGTGTGTGTTTTGTAGAGGTGGGGTTTTGCTATGTTACCCAGGCTGGTTTTGAACTCCTGGCCTTACGTGATCCTCCAGTCTTGGCCTCCTAAAGTGCTGGGATTATAGGAGTGAGCCATCACGCCCGGACTTGCTAGTTTTTTTTTTTTTTTTTTGAGACTGAGTCTTGCTCTGTTGCCCAGACTGGAGTGCAGTGGCACGATCTCGGGTTTTAAGTAATTCTCGTGCTTCAGTCTCCTGAGTAGCTGGGACTACAGGCACACAACACCACACCCAGCTAATTTTTGTATTTTTAGTAGAGATGGGTTTTCTCCATGTTGACCAGGCTGGTCTTGAACTCCTGACCTCAAGCAATCTGCCTGCCTCGGCCTCCCAAAGTGCTGGGATTACAGGTTTGAGTCACTGCTCCCAGCGCTTGCTACTATTTTCTTGAGGAGTTTTGCATCAATATGCATTAGGGATATTGATTTGTAGTTTTTTTTTTTTTTTTTTCCTTATAGTGTCTGTGTCTGGCTTTGGTAACAGGATAATGCTGGTCTCATAGGATGAGTTTGGAAGTGTTCCTTCGCTTCAATTTTTTGGAAGAGTTTGAGAAGGATTAGTGTTAATTCTTTAAATGTTTGGTAGAATTCACCATCTGGTCGTGGGCTTTTCTTTGTTGGAAGGCTTTTTTTTTTTTTTTTTTTAAATGGCGTTTTACTCTTGTTGCCCAGGCTGGAGTGCAGTAGCGTGATCTTGGCTCTTTGCAACCTCTGCCTCTGGGGTTCAAGTGATTCTCCTACCTCAGCCTCAGTGCTGTTTTTGCCGCAGCTCATAAACTTTGGTGTGTTGTCTTTTCTCCCTCTTCCTCCCCTCCCCTCCTCTCCCCTCCTCTCCCCTCCTCTCCCCTCCCCTCCCCTCCCCTCCCCCTCCTCTCCCCTCCCTTCCCTATACTTTCCCTTTTCTCTGTCTTTCTCTTTTTCTCTCTTTCTGTCTTTCTCTTTTTCTCTCTCTTTCTCTGCCTCCCTCTTTCTCTCTTTCCCTCTCTCTTTCCCTCCCACCCTCCCTCCCTCCCTTCCTTCCTTTTTTTTTTGAGACAGAGTCTTGCTCTGTCACCTAGCCTGGAGTGCAGTGGTGCAGTCATGGCTCACTGCAGCTTTGTCCTCCTGGGCTCGAGCAATCCTCTCACTTCAGCCTCTGGAGTAGCTAGGACCATAGGTGTGCACCATCATGCCTGGCTAATTTAAAAATATATATATGGGGCCGGGCGCGGTGGCTCAAGCCTGTAATCCCAGTACTTTGGGAGGCCGAGACAGGCGGATCACGAGGTCAGGAGATTGAGACCATCCTGGCTAACACGGTGAAACCCCGTCTCTACTAAAAAATACAAAAAACTAGCTGGGCAAGGTGCCGGGCGCCTGTAGTCCCAGTTGCTCAGGAGGCTGAGGCAGGAGAATGGCGTAACCCCGGGAAGCGGAGCTTGCAGTGAGCTGAGATCCGGCCACTGCACTCCAGCCTGGGCGACAGAGTGAGACTCCATCTCAAAAAAAAAAAAAAAAGAAAAAAAATATATATGTATTTTGTAGAGACGAATTCTCTGTATATTGTCCAGGCAGGTCTCAAACTTCTGGGCTCAAGTGATGCTCCCGCCTCAGCCTCCCAAAATGCTGGGATTACAGGCATGAGCCACCGCACCTGACCTCGAATCCTCTATTTTCTTATTAATCTTCTGTTTAGATAGTCTCTCCATTATTGAAAGTGGTGTACTTAAGTCTCCAGCTTTCACTGGAGTGCTGCCTATTTCTCCATTCAGCTCTGTCAATGTGTGCTTCATATATTTTAGCCCTCTTTGGTTTGGTGCATGTATATTTATAACTGTTATGTCTACTTGATGAACCAATCCTTTTATCAATATATAATGTCTTTCTTTTTCTCTTGTGATAACTTTTGACTTAAAGTCTGTTTGATCTGATGTTAGTACAGGCACACTAATTCTTTTGATTACTATTTGCATGGAATAACTTTTTAAAAATTTATTAGTATTATTTTTTGAGACAGTCTCGCTCTGTTGCTTAGGCTGGAGTGCAGTGGCATGATCTTGGCTCACTGCAGCCTCTGCCTCCTGGGTTCAAGTGATTCTCCTGCCTCACCCTCCCAAGTAGCTGGGACTACAGGCATGTGCCTCGATGCCCGAACCTGTATTTTTAGTAGAGATGGGGTTTCGCCGTGTTGCCCAGGCTGATTTTGAACTCCTGAGCTCAGGCAATCTGCCTGTCTCGGCCTCCTGAAGTGTTGGGATTACAGGAGTGAGCCACCTCGCCTGGCCGCATGGAATATCTTTTTCATCATTTCACTTTCAATCTGTCTGTATCTTTGCATCTAAAATGAGTCTCTTGTAGACAAGACACAGATCATGTTTAGGCCGGGCGTCAGGAGTTCAAGACCACCCTGGCTAACATGATGACACCCCGTCTATACTAAAAATACAAAAAATCAGCTGGATGTGGTGGTGGGTGCCTGTAATCCCTGGTACTTGGGAGTCTGAGGCAGGAGAATCGCTTGAACCCAGGAGGCAGAGGTTGCGGTGAGCCAAGATCGCGCCATTGCACTCCAGCCCAGGCAATAAGAGTGAAACTCCGTCTCAAAAAACAAACAAACAAAAAAAAAAACATAGATCACGTTTTAAAAAATTATTCTGCCAATCTAGGCCGGGCGCGGTGGCTCACGCCTGTAATCCCTGCACTTTGGGAGGCCGAGGTGGGCTGATCACGAGGTCAAGAGATCGAGACCATCCTGGCCAACATGGTGAAACCCCGTCTCTACTAAAAATACAAAAAATTAGCCAGGCGTGGTGGCAGGTGCCTGTAATCCCAGCTACTTGGGAGGCTGAAACAGGAGAATCGCTTGAACCTGGGAGGCGGAGGTTACAGTGAGCCAAGATTGCACCATTGCACTCCAGCCTGGGCAAAAAGAGGGAAACTCTGTCTCAAAAATAAAATAAAATATTCTGCCAGTGTCTGCTCTTTCTCTCTCTCTCTCTCTCTCTCTCTCTCTTTCTTTCTTTCTTTCTTTCTTTCTTTCTTTCTTTGTGACAGAGTCTCACTCTGTTGCCCAGGCTAGAGTTTAGTGGCGCAGTCTTGGCTCACTGCAACCTTCACATCCTGGGTTCAAGCAATTCTCCTGCCTCAACCTCTCGAGTAGCTGGGATTATAGGCATGCGCCACCATGCCCAGCTAGTTTTGTATTTTTAGTAGAGATGGGGTTTCTCCATGTTGGTCAGGTTGGTCTCGAACTCCTGACCTCAGGTCATCCACCCGCCTCAGCCTCCGAAAGTGTTGGGATTACAGGTGTGAGCCAACGCGCCTGGCCTGAAAGACAGTTTTGAAAGATGTTGAGTTTTTTGTTGATTTTGTTTCTTTCAGCATTTTAAATGTGTCATCACACTGTCTTCTGACCTCCATACTTTTTTTTTTCTTTTTCTTTTTTTTGAGACAGGGTCTTACTCTGTCACTCAGGCTGGAGTGCAGTAGCACAACCTCAGCTCACTGCAGCCTCCAACTCTTGTGTTCAAGCGATTCTCCCCTCTCAGCCTCCTGAGTAGCTGAGATTACAGGTGCCTGCCACAACGACTGGCTAATTTTTATATTTTTAGTAGAGGTGGGGTTTCACCACGTTGGCCAGGCTAGTCTCGAACTCCTGACCTCAAGTAATCCACCCAACTCAGCCTCCTAAAGTGCTGGGATTATAGGCGTGAGCCACTGCACCCAGCCATTTCTTTATTGATAGTCTCATTTTATTCATACATTGTTTTCCTGGTTTCCTTTAGATTTTTGTCCATGTTTTCCCTTAGCTCTTTGAGCATATTTAAGACAACTGTTTTAAAGTCTTCATCTAGTAAGTCTCAGATCTGGACTTTCTCAGGAATAATTCCTGTCAATTTGCCATTTTCTTCCCCTTTGAATGGGCCATAATTTCCTATTTCTCTCTATACCTTGTGATTTTTCTTGTTAAAAACTGGACATTTGAATATTCGTAATGTGATAAATTTGGATGTCAGATTCTCCCACTGTTTCAGGGTTTGCTGGTTTGTTGTTTGTTTTATTGTTAAAAACTGTAGTAGTTTTGGTTTAATGACTTTCCAAAACAATTCTGGCAAAGACTATATAACTTGTTGCATGTGGTCACTGATGTCTCTGTTCCTTAGCTTGTGTTCAGCCAGTGTTTTGACAGATTTTTCTTGAACACCAAGAGTTAAAAAAGCAAGCAAACCACCCAAACAAAAAATCTTTCCCTCGCTCAGTCTTTGCAGGTTGACCCTGTGCTGGAGCACTCTTTTACCTTTTCCTCCGGCTTGCACTGAGCCTAGGGATCAGCTAAGCATATCTTAGGGTCTTCTCAGGTTTTTTCTGAGCGTGCATCTTGCC
Organism: Chlorocebus sabaeus; assembly: GCF_047675955.1. Taxonomy (NCBI): domain Eukaryota; kingdom Metazoa; phylum Chordata; class Mammalia; order Primates; family Cercopithecidae; genus Chlorocebus; species Chlorocebus sabaeus. The sequence goes on from NC_132909.1 coordinate 54,826,778, forward strand.
GTGGTCATAACCCTGTGTTTGTAAATCCCCCTATGCATGCAGGTGCTTCTAATTTCCCCAGGAAACTGTCCCCAGCTTTTGCTCCTGAGCCTTAGGCCGTCTATTGTGTGTTTTGCCTGTAATCTTTGGAATAGACATCTATGGTTTGTTAGTTAGGCTTGCAGTGTTTTTGAGCAGTGCCACCACTTTTCCAGCCTGAGTGCCAAGGCAGGAAAAACAGAGATGAGCGCCTTGTCCTTCAGGTAGCTCCCAGACAGCTTAGAGCAGATATACACTATCATTTGTCAATAAAGTCTGCTCTGCTCCCTCTGGAAGGAGGAACGAGAGTCTCACGCTGGGAGTGTGGGCTTCCCTGTTCCCTCTACTGCTGTCACAAAAGGGAGGGCAGTGGCAAGGGGGGCAAAGGCAAGTCGAAATGTCAAAAGCTTTCTATCGTTTTGAAGTTGTCTTTCTTCTGGATTCAGCATTCACTGGACTACCGTAAACCTTTGACTGTTTCCCAGAGTTCTGACAAAGTTGCATCTGACAGTTTCTGCTTGTTTTTTGATGTTTCTGTGGGGAACGCGGGCTTGGAACTGCCTACTTTGTCATTTTGCGCTGATCTTGCCACTCTTAACCATCATGTGAATAAGCCAGAGGTAGCCTGAAAGATGAGAGGCTCATGGCTCAGTCACCCTCATGGCCTAAACTGTCAGCCGACCACCCTCCAGCTGTGAGTGAGGTTATCTGTTCCAGTTTCCTTTCTTCTTTTCTTTTTCCTCTTTTTTTTTTTTGAGATGGAGTTTCTCTCTCATTGCCCAGGCTGAAGTGCAATGGTGTGATCTTGGCTCAATGCTACCTCTGCCTCCCTGGTTGAAGCAATTCTCCTGCCTCAGCCTTCCGAGTAGCTGGGATTACAGGCTCACACCACCACGCCTGGCTAACTTTTTGTATTTTTTTTTAGTAGAGATAGGGTTTCACCATGTTGGCCAGACTGGTCTTGAGCTCCTGACCTCAGGTGATCCACCTGTCTCAGCCTCCCAAAGTGTTGGGATTACAGTCATGAGCCACTGCATCCAGCCCTGTTCCAGTTTTCTGTTGCTGTGTAAGAAACCATCCGAGAACTTAGTGGCATAAAACAGCAATCTTTTTTTTTTTTTTTTTTTTTTTTTTTTTTGAGATGGAGTCTCGCTCTGTTGCCCAGGCTGGAGTGCAGTGGCGTGATCTCGGTTCACTGCAAGCTCTGCCTCCTGGGTTCACACCATTATCCTGCCTCAGCCTCCGGAGTAGCTGGGACTAGAGGTGCCCGCCACCACACCTGGCTAATTTTCGTGTTTTTAGTAGAGATGGGGTTTCATCTTGTTAGCAAGGATGGTCTCGATCTCCTGACCTCATGATCCACCCGCCTCAGCCTCCCAAAGTGCTGAGATTACAGGCGTGAGCCACCGCACCCGTCCTTTTTAAAATATGCTCATGGTTTTTGTGGATCTGAAGTTTGGACAGGGCATAGTGGGGATGGTTTGTCTCTGACATCTAGGGCTTAGAGTGGGGAGACTTGAAGAGTGGGGGAGTGCCTACAGTAGCTGGGAGCTGGTATCTGGTAGCTGGTATTATCTGGAAGCTTCTTCATTCACATGTCTGGTTCCTGGACTGGGATGACTCAAATGATTGAAGTCTCTTGGGGGATCAATCTCTTTTTCTCTCTCTCTCTCCCCCTGTAGCTTTAGGAACTCTCCATGTGGTCCCTCCACATGACATCTCCATCACTGCAGTCTCAGGGTAGTTGAACTTTTTACATAGTGTCTCAAGGCTCTGGAAGTGAATCTTCCTGCAAACAAGACAGATGCTTGCATGATGTTTTATGATCTAGCCTTGGAGGTTATATAATATCGCTTCTGCTGTACTCTATTGGTTGAAGCAATCCAAGCCTGCTCAGATTCTAGGAGAGGGGATAGTGAGTTTGCCTCTCAAGAAGAGCCTTGTCAAAGTATTTTCAGCTATATTTTGAAGTTGCCAAAGCATTCAAGAGTAGCCAGATTTAGCCAACCCATCAGCTGACCACAGATGCATAAATGAGCCCAGCTATACCCAGCAGAACTTTCCAGCTGAATCTGACCCAAGTTGGTGAACCACACAATCGTGTACCAAATAAATTATGAGCCTAAGCCATTAATTTTGGGAGCATTTTGTTATGCAGCAATAGCTAACTGATACATCCTTGTAGGTGTATGGTATTCACTAAGCCTAATACTGGCTGACCACATCCAGGACCCTTACACAGTGATGCAAGCCAGCAGATTTATCCAGTGACTCTTCTATGTCTGTGTTCACCCCACAATTTATCACCCCTGGTTTTACCTGTCATGACAATTATACCCATCCACTGCTCCTTGACGATTCTGTGAATAGAATTCCTGAATGTAATAAAAAATTGTTGAATTGAAGCAATCTCTAGCTATTCCACTCTAAAACCACATAGCTTACCCCATTGAATCTTTCATTTTACCAACATTAATTTATCACCTACTATATGCCATTCACTCTTTTTTTGGTTTGTTTTTTTGAGATGGAGTCTCACTCTGTCACCCAGGCTGGAGTGTAATGGTGTGATCTCAGCTCACTGCAACCTCTACTTCCTAGGTTCAAGTGATTCTTGTGCCTTGGCTTCCTGAGTAGCTGGGATTACAGATGCACACTACCATGTCTGACTAATTTTTGTATTTTTAATAAAGACAGGGTTTCACCATGTTGCCTGGGCTGGTCTTGAACTCCTGACCTCAGGTGATCCACCTGCCTCAGCCTCCCAAAGTGCTGGGATTACAGGTGTGAGCCACCATGCCCAGCCCCCATTCACTCATTAAAACACTAGAGAAGTGATGGTTAACATGAACCAAAGTGTTCCTGCTCTAATAGAATTTCTATATTTCTGTTCTGGTGGGGTGTAGTAAGTAGCTTCTAAAATGGTCCCCACCTCCTAGTATTCATGGCCTTCTGTGATCCTCTGCTGGTGATGATCTTGCTTCCAACCAACAGAATACGTCATCATTGAGAAACTGTCCCTTCTGAGATTATATTACAAAATATTCTGACTTCTATCGTGCTAGCAGACTTTTCCCCTTGAGGGCTTTGATGAAGCAAGTTGCTATGTTGGAGAAACCCATGTGGGAAAAAGCTGAGGGTGTCCTCTGGCCAACAGCCAGTTAGGAACTGAGATAATCTGCCCAACAGCACAAAAGGAACTGATGCTGCCAACAGTCACATGAATGAGCTTGGAAGTGAATCCTTCCCCAGTTGAGTCTTCATCTGAAACCTTAGTCCTGGCCATCTCCTTGATTGCAGTCTTGTGAGAGACCCTAGGCAAAGGATCCAGCTAAGTCATGCCCAGATTCCTGACCCATAAAAACTATAAATAATAAAGGTATGTTGTTTAAGCTGGGCCATTTGTGGCAATTTGTTTGTGGCAATCAATAACTATTGGGTGCCCAGGCATGGTGGCTCACGCCTGTAATCCCAACACTTTGGGAGGCCGAGGCAAGCAGATCACAAAGTCAGGAGATCAAGACCATCCTGGCTAACACGGTGAAACCCCATCCCTACTAAAAATACAAAAATTTAGCCGGGCGTGGTGGTGGGCTAAACCACATCATCAAGTGATCCGCCCACCTCGGCCTCCCAAAGTGCTGGGATTACAGGTGTGAGCCACCTCCCCCAGCCCAAAGACAAGCATTTCTGGTTTTGTGCCCAAATGTTGCATTTGCCAACACCCTGGCCTGCCATGCCCCCATTCTGTGTCTATAAAAACCCCGAGACCCTGGCGGCCAGAGACACAAGTGGCTGGAAGGCCAGAGGAACACACCAGCAGGAGAGAACACCGACAGACACCAGCAGACGCCGGCAGGCCTTCAATCCGTCGAACAATGTGGAGTTTGGCTGTGGCGGTAGGAGGATAGCCTGACCGCTGGGCTGCCTAACTCCAGGTGTAAGACCACCACCTTCCCACTCCATTCCCCTTCTGACGTCGCCATGCACCTCGCTGAGAGCTACCACCACTCAGTAAAAAAAACTTGCACCCACCCTCCATTCGGATCACCCAATTGGATCACATGTGATCTAATTTTCCGGTACACTAAGGCCAAAACCCCAGGAGAGAGAAAGCCGTCTGTCCTTGCAATAAGGCAGAGTCTAACTGAGCTCATGAACATCCGCCACCTTCGGACGGCAAAACTGAAAGAGCACGCTGTAACACATGCCCACGGGGCCCTCAAGAGCTGTAAGTATTCACCTCTAGATGCTGTCATGGGGTTGGAGCTCCACAACCTGCCCGTCTGCACGCTCCCCCTGGAGGTTTGAGCAGCGGGGTACCAAAGATGTGAGCCACACCCCCGTCACACGCCCTGCAAGAGGGACAAGGGAACCTTTTCTGTTTCACTACCAACATCCCACGGAAGGGGCGGGAGCGACCTCACCAGGGTTGCCTGGCTCCTTGGGCTCACACACTTCCTCCATCTTCTCCTTCTCTCTACTCCCTTCGCTCTCCATCCCCTCTCTGGACTGTGGGTTTTTATAACCCCATGCATTGCAGCCCCTCCTCAGAACCACATCTCCCCAAGCCAGGAAGAAGAGCAAGGAACAGGATGGGGATACACACCCTTCTTGAAAAGTGGGGTGAGCGATGAAGCACCTGACGCAGAGGAGAGTCATTTAGAGGCCAGGCAGAAACTAGCCAGTCAACTCCAGGGCCACAGACTCTATCTGAACCCATATACAACGCTGATACCTTGAGCCTCACTTTTTGGGAGTCTCCGTTTCCTCAGCTGTGAAATGAGACAACTACAGTGACTCACACTGTTATTGTGAGTTTTATTTACTTTTTTATTATTTATGTTTTTTTTTTTTTTCTTTTTTGAGACGGAGTCTCGCTCTGTCACCCAGGCTGGAGTGCAGTGGCCGGATCTCAGCTCACTGCAAGCTCCACCTCCCGGGTTTACGCCATTCTCCTGCCTCAGCCTCCCAAGTAGCTGGGACTACAGGCGCCTGCCACATCGCCCGGCTAGTTTTTTGTATTTTTTAGTAGAGATGGGGTTTCACCGTGTTAGCCAGGATGGTTTCGATCTCCTGACCTCATGATCCACCCATCTCGGCCTCCCAAAGTGCTGGGATTACAGGCTTGAGCCACCGCACCCGGCCTATTTATGTATTTTTTTGAGATGGAGTCTCACTCTGTCGCCCAGGCTGGAGTGCAGTGGCGTGATCTCAGCTCACGGCAACATCTGCCTCCCAGGTTCAAGTGATTCTCCCGCCTCAGCCTCCAGAGTAGCTGGGATTACAGGTGAGCACCACCCTGCCTGGCTAATTTTTGTATTTTTAGTAGAGACGGGGTCTCACAATGTTGGCCAGGATGGCCTTGAACTCTTGACTTCAGGTGGGTCCACCTGTTTTGGCCTCCCAAAGTGCTGGGATTACAGGTAGGAGCCACCATGCCTGGACATGTTACTATGAGTTTTAATATAGTGCACTAGTAATAGGTGTAAATTGTCTGTTTGAATGATGGATATTCAGTAATTACAGCACTTAAGATTTATCAGGCCGGGCCTGATGGCTCACGCTTGTAATCCCAGCCCTTTGGGAGGCTGAGGTAGGCAGATCACTTGAAGTCAGGAGTTCGAGACCAGACTGGCCAAAATGGTGAAACCCTGTCTCTACTAAAAAATACAAGAGCTAGGACTAGGAAAGCTGAGACACTGCCGGGCTGAGAGTGCTGCAGCCCCGGGAACAGAGTATGTTCGAGTGAAGGGAGACCATGTGATTGGCATAGTAACAGCTAAATCTGGAGATATATTTAGAGTTGATGTTGGAGGGAGTGAACCAGCTTCTTTGTTTTACTTGGCATTTGAAGGTGCAACTAGAAGAAAACAGACCATATGTGCAGGTTGGAGATCTCATCTGTGGCCACTTTGTGGTTGCTAATAAAGACATGGAACCAGAGATGGTGTGTATTGACAGCTGACGACGAGCCAATGGAATGGGTATCATTGGACAGGATGGGTCTGCCTTTTTTTTTTTTTTTTTTTTTTTTTTTGAGACGAAGTTTCGCTCTTGTTGCCCAGGCTGGAGTGCAATGGTGCGATCTTGGCTCACTGCAACCTCCGCCTCCCAGATTCAAGCAATTATCTTGCCTCAGCCTCCTGAGTAACTGGGATTACAGGCATGCGCCACCATTAGCGCCACCCAGCTAATTTTGTATTTTTTGTAGAGACAGGGTTTCTCCATGTTGGTCAGGCTGGTCTCAAACTCCCGACCTCAGGTGATCTGCCTGCCTCTGCTTCCCAAAGTGTTGGGATTACAGGTGTGAGCCACCACACCTGGCCCTAGGTGGACTTTTTCAATGGATCAGTTGAGCCAAGAAACTATGGGTTTCCTGGGGAAAACTTTTTTCAGGTGAACGTCTCCCCATTTAAATACTCAGGAGACAAAGTATAAATGTACATATTATCTTATTAGAGTCCTAAATAAAATATTTTTATAGGTAAGTTACTGATTTTCACCCATGCTTTTGTGGGAGAGAAAATCATGCAAAATCATGATGTATTTTTTTTGTTCTATACAACAAAGTTTGCTAAAACATTAAAAAAATACAAAATACAAAAACTAGCTGGGCATGGTGACGCACACCTGTAATCCTAGCTACTGGGGAGGCTGAGGCAGGAGAATTGCTTGAACCCAGGAGTCAGAGGTTGCAGTGAGCAACCAGCCTGGCTGATACAGTGAGTGAGACTCTGTCTCGAAAAAAGATTTATCAGACGTTGTTCTACATGCTCTACATAACATAGCTAGTTTAATCCTGAGAGGAGAAGAGTGGTCAAGAGCAGGCTTTGGTGTTGCTAGGAGCTGCCATGGCCTTGCTAGGTGACCATGGTGTTCTAGGAGCTCATTTGGTCCTCCAGCTGATCATGGCATTGCTAGAACTTTGCACAGCACTTCCAGCTATCAAGGTGCTGGTATATTTGGTAGCTGGTGAGAGCCTGCTTCCTGATTCATAGATGGTGCCTTCTTGCTGTGTTCTCACATGGTAGAAAGGGTGAAGGAAGCTTTCTAGGGTTTCTTTTATAAGGGCACTAATGAAAGCTCTGACCTCATGACCTAATTACTAACCCCAAATTACCACCTCCTAATTGCATCATCTTATGGGTTAGGATTTCAACATATGAATTTTAGAGGTAATTAAACACTCAGCTCATAGCACTCTCTTTTATCAATCATGGCTTTAGCCTCAGTCTAGTCTTTACTCCTTGCATATTAAAATTTATTAGTTCTTTGGTGGCTCACGCCTGTAATCCCAGCACTTTAGAAGGCCGAGGCAGGTGGATCACTTAAGGTCAGGAGTTCGAGACCAACCTGGCCAACATGGTGAAACCCTGTCTCTACAAAAACACAAAAAATTACTTAACTGTAGTGACAGGTGCCTGTAATCCCAGCTTCTTGAGAGGTGGAGGTTGCAATGAGCTGAGATTGCTTCATTGAACTCCATCTTGGGCAACAGAGCAAGATTCGGTCTCAAAAAAAGAAAAAAAAAAAAGACTTATTAGAATGCCTAGTCATAAGATTACCCCCTCTTCCTGATAGCATCCAACCTAGAATCCTCCCCTAAAGAACTTAACACAAACCCCACTCTCCTACTGAGATACCCCATGGTTATGAAACTATCCCCATTGTCCCATAGAACTTATATTAATGATTTCTTTCAATAAACATAGAATTGACTTGAGAAAGTTACATTTGTCTTATCTGAGTTCCTTTCCAAGGAAACCAACCATCAGGCCTCCCAGATAGTATCAAGGAGCTGAAACTTAGCAGATCACACCTGGACAATGAAATGTCAGACCCCTCACCCATCATGATTGCCTAATTGACCATCTGCTTCCTGTTGACCAGTTTCTCTTCCTTACCCCTACCTAACTGTCATTTTCTCACACATTGTTACATTTCTTCCCTGCTATATAAACTCCTAATTTTTAATTAATTAATTTATTTATTTTTGAGACGGAGTTTTGCTCTTGTTGTCCAGGCTGGAGTGCAATGGCGCGATATCAGCTCACCTCAACCTCTGCCTCCGGGGTTCTAGCAATTCTCCTGCCTCAGCCTGCTGAGTAGCTGGGATTACAGGCATGTGCCACCACGCCCGGCTAATTTTGTATTTTTAGTAGAGACGGGGTTTCTCCATGTTGGTCAGGCTGGTCTTGAAATCCCGACCTCAGGTGATCCGCCTGCCTCGGCCTCCCAAAGTGCTGGGATTACACACATGAGTCACCACGCCCAGCTTAAACGCCTAATTTTAATCAGTCAGGAAGATGGATCTGAGACTGATCTCCCATCTCCTCGGTTGCAGCACCTAATCGAAACCTTCTTCATGGGCAGTGCTAGTGTCTCAGTGATTGGCTTTCTGTGTGGCAAGCAGCTGACTGAACTGGTGTTTCAGTAACAGCTACCTGTGGTGTCTATTCTCTTTTGCTGTGACAAGTAATACATTGAAATTTGTTCAACTGGCTGGGCATGGTGGCTCATGCCTGTAATTCCAGCACTTTGGGAGGCTGAGGCAGGCAGATCACTTGAGGTCAGGAGTTCAAGACCAGCCTGGCCAACATGGCGAAACTCCATTTTTACTAAAAATACAAAAACTAGCCGGGCGTGGTGGGATGCATCTGTAGTCCCAGCTACTCAGGAGGCTGAGGCAGGACAATTGCTTGAACCTGGAGGACGGAGGTTGCAGTGAGCCAGGATTGCACCACTGCACTCCAGCCTGGGCAGCAGAGTGAGACTCCGCCTCAAAGAAAGAGGAAAAGAGAGGGGAGGGGAGGAGAGGGGAGGAAAAGACATTTGTTCAACCACATGTGTGATTCTGGTGTTCTCTGACTGGGTGGGTGAGGGGGACACTAACAGCCTTCACAATAACACTACGAGAAAAGCACAGTTATTATCCTGCTTTACAGAGGCGAAAATTGAGAACAGAGAGGTCAACAACTGACTGTGGTCACACAGCTTGTAAGTGGTAGGGCTGGGATTTGAACCTAGGCAAGTTGCCCCGAGTCCATGCTTCATGACTACACTAAGCAGACCCAAATTTGAGGACAAAAGGAATTTATATGGGAGGCAGTTGCAGAAAATGCCAGTGGTGGGAAGGGGTTCCTTATTTCTTCATGTGGACTTCTTTTTTTTTTTTTTTTGAGATAGGGTCTCACTTTGTTGCCCAGACTGGAGGGCAGTGGCGCGATCTCAGCTCACGTCAACCTCGGCCGCCCGCATTCAAGTGATTCTCCTACTTCAGCCTCCCAAGCAGCTGGGACTACAGGCACATGACCCCACACCCAGCTAATTTTTGTATTTTTTGGTAGAGACGGGGTTTCATCATGTTAGCCAGGCTGGTCTCAAACTCCCGAACTCAGGTGATCCGCCCGCCTCAGCCTCTCACAGTGCTGGGATTACAGGCAAGAGTCATCACGCCTGGCCTTTCATGTGGGTTTGAGTTACTGTCTAGTGTTCTTTCATCCTAAAGTATTCCCTTCATTTCATAAATGTTACCATTTAAAGCATATAATTTAAAGTATACAATTCAGTGACATTTAGTACATTTACAATATCGTGCAACTGTCACTACTATCTAGTTCCAGGACATTCTCCTCACCCCAAAAGGACATCCCATCCTTATTATTTTTGTTTTTGTTGAGAGAGGGTCTTCTTCTGTCACCCAGAGTGACTGCAGTGGCACAATCACTACTGAGTGCAGCCTCAGCCTCCTGGGCTCAAGCAATCTTCCCACCTCAGCCTCCTGAGCAGCTGGGACCACGGGCATGTGCCACCATGCTCAGCTAATATTTAAATGTTTCGTAGAGATGAGGCCTCGCTCTGTTGCCTAGGCTGGTCTCAAACTCCTGGCCTCAAGTAATCCTCCTTCCTTGGCTTCCCAGGGTACTGGGATTACAGGCGTGAGCCACCATGCCCAGCCTCCCATACTTACTGAGCAGTCACTCCACACTCCTGCCTCCCTGCAGCCTTGGAAAACCCTAATCTGCTTTGGCCTCCCAAAGTGCTGGGATTACAGGCGTGAGCCACTGTGCCCGGCCAACAAATTGTCTTATGCCCATGCATTTATGTATTGTCTGTGATGCATTTGTGCTATGACAGCAGAGTTGTAGCAGAGAGTCCTCGAGGCCCAAAAATATGTACTATTTGGCCCTTTTCAGATGTTTGCCAACCTTTGGTCTAGAAGGTTACATTCTGGAGCAAACAGATCATAGACAGATAAAGAAAGGCCGATCCTAAAATTAGCCGGGCGTGGTGGTGGGCACCTGTAGTCCCAGCTACTCGGGAGGCTGAGGCAGGAGAATGGCGTGAACCTGGGAGGTGGAGGTTGCAGTGAGCCGAGATCGCGCCACTGCACTCCAGCCTGGGCGACAGAGCGAGACTCCGTCTCAAAAAAAAAAAAAAAAAAAAAAGGCAGATCCTGCATCTGGCCCCCTCCACTCACCCGCGCTTCCCAGTTAGGAAAGGTAACACAATCTCCACATCTTCTTTCTTGGGTTGGTTTGAGTTGGAGCCACGAAGGGGAGTGAAAATGATGTGGTCCTCATTGCTTTCAGAGTTTCAAACCCAACTCCAGTGTTTATCAGCTGATGGGCTGTGGACAGGTGACTCATCTCTGAGCCACTATGCTCGTAGTTAAAAAGAGAATGAGGGCAGCTGTGTTACAGGATTCTTTGAGGTCATATCCAAAAAGCACATAGCACAAAATAAGTGCTCATGAAATGCAGAGGCCGGGCGTGGTGGCTCATGCCTCTGATCCCAGTACTTCGTTTTTCTGTTTATTTTTGTTTTTGTTTTGAGACAGAGTCTTGCTCTGTCACCCAGGCTGGATGCAGTGGCACGATCTCGGCTCACTGTAAACTCCACCTCCCAGGTTCAAGTGATTCTCCTGCCTCAGCCTCCCAAGTAGCTGGGATTACAGGCTCCTGCTACCACACCCGGCTAATTTTTATTTTTAGTAGAGACGGGATTTCACCACATTGGCCAGGCTGGTCTCGAACTCCTGGACTCAAGTGATCCACCTGCCTTGGCCTCCCAAAGTGCTGGGATTACAGGCGTGAGCCTCTGCACCCGGCCACTGCAATCCTAGCACGTTGGGAGGCCAAGGTGGGAGGATCTCTTGAGTCCAGGAGTTCCAGACCAACCTGGGAAACAGTGAGACCCTGTCTCTACAAGTAAAAAATTAGCCGGGCATGGTGGCGCGGGCCTGCGGTCCCACCTGCTCAGGAGCCTGAGGCAGGAGAATTGCTCAAGCCCAGCAGGTCGAGGCTGCAGTGAACTGAGACTGTGCCAAAGGTTGTACCACTGCACTCCAGCCTGGGTGACAAAGCGAGACTCTGTCTCAAGGAAAATAAAAAAGAAACAAAAAAACCAAGAATAATCTCTATGGAATTGGAGGTACTGTTGTGAATTCATGGTTTTCAAAATCTATAGATAAATATAGAAGTAAGTTTGTGTGTGGTGTGTGTGTGTGTGTGTGAGTTCCCATTTATCTGCTAAGAAGGTCTGGGAGCTACAAACCCCAATAACAATGGGCACACTTAACACCCAGATCATTTCTGACTGCCAATCTCCACCTAGCCCAGGGCTTTTTGGAAAAATTAGGCCAGCCTGGGCAACATAGCAAGACCCCATTTCTTTTTTTTCTGAGACGGAGTTTTGCTCTGTCAACCAGGCTGGAGTGCAGTGGGGCGATCTCGGCTCACTGCAAGCTCCGCCTCCTGGGTTCAAGCCATTCTCCTGCCTCAGCCTCCCGAGTAGCTGAGACTACAGCCACCACACCTGGCTAATTTTTTGTATTTTTAGTAGAGACGGGGTTTCACTTTGTTAGCCAGGATGGTCTTGATCTCCTGACCTCGTGATCTGCCTGCTTTGGCCTCCCAAAGTGCTGGGATTACAGACGTCAGTCACCACGCCCGGCCCAGCAAGACCCCATTTCTACAAAAAATTTAAAAATTAGCCAGGCATGGTGGCGTGCTCCTGTAGTCCTAGCTACTTGGTAGGCTGAGGCAGGGTTGGGGGAGGGGGAAGCCTAGAACATCTAGTTAGGCCAGAAAGAAGAAAAAACGGTCAGCAAAAAACCAATAGGAATATGTCAAAAGGACCTTGAAGCCAGAAAGAAAAGCTTTCACTGGCCAAATTAAAGATAATTTAAGCATCAAAGGGGAAAAAAAAGAACGTCAGCAAAATGACAGAGTAAAAATTTGCCTTTCTACAAAAGTGATGAAAAAAATCAGTAAAATTTGACAGAATCAACATTTTCACAACTCTGGAAATTAACCAAAAGCTTACAGTAATTTGCAGAGCATTTAACTAAAAAAAAAAAAAAAAAAAAAAAAAAAAAAAAAAAAAAAAAAAAGCACATTAAAAAAACCCCAGCAAGCTCTGTAGAATTTTAACTCACTCTAGTCTTATTCCCGGCTTTCCAGCTCGGAGGGTAGCCTTGAAAAATAACAACAGCTCACAATCTTGATACCACAGGGAAAGGAACAGAGGTGCAGCTCCTTCAAAGCCTCATTCAAGATATGATCTTGTGTGTGTGTGTGTGTGTGTGTGTGTGTGTGTGTGTGTTGCAGTGGCGTGATGTTAGCTCACTGCAACCTCCTCCTCCTGGGTTCAAGCGATTCTCCTGCCCCAGCCTCCTGAGTAGCTGGGACTACAGGCACCTGCCACCATGCCTGACTAATTTTTGTGTTTTCAGTAGAGACAAAGTTTCACCATATTGACCATGCTAGTCTCAAACTCCTCACCTCAAGTGATCCACCCACCTCGGCCTCCCAAAGTGCTGGGATTACAAGTGTGAGCTGCCGCGCCCGGCCAAAAAGAGTCATTTACTGACCTGTTTAGTGGTACTCTGGAAGACCCTGCTCTGAAAGCCTGACCTGTCTTGAACCTACCCAATGCTAAACATTTCTCCCCAGGGGCTACTTGTTAAATGTTTTCACATCACAGCTGCCTGTGGCAATACTTAACATTTGGGGAAATAATAGCCTAACTAAAAATCTTAGAAGGAAAAGGGCCAGGCGCGGTGGCTCACGCCTGTAATCCCAGCACTTTGGGAGGCCGACGCGGGCGCATCACGAGGTCAGGAGATCAAGACAATCCTGGCTAACACGGTGAAACCCCGTCTCTACTAAAAGCACAAAAAAATCAGCCGGGCGCAGTGGCAGGCGCCTGTATTCCCAGCTACTTGGGAGGCTGAGGCAGGAGAATGCCGTGAAATGAGAGGCGGAGCTGGCAGTGAGCCGAGATCGCACCACTGCACTCCAGCCTGGGCGACAGAGCAAGATTCTGTCTCAAAAAAAAAAAAAAATCTTAGAAGGAAAAATGAAGGCATTACATGTTCAGAGGAACTGTTGAAAAATTCTGACATATTTCTGGGGATATATGCATGTTTAGGAAGGACCTGAGACAGCCCTAAGCTCACACCGCTGGCTGACCTTGAGGCTCTGTGCAAGCAGGAATTGAGAGCTAAAGCAGAGTTGTAAATTTCCTGGGTGAGTGTTAAAGGTGTGTACCTAATAAGTACACAGAGCTCCTTGGCAAAGACTGGCAGACTTCTTCTGATTCCAGACATTCAAGGCAATCTCTGTCCAATCATTAGCTAACCATGAAGCCAACTGAGCAGAGACTTCAGTGGCCATGACAGAGAATATAGACTTTACAGCTGCAGTTCAGAAAAGCCATTAAACAGGCCAGGCACAGTGGCTCACGCCTGTAATCTTAGCACTTTGGGAGGCTGAGGCGGGTGGATCAACTGAGAGGTCAAGAGTTTGAGCCCAGCCTGACCAATCTGGTGAAACCCTGTCTCTACTAAAAATACAAAAATTAGCCAGGCGTGGTGGGGCGTGCCTGTAATCACAGCTACTCAGGATGCTGAGGCAGGAGAATCACTTGAACTCGGGAGGCGGAGGTTGCAGTGAGCCGAGATCGTGCCATTGCACTCCAGCCAGGGTGACAGAGCGAGACTCCGTCTCAAAAAAACCAAACTAAACCAAAAAACTATTTGTTTTTGTAAATACATCATCATTATTATTATTATTATTATTTTTTTGAGACAGAGTCTCGCTCTGTCGTCCAGCCTGGAGTGCAGTGGCCGGATGGATCTCAGCTCACTGCAAGCTCCGCCTCCCGGGTTTACGCCATTCTCCTGCCTCAGCCTCCCGAGTAGCTGGGACTACAGGCGCCCGCCACCTCGCCCGGCTAGTTTTTTTGTGTTTTTTTTAGTAGAGACGGGGTTTCACCGTGTTAACCAGGATGGTCTCGATCTCCTGACCTCGTGATCCGCCCGTCTCGGCCTCCCAAAGTGCTGGGATTACAGGCTTGAGCCACCGCGCCCGGCTACATTATTATTATTTTTAGAGACAAGGTCTTGCTCTGTCACCCAGGCTGGAGTGGTGCAATCATGGCTCACTGTAACCTCAAACTCCTGGGCTCCAGCAATCCTTCTGCCTCAGCCTCCTAAGTAGCTAGGAGTAAAGGTGCATGCCACCACACCTGGCTAATTTTTTTTTGAGACAGAGTCTCACTCTGTTGCCCAGGCTGGAGCACAGTGGTGCAGTCTCAGCTCACTGCAACCTCCACCTCCCAGGCTCAAGTGATTTTCATGCTTCAGCCTCCCAAGTAGCTGGGATTACAGGCACCTGTCACTATGCCCGGCTAATTTTTGTATTTTTAGTAGAGACGGGGTTTCACCATGTTGTCCAGGCTGGTTCTGAACTACTGACCTCAAGTGATCCACCTGCCTTGGCCTCCCAAAGTGCTGGAATTACAGATGCGAGCCACCGCACCTGGCCAATTTTTACATTTTTTTGTAGAGATAGGATCTTGCTATGTTGCCCAGGCTGGTCTCAAATTCCTGGCCCCAAGCAATCCTCTCCCCTTGGCTTCTCAAAGTGCTGATATTAGAGGCATAAACTAATACATGATTATTTGTAAATAAAGTTGTTTATGAAACAACTAGGGGCAGGCTGATCAAAGGGAGGAGATGGAATATGTTTTCTTCACTGCTGTATCCTCAGTGTCAAGAACAGCACCTGGCTCGTGGTAGGTTTTTGTTCTCCATCAATGTATGTTAAAGGAATAAATTGATAAATTAGTACTGTTCGTATGTTTGTGGTGGAGAAGTGCTTGACGTGACCAGACGTGACCCACGCTGGTGGAATGGTTGAGCAGAGTGTGGGAGATCCACTTGGGAACAGGTGGCAGACCTATTGGGGGAGACTTTATTTCTTAAACAGGGTGGGGGCTGGGCATGGCGGCTCATGCACTTTGGGAGACCAAGGTGGGTGGATCACCTGAGGTCAGGAGTTCGAGACCAGCCTGAACTTCTGAACAACATGGTGAAACCCCGTCTCTACTAAAAATACAAAAATTAGCTGGGCATGGTGGTGTGCACCTGTAGTCCAAGCTACTAGGGAGGCTGAGACAGGAGAATTGCTTGAATCTGGGATGCAGAGGTTGCAGTGAGCCAAGATTGTGTCTCTGCCCTCCAACCTGGGTCACAGAGCAAGACTCCGTCTCAAAAAAAAAAAAAAAAAAAAAAAAAACAAAAAAAAAAGGGATGGAGTGGGGAGGGAAATGACTTTTCTTTTTTCTTTCTTTCTTTTTTTTTTTTTTTTGAGACAGAGTCTTGCTCTGTGGCCCAGGTTGGAGGGCAGAGGTTGCAATGAGCTGAGATCGCGCCATTGCACTCCAGCCTGGGTGACAGAGTGAGACTCCATCTGATAAATAAATAAATAAATAAAACAAAACCAAAAAAGAAGAGCTCACCAGAGCCCGGAGCCTGAAACAAAAGTGCTGGTGGAAAGGTTTATGGGGTGCCAGTTTAGGCAGTCATGCCTGCCGTAGGACACCTCTGGAAAACCGTAGGGGGCCCTGAGGAGAATCATCTGCCCAAACCATTAAGTTCCCAGGTCAGAGAGCATGACCTGCTCCGCGCCTTTACACAGAATGCCCTGGGCTGAAACACTCCCTTGAAGCACTGGAATGTGACCAGACATCCTGGCTCCTTGTAAAACCAGCCCCCACCAGCTGCAGCCCGATAAGTTAAAGATTATCTTCATAGTTAGACATATGCTTTTGGCTTAAAGGAAAGTCATATAACCGCCACTGCTATAGATCTTTCCAATGACGTAGGCTCCTCCTCCTTCACCGTTTCACCCTGTACCAGCTGCTTCTTAGATCAAAAGACCGTACTCAATACATGGTCAGGCAACCAGAGCTCTGGGCCTTTTGCAGCCTTCACTCCAGCAACTGGTCCCCTGGACCTGCTTTAAAATCTTAACTTGTCTTTGCTCATTCCTTTGTCGCCACTGGACTTTGGGTACCCATGGGTAGTGTTGATGCTGGACCCCAACATCTGGCGCCCAACGTGGTATCCCCCAAATAACCTGGCGAAAGAATGCTCTAGCGTGGAAAACGAAGGACCGACAGATGGAGGACTCTCAAGAACGAGAAATTGTTTTTTTTTTTTTGAGACGGAGTCTTACTCTGTCGCCCAGGCTGGAATGCAGTGGCGCGATCTCAGCTCACTGCAAACTCCGCCTCCCAGGTTTACGCCATTCTCCTGCCTCAGCCTCCCGAGTAGCTGGGACTACAGGCGCCGCCACCACGCCTGGCTAATTTTTTGTATTTTTAGTAGAGACAGGGTTTCACCGTGTTAGCCAGGATGGTCTCGATCTCCTGACCTCGTGATCCACCCGCCTCGGCCTCCCAAAGTGCTGGGATTACAGGCGTGAGCCACCGCGCCTGGCCGATGAAAAGGTTGTTAAGCTCTGCAGGTAAGCGGGGCGCTCGGAGAATTCCAGGGTAACAACAGGAAACTATGGGTCGGCCTGAGAGTAGACACAAGAATTATTTGAGGCTGGGCGCGGTAAAATTCAGGCTCGCCCTGCCGTTCATTACGATGAAGAAGCAATTTCCCTTACAATGGATGACCCAGCGCTCTGTCTGGGTCGAACAGTGGCCGCTCCCTAAGGAAAAACTGGGGGCGCTTCATGAAATAGTTAAAGAATTACTAGAAAAAGGACGTGTTTCACCCACTTTTTCCCCTTGGAAATCCCCAGTATTTGTAATTAAGGAAAAGTCCGGCAGATGGCGCATGCTGACCGACTTTCGAGCGGTCAACGCTGTCATTCAACGGATGGGAGCTTTACAACCAGGGCTCCCATCCCATCCCCCATTATAATCCCTAAAGATTGGCCGCTTGTTATTATAGATTTAAAAGACTGCTTTTCTTTTTCTTTCTTTCTTTCTTTTTTTTTTTTTTTTTACAATTCCTTTAGCAGAGGCAGATTTTGAAAAATTTGCCTTTACCATTCCTGCCGTTAATAATAAAGAACCTGCAGCCAGATATCATTGGAAAGTTTTACCCCAGGGTGTGTTAAACAGTCCCATAATTTGTCAAACTTTTGTAGGCAGAACTATCCAGCCTATTAGAGGTCAATTTCCAGATCCGTGCAGCAAAAAATAGAGACCAGCGTATTCAATGTTATTCATCTTTGCAAAAGGTAATTACAAACACTGGATTGCTTATAGCACCTACCAAAATTCAATCAACCACTCCTTTTCAGTATTTGGGAATGCAAGTACAGGAGAGAGCCATTAAGCCTCAAAAGGTTCAAATTAGAAAAGATTCTTTACAAACCTTAAATGATTTTCAAAAATTGTTAGGAGATATTAATTGGATTTGGCCCACTTTAGGAATTCCTACTAATGCTATGTCTAATCTCTTCTCAATAATGAGGGGAGAGGCTGGGCATGGTGGCTTACGCCTGTAATCCCAGCACTTTGGGAGGCCAAGGTGGGCAGATCACGAGGTCAGGAGATCGAGACCATGCTGACTAACATAGTGAAACCCCGTCTCTACTAAAAATACAAAAAATTAGCCCGCGTGGTGGCGGGTGCCTGTAGTCCCAGCTACTCGAGAGGCTGAGGCAGGAGAATGGCGTGAACCGGGGAGGCGGAGCTTGCAGTGAGCCAAGACCGGGCCACTGCACTCCAGTCTGGGTGACAGAGCAAGACTCCGTCTCAAAAAAAAAAAGAAAAGAAAGTTAAGGCCCGTTGAAGATTGTCTGTGAAAGTTGTGAAAAATGTTATAAAAAGGAATTTATGCAAGAAAGGTTTTATAATGTTTGTTTTGAAGGTCTAAGCAAGTTTTAAAATGATAATTGTAAAAAATTCTGTGTGTAAACATATTTGCTAAAGTTAAAAAGGTATCATCCAGTTTTCCTATACACTAAACATTAAAATAAAGCACAAGTTTTTCTTAAAACACTAACCTGCTCTTTAAAGATTGAAAAAGTCTTTTGGTGCCGGTACCACCCCCTGGAATTTCCAGCACCAGCCTGAACACTATGACCTCATCAAAGGATGGAAAGAAGAAAAAATTCAAGCCAGCCTAAGAAAGACCCTACAGGAACTGCAGCCTCGACAATGCAGCTTCCGCAAACAACACAGGCCCCAGACATCATGCTGAAGAAGCAGAAGACTAAGCCAAATCATTCATTCATTTTTAATTCTCTCACTTTTCCTACTACCTATACCTACCACACTCTATTAAGCTCGTATCTTAAATCCGTCTTTCTTCTGCCCTGTTACTTTGACAAACACCGCCTTCTCAGCTTCTAATCACATAACTGCTTGGCTGAAATAATTAACATACCCCCAGTGGGGCTCCTCATTCATAACATATAGTAAACTAAGATGCCAAGTAATACTACAGGTCACTCTTTGACTGGAAAAAAAAAAATGTTGCTAACTATACTCATGTTTGTCTTCTGTTATTTACTAATCCTAGGAAGCAAAGCTGGAATAAGAGCAATGACCTCCTTGCCTGACAAACCTGTGGCTGTACATACCTACGCTCTGCAGTCAAAAAGCCCTAACACAGAAAACAAAAAACAGGGAGGTATTGGGATTCACTCAGGATCGTGGCTGTAATTACGGTAATTGCTATGGCGGTAAGCCTTCCTGGGGCTACAGCAGCCCAAAGTTATATCTATTGGATATATGTCCCATTCCCGCCTTTAATCAGGCCTGTCACTTGGTTGGAACCCCCCGGTTGAGGTTTATGTTAATGACAGTATTTGGATGCCTGGACCAACTGATAACCGAGGCCCTATTCATCCAGAGGAGGAAGGAATGTTAATAAATGTGTCCATTGGTTATTGCTTTCCTCCCATATGTCTGGGGCCTGCAGCAGGATGTTTAGATTACGACAAACAAAGCTGGATGGTTTATGTCCCTACGCATCATGGATCAGAGGCCTCTATTCATATAGTGAGTGGAAGGAGCTTTCAATCTAAAACTAAAGTCATATCCTCAGGAAATTCCTACCGTATAGCTAAGATTCTTACTAATCAATTTAGACCAAGAAAGAAAAAATGCCCAGAACAATTGACAGTATGGTCTAAGAAAGCGGACGTGCTGACCTGGGAAGATTGCATTGCAAATAGTGCTGCAAAATAACTCCTATGGAATCGTCATTGACTGGACCCCTAAGGGGCGACTTGCGGTAAATTGTACTGGACAGCACAAGAGATATCAAGAGCGGGGCTTCCCAGTTGACTATTCCAAAGAGGCACCTACCCAAAAGGAGAGAATAAAAGCCAACTTTCCTGTCTTCTGGGAAGGCAGCGGTATGACTCCTCCACACCCTAAAATGATTGATCCAATAGTAGGCCCAGAACACCCAGAACTGTGGAAATTAAAGATGGTCCAAACCCCAGTACAGATTTGGACAGGAGAATATAAAACATAAACCCGGCTGGGCATGGTGGCTCATGCCTGTAATCCCAGCACTTTGGGAGGCCGAGGCGGGCGGATCATGAGGTCAGGAGATCGAGACCATCCTGGCTAACATGGTGAAATCCAGTCTCTACCAAATATACAAAAAATATATATACAAAAAAAAAAAAATTAGCCAGGTGTGGTGGCGGGTGCCTGTAGTCCCAGCTACTGGGGAGGATGAGGCAGGAGAATGGCATGAACCCGGTAGGCGGAGCTTGCAGTGAGCCAAGATTGTGCCACCACACTCCAGCCTGGATGACAGAGCGAGACTCCATCTCAAAAAACAAAAACAAAACCAAAAACAAACCACAAACCCACAGTAAAAAATTCAATTTATTGTAGCTTTGACCTCCAAACAGACAACCCCATTAGAGGGTTGTGTTAAACCTCCTTTTACGTTGGTAGTAGGACAAATCAATATTCTACCTGATTCTCAAACTACATCATGTCTTGACTGTCGTCTTTTCACTTGCATTGATTCTACAATTGATAAGAATAATAGTATCTTGCTTGTCAGAGCCCGAGAGGGAGTTTGGATACCTGTTTCCCTTAATAGACCTTGGGAAGCCTCCCCTTCTATACACATAGTAACTGAAATTCTAAAGGGAATATTAAACAGAACCAAGATATTTATTTTTACTCTTATAGCGATAATCATGGGCATTATTGCTGTTACCACCACGGCCACAGCCACAGGTGTTCCTTTACATTCTTCTGTTCAAACTGCTGATTATGTTAACCAGTAGCAAAAGAATTCTTCCAAGTTTTGGAATATGCAGACGCAAATTGATCAAAAATTAGCTAATCAAATTAACGATCTCTGTCCAACAGTACTGTGGATGGGGGATCGAATTATGAACTTGGAACATAGAATATAAATGCAGGGTGATTGGAATACTTCTGATTTTTGCATTACTCCTCAATCTTATAATGCCTCTGTGCATCATTGGGATAAGGTCAAACGCCGTTTAGAGGGAAAAGAGGAAAATGTAACACTGGATATAGCAAAATTAAAGGAACAAGTTTTTGAGGCATCTCAAGCTCACTTAACTCTCTTACCTGGTGCTGATGCCTTTAATGGAGCCGTTGATGGGCTTTCTGACCTGAATCCTCTGAAATGGATTAAAACCTTTGGAGGATCAACTGCTGCAAACTTTGCTTTAATTTGTGTTTGTCTATGCTGTTTATTTTTAGTCTACAGGTGAGGAAGACGCCTCAGGAGAGAAGTCAGACACTGTGAGCGAGCTACGATAGCAATGGTGGTTATTAATTAAAAAAAACAGGGGGCAAGTGCTGGTGGAAAGGTTTATGGGGTGCCAGTTTAGTCAGTCACCCGGTGTAGGACACCTCTGGAAAACCGTAGAAGTCCCTGAGGAGAATCATCTTCCCAAGCCATTAAGTTCCCAGGTGAGACAGCATGACCTGCTCTGGGCTGAAACACTCCCTTGAAGCACTGGAATGTGACCAGACATCCTGGCCCCTATAAAACCAGCCCCCACCAGCTGCAACCCGATAAGTTAAAGATTATCTTCGTAGTTAGACATACGCTTTTAGCTTAAAGGAAATTCATGTAACCGCCACTGCTATAGAGCTTTCCAATGACGTACCCTCCCCGTCCTTCACCCTTTCACCCCCTACCAGCTGCTTCTTAGATCAAAAGATTGTACTCAATAAATTGTCAGGCAACCAGAGCTCTGGGTCTTTTGCAGCCTTCACTTCAGCAACTGGCCCCTGGACCTGCTTTAAAAAAATTTTTTTTTTTTTTTGAGATGGAGTCTCACTCTGTTGCCCAGGCTGGAGTGCAGTGGTGCGATCCCAGTTCACTGCAACCTCTGCCTCCCGGGTTCATGCCATTCTCCTGCCTCAGCCTCCCAAGTAGTTGGGACTACAGGCGCCTGCCACCATGCCCAGCTAATTTTTTGTATTTTTAGTAGAGATGGGTTTCACCGTGTTAGCCAGGATGGTCTCGATCTCCTGACCTCATGATCCGCCCGCCTCGGCCTTCCAAAGTGCTGGCATTACAGGTGTGAGCCACCGCGCCCAGCCTAAAATCTTAATTTGCCTTTTCTCATTCCTTCGTCACCACCAGACTTTGGGTATCCACGGGTAGTGTTGAGGCTGGACCCCAACAAAAAGTGGCTCACCCATGCCCATCAGCTACCCGCTCCATGCATTCCTCTGTTAAATCGTGGATCACATTGTTCCTGTGCCCAGCCAGACCAGAATGTGGAGGTCCTGGGGGTAAGGACTGGGTTTGACCCATTCCTGTGTCCCCAGCAGCCTCTGAACCAAACTCTGTGTCAGGGGGCTGAGAATTTTAACAGTGCTGAGGGGGCAACTGCCCCTACTTTCAAGCCCTCCTGGCCTAGTGCAGGTTACTCACTGGGTTTGGAAGCATCATAGGACTATGAGGTCAGTTAGAGAGATCCGGGTCACTCACAGGGTTCATATCAGGGCCTCTGGGATAAAGCTTAGAAGAGCTCACCAGAGGGCCGGGCATAGGTGGTTCACACCTGTAATCCCAGCACTTTGGGAGGCTGAGGCGAGTGGATCGATTGAGCCCAGGAGTTTGAGACCAGCATGGGCAACATGGTGAAACCCCATCTCCACAGAAAATACAAAAATGAGCCAGGTGTGGTTGTGCACGCCTCTAATCCCAGCCACTTGGGAGGCTGAGGCAGATGGATCACTTGAGGTCAGGAGTTTGAAACCAGCCTGGGCAACATGATGAAACCCCGTCTCTACTAAAAAATAAAATGTTAGCCAGGCATGGTGACACACACCTGTAATCCCAGCTACTCGGGAGGCTGAGGCACGAGGAATCCCTTGAACCTGTGAGGTGGAGGTTGCAGTGAGCTGAGATTGCGCCACTGCACTCCAACCTGGGCAACAGAGTGAGACTCCATCTCCAAAGAAGGAAGAAAGGAAGAAAAGAAGGAAGGAAGGAAAGGAAGGGAGGGGAGGGGAGGGGAGGGAAGGAAAGGGAAGGGAAGGGAAGGGAAGGGAAGGGAAAGGAAGAGAAGGGAAAAGAAGGGAAGAAAGAAGGAAGGAAGAGCTCACCAGAGCCAGGAGCCTGGATCCACTTCTCAAACCTTTATTGATGCTCCCCCAGGCTGCGAAGAGAGCTTTGTAGGAAGTACCATTCTCCCCTTTGCAGGAAAGTGCAGGAAAACCAAATAGCTCCATTCCTCAGTTGCCTGACCTTGGCTAGGAGGAGAGGTGGGGTCAGACGACTGGGATCCAGAAATGGAGATTTTGGAGCCAGTGAAGGTTAGGTTAGGTCTCCATGAGGTCAGAGCAGAGGTCCCAGAGTGCAGGCACTAGACAGGGCTGGGTCTGGCCGATGGGTTCTCACAGTGGTGGATGGGGAAAAGAAAATCATTGCCAGTGGGTTCCAGGAGCCAGGATGGTGCATAGCACCCCGTTGGGCACTGGGCATGGCTCTGGAACACCGGGCGGGTTCAGCACCGTGCCTCTTCTCACAGATCCAGCCAGCCTTCTCATCACATGGTGGGTCCATCCACAGCCCTGTGCCCAGAATCATGACACAGGCCTCGCACCCCCAAGATTCACTGGGGTCCCCCTGTAACCAGTGGCTGCAGCAGTTGAATGGTGGGGGGTGTTGCTGGGAATCTAGGCTGAGGATGGACTCGGGACTTCCCTCTTCCATCCCAGGCTCTAGCCTGTTTATTGCTTGGGTCTACCCTAGACACCGTAAGTGTCTAACCTGAGTGTACACTTGGGATATAACTTACTAACGCCCAGAATTTAACCCAAGGACACTTCCTGGGGTCTAGCCTGCCCATTCCTAAGAATGGAGTCCCAGCCAAGTGGGTCCCTGAGATCTGGCCAAAGCAGGTCTTTTTTTTTTTTTTTTTTTTTTTTTTTTGAGACGGAGTCTCACTCCCTCTGCCAGTCTGGAGTGCAGTGGTGCAATTTCGACTCACTGCAACCTCTGCCTCCCAGGTGCAAGTGATTCTCGCACCTCAGCCTCCCGGGTTAGCTGGTGCGCCACCACACCCGGCTAATTTTTTATATTTTTAGTAGAGACGGGGTTTCGCCACATTTCACATGCTGGTCTTGAACTCCTGACCTCAGGTGATCCACCCGCCTCGGCCTCAAAGCATGTCCTCTAGAGTCTAACCTGTGGCCCCAGGTTTCACCAGGAGGCCTTCCCCGACCTGAAGCTGAGTGGGACTCCGTCCACCCACGAGGAGCCCTGAACCTTGCACAAGTGTTGCACCGCCTTGCGGCCGATCCAGTATTCAAGGGCGCTAGTGTGATGACTCAGGAAGTCCTAGAAAGGAGGAGACACCTGAGCCTACAGAGTCCTGCCCCCTCCCGCACCGCCCCACCGCCCGGCCACGCCCCCTTGGGTGAACGCCCCCTTCTCCTGCACACCTGCTCCTCCAGGCCCCCTACAGATGTGCGCTGGCATCGGCGCAGTGGCCTTGCGCCTCTGCCCACGTGGGTCTTCGGCACAGAGAAATAGTAGCAGGAGCTCCCGAAGGGCAGCCACGACTTGGGACACGGCTCACAGGCACCTGCGGGGTGGCGAGGGTCAGAGAGGTGGAGCAAACCGAGAGGATGCAGGGGGTAGGGGTTTGGCCCCAAGGGCCCAGGGGTGGAACCACAGGACCAGGCCAGGGTCAAAGAGGGGGGCCGGCGAGGCACACGGGCAGGGTCCACTTACACCCTCCCACCCCCCCTTCCCCCGCTACCCCCCTTTCCCCGTCACCCTCACTGTTCTGCAGCCTCACTGCCTCCAGCGCCAGGAACAGCCCAGGGCGGACGTCCTCGCGGTCCCTGCCGGCTTCAGCCAAGCCCTGGGTCACTGTAGGGTCAAGGGAATGGGGATTTTGACTGGCCTCAAGGTCAGGAGCAGGATCATGACTAGCTAAAGGTCAGGACCCCCGTCCGTAGTCATTGTACCCTCGGTGCCGGCGACCAGGATGGCACAGGGTCGAGGACGGTTACAACTGGGCAGGGTCCAGGTGTGGCCGGCTCTAGGAGTGGCAGTTAAGGTCAGAGTGCAGCGTCAGGGTCAGGACGGGGTGCATGATCGGGGTCAGGGGTCAGCACTCAGGACGGGGTCGGGGTCCGGGGACACGGCCAGGACTTAGGGCTGGCGTCGCGTCAGGCACGCACCGCGCTCAAGCAGTTCCCGCAGGGCGCTCTCCTGCTCCATCAGCTTTGCCTGCGCCTCCCCAAGCTCCGAGCGCGTGGTCTGCAGCTGCGTCTGCGTCCGCGAGCCTGAGAGCAGCTGGACCAGAGAGGCGAAGACGGCGAGGATGGGGCGGGACTTCGGAGACCAGCCAGTCCCGCCCGGCTCGCCGCAGGCCTCGCCTCCGTCCCCGCTCCCATCCTGGCCACAAGACCCCGCCCCTGCGCGCCCACAGCCTCCGCTGCGCCTCCTCACCGCAGCTGCGGCAGACTCCGACCTCCTCCTTCAGGGCACCCAGCGCCGCCGTCTGCTTGGAGGCTGGAACGACCCCCGCCCCAAAACGCATGCCCGCCGGGTCACTTGGGAGGACTTAGGGTCCCCCTTCCCCACCCCGGGGCCAGCCTCAGGGACCATAGGGCCCCCACGCACCCGAGACTCCATCTCCGGGGTCTCAGACGCTCCTGCCCCCCATGCCCCGGGGGCCCAGGCGTCCGGCTCTGCACGCACCGTTTTTCCTCAGCAGGTCCTGGCAGCCGAGCAGCGCCGCGCGCTCCGTGAAGGCTGCGGAGAGAGGCTCCTGCAGGCAAGGCCAGGGACTGGGGAATCCTCCCGTCGCCCGGTCGGTGCGGCGTTCCCCGACTCGAAACCACGGAGCGAGCCGGCAGTCGTAGAGCGCACACGACGTGCACACAAGTCGACGGGAGACAAACGCGCGGGGACTCGCACACATACGAGTACGCCTTGTGCACACGCGTGAGTGCACACAGCCCGAAGATGTACACACACTCTGCTCACACTCAGACGCGAGCAGGACACCAGGGCGCAGTTGGTGCGCCATGGAATGAGGGTTTTGTGTACCCGCGGGGTCGGACGCAACGCTTCCCCATTGAGGGTCACTCACCCTTGGACAATAGGATACTCAGGATCAGAGCCCACAGGACTGTGGCGACCAGGACAGCCAGGGCCAGGAAGAGGGGTCTCCGGCTCCAGTGCACCCAGCGTCCCCAGTGCCCTGGCAGAATAAGGACGGCATGCTGGGTCCCCCAGGACTGAGCCCTGGAGGCCTGGGTTCCTCCCAGGAAACTGAGATTCAGAGAAGTTAAGTAACTTGCCTGTGGTCACACAGCTTCTAAGTGGCAGAGTGGGAATTGGACCCTGGTCCAACTGGCTCTGTGGCCTGTGGTGTCTCTCCTGCACCCACGACCCTGGCCCGTCTTGGCTTTTCCCTCCCCTCCCCCATCAAACCCCAGACACTGGGACAGGGATGAGGCAGTCTGGTTGCTCATACCTCCAGGGACCTCCTCCGAGCTGCCGCCCCACTTGCTGTACCTGGTGGTGTCCATGGCGGTGCAGGCACCCAGTCCCTGGCAGAGATATAAATTTCACCCCTGTCCTCACTGGACCTACGCACTCCCTTCCTTCCTTCTCATTTTCTTGGCCTCAATTCCTGGCAACAGGTACCCAAGGACCAATCACAGGGTTGGGCCCTTTCTGGGCTGGGCTGGGCTGGGCTGAACTGGGCTGGGAGTGAGGTGGGGTAGTTCCAGCCTCCTGGTCCTCGTCGCTGCGGCTCCATCCCCAGGTTGGTGCCTGAGGCTTCTCTGCTGGCTCCTGAGAAAGCCCCCAAGGTGTAGCTCCCCAGGCCGGTTCAGGTCCCTCCTCAGAGGCTGGGTCTGAACCTGACGTTGATTCAGTCCCTCCGTGCCAGAAGAGAGCAAACACAGGTTTTGGTGAGGAGGTGGTCTGCTGAGCGGCAGGACTCTACCACTCGGTGGGTGGTGGATGGGGGTGTGTAGTGTGTAGCTTCAGGAAGCCTCAACTTTCTTTTTCTTTTTTTCTTTTGAGACAGAGTCTCCCTCTGTTTGCCAGGCTGGAGTGCAGTGGTGCAATCTCGGCTCACTGCAACCTCCGCCTCCCAGGTTCAAGCAGTTCTCTTGCCTCAGCCTCCCGAGTAGCTGGGATTACAGGTGTGTGCCACCACGCTTGGCTAATTTTTGTATTTTTAGTTGGTTGCAGCGAGCCAAGACTGCGCCACTGCACTCCAGCCTGGGTAACAGAGCGAGACTCCATCTCAAAGTAAACAAGCAAACAAAAACAAAAACAAAAAACCCATAAAGGTACCAATTCTTCCCAATTTAACCTACAAATTAACTACAAACTAAATATAAATTCCAGCTCAATTTCTTTGAGGACCTTAACAAATTTATTCTAAAATGTATGTGGAGGAATAATTTTTCATGAATTGTAAGTCACTTTAGGGAAAAAAAAGTTAATATAGGAAGACTCGCCCTACCAGACTGTAAACCATATTTTGATAAAACATTAATTTAAAAAAATAGTGTGGTGTTGGTGTAGAAAGAGGCAACTAGATTAAATGGAAAGAATATAACACAATTGGATTATGTAGAACAAGATTTTGGGAAAACTGGTTCAGTATATGGAGAAAAAACTCCTCCTTTACAACATATACAAATCTGGAATTCAGCAGCATCTCAGAGCTAATGATAAAAGACAAAACTGTTAGGCTAATTAAAGAAAAAGTAGGCACTTGTCTTTGTGGCCTAGAGTTGAGAAAAACTTGAAGTTGATCCCATAGCAAAGGAGAAGAAAAGATACATTTGACTATATCAAAATTAAGAATCTCTGTTAAACCTAGGACATAGTAGATAGAATTAACAGGTGAGTAGCAGATGGGGGGAGATAATTGCTGCTTATAAAATAAAAAAGCAGTTTATTCCAGGAATATGCAAAAATACTTCTGCAAATTAAAAAAAAAAAAAAAAAAAAAAAAAAAAAAAAAAGACAGTCGAGCATGGTGGCTCATGCCTGTAATCCCAGCACTTTGAGAGGCTGGTGCGGGTTGATCACTTGAGGTCAGGAGTTCGGGATCAGCCTGGCCAACATGGTGAAACCTCATCTCTACTAAAAATACAAAAATTAGCCAGGTGTGTGGTGGGACATACTTATAATCCTAGCTACTCAGGAGGCTGAGGCTGGAGAATCGCTTGAACTCTGGAGGAGGAGGTTGCAGTGAGCCAAGATTGTGCCACTGCACTCCAACCCAGGTGACAGAGCAAGACTCTGTCTCAAAAAGAAAAAAGAAAAAAACCCACACACAAAAATCAATAGAAAAATGGGCCAGGGGAATGAAAAGGCAATTCATAAAAGAAGCCAAAGATTGAGCACATATTTCAGGAAAGCTTAATGTCTACTTAACTGTAGAAAAAATAATGAGGTACCACCTTATACCAATTAAAATAGCAACCATTAAAAAGGTGCATAGTATTAAGTGTTGGTGAAGATATGAGAAAGTGGGAACTGTTGCTCACTGCTGGTGGAAGTATGAATTAGTTCAGTAATTTGGAAGACAGTCTGGAAGTATGTAGTGAAATACAGGTGGCATATACTCTCTGATATTTTAAAAAGAGATACTTTTTGGAGGTTTCCCCAAGGGCATTTACAAGGATGTTCAGCACAGTGTTGTTTACAGTAGCAGAGTTGGGGGAAACCTACAAGCCCCTGAGCAGGCAAAGAGTAAGTAAAGTGTGGTGAGTACACACATGAAAAAAATCACTAATAAACTCGTTGTCCAGGCAGCAGCAGTCCAGATGCTCAGTAGCCTAGAGCTGGGAGAAGCAGAAAGAATTTGATTCAGTTACACACACACACACACACACACACTCCAAGTATGTATAAACATTAAGGATATGACTTCACTATTTTGAAATTATGCATGCAACAAAATTACACCTGTACCCCGTAAATTTATAGCAATAAGAAACGCAAACGTAAGCGTATTTTCTTTAAAAAACTAATGTAAGGGCATGTATCAAACACATCAGAATGGATGTCTATGGTACAGAGGGAGGAGGAAGGGTTAAACATTAAAAGTTAGCAATGCTTAGGAGACGCTGAAGGGTTAACAAAACTTAGCTTCCTAGACTCTTCCTTCTAGAAGTTCCCTTGTTCCCAAACCATTTGACTCATCTTGCTTTCATCATCAGAAACAGAGCCATGTCAACAGGCGCTGAAAGCTGACTTAGCAGCAGGCTTAACCGTAGGGCAGAACTTTTTGGAGGGCACACCCTCTTCATTACGAGGCTTTCAGGGACAGGTGCTCAATGGGAGGAAATCGGAAAAAACCACAAGGATTGCACAATCTCCGTCCAAGGCCACCATCGGAATGTGTTCTGGGGAAAGGATTTAGATGGCAGTGTTTCATCAGCCCTTACAGAGGAGATAGATTAGTTCATTTGGGAAATCGGAGGAGGTTTTCTGGAAGAGATAGCATGAGACGTGTGGCTTCGACAACAAAGGAAGGACACACGAGGCACAAGGCACAGCCAGGGCAAAGGCAAGGAGGCAGGAAAGTGGGGCTCTACTGGATACACCTGTGGCTGAAGCTGCCTTGGCGAGCCAGGGCAGAGCTGTCCCGCTTAGCAAGGAAGCCAGAAGGTTGCCCATCAATGTCCTGTGCCCAGATCCCACTGCAGGGTAACTGAGAGGGGAAGAGAGGTCCTAGAAGGAGGCAGCAGACCTCTACCCTCTATCCCTGGCCCAGGACAAGGAAGGGAGGCCTGTTTCTCAGGTGGACGGGGAACATGTAACAAGGGAATTTGAAGACAATATGATGAGTCTGGGAAGTACAAGAGACTGTGAGGACCACTGGAGACACTGGCTGAGCCTGGAGGATCCGAGAGGGCTTCCTGGAGGAGGTGATGCTTGAGGAAAGATTCAGAATTATTCCAGAGGAGATCAATACATTAAAGAATGTTCTCAATATGGTATCAGCACATGCAAGAATAGAGGATAAGGGAACAGGACTTGTTGGAGAAGCCGAGACTAATTCAGGGGCAATCATCTGGGGCTAGGGGGTCAGCTGGGGTCACATCATACAAGGACCTGAATAGCAGGGACAAGAGGTTTGGGTGAATGTGGGAAGAAGGTAAAAGTCACAGGATTCAGCTCCAAGGCCGTGACCACTCTGGTTTCCATTCTCTGCAGAGATGAGAGGATTGCTGTAACCAGGGAAGCCAGCCCACTGCACAGGGCATGTGGTACATTCGTTGTTGCTGTGAATTTTGGCTTTGCTTTTTTATTACGAAGCATGCAAAGAGGTATGTAGAAACAAATATAAATACTTATGCCTTCCGCTCAGCTTTTTCAAGTTTTGACATCTTCATGTATTTCAGATCACCTTAAAAGTAAAGCATCATCACACAACAAATCATAACAAATAGAGTAGAGATCCCTTGTACCCCACCCTGCTCCTATTCCCCTCCCTAAGTTAACCGCCCTCCCAAACTTGGTGTTTATCCTATTGAAAATAGTTATGCATGTACCAAGGACAATATTTTGGATTTTTTTTTGGGAGGGGGAAGGAGTCTCACCCTGTCACCCAGGCTGGAGTGCAGTGGTACGATCTCAGCTCATTGCAACCTCTGCCTCCCAGGTTCAAGCAATTCTTCTGTCTCAGCCTCTTGTATAGCTGGGACCACAGGCACACGCCACCACGCCCAGTTAATTTTTACATTTTTAGTAGAGATGGGGTTTCACCATATTGATCAGGCTGGTCTTGAACTCCTGACCTCAGGTGATCCACTCGCCTCAGCCTCCCAAAGTGTTGGGATTACAAGCGTGAGCCAGTGCGCCTGACCTATGTTGGTTTGTTTTGCACATCTGGAAACTTTACAGGAATGTTACCACATAGTCTATATCCTTCCGCAACTTGTTTTTGTCCTCTCTACATTACACTTACGAGATATATCTGTTCAACACTCATTATTCATTTAAAAATGAAGACAAGCACAAAAAATAAATGCTTAGTAAACAGAGAACAGAATAAAGCTTTCTTAATTTGAGAAGTGGCAATTTCCGGGATCCTACAGAAATATCTTACATAATACTAAAATATGAGAAACATTTTAGGTAAAATGAAGAGCAAATAAAGATATCCACGGTTTAGTGGGTTGATTTACATCTCCCTAAAAGACTTGCTGAATGCCTAACCTCTGGTACCTGTGAATGTGACCTTTAAAATTGGGAAATAGGGTCTTTTTTTTTTGAGATAGAGTCTCACTCTGTTGCCCAGGCTGGAGTGCAGTGGTGAGATCTCGGCTCGCTGTAACCTCTGCCTCCCAGGTTCAAGTGATTCTGCTGCCTCAGCCTCTTGAGTAGCTGGGATTAAAGGCGTGTGCCACCATGCCCTGTAGTTTTAGTAGAGACAGGGTTTCTCCATGTTGGTCAGGCTGGTCTCAAACTCCTGACCTCAAGTGATTCACCTGCCTCAGCCTCCCGAAGTGCTGGGATTACAGACGTGAGACACTGTGCCTGGCCGAGAAATAGGGTCTTTGTTGATATAACGACATTATGGTAAGGTCATGAGAGTGGTCCCTAATCCAAAATCACTGTGTCCTTATATGAAGAGGAGAAAGATACAGAGGGAAGATTGTGTAAAGGGGCAAGAGGGAAGAAAACCACATGATGAAAGAGGCAGAGAGTCAAGCCAAGGGTCTACAAGCCAAGGAATGCCAAAGATTGTTGGCAACGGTCACCGACCTCGATCCCTATTGTACTGAACAAAGGATGACGAATGTGGGAATAAAGATAAGGGGAAAAGAGTATATTTGGAAGAGGGGCGTCAGGGGTTTCCTTGCTTCTAGTGAACAAGGGCCCTGAGCTTTAGAGCCCTTTGCATTTTATTGGGTAGATAAAAATAAATAAAAGTCCTGGAGTTTTTTTCCACTGAGGGGATACTGCATTGTAAGGTCCTTTTGTAGCAGGACGAGCCGCAGACAAAACTCCTCAGACACCGGATTAAAGAAGGAAGAGGTTTTTTATTCGGCCGGGAGCATCAGCAGACTCGCGTCTTAAGAGCCGAGCTCTCCGAGAAAGAAATACTTGGCCTTTTTAAAGGCTTGCAACTTTTAGGGGTCCACGTGAAAGGGTCGTGACAAATCGAGCAAGCGTGGGAACCGTGACTGGGAGCTACATGCATCGGCTAACAGAACAGAAAGTTTTACAATGCTTTTTTCATACAGTGTCTGGAATTTACAGATAACACAAGTAGTTTAGGCCAGGGGTTGATGTTATTATTATTACTTTTTTTAACTCCTAGGGCCGGGTGGTGGTGCCAAGGTTGTCTGGCTATTTATCTTACTTTTGTTTCTCTCTCACTTTCCTCCTGTCTTGTGAACTAGGCAAGGTGGGGGGAGGAGGGCAGCAGGAGTAGTAGTGGTCTCCTTCCTTACTTTCTGTCCTGAGAACTGGCGGCTTTCCTTTTTAAAATGTCCAGTTTTCCCACAGTTATAACATTTTCCCGCTTTTAGGCTTAACCCTCAGCTCCTTTGAGATTTGCCAACTACTGAATCAGCCATTGCTTCCGCTAACATTGCAGAGCGATGAAGGTCAGTTCCTACATCCTGACAAACTCTGAGAAAATTTCCCAAGTTTTTAGTACACCTCCCGGGTGCCGGTGCAAGTTTACAGTCTGCGTGTGCATTCTCAAAAGCTAAAGTTAAGGTTTGCATTTCTGCGGCAGTGGCATGAGGAATTTGACGCTTCACTGCCTCTTGTAATCTTGCAAGAAATTGCGCATAGAGCTCCTGTGACCCTTGCACGATATGTAAAAAGGATTGTACTGTGACTCCCTCTTCAAGAATTGTGGCGTGCTTAGCGTCTCGGAGTTCCATTTGATGTTACAGGTCTGAAGAAGGGCCATTACCCAATAGCAAATCCTCTGCAATGTCTCCGTGTCCGGCAGCACGATTCTGTGTAGCCTAGTCTGAACACACTTCTTGCCCATTTAAATTCCATGTCAGATATGCACTAGCACACAAGTAAGTTCGAGCCAAGTGTTTTACATCAAAGGGTCGAAGGCGCATAGCACCAAATGCAGATTCTGGCAATCCTAAAGTAAATGGGCTCTGTACCCCATTATTAACTACACTGGTTTTTAATTCCTTCAACAATTTAAACTCTAGTGGGGTGTGTTCATGAATAAACTGCTGTGGATTATTTGAATCAGGACTTAGGGAAATAGGAAAAGCGCAAGGTCCTAAGGGCTCTCCAGCTACGGCGGCAGAGCGTAAAATTCTTTGTATTGGGGTTTCTATTCCTGCTACCGAAGCAGGTGCTACAGATGTTTCTGCAACTGGAGGTGGCGGTATAGGCCAATATTTATCCTCCCTCTCCTGTTTTTTTATTTTCAGTTGAAGCCATGGGTGGGACAACAGATTCTTTCAGATTTTTAGACTCAGCCTGCTGTCCAGCAAAATAACAAGGAGATAACGGCAGAAGTACGGTAGGAACTAGACTCCAAGTGGAGAATACAGAAGAATCAACTTTAAGACCTTTTTGATGAACCTGTTTTAATCCTTCTCCTGCTCTGTCCCGGTTTTCCACATCAAGGGTGCCTGCCTGTGGAAACCACGGGTGATGCGTAATAACATTTTGTGGCTTCTGGAGGAGGTTAGTGTCTGCAAATTAACCTGAGCTCCCAACTGTCTCAACAGAACTTTAAGCAACTGCACATAATGTTTTTCTTCAACAGACAAATTCTGCCCCATGTTACCCTGATTCAGAAAACTTCCCGTTCCCAGTACTTCTTTAGAGCACTGACCTTATATCGCTCCCAGTACCCCTTTAGGGCACTGACCCTATACCCGCTGCTGGCAGACTCGTCCCGGAGTCCCTGTTCATCTTGTCATTTTCAGTTCCTCTGCTCCAGCTGACTTTCTTCGTTCGTGTCCTCAGGTCCCTGTGTTCAGATGCCACTTTGCAAGGTCCTCAAGTCCCTGTTCTGGGCCGCCATTTTACCACGGATTCTATCCCTGTTGTACTGAACAAAGGATGACGAATGCAGGAATAAATATAAAGACAAAAAAGTATATTTGGAAGAAGGGGTCGGGGGCTCCTTGCTTCTAGTGAACAAGGGCCTTGAGCTTTAGAGCCCTTCGCATTTTATTGGGTAAAGGAGATGGGGGCGGGAGTGGTTGTCAGTCAGCAGCTTGATTTACAGCAGGTTTGCGAGACTGCATTCTTCGAGCAATAGGTTCTAGATGTCCCAGTAGATAACCTTAATGAGCATGGTGCCAGGGAGTGATTGCCCTCAGCAAACCTTCTGGCGGTAGGCGCAGTCGTGAGTTTGCCCACATCCTGCGTTCATGCTAAACAGTTTGCTGTTTGATCATATATCCTCCAGTGAAATGCTGAGTTGGTCACGATCCCTTTGGCCTTTTCAGCTCCCAACAGGCAATCACCAGAATCTAGGGAGAGGCAGGGAAGGATTCTCCCCTACATGGTTCAGATGGAACATGGCCCTGCTGACACCTTGATTTCAGACTTCTGGCCTCCAGGACGGTGATATAATAAATTAGCATTGTTTGGAGCCCTCCCAGTTCATGGCAATTGGTTACAACAGCCCCCAGCTGCCTGATACTGGTGGGATAAGGGGCAATTTCCACAATCCTACAGAAACTCCGTAATAATTAAATATGAAAACCATATTTGGTAAAGTCAAGAACAAAATAAAGATGGCCCTCTTGCTATTTTGCCAATGTAATAAGAAAATAAAAAGAAGCCCAGTGCAGTGGCTCATGTCCGTGCATCCCAGCACTTTGGAAGGTCAAGGTGGGAGGACTGCTTGAGCCCAGGAGTTCAAGACCAGCTTCCACAACATTGGGAGACCCCATTTCTGCAAAAACAATACAAAAATTAGCCGGTTGTGGTGGTGCACATCTGTAGTTCCAGCTACTTAGGAGGCTGAAGTGGGAGGATTTGAGACTGGGGGTTTGGGGCTGCAGTGAGCCATGACTGTGCCACTGCACTCCAGCCTGGGAAACAGAGTGAGACCTTGTCTCAAAAAAAAAAAAAAAGAGAGAGAGAGAAATAAATAAATAAATAAGACCTATAAATATTGAAAGCAAGAGTCAAAGTTGACTGTAGTTTGAAGCCATAATCACGTATCTAGGAAGTTCTAGAGGCTTAACCTCTGGAGTGATTAGAACTCACAGCAAGACTTCTCTATAAAAGGAGCCGCTACCTTCTTCGGTTGAAGTAATGAGTATTTGCAAACACAGGAGAAAACAAACCCTCTTCACAGGGCAAGAAAAACTTTTAAACATTAAAGAACAGTCATAAGAAGAATATGGGTAAAGCTCTTATGCTTAACTAAGATCTGAACGAAGAAAGACACAGGATGAGTTTCCCCCAAAACACTCAGTATTTCAGAAAGGTTATTGCTTCCAAAATGAATGTATAAATCGAATGCCGTAGTGAATTCCTCTAATTTGTGTTGCATCAGCCCCTTTCTGAATATGTTTGACTCTCTTTCCAGAAACAGGGTTCAGTCAGCCTTGACACAGTTTCCAGTTCCTCACCTACTCCTAGTTCCTCAATGTGGTCAATCCAGATCTGCTTTATCCAACTTCCCCCCGATGACCACCTGCCTATGGGGCAGCTGGACACAGCCTATTGATTGGCTCTGCAGATCCCCACACCACCCATCCACATCTTACACGGACTGCAGATACGGTGCAGTGACCGCCTCTGAGTCACAGCATGACCTCCTGAGACTCACACCTGCTTCCATGAAAGTCACCAATTAAAACTCCCTGAGGGAAACCTGTGTGGATAACACCCTGGACCCAATCATGGCATTGTCACACTGGGTGCTCCCCCTCTGTCTCCCTGCAAAAGCTCTCCCTGACTTGTGTGTGTGTATGAGTGTGTGTGTGCATGAGTGTGTATGTGTATATGAGTGTGTGTGTATGAGTGTGTGTGTGTGTATGAGTGTGTGTATATGTGTATGAGTGTATATGTGTGTGTATGAGTGTGTGTGAGTGTGTGTGTATGAGTGTGTGAGTGTGTGTGTGTATGAGTGTGTGTGTGAGAGTGTGTGTATGAGCGTGTGTGTGTATGAGTGTATGTGTGTGTGTGGGGCCTCTGGAAGCTCCAGGCCCTCCCTCCCCAGGACCCCCAAGTAATGCAACCTTTATTTCCACTTCTTGTCTCTCCTAATCATTGAACGGGTTTCCTCCGTTCTAAAAATCCTAGAGTAGGCCAGGCACAGTGGCTCATGCCGGTAATCCCAGCACTTTGGGAGGCCGAGGCAGGCAGGGATCACCTAAGGTCGGGAGTTTGAGACCAGCCTGACCAACATGGAGAAACCCCATCTCTACTAAAAATACAAGGGAGGCAGAGGTTGTGGTGAGCCTAGATCATGCCATTGTACTCCAGCCTGGGCAACAAGAGTGAAACTCTGTCTGCCCCCCACAAAAAAAAAAATCCTACAGTAAAACAAATGATCATCCCAATAAAATTCCTAAATAGACTTTCTTATAGAGCTTTTTAAAAATTGTGGTAAACGGCCAGACGCGGTGGCTCATGCCTGTAATCCCAGCACTTTGGGAGGCCAAGATTGGCGGATCACGAGGTCAGGAGATCGAGACCATCCTGGCTAACACAGTGAAACCCCGTCTCTACTAAAAATAAAAAAAAACTAGCAGGGCATAGTGGCAGGCGCCTGTAGTCCCAGCTACTCGGGAGGCTGAGGCAGGAGAATGGTGTGAACCCAGGAGGCTGAGCTTGCAGTGAGCCGAGATCACGCCACCGCACTCCAGCCTGGGTGACTGAGCAAGACCCCGTCTCAAAAAAAAAAAAGGAAAAAAAAATTGTGGTAAATAATATGTAACATAACATTGACCATTTGTAAGTGTACAGTTCAGTGGGATTAAGCTCATTCATATTGTTGTACAACCATCACCACCATCCATCTCTGGGATTTTTCAACTTTCCGAACTATAACAGTGTCCCTGTGAAACACAAAGTCCCTATTCCTTTTTCTCCCCAGCCCCTGGTAACCACCATTCTGCTTGCTTTCTTTCCTCCCTCCCTCCCTTCCTCCCTCCCTCCCTCCCTCCTTCCCTCCTTCCCTCCTTCCCTCCTTCCTTCCTTCCTTCCTTTCTTTCTGAGATGGAGTCTTGTCCTGTTGCCCAGGCTGGAGTGCAATGGCATGATCTTGGCTCACTGCAACCTCCACCTCCTGGGTTCAAACTATTCTCCTGCCTCAGTCTCCTGAGTTGCTGGGATTACAGGTGCCTGCCACCATGACCTGCTAAGTTTTGTAGTTTTAGTAGAGATGGGATTTTACCATGTTGGCCAAGCTGGTCTCGAACTCCTGACCTCGTGATCCACCCACTTCGGCTTCCCAAAGTGCTGGGATTATAGGCGTGAGCCACTGCGCCTGGCCTCTACTTCCTTTCATTATAAATTTATCTGGGTAGCTCAGATAAATATAAGTGGAATCCTGAAGAGTGGAATTCTAAAGAGGTTTTTAAAGTCTTTTTTCAAACTTTTTACTTTGCAATCATTTTAGATTACAGATAAGTTGCAAAGATAGTACAGAGCCTTCTCTATATCTTTTGCCCAGCTTTCTTTAATGTGAACATCTTTTTTTTTTTTTTTTTTTTTTTGAAGTGAAGTCTCGTTCTGTCACCCAGGCTGGAGGGCAGTGATGCGATCTCGGCTTACTGCAACATCCGCCTCCTGGGTTCAAGTGATTCTCCTGCCTCAGCCTCCTGAGTAGCTGGGATTACAGGCGGGTGCCACCATGCCCGGCTAATGTTTGTATTTTTAGTAGAGACAGGGTTTCACCATATTGACCAGGCTGGTCTCGAACTCCTGATGTCAGGTAATCCACCTACCTTGGCCTCCCAAAGTGCTGGGATTATGGGCATGAGCCACTGCAACCGGCCGACGTTAACATCTTGCATTACCATTGTACGTATGTCAAAATGAAGAAATTAATATTGGAGCAATACTCTGAACTGAAAACTACAGACCTCATTCGGATTTCACTAGTTTTTCCACGGATGTCCTTTTTCTGTGGCAAGATCTCATCCAGGATCCCACCCTGCATTCAGGCAGTGACGAGTTTGCCCTGGCTGCAGTAACTGAGCACCGCTGGCTGGGCAGAGGGGGCTTAAATAACAGAAATCCATTCTTTCCCAGCTCTAGAGGCTGGAAGTCCAGGATCAATGTGTCGGCAGGGTTGCTTCCTTCTGGGCTGTGGGGGAGGGATCTACTGCAGGCATCTCTTCTTGGTTTATGTCTGGCCCCTCCTCCCTGTGTCTTCAGCTGTCTTCCCTCGATGCGTGTCTGTGTCCATATTTCCCCGTTTTAGAAGGACACTTGTCATAGGCCAGGCACAGTGCCTCATGCCTGTAATCCCAGTACTTTGGGAGGCCGAGGCGGCAGGATCAATTGAGGTCAGGAGATTGAGATCAACATGTACTAAAAAAGTGCAAAAATTAGCTGGGCATGGAGTACACGCCTGTAATCCCAGCTACGCAGGAGGCTGAGGCAGGAAGATCGCTTGAACTCTGGAGGTGGAGGTTGCAGCGAGCTGAGATCATGCCACTGCACTCTAGTCTGGGCGCCAGAGCAAGACCCTGTCTCAAAAAAAAAAAAAAAAAAAAAAAAAAAGGACACCAGTCATATTGGGTTGGAACCCACTCATTTTAACTTAGTCATCTCTACAAAGACCCTATTTCCGAATACAAGTACATTTTGAGGTACTGGGGGTTGGGACTTCAACGTATGAATTTGCTAGGAGACACAATCCAGTCATCACTTCTCCTTCATCTCCTGCAAAGGCTGACAGGTTTCTTGTCTTTCGTGATATTGACAGATTTGAAGAGTATTCATCAGGTATGTGTTGACTGGTCCTTGATTTGGATTTTTCTAGTGTTGTCCAGTAGTTAGAGGGAGGTTGTTAGTTTGGAGTTAAGAGTATCACAGGCTGGGTGCAGTGGCTCATGCCTGTAATCCCAACACTTCGGGAGGTCAAGGCAGGCAGATCTCCTGAGGTCAGGAGTTTGAGACCAGCCCAGCCAACATGGTGAAAACCCGTCTCTACTAAAAATACAAAATTACCCAAGCGTGGTGGCGCACGCCTGTAATCCCAGCTGCTTGGGAGGCTGAGGCTGGAGAATCACTTGAACCTGGGTGGTGGAGGTTGCAGTGAGAGCTAAGATCGAGCCACTGTACTCCAGCCTGGGTGACAGAGCAAGACTCCATCTAAAAGAAAAAAGAATATCACAAAGGCTAGGTGCCCTTCTAGACACATCCTATGGGGTGTGTGTATGATATCCATGTGAACATGCGTTTTATTGACAATGCTAGCCCTGGTTAAGGTGGTATCTGCCAGGTTTCTTTACTACAGAATCACTCTTTTTGTCTTTCCATACTCTCTTCTTTGCCTTAACAGGGTTGACATTGCTCCTGAGGGGAAGAAAACTATTTCTTTGAGGGCCACAAAGAGTCTCAGCTATCACCATGTCTTGGCGCTCTCCAAAGCTCAGCCCTTCCCAACAATATCTTTTTTTTTTTTTTTTTTTTTTTTTTTGAGACGGAGTCTCACACTGTCGCCCGGGCTGGAGTGTTGCATGATCGCTTCTCGCTGCAACCTCTGCCTCTCGGGTTCAAGTGATTCTCCTGCCTCAACCTCCTGAGTAGCTAGAATTACAGGCGCCCACCACCACGCCTGTAATTTGTATTTTTAGTAGAGACGAGGTTTCACTATGTTGGCCAGGCTGGTCTCAAACTTCTGGCCTCAAGTGATCCGCCCACCTCAGCCTCCCAAAGTGCTGGGATTACAGGCGTGAGTCACCGCCCCCGCCCCCGCCCCCTGCCCAACAAAATCTTATGCATTGGTCTCTAATTTGGGGGGGCAATTGGGGGAAATGTCTATCAAGGTGAATGATACTGCTGTAATCCTTTGCAGTGAGTCACTAAGTCCAGCACCACTCAAAGGAGTATAAAAATATGTGAACATGGCCGGGTGCGGTGGCTCACGCCTGTAATCCCAGCACTTTGGGAGGCCGAGGCGGGTGGATCACGAGGTCAGGAGTTCAAGATCAGCCTGGCCAAGATGGTGAAACCCCGTCTCTACTAAAACTACAAAAAAATTAGCCGGGCGTGGTGGCGGGCACCTGTAATCCCAGCTACTCCAGAGGCTGAGGCAGAGAATTGCTTAAACCTGGAGGGGTGGAGGTTGCAGCGAGCCGAGATTGTGCCACTGCACTCCAGCCTGGGTGACAGAGTGAGACTCCGTCTCAAAAAAAAAAAAAAAAAAAAGAAAAGTGTGAATATATGTTAAAACCACCATGCTAATTAGCAAGTATTTGAGGGGGAGGTGATACTTTAAGGTTAGGCTGATATCCTGTTTCTCTTTCCAGTCTCTTCCATTTATGAGAGCATTCGGCTTTGGATCTTGCACGCAGCAATTAATGGCGATTTCCTAGTTCCTTCATTCCTTCTACGTTTGTTAGTTGGAATTATTATCCAAGGAAGACCCATATATTTTACAAATTGACTTCATTTGTTAGAGAAGTTTTAGGTTCGTGCAGATTGGGTGGAGGGTGCGGAGAGTTGCTAAATATTCCATGTCCTCTCCCTACCCGTCTCCCCATTTAGAGTAGGGAGTAGGTGGTTAGGCAGACATGAGCAGGACCGGAGAACCCCCCTGCTACAAGGTGATGATCAGGTGGTTGTTAAACCATTTTGCTAAAATAATAATTGGTTGCAGCTGGTCCTAGGGAAAGGCAGGCTCCCAATAGACAGAAAACATCTGGAGCGGGTGATTGGCAGCTTCCCCATAAGATCTCAGGAGTTGGGCAAGTCAGCTCAAGCATGCGCACCAAGAGGCAATCGGTAGAGGTTTTGTTTGTTTTTAGACAGAGTCTTGCCCTGTTTCCCAGGCTGGAGTGCAGTGGTGCAGTCTCAGCTCACTGCAACCTCTGCCTCCTGGGTTCAAGCGATTCTCGCGCCTCAGCATCCCATGTAGCCGGGACTACAGGCGCGTGTCACCTTGCCCTGCTAATTTTTGTATTTTTGGTAGAGACGGGGTTTCGCCATGCTGGCCAGGCTGGTCTCGAACTCCTGACCTCAGTGATCCACCCACCTTGGCCTCCCGAAGTGCTGGGATTACAGGCGTGAGCCGCCGCACCTGGTGGGTGGGGTTTACTTGGTATATGACCTTCCTCTAGGACCACTTGATTGGTAGGGGAAAAACGCCTCAAATAAGTACGTGCACAACTTCAGTAAATAGACGGCTCACGTGGACCCCCGCAAGGGCTGGCAGGCCACTGCACATGCAGACACCCAACCCCAGTGAAAGAATCAGAGGAAGCCAGACGTAGTGGCTCACGCCTGTAATCCCAGCACTTTGGGAGGCCGAGGCGGGTGGATCACCTGAGGTCAGGAGTTTGAGACCAGCCTGGCCAACACGATGAAACCCCGTCTCTACTAAAAATACAAAAAAATTAGCCAGGCGTGGTGGCAGATGCCTGGAATCCCAGCTACTTGGGAGGCTGAGGCAGGAGAATCACTTGAACCCGGGAGGCAGAGGCTGCAGTGAGCCGAGACTGTGCCATTGCACTCCAGCCTGGGTGACAAGAACAAAATTCCACCTCAACAACAAAGAATCAGGGGAGAAGAGACGTGAAACTCCAGAGCATGCCAACATATTAAACCCCAAGTCAGTGGTTGCACTGAGCACCTCAATCTCTCAAGTTGCCTGGGTGGCCCTCTTCTAAGTGTACTTTACTTCCTGTTGTTCTGTTCTAAAACTTTTTGATACACTTTCACTCCTTCACTAAAACTTGCCTCAGTCTCGCTTTCTGCCTTATTCCTCTTAGATGAATTCTTTCCTCTGATGAGGCAAGAGCCGAGATGCTGCAGATCCATAACCTCCAAGTTTCACCTCCCCCTCAAATACTTACTAATTAGCATGGCGGTTTTAACATATGTTCACACATTTTTACACTCCTTTGAGTGGAGCTGGACTGAGTGACTCACTGCAAAGGATTATAGCAGCCTGACAGTTTGTTTCTTTCAGCACTCTGAATATATCATTCCATTCTCTCCCGGCCTTTAAGTTTTCCGAAAGTACTGATAGTTTCTCTCCTGAGAGCTGGCTGTTAAAA
Source organism: Chlorocebus sabaeus (assembly GCF_047675955.1). Classification (NCBI taxonomy): domain Eukaryota; kingdom Metazoa; phylum Chordata; class Mammalia; order Primates; family Cercopithecidae; genus Chlorocebus; species Chlorocebus sabaeus. The sequence goes on from NC_132909.1 coordinate 54,868,778, forward strand.
CACTTGCAGCACGCCACGGTGGTTTGCTTACATTTGACGTTTTCCCCAAAACATTCGCCTTGATGGACATTTCTGCCAATTGTCCCCCAAAATTAGATACTGACGCATAAGATTTTCTTGGGTAGGGCTGAGCTTTGGAGAGCACCAACATGAGGTAATAGCTGAGCAACTTGCTTGTATCACTGTTAACATCCTTTATGCAGCATCCGCCACCAGAGTGGGTGGTGCACTGTTACAATGGATGAGCCTGTACTGACAAACCATTGCGACCCAGAGTCTGCAGTTTACATCAGAGTTTACTCTTGGCGTTGTACATTCTATGCTTTGAACAAATGTGTAACGATGTTGCAGTATCATACAGGGTCGTTTCCCTGCCTGCCCTAAAAATCCTCTGTGCTCCACCTACTCACAAAGAGATTTTCAAAATTCTATTGAAGGATTGCCAAACAGATTTTAAAACAAATTTGATAAGTGGATTATCAGGAATATGATATAGAGGTTGCAACTAGGGAGAGTAACTTCTTCAGATCAGAGAATGGGGAGGAAGCCAGCTTTCTTTCTTTTCTCTCTTTTTTTTTTTTTTTTTTTTTTGAGACCAAGTTTCCCTCTTGTCGCCCAGGCTAGAGTGCAATGGCGTGATCTCAGCTCACTGCAACCTCCTCCTCCCGGGCTCAAGTGATTCTCCTGCCTCAGCCGCCTGAGTAGCTGGGATTACAGGCACGTGATACCATGCCCAGCAAATTTCTGTATTTTTAGTAGAGACGGGATTTCACCACGTTGGCCAGGCTGGGCTCCAACTCCTGACCTCAGGTGATTTACCCGCCTCAGTCTCCCTAAGTGCTGGGATTACAGGCGTGAGCCACTGTGCCCGGCTGGGAACCAGCTTTCATTATCACTGTAGAGACTGATGGGTTTTGGTTCCAGGTGCACACATGACTTATTCAAAAAGTAAAGTAAAACCTTTAAAGCAAGAGTCATGTAAAAATCATCTAAAAAAAGAAATTGCACAAGAATAGCTGAGAACATTTTGATGGAGAAGAACCATGACTGACAGGTATCAAAACATACTATAAGTTTGGCTTGAGTTTCGCCAGGGACAAATCCTGTGACGAGAATTTTGATACAAGTTGTTTATCTGGGAGGGACTTCCAAGAAGTACCAGAAGACAAGGAGGAAAGTGAAGAGGGGCAGGTAGGAAAAGGAAGGAAGCCAATTTACAGGCATGGACAAGCTTATGACCCATGTAGGCAACTGGGACTCAGTTTCTCTGGGAGCCTCTGGGAGATGATGTAGAATGGGGGTCCCTGTCCCCTGGGCCACAAACCAGTACTGCTCCATGGCATCTTAGGAACCAGTCTGCACAGCACGAGGTGAATGGAGGGCGAGCAAGTGAAGCTTCATCTGTATTTACAGCTGCTCCCCATTGCTTGCATTACTGCCTGAGCACTGCCTCCTGTTGGATCAGCGGTGGCATTAGATTCTCATAGGAGTGGGAACCCTATTGTGCACTGTGCATATGAGGGATCTAGGTTGCACACTGCTTATGAAAATCTAATGCCTGATGATCTGTCACTGTCTCTCATCACCCCCAGATGGGACCGTCTATTTGCAAGAAAACAAGCTCCGGGCTCCCACCGATTCTACATGATGGTGATCTGTATAATTATTTCCTTATATATTACAATGCAATAATAATAGAAATAAAGTGTACAATAGGCTGGGCGTGGTGGCTCATGCCTGTAATCCCAGCACTTTGGGAGGCCGAGGTGGGCAGATCATGAGGTCAGGAGATCGAGACCATCCTGGCTAACAAGGTGAAACCCCGTCTCTACTAAAAAATACAAAAAATTAGCTGGGCATGGCAGTGGGTGCCTGTAGTCCCAGCTACTTGGGAGGCTGAGGCGGGAGAATGGCATGAACTCAGGAGGCGGAGCTTGCAGTGAGCTGAGATCGCACCACTGCACCCCAGCCTGGACAGAGCGAGACTCCGTCGCAAAAAAAAAAAAAAAAAAAAAAAAAAGATATTTCCTTTTACTCTTAGTTGACTAAGACTTTTAAAAATGTAAATCACGAGTCACTGTTGAGTTTTATTGAACACTTTAATTTGATCTATTGCGATACTTATGTAGGTTTTTTACTTTAAATTGTTTATTTGGTTTATTATTATTATTATTATTATTATTATTATTGTTATTATTTGAGATAGAGTCTCCCTCTGTAGCCCAAATTGGAGTGCAATGGCACAACCTTGGCTCACCACAACCTCTGCCTCCTAGGTTCAAGCGATTCTACTGCCTCAGCCTCCCCAGTGGCTGGGATTACAGGTTTTAGCCACCATGCCCGGCTAATTCTGTATTTTTAGTAGAGATGGGGTTTCTCCATGTTGGTCAGGCTGGTCTCGAACTCCTGACCTCAGGTGCCCGCCTTGGCCTCCCAAAGTGCTGGGATTACAGGTGTGAGCCACCGTTTTCTTGTTTGTTTGTTTGTTTTTGAGATAGAATCTCACTCTGTCGCCCAGGCTGGAGTGCAGTGTTGCAGTCTCAGCTCACTGCAACCTCAGCCTCCCAGGTTCAAGCAATTCTTCCGCCTCAGCCCCCCGAGTACCTGGGACTACAGACACGTGCCACACCTGGCTAATTTTTTTGTATTTTTAATAGAGATGGAGTTTCACCATGTAGCCAGGAGGGTCTCGAACTCCTGACCTTGTGATCCGCCCACCTCAGCCTCCCAAAGTGCTAGGATTACAGGCATGAGCCACCGCACCTGGCCTTAGACAGAGATTTTTTATGTAATGGTACTGCTCCCTGTGAAGCAGGGCTAACTCATAGGCAGTGCACCCAGAGTCAACAACATACAAGCTCTTGGCAACTGTAGTTATACTCATGTCAACTCACTTTCAGTTATATGTCAGTTAAGGGGTGGGTCAATGCAAATTGAGGGGCAGTTTCTTTAGAAGTTTCTAGGAAAAGGGCGGCAACATCCAGGTTGTTTCCGTGGAAAGAGGTGGTAACTTCTGGGTCGCTGCCATGGCATTGGTAAATAGTCAGGGCACTGGTGGGAGCATCTTATACCCACGAGCAATGAGGCAGCCAGGGATTGCTTTTGTTGCCATCTGCTGGTTCCTGCTGGTTTCTTCACATCATCTCGTCTGGACCAGATTCTGTGTAGGTCTGCAGGGTTGTGGCCAGAAAACAAGTTCTACCAGTTTCCTACCTCATTACCATGTGAAATGTTACCATTAGGAGAAACTGGGTTCACACTGGGGATCCCGAGGTTAGGAATTTACGTATGGGAAATCTCTTTCCTACATTTGCAACTTCGCTATAAACCCAAAATTATTATAAAATTAAAACATTTTAAGAACACAAAGTAAAGATCAGGTCAAAACCATGATTTGATTATGATACATATAGGTATTTTCCATCTTTACATTGAGGTTTAACACATATGTGGTAGATGCACATCTCTATGATCAAAATATAGAACATTTCCAGCATACAGAAACTCCATTGTCAATCTCCACTGGTTCCTTCCTGATAATTCCCATTCTGAGTCTCCTTCAAAGGTTAGTTCTGCCTGTTCTCGAAATTCACATAAAATCAAATCTTACAGTGTGTACTCACTCTGTCTTGGTCCTTTTCCTGTTTTGTGAGATTTATCTATGTTATTAAATGTATCAGTACTTAGCTTTTTCATTGCTGTATAGTATTCCAATCTCTAAATATGCCATTATATTTTTTATCATTCACCTGCTGGTGGGCACAGGGTTTATTCCAATTTCAGATCATTCTAAATAAAGCTGCTATGGATCTTTTCTTTCCTCTTTGATACTGTTTCACTCTTTGGTTAACAGTATGCACTGTGGAGTGAGACTGTCTGGGTTCAAGCCTCAACCCCACCATTTACCAGTTATATGACCTTGGGCCCGTCAGCTAACCTTGCAGTGCCTCCTCAGTTTCCCCATCTGTATAATGGAGGTCATATAATCTACTGAAGGGTAGGAACATTAAATGAATGAGTTTATAAAGCTGTTGGAAAAGTACCTGACTATCCTAGGCATTCAATAAACAAGCAATTATAATTCTGTCCCAACTCCCAAAGTCAGCAAGAATCCCCGAAAATGAGGACAGCAGCAGCTCAAGGCAGGAAAGCCAGGAGGTCACAAGGGACAGTGCTTCCAGGAATTGGGGGTGCTACCTGCTCACCCTTGCCCTAGGTGGAGGGGGTGTAACACAGTAGCTTCCTCTTACAATTTATCAGATTTCATTAAAAGCATCTCACTGCTCAGCCATCCATGAGTGGACCAGTCCTTCTCCCTGTCAACCCCAAACCATCACCCACCCCCTCCCTGAAATTCTTGAAAGATCCGGCCCATCTCATGCTCTGATCCCTTCCACTAGCCTTTTGGGTGACAGATACCTACCCAACTTCCTGTTTCTCTTCCTGTGGGAGTCTAGATTTAGGAAGTAAAGATCACAGGATGGGAAACAAAAGCTCCAGCCCCCAGGAGTTCTGGACACTGCAGGAGAGTGGGGTGACATGAGTGACTCCAAGGAACCAAGACTGCAGCAGCTGGGCCTCCTGGGTGAGGCTGGGTTGGGACGCTGGGATTCTGGGAAGGGAGAAGGGATGGCCAGCCCTGGCCTCAGCCTGCCCAGGCTCTGAGTTCACGTCTATCCATTCAGAGGAGGAACAGCTGGGAGGCGTTGGATTCCGACAGACTCGAGGCTACAAGAGCTTAGCAGGTAGAGAGGAGTTAGCAGCTTGGGAGGAGAGAAGAGAGACTCCTGAACTCCTGGGTCCTGAGGAGCTGGACGCTGGGGCCTGGACTCTTGGGTCCTGGGGATGTGGGGCTGGGGGCCTGGACTCCTGGGAACTGGGGAGGTTGAGTTTGGGGCCTGAATTCCTGATTCCTGGGAAGGTGGAGGCTGGGGCCAAGACTTCTGGGTTCTGGGGAGATAGAAGTTGAAGCCTGGGTTCCTGGGTCCTGGGGAGGTAGGGTCAGGGGCCTAGACTCCTGGGTTCTGGAGAGGTGGGGGCCTGGGCCTGGACTCCTGGATCATGGGGAGGTGGGGACTGGGGCCTGGGTTCCTGGGACCTGGGGATGTACGGGCTGGGACCCAGATTCTTGGGTCTTGGGGAGGTGGGAGTAGGTACCTGGGTTACTGGGACCTGGGGAGGGAAAGGCTGGGTCCTGGGTTCCTGGGTCCTGGGGAGGTAGGGGCTGGGAGCCTGGGTTCCAGGGACCTGGGGATGTAGAGGCTGGGGCCTGGATTCCTGGGTCCTGGGGAGGTAGAACCAGGTACCTGGTTCCTGGGACCTAGGGAGGGGTAAGCTGGGGACGGGGTTTCTGGGTCCTGGTGAGCTAGGGCCTGGATTCCCAGGTGTTGGAGTGGAGGGGGCTGGGACTGGGATTTCTGGGTACTGGGGAGGTGCGAGCTAGGGCCTGGATTCCCAGGTGTTGGAGTGGACGGGGCTGGAGCTGGGGTTCCTGAGTCTTGGGGTGCTGAGGGATTTAGGCCAGGCTCCCCCTGGGCCAGGCTCAGGTGGGGACACTGGCAGGCTGACGCATGTATCCTCTCTCAGGGTGTCTTGGCCATGGCCCCCTGGTGCTGCAACTCCTCTCCTTCACGCTCTTGGCTGGGCTCCTTGTCCAAGGTCAGACGCAGGTTCTGAGGGTCTGGGGTCCCCAGGCCTGGCTTTTGGCTGTGGACACAGCCTGGGGCAGCCAGGTCTGGGAGGGAGGTGGGGTTGAGAGTCAAGATGTTGTCCCTGGGGGTTTGTAGGGGCCTCTCCCACAGCTCCTCCCCACTCTAGGGCAGGAGAGGAGAGGGAGGAGGAGGAGGAGGAGGGGAAGAACCTGGCTGTCCTTGGCCTTCTGTGCTGCCTTCTCCGGGTGTCAGTTTTCCTCATCTTCAAAGGCGATTAACGGAGACCTTGGCTCTCACAAATGATGTCCCCGGGGGCTCAGTTCAGGGCTTGGCACACAGTAGGTGTTTAATAATTGCAGTTCCTTTTCTTTCTTGACCCAGTGTCCAAAGTCCCTAGCTCCCTAAGTCAGGGACAATCCAAACAAGATGCGATCTACCAGAATCTGACCCAGCTTAAAGTTGCAGTCAGTGAGCTCTCAGAGAAATCCAAGCAGCAGGAGATCTACCAGGAGCTGACCCGGCTGAAGGCTGCAGTGGGTGAGCTTCCAGAAAAATCTAAGCAGCAGGAGATCTACCAGGAGCTGACCCGGCTGAAGGCTGCAGTGGGTGAGCTTCCAGAGAAATCCAAGCTGCAGGAGATCTACCAGGAGCTGACCCGGCTGAAGGCTGCAGTGGGTGAGCTTCCAGAGAAATCTAAGCAGCAGGAGATCTACCAGGAGCTATCCCAGCTGAAGGCTGCAGTGGGTGATCTCCCAGAGAAATCCAAGCAGCAGGAGATCTACCAGAAGCTGACCCAGCTGAAGGCTGCAGTCGATGGGTTGCCAGACAGGTCCAAGCAACAGGAGATCTACCAGGAGCTGATCCAGCTGAAGGCTGCAGTGGGTGAGATCCTGGAACCAGGGCTCCTTGGGCCTGAGATGGTCGTTGTGTGGTGTGAGTTTGCTTGTCACTGACCCTGCCTGAGTCACAGTTTCTTCATCTGTGAAATGAGAACACAGGGTAGCTGTGATGATGGCACTCGGTGTTCACAGTGGGCCGGGTACACAGTAGGCACTGAATTAAGCCGGTCTCCTGCCTCTGTTCTAAGTTCTAAAGCCCCGACTTCTCCTAGTCTGGAGGAGATGGGGCCAGGACTCCTGGGTTCTCATGGGAATTGGGGAGGGTCTCGGGAAGTGGGGAGGGGAATGGTCCACCCAGCGTGGACAGTGAAGGAAGGGCTCCGACTCTCAAGACCTTGAAGGCTGGGCAGATACAGGAATATGGACAACCTAATCTGAGCCCAGCCCTGACCGGCCTCTCCCAACAGAACGCCTGTGCCGCCCCTGTCCCTGGGAATGGACATTCTTCCAAGGAAACTGTTATTTCATGTCTAACTCCCAGCGGAACTGGCATGACTCCATCACCGCCTGCCAGGAGGTGGGGGCCCAGCTCGTTGTAATCAAAAGTGCTGAGGAGCAGGTACGCCTGGTGGGGGTCCCCGTCCTGGCCTGGGGCATGGCTTCTGGCCAACAGGGGAGGAGATGCTGAAAGACGATTTTGCAGAAGAGGGGTTTTCTTCCACTTGGAAAGATGGGAAGAGAAGGATATGAATGAGGGAGTCCCAAGTACCCTTAGAGCAGATACAAACCGAGTCTGAACATGTGTGAAAGCTCTGGGGAAAATGTAAACTATAAGTCACCCCCAGTGGCATGCCACAAGTGGTTAACAACCAGCTCTCTGGGGGAGGAAGTCCTGATGCGTTGTGTTTGCCAATTTCCCTGGTGTAAATATTCCCATGGCAGCTGATTTCAAGCTGTCGATGTGATGTCACTCAGTGCAGAGCTGAAAGGAGATGTGCATGACCAGCAATTAGGAAATGGATGTGGCTCCAATACATTAAGCCCAGTTATGAGTAAATGTGTGCAGACATGCACAGAATGTATAAAATGGATAAACATGCAGTGTTAGCAAGAGTGTGTGAAGAGAGGCCAGCTGTGCATGGATGTGTGCACATCAGGGCACATGTGTTGTGGGATACACATGTAAGAGGGACTCAGACACGAGGGGGCTCAGGACCCCGTGTACTGGAAGGCTGAAGGTTAGCCTACAAGCAGAACTTCTTGTCAAGAGATGGGGAGACAGAGTCTGGAAAATGGGAAGCAGAGCTCCCTCCTGACTCCTCCTCTACCCTCCAGAACTTCCTACAGCTGCAGTCTTCCAGAAGTAACCGCTTCACCTGGATGGGACTTTCAGATCTAAATCACGAAGGCACATGGCAATGGGTGGATGGCTCACCTCTGCTGCCCAGGTAGATCTCAGAAGGGGCATTCCATCCGCTGGGGCTGGGGCTCTGCAACTCTGACTTGAACTTCCCCTGGGGATCCTCCCCAACTCCCTGACACTCTAGACCCAAGAATCTGGGAGTTTTACTGAGTTGAGGAAGGTGGTCTTCTTACCCACCTCCAGACAGCATAGCAGGTGCCTAAAATTCCACCAGCAGAGCTGCAGGAGGAGCTTACCCCATGGGTGGGTGTGTTAAAATATAGTGTATTAATAGGAAATCTAAGGTCTAGTAAGGCCACCAGCTCAGGAGACACCTACCATTGTGAGTAGCTTCTCATATACACAGATCCCTAGAGAGAGGACACATCACAGCTGGGGGCCACCTGGGGAAGCACCAGGGTCTGTTATGAGGCAGAGTGGTGGGGAGGGGTGACTGTGGGCCAGAGCCTTTATTATGGTTTGTATGGAGAGGAAAGGTCAAGGCCAGGTGAACAGGCTTAGGATTGGGAAGTATGAAGCATTTGTGGGTTCTGGGGCACAGGGGCTGCCCCTAGCTGTCTAACATCTGGCCTTGGGTTGATTAGCACAGGATAGTGGCTTGGAGTACAAGAGCCCATTAAGGCAGGTGGCTGGGGGTATGGACTCCAGATTGGTTGGTTTGTATTTGAAAATCACACCCTCAATAGGTGGAGTCCACCCAAGGACAGGTTGTGAGAAGAGAGGCAGGAACCCAAGGCACCATGAGTCAGGCATATTATCAGGTATGCAGAGGGATTCATGTCCAGCATAAACACACAGGGCAGATGTTAAAGCACCAAGACGACAGAAGGTAGAAACACAGCTCATGTAGCCGGGGCGGGGGGAGTGGGGGACAGAGGCTCACATTCTGCATGCGCTTTGCAGCTTCAAGCAGTATTGGAACAAAGGAGAGCCCAACAATATTGGGGAGGAAGACTGTGCGGAATTTAGTGGCAATGGCTGGAACGATGACAAATGCAATCTTGCCAAATTCTGGATCTGCAAAAAGTCCGCGGCCTCCTGCTCCGGGGATGAAGAACGGTTGCTCTCCCCAACCCCTACCACCCCAAACCCCCCTCCTGAGTAGCAGAACTTCACCCACTTTTAAGCTACAGTTCCTTCTCTCCATCCTGCGACCTTCACAAAAATCTCTGGGACTGTTCTCTGTCAGATTCTTTCTCCTTTAGAAAGCTGGGTCCACATTCTGTCCTTCCTGTCATGCCTCCAAGTTCCCCTGGTATAGAGCTTGTTTTTCTGGCCCATCTTTGGAGCTTTATGAGTGAGCTGGTGTGGGATGCCTTTGTGGGGGTGGACTTGTGTTCCAAGAATCCACTCTCTCTTCCTTTCCGAGATCAGAATATTTGGGTTGCCATGTGTAGCTTCTATGTCCCCTGCGGCGTTACCTCATATATGCAAACCTACAATCTGTTCAACTTCCACCTACCACCTCCTGCACCCCTTTGACTGGGGACTTACTGGTTGCAAGAGCTCATTTTGCAGCCTGGAAGTACCAGGGAATTAATTCCCCCAGTCTACCAATGGCACCCAGAGAGGCATGGAGGCTCCATACAACCGCTTCCACCTCCCACATCTTCCTTTGTCTTATACATGACTTCCATTTGGCTGTTTCTAAGTTGTATTCTTTATGTTATTATTATTATTATTATTTTTCGAGATGGAGTTTCGCTCTTGTTGCTCAGGCTGGAGTGCCATGGCGCGATCTTGGCTCACCACAACCTCCCCCTCCCGGGTTCAAGTGATTCTCCTGCCTCAGCCTCCTGAGCAGCTGGGATTACAGTCATGTGCCACCAGGCCCGGCTAATTTTTTGTATTTTTAGTAGAAATGGGGTTTCTCCGTGTTGGTCAGGCTGGTCTCCAACTCCCGACCTCAGGAGATCTGCCCCCCTCGGCCTCCCAAAGTGCTGGGATTACAGGTGTGCACCACCGCGCCTGGCCTATTATTTTTTGTAAGAATAAAACAGGTTTATTTGGATTTGGGACTCTGAATAGTTCTGTCTCTGCTACCTGATCTCCTCCTGCCATGACTTCGGGACCTAGAGAACTTTGGCTCCAGCTGTGAGGGCTCCTGCAGTTCTGGCTCCGGCTGCACCAGCCCCTGCTGCAGTCACTTGTGCCTCTACTGGGCACGGTGTGCACGCCCAACTAATTTTTGTATTTTTGGTAAAGACGGGGTTTCAACATGTTGGCCAGGATGGTCTCTATCTCTTGACCTCGTGATCCGCCCGCCTCAGCCTCCCAAAGTGTTGGGATTACAGGCCGGAGCCACCGCGCCCGGCCTCTCCCCACGTTCTTGAACTCGGGCAGCACATTCTCATAGATATCTAGGAAGTGTTGGTAGGTTTCTTCCTTGCTGTACTCCAGGCTTGCGACGGGGTCATAGTCATCCCTCCTGCATTGCTCCATTCCAAACGCTGTAAACATGTTCTTAATAAGAAGGGTAGGACTGGATGTTGGGAAATTATGTTTACGTGAACATCTATCTCCAAATCTGCAAGCTCCTGTTTTACTGTAGAAGGGACAATTAGCTGGATCCTTCTCCATGACTCTGAAATCCAAGGCGGGGTTCCGGGTTTTGCCATGTGGCGCCATTTTCCAACTCATTTTCAGCCTGATCCATCATCTTCTGGACAGCTTCCTGTTTTTCTTTCTTCTCCTCTCATTTCTGTTCCTCCTCTTCTCTCTTTCCTCTGCTGTTCTTCCCATTGTTCCTTTAACTTTCGCTCTTGTTCTTGCCGTTTTCTAGCCGCCTCTTCCTTTTCTTTCTTTATTCTGAATTCTTCCTGTGCCTTCTGCTCAGCAATCACTCCTCATGTAATCTTTGCCTCTCTCTTCCCCATAGCTTTTCTAGTTGTTGTTTTTCAATAGAAGCGTCCTCCTCCTTCTGTGAGAGTCCTGAGTCCCTCAGTGGAGCAAGTTCCTGCCGGCGTTTCTTTCGTTTCTCCTTCTTCAGGGCGGCCCTGTACTTTCTGTGGCTTGGTTTCTCTGGAAATGTCATCTTCTCGGGCGCAGCCATCTTGCCGGCACTGCCCCGCCCCTCTAGTTGTATCCTTTATAATAAACCGGCAAACATTGTAACCGCAGATCCAGCCCAATCTGGTTCAACTTTGTGTAATAAAATGGCGAGTTGTTTTTCAGTTGCCGTGGACCCCCAGGTTGCAAGTTACGTACCCTGGGCATGCCCAGATGAACCAAGTGTACAGATCCAGGCGGAACCTAAGTGCTCAGACTGAGGAACAGGGACTGAGTTAAGAAGTGGACACCACGTGGCATGATCTGTGATCCAATCAGACTGAGTCCTGGCATCACTCCAGGGCATGATCCAATCAGATCAAGCCTCCTGAATCCCCTCATTACAAGATCCAATCACATCATGCCTTACTACTCTCTGTGTATAAAATCTGCCTCAGCCCCCAGCTTGGAGAGACAGATTTGGGCCAGACTTGTGTCCCGTTGCTTGGCTGCCTTGGAATAAATTTTTCTCTCTACAAAACCCCAGTGCTTCAGTGTTTGATTTTCCACTGTGAGCCAGGGAACTGACCCAGTTTAGTTCAGCAACAGCATAAACAAAATGTTTTCCTGAGTTCTCTAAATAATTCTAGGAAATTACTGAACTTAAGATAGGCTTATCGGAAGCCCCAGTTTTTTGCCAGCCTGGCGTAAGTGTGGGTAGACAGTGCAAAGGCACTGTCTTTGCACCTGGCATCTGAAGCGGGATCAGTCTTTTGGGAGCTAGTCCTTTAACTTGTGGAATGTGGTGCTAACTCCAGGAAGCTAGTGTTAGAATTAGAGCATTTTTTTGGTGTAAATAAGACCCCACAAACATCACTTCCCTTCTACTGATGTTGATCCCAAAGACGTTCCTTCATAAACAGCTTGTAAGCTAAATTCCATCTTACTTAGAGTTGACCTTCAACAGGCAGAGGAACTGTGAGGCTTGTTCTGTATTGTCTCCCAGAGGCTCCCAGGGGAATTGGGCCCAGTTGCCCTTTTCAGTTCATTGGTGCCTTTGTATTGGGTTCTTTCCTTTCCCTATCTGCTCCTCTTCATTCTCCCCGTCCCCTGCTGGTGCTTCTTGGAATCTCCTCCCAGATAAGCTACTTACTTATATCCATATCCTTGTCTCAAGCTCTGCACTGGGGGAAACCCAAGCCAAGCTTATAATATATTTTGATAACTACCAGGCATGGCTCTTTTTGTGTGTGAGACAAGGTCCTGCTCTGTCATCCAGGCTGAAGTGCTGAGGTGCAATCATGACCTACTGCAGCCTTGACCTCATGGGCTCCAGTGATCCTCCCACCTCAGCCTCCTGAGTAGCTGGGACCACACTTGTACATCACCACATCTAGCTACATTTTAAAATTTTTTTGTAGAGATAGGGTCTCACTGTGTTGCCCATGCTGTTCTTGAACTCCCAGGCTCAACTCATCCTCCTGCCTCAGCCTCCCAAAGTGCTGAGTTTACAGGCATGAGCCACTATGGCCTGCCTGGTCATGGCTCTTCTCTATCAAAATGTTCTCAGGTATTCTTGTGCAATTTTTGGATGATTTTTGAAACTACTCTGGCTTTAAAGGTTTTCATTTACTTGTGGAATAAGTCACGTGTGCACACGGAACCAAAACGTATCAATCTCTATAGTGAAAACTAAAGCTCATTCCGTCCCCATCTTCCCATCTCAAGAGGTTACTGTCCTCACTTGTAGCTTTGCTATTTATTCCCAAGTAAATAATATAACCTCTTTATTATATTCCAAATAATGAGCTTGTCAAGTTTGTTTTAAAATCTGTTTGGAAATGCTTCAATAGAATTTTGAAAATCTATCTGTGGAGTAGGTGGAGCCCAAAGGATTTTTATTTTTTATTTTTATTTTTTGAGACAGAGTCTCACTCTGTTGCCCAGGCTGGAGGGCAGTGGTGCGATCTCAGCTCCCTGCAGGCTCTGCCTCCCGGGTTCAAGCAGTTCTCCTGCCTCAGCCTCTTGAGTAGCTGGGATTACAGGCACCCGCCACCACGCTCGGCAATTTTTTTGTATTTTTCGTAGAGACAAGGTTTCACCACGTTTGCCAGGCTGGTCTCGAACTCCTGACTTCAGGTGATCCACCCGCGTTGGCTTCCCAAAGTACTGGGATTACAGGCGTGAGCCACTGTGCCCAGCCTCTGAAATTTTATTTTCTTTTACAAAGTAGATTCACGTTGTTGTGCAACCATCACCACCATTCATCTCACAAACATTTTCATCTTCCCAAGTGAAACTCTGTTCCCAGGAAACACTGACTCCCTGTTCCCCATTCCCCAGCCCCTGACACCCACCGTTCTACTTTCTGTCTCTATAAAGCTGACGACTCTAGGGAACCCATATGAATGGATTCGTACAGCCTTTGTCTTATTATGACTGGCTCATTTCACTTAGCATGTTGTCCTCAAGGTTCATCATGTTGTAGCGTGTGTCAGAATGTCCTTTCTTTTTTTTTGAGACGAAGTCTCACTCTGTCGCTCAGGCTGGAGTGCAGTGGCGCGGTTTCGGCTCACTACAGCGTCTGCCTCCCGGGTTCAAGCGACTCTCCTGCCTCAGCCTCCCGAGTAGCTGGGACTACAGGCCTGCACCACCACGCCTGACTAATTTTTGTGTTTTTTTTTTTTAGTAGAGATGGGGTTTCACCATATGGACCAGGCTGGTCTTGAGCTCTTGACCTCGGGATCTGCCTGCCTTGGCCTCCCAAAGTGCTGAGATTACAGACATGAGCCATTGCATCTGGCCAGTGTCCTTCCTTTTTAAAGGATATATATCCTTTAAAGGATATATATATAAAACATATGTCGTATATATCATATATATCAGATATACATATCATATATGTGAGATATATATATATGCTGGTGACCGCACAGGTTGTTCCAATTTGGAAAGAACCAAATTTAGGAATTTGGGAACAATTCAAAGACATTATGAATATTTTATTTCCTCCTTGATGCCATTTGACTGTCTTTTGGTGAACTGTCTTTGACTGTCATTGAGGCAGACTGTCTGGGTTCAAATCCCAGATGTCCCATTTACTAGCTGTGTGACCTTGGGCCAGTTACATAACCTCACTGTGCTTTAGTATCTCCCATCTGCAAAACGGAAATCATATGATCTACCATAGGGTAGGAAGATTCAAGTGAATGAGTTTATAAACTTACTAGAAAAGTACTTGACTATCATAGGCATTAAATAAACAAGGAATTCTGATTCAGCCTCAACTCCCAAAGTCAGCAAAAATTCTCATAAATGAGGACATCAGCAGACCACAGCAACAAAGCCTGTGGTCAGGGAGGATGATGGTTCCAGGAACTAGGGGCACTGCCTGCCCATCCCTGCCCTAGGTGGAGGGGTATAACGAAGTCACTTTTCATTAGAACTTACTGGATTTCATTAAAAGCAACACGCAGCTCAACTATGGAAGGAGTGGACGAATCCTTCTCCCTGTCAGCCTCAGACCATTCCCCACCAGCTCCTTGAAATTCCTGCAAGGTCAGGGCCATCTCATGCTCTGACCCCTCCCACTGGCCTTTTGGGTGTTATATCCCTACCCAGTTTCCTGTTTTTCTTCCTCAGTAAGAAGAGATTTAGGGAGTGAGAATCGCGGGGTGGGAAATAAGCATCGTGGTCCCCAGAAGTTCTGGAAATTGAGGGACGGTGGGAGAAACATGAGTGACTCCAAGGAACAAAGGGCGCAGCCGCTGGGCCTCCTGGGTGAGGCTGAGCTGGGGCTCTGGGATCCTGGGGTGCACTAGGATCCTGGGGTGCTTTGGGATCCTGGGGTGGGAAGGGGATGGCTAGCCCTGGCCTCAGCCTGCCCAGGCTCTGAGTTCGTATTTATCCATTTAGAAGAGGAAGAGCTGATAACTAGCAGTATGAATTTTTTTCCAAGAGACTTTGGATTCCGACAGACTCGAGGCTACAAGAGCTTAGCAGGTAGAGAAGGGTTAGTTGGAAGGGAGGAGAGAACAGAACCTCCCAGACTCCTGGGTCCTGGTGAGCAGGTGGCTGGAGCCTGGACTCCTGGAACCTGGGGAGGTGGAGGCTGGGTCCTGGGTTCCTGGGTCCTGGGGAGCTGGTGGCTGGGGCCTGGACTCCTGGAACCTGGGGAGGTGGAGGCTGGGTCCTGGGTTCCTGGGTCCTGGGGAGCTGGTGGCTGGAGCCTGGACTCCTAGGACATGAGGAGGCAGAGGCTGGGTCTTGGGGAGGTGGGGGCTGAGACCTGGATTCCTGGGACCTGGGGTGGTGGGGGCTGGGAGCCTGGACTCCTGGGTCCTATGGAGTCAGGGGCTGGGGCCTGGACTACTGAGACTTGAGGAGGTGGAGGCTGGCGCCTGGGTTTTGGGGTCCTGGGGAGGTGGGGGTTATGGGCCTGGGTCTTGGGGAGGTGGGGCCTGGGGACTTGGACTCCTGAGTCCTCGGGAGGTAGAAGCTGCGGTCTGGACTCCTGGGATGTGAGGAGGTGGGGGCTGGGGTCTGGGTTCCTGGGTCCTGGGGAGGTAAGGGCTGGGGGCTTCACTCCTGGAACCTGGGAGGTGAGAGCTTAGTTCCTGGACTCCTAGGTCCTAGGGAGGTAGAGGCTGGGGTCTGGACTCCTGGATCCTGGAGAGGTAGGAGCAGGGTCCTGGACTCCTGCATCCTAAGGAGGTAGGGGCTGGGACCTGGACTACTGATACCTTAGGAGGTGGAGGCTGGGGCCTGGGTTCCTGGGGGCTGGGGAGGTGGGGGCTGGGGCCTTCACTCCTGGGACCTGGGAAGTAAGGGCTGGGTTCCTGGACTCCTGGGTCCTGGGTAGGTGGAGGCTGGGGGCTTGACTCCTGCCACGTGGAGAGTTGGGGCTGGGGCTTTCACTCCTGCCATTTGGGGAGGTGGGGCTGTGGCCAGGCTTTCCCTGGGCCAGGCTGAGGCTTGGGCACTGGCATGCTGGAACCAAGCAATCTTTTCTCCTGCAGGGTGTCTGGGCCACGCACCCCTGGTGCTGCCGCTCCTCTTCTTCACGCTCTTCACTGGGCTGCTGGTGGCCATCCTTGTCCAAGGTCAGCAGTGGGCTCTGAGAGTCCTGGCCTCCCAGGCCTGGTTCTTCTGCTGTAGACGCAGCTGGGGGTG
This sequence comes from Chlorocebus sabaeus, assembly GCF_047675955.1. Taxonomy (NCBI): domain Eukaryota; kingdom Metazoa; phylum Chordata; class Mammalia; order Primates; family Cercopithecidae; genus Chlorocebus; species Chlorocebus sabaeus. Next base: position 54,884,851 of record NC_132909.1, read on the forward strand.
GCCAGTTCCAAGACGAATGAAGAGCTAAAAGCTGGCCTTCTGTCCCTTTGGGTTTCCAGAGGCCTTTCCCCGTGACCACTCTCATCTCCAGGGCAGGGGAGGGAAGGAGGACAGGCTCTCCTGTCCCTTCCCTGCTGCCTTCTCTGGGTGTCAGTTTTCCTTATCCAAAAAAGGATTTAAACAAGATTTTTGTGCTCAGAAATGACGTCCTTAGGGGGACAATGTAGGGCGTGGCACACAGCAGGTGTTTAATCATTGCAATTTCTTTCCTTATCCCAGTCTCCAAGAACCCCAGCTCCCAGAGGCTGGATCAGTCCAGGCAGGATGAGATCTCCCAGGACCTGTCCCAGCTGAAGGCTGCTGTGGGTGAGTGGCCAGATGCCAGGGGTCCTTGGGCCTGGGAGGGTTTCCACGGTGCGTGACTTTGCTTGAGTCACTAACCCTCTCTGAGCCTCAGTTTCTTCCTCTGTGAAATAAGAACACAGATTAACAACGATGCTTGCACTTGGTGTTCAGTGGGCCAGGTACACGGTAGGCACTCAATCAAGCTAGTCTCTTGCCTTCTGTTCTGTGCTCTAAAGCTCCGACTTCTCCTAGTCTGGGGGAGATGGGGCCAGGACTCCCAGGTTCTCATGGGGATGGGGGAGGGTCTCGGGAAGTGGGGAGGGGAATGGTCCACCCAGTGAAGGAAGGGCTCCGACTCTCAAGACCTTGAAGGCTGGGCAGATACAGGAATATGGACAACCTAATCTGAGCCCAGCCCTGACCGGCCTCCTGCAACAGAACGCCTGTGCCGCCCCTGTCCCTGGGAATGGACATTCTTCCAAGGAAACTGTTACTTCATATCGAACTCCCAGCGGAACTGGCATGACTCCATCACCGCCTGCCAGGAAGTGGGGGCCCAGCTCGTCGTAATCAAAAGTGCTGAGGAGCAGGTACACCTGGTGGGGGTCCCCGTCCTGGCCTGGGGCATGGCTTCCGGCCAACCAGGGAGGAGGTGCTCAGAGAGGATTTTGCAGAAGAGAGGTTTTGCTCCACTTAAAAAGATGGGAGAAGAAGGATATGAATGAGGGAGTCCCAGGTACCCTTAGAGCAGATACAAACCAAACCTGAACATGTGTGAAAGCTCTGGGGAAAATATAAACTATAAGTCACCCCCAGTGGCATGCCACAAGTGGTTAACAACCAGCTCTCTGGGGGAAGAACCTGATGTGTTATGTCTGCCAGTTTCCCTGGTGTAAATATTCCCATGGCGGCTGATTTCTTTTCTTTTTTTTTTTTTTTGAGACGGAGTCTCGCTTTGCTTTGTCGCCCAGGCTGGAGTGCAGTGGTGCGATCTTGGCTCACTGCAAGCTCCGCCTCCCAGGTTCACGCCATTCTCCCGCCTCAGCCTCCAAGTAGCTGGGACTACAGGTGCCTGCCACCACGCCCGGCTAATTTTTTGTATTTTTAGTAGAGACGGGGTTTCACCGTGTTAGCCAGGATGGTCTCGATCTCCTGACCTTGTGATCCGCCCGCCTCGGCCTCCCAAAGTGCTGGGATTACAGGTGTGAGCCACAGCGCCCGGCCAGGTGGCTGATTTCAAGCTGTCAATGTGATGTCACTCAGGGCAGAGCTGAAAGGAGATGCACATGACCAGCAATTAGGAAATGGTTGGATCTGGCTCCAATACATTAAGCCCAGTTATGAGTAAATGTGTGCAGACGTGCACAGAATGTATAAAATGGATAAACATGCAGTGTTAGCAAGAGTGTGTGAAGAGAGGCCAGCTGTGCATGGATGTGTGCACGTCAGGACACATGTGCCGTGGGATACACATGTGAGAGAGAGTCAGACACGAGGGGGCTCAGGACCCAGTGTACCGGAAGGCTGAAGGTTAGCCTACAAGCAGAACTTCCTGCCAAGAGATGGGGAGACAGAACCTGGAAAATGGGAAGCAGAGCTCCCTCCTGACTCCTCCTCTACCCTCCAGAACTTCCTACAGCTGCAGTCTTCCAGAAGTAACCGCTTCGCCTGGATGGGACTTTCAGACCTAAATCACGAAGGCACATGGCAATGGGTGGACGACTCACCTCTGTCAACCAGGTAGATCTCAGAAGGGGCACCCTATCTACTGGGGCTGGAATCGTCAAACTCTGACTTGAACTTTCCCTGGGGATCCTCCCCAACTCCCTGACACCCTAGATCCAAGAATCTGGGGGTTTTTACTGAGTTAAGTGATCTTCATACGCACCTGCAGACAGCATGGCAGGTGCCTAGAATTCCACCAGCAGAGCTGCAGGAGGAGCTTACCCCGTGGGTGGGTGTGTTAAAATATAGTGTATTAATAGGAAGTCTGAGATCTAGTAAGGCCACCAGCTCAGGAGACACCTGCCATTGTGAGTAGCTTGTCATATTGACAGATCCCTAGAGAGAGGACACATCACAGCTCATGAAGCACCAGGTGGGTCATGAGACAAAGAGGGGGCAACTGTCAGCCAGAGCCTTTATTATAGATTCTGTGGGAAGGAACAGACAGGGCCAGGCAAGGAGGCTTAGGATTGGCAGGTATGAATCCTATATCGCAGGCTCTGTGGGGTAGGTTCTGTCCCTAGCTGTCTGACACTTGGCTCAGGCGGGTCACCTGAGGTCAGGAGTTCGAGACCAGCCTGGCCAACATGGTGAAACCCCATTTCTACTAAAAATACTAAAAGTAGCTGGGTGTGGTGGCATGCGCCTGTGGTCCCAGCTACTTTGGAGGCTGAGGCAGGAGAATCACTTGAACATAGGAGGCGGAGGTTGCAATGAACTGAGATCATGCCACTGCACTACTCCAGCCTGGGTGACAGAGTAAGACTCTGTCTCCAAAAAAAAAAAAAAAAAAAAAAGAAGAAGAAGAAGAAGAAGATAGTGGGTATGAATGCAAGAGCCCAGCAGTAAGGCAGGTGGTTGGGGGTGTGGACTCCAGACTGGTTGGTTTGTATTTGAAAATCACACCCTCAATAGGTGAAGTTCTTTCAAGGATGGGGTGCAGCAAGAGAGGCAGGAACTCAAGGCAATGTCACTCAAACACTATGGGGTGTGCAGAGCAATGTGTGTCCAGCATACACATGCAGGGAAGATATTAAAGAATCAAGAGGCCGGGCATGGTGGCTTACACCTGTAATCCCAGCACTTTGGGAGGCCAAGGCAGGTGAATCACCTGAGGTCAGGAGTTCGAGACCAGCCTGGCCAACATGGTGAAACCCCGTCTCTACCAAAAGTACAAAAATGGCCGGGCGCAGTGGCTTATGCCTGTAATCCCAGCATTTTGGGAGGCCGAGACAGGCAGATCACGAGGTCAGGAGATCAAGACCATCCTGGCTAACACGCTGAAACCCTCTCTCTACTGAAAATACAAAAAAAATTAGCTGGGTAGTCCCAGCTACTCGGGAGGCTGAGGCAGGAGAATGGTGTGAACCCAGGAGGTGGAGCTTGCAGTGAGCCAAGATCGCGCCACTGCACTCCAGCCTGGGCGACTGAGTGAGACTCCGTGTCAAAAACAAAACAAACAACAAAAAAACCCCCAAAAGTACAAAAATTAGCCAGGCCTGGTGGTACACGCTTGTAATCCCAGCTACTCAGGAGGCTGAGGCAGGAGAATCGCTTGAACCCGGGAGGCGGAGGTTGCAGTGACACGAGATTGCACCACTGCACTCCAGCCTGGGAGACAGAGCGAGACTCTGTCTCAAAAGAAAAAGCATCAAGATTTCGGAAGGTAGAAACACAGCTCATGTAGCAGGTGGGGCAGAGGCTCACATTCTGTATGGGTTTTACAGCTTCAAGCAATATTGGAACAGAGGAGAGCCCAACAATATCGGGGAGGAAGACTGTGTGGAATTTAACGGCAATGGCTGGAATGACGACAAATGCAGCGCTGCCAAATTCTGGATCTGCAAAAAGTCTGCAGCCTCCTGCTCCAGAGATGAAGGGCAGCTTCTCTCCTCAGCCTCTGCATCCCCGATTGCCCACGCGGCATAGTGGAACTTCGCCACTTTTAAGCCAGGGTTCCTTCTCTCCATCCTCGGACCTTCACAAAATCTCTGGGACTGTTCTCTGTCAGATTCTTTATTTTTGTTTTGTTTTGTGAGACAGGGTCTCTGTCACCCAGGCTGGAATGCAGTGGCATGATCACAGCTCACTGCATCCTCAGTCTCTCGGGCTCAAGCAATTCTCCCACCTCAACCTCCTGAGTAGTTGGGACCACAGGCACGCGCCAAGCCCTGGTAATTTTCACACTTTTTGTAGAGACAAGGTTTTGCTATGTTGCCCAGGCTGGTTTTGAACTCCTGAGCTCAGGCGATCTGATGGCCTTGGCCTCCCAAAGTGCTGGGATTACAGGCGTGAGCCGCTCTGCCTGGCCTCTGTCAAATTCTTCATCCCCATGGGCCTGGATCCCCATGGTCCTTCTTCGGATGCCTCCAAGGCCCCCTGGTGTAGAGCTTGTGTTTCTGGTTCATCTTGGGAGCTTTGTAAGTGACCTGGTGTGGAATGCCTTTGGAGGGTGGGCTTGGTGTGTTCCATTAACCTACTCTCCCATGTGTAGCTGCTATGTCCCCTGAGGCTTTATCTCATCCATGCAAACTACCATCTGCTCAATTTCTGTCTTACCAGCCCCTGCACCCCTTTGACTGGGGACTTACTGGTTGCCAGAGTTCATCCTGCAGGCTGGTAGCACCAGGGAATTCATTCCCCCAGTCAACCAATGGCACCCAGAGAAGGCATGGAGGCTCGATGCAACCCCTTCCACCCCGAAATCCTCCTTTCTTTTACGCATCTCTTCCATTTGGCTGTTTCTGAGTTGTATCTTTTATAATAAACTGGTAAACATTGTAGCCACAGAAGTAGCCCAATCTGGTTCAACTCTGTGTAGTAAAATGGCCAGTTATTTTTCAGTTACATGGACCCCCAGGTTGCAAGGTACATACTTTGATCATGCCCAGATGACCCAAGCAAGTAGCCACAGGCAGAACCTAAGTGTTCGATCCAACAAATGGGGACTGAATTAAGAAGCGGACACCACATGGCATGATCTATGATCCAATCAGATTGCACTCTGACATCATCCCATGGTATGATCCAATCAGATCAAGCCTCCCACATCACCTCGTTACATGATCCAATTAGGTTACACCTCACTACCCTCTGTATATAAAATCTGCAGCAGCCCCCAGCTCAGAGAGACAGATTTGAGCCAGACTCCTCTCTCCTTGCTTGGCTGCCTTGAAGTAAACTTTTATCTCTACAAAATCTGTGCTTAGTTGTTTGGTTTTTCATTACATGTGGTAAACAGACCCAATTCAGTTCGGTAAGAACATAAGCAAATTGTTTTCCTGAATTCTGTGTCATTCTAGCAAATTACTGGATCTGAAAGGAGTTGTGAAGACCCCCAATTTTTGTTGGGCAGGCGGAAGTGTGGGTGGCCTGGGCATCCCCTTTGTACCTGGGATCTGAAATAGGGTTATTCCTGTGGGACCGGGCTTTTTTGTTTTGTTTTGTTTTTTTGTTTTTTGAGACGGAGTCTCGCTCTGTCGCCCAGGCTGGGGTGCAGTGGCCGGATCTCAGCTCACTGCAAGCACTGCCTCCCGGGTTTACGCCATTCTCCTGCCTCAGCCTCCCAAGTAAGTAGCTGGGACTACAGGCGCCCGTCACCTCGCCCGGCTAGTTTTTTGCACTTTTTAGTAGAGACGGGGTTTCACCGTGTTAGCCAGGATGGTCTCGATCTCCTGACCTCGTGATCCGCCCGTCTCGGCCTCCCAAAGTGCTGGGATTACAGGCTTGAGCCACCGCGCCCGGCAGGACCGGGCTTTTTAACTTGTGGAATGTGGTGCTGACTCCAGGTGGCTAGTGTGAGAATTAGAGAATATTTTGGTGTAAAAAAGACGCTACAAATGCCACCTCCCTTCTACTATTGTTGACCCCAAGGACATTCCTTCATAAACAGCTTGCAGGCTAAATTCCATCTCATTTAGAGTCAACCTTCAACAGACAGGGGAACTGTAAAGCTTGTCTGTACCATCTCCCTGGAGTGCAGAGGCTCCCAGAGGAGCTGAGTCCAGTCACCCACGTGGGTCAGAAGCTCACTGACGCCTCTGAATCGGCTTTTTTCCTTTCCCTACTTGACTGTCTTCACTTTCCCCGTCCTCTGCCGGTGCTTCTTGGAATCCCCTCCCAGATCACCTACTTGTATCCAGACCCTTGTCTCAAGCTCTGTATCTAAGGAAACCCAAGCCAGCTTATAATATTTTGATAACTACGAGGCATGGCACTTTGTGTGTGTGTGTGTGTGTGTGTGTGTGTGTGTGTGTGTGTGTGTGTGTCGATCTCACTTTTTCACCCGGGCTGGAGTGCAGTAGTGTGATCACAGTGGCTCACTGCAGCCTCGATTTCCTGAGCTCCAGTGATCCTCCCACCTCAGCCTCCTGTGTAGCTGGGACTAGAGGCATGCACCACCACACAATTTTTTATTTTATTTTATTTTAGAGACAAGGTCTCAGTATGTTGCCCAGGCTGGTCTCGAATTCCTGGGCTCAAGAGATCCTCCTGCCTCAGCCTCCCAAAAAGCTGAGATTATAGGGAGAAGCCACCAAGCCCTGCCCTGTTACGGTTCTTCTTTATTCAAAATGTTCTCAGCCACTCTTGTGAAATATTTTAGATGATATTTAAATTACTCTATCTTTAAACCTTTTGCTTTTTGAATGTCACCTGTGCACATGGAACTGAAACATCAAGCTCTACAGCGAAAACAAAAGCTGACTCCCTCCTCATTCTCTGACCTCAAGAGGTTCTTCTCCCTAGTTGCAACCTCTCTATCATATTCCAGATAATCCGCGCATCAGGTTTGTTTTTAAATCTGTTTGGCAATCCTTCAATGGAATTTTGAAAAATCTATTTGTGAGCAGACAGAGCCTGAGGATTTTTAGGAACCTATTCCGTATATCTGATACCGTAATGGTGAATACATGTCATTATACATTTGTCCAAAACCGTAGAACATAGGACACCAAGAGTGAACCCTCATCTAAACTAGGGACCGTAGGTAGTAATGACAAGTCAATGTCAGTCCGTCAATTGTAATAAACACACCACTTGGTTGGGCGCGGTGGCTCACACCTGTAATCCCAGCACTTTGGGAGGCCTAAGCAGGTGGATCACGAGGTCAGGAGACCGAGACCATCCTGGCCAACATGGTGAAACGCTGTCTCTACCAAAAAAAAAAAAAATACAAAAAATTAGCTGGGCGTGGTAGCACGTGCCTGTAGTCCCAGCTACTCGGGAAACTGATGCAGAAGTATCTCTTGAACCCGGGAGGCGGAGGTTGCAGTGAGCCGAGATCGCGCCACTGAATTCCAGCCTGGATGACAGAGTGAAACTCTATCTCTAAATAAAATAAATAAATAAATAAATAAATAAATGCACCACTCTGGTGGGGGATGTTGACAGCAAGGGAGGTTGTGCTTATGTGGGGATAGGAGGGATATGGGAACCCTCTGTACTTCACCTCGATTTTGCTGTGAACCTAGAACTACTCTAGAAACTAGAGTTTATTTTTAAAATGTATCTGGTCTTCCTTACAGAATGATTCCAACGAATAAGTGAATGAGGAATGAAGGAAATAGGATATCACCATTAGACCATCCTATAAATAATTGCTTCAGGCAAGATCTAAGGTTGAATGCCTTAATTCAACAAGTGAGATGGGAAAGAGAAACAGGGGTTTTGGATAACTCAAAGCACCTCCTCCTCCTCAAATATTTATTCATTGCCATGGTGGATTTAGCATATGTTCACACGTTTTTTTTGGAAATGAAGTCTCACTCTGTTGCCCAGGCTGGAGTGCAGTGGCACAATCTCAGCTCACTGCAACCTTTACCTCCCAAGTTCAAGTGCGTCTCCTGCCTCAGCCTTTGGAGTAGCTGGGATTACACACACGTGCCATCATGCCTGGCTAATTATTGTATTCTTAGTAGAGATGGGGTTTCACCATGAAGGCAGGCGGATCACTTGAGGTCAGGAGTTCGAGACCAGCCTGGCCGACATGGTGAAACCCCGTCTCTACTAAAAATACAAAATTTAGCCAGGCATGGTGGTGGGCATTTGTAATTCTGTCGCCCAGGTTGGAGTGCAATGGTGAGATCTCGGCTCACTGCAACCTCCGCCTCCCAGATTCAAGCAATTCTCCTCCCTCAGCCTCCCTAGTAGCTGGGATTACAGGTGCCTGCTACCGCACCCAGCTAATTTTTGTATTTTCAGTAGAGACAGGGTTTCACCATGTTGACCAGGCTGGTCTTGAACTCCTGACCTCAAGCAATCCACCCACCTCGGCCTCCCAAAGTGCTGGGATTACAGGTGTGAGCTGCTGTGTCCAGCTTTGTGTCTTTAGTTATTCAGATCTTAGCTACATGTAAGGGCTTAATCTATACTCTTCCTATAATTATTCTTTAATGTTCAAGAATTTTTCTTGTAGTAGCTCATGTCTATAATCCCAATGCTGTGGGAGGCAGAAGGATCGCTTGAGCTCAGGAGTTCAAGACCAGCCTGGGCAACATAGCAAGACCAAGGTTTCTAAAATAAATAAGTAAATCAAATCTTCCTTGTATTGTGAAGAGGGTTTTTATTTCCTTCTATATTTGCAAATACTCACTGCTACAACCTAAGAAAGCTGCTCCTTTTAAAGAATCACCTTGCTGAGATCTTTAATTAGTCCAGAAGTCCCTAGAACTGCCTAGATACAAGATCGCGGCTTCCAAATGTTGTCAGCTTTGACTCATCCTTTCCAGTGTTTACAGGTCTTAATTCTTTATATTTTCTCATTGCATTGACAAACTAGCAAGAGGGACATCTTTATCGCGTTCTTGATTTTACTAAATATGCTTCTCACATTTCACTATTGAGTAAGGCGTTTCGGCAGGCTCACAGAAATTACCCCTTATCCAGCCAGAATCGGTGAGCTAGGGCTGCCATAACGAAGCGGCACAAAGCGGGGACTTTGAACAACACAAAGATATTCTCTCACAGTCCTGGAGGCCAGAAGTCTGAACTTAAGATGTCAGCAGGGCCGTGTTCACTCTGAATCCTGTAGGGGAGAATCCTTCCCTGCGCCTCTAGATTCTGGTGGTTGCCAACAACCTTTGGCGTTCCTTGGCTTGTAGACCCATCACTGGAATCTCTGTTTCTGTTGTCATGATTTTCTCCCTTCCTCCTTCTTCACATCATCTTCCCTCTGTGTCTCTCTCCTCTCATTTTGCTTTGTTTTGTTTTTAAGAGACAGGGGCTGTGTGAGGCAGCTCACGTCTATAATTCCAGCACATTGGGAAGCAGAGGTGGGAGGATCTCTTTGAGGCCAGGAGTTCGAGACCAGTCTGGGCAGCAAAGTGAGATCAAAACTGTACAAAAAATAGAAAAACTGGCTGGGTGCCGTGGCTCACATTCCAGCACTTTGGGAGGCCGAGGTGGGTGGATCACCTGAGATCAGGAGTTCGAGACCAGCCTGGCCAACATGGTGAAACCCCATCTCTACTAAATTCAAAAAAATTAGCCAGGAGTGGTGGCATGGGCCTGTAACCCCAGCTACTTGGGAGGCTGAGGCAGGAGAGTTGCTTGAACCCAGGAGGCGCAGGTTGCAGTGAGCCAAGATTGCACCATTGTACTCCAGCCTGGGCAAGAAGAGCAAAACTCTGTCCAAAAAAAAAAAAAGAAAGAAAGAAAAAAAGAAAGAGAGAGAGAGATAGAGAGAGGGAAGGAAGGAAGGAAGGAGAGAAAGAAAGAAGGAAAGAAAGAAAGAGAAAGAAAGAGAGAAAGAGAGAGAGAGAAAGAGAGAAAGAGAAAGAAAGAAAGAAAGAAAGAAAGAAAGAAAGAAAGAAAGAAAGAAAGAAAGAAAGAAAGAGAGAGAGAGAGAAAGAAAGAAAGAAAGAAAAGGAAGTAAGTAAGTAGCTAGGCATGGTGGTGCTCCCCTGCAGTCCCAGCTACTTGGGAGGCTCAGGCAAGAGGATCACTTGAGCCCAGGAGGTCAAGGCTGCAGTGAGCTGTGATTCTGCCACTGGGCAAACAGAGTGAGACCCTGTCTCAAAAAAAAAAAAAAAAAAAAAAGAGGATCTCGCTCTGTTGCCCAGGCTGGAGCGTAGTTCATGAGATTGCCCTATGTCAGCCTCCTGAGAAGCTGGGACTATAAGCATGTGCCATCACGCCAGCCAAATTTTTTTTTTTTTTTTAGAGATGGGGTCTTCCTGTGTTGTCCAGGTTGGTCTCCAACTCCTGGCCTCAAGTGCTTCTCCAGCCTAGTGCTGGGATTACAGGTGTAAGCCACCACAGTTGGCCCCAGCATTTCTTTTGGGGGACACTGTTCAACCCACCACACCGTGGACATTTTAAATTTGTTCTGGGTCTTACCAAAAATGGTTCTCATGTTTCGCTATTAAGCAAGACATTTCTGTAGGATCCTGGAAATTGCTGCTTCTCAAATTAAGGAAGCTTTATCCTGTTCTCTGTTAACTAAGCACTTATTTTTTTTGTGCTTATCTTCATTTTAAATGAAGAATGAGTGTTGAATAGACATATCTCATAATTGTAATGTGGAGAGGACAAAAACAAGTTCCGGAAGGATATAGACCATGTGATGACATTTTAATAAAGCTCCCAGATGTGCAAAACAGCCCAATATATTCACCATGGAAAGATGTGTAATTAAAGCATTTTAAAATAGGATAAACACCAAGTTTGGGAGGGCAGTGGCCTTGGGGAGGGGAATAAGAGGAGGGTGGGGTACAAGAGACCTCCACTCTGTTTGCTATGATTTGTTATGTGACGATGTTATTTGTTACATTATGTTATTTGTAATGTGATGATTTTTAAGAAGATCTGAAATATGTGAAGATGTCAAAACTTGATAAAGCCGAGTGGAAGGCATAAGCGTTTTCATTTTTTCCTGCATACCCATACCTCTTTGCATACTTTATAATAAAAAATAAAAGCAAAGCCAAACTTCAGAGCGACAACCAATACACCACATGCTCTTGCAGTGGGCTGGCTTCCCTGGTTACAGCAATCCTCTCATCTCTGCAGAGAATGGAAACCAGAGTGGTCATGGCCTTGGAGCTGAATCCTGTGACTTTTACCTTCTTCCCACATTCACCCAAACCTCTTGTCCCTGCTATTCAGGTCCTTGTATGATGTGACCCCAGCTGACCCCCTAGCCCCAGACGATTGCCCCTGAATTAGTCTTAGCTTCTCCAACAAGTCCTGCTCCCTTACTCTCCCAATCTTTGCATGTGCTGATACCATGTTGGGACCGTTCTTTAATGTATCCATCTCCTCTAGAATAATTCTGACTCTTTCCCCAGGCATCACCTCCTTCAGGAAGCCCTCCAGGCTCAGCCAGTGTCTCCAATGGTTCTCACAGTCTCTTGTACTTCCCAGACTCATCATATCGTCTCCAAATTCCCTTGTTACATGTTCCCCACCCACCTGAGAAACAGGCCTCCCTTCCTTGTCCTGGGCCAGGGATAGAGGGTAGAGGTCTGCTGCCTCCTTCTAGGACCTCTCTTCCCCTCTCAATTACCCTGCAGTGAGGTCTGGGCACAGGACATTGATGGGCAACCTTCTGGTTTCCTCGCTAAGCTGGACAGCTCCACCCCAGCTTGCCAAGGCAGCTTCAGCCACAGGTGTATCCAGCAGAGCCCCACTTTCCTGCCCCCTTGCCTTTGCCTTGGCTGTGCCCTGTGCCTCGTGTGTCCTTCCTTTCTCAGTCCACAGTACACATGTTGTCGAAGCCACACGTCTCATGCTATCTCTTCCAGAAAACCTCCTCCGATTTCTCCAATGAACTAATCTATCTCCTCCGTAAGGGCTGATGAAACACTGCCATCTAAATCCTTTCCCCAGAACACATTCCGATGGTGGCCTTGGACGGAGATTGTGCAATCCTTGTGGGGTTTCATTTCCACTCCCTGAGCCAGGAAGTCATCTACTCTCCACTCAGTGACAGCCAATTGCTACTGCATTTATGGAAAGTTTCATGAGGACTTAATTCTACACATCCCCCTCTCCCATCCCACCCCAAGACATTATTCTGGAAGAGTCCATTGCATATTGCTGGGTGTCTGACCCTATTCCCTGCCTCAACAAAGCCGGGAGATGCTGGTATGAAGTCTGACGCCCTGGTCTGAGTTTTGTGTACAAGGCTTGTCTTTTTAGATGTGTGTTTTCTTCTTTACCTTCCTTTCCCTTCCATCTTTCTTTTACAAAATCCTCTTGTTTTTTAAATTTCATTTTATTGTGAATGCCTCTCATTCCTGGAAGAAGAGGGGGAAAATAGACATCAAGTACAATTTATTTATTTATTTGTTTATTTTTGAGACAGGGTCTCACTCTGTCACCCAGGCTAGAGTGCAGTGGGCATTGCAGACTCAAACTCCTGGGCCCAAGCGATCCTCCAGCCTGAGCCTCCTGAGGAGCTGGGACTACTGATACACACCACCATGACTAGGTAATTTAATTTTTTTTTTTAATTTTGTAAAGATGGAGTCTTGCTACATTGTCCAGGCTCGTCTCGCGATCCTCCTGCGTTGGCTCCCCAAGGTGTTGAAACTGCAGAGCTGAGCCACTGCGCCTGGTCTCAAATAAGATTTTTAAATGAAAAAATGGATAAGGGTTTTTGAGAGGCTCAAGAAGATGGAGTGTGTTTACATATCTACAAGAGGGGCTGGAATATTCCATTAAGTGCTCAACATTTCACCTTGTCAGTGAGGTTGGCCCCAGCCACCCTAGCCACTGCCCACTGCCTAGTACCCATCCCAGTCCTGCCAAGCACTTATCTTACTGGACTTTTTCTTCCCTTCATTTCTTTTTCATAGCATTTATGACTTTTATGACTATTATGACATTTATGACTATTATGACCCTAGCATACTAGGGTTCCCACCTTTTGCACTATGGATATTAGGAGTCAGATCATTCTTTGCTATGAGGGATGTCCTGTGCATTGTAGGACTTTGGGCAGCATCCCTGGCCTCTAGCCACTAGATGCCTGGAGCACGCACGCGCGCGCGCGCACACACACACACACACACACATTCTGTGACAACCAAAAGTGACTCCAGTCATAGCCAAATGTCCCCTGGTGGGCATAATTGCCCCCAGCTGAGAACTACTATGTTATACAACTTACGTTTTCGATTATGTTTATTATGTTGAGTATGGAGTCTGTCTCCCCACACTTCTCCTAGAATATTAGCTCCAAGAAGAGAGGAATTTGCTTATTTTACTCTCTGATGTGGCCCCAGTTCCAAGATCAATGCCTAGTATATGGCAGGCGCTCAATGTTTGTTGAAAGAATGCATGAACTTCATGAACATTGAGCGTTTTTGATGTGCCTGAGATGGTCCTAGGTAGACAGGTATAACCTCATTTTCTTTCTTTTTTCTATGTTTTCAATTTTCTTTTTCATATATATATATATATATATATATATATTTTTTTTTTTTTTTTTTGTAGAAATGAGGGTCTTGCTATGTTGCCCAGGCTGGTCTGGTCTGGAACTCCTGGGCTCAGCGATCCTTCCACATTGGCCTCCCAAAGTGCTGGGGTTACGGGTGTGAGCCAGTGAGACCGTCCCGTTTCTTTATCATAGTATCTTTGTGAGAGAGGTCCATATCCATCTCCTTTACACAGAGGGGAAAACTAAGGCTTCTAGAAGCTACCTAGAACCCACACAGTGATAGAGTCCTGCAGCTCAGCCAGCTACCTCCGTAACAAACCTGTTTGTTCCCTTCTGGTCCAGAGGGACTGGATCAAGGTCAGGTTCAAACCCAGCCTCTGCAGGCACCGGCAGGGGAGTTGAGGCGGGACCTGAACTGGCCTGGGGGGCTACGCCTGAGGGGGCTTTCTCAGGAGCCAGAAGGGGTTACCATTTGGTCGGGTTCAGTGTGTCCCTCTCGAGATAAAACCCAGCCCCAGGCCCATAAGGGATGGGGACCTAGCTCCAAAGAGAAGCCTCCAGCACCAGCCTGGGGATGGCGCTGCAGTGGCCAGGACAGGGAGGCTGGAACTGTCCCTCCTTATTCCAGCCCAGCCCAGCCCAGCCTAGAAAGGGGCCAATCCTGTGATTGGTCTATGGATTCCGATTGCCAGGAATTAAGGCCAAGAAAATGAGAAGGAAGGAAGGGAGTGCATAGGTCCAGTGAGGACAGGGGTGAAGTTTATATCTCTGCCAGGGACTGGGTGCCTGCACGGCCATGGACACCACCAGGTACAGCAAGTGGGGCGGCAGCTCGGAGGAGGTCCCCGGAGGTATGAGCAACCAGACTGCCTCATCCCTGTCCCAGTGTCTGGGGTTTGATGGGGGAGGGGAGGGAAGAGCCAAGACGGGCCAGGGTCGTGGGTGCAGGAGAGACACCACAGGCCACAGAGCCAGTTGGACCAGGGTCCAATTCCCACTCTGCCACTTAGAAGCTGTGTGGCCATAGGCAAGTTACTTAACTTCTCTGAATCTCAGTTTCCTGGGAGGAACCCAGGCCTCCAGGGCTCAGTCCTGGGGGACCCAGCATGCCGTCCTTATTCTGCCAGGGCACTGGGGACGCCGGGTGCACTGGAGCGGGAGACCCCTCTTCTTGGCCCTGGCTGTTCTGGTCGCCACAGTCCTGTGGGCTGTGATTCTGAGTATCCTATTGTCCAAGGGTGAGTGACTCTCGATGGGGAGGGGTTGCGTCTGGCCCCCCTGGGGACACAAAACCCCCATTGCAAAGTGCACCAGCTGTACCCTGGCGTTCTGCTCGCGTCTGAGTATGAGCAGAGTGTGTGTATATCTTCGGGCCGTCTGTATATGCGAGTCCCCGCGCGTTTGTCCCCCATCGGCGTGTGTGCACATTGTGTGCGTTGTATGCCTGCCCGCCCACTCTGTGGTCCCGAATCGGGGGACCCCGCACCCCCGGGCGAGGGGAGGATTTCCAAGTCCCTGGCCTCGCCTGCAGGAGCCTCTCTCCGCAGCCTCCACGGAGCGCGCGGCGCTACTCGACGTCCAGGACCTGCTGAGGACAAACGGTGCGTGCCAAGCCAGGCGCCTGGGCCCCCGGGGCATGTGGGGAGGGAGCGTTTGAGACCCCGGAGATGGAGTCTCGGGTGCGTGGGGACTCTCTGGTCCCTGAGGCTGGCCCCAGGGTGGGGAAGGGAGTCCCTTGAGTCCTCCCAAGTGACCCGGGGGGGCGTGCGTTTTGGGGCGGGGGTCGTTCCAGCCTCGAAGCAGACGGCGGCGCTGGGTGCCCTGAAGGAGGAGGTCGGAGTCTGCCACAGCTGCTGTGAGGGGGCGCGGCCGAGGCTGTGGGCGCAGGGGCGGGGTCTTGTGGCCGGGATGGGAGGGGGGCCGGGGTCGAGGCCTGCGGCGGGTGGGGCGGAGCAGGCTGGTCTCCGAAGTCCCGCCCCATTCTCGCCACCCTGGGGCCTCTCACCCGGCGACTCCCAGGCTCCGGGACGCAGGCGCAGCTGCAGACCACGCGCTCGGAGCTTGGGGAGGCACAGGCGAAACTGATGGAGCAGGAGAGCGCCCTGCGGGAACTGCGTGAGCGCGGTGCGTGCCTGACGCGACGCCAGCCCTAAGTCCTGGCCGTGTCCCCGGACCCCGACCCCGTCCTGAGTGCTGACCCCTGACCCCGATCATGCACCCCGTCCTGACCCTGACGCTGCACTCTGACCTTAACTGCGACTCCCAGCATCGGCCACACCCAGACCCTGCCCAGTTGTAACCGCCCTTGACCCTGTGCCATCCTGGATGCTGGCACCGAAGGCACAATGACCACGGACAGGGGTCCTGACCTTTAGCTAGTCATGACCCTGGTCCTGGCCCTGACCCCAGCCATAATCCCCGCTCCATTGACCCCGCAGTGACCCAGGGCTTGGCTGAAGCCAGCAGGAACCGTGAGGACGTCCGCACTGAGCTGTTCCGGGCGCTGGAGGCCGTGAGGCTCCATAATAGTGAGCAACACGAGGGGCGGGGGGCGGGCTGTGAGGGTGTAAGTGGACCCTGCCTCTCTTGGACCTTGGCCTGGTTCTGTGTCTCCACCCCTGAGCCCGCGGGGCCGAACCCCTACCCGCTGCATGCTCTCGGTGCGTTCCCCCTGGAAACACTCGACCTCTCCGACCCTCGCCACCCCGCAGACTCCTGCGAGCCGTGCCCCACGTCGTGGCTGTCCTTCGAGGGCTCTTGCTACTTTTTCTCTGTGCCAAAGACCACGTGGGCGGCGGCGCAGGGTCACTGCGCGGATGCCAGCGCTCACCTGGTGATCGTTGGGGGCCTGGAAGAGCAGGTGCGCAGAGGGAGGAGGCGTGGTCAGGCGGTGGGGCGGGGCGGGGCGGGGCGGGGCAGACTCTGCAGGCTCAGATGTCCCCTCCTTTCTAGGGCTTCCTGACTCGGAACACAGGTGGCCGTGGTTACTGGCTGGGCCTGAGGGCTGTGCGCCATCTGGGCAAGGTTCAGGGCTACCAGTGGGTGGACGGAGTCTCTCTCAGCTTCAGGTGAGAGAAGGGCTCCTGGTGAGACCTGGGGAGGGAGACAGGTTAGACTCTAGAGGGCATGCTTTGGCTAGATTTCAGGGACCCCTTGGCTGGGGCTCCATGCTTAAGCATGGCCAGGCTGGACCCCAGGAACTGTCCTCAGGTTAAATTCTGGGCGTTAAAAATTTACATACCAGGTGTACGCTCAGGTTAGACAGCTGGGGTGTCTAGAGTAGACCCAAGCAATAAATAGGCTACAGCGTAGAGAGGAAGGCGGGACCCCGCGTTCATCCTCCGTCTAGATTCCCAGCAACCTTCCCACTCAACCACTGCAGCCACTGGAACCAGGGAGAGCCCAATGATGCTCGGGGGCGCGAGGACTGTGTCATGATGCTGCGCACGGGGCTATGGAACGACGCACCGTGTGACAGCGAGAAGGACGGCTGGATCTGTGAGAAAAGGCACAACTGCTGACCCCGCCCAGTGCCCCGGAGCCACGCCCATTGCAGCACGTGGTATTCTGGGGGCTGCTCACCTCCCTGGCTCCTGGAGCTGATCGCCAAAGAGTTTTTTCTTCCTCATCCAGCACTACTGAGTCTCAGAAACACTCGGCCCAACATAGCCCTGTCCAGTCCAGCGCCTGGGCTCTGGGGCCTCCATGCCAACCTCATCCCAACTCCACTCACGCAGACGCAACCTAACCTCCACTTGCTCCAAAATCCCTGCTCCTGAGTCCCCAGGATATGACTCTACTTCTCTCTCTAACCAAGGTTAGGTGACTGAGGACTGGAACTGTTTGGTTTTCTCGCATTTTCCACCAAACTAGGAGCTGTCTTTGCAGCCTGAGGAAGCGTCAATAAATATCTGAGAAATGAATCCAGGATCCTGGTTCTAGTGAGATTTTCTATGCTTTATCCCAGATGTCCTAGTTTAATCCCCACGAGTGACCCCTGGACTCTCTCAGTGACCTCTTGACCTTTGGTGGGTAACTTGCACTGGGCCGGGAGGTCTTGAAGGTCGGGGCAGTTTCCCACTCTACACCATTACTTCCTCGGTCCCCGGCATGGGGCTTGGCTCAGAGGGTCACTGGGGACACAGAAATGGGTCAGACGCAGTTCTTTCCCCTGGGACCTCTGCATTCTGCTCTAGCTGGGCACAGGAGCAAAGTGACCAGTAATTTAATGGAGGAATGCGTGGAGAGGACACCTGTGCATTTGGAGGGGCCACCTTTGTCTTTGGGGACAGGGACCGTCCTGAGATACTGCAGTGGTGGCACCCATCTTTGAGAAGACTGTCACCTCGTTGTGGAGATTATGGGCATCCTGAGGCAAGCCCTTGAGGCAGGTGGGGGACAGCGTACCCTGATGGGACGAGCAGGTCCCTTCTGCTCCATGCATCTAGGGTCTGTGACTATTGGATGGGTCAGTCAGGAAATACATTCCAGAAAAGGTGGATTTTCCAAGGGACAATGGCATTTGAGTAGATGAAGCTGGGAAGGTAGGACTTTGGAGGCAGAAGTCCCAGGAAGAAAAAGGCTTGGTGACTGGGCATGGTGGTGCATGCTTGTAGTCCCAGTTACTCAGGAGGCTGAGGTGGGAGAATCGCTTAAGCCTAGGAGTTCGAGACTGCAGTGAGCTATGATCATACTGGTTGATAAAGTCACTGTACTCCATTCTGGGCAATGCAGTGAGACCATGTCTCAAAAAAAAAAAAAAAAAAAAAAAAAAAAAAAAAAAAAAAAAAAAAAAGGAGGCCTGGGAGGTTGGAAGGTATACAGATAGCTGAATTCACACAGGGATGTATGTTACATAGAACCTGGCTTTCTCAACCAGGGACTTTTGATCTGAATTTACCCTGCACTCCTAGTTTCTTGCTTCCATCTCGGAGAGTTAGGGGCTCTCCAAGAATTTCCCATGGAGACAGGTTCAACAGGGGAGTGACAGGTTGGCAGCTTTTAGTTCTTTGCAGAACTGAGTCTAGAACTACAGGCTGCTGGGAGCCCCCAGGCTACTGGAGTGTATAACAGCATCAGCTGAGCAGGAAATAGAAGGAACACCATCACATTCCCTGGCCAGGTGGAAATCTTCCACTGTAACCTGTCAACCCCCCTATCCTCTGATCCCTCTGTACCTGCAGTCTGGAGCAGGCACTGGGCAAGTCCAGGAGCCTATTGACTTGCCTACTGGACTGAGGGGCCAGGCTGCTGGACTTCCAGACACAGTTGGCTTGGAAGAATGTTTGAGTTTCCCACCACTACTGTAACGGATTTTGCTGGGCAAAAACCAAGGTCTAAGGATGTATTAATCCATTCTCATGCTGCTAATAAAGACATACTTGACACTGGGTAAGTTATAAAGGAAAGAGGCTTAATGGACTCGCAGTTCCACATGGCTGAGGAGGCCTCACAATCATGGTGGAAAAGAAACGATGAGCAGAGGCATGTCTTACATGGTGGCGGGCAAGAGAACTTGTGCAGGGGAACTCTCATTTATGAAATCAGATCTTGAGGCCAGGCACGGTGGCTCACACTTGTAATCCCAGCACTTTGGGAGGCCAAGGCAGGCAGATCACGAGGTCAGGAGTTTGAGACCAGCCTGGCCAAGAGACCAGCCTGGCCAATATGGTGAAACCCCATTTCTACTAAAAATACAGAAATTAGCTGGGCGTGGTGGCAGGCACCTGTAATCCCAGCTACTCGGGAGGCTGAGACAGGAGAATTGCTTGAACCCAGGAGGCAGAGGTTGCAGTGAGTAAAAGATCATGCCATTGCACTCTAGCCTAGGCTAAAGAACAAGACTCCATCTCAAAAAAATTAAAAATAAAACCATCAGGTTTCGAGAGACTTATACACCACCACAAGAACAGTATGGGGAAAATTGCCCCCATGATTCAATTATCTCCCTGGCCCCACCCTTGATCCCTGGGGATTATTACAATTTAAGTGAGATTTGGGGAGGGGGACACAGCCAAACCATATCAAAGGGAAAATGTTTCTTTACCTCTTCCAGCTTCTAGAGCTATTGTCCTCATCTTTCTTGATTCCTGGACCCTTCTTCCGTCTTCAAAGGCAGTAGGGTAGCATCTACCTTCAGCCATGACAATGACTTCTTCTGTATCAAATCTCTCTATGCATCCCCCTCACAACCACCTTTTTTTGGAGACAGGGTCTCACTCTGTCACCCAGGCTGGAGTGCAATGACACGATCATAGCTCACTGCAGCCTTGACCTCCTGGGCTCAAGATATCCTCCCACCTCAGCCTCCCAAGTAGCTGGGACTACAGGCATGCACCACCACACCCAACTAATTTGTTAGTTTTTTTGTAGAGATAGGGTCTTACTATGCAGCCCAGGCTGGTCTTGCTGCCTTCTTATATGAACACTTAGGATTACATTTAGGGACTGACCTGATAATCCAGGATGATCTCCTGTGTTTTTTTTTTTTTTTCTTTATGAGGCAGGATCTCACTCTGTCACCTGGGCTGGAGTGCAGTAGCATGAACACAGCTCACAGCAGCCTTGACTTCCCAGCAGTCCTCCAGGCTCAAGCAATCCTCCTGCCTCAGCCTCTCGAGTAGCTGGGACTACAGGCGTGTGCCACCATGCCTGGCTAATTTTTTTAAAAAAATTTTCTGTAGAGAAGTGGTCTCTATGTTGCCCAGGCTGGTCTCAAACTCCTGAGCTCAAGTGATTCGCCTACCTTGGCCTCCCGAAGTGCTGGGATTACAGACATGAGCCACCGCTCCTGATCTCCTGTAATTCTAAATGCAGTTCTGCCACTATTCACCCAGATAGTGCAGACTCCATCCACAGGTTAAGGACACAGTTCCCCATCAAGACTGCTCTCATTTCAGATACCAGCTACAAGTTCGGGGATCCCCAGCCACCCACATTTCTGATAAACTGCCTACAAATTATCATGACCTCTTCAGGTTCCATAATTCACTAGAATGACTCCCAGAACTTAGGAAAATGCTAATACTTATGATTTCAGTTTTCTTTTTTCTTTCGTTTTTCTTTCTTTCTTTCTTTCTTTCTTTCTTTTTTTTTTTTTTTTTTTTTGAGATGGAGTCTTGCTCTTTCACCCAGGCTGGAGTGCAATGGTGCGATCTCAACTCACTGCAACCTCCGCCTCCCGGGTTCAAGCAATTCTGCTTCAGCCTCCCAAGTAGCTGGGACTACAGGCATACACCACCACCACGCCTGGCTAATTTTTGTGTTTTCAGTAGAGACGGGGTTTCACCATGTTAGCCAGGCTAGTCTCAATCTCTTGACCTGGTGATCCACCCGCCTCAGCCTCCCAAAGTGCTGGGATTACAGGCATGAGCCACCGCGCCTGTCCCTGATTTCAGTTTTCTTAACGAGATACAAATCAGGACCTGCCAAATGAGGAGATATGTAGGGTGAGGTCTGGGAAGGTCCCAAACACAGAGCTCCTGTGTCCTTCCCCATAACATCAGTACACATCACTCTTTCTATGCCTTCCCCACTCCCAGGGCGATGGGTTCACCAGCCAGTAAGCTCCACTGAGCTCAGTGTCCTGACTTTTTATTGGGGTTTCAGTAGGATTGATTTCAGTAGGCAGGACTGGGGTTTCAGTAGGCAGGATTGATCCAATTACTGCTTTAGTGTTTTGTGTGTTTGTTTGTTTTGAGACCAGGTCTTGCCCTGTTGCCCAGGCTAGAGTGGAGTGGCACAATCATAGCTCACTGCAGCCTCAACCTCCTGGGTTCAAGTGATCCTCCCACCTCTCAGCCTCTCGAGTAGCTGGAACTACAGGTACATGCCACCACCCTGTCCAACTAATGTTTGTATTTTTTGTAGAGACAGGGTTTCACCATATTGTCCAGGTTGGTCTCGAGCTCCTGAGCTCAAGCAATCCTCCTGCCTTGGCCTCCCAAAGTGCTGGGATTACAGGCACGAGCCACCTCACAAAGCCTCGGGAGTCTTTAGTGGGGTCTCATTACATAGGCCGGATTGACTGAATCATTGGCCTTGTGATTGAACTTTATCTCCAGTCCCCCTTTCGGTCGAGTGGCTGCAAATTCCAGACCTCATGGTTGATGTTTCCGGCATGACCCGTCCCCATCCTAAGCCACCCCCTCATATAAACCCAAGTGTGGTCCAGGGCCCTGATGAATAATAAAGACTCACAGCACTTGGAAAATTCCAAGGGCTTAGATGCTTCCTAGCAGGAACAGGGGACAAATTCTTTACCACACAAGCTCTTCCCATCTTGAAATCCATCATTACGTCTGCAAAGTGTCTTTTGCTGTATTGTAGCAGGACGAGCCACAGACAAAACTCCTCAGACACCGGATTAAAGAAGGAAGAGGTTTTTTATTCAGCCGGGAGCGTCGGCAGATTCGCGTCGTAAGAGCCGAGCTCCCCGAGAAAGAAATACGTGGCCTTTTAAAAGGCTTACAACTTGAAGGGATCCATGTAAAAGGGTCATGATAAATCAAGCATGCGTGGAAAACGTGACGAGGGGCTACATGCATCAGCTAACAGAACAAAAAGTTTTACAGTGCTTTCTCATACAATGTCTGGAATTTACAGATAACACTAGTAGTTTTGGTCAGGGGTTAATATTATCATTATTATTTTAACCACCAGGGCCAGGTGGTGGTGCCAAGGTCGTCTAGCTATTTATCTCACTTCTGTTTCTTTCCAACTTTTTGTTTTCTCCCCCTTCTCCTGTCTTATAAACTAAGGAAAAGGGGAGACAGGGAAAAGCTGGGAAAGACAGCAGGAGAAGTGATGGTCTCATTCTATAGTATAAGGTGACATTCACAGGATCCAGGGATTAAGACAGGGTATATTGAGGGACTTCACAAATCTGTATTAGCCAGGGTTCTCCAGAAGGACTGAACTGATAGGATGTGTGTGTGTGTATGAGAGAGAGAGAGAGAGAGAGAGATATTGTTGGGATATTTGTCCCCACCCAAATCTCGTATTGAAATGTGATCCCCAGTTTTGGAGGTGAGGGCTGGTGGGAAGTGTTTTGGATCCTAGGGGCAGATTCTTCGTAAACGGCTTGGGCCATCCTCTTGGTGATAAATGAGCTCTCACTCGAAGTTCATGTAAAATCTGGTTGTTCAAAAGTGTGTGATACCTCCCCTGCCGTGCTCTCTCTCGCTCCTGCTTTCGCCATGTGAGACACCTGCTTCCCCTTTGTCTTCTGCCACGATTGGAAGCTTCCTGAGGCCCCTCCAGAAGCAGATACCTCTGCTATGCTTCCTTACAGCCTGCAGAACCATGAGCCAATTAAACCTCTTTTCTTATAAATTACCCAGTCTCAGGTATCTCTTTATAGCAATGCAAAAATGGCCTAACACAGCTGGGCGTGGTGGCTCACGCCTGTAATCCCAGCACTTTGGGAGACTGAGGCGGGCGGATCACTTGAGGTCAGGAGTTCCAGACCAGCCTGGCCAATATGGTAAAACCCCATCTCTACTAAAAATACGAAATTGGTGGCAGGTGCCTGTAATCCCAGCTACTTGGGAGGCTGAGGCAGGAGAATCACTTGAACCTGGGAGGCGGAGTTTGCAGTGAGCCGAGATCGCACCACTACACTCCAGCCTAGGCGATAGAAGAGACACCGTCTTGGAGGGGGGGAAAAAAAAAAGAACAGCCTAATACAACAGTAAAGGGAGTTTATTCGGGAGAATGAACTCACACAATTACAAAGCGAAGTCCCATAGTAGGCCATCTGCAAGCCCGGGAAAGAGAGGAGGTGGTAGCATGGCTCAGTCCAAATCCAAAAGCCTCAAACACCATGGAAGGAAACAGTGCAACCTTCAGTCTGCAGCCAGAGGCCCGAGAACCCCTGGGAGGCCACTGGTGCCAGTCCCAGAGTTCAAAGGCCAAAGAACCTAGAGCCTGATGTCCAAGGGTAGGAGGAGAGGAATCCAAGTGACTGGCACAGCAGGGGAAGAGAGAGGAAGCCGACTCAGAGAGCAAGCCAGCGTCTCCCACCTTCTTCCACCTGCTTTGTTCTAGCCATGCTGGCGGCCGACAGGATGGTGCCCACTCACATTGAGGGTGGGTCTTCCTCTCCCAGTCCACGGACTCAAATATCAGCCTCCTCTGGTAACACCCTCACAGACACACCCAGAAGCAATGTTTCACCAGCCATCCAGGCATCCCCCCATCCGGTCAAGTTGATACCAGGTGTTAATCATCACAGCACCACAGCACAGGGCAGAGTCAGCTGAGAGAGACTCCCAGGTGGGACAGCGTGAGATACTTACCTAGAGGTCTCACTCCTTGATGAGCCGGGTTAACGGATGGTCTTGAAGATACAGACAGATTCTAATCAAACTTACCGACAATGAGGTGGAGACTTGGGACCCATTGAAGAACAACAGAGACAGAATGACAGACAGACTTCAAGGCCAGGTACGGTGGCTCATGCCTATAATCCCGGCACTTTGGGAGGCTATGGTGGGTGGGTCACCTGAGGTCAGGAGTTCGAGATCAGCCTGGCCAACATGGTGAAACCCCGTCTCTACTAAAAATACAAAACTTAGCTGGGCATGGTGGTGGGTACCTGTAATCTCAGCTACTCGGGAGGCTGAGGCAGGAGAATTGCTTGAACCCAGGAGGTGGAGGTTGCAGTGAGCCAAGATCACGGCACTGCACTCCAGCCTGGGTGAGAGAGCAAGACTCTGTCTAAAAAAAAAAAAAAAAAAAAAGATTAAAACAACCTAGGTGTCCATAAACAGATGAATGGATAAGTGGAATGTGCTCCATCCATACAATAGAATACAATTCAGCCCTGAAAAGGAAGGAAATTCTGGGCCAGGCGTGGTGGCTCACGCCTGTAATCCCAGAACTTTGGGAGGCTGAGGCTGGTGGATCATTTGAGGTCAGGAGTTCAAGACAAGCCTGGGCAACATGGTGAAACCCTGTCTCTACTAAAAATACAAAAATTAGCTGGGTGTGGTGGTGCACACCTGTAGTCCCAGCTACTTGGGAGGCTGAGGCAGGAGAACTGCTTGAACCCGGGAGGTGGAGGTTGCAGTGAGCAGAGACTGTGCCACCGCACCCCAGCCTGGGTGACAGAGCGACACTCCTTCTCAAAAAAAAAAAAAAAAAAAAAAAAGGAAGGAAATTCACACACAGGCGATTATGCTAAGTGAAATAAGCCAGCCACAAAAAGACAAAAAGACAAATACGGTAATGATTACACATTATCCCGCTCGTAGGAGGTCCCTAGAGTCACCACACTCACAGACACAAAAAGTCAAATGGGAGGTGCCAGGGGCTGGGGCGTGGGGCAATGGGTAGTTGTTCAATCGGTAAAGTTTCAGTTTTTGTTGAGTTTGTTTTTTCAGTTTTATAAGATGAAACAATTCCAGAGATTGGTTGTGCAACAACGTGAATATACTTAACACTACTGAGCTGTGTGCTTAAAAATAGCTGGCCAGACGCGGTGGCTCAAGCCTGTAATCCCAGCACTTTGGGAGGCCGAGACGGGCGGATCACGAGGTCAGGAGATCGAGACCATCCTGGCTAACACGGTGAAACCCCGTCTCTACTAAAAAAAATACAAAACACTAGCCGGGCGAGGTGGCGGGTGCCTGTAGTCCCAGCAACTCGGGAGGCTGAGGCAGGAGAATGGCATAAACCCGGGAGGCGGAGCTTGCAGTGAGCTGAGATCCGGCCACTGCACTCCAGCCTGGGCGACAGAGAGAGACTCCGTCTCAAAAAAAAAAAAAAAAACAAACAAACCCAGTCTCTATTAAAAACACAAAAATTAGCCCGTGGTTGCTCACACCTGTAATCCCACGACTTTAGGAGGCCTGAGGTGTGAGGACCCCTTGAAGCTAAGAGTTGGAGACCAACTGGACAACATAGCGAGATTCCGTCTCTACAACAACAAGGCCAGGTGCAGTGGCTCACACCTGTAATACCAGCACTTTGGGAGGGTGAAGCAGGCAGTTCACGAGGTCAAGAGATCGAGACCATCCTGGCCAACATGGTGAAACCCCGTCTCTACTAAAAATACAAAAAATTAGCTGGGCCTGGTGGCCTGCGCCTGTAGTCCCAGCTACTTGGGAGGCTGAGGCAGGAGAATTGCTTGAACCCAGGAGGCAGAGGTTGCAATGAGCCGAGATCGTGCCACTGCACTCCTGCCTGGTAACAGAGTGAGACACCATCTCAAAAAAAAAAAAAGTTTCTAATTAGCTGGATGTGGTGGCACATGCCTATAGTCCCAGGTACTGAGGATGCTGAGGTGGGAGGACCCCTTGAGCCCAGGAGGTGGGAGGTTGCAGTGAGCTACGATGGTGCCACTGCACTCCAGCCTGGGTGACAGAGTAAAACCCTGTCTCTAAAAAAAAAAAAAAAAAAAAAAAGGGCCTTCTTATGTGTACCCCATCTGTCCTGTCCCACCAGACAGAAACTTAGTCCTAAAAATAAAAATATTTTTAAAAATTTTTTTTCTGAGATAGAGTTTCACTCTGTCATCCAGGCTAGAATGCAGTGGTGCAGTCGTAACTCACTGCAGCCTTGACCGCCTGGGCTCAAGTGATCCTCCTACCTTAGCCTTCCTAGTAGCTGGAACTACAGGGACACACCACCATGCTTAGCTATTTTTTTTTGTCAGAGATGGGGGTCTTGCTATGTTGCCCAGGCTGGTCTTGAACACCCAGCCTCAAGTCATCCTCCTGCCTTGGACTCCCAAAGCACTGAGATTACAGGTGTGAGCCACCATTCCTGGCCCAAAAAATAAAAATAAATTTAATTAGAAAAAAAAAGAGAAAAATTTGGCCAGGTGTGGTGGCTCACGCCTGCAATCCCAGCACTTTGGGAGGCCAAGACGGGTGGAACACCTGAGATCAGGAGTTCGAGACCAGCCTGGCCAACATGGCAAAACCACATCTCTATGAAAAAATACAAAAACTAGCTGGGCGTGGTGTTGCATGCCTGTAATCCTAGCTACTTGGGAGGTTGACGCAGGAGAATTGCTTAAACCCAAGAGGTAGAAACTGCAGTGAGCCAAGACTGTGCCATTGCACTTACTTCAGCCTGGGCAACACAGCAAGACTCTGATGAAAGAAAAGAAAAAGAAAGATGGAAGGGAGGGAGGAAGGGAGGGAGGGAGGGAGGGAGGGAGGAAGGAAGGAAGGAAGGAAGGAAGGGAGGGAGGGAGGGAGGGAGGGAAAGGAGAGAAAGAAAGAAAGAGAGAGAGAGAGAAAGAAAGAAAGAAAGAGAAAGAGAGAGAGAGAGGGAGGGAGGGAGGAAGGAAGGAAAGAAGGAAGGAGGGAGGGAGGGAGGGGGGAAAGAAAGGAGGGAGGGAAAGAGAGAGAGAGAAAGAGAGAGAGAAAGAAAGAAAAGAAAGGAAGGAAGGAAGGAAGGGAAGGAAAATTGTCATAGTGAAATGTTGGGGTTTGGACCATGGTTGCTGCCCTCCCGGAGCCCACAGTCTGGCAGAGAGAGGAAGAGGTGGTGAGGACAGACAGAGAGGGTGTCCCCACGTGGTGAGGTTTGACGTGAACAATTTTGGAAAAGCAATGCCCCCTCCGTTGCATTTCCAGCTTGGGGAGTGGGGTACAGGGAGAGAAAGTAGGGTCTGCCCTGGAGAGACCAAAGGGGGTTTGTGCTGGAAAGCAGGGCATGGAGGCAGAAAAGTGTAGCTTCCAGCAACTCCCTGATTCTTTTTAGGGGGTGTCCCCACCAGTAGCCCCCTGAGTGACCACAGGGCAGCTCTCTCAGTCAGCAAATTGCTGGTGAGCTTGGAGACCAGTTAGGGTTTCCTGGATAGAGCAGCCCTATGGTGATCCCACTTTCTAAAGACATGACTTTGAGACAGAGTAGTCTGTTCTTATCAACCTCACACCCCTCTCCCCCTGATCCCAGGAAACCCCCTCAGATCCCGAGGGCTTCTTCCTAGGAAGGCTGGGGAGTGTGGGGAAGTCCCCAGGGGGCTCTCCAAAGAAGCGGGGGCAGACAGAGTCTCCCTGTCAGGCCTGTCCCCCACACCCCCATGAGGATTCTTACCTTTCCTGTGTCCCCAGAGCCAGACACAGCTCAAAAGGATGAATGTAGCAGACGCCAACAGAAAGCCCGGAGTGTGGGCCGGGCGTGGTGGCTCACTCCTGTAACCCCAGCATTTTGGGAGGCCGAGGTGGATAGATTATTTGACACCAGGAGTTCGAGACCAGCCTGGCCAACATAGGGGAACCCCGTCTCTACCAAAAAAAATGCAAAAATTAGCTGGGCATGGTGGTGCACACCCGTCCAGCTACTGTGAGGGCTGAGGCACGAGAATCGCTTGAACCTGGGACACGGAGGCTGCAGTGAGCTGAGATCACGCCACTGCACTCCAGCCTGGGCAATAGAGCGAGACTCCCCTCAAAAATAAATAATAATAATAATAATAATAACAACAACAACAACAACAACATCTGTCTCCTAGGGTATAGCGGTCAGCTGAATAACAGCTCCCCAAAGATGGTCACATTCTAATCCCTGGAACCGGTGAGTAGGTCACCTTATATGGCAAACGGGGCTCTGCAGATGGAATTACCTCAACGGTCTTGAGATGGGAGATCACCCCGGATTATCCAGGTGGCCCAATGTCATCACAGAGTCCTTACAAGAGGAGGCAGGAGGATGAGAGTCAGAGAGAGAATGGAAGAGGCTGTGCTTCTGGCTGTGAAGAGGGTGGAAGAGCAGGACATGGTGGCTCATGCCTGTAATCCCAATGCTTTGGGAAGCCGGAGGATTGCTTTAAGGCCAGTAGCTGGGGACCAGCCTCGGCAACAGAGTGAGACCCTCGTCTCTACAGAAAAGGTTTTTATTTTTATTTTTATTTTTATTTTTATTTATTATTATTATTTTTTATTGAGACAGAGTCTTGCTCTGTCGCCAGGCTGGAGTGCAGTGGCATGATCTCGGTTCACTGCAAGCTCTGCCTCCTGGGTTCAAGTGATTCTCCTGCCTCAGCCTCCCTAGTAGCTGGGATTACAGGCACATGTCACCACCATGCTCAGCTAATTTTTGCATTTTTAGTAGAGATGGGGTTTCACCATGTTGGCCAGGATGGTCTCGATCTCCTGACCTCATGATCCGCCCACCTCGGCCTCCCAAAGTGCTGGGATTACAGGTATGAGCCACTGTGCCTGGCCTACAAAATAATTTTAAAATTAGCTGGGCAGGTGGCATGTGCCTGTGGTCCAAGCTACTCGGGAGGCTGAAGTGGGAGGATCACCTGAGTCCAGGAGGTCAAGGATGCAGTGAGCCGTGATCATGCCACTGCACTCCGGCCTGGGCAACAGAGCGAGACCATCTCTCCAAAAATGAAACAGAAAGGCGGGTCATTGTCACTGGAGGGGCGAACAGAGCAGGCAATGGAGAGGAGAAGGCGTCAGCCACAGAGGACCTTGCTGCCTGCCGGGTTGGGAGCTGCTTAATTGGGAGAGATGGTTTCAGGAAATTGCACTAAAAATGCTCCCATTTTTAGAGCCTCCCGATATCAGGCATTGGGCCGAAGGCTTTATGCACAGAGCAACCTATGTGAGAGAACTGTGGTTATCCCCACTTTACAGGTGAGAAAACTGGGGCCCAGAGAGGATTAAGTCACACAACAGGTAAAGGGGTGCAGCTGGGCTGGGAACCCTCACCCACATCAGGGGTTACACAGTGGGGGCAATGACCAGGTGTGTCCAGCAAAGAGGCAGCACCCGCCACTGTCCTGGCAGACCCAGAACCGGCATGAGAACAGCAGGGACGGAGGAGAAAAATACACGATCCCACACCGAAGTCCCTAGGGGTCTGGGTCCCTGAGGATGAGGTCTGGGGGCCTGGCGTCCTGGGTCCTTAAGAGACTAAGCCTCACTCACACCTATAATCCCAGCACTTTGGGAGGTCGAGGTGGGTGGCTCAACTGAGGTCAGGAGTTCAAGACCAGCCTGGCCAACTTGGTGAAACCCCATTTCTACTAAAAATACAAAAATTAGCTGGGTGTGGTGGTGGGTGCCTGTAATCCCAGCTACTCGGGAGGCTAAGGCAGGAGAATCACTTGAACCTGGGAGGTGGAGGTTGCAGTGAGCTGAGATCGCACCCTTGCACTAGAGCCTGGGTGACAGAGCGAGACTCCGTCTCAAAAAAAAAAAAAGACGCTAAGCCTGGGTCTCTGAGGGTGGGGCCTGGGGATCTGGTTTCCTGGGTCCCTAAGTAGCTGGGTCTCAGTCCCTGAGAGTGAGGGCCTGACTTCCTGAGGGAATCCCTAAGGGGCTGGGGGCCCTGAGTCCCTGAGAATGGGGTCTGGGGACCTGACTTCCTGGGTCTTTAAGGGACTAAGCCTGGGTCCCTGAGGGTGCAGTCTGGGGGCCTGACTTCCTGGGTCCTTAAGTGACTGGGCCTGGGTCCCTAATGGGGGAGTCTGGGGACCTGGCTTCCTGGGTCCCTAAGGGGCTGAGCCTGGGTCCCTGAGGATGGGGTCTGGGACCTGACTTCCTGGGTCCTTAAGAGACTAAGCCTGGGTCCCTGAGAGTGGAGTCTGGGGCCTTGGCTTCCTGGGTCCCTAAGGGTCTAGGGGGCCTGGTTCCCTGAGGGTGTGGTCTAGGGACCTGGCTTCTGGGTCTGTAAGGGCCTAGGGACCCTGGGTCCCTGAGGGTGGGGTCTGGGGGCCTGGCTTCCTGGGTCTCCCGGAAGGTGAAGGCCTGGGTCTGTGAGGGTGGCGCCTGGAGTCCAGGATTTCAGGGTCTCTGAGGGCGTTCTTGGAGAGAAATCCCCAAATCTCCCAGGCTGGGCCTGGGCTGCTCTCGGAAGTCTCAGGACCTGCTGGCTCAGCTCTCTGGTTCCTGGAAGCATCCTGGGGCCTTGAGGGGAGGGGGCAGGGAGGCCATGAGTGGTCCAGGACCCCACTGCTGGAGTTCTGGGGGGCCCTCTGGAGGGAAGGGTGTGGACAAGCCCATCTCTGTGTCCCCTCTTAGCCTGAGGACTCCCAGCCACACATACCAGTCCCCCCAAGCTCTCCCCGCCCCACTGCCGCAATCTACACCAAAAAAACAGCCTGGGTTTGGGCTCCAGATCCCGAGGTTCCCGGAAGACGAAAGTGCAATCCAGGCTCTTCTCATCCCACACACCCCTTTCCTCTTCCTGTTGACTGGCTCTCTGCCTGAGTGGGGGTCAGGAAGCAGAGGGAGAGGGGTGCATGTGACCGTGACTCAGGGCCGCCCTCCTGCCCCTTCTAGGAGTGGGGCATAGGTCCTGCCTCTGGGGAGCCCCCAGTCTCAGGAGGGGCCCATCCAGTGCAGGAGCTCAAGGCTGGGAAAAGAGGGGCCATAGGACTACGGGCGGGTCAGGGATGGGTGTCAGGGACGCTTCCATGCAAACTGGTGCTGCCGCTTGGCTCAGCACTTTAGGCAAGGAGTTGCCCATGCGAAGGCTTGGAGAGAGCCTGGTGTTTCAGAATTGTGTGATGTTCAGGCACTCTGGAGTCTCGGAGGAAGAGGCATGGGTGTGGCTGGAGAGACGAGCTGCCAGGCCTGAGCAGGCAGGACCCTTGAACTCCAGGGCGTGGGGGAGCTGGAGCTTTGGACCCAGGGCAGAAGGGAGCCATGGATGGTTGTAGGCAGAGAGAAGACATGGGCAGGTGGTTGCTATTCAGGGAAGACACAGAGGAGGGGTTTCAGGGAGACCCCAAATGAGGCTGTCATGAGGGTCTGGTGGGTGTGAGGACCCTAAGGGGAGCTGTCGTGGGGGCTGGAGTTGGGTAAATAGGGAGCGACTGTTTCATGGGGACACACTTTCAGTTTGGGAAGATGAGAAAGTTCCAGAGATGGATGGTGGTAATGGCTGCCCAACAGTGTTCATGTGTTTCATGCTGCTGAACGGTCCACTTAAAAATGGCTACGAAGGTAATTTTTATGTTATGTTTATTTTGCCACAACGAAAACAAAACAAAGCGTGATCTAGGAATCATGTTTTCAAAGCAGCGCTTCTCAACCACGGTGACTCTATCGGCGACTGGTGGCCAGAGATGCTTCTAGACATCCAACAATGCACAGGACGGCATCCCAACGAGGAATCATCAGCCCCAAATTCAACAGTGCAGTGCGGGAGAAACCCAGCTTTGAACACACCTCCTCCTGGAAGCCCCCCTGGATTTGACACACCTACCGCCCTTCCTCCCCACCCCTGCACCCTTTCCTTCTCCCCTTCGTTACCCCAGGAGAGGTTAAACAGGTAGGGGAGCCCAGGGCTGTGTCGGGATGGGGTTAGGGTCAGGGTCACCAGGCTCCAACCCGTTGGGACACAGTGCCAGGCCCTGTCCCAGGTGTGGGGGTTCTGCCATTAGATCCGCGACGTGCCTCCGTCCTGTGCAGAGCAGAGGTTAGGGCTGGGATCAGAGCGTCGTGGGGTGAGGGGATCGAGTTGTAGTTGAGCTGGAGTTACGGTCAGGACCGGGGCTGGGATGAGAGCTCAGCTGGAGATGGTTTAGGGTCGCTGTTGCTGGACACGCTAAACTCCTTCCTGTTGAATTCTGATGTAGGTCAAATGAAGAGCGAGACACAGCCTCCCCCAACACACAGAGGATCCCAAATCTGAAAGAAGAACCAACACCCACAGATCTGGGGCCCACATCCGTACAGCTTTCTGTTTTTCTCCCGAAGTGAGCAAGAGGCATGTTAACACCACAGAGGGGAAGCGGGTGGGGCAGTCCCGTGACTGGGTCCCTGGGGCCCCAAAGCATCCTAGTGTTTGAGCTGAGTCTTGGCAGGGACCCAGCAGGCAGGAGGCTTTCGCCCCGGGGAAGGTCACGGTGGAGCCAGTGGGGTTGAGCTGGGGCACCTGGGCTTGTAGAACTCAGAAACACCAAATTCCAACTGGGCACAGTGGCTCATGCCTGTAATCCCAGCACTTTGGGAGGCCGAGGTAGGAGAATCACTTGAGCCCAGGAGTTTTCGACCAGCCTGGGCAATATAGTGAGACCCCATTGCTACCAAAAATGTAAAAAGCTAGCCAGGCGTGGTGGTGCGTGCCTGTGGTCCCAGCTACTCAGGAAGAGAAAGTAGGAGAATCTCTTGAACCTCAGGAGGTTGAGGCTGCAGTGAGTCGTGATTGCATCACTGCACTCCAGCCTGGGAGACAGAGTGAGACCCCGTCTCTAAAAAAATATGGACAATTTTGTTGTATAGCTTTATTTAGTAGCAACGGGTGCTGGGCACAGGAATGTTTTTGTTTGTTTTCTGGGATTGCCCAGGCTGGAGTGCAATGGCACAATCTCAGCTCACTGCAACCTTCGCCTCCCAGGTTCCAGCAATTCTCCTGCCTCAGCCTCCTGAGTAACTGGGATTACAGGCACCCACCACCACTTCTGGCTAATTTTTGTACTTTTTGGTAGAGACAGGGTTTTACCATGTTGGCCAGGCTGGTCTCAAACTCCTGACCTCAGGTGATCCACTCACCTCAGCCTCTCAAAGTGCTGGGATGACAAGTGTGACATGCCTGGCCGGACACAGTTCTTAGTGTCTTGTGTGTGTATCAACACTTCTAATTTTTACCACCATCCTAGGAATTTGATGCTTTGGTGATCACTGCTGCCTTATGTGAAGCACAGAGAGGTTAAGTGACTTGCCAAAGGTCACACAGCACTTCAATGGCAGAGCCAGGAATTTGAACCCAGGTACCGTGGTTCAGGCATCTGCAGCCCTAGTCACTAGGCCACCTAACCTTCTATATACTAAGACCCCTTGGCACGTTGCCTACTCTCCTCATCCTTCCCAATATGTGTCCCCAGATCCTTAACCCCTGCCCCACACTCAACTGGGAAACTCCAAATCTCCACTTCTGAGTGGCCCGCCTCCCATGTCTCTGACTCCAGAAGACGCCCACCTGTGCCCCTACAACCCACCGCCAACCAGGAGGGGGCTGGGCTGGGCCATCCACTAGGGCTGGATGTCCCCACCGTGTCAGGGAGGGGCCTGGCTGGAACGTCCCCTGGGCCCTGCACTCCAGAACAGCTAGGACCGTGCTGCCTTGTCGGTCACCCTGGACCAAGTGGCCCTTGGTGCATGCTTGTTGAATGAGTGGCTGGCTCTGGTGGTCTGCGGCTGTTCACTTTGGGTACCAAAATATCCCCTCCACCTCGATCTGGGGTAATGGCCAAGGACGGAGATGGTAAAGAAGGGAGGGAGGGGCCGGGTGCGGTGGCTCACGCCTGTAATCCCAACACTTTGGGAGGCCGAGGTGGGCAGATCACTTGAGACCAGGAGATCAAGACCAGCCTGGTCAACTTGGTGAAACCCTATCTCTGCTACAAATACAAAAAAATTAGCCGGGTGTGGTGGTGCGCACCTGTAGTCCCAGGTACTTGGGAGACTGAGGCAGGAGAATGACTTGAATCTGGGAGGCGGAGGTTACAGTGACCTGAGATCATGCCACTGCATTCCAGTCTGGATGACACCGCAAGACTCTGTCTCAAAAAAGGAAGGGAAAGAGTTGGCCGGTGAGCATTGGAGAGGTCGCTGGGGGCTGCTGGGTGGATATTAGGGACAGCATTTGAGGCCAAGCCAGGGTGGGGTCACTGGGGGATTTGTCGATTTGTCATGGGGGCAGGTAGGGTTGGGGACCCTAAGGGGGTCTGCCGTGGAGGCCAGGTGGGAGTGAGGGCCCTGGAGGGTCTGTTCTGGGGGGCAAGACAGGAGGTGGAGCCCCAAGGAGGGCTGTCATGGGGGCAGGATGGGAGTGGGGAGGCCATGGTGGAGGCTGTTCCAGGGACAAGGCAAACCAGGCAGGGGGAACCCTGAGAGGGAGATGTCACCTGGCCCAGGGGGAAGAGGGAGTGGCCAGAGGCAGCAGCTATGGAGATGGGGAGAAGCAGGTTATTTTTTTGAGAAGAGC
The DNA here is from genome assembly GCF_047675955.1 of Chlorocebus sabaeus. Lineage (NCBI taxonomy): Eukaryota > Metazoa > Chordata > Mammalia > Primates > Cercopithecidae > Chlorocebus > Chlorocebus sabaeus. The sequence goes on from NC_132909.1 coordinate 54,919,208, forward strand.
CAGGCCCTGGTGCTGGGTGAGCGGTGGGGTGGAGGATTGGGAAGTGCTTGGACAAGGCCTGGGCCTGAGTCGGGGTGTCTGGGTGGATGGACGGACTGTCCCAGCAATGGGAACACAGGAGAAGGGGGAGGAGGAGGAAGCTTGGGAATACGTCCAGCTGGGCCATGTTGTGAGGACACGGGATAAAATCTATTTCCAGGATGGGGCTGGAATGGAGTTCGGTGTTTCTTTTCTGTTTTTCTTTCTTTCTTTCTTTCTTTCTTTTTTTTTTTTTTTTTTTTTTGAGACAGAGTTTAGCTCTTGTTGCCCAGGCTGGAGTGCAATGGCGCGATCTTGGTTCACTGCAACCTCTGCCTCCTGGGTTCAAGTGATTCTCCTGCCTCAACCTCCCAAATAGCTAGGATTACAGGTGCCCACCACCATGCCTGGCTAATTTTTTTTTTTTTTTTTTTTGTATTTTCAGTAGAGACAGAATTTCACTGTGTTGGCCAGGCTGGTCTTGAACTTCTGACCTCAGGTGATCCACCTGCCTCGGCCTCCCAAAGTGCTGGGATTACAGGTGTGAGCCACCGCGCCCAGCCCCTTCCTTTCCTTTCCTTCCTCCCTTTCTTTCTTTTTTTTTTTATTTCTTTTTTCCTTTCTTTTCCTTTTTTCCTTTCCTTTTCTTTTTTTCTTTTTTCCTTTCTTTTCTTTCCTTCCTTTCTTTCCTTTTCCCTTCCTTTCCTTCTCTCTCTCTCTCTTTCTCTCTTTCTTTCTTTCATCTCACTATGTTGCCCGGGCGGATCTTGAACTCCTGGACTCAAGCGATCCACTCACCTCAGCCTCCCCAGTAGCTGGGACCACAGGCACGCACCACCATGCCCTGCTAATTTTTATAGTTTTTGTAGAGCCCACGGCTTGCTATGTTGTCCGGGCTGGTCTTCAACTCCTAGGCTCAAGTGATCCTCCCACCTCAGCCTCCCAAAGTGCTGGGATTACAGATGTGAGCCACCATGCCCAGGCAAAATTGTCCATATTTCACCTGAATATTATCTCATGTATCTTTCTTTTTCCCCCTTCTCTCCTTCCCTCCTGCTCCTCCTCCTCCCTCTCCTTCCTTCTGTCTTTTTCTTCCCTTCCTCTGCCTCTCTCTCCTCTTCCCTTTTTTCTTACTGGGACTCAAACTTGGGACATTTGACCTGGGAGCCTATTTGCTCAATCATCAAGAGACATAATCTCATGGTGGGGTGTCTACTGGTAAGTGTTGGCTGCCAGGATCCCAACTCCAGGCCGTCCTTCTAACCCAAGAGGTCCTGCCTCTGCCTAGAGCCTTCCATGGCTCCCCAGGGTCCTCTGTGATCGGCCATAGTGGTATAATGATTCCGTGTGCAATAACCCTGGTTCAAATCTTGACGCCACCGCTCACCTCCTTCAGCCCTGTGGGAACTTGCTGCTTAACAGCTCTGGTTTTCACCCGATTCTCTTACCTGAGAAATGGAGATAATAATAACACGGACTTCACCGGGGTGTGGGGAGCGCCAGGAGAGGCCATGCGTGTAATGTTATCCGGGCGGCAAGCTTATATTTAGGTCTATGAAAATAGAAGCTGTCAGTGGCTCTACTTTCAGAAGAAAGTGTCTTTCTTCCTGCTTAAACCTCTGTCCCTGACGGTCCCTACCAATCTCTCTGGTCGACCCCAACACACTAGGAGGACAGACACAGGCTCCGGACTCCACTAAGTGAGTACGTATCTGTGTGTGTCGGGGGTTGGCCATGGGAAGTGGAGATCGAAGCGCCCTTGGAAAAAATGACCTTTGGCTGAGCCTCAAGGGATGAGCAGGAGGAGGTCACAGCCAGAGAAGGGAGGTGGGGGGCGGTGGGAGTGGGGGTGGGGGCCGCACTGTGGACAGAATCTCGAGGCATTCGGGTCCCTGATTTGGGGAAGTGAAAACAGGCCATCTGGTCTGAGATGAGCTTGGTGAGTGTGCTGGGCCGATCATAGAGGGCCCTGGGGAGCCATGGAAGGCTCTAGGCAGAGGCAGGAGCTCTTGCGTTAGGACAGTCTGGAGTTGGGATCCTGCCAACCAGCACTTACCAGTAGACACCCCACCATGAGATTGTGTCTGCAGATGATTGAGCAAATAGGCTCCCCAGTCAAGTGTCCCGGGTTTGAGTCTCAGTCCCACCACTGCGCGATGGGGATAAATGGCTTACCCTCTTGGTACCTCTGTTCCATTGACAGAGGCCCCACAGAATGAGGACACTCCCCCAGCATCCTGCCAGTAGATTTACTGAGCACTTACTGTGTGCTGGTGCTTTGAATAGTCCCAATTTACAGATGAGCAAACTGAGCTGCTCGTCCAGGGAGAAGCCAGGACTCGGGCTCAGGTCTGTCCGGCTGCCTCCGTGGACACTTCCAGTCCCAGAATGGTGACACCTCGGGGCTCCTCTCACAACATCAAAAGGGCCAGCTTGAGCTGCGGCTAATCAGAGCCTGGCCGCCCCACACGCCACCTCCCTGAGGCTCCGAGAGAAGGGACTTGCCTACAGTCAGGCAGCAAAAGAAGGTAGCCGGTGACCTCCAGGCCTGAAAGACCGCAAGTTCCATGCTCCTCAGCACACAATAGATGCTTTAAAGTCAGAGGACTTGGTCAGGTGCAGTGGCTTAAGCCTGTAATCCCAGCACTTTGGGAGGCTGAAGCGGGCGGATCACCTGAGGTCAGGAGTTCGAGACAGCCTGATCAATATGGTGAAACCCTGTCTCTACTAAAATACAAAAATTAGCCAGGTGTGGTGGTGGGCATCTGTAATCCTAGCTGCTTTGGAGGCTAAGACAGGATAATTGCTTGAACCCGGGAGGTGGAGGTTGCAGTAAGCCAAGATGGTGCCACTGCACTCCAGCCTAGGCAACAGAGTGAGACTCCATCTCAAAAAATTTAAAAAATAGGCCATGCACAGTGGCTCACGCCTGTAATCCCAGCACTTTGGGAGGCTGAGGTGGGTGGATCACGAGGTCAGGAGTTTGGAACCAGCCTGGCCAACATAGTGAAACCCTCTCTCTACTAAAAATACAAAAATTAGCCTGGCATGGTGGCACATGCCTGTAATCCCAGCTACTCGGGAGGTTGAGGCGGGAGAATCGCTCAAATCCAGGAGGCGGAGGTTGCAGTGAGCCGAGATTGTGCCCCTGCACTCCAGCCTGGGCAACAGAGTGAGACTCCATTTCAATAAATAAATAAATAAATAAATAAATAAAGTCAGAGCACTTTACAGATGCCCTGGGGACACTGGCAGAGGAGAAGGCTGAGGCCTGGGTTATGGGCTCTTAGCATTTCCCAGTGGGATGTGGCACAGAGTAGATGCTTCATAAACGTTTAGAATCTGAAGACCCACTGCGCACAGCCCCGCACCAAAAGCCTCAGGTATGCTGTGATCTCATTGGATCCTATCTTGGCCTCATGAGTTGGGTGCTGTCATCAGTTCATTTTACAGAGGGGAAAACTGAGGCTGAATCCTCGGCTGAGGGTGCACAGGCAAGGCAGTTATAATAAAAGCTGGTGATATTTTTAGCGCAGATCACCAACCCACAGTATAGGTGTTCTCAGTATCATCATTTTACGAACGAGGAAAGAAGTTTCCAGGTTAATTAAGCCATTTGTCGAGATCTCATGGGTGCACCTGCTGTGTAGCTCAAGCGTGATGGACCCTGGGGGTGCCCCACTTCTGATCTCAGGCTGCTCTCTCTCCACACCAGCTGTGTCTCCCCGCTAACCACGCTAGTGAGTCCAGATTGTAGACTAACCCAAATCAGCAGATAGTCACTGAGTCCCCCCAAGTCCCAGATGCTACCCTGCGCTGGCAACTAGGGTTTGACGCCTCACCCTAACCATCATTAAAACCCAGACCCCAGCCAGAGCTGTGATTGTGCCCGCTGTGTGGACTGCGTTGTCAGGGAGTGAGCGCCCCATCTTCGGGAGAATCCAAGCAGGACCGCCATGGAGGAAGGTCAATATTCAGGTAGGAGGACTCTCTGGTTCTAACACTGGCAGAAGCAATGACCCTTACCTACTGCCTTTCACCCAGGAGAGAAGGGGGGTTCCCCAGTCCCTCTCTGGGAAAGAGGTGAATTTCTAAGAAAGGGACTGGTATGAGTAAGGAGGTGAGGCTGGACTGACTTTCCTGGCGCAGAGCCAGGAAGGAGTGGAAAATTGAGGGCCCCTCCTTTTTCTGACTCAACACCCTCCTAACAAAAAAAGAAAAACAAAGAGAAAAAGAACAAACGGCTCCAGCTAGGGAGCTGAGAGCCCAATAGAGTCAGAGGCCAAGTAGAACAGGAACTTGGAACAAGTAGAATTTAGCATAATGAATCCTCCAAGCCGGGGTGAGTGCAGAAGGCCTGGGGCTTGGGGTGGGACATCCAGATAGACCTTTGGGTGGGGCCTGGGAGAGCTTTGGAGGTCTGGCTGTTGGATGACACCTGGGAAAGCCGCTGGGGAGTGGCTCTGATGTTGGGGAAGAACTGGGACTCAGTGTCCTGGGTTTAGGGAAGGGATCCGGGTTGGGGACAGGTGCAGAGGTATAAGGGTGGGCGCTGGGGGTCAGAGGGGAAGGAAAAAGCAGGACCTGGTCTTCTGGAAGTGAGGCTGGGGGCCTGGCATTGGTTGTGGGGGCTGAGGGAATCTTAGCTCTTGGTCCCAGATCTGTCTCTGTGGACAGTGACCCAGATCGAAGTCAGGTAAGGAAGCTGCACAAATGGAGCTAGGGGTCCACTGAGACCCTCTGCTTCAGTGTGGGCTCTGGACAGGCTCCCAGGTTGTCGGGGGCTCTGGGCAATGGGGAGACGGACAGGGCCAGTGTCCAGCTTCGCCCTGCACCCAGAGTCAGTCCCTCCACCCCCGGCAGAGATCGAGGAGCTTCCCAGGAAGCGGTGTTGCAGGCGCGGGACTCAGATCGTGCTGCTGGGGCTGCTGACCGCTGCTCTGTGGGCCGGGCTGCTGACTCTCCTTCTCCTGTGGCGTGAGGACATCCCCAGCCCCATGTGGTCCCCCCAACTCATGGGGCTCTTCTGTGTTCCCTCTCACACCCCCATCTCAGAGCCTGGGGAGCCCAACGCACCTCTGAAAGCCCAATTTTCCCATCCTTCCTCCCACCTGGACACTGCCAGCCCTTTCCCATGCCCCCCCCTCCAAAGCCTGTCACCCCCCACCCAGCATGCCTATCCTCCATCCTTTCAGCACCTCCACAGCTTATACCCAAGACCTCCTTCCCCAGCTGGGACATGGGGTGCAGGCAGGTGGGGGTACTGACAATCCCCACTCTCCACTCCTCTTCTCTCCCCCTCCCCAGACTGGGACACCACACAGAATCTAAAACAGCTGGAAGACAGGGCTGCCCAGAACGGTATGAAGGGGTCAAGGTGGAGGTGGGTGGGAGTGAGGGTTAGGACGCCCAGGTCTCATCCTGCTCCTCTCTGAGCCTCAGTGTCCCCTCACTAAGGAACTGAGGGTCAGCCTAACTTGCTCCCTGTCCTAGGGAAGGCGGGGAACCAGGGAATCTTGGAAAAGTGCCTGATAGCATCTTAATACAGATGCTCTTCTGCTTGCAATGGAGTTATGTCCCCATAAGCCCATAGTACATTAAAAATAGTGTAAGTTAAAACTGTGTGGCTGGCTGAAGGCTTTGGCTCCCCACCATTCCCCAGCGTTGCAAGAGAAGTAAGGTTTCCTCTAAATGCATATTGGTTTCAGACCATTGTAAAGTCGAGCCATTGTAACTCGAGCTATTGTAAGTTGAGCCACTGTAAGTTGGGCAGCCTTAAGCATCTATAGCGTAAGGAGTTTGTAACTGCTTTGTGCCTCCATTTCCTCATCTGTAAAATGGGCATAATTTTAGTGCCATGAGACAGAAACAAGCTCTAAGATTTGTGAAGTGTTCTGATAGTTGCCTACTGCTTTTATAGTTAATGCTGGGTGAGGAACAGGTACACAGGTTCGTTATATTCTTACATATACCTTCCTGAGTATACTCCTCCTGCCCCAGTAAATGAACAAACAGTAACAGCAGTTGCTGTGACTATGTGAGAGGGTCCCTGAGCCTGAGGCATGGGCGGGGTCCAAGGACCTGCCTTTGAGGTTCCTGGGATATCTCTTCTCTCCCGCCGCTCCAGTCTCGCAAGTTTCCAAGAACTTGGAAAGACAGCACGGTGACCAGATGGCGCAGAAATCCCAGTGTGAGTGACCCCTGGAGTGAGGGTTGCAGGGGGAAAGGCGAGGGGGTCTTGGATGACTTCCTGGACCCAGAGCATTAAGACTCACTGTACCCCACCCCCAACGCCCGGGAACTGCAAACTGAGCAGGTGGCTCTAAGAACCCAGGCAGAAGCCAGGGGATGGGTGGGGGTAGATGGGGGAGACAGTGAGGACCTGCTGACCACGAAGCCCCCTCCCCTGCAAACAGCCACTCAGATTTGGCAGGACCTGGAGGAACTTCGAGCTGAACAACAGAGATTGAAATCTCAGGGTGAGAGACTGGGATCGGGGGTATGGAACCAGATTGAGTGGGAAGGAGGGAGTGTCTCAGAGCCCTGGGGAACCGTGAGGCTGGGGGGGCCAGGCTTGGTGGGTGCCCTCGGCCTGTACACATCCTCCCTGAGACCAGCCCTGCGCTCCTACGCACAACAGACTCGGAGCTGTCCTGGAACCTGAACGGGCTTCAAGCAGATCTGAGCAGCTTCAAGTCCCAGGGTGAGGCTTGGGAGAGGATGGAGCAGTGGGGGAGGGAACGGACAAGGAGGGGACCTGCCAGTCGGTCTCTGAGCACCGCCCCCTGTCGCATCCCCAAGAATTGAACCAGAGGAACGCAGCTTCAGATTTGCTGGAAAGACTCCGAGAGGAGGTGACGAAGCTACGGATGGAGCTGCAGGTGTCCAACGGTGAGTGTGTGAGTCTCGGCTCAGGATGGCGCGGGACCGCACCAGGGGCTCCGGTGTGTTGGCAAACGTGAATGACGGCACGCGTATGTGACGTGAGGCAGTATGTCTATACATTTGTGTGACCCCAGTGTCATCACGGGGACATAAAGATATAAGCGCAGGGTAGGGAGTGTGCTTGGATGCGAGGCAGAAGTGTGCGTGACGACAGAAATAGGACTAAGTTTCCGATGGGGCAGGACACATGGGGCATACATAAAACACCCCTTATTTTTTTTTAAGAGAAGGGTTCTTGGCCAGGCGCGGTGGCTCACGCCTGTTATCCCAGCATTTTGAGAGGCCAAGGTGGGTGGATCACGTGAGGTCAGGAGCTCGAGACCAGCCTGACCAACATGGTGAAACCCCATCTCTACTAAAAATACAAAAATTAAGCTGGTGCGGTGGCTCACGCCTGTAATCCCAGTACTTTGGGAGGCTGAGGCGGGTGGATCACGAGGTCAGGAGGTCAGGCTAACATGGTGAAACCCCGTATCTACTAAAAATACACACACACACACACACAAAATAGCCGGACGTAGTGGTGGGCGCCTGTAGTCCCAGCTGCTTGGGAGGCTGAGGCAGGAGAATGGCGTGAACCCGGGAGGCGGAGCTTGCAGTGAGCTGAGATTGTGCCACTGCACTCCAGCCTGGGCGACAGAGCAAGACGCCATCTCAAAAAACAAACCAACAACAACAACAACAAAAATACAAACATAAGCTAGGCACGGTGGCTAACGCCTGTAATCCCAGCACTTTGGGAGGTCAAGACGGTGGATTATTTGAGGTCAGGAGTTCGAGACCAGTCTGACCAACATGATGAAATCCCCATCTCTAATAAGACTACAAAAATTAGCTGGGTGTAATGGCACGCGCCTGTAGTCCCAGCTACTCAGGAGGCTGAGACAGGAGAATTGCTTGAACCCGGGAGGTGGAGATTGCAGTGAGCTGAGATCGCACCACTGCACTCCAGGATGGCAACAGAGCGAGACTCCATCTCAATAAAAATTTTAAAAAAATTAGCCAGGCGTGGTGGTGGACATTCGTAATCCCTACTTGGGAGGCTGAGGCACAAGAATCGCTTGAACCTGGGAGGCGGAGGTTGCAGTGAGCTGAGATCATGTTCTCTTTGCACCAATGCACTCCAGCCTGGGCAACAAAATGAGACTCTGTCTAAAAAAAAAAAAAAAGGTGGAGTCTTGCTCTTTTGCCCAGGCTGAAATGCAGTGGTGCAATCATAGCTTACTACAGCCTCCAACTCCTGGGCTCAAGCGATCCTCCCACCTCAGCTTCCAGAGTAGCTGAGACTACAAGTGTGTGCCACCACACCAGGCTAATTGTTTTATTTTCCTGTAGCCACGGGGTCTCCCTATGTTACCCAGGTTGGTCTTGAACTCCTGGATTCCAGCGATCCTTCTGCCTCAGTCTCCCAAAGTGCTGGGATTACAGGCATGAGTCATTGCACCTGGCCCTAGCTAAGTTTTTTTATTTTTTGTAGCAACAAGATCTTGCTATGTTGCCCAGGCTGTTCCCGAACTCCTGGGCTCCAGCAATGCTGAGATTACAGGCATGAGCCATCTTGCCTGGCAGGAACGCCCTTTCTGATTCCAACTGAATCCTTTCACAGATTTGGAGGCTCCTACAATTTTTTTTCTCTTCTGGGTTAAAGCAGTCCAGTGTTGACCCTAGCTGGGATCTCCCTGCTGTTGTCCTCTGCCTGATGTGCCCCAGTGAGGAGTCATTAGTAGGATTCCCACGCACACGGCCCTCCTGGTAGATTGTCTGACCAGGTCAGGGAGCCGGACAGGGGTACTGTCTGCCGTGATGGGACAATGGAGATGGTGACCTCTTTCCCAGGGGTGGCAGTAATGGAGGCAGTGTTGACCCCAGGAGGCTAGCAGGCTGCAGAGAGAGCAGACATTCAGTCACTGTACCCTTAAGGTGGGGTAGAGACCAGGTGCACTGGCTCACGCCTGTAATCCCAGCACTTTGGGAGGCCGAGGCAGGAGGATCACCTGAGTCCAGGAGTTTGAGACCAGCCTAGGCAACACAGCCAAATCCTGCCTCAACAAAACAAATGAAAAAATTAGCCAGATGTGGTGATGTGTACCTGTAGTCTCATCTACTCGGGAGGCTGAGGTGGGAGGATCACTTGAGCCCAGGAGTTTGAGGCTGCGGTGAGCTAGGATTGAGCCGCTGCACTCCAGCCTGGGTAACAGAGTAGGACCTTGCCTCTAAAGAAAAAAAAAATTTAATGCGAGGTAGGAACCGGGGTTTTACAGCCCTGCCATTCCCCCAACCAATGCCCCCACCCTTGATTTTTGGTCTTTGACCTCTGGGAAGCCCCAGCTGTCCTAACTGGGGCAGAGAAGAGGAAGTTTCTGTGCTTGGTGTGACGGAGTCCCGTCCCCTGGGATGTGAAGTGGCTTTGGGAATCCCAGCCAGAAACCTCAGTGTAGTCCCTCAGGGAGAGGCATAGGGGAAGAGTACTCTGGACCACGACTACTTCTGACAGGTCACCTCCTAATTCTTCTGCAGTCCCTGAAGTTTCCCCTAAATCCAGCCCCACAGCCTGGGATCTGAGCCCGGCTCTGAGGTTGTCTCTGGGTGACTGTGTAACAACCAACCAAGACACCTCCCCCTGAAGTTTTCTTTAAGGGCTCAGAAACGTCCTCTTCCTGGTTTGGGAGGTTTGGGTTTTTCTTGTTGTTGTTGTTGTTGTTGTTGTTGTTGTTGTAGTTTTGAGACAGGGCCTGGTTCTGTCACCAAGGCTGGAGCGCAGTGGCACAATCATGGCTCACTACAGCCTCAAACTCCTGGGGTCAAGTGATCCTCTCATCTTGGCCTCCCAAATCACTGGGATTACAAGTACGAGCCACTGCACCTGGCCACCTCTTCCTGTTTTAACACCGCACCTCCAGAGGACTGAGCACTGGTTACCATTGCATGGGTGAGAAGCAATCCGACTCAAGCTACTGCAGACCCTAAGCCCCTTAGAAGAATCTGACCACTTGAGGGTGGGCGCAGTGGCTCATGCCTGTAATCCCAGCATTTTGGGAGGCCGAGGCAGGAGGATCACTTGAGCCCAGGAGTTTGAGACTGGCCTGGGTAACGTGATAAGACCCTGCCCCTTAAAGAAAAAAAAAAAAAATCTGTGGTTGGGCACGGTGGCTCATGCCTGTAATCCCAGCACTTTGTGAGGCCGAGGCAGGTAGATCACCTGAGGTCAGGAGTTCGAGACCAGCCTGACTAACATGGTGAAACCCCGTCTCTACTAAAAATACAAAACTTAGCCGAGCGTGGTAGTGGACGCCTGTAGTCCCAACTACTCGGGAGGCTGAGGCAGGAGAATCGCTTGAACCCAGGAGGCGGAGGTTGCAGTGAGCTGAGATAGCACCACTGCACTCCAGCCTGGGAGACAGAGCAAGACTCTGTCTCAAAACAAAACAAAACACATCTGACCACATGTAGTGGAACCCTCCCTGTACATCACTATAGGAAAACCGACTTTCTTAAAGTGGATTTTTGCTGTGTGGCCCAGGCTAGTTTCAAACTCCTGGGCTCAAGCGATCCTCCTGCCTCAGCCTCCCAAGTAGCTGGGATTACAGCTACACACCACTGCTGAAAATCTATTTTGAAGCAAGAAAGATTTGATCCAGTAAGAGTGGGTTTAACCTCCCACCTGGGAGGTGATCGCAACAATGTCAGGGAGTCTCCTTGGGGTGGAGGGAAGGGGAGAAAGAGACCATATTGAGGGATTGTGGGACCTAGTCTTACAATCCCATTGGCTCTTCTGACCAAAGCCTCCCACTGGAAGAAAATCATTTCAATTTCCCAGACATTGACTAGGAGTGCTGGTTTGGGGGGTCCTGCCAGGGATGATGACCAGGGCTGTTGGTGGGGATGGTGCTTGGGGAAAGTAATCGCTGGTGGACTTGGCCACAGCACTGGTTTCGCTGTTAGTGCTGGTGATGACATGGTTGGTGTGGTTGGTAAAGATGGTGTTGGCTGTGGTGTGGGTGGTGGAGATAAGTCACTGCTGGTGGTGGGTGCCTCTGGTAATGATATCAGTGATTAAGGTGTCGCTGACTTTGGAAGCGTCTGTTGGTGGTTGAAGTGCTGCTGGCCATGAGGTGTCTGTCATGATGTGGTTGGTGGCTGAGGCACTGTTGGCCATGAGGTGTTTGTGCTGATGATGGTAGTTGAAGTGTTGTTGGATATGAATGTGTTTGTGGTGACAGTGATGGTGGCTGACTTGCTGCTGACCATGGTGCTGGTGATTGAAGTACTGCTGGCCATGGATGTATTGATGGTAATGGTGTCAGCAGTTGAAGCACTGATGGTCAAGAGTGTATTTATAATGATGGTGTTGGTGGTTGAACTGCTTCTGGCCATGAGGTGTTTGTGGTGACTTTGGCATCAGCTGAGGTGTTGCTAACCATGAGGTGTTGATGGCGATAGTGTTAGTGATTGGCGTTCTGCTGGCTGTAAGGCGTTTGTGGTGACAGTGTTAGTGGTTTACGTGTTGTTGGATATGAATGCATACATGGCAATGATGTTGGTAGTTGATGTGTTGTTGGACATGAATGTGTTTGTGGCGATGGTGTTGGTAGTTGATGTCTTAATGGGTATGAATGTGTTTGTGATGATGATGTTGGCAGTTGATGTGTTGATGGATGTGAATATGTTCGTGGTGCTGGTGTTGGTAGTTGATGTGTTGATGGACATGAATGTGTTCATGGCACTGGTGTTGGTAGTTGATGTGCTGACGGACGTGAATGTGTTCGTGGTGTTGGTGTTGGTATCTGATGTGTTGATTGACGTGAAGCTGTTCGTGGCGCTGGTGTTGGTAGTTGATGTGCTGACGGATGTGAATGTGTTCGTGGCGATGGTGTTGGTAGTTGATGTGTTGATGGACGTGAATGTGTTCGTGGCGATGGTGTTGGTAGCTGATGTGTTGATGGACGTGAATGTGTTTGTGGTGATGGTGTTGGTAGTCGATGTGCTGATGGACGTGAATGCATTTGTGGTGATAGTGCTGGTGGTTGAGATGCTTCTAGTTGTGAGGTATTTGTGGTGACAGTGTTTGCGGTTGCAGTGTTGCTGGCTGTGGAACTGGTGATATGGGCATGGTGTTGGTGACTGGGGTGTTGCTGGCTATGGGTGTATTTATGGTGATGATAATAGTTGTTGAGGAGGTGTTTGTGGAGATGATGTTGGTGACTGATGCTCAGCTGGCTGTGAGGCATTTGTGATGATGGTGTTGGTGGCATTTTTGGCCATGTGCTATTTGTGGTGCTAGTGTTGGTGGTTGAAGTGCTGCTGGCATGAGGCGTTTGAGGTGATGAGGGTGGTCAAAGTGCTGTTGACGATGGTGCTTGTGGCTGAGGTGTTGCTGGCTGTGGAACTGGTGATGTGGTGGTAATGTTGGGGATCGAAGTGTTGCTAGCCATGGATGGATTTATGCTGATGTTGGTGGCAGTTGAGGCACTTCTAACTATGAGGTGTTGATGGCAATGGTGTTAGTGATTGCTGCTCTGCTCACTGTGAAGCATTTGTGGTGATGGGATTTGTGGCCGAGGTGCTGCTGACTGTGGAGCTGGTGATGTGGTCATGGCGTTGGTGATTGAAGAGTTCCCAAGCCATGCTGGATTTAAGGTGATGAGAATGACAACTGAAGGGCTTCTGGCCATGGTGGTGCTTGTGGCGATGGTGGTTGAAGTGTTGTTGGACATGAATGCATTTCTGGTCATGGTGTTGATGGTTGAGGGGCTTCTAGCTGTGAGGTGTCTGTGGTGATGACGGTGGTTGAACTATTGTTGGATATGAATGTATTTGTGGTCATGATGTTGATGGTTCAAGGGTTTCTAGCTGTGAGTTGTCTGTGGTGATGACGGTGGTTGAAATATTATTGGGCCAGGTGCGGTGGCTCATGCCTGTAATCCCAGCACTTTGGGAGGCTGAGGCAGGCAGATCACCTGAGGTCAGGAGTTCGAGACCAGCCTGACCAACATAGTGAAACCCCGCCTCTACCAAAAATACAAAAATTAGCAGGGCATGGTGGTGGGCACCTGTAATCCCAGCTACTCAGGATACTGAGGCAGGAGAACCACTTGAACCCGGGAGGCAGAGCTTGCAGTGAGCCAAGATCACGCCTCTGCACTCCAGCCTGGGCGACAGAGCGAGACTCTGTCTCAAAAAAAAAAAAAAAAGAAAAAGAAATATTATTGGTCATGAGTGTGTTTGTGGCCATGGTGTTGATGGTGAGGGACCTCTAGCTGTGAGGTGTCTGTGGTGATAACGGTGGTTGAAGTGTTGCTGGATGTGAATGCGTTTGTGGTGATGGTGCTGGTGGTTGAGGAACCTCTAGCTGGGAGGTGTCTGTGGTGATGACGGTGGTTGAAGTGTTGTTGGACGAGAGTGTGTTTGTGGCATGGTGTGGTGTTGACCATGTTGGACCTGAATGTGTGGTGACGGCGTTGGTGCTTGTATTGCTTCTGGCCATGAGGTGTTTGTGGAGATGCTGACGGTGGTTGAGGTGTTGATGGTCGACACCGTGCTCTGCTAACCGTGAAGGTGTTTGTGGCCACAGTGGCTGAGGTGCTTCTGCTATGGAACTGGTCGGCATCACAGCTCCAGCAAAGAACACAACCCAGGAGGCCGTCTGTTAGGCCCTGGGGTGCGTCTGCTTTTAGCCGGGACCCCAGGAGTGGCCCTAGGAGAGGCACCGCCACCTACTCTGCCCAGGGTGCCCATGGCACCTCCCTTGGCACCACCCCAAGCCTTTTCTCCACCCCAGGCTTTGTGTGCAACACGTGCCCTGAAAAGTGGATCAATTTCCAACGGAAGTGCTACTACTTCGGCAAGGGCACCAAGCAGTGGCTCCACGCCCGGTACGCCTGTGAGGACATGGAAGGGCAGCTGGTCAGCATCCACAGCCCGGAGGAGCAGGTGGGCCCAGGCTCCGCAGAGGTGGTGGGCAGCACGGCGAAGGTGGGGGGACCGCTGCCCCACTCTACCCAACCTCTCGAAGTGGGCTGGAAGGCCCCGGGCACATGTCTCCAGTCCTCCAGCCCTGTCCTGCCCCCCAGGACTTCCTGACCAAGCATGCCAGCCACACCATCTCCTGGATTGGCCTTCGGAACTTGAACCTGAAGGGGGAGTTTATCTGGGTGGACGGGAGCCCCGTGGACTACAGGTGAGGAGGGGTCTCTGGGATCCAGGGGAGGAGGCAGAAATACTGTGGAGGGAGGAGCTCCCTGAATAAACTGCACCGGGAAATGGGTGAGGGCTCAGAGAGAAGGGTCTCTAGGGTGCAGGGGAGGAGGACGCCCGTGGGGGTGGGAGGGCCTGGCCAAGGCTTCTCTGGCCTGGAGGAGGAGATAGAGAGGAAGGGGCACAGATTAGAAGGGTGAGTCTTGGCCAGGCAGGGTGGCTCTTGCCTGTCATCCCAGCACGATGGGAGGCCGAGGTGGGTGGATCACCTGCCAGGAGTTCAAGACCAGCCTGGTCAACATGGCGAAACCCCTCTCTACTAAAAATACAAAAATTAGCCAGACACGGTAGCGGGCGCCTGTAATCCCAGCTATCTGGGAGGCTGAGGCAGGAGAATCACTTGAACCCAGGAGGTGGAGGTTGCAGTGAGCCGAGATCACGCACTGCACTCCAGCCTGGGCGATAGAGTGATTCTGTCTGAACAACAACAACAAAAATAAATAAAATAAGGGTGAGTCTTGGGCTGCAGGGTATGGGGCACCAAAATGAAGTACAGGTCCCCAGGCACAGACTCAGGACGGGGAACCTGGGGTGAGAAGGGAGGGTGCAGACTCAGAGGGCTGTGTCCAGGCTGCCGGGAACTGGGCCCTTTCTCCCTGCTCCATTCCCTGACCCCAAAGCCTTTTGCTCCAGCAACTGGGCTCCAGGGCAGCCCACCAACCAGAGCCATGGCAAGGACTGCGTGATGATGCGGGGCTCCGGCCACTGGAACAACGCCTTCTGTGACCGTAAGCTGGGCTCCTGGGTGTGCGACCGCATGGCCACGTGTGCGCCGCCAGCCAATGAAGGTTCCGCAGAGTCCCTGGGACCTGAATCAAGACCCGGGCCCTGACGGCCGCCTGTCCGCCCCCTCTGCCCCTCTCCACGCTTGAGCATGGACACAGCCAGGGGTAGAGCGAGACCCTGAAGACCCCCAACCACGGCCTAAACGCCTCTTTGTGGCTGAAAGATCCCCGTGACATTTTCTGCCACCCAAACAGAGGCAGCTGATACATCTCCGGCTCCTCTGCGGCCCCTGCCTTCCCAGGAATGGCCCCCAACAGCATCCTCTCCACATGGGAGTGCCCCCAAACACCACCCTCTCCAGATGTAGCCCCAGGACCTCAGCACCCCAGGACCTCAGTACCCCAGCTCAGGTGGCGAGTCCTCCTGTCCAGCCTGCATCAATAAAATGGGGCAATGATGGCCCCCACATTTGTCTCCTTCTTGGAGGCCTGGCTGGCTCTGGTCTCTGGGTATGGCACGTGGCAGCTGGGAATTCCAGAGTCTGATGCCTGAGACCACCTTTGAAGGCTGGGACATCAGATCTTTGTCCGGGCGTGGTGGCTCATGCCTGTAATTCCAGCACTTTGGGAGGCCAAGGCAGGCGAATCATCTGAGGTCAGGAGTTCGAGACCAGCCTGGCCAACATGGCAAAACTCCATCTCTATTAAAAATACAAAAATTCGGCCGGGCGCGGTGGCTCATGCCTGTAATCCCAGCGCTTTGGGAGGCCGAAGTGGGAGGACTGCTCGAGTCCAGGAGTTTGAGGCCAGCCTGGGCAACATACTGAGGTCCAGTATACAAAAATCAGCCAGGCGTAGTGGTGGGCGCCTTAGTCCCAGCTGCTTGGGAGGCTGAGGTGGAGGATTGTGCCTCTGCACTCAGCCTGGGCAACAGCGAGAACCTGTCTCAAAGAAAAAAAAAAAAGAAGAAGAAGAAAAGAGAAAGACAAAGCAAGCCCAGCGCAGTGGCTCACGCCTGTAATCCCAACATTTTGGGAGGCTAAGGTGGGCAGATCACTTGAGGTCAGGAGTTTGAGACCAGCCTGGCCAACATGGTGAAACCCCGTCTCTACTAAAAATACAAAAATTAGCCGGGCGTGGTAGCGAACACCTGTAATCCCAGCAACTAGGGAGGCTGAGGCAGGAGAATTGCTTGAACCCGCGAGGTGGAAGTCGTAGTAAGCGGACATCACGCCACTGCCACTACAGCCTGGGCGACAGAGCAAGACTCCGTTTCAAACAGACAAACAAAACAATTGAAAAAAACGAGCCAACATCCTATAGGTTCCCCTGATGACCACAGAGCCCCTCCCTACCGTTCCTTGAACACGTCAGCTCGCTCCTGTCACTGGGTCTTTGCACCTGTCCTTCTCTCTGCTCCTTCCGTCTTCCAAGCCTTTCCTCTCCGTGGAGCCTGTCCTGAGTGCCTTCCCATCCCTGCCCACACTTCAATCACACCCTGACTCCCCAGCCCGCATTCCCACCCCTCGCTGCATGTTCTCACCACAGCCCTCCTTTCAACAAAACCTGCCATCTGCTCACCTGTGTGCTGCTGGTCCCCCCAGGTAGAAAGAGCTTCAGGAGGCCACTGCCTTTGTTTTGTTCCCCGCTGTGTCCCTGGGGCCTGGCACGCAGTAGGTGCTTGATAAAATAGCTGTCAAACTAATACATCTGGGCTGGGCACGGTAGCTCACATCTGTAATCACAGCATTTTGGGAGGCTGAGGTGGGCATTGACCTGAGGTCAGGAGTTTGAGACCAGCCTGGTCAACATGGTGAACCCCCCCGTCTCTACTAAAAATAAAAAAAATAGCTGGGCGTGGTGGTGGGCGCCTGTAGTCCCAACTATTTGGGAGGCTGAGGCAGGAGAATTGCTTGAACCTGGGTGGCTGAGATCGCACCACTGGACTCCAGCCTGGGCGACTCCAGCCTGGGCGACAGAGTGAGACTCCATCTCAAAAAATGATAATTAATCTGTGTGACCATGGGCACATGACTTCTTTTGGAACCTGCCTGTGAAATGAGGTGATGCTGCTTGCTCAGCTCACCAAGGGCTGGTGCCCGGTTCCTCCTCCTCTCACCCACCCACCTGGAGGGTCCAGGGGAGACCTTCCTTGCAGCTCAAAGCACTCTAAGTTAGAGCTGCTGTGATCAGAAGCTGCTGGACCACAGGCCCCTCTTCTTTCTCATCAGCCTCCCTTGCTCCAACCCCAGGCCCAGCCTCATAACCCTGCAGCTTGTTCAAACCTTCTCCCTTCTCAAGCCCCCTAACTCAACCTCGGTGGCCAGGTGAGGACGGCGGTGGCCGGGTGAGGACGGCTCATGGGAACAGACCCGGGGCCCTGCACTCCCAGCTTACAAATTCCCGCAGCTCCTCTTCCTCCCTCCCGATTTCTCTGACATCCTTCACAGCCCGGCCTCTGGACAGAAGGCCCCTGCCCTGACAGGCTCTGGAAGCCCCTCTCGCCAGGGTCTCAGAGGACCTGCCTGGGGCTGCTTAGCCCAAAGCGTCCTGCATTTTGCTCTGAAATCCAGCTTCTCAGACACCATGTTTCCCTCCCTCTGTCCCCCATCCAGGACTGTGGTTTCTGTGTCTGTGCTGACGCCCAGACCTCCCTCCAGAACTTCAGACCCCAAACCCCAAGACCTGTGCATCTGCTGGCCCCCTAGACGCCTCCCCGTCATTCCAGATTCAGGCCATCACCCTGCCCAAGCCCTCTCCCAGTGCCACCTCCACCAGCCAACAGCTATTCCAGGATCAGCCCTGGGCTATGCGTGGTGGTTGCTCCACGGTTTCATTCATCCTAGACACACCACCTTCTCCCCAGTGTGCTGAAGCCCACCCCACTCAACGCCTCTTGCTGGGATGACTGAGACTGCCCTGACCAAGCCCTCAGCCCTAGTCCACCAGGCAGCCCAATGGAGCATCCTCAACAAATCTAGACACCGACCCCTTTGGCGCTTCTCATAACCAGTGAGGGGAGCCCAGCTGACGGTCCCTGCAGTTCCTTTTCTCAACAGACCTGTCTGTTCACATCCTGGGGGGTGGGGGAAAGGAAGCAGGGAAGATTGGATCACAGATCCCCTCAAAAATCTGGAAGGACTTTTCTTGGGGAGGAGGAGCGATCAGGAACCAAGTGTGGTGAACAAAAAGGGAAAGGAAAATTGCCTGAGGTGTAATACATTACTTTTTTTTTTTTTCCTAAGATAGGGTCTCACTCTGTCACCGAGGCTGGAGTGCCAGTGGCGCGATCTTGGCTCATTTCAACCTCCGCCTCCCAGGTTCAAGTGATCCTCCCGCCTTAGCCTCCCAAGTAGCTGGGATTCCAGGTGCCCGCCACCACACCCAGCTGTTTGTATTTTTAGTAAAGATGGGTTTTGCCATGTTGACCAGGTTGGTCTCGAACTTCCAGCCTCAAGTGATCGGCTCACCTCGGCCTCCCAAACTGCCGTGATTACAGACATAAGCTACCACGCCCGGCCTTATTTCAAGTTTTTTCAGACAAAGTTTCACTATGTTGCCCAGGCTGTACTCCTACCCCTGCCTCAAGCCATCCTCCTGCCTCAGCCTCCTGAATAGCTGGGACTCCAGGCATGCACCACTGCACCCCACTTATTTTATTTTTTTAACAAGGAAAATGTGTTTGTATCATCCTGGACTTTAAAATTAACTTTAAAGTATTGACCAGACTGGCCAACACAGTGAAACCCCGTCTCTACTAAAAATACAAAAAATTAGCCAGGTGTGGTGATGGACGCCTGTAATCCCAGCTACTCAGGAGACTGAGGTAGTGAGCCGAGATCGCACCACTGCCCTCCAGCCTAGGTGACAGAGTGAGACTCCATCTCCAAAAAAACAAACAAACAAACAAAAAAAGAATGGCCAGGAGGGCTTGTTGCAACTCAGGTAGCAGGGCTGTGCCCCCAGAATTCCAGATTCTGAAGCTTTGAGGTGTGCCTGAGAATGTGCAGTTCTAACACTTTCCCAGGAGCCACTGATGCCCCTGGGACTACCCTTTGAGAACTGTGGCTCTGGAGACCTCCCTGTCAAAGTCCAGAACTGTCTGGAGGCTTGTTTTATGTAAATATATAAAATATATAAATATATAAAATATATATTATTTATAATATATAAAATATATATAGTACATATATATATTTGAGATGGAGTCTTGCTGTGACGCCCAGGCTGGAGCGCAGTGGCACAGTCTTGGCTCACTGCAACCTCTGCCTCCCAGGTTCAAGCCATTCTCCTGTCTCAGTCTCCCAAGTAGCTGGGATTACAGGCATGCACCTCCATGCCCAGCTAATTTTTGTATTTTTAGTACAGACAGGGTTTCATCATATTAGCCAAGCTGGTCTCAAACTCCTCATGATCCTCCTAGACCTCGTGATCCGCCTGCCTCAGCCTCCCAAAGTGCTGGGATTACAGGCATGAGCCACCGCGCCTTTTTTTTTTTTTTTAGTTGGAGTTTCACTCTTGTTGCCCAGGCTGGAGTGCAATGGCGCAATCTCGGCTCACTGCAACCTCCACCTACTGGGTTCGAGCGATTCTCCTGCCTCAGCCTCCCAAGTAGCTGGGATTACAGGCACATGCCACCATACCCAGCTAATGTTTTGTATTTTTAGTAGAGACGGGGTTTCATCATGTCAGCCAGGCTGGTCTCGAACTCCTGACTTCATGTGATCCACCCGCCTCAGCCTCCCAAAATGTTGGGATTACAGGCGTGAGCCATCACACCCAGCCCCTCCTGGCGATTCTGATACCCTAAGGCCTGCATCTCAGTCTAAGGTCCCCAGGAATCCCCTGGAGGCCTGGCTAAAATGCAGCCTCACATTCAGCAGCTCTGGGGTGGGCCTGACACTGCATTGTGGACCAGCTCCCCGTTGATGCTGCTACTGCTGATCTACAGAACACACTTGGATTTGGCTCACACCTGTAACCCCAGCACCTAGGGAGGCCGAGGCAGGAAGATCCCTTGAGGCCAAGAGTTCGAGATCAGCCCAGGGCAACCTAGTGAGACCCCACCATCTCTGCCAAAATTTTTTAAAAATTAGCTGGCTGTGGTGGTGTGCACCTGTGGTCCCAGCTACTTGAGAGGCTGGGGTGGGTGGATCGCTTGAGCCCAGGAGTTCATGGCTGCAGTGAGCTATGACTGTGCCACTGCACTCTATAGCCTGGGTGACAGAACAAAACCCTCTCTCTGAAAAATATAATAAATGAGGGAGGAAGGCAAACAATTCCCCTCAGCCTGTTTTCTAGGCACATGGTGACACCCACTCCTTTACATGTTGTCTGTGGTTGCTTTCAATACGTAGACAGAGTAATGGGACAAGACCACATGGCGGCCAAGCACAGTGGCTCACACCTGTAATCCCAGCACTTTGGTAGACTTAAGTGGGCGGATCACCTGAGGTCAGGAGTTCAAGACCAGCCTGAACAACATGGTGAAACCCCATCTCTACTAAAAATACAAAGATTAGCCCGGTGTGCTGGTGGGCACCTGGAATCCCAGCTACTCGGGAAGCTGAGGCAGGAGAATTGCGTGAACCCCAAAGTTGGAGGTTGCAGTGAGGTGAGATGGTGCCACTGCACTCCAGCCTGGGTGACAGACGAAGACTCTATCTCAACAAATAAAAAAACAATAAAAAATAAAGACTAATGGCATAAAATATTGCCCATCTGGCACTTCACCCACCACAAGTCTAAAGGAGTCTGTCTCGGCCTGATGGGCTCCCACAACCCCATGCCCCCTAAAGCCTGCAGACATCCTCCAACCGTGATTCCAGAACCTGCCAGCATTTCCCACCAAATCCTTCTGTCCAGTTTATTTCTTCCCACCACCCCTGGCCTCATTCAACCCCCCAACCCTATGGCCAGACCCGCCCCCACCACCCCCACTCTATTGTAAACACATTTGGACCTGGTCTCCCTCCCCAGCCTGGGGCAGGGCTGTGGCTCAAGACACTGAGTGGATCTGAGGCCCCCACACAAGACACAAGACACACTTGGGGAGGGGGCTCTCTGTATCCTTTATCTCCGGCAGGGTCAGCGGCCCTCCAGGGCCCGGTCTCGAGCGATGACCGCCTCCTCGAACTTGATCATGAGCGTGGTGCCCTTGTGCCAGTGCGCCGTGACCTTGGCAGGGAAGCCGCTGTGTGTGAGCACCGCCTCCACGATGCCCGCCGTGAAGCTGGCGCAGTTGAGCGTGCTGTTCTCCTTGGGCACGGAGATGTAGGTGTTGATGAGCGGCTCGCGCTCGATGATGTAGAAGGTACGCGCGTCATCGTTGGCCTGCTCCAGCTTGTCCGCCTCCTTGCCGAAGAGCGCCTTCCACACGGCACCTTTGACGAAGAGCAACGCGCCCAGCACCTTGGTCTCACGCCGGGCACCCTTTTCGCGCGCCACCAGCGCATCCAGCACGCGCGCGCCCACCTGGCGGCCCAGCGCGGCCAGGCGCGCCTGCAGCTCGGCCACGGAGAAGACGCGGCTCTGGCAGTGCTGCACCAGCTCAGAGAACAGCAGTGCGAAGGCGCTCAGGCTCACCTCCGTGCGCGGCCGCGCCAGCGCGCGCTCCAGCAGCGCCGACTTCCCGCGCGTAAAGCGCGCCTCCATGCCGCCGCCCTGCTGGGAGACCAAGAAGCGCGGGTGTCAGGGGCAACTGAGAAGGGGACCAGGCAGGGAGGGAAGGAGGGAGAACCACGAGGGACCCTGGGACACCCTCACCCCACGCCACCGTTGTGTGCTCCAGTGCCGACTTCCCACGTGCAAAGAGATGCGCGTAAAACAGGCCTCGATTACATGTAACCAGATAAATCAGGGAAGTGGGGAGGCTTACACCCTCGGCAGGCAGCAAGCCAGCAGGAGCAGGGACAAGGTGAAAGGAGAGACACGAAGGGGAACAGAAGAGGGCGCCGGAAACCACCCAACTCTAGGGCACACAGACTGTTCAATTGCGAAAAGCGCCTTCCTGCCCGCTCCGCCACCTATGGGAGTAACTAGAAAACTAGTGTATGGGGGGAGGGGCGTCAGATCTAGGGCAGGGAGATGACAGAGATGAGTTACCAAGAGGGGATATGGGCAGTCGCCCCTGCCCCGTCATGCGCTCCAGCACTGGGGACCCTCGGGAACTTTCCTGTCCGCCCCCTGCGGAAAGCCAGAGTAAAGGGGGTGGAGGGTGGAGGGTGGGAGGATAGGAGCGTGTCAAGACCAAAGGCCATGAGGGTTGGGGGCTTGAATAGGTGAGATGCGTGGGGCCAGGCAGGAGGAGCGGGGAACCCCCAACCCCAAGCCCTCAGGCAGCTCCGATGTGTCACGCAGGAACCCTTCGTCCTTTGACACGCGGATGGGCCTGGATTCTGAAGGCTGGGAGGAGGGGCCCAGAGGTGTTGGGAGCCTCCCACCCCCCCCCCCCCCGCCCCCCGTGCTCTCCAGAGAGGAAGCTGGATGCTGAGCAACAGTGGTCCTCCCATCAGCTGTCGGTGCAGGGAGAGGGAGATGGGGTAGCGGCTCCTGGAGAGAAATGGGGTGGGGGGCGGGCGCCGAGACGGGTTCGGAGAGGCAGCTGAGAACATGCTCCCACCATGCATGGGGAGGTCTGTGGATGCTGAGCTGACCCCAACGAGATCTGCGTGGGAGGTGGGAGAACTAGCTGGGAGGGGAGGGAGGTACCAGGGGCTCCAGGTCGCCCCAGCCCCAGCATGCAGATCCGTCCGTGGCGAGGGCCGTGGGCGCGCGAGATGAGAGGGGGATCGTTAAGACCCCACCACCGGGCTGCGATGCGGGCTGAAGTGAGCTGAACCGCCGCAGGGACAGGGCCCCGCGACTCTCGCTCCGTACCTCTACAATGGGGAGAAACCCACCCTCCTCGCAGCCTCCTGAAGGGGGCGGAAGCGAGCGGACCCGGGATCGCGGACGTCGAGACCCCAGCCCGGGACCCACAGGCCCGCGGGGAAGCGGTCGGGAGCGCACCAGGCCCGGCGCGGGAAAGGGGGTAAGGCAGGATCTCACCAGGAACCGCAGCCTTCGGCTGGGCAGCGCTGCTTTACGGCGCCGTAAAAGGCGCAGCGTGCGCAGGCGCGCGACGGGCCAGGCGTGTGGGCGGGGCGCGTGCGGCGGTGTCCGAGAGCGGCCGCACGGGGGCGCGCGAGTCCGTGGAGCCGGACCCCGGGACTTGGCCCGCGGCTGTGATCGCTGCTCTGCGCGTGGTCAGGGTCTCGCTGAGTCTGGGTGGCCCACGCTGGAGGGGACGCTTGCAGGCCTAGTCACCTGCTCAGGGCACGCGTATGACAATGGGCCCATGTATACCCTTGCACATGGACACACCTGTTCACGTTTCCAGACACTCCTATGCCCTTGGGGATGGGTTCAGTCGTCTTAAGTGCATCCATGTGGCCGGGCTCGGTGGCTCCTGCCTGTAACCCCAGCATTTTCGGAGACGGAGGTGGGAGAATCACTTAGGGCCAGGAGTTTGAGACCAACCTGGCCAACATAGTGAGACCCCCACCTCTTTTAAAAAAAAAATTAGCCAGGTGTGGTGGTGTGAACCTGTAATCCCAGCTACTCGGGAGG
This sequence comes from Chlorocebus sabaeus, assembly GCF_047675955.1. Taxonomy (NCBI): domain Eukaryota; kingdom Metazoa; phylum Chordata; class Mammalia; order Primates; family Cercopithecidae; genus Chlorocebus; species Chlorocebus sabaeus. The sequence continues at coordinate 54,942,760 of NC_132909.1, forward strand.
CTGAGGCAGGAGGATCACCTGAGCCCAGGAGGTCGAGGCTGCAATGAGTCATGATCGTACCACTGCCCTCCAGCATGGGTGATAGAGGAAGACCCTGTCTCAAAAAACAAACAAAAAATAAGTGCATGCATGAGTGGTGGACATAGTACATTAGAGTCATGTACACTCATGGATGCATGCTCAGTGGCATAGATACACTCATGGGCACGATTATACACATGGGTACACGCTTGGGGTTTGTATATATCCGTGGGCCCAGATACACTCAGGGATATGTTGTACGCTCAGGGGCACCCACTCTGGGACACAGGGAATGAGTTACTCATTCACAGACACACAGGTACTCACGCAGGGCACTCAGTCTCGCCCACCCTTGTGCCCCGGCGTCATTGTCATGTGCAGACTCTCCCTCTCCCCAGGTCCCAAAGCCCCTCTAGTTGCCCCAATAACAGGTCCCATAGCGACGCTGTTTTCCCTTGACTTTATTTATCTTCATGAGTCACAAAATGTGAGTGCAGAGATAAATGACTGTCTGTGTGCATGTGCCCTGAGCACACAGGGTGGCGTAACTTGGCACACTTATAATGACACAGCTGTTCACCCAGGCACAGTGGCAGGGCACACACGGTGACACCCACATGTGCAGAGATACATCTCCCCCACCATGACATGTGTAGACACAAAACACGCCACAGTACACTCGGGTACGTTTACACAAACAGGGAGACAGGCCCGTGCAATGCATGTCACCAACACCCACACTCAGAGGTCCTCAGACACAGCCACCCACCGTGACATGCCGAGACTCACGTATGTCACGTGACACAGACGTGCGTGCCACACTCACTGTGACTCTCAGTTCTATTCATTCATCACCTTTCTGGGGGATACACTGAAATGTCCACCCTTTGCAAAATGCACACACACGCACACACACACCGCGCACACACACGCACGCAGGTGTACACACACACGAGCAGCTCCGACACACTCATTCACCATGACTCGAGGTTTTCTATATGTGGGACGAGGGGCAGGTTCACACTAGGCTGGAGGCGGGTCATTTCCCATCTTCATTAGCAGATGCAGCCCCGTCTTCCAAGCTTTAGCTTTGGCTGCCACAATGTTCTCCCATTTATTGAGGTGGGGACTCTGGGGATGGGAAGAGACCCACAGTGAGGCAGATCCCGCCCCTGGGAGAGGAACTGGGGCTAAATCCAAAGCCCCACCCACCCTCCTCTACCTCCCCTCGGGGCGCCAACTTACGTGGCTTTGTCTGCAGCAACTCCAAGATTTTCTGTACCTTATTGTCAACGTTTCTTATGCCTGGGGGTGGGGAGGGTTGGGTGGGAACAGATACGTCAAGCTGCCGAAAGCCCCCACCTTCCTTGGAAGCCCCTCCCTGCCCCACACGCACCCTGGGGTACAGCAGAGCCCATGGATTTGGGGTTCCCAGGAGCCTTTAAATACCTACAGAGCGACCCAGAGGGTAACACCCATTGCCCCTCCACAACTTGAGCTTTGGGAGGGTAGGACGCCGGCTATCTCTTTCCCTGAATTCCCTGCCCCCAGCTCAGTGCCAGGCATTGGTGACAAATTTCCCCCACAGAAGGCAAGACTACACAGGCACCTGCTAATTGCATCTCTAATTTCTCCACCTTGCTCCTGACCGTGGTGATGTTCCCCTGAACAGACTTCCAGACTTCTTTCTGTCTCTCTTCGAATGCTTGCATGGAGTTTGAGACTGAGGGCATGAAACAGGGGTGTCTGTGCATCCGTCCCTCTCCAGATCCCCACCATGACCCCATGGGTCTCCCTCAGACCCTCTGCTCACCGTTCCAAAGCTCCGTTTTAAAGCCCAGCAGCTGCTTGGACATCTCAGCATCTGTTCAGGAGGGGCAGGAAAATCCTTGAAGCACCCAGGGAGAGAGAGAGAGAGGGACAAGGGAGAAAGTCTAGGGCCCCCCAGCACCCTCCTCCCAAGAAGTACTCACTCTTTATCATGATGAAGGCCGACAGGATGATGCAGAGGACAAAGGCCAGGGCCAGGAGGATGTACAGGCTCAGGATGGCTCTGTACAACCAGCGGGGGACCTGGGTGGAGTCTGAGGGTGGCCTGCACTGGGCTGGGACTGGAGCAAAGAGGCAGCGAAGTGACCTTGAGGGGCCAGCACCACCACTCAAACCATCCTCACTGTCTCTAACACCATGGATACCTCGCTCCTCCCAAAACCATCAGCAGCTGTGGTCATGCAGCTTGTCGTCATTGTCAACAACACTGCTGCCAGCAGCCACCCTCAGCGATCTAACACCGTCACCATCACAGACCCCCTCACCAGCATTCCCCAACATTGTCATCATCAACAGACCTCATTATCACATCAACAGCTGTCACCTCTTCCTTCCCCGTCGCCTCCTCCCGTCCATGCAGCCCCGGGGGCCCTGCAGTTGCCTGCCCACCTGCCCCTTCCCAAGGTGATGGGATGTGAGCAGGTGAGTGTCTGCTCACCTTGACTCGTGGGTCGTGAATGACCACCCTTTGCATGGTCCTGGTGTCTGAAGGCCAAGGTGATATTCTCATAGTCTGGGTCATGGGCACCTGTGTGGAGGGCAGTGGGAGGGTTTGGAGACCTGCTCAGAGCTCTGTGGTGTAGAGAGGGGACCTGGGATCTTGTTTTACCCAACCCTTTGCACTCAATAAATTGTAGGGGGTGAAAGATAAGGAGTGAGAAGCTAAAATCTGCTTTTTGGTTAAGCAGAGTGGGTGTGTGAGGGTTTGCGTGATTACAGCACACATAAACACACACACACACACACACACACCTTGGAAGGGAAGGAGCCCCCACCTTTAACCCCTTACCTCTCCCATCTGAACCTCTCCTTCTCTTTTTATTTTTATTTTTTTACACACAGCGTCTCCCTATGTTGCCCAGGCCAGTTTCCACCAACTGGGCTCACACAATCCTCCCGCCTCAGCCTCCCAAAGTGCTGGGATTACAGACGTGAGCAATGGCCCCCGGCCCCCACACCTCTCCTTCTTAACCCCTCCCTTCCACCTCAAGGTCCCTAACCTTGATTCTTGGCTGAGATCCCCCGTTTCTTGTCCTTGAAGGCTGGCGCTTGCATCTTGACTTCCTGGTGCTTGTAGATTTCCTCCACTTCCATGGTCCCCAGCCCACAAATTTGTCCATACACGTCCCCACCCACCGGAAGGTGTCAAGGCAGATGAGGAAATCTGGAGGTGGGGGGAGGGAAGAGAGGGAGCAGCCTCCTCTTTTCAGGGATCCACGACTCTCCCACCCTGGGGCACCTTCATCCCTGCCCTGACCAAGAGGGTCTTGGGAGCCTAGAAGTCTCAGGAAGGACCAAGAAGAAAAACCTCGAGACCGGGAGATGGAATTTAACACTTGGAAATGTTACAGGAAGCTGTGTGTCTCTGTGTGTGTCTGTGTCTACCTGGATGGGCCTCACCCTCCTACTTCCTCTCGGTCTCAAAAGAGAAGCTGTGACACCTCAGTGTCCCCACTTTTCGGGTAAGAGCAACCAGGCTTGGAGACAGGACCCCTGGGTCCCCCCACACCTTCCTCCCCCAGCCTCAGCTCCACCCCTCAGCTCCACCCCCAAGAAGTTCTACTTCTACAAGTCCCCGTGGAGGAAAAGCACAGTTGTGAGGCAACGGGACCTAACCACTGGAACACCACACCCACATCTGGGACTGAGGACAGACCCACATCCTTCCCTCCCTCCCCAAATCCCCTGCTTTTATACAACCCTGGAGGAGACCGGGCGCGGTGGCTCACGCCTGTAATCCCAGCACTTTGGGAGGCTGAGGTGGGTGGATCACCTGAGGTCAGGAGTTCGAATCCAGCCTGGCCAACATGGTCTCTACTAAAAATACAAAAATTAGCTGGGTGTGATGGTGGACACCTGTAATCCCAGCTACTCAGGAGGCTGAGGCAGAAGAATCGCTTGAACCCAGGAGGCGGAGGCTGCAGTGAGCCGAGATCACACCATTGCACTCCAGCCTCGGTGACAAGAGCAAAACTCTGTCTCAAAAAAAATAAAAAAATAAAAATATTGGAGGAACAGCTTCCTTTGCACCTGGAAACTCCAGGTTTCTCATTCTCATCCATCCATCTGCTCATCTACCCAGATACTCTATCTCTCTCTTTTTCTCTCTCTCTGTCTCACACACACACAGGTCTGCACATGGACACACATCACAAACTCATTTGCATATTATTTGCATTGTGATACTCAGAAAAATAGACACAGGCATGCGTTCACATGCCCACACTCTATCTAGAAAGTGTCTTAGTTCACTTTGTGTTTACCTGATCTTGAAAACTGGGATTACAAATGGCGCAAAGTAGCTGGGTATGGTGGCTCGCTCTATAGCCCCAGCTACTCAGGAGGCTGAGGTTGGAGGATCATTCGAGGCCAGGAGTTTGAGACCAGCGTGAGCAACATAGCAAGACCCTGTCACTTAAAAAAAAAAAAAAAAAAAAAAAAGATTTTTTAATAATTTTTTTGAGACAAGGTTTCCCTCTGTTGCCCGGGCTGGGGTGCAGCAGCACAATCATGGCTCACTGCAGCTTTGACCTCCCTGGCTCAAGTAATCCTTTTGCCTCAGCTTCCCAAGTAGCTGAAATTACAGGTGGGCACTACTCCACCTGGCTAGTTTTTCTCCTTCTTTGAGATGGAGTTTTGCTCTTGTCACCCAGGCTGGAGTGCAATGGCGCCATCTCAGCTCACTGCAACCTCCACCTCCCAGGTTCAAGTCATTCTCCTGCCTCAGCCTCATGTAGCTGGGATTACAAGCATGGACCACCACGCCCGGCTAATTTTGGATTTTCAGTAGAGACGGGATTTCACCATGTTGGTCAGGCTGGTCTCGAACTCCTGACCTCACGTGATCCACCCACCTCGGCCTCCCAAAGTGCTGGGATTACAGGCATGAGCCACCGTGCCCGGTCTAATTTTTCTTATTTTTTGAAGAGATGAAGGTCTCACTATGTTGTCTAGGCTGGTCTTGATCTCCTGGGTTCAACTGATCCTCCAGCCTTGGTCTCCCAAAGTGCAGGGATTACGGGCATACATTTTTATTTTTATTTTTTTCTGGCCAGGTGCAGTGGCTCATGCCTATAATCTCAGCAGTTTGGGAGGTCGAGGTGGGTGTATCACTTGAGGTCAGGAGTTCGAGACCAACCTGGCCAACATGGTGAAACCCTGTCTCAACTAAAAATACAAAAACAAAAAAAAATTAGCTGGGTGTAGTGATGGGCACCTGTAATCCCAGCTGCTCACGAGGCTGAGGCATGAGAGACTCTTGAACCCAGGAGGCAGAGGTTGCAGTGAGCTGAGATCACGCCATTGCACTCCAGCCTGGGCGACAGAGGGAGACTCTGTCTAAAATAAATAAATAAAAATAAAAATTTCTAGCAGCCACATTAAAAGGCTAAAAAGAGATCAACTAAAAGAATGTCAACATTTGAAAACAATGCTAATACTATTTTTATTAACATAATATACCTAAACTATGATCATTTCAGCATGTAGGTAATATTTTAAAATGATTAATGAGCTAATTTGCATTCCTTTTTTGGCACGAAGCCTTCGAAATCAAATATGTATAGACTGAGCACCTCAATTTAGACTAGCTACCTTTCGAGTGCACAAGGTTGCTGATGGACGATGCAGGTCTTGAGAATTTTAGTTTTCTCCCTTTTAGGTTAAAAAAAAAAAAAAAAAAATGGCTGGGGGCCGTGACTCACACCTGTAATCCCAGCACTTTGGGAGTCTGAGGCAGGTGGATTACCTAAGGTCAGGAGTTCGAGACCAGCTTGACCAATATAATGAAACCCCATTTCTACTAAAAATGCAAAAATTAACTGGGCGTGGTGGCAGGTGCCTGTAATCCTAGTCGCTCGGGAGGCTGAGACAGGAGAATCACTTGAACCTGGGAGGTGGAGGTTGCAGTGAGCTGAGATCGCGCCACTGCACTCCAGCCTGGGCAACAAGAGCAAAACTCCGTCTCAAAAAAAAAAAAAAAAAAAGAAAAGAAAAGAAAGAAAAGAAAAAACAAGTATAAGACTCTCTGTCTTATGTGCAGAAAGTGATGATGCTTTGGTTTAAAATATGTGGTGAAATTTGAGACAACTTGAGTGTTGAGAAATGAGCGTCGAGATCTGGTGAGGAAAATTTTCTATTTCCTACGGTATTGCCAAATTCTGTGTCTCCAAGAAAGATCAATTTAATAATGACTTCATGCCAGCTCCTCTATTTGATCTTAGAAAGAAGCCAGTTACTGAGCTATAGGACCGCCTTCTAATGGAGCAGCCGGACCAATTGGATGTGGGCTCTGCCTTGATGGACAGGTGCAGGGGGTGGAGTCACAGAGTTGCACATTTCCCGGGCTTGGGTGGGGCTGAGACCCTGTTCCAGGCTCTGGACTTCCTTTGAGAAAAAGGCCTCGCTAAACCAGAGGCCCACAAACAATCATGTCTTGTGAGAAACATCTGCAAAGCTGCCTGACCAGCACCTGTCCCTTTCATGGGGAATATTCTCAATTTTCTTTGAAGAAAGAAAATGTGTCCTAGGTCCAACCAGCCATAAACTAGGGATTGGTTTACAGTGGACAAATGATCTAGACCCAGCCAATCAGAGTCTAAGATTGGGCAGAGAGGCGGGCATTTGAGCAAGACCCAGCCAATGAAACTCTGGTCTGGGACTTTTATTGGTTTAACCAGCGGGAAGAAAGCATTCTCTTTTTTTTCCAAGGCTCACTAGGGCGGCCACAATGGGAGGTTGTAATGGGAGCTGTGACAGGGAAGAATCTACTTGAGAGTGAAGGCAGTGCTGAGAAAATCAGACCCTAGAGGAAGTCTGGGTCCTGGAGACATCATTTGAGACCCTGGTTACAAGCCATACCTGAACCTGTTGTTCTAACCCTGGGTTTGTCAGTTACACAAACAAGAAACTTCCTTTTAGTTTTGCCCAAACTAGTTTGAAGTAGGGTCTGTCGTACTTGCAAGCAGAAGAATCTCGCCTTGGCTGGGCTCTGTGGTTCACGCCTGTAATACCAGACTTTGGAAGGCCGAGGCAGGTGGATCACTTGAGGTCAGGAATTTGAGACCAGCCTGGCCAAAATGGCAAAATGCCCGTGTCTACTAAAAATACAAAAATTAGTCAGGAGTGGTGGTGGGCGCCTGCAATCCCAACTACTCAGGAGGCTGAGGCAGGAGAATCACTTGAACCTGGAGGTGGAGGTTGCAGTGAGCTGAGGTCATGCCACAGCACTCCAGCCTGGACAACAGAATGAGACTCCATCTCAAAAAGGAAGAAGGAGAAGGAGAAGGAGAAGAAGAGGAGGAACAGGAAGGAGGAGGAGGAGGAGGAAGAGGATCACCTTGCCTACCACAGGGGGTCTAGGCATTAGCTGTTGAGGAAATGGAGGCTCTAATAGGGGGCTTGCCTGTCCACATCACCTGGGCAGGTATGACCTCCAAGTCTGCAGTCTGGGGCAGGAGAATGTCTATGATGTCTATGTTGGAATTGAGGAACCTGAAGAGATCTCTCTTAGGATCCAGATACAGGACTATTGGATGGGGATTGGAGACAAATAGTTCTGGGGACAATGGAGTATATCCACCCCCAACACACACACAAAGCAGTGAGGGGCAGGGACACACATAAGGCACTAGACTCACCCTCTCTGGCCCTGACCATACTTCTGACTCAGTGGTCCCGCCCTACCCCCATGACCACAGTGGAGTCGGGAGAGAGGGTCTGGGAAGGGAATCCCTGGGCTGGAGTCTGGGTGGGCTCCCTGGCACCAGAAGTGGCTGTAATCTCTGCTCATGGCCATCAGCATCAGACATGAGGCTGGACCATCACAGGGGGTGGGTGGCAGTGGGAGGAGACTCCAAAACATCCTGAAAACCAGAACATCCCTCTACCATCTATTGTCCAGCTGTGACTTTTGAGTCTGGGGTCGCTTTCAAGACTAGGTGCTAGGAATTCTGAAGTCTGTGGAGGCAAATCAGGGACTGGATGGCAAGACTCCTGGGTCAGGCTTCCTGTAGAACTGGACCCTGAATCACCCGAATTTGTGCCCTCAGGGAGCTGGGGCAGGGGATGTTGGAGGTTTTGTCCTCTAGAACAGGGGTCCTTAACCACCAGGCATTGGGAACTGTGCCAAACAGCAGGAGGTGAGTGGTGGGCAAGCGAGAGTAGCTTCATCTGTATTTACAGCCGCTCCCCATTGCTCAGATTACCGCCTGAGCTCCACCTCCTGTCAGACCAGCAGCAGCATTAGATTCTCGTAGGAGCAAGAATCCCATTGCGAACTGCACATTTAAGGGATCTTTCTCACTCCTTATGAGCATCTAATGCTTGATGATCTGTCACTGTCTCCCATCACCCCCAGCCGGGACTGTCTAGCTGCAGGAGAACAAGCTCAGGGCTCCCACTGATTCTACATGATGGTGAGTTGTAGAATTATTTCATTATGTATTACAATGTCATAATAATAAAAATAAAGTGAAAAATAAATGTAATGTGCTTGAATCATCCAGAAACCATCCCCGCCCCCGTACCAATTGTCTTCCATGAAAATAGTCCCTGGTGCCAAAAAGGTCAGGGATCGCGGCTCTAGGACATCAGATACTTACCCAGGGTGCGGTGGGGACTTGAGTCAGAAATGCAAGAGTTTGCCTGGAGCATGTGCGTGTCTGTGTTCCTGCATCACCTCTGACCAGCTTGGTCAAATCTGCAATTCTCCGTGCATTGGCGGGGGTGCCTTTCTGTGTCCAAGAGTGTCTGTGGGAACATGGTTGTATCTGTGGATGTGGTGTCTCCGCGTGGTCGTGGTAAGTGGGTTGTGTACTCTGTGTGTGCACGTGGCTGTGTATAGCTGTGTGTGCGTGTGCAGTATGTGCATGTCGGTGCTGTATCTAAGTGCACACGTGGCTACTGATCAACAGACATTTACTGAACGTCTACTGTGTACCATGCTCTATTCTTAACCCTGGGGGGATGGATGCGGTGGCTCACGCCTAAAATCCCAGCACTCTGGGAGGCCGAGGTAGGCGGATCACCTGAGGTCAGGAGTTCGAGACCAGCCTGGCCAACATGGTGAAACCCACTCTCTACTAAAAATACAAAAATTAGCCGGGTGTGGTGGCAGGCACCTGTAATCCCAGCTACTTGGGAGGCTGAGGCAGGAAAATCGCTTGAACCCGGGAGGCAGAGGTTGCAGTGAGCCGAGATTGTGCCACTGCACTCCAGCCTGGGTGCCAGAGTGAGAAGACCCTGTCTCAAAAATAAAAATTAAAAAATAGGCCGGGCGCAGTGGCTCATGCCTGTAATCCCAGCACTTTGGGAGGCTGAGGCAGGTGAATTACTTGAGGCCAGGAGTTCAAGACCAACCTAGCCAACGTGGTAAAACTCCTTCTCTACAAAAAATACAAAAATTAGCCAGGCATGGTGGCGAGCACCTGTAGTCCCAGCTATTTGGGAGGCTGAGGCAGGAGAATTGCTTGAACTCAGGAGGCAGAGGTTGTGGTGAGCTGAGATTGCACCACTGCAATCCAGCCTGGGTGACAGAGCGAGACCCTGTCTCAAAAAGAAGGAAAGGAAAGGGAAGAGAAGGGGAGGGAAGGGGAGGGGAGGGGAGGGAGGGGAGGAGGAAGAGGAGGATGAGGAGGAGTAGGAGGAGGGGAGGGGAGGGGAGGGGAAGGGGAGGGGAGGGGAAGGGAAGGGAAGGGAAGAAAGGAAACCCTGGGGAGATCTAGGAGCAGACAAGTCCCCTGCTCTTTGTTTTCATAATCTAGTGTCCAGGAGTGGGTAAGCACCCTGTGTGTCTCTGGTTGTAACTAACTACTGACAACTGCACTTGCCTATGTGAAAACGTGAACTTGTGATGACGCGTGACATCAGGTAACTCAACTTTGCCTGTGCCTTGGGGGTTCCTCCTTGCAAGTAGGAAGTGAGGGGTACATGTTCCAGCTCTGGGCTGAGACACGATTCAGGGGCCTACCCTGACCTGGGGCTCCTGGAGTCTTGGGGCCCTGGAGGGTCCTGTCCACTGCCCAGACTGACCCAGGTCCTAGATGAAGCCTCATTATGAGGACAGGGGGAAAATGACCCAGTCACTTCCTGGGGAGGTCGGAGACCCCAGAGTGAGCGTCAAGGTAGCCTCAAAGGTGAGAAGTCCCCTCCTGAAGGCGGCCATGAGACTTGGGTGGGTGGGGACGTCACTAGAAGAAGCTCAGGCCCTATTTTGAGGAAGCAGTTGGAGACCCCATAGGAGGAAGGGGGATGGGGCAGTAGAAAGTCGCGGTCTCCCCGCCCCCTCCAGCAGCTGCGCGCCCCACTCTTCTTGGAGATGGAGACACTAGATCAGTCCCTCCGGACTACTAAAGAAAGCACGCAGGGCTCAGATCCGCTCCATCATCATCATCATCTCCAGCTTTATTTCCAGCTCCCCCACAACCCGTCCGGACCTGGAGCCGCCTCCGCCCGCGCTGTGCACGCGCTGCGCGCGACCTCAGGGCTGCAGACGACAGCAGCGCGCTCCGGTCCAGTCCATGCCCGCGCACTGGCAGTGACATGTGGTCTCGGCGCGCACATCCCACGAGCCACAGGCGGAGCCACAAGTGCAACTGGTGACGGCGAAGCCTGCAGCCCGGAGCAGAGGAGCTTGGACTCTGAGCTGGGAGGCTGAGGGTGGGAGCGGGGGGATTGGGGACGGGGACGGCTGCAGGCTCCAACCACGGAATGGGCACTGGAGGCAGGGAGTGGGGGTGGACACCAGTGTCCAGATGGTGGGCAGAGAAGGCTGGGAGTCAGGACGAGGATCCTAGGGGGGTAGAGGCTAGACATGGGGAACGTCATTCCCAGGGAGGCGGCATTCCCAGGGGACTTGGAAAAGAGATGGGCGCATGGACAACAGGCTTCTGCACTCACCTCGGGGGCAAGTAGCCAGGTCCCCCCTGGAGGTGACGCTCTGGCACTCCAGGCCAATGCTCCTTATTGCCCTAAATACTGGGGGGCAGGAGGGAAGGAGAGCGGAGGGGCTGTGAGGCCAAACGGCCCCTCCCCCATCCTCCCGCTACTTTCCTCCTGTTGGTCTGGAGCTAGATACCGGCATAGGAGCTCACTGGCTTCCAGGACCCTGTCTTGAGTTGGGTGTTTTGGAGTAAGGGAAGGTTTGGGGTGAGAGCGGGGATTGGGTTTGGAGCTGTGGATAGGGTGAGAACAGTTGGAGGGGTTAGGAGTGGAGTTGGGGTTGAATTTGGAATCTGGTTGGATTTGAGGATGAGATTTGGTGAGCGCTGGGGCTGGGTTGGAGTCAGGTCTGTGCCAGGGATCGGTGAGGTCTCTGAGACCCTTGGGGAGCTTGCCCCTGGGGGGTCCTCACCTAGGGAGCTGGCGCCCTCCTGAATCTTCTCATTGATGGCTTCTTCCACGGAGCACAGGGTCTGGCTAGACACCAGCAGTCCGAGGACAGGGAGGAGGAGGAGACAGAGAGCTTTCATCCTGCAGGCGCTGAAAGAGGGAACCAAGAGACCCACAGCTGGGTCAGCCCTGCCCACGTGGGGAGGATCTGGCCCCTGGAGGGTGTGGGATCTGGACCCCTGTCTCCGGACCCCTGTCCCCCACCGTGGGGTCGGGGATGGAGGCTCAGCTTTGACCCCAGCCTCCCCGCTGGTGCCATGGCAAGGGCAGGAGCAGCTGTCACTTACCCTCTCGGTGGACTCAGCTAACCAAATCTGGCACACGAATTGTTGCACCGCAGCTCTTTCTTTGAGGCCTCTGGGGGTGGGGCTTCCTGTCTTGGCTAATAATTCCCGGGGCCCCCAACCCTCCGGTCCTACATCCGGGACCAAGAGGAAGCCCCTGAGCAGACCATAAGGGCTGGAGGAGGGAGGGAGCCTCCCCGCTTCCAATAGGGCCTCCCTCTTCATGTCCAGAGACTGGTCAGGAGGTGGTGCCCCAGGGATAATGCCAGGGGCTGTGGTCTGAGGAACAGCTGGAGAAGCAGAGCTTGGCATGCAAGGTGGCTGATGCAAACATGACAAAAATAATGTCTCTTGCTGGGCATGGTGGGGACAAGCACTTGTATTCCCAGATACTCAGGAGGCTGAGGTGAGAGAATCGCTTGAGCCCGGGAGTTCAAAGCTACAGTGAGCTATGATCACACCACTGCACTCCAGCCTGGGCAACAGAGCAAGACTACTTCTCTAAAATAGGAATAATAATTATGTCCCTGGGTGAGAATGACATACCACATTCATACCCAAATGCCTATTAGCAATAGAACTGGTAAATAAAATCAGGGTTTATGACCGGTGGCTCATGTCTGTAATCCCAGCACTTTGGGAGGCTGAGGCAGGCGGATCACTTGAGGTCAGGAGTTTGAGACCAACCTGGCCAACATGATGGAATCCTGTCTCCATTAGACATACAAAAATTAACTGGGCGTGGTGGTGTGTGCCTGTAATCCCAGCTACTTGGGAGGCTGAGGGAGGAGAATCACTTGAACCGGGAGGCAGAGGTTGCAGCAAACCGAGATCACACCCCTGTGCTCCATCCTGGATGACTAGCTTGGGCAACATAGCAAGACTCCATCTCAAAAACAAAGAAAGAAAAATCATGGTTTGGTCGGGCGCAGTGGCTCACGCCTGTAATCCCAGCACTTTGGGAGGCCGAGGCGGGCGGATCACAAGGTCAGGAGATTGAGACCATCCTGGCTAACACGGTGAAGCCCCCTCTCTACTAAAAATACAAAAAATTAGCTGGGCGTGGTGGTGGGCGCCTGTAGTCCCAGCTACTCAGGAGGCTGAGGCAGGAGAATGGTGTGAACCCGGGAGGCGGAGCTTGCAGTGAGCGGGGATTTCGCCACTGCACTCCAGCCTGGGCGACAGAGTGAGACTCCGTTTCAAAAAAAAAAAAAAGAAAAAAAAAATCATGGTTTATTCCATCAATGGCATCACCTACAACAGAAGTTGAAAAGCCATTGCCCGTGGGCCCAGGTCCAGCTCATGTTTCTTCTTGAACCACCCAAGAGCTAGGAACGGTTATTACATTTTTGTTTGTTCTTTTTCTCCAATACAATGGGATTTTTTTGTGGTAAAATACACATAACATACAATTTATCATTATAACTTTTTTTTTTTTTGATGGAGTCTTGCTCTGTTGCCCAGGCTGGAGTGCAGTGGCGCGATCTCGGCTCACTGCAAGCTCCACCTCCCGGGTTCACGCCATTCTCCTGCCTCAGCCTCCCGAGTAGCTGGGACTACAGGCGCCCGCCACCACCCCCAGCTAAGTTTTTGTATTTTTTTTTAGTAGAGTTGGGGCTTCACCGTGTTAGCCAGGATGGTCTCGATCTCCTGACCTTGTGATCCGTCCGCCTCAGCCTCCCAAAGTGCTAGGATTACAGGCTTGAGCCACCATGCCCGGCCTTTTTTTATTTTTGAAACAGGGTCTTTGCTTTGTTGACCAAGCTAGTCTCCGACTCCTGGCTTCAAATAATCCTCCCACCTTGGACTCCTCAGTAGCTGAGGCTACAGGTATGCACCATCTTGTTCCATTTTAACCATTGCTTTTGTTTGTTTCTTTGTTTCAGAGTCTCACTCTGTTGTCCAGGCTGGAGTACAGTGGCTCGATCTCAGCTCACTGCAACCTCCATCTCCCGGGTTCAAACAATTCTCCTGCCTCAGCCTCCCAAGTAGCCGGGATTACAGGCCCCCACCACCACACCTGGGTAATTTTTTTTTTTTTTTCCAGTAGAGATGGAGTTTCGCCATGTTGGCCAGGCTGGTCTCAAACTCCTGACCTCAGGTGATCTGCCCGCCTCGGCCTCCCAAAGTCCTGGGATTACAGGCGTGAGCCAGTGTGCCTGGCCTGCTTCTGCCTTTTGGCTATTGTGAATAATGCTGCTATGAACATAGATGTGCAAATATCTGTTTGCAGTTCCTGCTTTCAATTCTTCTGGGCATATGCCCAGGAGTAGTACTGCCTGATCATATGGTAATTCTATGTTTAACTTTCTGAGGCACTGCCAATTTTCACATTTTTAAACCATAGGGAAAAAAAAGTTTTGTTTTGTTTTTTTTAAAAGACAAAATCTGGGCCGGGCGCGGTGGCTCACGCCTGTAATCCCAGCACTTTGAGAGGCCAAGACAGGTGGATCACGAGGTCAGGAGATCGGGACCATCCTGGCTAACACCATGAAACCCCGTCTCTACTAAAAAAAAAATACAAAAAAAAATTAGCCGGGCGTGGCGGTGGGCGCCTGTAGTTCCAGCTCCTCAGGAGGCTGAGGCAGGAGAATGGCGTGAACCCGGGAGGCAGAGATTGTGGTGAGCCAAGTTCACGCCACTGCTTTCCAGCCTGGGCAACAAAAGCAAAACTCCATCTCAAAAAAAAAAAAAAAAAAGTCCGGGCGCTGTGACTCACACCTGTAATCCCAGTGCTTTAGAAGACCGAGGTGGGTGGATTGCTTGAGCCCAGGAGTTCAAGACCAGCCTGGCCAACACAGTGAGACCCCCTTCTGTACAAAACATAAGAAAACATTAGGCAGGCATGGTGGTGCCTTTCTGTAGTACCAGCTACTCAGGAGGCTGAGGCAGAAGGACTGCTTGAGTCCAGGAGTTGGAGGCTACAGTGAGCTATGATTGCACGACTGCATTCCAGCCTGGACAACAGAGCAAGACCCCATCTCTAAAAAAAAAAAAACAAAACAGAAAACAAAAAAAACAAGAACAAACACCAATAGAATGCTCAATCAGCCATCAGCCTCAAGGACCACTCCATCTCCCAAGGAGAGGAACCCATTTCCATGCGAACCTCTGACCTAACAATCAGCCCCACATAGGGGAATCCAGAAAGTATTTTGGGGGCAGGAAAAGATGTCTGAGGGGAGGGTGGAGGATGCACAAGAGTTAAAGAGGAGAGGCAGCTACGGAGGGCCTTCTGGGTGGAGGGAGAGGACTGTGTGTTCCAAGGCCCCGAGGCAGAATGGAGTGTGTGCATTTAGAGGAACTGAAAGCAAATTTGTGGGACGGGGAATCTGGGGGGGAAAAGTGAATTCCACAGGCTGCCTGTCTCTTCTGGTCCTAGCAGGAACTTTCAAGTCCATTTTTGTCCAGATATTTCCCCATGCTCAAGTCCCAGCTCATCCTGCCTCCTTGAAGACATGACTTCTATCTCTTCTTGAGCTACTCTTTGACACACCCTGGACAAAGGGTAGCTTGGAAAGAGACAGAAACCATGCTATTGCCAGGTGCAGTGGCTCACGCCTGTCATCTTGTGCTTTGGGAGGCTGACACAGGAGGATCGCTTGAGGCCAGGAGCTCGAGACCAGCCTGGACAACATAACAAGACCCCATCTCTACAAAGATAAAAGGAAAAAAGCCAGACTCAGTGGTTCACGCCTGTAATCCCAGCAGTTTGGGAGGCCAAGGCGGGCAGATCACCTGAGGACAGAAGTTCAAGACCGGCCTGGCCAACGTGGCGAAACCCTGTCTCTACTAAAAATACAAAAATTAGATGGGCGTGGTGGCGGGCACCTGTAATCCCAGCTACTCGGGAGACTGAGGCAGGAAAATTGCTTGAACCCAAGAGGTGGAGGTTTCAGTGAGCTGAGATTGCACCACTGCACTCCAGCCTGGGTGACAGAGTGAGGCTCCGTCTAAAGAAATAAATAAATAAATATTGGGAAAAAAAATTAGCTGGGTGTGGTGGTCCATGCTGGTAGTCCCAGCTACTGAGGAGGCTGGGGTGTGAGGATCACTTGAGCCCAGAAAGCCTGAGACTGCAGTAAGCTGTGATGGCATCACTGCACTCCAGCCTGGACAACAAAGCAAGATCCCATCTCAAAAAAAAAGGAAAAGAAAAATCATTTTTTGAGAGCTCTGATTTTCAAATCCTTTGCTCTCAGAACTCTTCGGGTAAAACCTTTTGAGGGACACAAAAGAAGTGGGCAGCTGTGATTACAGATTGAGGAGAAAGCAGAAAGCAGGCTAGACATGGAACCCCTAGGGTTCCCTAGGAACCCAGTTTGAAAATTCTTGGTTCTGTAGCAGGAAAAGGCGATATGTCCCTTAATTCTCCTCTAAAACATAAAATCCTTTAACTTCCTCTGATTCCTACCAGTAAAACTGAGCTCTACTGACCTCAATTTTGTACCTAATGCTATCTAATACAATCCCAGGAACACTGATTTTTGAAAAATCCATTTTGTTGATGTGTAATTTACATACAGTAGAATGTGCCTATCTTGTGTGTTTGATTTGATGCATTGTTTTTCTTTTTCAACTTTAAAAATTTTTTTTTGAGACCGGGTCTCACTCTGTTGCCCAGGCTGGCGTGAAGTGACATAATCTCGGTTCACTGCAACCTTCACCTCCCGGGTTCAAGCGATTCTCCTGCCTCATCCTCCTGAGTCTCTGGGACCACAGGCATGTGCCACTACACCCAGCTAATTTTTGTATTTTTAGTAGAGACAGGTTTTCGCCAGGTTGGCCAGGCTGGTCTCGAACTCTCCATCTCAAGTAATCCACCCACTTCGGCCTCCCAAAGTGCTGGAACCACAGGCACACACCACCACGCCCAACTAATTTTTGTATTTTTCGTAGAGATGGGGTTTCATCATGTTGCCCAGGTTGGTCTCAAGTTCCTGGCCTCAAGTGATCCGCCTGCCTCGGCCTCCCAAAGTGCTGGAATTACAGGCATGAGCCACCACGCCCAGCCCTCTTTATCAACTTTTATTTTTTATTATTTTTTTTTTATTTTTCAAGACAGAATCTCTCTCTGTTGCCCAGGCTGGAGTGCAGAGGTGTGATCTCGGCTCACTGCAACCTCCACCTCCCGAGTTCAAGCGATTCTCATGCCTCAGCCTCCCAAGTAGCTGGGATTACAGGCGCCCGCCACCACACCCAGCTAATTTTTGTATTTTTAGTAGAGACAGGGTTTCACCGTGTTGCCCAGGCTGATCTCAAACTCCTGGCCTCAAAGCGATCTGCCCGCCTTGGCCTCCCAAAGTGCTGGGATTACAGGTGAGAGCCGCTGCGCCCGGGACCCTCTTTATCAACTTTTATTTTAGATTCAGGGATACCTGTGCCAGTTTCCTACCTGAGTATATTGCATGATGCTGAGGTTTGTGGTATGAACGATGCTGTCACCGAGATGGTGAGCACAGTACTCAACAGTTAGTTTTTCAACCCTCATGGCCCTTTTTCTCACCCCTCCCTGGTAATCCCCAGTGTCCATTACTACTGCCTTTATGTCCATGAGTACCTGAAGTTTCGATCCCGCTTATAAGTTAGAACAGGCAGTGTTTGGTCTGCTGTCACTGAGTTCCATGCATTTTGACAAGTGTGTCCACGTGCCTGCTGTACGTTTTGTTTTTCCCAAGAATTGTTTTCTAAAAACCAGGCTTGATGGAGGTGGCATTTATATACACTAAAATTCTGCACACAGTCTTGTAACCATCACCACCAAATACGTATTTATTTATTTCTTATCATTTTTTAGAGATGCCGTCTCACTCTGTCTCCGTCTCCCACGCTGGAGTGCAATGGTGCCATCAGAGTTCACTGCATCCTCCAACTCCTGGGTTCAAGCGATCCTCCTGCCTCAGCCTCCTGCGTAGCTGGGACTACAGGCACCCACCGCCACCCCCAGTTAATTCAAAAAATTGATTCTTCTTTGTAGAGACAGGGTCTCATAGGTTGCCAGGATCCTTGCTTTTCGACCTCCCAAAGTGCAGAGATTACAGGCATACATCACTAACGCCGGGCCAAATACTTGTCATTTAAATTATAGTTAGGCTGGGCGTGGTGGCTCACGCCTGTAACCCAGCACTTTGGGAGGCCAAGGGGGGAAGTTCATCTGAGGTCAGGAGTTCCAGACCAGCCTGGCCAACATGGTGAAACCCCGTCTCAATTAAATATACAAAAATTAGCCGGACATTGTGGCAGATGCCTGTAATCCCAGCTAATCGGGAGCTGAGACAGTAGAATCGCTTGAACCCAGGAGGCAGAGGTTGCAGTGAGCCAAGATCGCACCATTGCACTCCAGCCTGGGCAACAAGAGCGAAACTCCATCTCAAAAAATAATAATAAAATAAATCATAGTTGGAAAAAAGGGGTTTCTTAAAGACCCAAAGGAAATGACCTCTTTGTTCCCCGAAGCCACAGAGAGGATTTTTCTGCCCCACCCCACAACTAGTTTTCCTTGTGAAAATCCATAACTGCTACCAGCTTGTTCTCCTCTCTGTCACTATACATCTGTCCTCGAAGCCTTATTTGAACAAAGAATTCTTGTATCACTCGGACGCCTAGAAACTGTTGCCGTTCTGTGAAAACGACCACCAGAGGAAATCCATGCTTCTCATTGGTTGCCTTACAAAGATGGTAACTTGTTGCCCTGGTGACAATTTGCAATGACAGGTGGCTCTGCCAAATCAGAGAACAACCACACTTGCTTCCCCTCCTGGGTGAAGGATGGCAAATAAAAGTAAAAGCCTTGGCAGCTGTCAGGCTTCTTTACCAAAGAGCTAGAGAGCACTCCCTGGCCCCATTTATGCAAACACTTCCCATCTACAAATGATCCAGCTTTGGAGTGGGAGTCTAGGCGGCTGCCAGGACCACCGCTTGGCAGAGTACAGGCTGGGGGCTCTGGCCTGACCTCCTGGGGCCAGGCTGTGACTTGGAGCAAGAGATAGCAAGAACCTTGAGGCAGTGAACATCAAAAGAGATTTCCAGGGCTAAACACCCTCAGTTTTTTCTTCCTCTGGCTCACTGCAACCTCCACCTCCCGCGTTCAAGCGATTCTCATGCCTCAGCCTCCCAAGTAGCTGGGATTACAGGTGCATGCCACCGTGCCCAGCTAATTTTTGTATTTTTAGTAGGGACGGGGTTTCACCCTGTTGGCCAGGCCAGTCTCAAACTCCTGAGCTCAAGTGATCTGCCTGCCTCAGCCTCCCAAAATGCTGGGATTACAGACGCCAGGCCAAGTATCTTAGTTTAAAGGTTACAAAGAATATAGATGTGGAAAAAATAAAAGTTTCTTTGCATTACTACTTTCCTGCAAGACATAAGGGGGAGTGGCTTATGAAACAACTCACACCCCCACTAACTGAGGAACTCTAGATGAAAGGGAAGGTGCTGACGGGCCGTCTGGCCACGGTTTCCTGGAATAAAATTAAGCCACCCACCTCCACAAACCCCCAGCCTCCGGCATGTACCCCAGGAGTACTCACGCTCCACCTCCCCCTGTGAGCGCAACAGCCCTACGCAACATTAGAGGGGAAAACCCACGCTAGGGAAGGCGGGGCCACGGTCAAAAGGTCACCAGGGCCCGGCACAGTGGCTCATGCTTATAATTCCAGCTCCTTGGGAGGTCAAGGTGGGAGGATCCACTGAGCTCAAGAGTTCGAGTTCAGCCTGGGCAACACAGAAAAATCCCTGTCTTTACAAAAACTTTTAAAAAAATTAGCTGGGTGTGGTGGCATGCCCATGTAATCCCAGCCACTACTTAGGAGGCTGAAGGGGGAGGATCTGTTGCCTCAGCCCGGGAGTTTGTGGCTGTAGTGAGCTATGATTGCACCACTGCACTCCAGCCTAAGTGACAGACAGAGACTCTCAAAAAAAAAAAAAAAAAAAAAAAGGCAGGGCACGGTGGCTCATGTCAGTAATCCCAGCACTTTGGGAAGCCAACGTGGGGGGATCACCTGACGTCAGGAGTTCGAGACCAACTTGGCCAACATGGTGAACCTCCGTCTCTACTAAAAATACAAAACTTAGCTGGGCATGATGGTGGGCACCTGTAATCCCAGCTACTCAAGAGGCTGAGGTGGGAGAATCGCTTGAATCTGGGAAGTGGAGGTTGCAGTGAGCTGAGATTGCGCCACTGCACTCCAGCCTGGGCGACAGAGTGAGACTCTGTCTCAAAAAAAAAAAAAAAAAGTGGGGCGCATTGGTGGCTCACACCTGTAATCCCAGCACTTTGGGAAGCTGAGGCAGGAGGATCGCTTGAGGCCAGAAATTCAAAAACAGCCTGGGCAACATAGCAAGACCCCATCTCTATGAAAAAAAAAAATCACCTAGCTAGTCTAGATTTCAGAGCCAGAATTTGTCTAATGCCTTTGTCTTTACTTTTTTTTTTTTGTCTTTTTTTTTTTTTTTTTGAGACAGAGTCTCACTCTGTCACTCAGGCTGCAGGGCAATGGGACAATCTCAGCTCACCGCAACCTCTGCCTCGCAGCTCACGCGATTCTCCTGCCTCAGCCTCCTGAGTAGCTGGGATTACAGACATCTGCCACCATTCCCAGCTAATTTTTATATTTTTAGTAGAGGTGAGGTTTCACCTCTTTGGTCAGGCTGGTATCCAACTCCCGAGCTCAGGTGATCCGCCCACCTCGGCCTCCCAAAGTGCTGGGATTAGAGTTGTGAGCCACCGCACCTGGCCTGCTCTTCATTCTCTTTTCAGAACTGTCCCAGCTGCCAACAGAGACAGAAACTGAGTCATCTCAGAAGGGGATGAAGGAGGTTGACGGTGGGTGGATTACTTGATTAGGAGTTCGAGATTCGCCTAGGCAACATGGCAAAAGCCTGTCTCTGCTACAAATACAAAAATGAGCTGGGCGTGGTGGTGCACGCCTGTAATGCCAGCTGCTTGGGAGGCTGAGGCAGGAGAATCACTTGAACTCGGAAGGCAGAGGCTACAGTGAGCTGAGGTCGTGCCACTGCACTCCAACCTGGGCAACAGGGCGAGACTCTGCCTCAAAAAAAAAAAAGGAAAGGCCTGGTGCGGTGACTCACGCCGGCAATCCCAGCACTTTGGGAGGCCAAGGCAGGCGGATCATGAGGTCAGGAGATCGAGACAATCCTGACTAACATGGTGAAACCCCGTCTCTACTAAAAATACAAAACATTTGCCAGGTGTGGTGGCGGGCACCTGTAAATTAGCTGGGCGTGGTGGCGCATGCCTGTAATCCCAGCTACTCAGAGGCTGAGGCAGGAGAATGGCATGAACCTGGGAGGCAGAGCTTGCAGTGAGCTGAGGTCGCGCCACTGCACTGCAACCTAGGCAACAGAGCAAGACTCCGTCTCAAATGAAAAAAAAAAAAAGAAGAAGAAAAAGAAGAAGGAAATGAAGGACACCCAAAATGGAGCCTCCATATGCCAGGACTTTGTTATCCAGCCCTGGAGACCTCATCTCTGATCACACCAGAGCGGAACCTTCCCATTCTCAGGGCCATTTCCTTACCCAGAAACCTTTTCACAATGTTCTTAGCAGCAGCTGTTGGTCAACTGTGTTTTAAGGTTTTTGAGCAACTTTACAGAAAAGAAAAAGGGAAGCTCCCCTCAATGTCTGGGTCTCCCTCTGGGTGGCCTCTCTTTGGTACCTTACTCATTTCCACGAGATTTCCTTGCCTCATTGACTTACATCACCTCCTTTTCCTGTCTGGGGCCAGGACCCTCCTCTGCAGGTCTCCAGCACTGCTTCCTTTGTCCCCGATTTCTCTGTCAGGGCCGCTGGCTTCACCGTCCCACCACCACGACTGCTGGCCCAGCCTGCAGCTTTAATTTCCCTGGACCTCATGTTTTTGTTCTTTGTGATTTTTTGGAGGTGAGGTGTTGCTCTGTCACCCAGGCTACAGTGCAGTGGTGCAATCACACCTCATTGATTGCACCTCCTGGACTCAAGTGATCCTCCTGCCTCAGCCTCATGAGCAGCTGGGTGTGCACCACCAGGTGTAGCTACATTTTTTGTAGAGGCAGGGGTCTTGCTATATTGCCCAGGCTGGCCTCAAACTCCCAGCTTTAAATGATCCTTTCACCTCAGCCTCCCTGAGTGCTGATATTACCAGCATGAGCCACTGCACCGGTCCTCTCATGTGTTTTTATTAATTAATTAATTAATTAACTTATTTTGAGATGCAGTCTTGCTGTATCGCCCAGGCTGGAGTGCAGTGGCGTGATCTTGGCCCACTACAACCTTCACCCCCGCCAGGTTCAAGTGATTCTCCTGCCTCAGCCTCCCGAGTAGGTGGGATTACAGGTGTGCGCCACCATGCCCAGCTAATTTATTTTTAGTAGTGATGAGGTTTCACCATGTTGGCCAGGCTAGTCTCGAACTCCTGACCTCAGGTGATCCACCCCCGCCCCCCCTCGGCCTCCCAAAGTGCTGGGATTACAGGCGTGAGCCACCGCACCTGGCCTCCCTCATGTATTTTTAAGTGGAACAGGTTCAAGACCACAAATATTTTCCTCTCACTATTTCAATGAGTTTCTATTCTAGAATCTACTGCACACCACAGGAAGGAGAACTCTTACCCTGTAATGCACATAAATACACGAGATCACCACTGTTCTCACCCAGTAATCAGAATCGTTAATGATAATAATTTGTAATAAGTTTATTTTTACTATATCTAATGGATTAGATAATAATTATTATGGCAATCATTCCTGGGTGTGTAGGGTCCAGCCCCACAAGTTCAGTGGGTTTTTCTCCCCGTGTGTGGAGATGAGAGATTGTAGGAATAAAGACACAAGACAAAAAGATAAAGGAAAAGACAGCTGGGCCCGGGGGACCTCTACCACCAAGACACGGAGACCGGTAGCAGCCCCGAATGCTAGGCTGAGCTGATATTTATTGGATACAAGACAAAGGGGCGGGGTAAGGAGTGTGAGCCATCTCCAATGATAGGTAAGATCACGTGTCCACTGGAAAGGGGGCCCTTCCCTGCCTGGCAGCTGAGGCAGAGAGAAAGAGAGGAGGGAGAGAGAAACGGTTTACGCCATTATTTCTGCATATCAGAGACTTTTAGTACTTTCACTAATTTGCTACTGCTATTTAAAAGGCTGAGCCAGGTGTACAGGATGGTTGAATCATTAGATCCCGTGGCACAGATTGCTGAAGTGGGAACTGGGGTGGAGGTTGAACGGATTGGACTGCGAAAGCTCCCGTCTCGCCGGATGTCGGGGGCTGGGAGTTGGGGAATGCCCCATTGTTTAGAGGGGCCTCGGGTCGGCCCCTCATCCCGTTTCCCTGATTCTTAAAAGGCCATGAAGGATTACCATCAATATCAAATCTTGAATGGCAGTGAGCAGCCCCGTGAAATCCCTTTCGGCATCGTGGACATAAAGTAGAAGGTGGGGCTTTTGGTTGCTGAAAAATTTGTTGTTGTTGTTGTTGTTGTTGTAGTATAGAAGGGCGACCTGTACACTGGGGGCAATCTCTTTTTATACGTCGTTTCTCGCCGCATATAAAGCATTGGCCAGAGAATTGCCCAGGCATTCGAAACAGAGGCCATAGCTTGTGCCATAATCATTGCTGTATGCAGAATTCCTCCCACCCCTTCACAGGCTTTAATGTAGGAGGTGAGCATATCACCACCCAGTGGCATTTTGCCTTTGACAGGGCAAATAGCCGCCTGACAATCTGGATTTGCTTGTTCATAAGCCGTGAGTTCTACAATAAGTCGCTGGCCGTGGCTATCAGGGATAGCCTTTACTGCCGCGTCTTGGAGACGAGCAATAAAGTCTGGGTAGGGTTCGTGTTGTCCCTGTCTGACAGCCGTGAAAGATGGGCATACTTTACCATCATCTTGAATCTTGTCCCAAGTATCTAAGCAACATTTTTGCAGTTGTTTGATAACTTCATCATTTGGTATAGTTTGGTATTGAATTGCAGCCCACTGACCCATTCCCAGTAATTGGTCAGCCGTAACGTTAACTGGAGAATTGGAGCCCTGATTAAGATGAATGCATTCCTGGACAGCATCAGCCCACCAAGTCCTGAATTGTAAATATTGAGATTTAGACAAGACTGACTGCTAAAATTTCCCAGTCATAGGGCAGGGCACCAAACATTTATCCTCTGTCAGGGCTTTTTATGTGGAACGGACAAAAGGCTAGTTGGTGCCATATTGTTTTACTGATTCTTTGAAATCTTTGAGGAATTTAAAAGAAAAACTTTCCCAAGTAGCAGGGTGTATCTGAACCTGACCTGGATGTATGGGGTTGGGTTGAACTACCGCCTGAACAGCTGGAATGCCAGGTACTGGGTGTGTCCCAGCCGCAGGCAATTGTGGAGCCTGATTATTTCCCTGAGCAGCCTGATTGTTGGGCTGAGGGGCTTGATTATCAGCCTTTTGATCTTGAAGAGTTGCAGGGTCAGCTGCCTGTTGAGCAGGATCGACAATGGGCTGTGGGTGATTTTGTGCTGCTGAGATGGCGGGTCCTGGAGGTTGTAAAATTACAGGAAATTGCCAGGCTTTGGGATCCCCGTATTCCGTTGCCTGAGCTATAGCCCTCATAAGTGGAGTGTCATTCTCAGGGATGTATGTAACTTGTTGCCTATGAGTGGCAATGGTAGTGTTGGTAACAGTAGTAGCCACCGGACCAGGAGCAGAAAAAAGGTGGGAATTTTGAATAGAGGGAGAGTTGAGAAGCTGAAAGC
This sequence comes from Chlorocebus sabaeus, assembly GCF_047675955.1. Taxonomy (NCBI): domain Eukaryota; kingdom Metazoa; phylum Chordata; class Mammalia; order Primates; family Cercopithecidae; genus Chlorocebus; species Chlorocebus sabaeus. Next base: position 54,967,240 of record NC_132909.1, read on the forward strand.
CAGGATGAGACCAGATTACCTGCTGAGCAGGTCTTTTATGGGCCTGAAAGCCAGGCTGCCGCGACAACTGTGGACCAGGCTTCAAGGTAAACTGTGACTCTAGCCGAGTCTTATTAGGAGGAAAATAACCAGGTTTCAAGGGAGCCTGTGACTCTAGCTGAGTCTTAGCAGGAAAAGAACCAGGCTATGGAGGGATAGGGTTGAAAGTCTCATTAGCGGGCCGAGAATTGAAAGCCTCCTCTCCGGACTGTTCAGATATCAGAGCCTCTGTACTGGGCTGCATGGAAACATAATTTATAGCCTCATTTTCGGGCTGCCTGATCTCATCCGCTGTCTCCGTAGCAGCAGCATTGAGAGGGTGAGGAGAGGCAGGAGGGTCTGGCCACAATGGCTATTGATATGTTTCAGCTGAGTTTTGCTGGCTGGGGGAAATAAGCTCATTCAGGTCAGTTAAAAGATCATCATAAAGCAACAACGGGGTTGCGGTAGCCTCTGGCGTAGGTGGCGGTGGCAGTGGCATGTCAGACTGGAAGTCTGCCTGTGAAATTATGGTTTCAATTTGTGTAGTATCCTCAGGGGAAAGAGAACTGAGCACTTCCTCAACCTCGTCAGAGGAGAGGAAAGAGGGATCAGTCTCTGTTTTGTCCTCTTGAGTCTGTAAGGAGTCTAAGACAGAGTGAACTGAAGTCCAGACTGACCAAACGGTGGGTGGAATAAAATGTCCCCCTTCATGGGCAATTTTGAATTGTTGGCCAATCTTGTCCCAATCTTTAAGTTCCAAAGTTCCCTCAGTCAGAAACCAAGGGCAAAGAAGATCTACAACCTCAAATAATTCAATTAACTTTTCAGTAGAAACTTTAACCCCTCCTTCTTTAGAAGAGTTGTTATAAAATTTAAATAAGCCGAGTACTTAGTATGGCCTGACCCATGGTGTCCCCAGAATACTCTGAGCTCAAGCTTACCACCAAGTTTATTGACCACAATCTTCAGGAATCTCTCGTCGAAATCCTCCGCTGAATCCCGCACTCAAGGTGCAACTTCACACTGCGAGGGAGTGCCCCACATTGGGCGCCATATGTATGGTCCAGCCCCATGAGGTGAGTGGGTTTTTCTCCCTGTGGGCGGAGACTAGAGATTGTAGAAATAAAGACACAAGACAAAAAGATAAAAGAAAAGACAGCTGAGCCTGGGGGACCTCTACCACCAAGACATGGAGACCGGTAGTGGCCCCAAATGCCTGGCTGCGCTGATATTTATTGCATACAAGACAAAGGGACAGGGTAAGGAGTGTGAGCCGTCTCCAGTGATAGGTAAGGTCATGTGGGTCACATGTCCACTGGATAGGGGGCCCTTCCCTGCCTGGCAGCCAAGGCAGAGAGAAAGAAAGGAGAGAGAGAGAGATGGCTTATGTCATTATTTCTGCGTATCAGAGACTTTTAGTACTTTCACTAATTTGCTACTGCTATTTAAAAGGCAGAGCCAGGTGTACAGAATGGAACATGAAGGCAGACTAGGAGTGTGACCACTGAAGCACAACATCACAGGGAGACAGTTAGGCCTCTGGATAACTGCAGGCGGGCCTTACTGATGTCAGGTCTTCCACAAGAGGTGGAGGAGTAGGGTCTTCTCTAAACTCCCCCGGGGAGAGGGAGACTCCCTTTCTCGGTCTGCTAAGTAGCGGGTGTTTTTCCTTGACACTGATGCTACCACTAGATCACGGTCCGCTTGGCAACAGGTGTCTTCCCAGACGCTGGCATTACTGCTAGACCAAGGAGCCCTCTGGTGACCCTGCCTGGGCATAACAGAAGGCTCACATTCTTGTCTTCTGGTCACTTCTCATTATGTCCCCTCAACTCCCATCTCTGTATGGCCTGGTTTTTCCTAAGTTATAATTTTAGAGCTAGGATTATTCTAATATTAGAATAAAAAGTAATTGCTACAAACTAATGATTAATGATATTCATATATAATCATATCTATGATCTATATCTAGTATAACTATTCTTATTTTATATATTTTATTATATTGGAACAGCTCGTGCCCTTGATCTCTTGTCTCAGCACCTGGGTGGTTGCTGCCCACATGGGTGTTTCCTAGATGCTTTCAATGGAGCCACACATGACCCTCAGGGCTGTGCCCATTCCAGGCTTTTCTGCTGAGCTCATGTGACCACTTGCCTCAAGGCATTCCACAAATAATACATAAGTCAGTGTATCACGTTATCACTTTCTGTACAAACCAACTAGTTCCTGAGGGAAGCAGAAAGTTTTTTCAGAAGAACCACAGCTAATTCCAGTAGAAGGAACAATAAAGTTGGACATAATCCTCAAGAGAGTAATGAATCAAAAACGATGGCTGGGGCCAGGCGTGGTGGCTCACGCCTGTAATCCCAGAACTTTAGGAGGATGAGGCAGGTGGATCATTTGAGGTCAGGAGTTCAAGACCAGCTTGGTCAACATGGTGAGACCCCCCTCTCTACTAAAAATGCAAAAGTAGCCCAGCGTGGTGACATATGCTTGTAGTTCCAGCTTCTGGGGAGGCTGAGGCAGGAGAATTTGCTTGAACCCTGGAGGTGGAGGTTGCAGTGAGCCAAGATTGCATCTCTGCACTCCAGCCTGGGGAACAAGAGTGAAACTCCATCTCAAAAACAAACAAAAAACAACAACAAAAATTGATGGCTGCTAACAACTTTCTTTTCTTTTCTTTTCTTTTCTTTTTTATTTATGAGACAGGGTCTCACTCTATTGCCCAGGCTGGAGTGCAGTGCTGAGATCATAACTCAGTGCAGCCTCAACCTCCTGGATTCAAGTGATCCTCCCACCTCAGCCTCCCAAGTAGCTGGGACTACAAGCAATTGCTGCCACATCTGGTTAATTCTTTTATTTTGTTTTATTTTATTTTATTCTATTTATTGAGACAGAGTCTTACTCTGTTGCCCAGGCTGGAATGCAATGGCATGATCTCAGCTCACTGCAACCTCTGCCTCCTGGGTTCAAGTGATTCTCCTGCCTCAGCTTCCTGAGTAGCTGGGATTACAGGTGTGTGCCACCACACCTGGTTAATTTTTGTATTTTTAGTAGAGACGGAGTTTCACCATGTTGACCAAGTTGGTCTTGAACTACTGACCTCAAGTGATCTGCCCATCTCAACCTCCCAAAGTGCTGGGATTGCAGGTATGAGCCACCGTGACTGGCCTTTATTTTATTTTTAGTAGAGATAGGGTTTTGCTATGTTGCCCAGGCTGCTCTCAAACTCCTGGGCCTAAGCGATCCTCCTGCCTTGGCCTCCCAAAGTGCTGGGAACTACAGGTGTGAGCCGCTGGGCCCGGCTCCTGCTAACATCTTTATGTGGGCAGTTACTGGAGACCCGGGACATTCCCCAAACCCACCTATCAGTTGTAGTGACATGACATTATGGACCACTTGATGGGACGTACCAGGAAGTACCTGGCCCCACCAGCACGATATTATTCTGGCTACAACTGACCCTTATTCCAATAGAGTATGTGGCTCTAACCCATTTATAGGGTAAACATCGGGGCAGGGATGGGGAGAGAGGAAGCAACCTGCCAAATCCAGAATGAGAATCATTCCTCAGGACCAGAAAAGAACCAGAAAGAAAGCACCCTAAGTAGGGATACCACAAGGAAGTACAGCAGGGACCTCTCTGAGCTGGGGAAAGGAAGGAGGAAGTACAATAGCTTGCAAGGCACAGCATTGCAGGTGATGGGAACAGCAGGTGCAAAGGTTCTGGGGCAGGGACAGTGTGGTGTGTTTGAGGAACAGCAGCCAGGTCCACCACGAGGTGGGAAATGGACTTGGGGGAAGAATCTCATAGGATAATTTCTTTTTCTTTTTCTTTTTCTTTTTTTTTTTTTTTTTTTGAGACAGGGTTTCACTCTTGTTGCCCAGGCTGCAGTGCAGTGGCATGATGGCTCACTGCAACCTCCACCTTCCGGTTTCAAGCCATTCTCCTGCCTCAGCCTCCCGAGTAGCTGGGATTACAGTCGCCCGCCACCACACCCGGCTAATTTTTGTATTTTTAGTAGAGACGGGGTTTCACCATGTTGGCTAGACTGGTCTTGAACTCCTGACCTCATGATCCGCCCGCCTTGGCCTCCCAAAGTGCTGGGATTACAGGTGTGAGCCACTGCGCCCAGTCCCGAACCGTTTTTTTGTTTTTTTTTTTTGAGACGGAGTCTTGCTGTGTCACCCAGGCTGGAGTGCAGTGGCCGGATCTCAGCTCACTGCAAGCTCCTCCTCTCGGGTTCACGCCATTCTCCTGCCTCAGCCTCCCGAGTAGCTGGGACTACAGGCACCCGCCACTTCGCCCGGCTAGTTTTTTGTATGTTTAGTAGAGACGGGGTTTCACCGTGTTAGCCAGGATGGTCTCGATCTCCTGACCTCATGATCCGCCCGTCTCGGCCTCCCAAAGTGCTGGGATTACAGGCTTGAGCCACCGCGCCCGGCCTTTTTTTTTTTTTTTTTTAAACACAACGTCTCACTTTGTCATCCAGGCTGGAGTGCAGAGGCACGATCATAGCTCACTGCAGCCTCGAACTCCTGGGCTCCAGCGATCCTCACAGGAGGGTTTTGAGGATCTGCATAACGCGTGCAGAGGGAACTTGATGTCGTGCTCGTTAAGACCTGATATTGTCAGCTGCTACCGCCCACGGGGGTACATAAATATTTGTAGACTCAATATTTGCCTTTAGTGTGAAGATATTGCATCATCTGGGTATAAGTAAGGGTCAGAGGCAGAGGCGGTTTAAGCAACAGACTTTTGTCTCCGCTGAGAACCACGAAATAACCCCTGACCTACTTTCCCGTCGTCTCTAATTAGGGTCACCTCATCTCCAGTTACAGACGCGGAAGATCAAAGAAACTGGGAAATTGCGCCGCAGCGCCCCCTGGCGCTCGCAGGGCGTGCTTACACAAGCCAGTCCGGGAGCGAAGCTGCGGCTTCCCGGTAAGTTGAGTTTAAATGTTTTCCTTTTTATTTTTTCTTAACCTAGAAAAGATCATTTATTGTGTCAAGTAACTACCCAGTTAGGCATGGATAAATTTTTATTTTTTATTAAAATGAGTACTGACCGGGAGCGGTGGCTCACGCCTGTAATCCCAACATTTTGGGTGGCCAAAGCGGGTGGATCACGAGGTCAGGAAATCGACACCATTCTGGCCAACATGGTGAAACCCCGTCTCTACAAAAAACACAAAAATCAGCTGGGCGAGGTGGCGCGCGCCTGTAGTCCCAGCTACTCGGGAGGCTGAGGCAGAAGAATCACTTGAACCCAGGAGGCGCAGGTTGCAGTGAGCCAAGATCGTGCCACTGCACTACAGCCTGGCGACAGAGGGAGACTCCGTCTCAAAAATAAAATATAAAATAACATAAAATAAAATATAAAAAGAGTATTGTAGACATTGGCTGGGCGCAGTGGCTCACGCCTGTAATTCCAGCACTTTGGGAGGCCGAGGCAGAGGATCACTTGAGCCCAGGAGTTTGAGACCAGCCTGGTCAACATGGCAAAACCCCATCTCTACTAAAAGTATAAAAATTAGCTGGGCATGGTGTTGCACGCCTGTGATCCCAGCTTTTAGGGAGGCTGAGGCAGGAGAATCACTTGAACCCAAGAGGCAGAGGTTACAGTGAGTAGAGATCGCACCACTACACTCCAGCCTGGGCGACAGAGTGAGACTGTCTCAAAAATACATATATTTAGGATTTCACTTTGTTGCCCATGCTGGCCTCAAACTCCTGGCCTCAAGCAATCCTCCCACCTCACCCTCCCGAAGTGCTGAGATTGCAGGCGTGAGCCACTGTGCCCGACCTTGAGCTTAAGTTTTAAACGTTAAAACCACCTCCCTCCCATTCCCTGCACCTCCTGTAACTTAAAACGCGTCCCTGCTGAGGCCTTGCAAAGGCATATCCAGGGCGGGCGGACCCCAGGGGTCCACAGCCGACCCACTTTCTTCCCCACACCTTATCCCCTTCACAACTCTGCTCATCCATCTCCCTGGCCTGGTGGGAGATTCGGATAAATCCTAGTCGTGGAACTGCTGAATCAGAAGGGGGCTGCATTTTCCTCAGTCTCCACCCGCAAATTGTGTGCGCAGTTTTTCTGGGACGAGTATCCTTAGATTTCCCTGAATTCTCCAAAGGATCTATGACCTCAAAATCAGGAGAGACGCCGGGCGCAGTGGCTCACGCCTGTCATCCCAGTACTTTGAGAGGCCAAGGTGGGCAGATTGCGTGGGCCCAGGAGACCAGCCTGGGCAACATAGCCAGAGCCAGTCTCTACAAAAAATTAAAAGATTAACTGGGCTTGTTGACCCGCACTCGTGGCCGCAGCTACTCAGGAAGCTGAGGTAGGAGGATTGCTTGAGCCCAGGCAGTGAGAGAGGCTCTACCTCTGAAGAGGCTGCTTCCCCACCCACTGCCCCCTCCCCAGGCACCCACTCCAGCAGCGAGAATTTCACCGCCAGCATGAGACGTGGGTCCCTACCTGTCCCAACTCAGACCCTGTCTATGATGTCCTATGGCCTCACCATGACCTGTGTGGCTCCACGTGGTTCTCAGATTGGGTTGCAGGTCAGTACCCTCCCCTTCAGCTCCTCAGGGGCCTCTGGCATTCTCTGGCCTTGGCTTCTGCTCTGCCCTCCCCTCCCTTCCCTTCACCCTCTTCATTTTCATTCTCTATGCAAATGCTGCCTCCTCTAGGAAGCCTTCCAAGATTGCCCCCAGACTGGGTGGATTAGATGTGATCTGGGCTCCCACAGCCCCTTTTGCCTCAGATTACTCACATGGCTGGCTGTATATCTGTGCCCCAGAAAGGTTTCTTTTCCTTTTTTTTTTTTTTTTTTTTTTTTTTGAGATAGGGTCTCACTTTGCCAACCAGGCTGGAGTGTAGTGGCGTGATCATAGCTGATTGCAGTCTCAACCTCCTGGGCTCAAGCAATCCTTCGACCTGAGCGTCCTGAGCAGCTGGAACTACAGGCAGGCGCATGCCACCAGGTGCCTGATTACTTTTTCTTATTTATTGTAGAGATGGGTTCTTGCTGTGTTGCCCAGGCTGGTCTTAAACTCCTAGCCTCAAGCGATCTCCCACCTCAGCCTCCTGAGTAAATTGGACCTCAGGTGCAAGACACCATGCCCAGCTAATTTAAAAAATGTTTTTGTAGAGACAGGATCTTGTTATGCTGTCCAGGCTAGTCTCGAACTCTGGGCCCAAGTGATCCTCCCACCTGGGTCTCCCAAAGCACTGGGATGACAGGTGTTTAAGCTACCTCGCCCGGCCTCTCCTGCTGTATTGGCGCTGTGAGATTCACACCTCACTTGAGTGCTACGAGCTGGACTGTGTCCTCTCCACAAATGTCTATGCTAAAGTCCTGCCCCGCAACTGCCTCAGAAAGTGACTATACTTGGAGATAGGATCTTTAAAGAAATAATTAAGTAAAAACGAGGTCATATGCGTGGGCCCTAATCCAACATGACCAATTTCCTTGTAAGAAGAGCAGATTAGGACACAGACATGCACGGGGGCGGGGGGAGGAGACTGTGTGAGCACACCGGGAAAAGACAGCTGTCTACAAGGAAAGGAGAGGAACCTCATAAGGAGTCACCCCTGTGGACATTTTCATCTTGGACTTCCAGTCTCTAGAAACATAAGACTATAAATTTGTTTGTTTGTTTTGAGACAGTCTTGCTCTGTTGCACAGGCTGGAGTGCGGAGGCACGATCTCGGCTCACTACAACGTCCACCTCCTGAATTCAAGCGATTCTCCTGACTCAGCCTCCCAAGTAGCTGGGACCACAGGCGTGTGCCACCACACCTGGCTAATTTTTTGTATTTCTAGTAGAGACAAGGTTTCACCATGTTGGCCAGGCTGGTCTCGAACTCCTGACCTCAGGTGATCCACCCACCTCAGCCTTCCAAAGTGCTGGGATTATAGTTTTGTTTTTGAAATGGAGGTCTCGCTCTGTAACCCAAGGCTGGAGTGCACTGGCTTGATCTTGGCTCACTGCAACCTCTGCCTCCCAGGCTCAAATGATCCTCCCATCTCAGCCTCCTGAGTAGCTGGGACCACGGTGCACATCACCACACTCAGCTAATTCTATTTTTCTTGTAGACAGGATCTCACTATGTTGCCCAGGCTAGTCTTGAACTCCTGGCCTCAAGCGATCCACCTGCCGTGGCCTCCCAAAGTGTGACTACGGGCATGAGCCATGGCACCTGGCAATTTCTGTTAAGTCACCTAGTCTGTGGTACCTTGTTACGACGCCCTAGCAAACAGATACACCCATTGAAGGTCCTGATAAGTCCTGCAGTCAGGAGCCTCTGTGAACCCCATGGGGCTGGGAGGAGAAAGCAGTTTGTTGTGTGCCTCACATGAATACACCAGAAGCTGAACACAACTTCTGGCATCGTGTGCCTACAGGACCCCTTGGAACAGTTCTAGGGGGGTTGGAGTTCCAGGGTCCCTTCTGCTTGTTAATAACAATATGAATGGAGCAGCCAAAATGGTTCCAGTGAAAATGAGGTAGCAGCAGCTGTCACGCTTGCACGCCACCAGCCTTCCTGCGCTATCTCTGTTCTCTCCTCTGCAAAGCAGCTGCTATTTTGGGCTCCCTGTTTTTAGATTGGGAACCCCGTAAGTTGGCCAGGGCCTCACTGCTGGAAAATCTTAGAGCCGATATTCAAACGAGAGTTCAATTCTTTTTTTTTTTTTTTTTTCAGACGGAGAGTCTCGCTTTGTCGCCCAGGCTGAAGTGCGGAGGTGTGACCTCAGCTCACTGCGGCCTCCACCTTGTGGGTTCAAGTGATTCTCCTGCCTCAGCCTCCCAAGCAGCTGGGACTACAGGTGCACACCACCACGTCTGGCTAGCTGTTTTGTATTTTTAGTAGAGATGGGTTTTCACCATGTTGGCGAGGCTAGTCTTGAAGTCCTGACCTCAAGTGATCCTCCCACCTTGGCCTCCCAAAGTGCTGGGATTACAGGCGTGAGCCACCGTGCCCTGCCAAAAGTCCAAGTTCTTAACCTCCACAAGGGCTTGAGATGCCCTGGGGGGCAGGGAGAGGCTAATTCTCCTTCTGAGAGGATAATAGGGGTTGGTGGGGCCTGGGGCACAGGCCTGGCTCAGCACAACTCCCAGGGGATCCCTTGGAAAGAAAATGAGGCGGGTGCTGGCTGGCAGAGAGACGGGAATAGTTTATTTCTCTGGAAAGGGAGGGGTAGGGGGCAGGTCCAGGGGTCAGGGCAGGGCAATGTCCTCCAGCTTCTGGTCCAGCGTCTTCAGGTCATCCAGGAAGCGGGTCGGGGTGAGGATGTGTGAAGAGCCTGTGCAGGAGCACAAGTTTGGAGATGATGTTGGGGGACACTGCCTTTGTCTTTGACAGGCTCCCGCCAGGGTCCCGGCTGGTGTGGGGCTGTCCCTGTCCCTCGGCAAACCAGGTCCCTGACTCGAAGGACTCTGGAGTCTAGGAACCTAGAAGGTCCAAGTCCAGCCCCCGGGAAGCCAAGCCCCGGAGCCCCAGGGTCCCAGTCCTGGTGACTTACCAATGAGCACCTCCCACTTGCCCTCGGTGGCCCTGGTCACCTCATAGGCGGCCCTCATCTCCGACATGGCCACACCGCCCATGACGTACACGATGAGCCGGGGGCCCGCCCGGGCCTCTACACCAGCCTTGTTCTTGTGCCAGTGACCGAAGCGGGCACTGCAGGGCAGGGGCAGAAAGTCCAGGCAGGAGGTCCTCACCGCCGCCAGGCCGCCCGCTAACACAGACCCAGGCGTGGGTGGGGGTGGCCCCGGGGCCTCACCTGACGGCGGCCTGGGAGCTGGCCGTGGGGGCGGGGTCGGATACGAAGGGCCACACGTTCCTGTCCAGCCGGTCCTCCACGGCGTCCTAGTGGCCGAGACGGGGGTTAGGGGAGGAACCCCAGGCATGGGCCCGGGGTCAGGAGTGCCCCCCACAGGGTATTCAGGAGCCAACATCCTGGCAGACAGGAACCAGCATCTCCACCAGCTGCCCCTGGGGGACCCAGGAGTCTAGGCCTCTAGGTCATTGGGGACCTAGAAATCTAGCCCCGTACTCACTGGGAACCCACAAATCTAATTCCGTAACTCCCTGGGGACCCAGAAGTCTAAACCCATAATTCCTTGGGGACCCAGTAGTCTGGGCCTCCAGGTTCTTGGGGACTATCAGTCAATACCCCCAGCCCTTTGGGGAACCCAGAGTCTGGACTCTCAGCCCCTCGGAGCCCCAGAAGTCCGGGTATTCAAGGTCCATGGGGATGAGGAGGCCCAGGTCTCTGGCCCCCAGGCAGGAGGAGGAGCCGGGGCTCTTAGAGGAACAAGGAGGAAGCAGGAAGCCGCCCGGGCCCATTACCATTGGATGGTGCTGCCCCAGGATCCTGGGAAAGGCCAGGGCTAGGGCTCGGTGGGGGTGGGGGGTCCTGGGGGGCAGGGAAACAGACTACAGAGATATAGAGGAGGCAGCCAGCAGGTAGGGAGGAAGTGAGGCTCCCCAGCACAGGCCCCGCTGTCGCCCCAATTCCTCAGCTGCAGGCTTGGCGTGCCCCCCTCGGCAGAGCAGATCGGTGCCAAGGGAATGCCAGCAATGAGCATTTTCCCCTAAGTCCTGAGGCTTAGCGCCTTGGCAGGAGGGAGGCTGAGCTGCCAGCTGATGCGGAGGGCCGGCCCCCACCCTGACCTGCCCACCCAGTACCTCCATTACGTCCTTGATGACTGGGGTCCAGCGGGACAGCTGATAGGTGGGCTCCATGCGCTCTCTCGGCTCCAGCCGGCTGGAGGTCCCCGAGCCCTACAGGTGGGGCAGGGAGGGCCGCAGGAGGATTGAGGGAAAGGAGGCTGGTCACAGAGGGGCTGGCCCTGGTGTGGCTGGTGGGGTGGGGGACGGCAGGCAAAGATGGGGAAGTGGAACAGAGAGCAAGAGAGTGAGAGACAGAGAGAGACAGAGAGACAGCGAGAGAGAGAAACAGTGAGCCAGAGAGAGACAGAGAGACAGAGGCAGAGATAGGCAAAGAGATAAGAGGCAGTGAGACAAAGTATGAAGGCAAGGAGAGAGACAAGAGATGAAGCAGGAAACACAGAGAGAGGAAGACGGGGACAGAAGGGGCACAGAGAGGGGAGGGGAACAAGACAGAGAACAGAGAGAAAGGGGAAGGCAGAGGGAAGGGTAAGAGATGGAGAGATAGACACAGAGAAACGGTGCACAGCAAGATGGATGAGGGATGGGGGAGAGATGGGGACAGGGTGAGGGCACTGTGGAGGGGGACGCACAGGGCCAAAGACAGACAGGAGAGGTTCACCCAAGAGTAAAGCACACACATGGCTGTGTGCGGGTGCTAGATGGGTGCGGGGCACCCTCAGAGACCCCTGGGAGCCCAGATAGACAGTGTGCTGTAGCCCCCACACTAGGGAGTGGACCCTACTCCCTGCCTCTAGCACTCAGACCACCCGCCCCCAACCGCACCACTGCCAGGACCAGCGTGGCAGTGCCCATTCTCTCCCCCTGCCTGTTGTGTGAGCTCGGACTGGGGGAGGCCCCAGCATCCTCTGGGCCCCCGACCAGACCCGAAACACTGCTTTTGGCCTCCCAGCAACCACACCACGCCAGGAACCACACCATGCCTGTGCACCACTGGCCCTCTGCCTTGCAGGGCCCCGGCCATGATCCATGCCCTCTCCCAGAGTCCCCCCACGCCCGCTCCTGGCGTACCCCAGGGTTGGTGACAGTGCCTCCCAGCTGCTCCAGGTTGCGGATGAGGCTGCTGTGCGCCTGTACATTGGCATGCTGGATCAGCTTGGCCAGGTTCTCCTCACTCACACCTGGGGGACGGGGATGGGCGGGGTGGAGGCGGCGGCCAGGTGGACTCCCAGGTTTAGGGGAATTTGGGGTGGGCTGAGGAGCTCCCAGGACTCTGATGGGAGAATCTTGCAGTGGGGAGGGCCTCAGGACCCTGGGCTAGTGTGAACAAGAGTGGGGAACCTGGAGGGGGTAGATCAGGGGCTCCTCCAGAGGAGCTGAGGGAGCCCCACATCTATAGGAATCACAGATGTGAGGGTTTCCACGTCAGCAGGGAGCCCTCACCTCAATGGAGAAATCCCCAAGCCAGTGGAGGAGGGTTCCCGGGTCCAGAGGGGAAGCTGTCGGGGTTGGTGAGCCCGGTGAGTGGAAATGACCCAAGGAGAGCTGTGGGGTTCAGCAGTTCCCAGGATTGTGGGAGACCCTGGCAAATGGGGGCGTTCCGACTCCCCACAGCCCCCACCCACCATTGCGAAGGAGGATGTAGAGCAGCAGGACCCGGATTTTGTCATAGGCAGGCACCGCCGCGTCCAGCAGCACAGGCACGATCAGCTTCATGGAGTCCTTGATCTTCTCCCCCTCTGCGTCAGAGCCCATGGCCAGGTCCTGCGGGCATGGGGTCAGCCGTCCACCGGCCGCTATGTATCAGGGAAGGGGATGGGAGAGGCAGGCCAGGGACATCCCCAGGATCCTTGGCAAGAAGACATTTGGGTCCTACCTCATCTCAGCACCAGGTCTCAAGGTCCCACCCCTGTCCAGGGACAGTCTCTCCACAGGCCCTGCTCCTCACCCAGGTCCCACCTTTCCAAGGCCCCGCCCACCTATGCACAGGCCACACCCCTATCCTGAGACCACCTCTCCAAGGCTCTATACCTCACCCAGGTCCCACCTCTCCAAAGTTCCACCCCTCACCCAGGTCCTATCTCTCCAAGTTTCCACCCCTCATCCAGGTCCCAGCTCTCCAAGGTTCCACCCCTCACCCAGGTCCCACCTCTCCACGGCTCTACCCCTCTCCCAGGTCCTACCTCTCCAAGGCCCCACCACTGACTCAGGTCCCACCTCTCCAAGGCTCCGCCTCTCTCCCAGGTCCCACTTCTCCAAGGCTCCGCCCCCTCCCAGGTCCCACCTCTCCAAGGTTCCGCCCCTCACCCAGGTCCCACCTCTCCAAGGCTCCGCCCTTCACCCAGGTCCCACCTCTCCAAGGCTCCACTCCTCTCCCAGGTCCCACCTCTCCAAGACCCTGCCTACCTCTCCAAGGTCCCACCCACCTATGTACATGCCACACCCCTCTCCTGGGACCACTTGTCCAAGGCTCTGCCCCTCACCCAGGTCCCACCTCTCCAGGGCCCCCATCCACCTAGGCACAGGCCACACCCTCATCCTAGGACCGTTTCTCCACAAGACCCCGTCCTTTCCCACCAGGTCCCACCTCTCTCCAAGGCCCCTCCACCTCTCCACAAACCCTGCCCCTCCCCCAGATGCCCCCATCTCTACAGTTCAGCCCCTCCCCAATACGCCACCCTGGCAGGACCATCGCCCCCGCCCCCCGCAGGCCCCGCCCTACCTGCTCCACACTACACAGCTTCTCCACCGAGCCTTTGAAGTGCTTCATGCAATCATCTGCTAGATGCAGGTGCGTAGAATACTGGGGGGTGCAGGGTGGGAGTTGGCGGGTAACAAAGGCTGAGTCAAGGCAGAATGCAGACAGAGCATGGGGTTGAGGGGCCACGGTGTCCCCACTCCCTGCCCACCCAAGCGTACCTTATTCAGCTCCTTCTGGTACTGTGGCATCTTTTTCAGGATCTGAGACAGGTCTTTGATGTTGGCCTGGGGAAGTAGGGGGAAGAGGGTAGGAAGTGGGGGGCGAGGCCAGGCAATGCCCACCTGGGCCTCACTCCAGGCTCAAAATCCAGGCTGTGACCCTGTCCCCATGGGGAGGGGGCTTCCTTCCACCAGCGCCTTTGGTGACCTGGGTCTGCCCCTACCTTGTCCGTAGTCAGCCTCTTGCTCTCACAGAAGGTCCTCAGGAGCTCCGTGACCTTCCTGGCCATGAGGGTGGGCAGGGGTGAGTTTGAGGGGAGAGGAGCCAGAGGTCATGTGTCCCTGCACCCGGCCATGGGTAAGCCCACTCAGGGGGCACAAGGGGAGGTGGGGTGAAATTGGAGGCCAGTCTGGAGTCACACTGAGGGGTGCTCATGAGGGCCAAAGACCTGGCAGCAGCCAGGGATCCCAGGGCCGCTACCAGGCCCACAGTAGGGGAGGGGAAGGGGGGATCTGGCTGCCATGTGCACGCACTTGGACACGTCTGCGATGTGCATGTGGCGAAGCTCCACCCACAAGTCATCGTCTTCGTCCAGCAGGACGGCCTTCTCCCGCGCCTCGCTCAGCCCGGTGGTCTCATATCTGGGGAGGAAGGAGGGAGCCTGGGGGTCAGGGGAGCTGAGGACTGGGGAACCAGGTCGGTGGCAAGGATGGGGGCGGCTTCCAAGTCTGCAGACCTGTATGTGTCCTGCTCTATGTCCAGCAGATCATAGGCCATGGCCTGGAACGTGAGCTCATGCAGTAGTGGGGACACGGGGTCAGCCGCCCGGTCCATGATCAGCAGCTGGGAGCGGGTTTTCTCTGGGCCCTGGGGTGGGGTTTAGGGCAGGAATAAGGCACTGACCCTGAGCTGGCTGGGGCTGCCCCTCACCTCCCAAGCACGTCCCCTCACCTCGCCCAGACTGGGGGTGTCTGCCTTGAAGGCGTTCAGCTTGGCCAGGACGGCATGGGCCAACTGGGCTGTGTCCTCTGGGCCCCTGGCGGGGAGGCCAGACATGGGAGACATCATCAGGGGATGGGATCAAGGATGGGTTTGAAGGTGGGAGACAGGGACCAGGGTGAGGGCCGGGGCTGGGGTCACAAGAGAGGTTAAAGGTTAGGTGCTGCTCGTGGTTAAGTGGGAGGGGGCGGCATCGGGGTTGGGCTCGGTGGGGTTCCCACTTGCGGTAGCGGATGGCCGGGTACTCCTGCAGCGTGGCGCACAGCGTGGCAATCTGCTGGGCCAGCACCTCGAGCTGCCGTGCGCGCTCCCCTGCCCGGAAGGGGCAGTAGAGGTTGTAGGTGCTATGGGGGGCATCGAGGGAGAACACCTGGGCAAGGAGGGGGACAGAAGCACCAGGGTTGCCGCTGCAGGTGCACACCTGCCCCGCTTCCCACTGCCGCCACCTGCACCTCCTGGGAGCCGTCCCTGGTCCCTGAAGCCTGCTTTGCCGACTTGGAGGCAGGCCCAGGTCAACCCTAAACCCATGCCTGGAGGAGTCAGTGGATAAATACCCCAGCCCCTGTCCTTTAGGCTGGCTGGACAACCCCGCGGTGCGCTCTATGCTGCCCCCTGCAGGGGCCCAGGGGAATAGAAATCAAGGCAAGAGCTCCTTGGACTCTGTGGGTGCCTCCCCTTTTTAAAATTTTACTTTATGTATCTGTTTTTGAGACAGGATCTCGCTCTGTCACCCAGGCTGGAGGGCAGCGGTGCAATCATAGCTCACTGCAGCCTCGACCTCCCAGGCTCAAGCGACCCTCCCACCCCAGCCCCCTGAGTAGGTAGGACTACAGGTGCACACCACCATGCCAGGCTAATTTCTATTTTTTTTTTTTTTAAGAGACGGGGTCTTGCTCTGTACCCAGGCTGATCTCCAGCTCCTGGCCCCAAGCGATCCTCCTGCCCTGGCCTCCCACAGTGCTGGGATTACAGGTGTGAGCCACTGCGCCCAGCCTCAGTGTCTGTTTCTGAGACAACAGGCGACATTTGGTCACAAATCCCCACCCCCTGCCCAGGATGAGCCCGGGCCGTACCTGGGCCTCGTAGGGGAGGAAGGCAAGGTGAATCTCCTTCAATGTCTTCACCACCTTTGCCAGACGAGAGCGGCCCAGCTCACTGAACAGGGGCTCGGGGCAGGCTGGGGTGAGGCAGGAGTGGGGTATCAGGCCAGGGCAGCCCCCACCCTCCTTGCCCCACCCGCCAACACCCTGGGCTCTCCTCACTCACTGTCGGTGAAGAAGATATGGGCCGCTTTGTAGGTGAAGGTCGGGGTTCCCCGGAAGTCTGCGATCAGGGCCTGAACCGACTGGGGAAAGTGGGTTACTCTCTGGGCCTGAGCTTGCACACCCAGGCTCATTGTCTGCCCAGGCCTCCCAGCCACCTCCTATCTGCCACCATATGCAAACATGGATGGACAGGGTGATGCATATGTGTACATGCACACTAGTGTCGCATCCACATGGGCACATGTGCACACACACACACAGACACACACACATGTACGCGCACACATACACATGCACGCACACACATGCACATGCACACACAGACACACATGCACACACACACATGCATACACGTGCACACGCATACACAGATGCACACATACACACACACATGCACACACACATGCATGCACACATACACACGCACACACACATGCATGCACACATACACACGCACATGCGCACAGGCACATGTACACACATGCACACGCATACACACGCTCATTCATGTAGGCACCTTCTCCGTTGGGCTCAGCAAATAAATGGCCTCCAGGCTGGGAATGGGTTCTCGCCGTTTGTTGATGTCTTCAACAACTAGTAGGAACAGAGGAAGGGACACAGGTGGGTGGCATCCAGGCAGGGCCACATGGGGAGTCTCAGGTATGGGGAGTTGGAGGCTTGGGGAGGGGGAGTGGATGCTTAGGAAGGACTGCAGGAGAAACATACCTAGGGGTCACCCAGCTAAGAGTCACACAGCACGGGTCTGCACACTTGGGGGCTGTGCAGCCAACTGGGTTCCAAACTGGGTTCCCCAATTTACAGACAGGGAAACTGAGGTTCTGAGAGGACAGGCTCCCTCAGCACCTGTCTCTCAATGGCAAAGAGACTGGGGCACCTCCTGGGGTCACCTATAGAAGGCTCTGCATTCTTGGGGCCTCACATCCAGAGTCCACCCTGGGAGTCCCACACAGCGCTCCACGAAGGGGCTGCACGGTTAGGAAGGGGCTGCAGCCAGGCAGTCCTGCAGGGGAGGTCTGCAATCCATGGGCTCCTGCGGTCAGCTTGCAACATTTAGGAAATTGACTTGGTCACATGATCAAGGCTGTCCCGGCAGGGAGCTGCTTACTTGGGAGTTCTGGACGATTTGAGGGGATCCTACACTCAAGGGCTGAACCCTGGGAGCGGGGCACAGTCAGGGGTTCCCACACTCAGGTCCCATCTCACTGGGGACGCGTTCACTCACTGGTGATGCCCTCAGCCAGGATGTCTGACATTTTGCAGCAGGAAGACAAGATGCGCATGCTCGGGTGATCCATGATAAGCACCTGTCCAGATGGATGGACAGATGGACGGAGGAGCAGGCGGAAGAGGCCACAGCTGGCCCCAGGAGGGGCCAAGGCAGTGGGAGGGGCAGTTTCAAGGGCTGGCTGGGCGGGAGGACCCATTCACCCAACTCCACCCATGTGGACAGGCCCACATTCAGGGTCTTCCCCATGGGCTTGCTGCCTCTGGGTACCCAGCCATCTTCCTTGCCCCTACCTTCCACTCCCCATCCTTCTTGACACTCCGAATAACTCCGCTCAGAATTTCTGCAGGGAAGGGAGGGGAGGGGTCAGAATGCTGGTTCTCTGGTCCCACCACTGCCCCAAGCCTTCTCAGCCTTGGGGCTGAACCCCCATCTTAATTCCCATTTACTCTTTCTAAGAGAGGAGGGTCTCACTCTGTCACCTAGGCTAAAGTGCAGTGGTGTGATCATAACTCACTGCAGCCTCCAACTCCTGGGAGCTAGCGATCCTCTCGCCTCTGCCTCCCAAGTAGCTGGGACTACAGGTGTGTGTACCACCCACAGCTAATTTATTTTTATTTCAGTATAGATGGGGTCTCACTATGTTGCCCAACCTGGTCTCAAACTTCTGGCCTCAAGCAATCCTCCTGCCTCGGCCTCCCAAAGTGCTGGGATTACAGGCATGAGACACTACACGGGAACCATTTATTTTTACCCCCCAGTTCTGCGAGGTGGCTTCTGGGGACACCCCCAATTTACAGACAGGGAAACAGATTCTTAGGCAACGTGCAACTCACCTAAGCATTCTGAGTGTTTAAGTGGCAGAGTGCCGGGGCAAAAGGTGCCACTGGATAAACATATTTTAGATGAATGAAAAGTGGAGAGCCGGGATCATCCAGAGCTCTATCTGCCTCTAGAGCCAGGCTCTTGGATTCCCCACCTGCTACCTCAAGTATTCCTGCTGTATGGGTTTCAGCCAGTCCCCCGACCCTGGTCTAAAATGTAGGACCCCTGGTTCCCAGCTCTAAGGCATGCCTAGCTGAGGCTAGCCCACCGACCTCCGGCCTCAGTTTCCTCATCTGTAAAATGGAACCACTGTTTTTCCAATCTCCCCCAATTAAAGGGTTCTGAGCTACAGACTGGCCTGCCTAGAGGAGAGAGTGGAGAGAAGTAACGGGGTGGCCCCGCCCAGCCACGTCCACTGTGTCATGTCCACTGTTATCAAGGAGGCCAGGGCGGAAGGAGCAGCTGAGGCCCGGGGAGTTCCTCGGGGTGGAGGAAGAGGCGCCTTCCACCCTTCCCCCAAGAACGGGGGCTGGTGAGGCCTGGACATCTGGGTCCTCCAGCTGCAAGGCGCTCCTGGGAATGGGGCAAGGAGGAAGGCACCCCCTACACCACCCCTGTGGGGCCTGGACACGTACCCTGAGCGCTCACAGCACCTGGGGTCGCTGACCAGAGCCCCAGGAGGTCCCAAGAGTCCAGCCCCTGAACTTTGCCCAGCTTAAGACATCCTAGAGTGTGGGCATCCAGCTGTGCCCTCCTCCCCCGGCAGGCACCCTAAGAGGCCCAGGAGTCCGCGCCCCAGCCTACACCACCCTCTACCCGTCCCCTTTGGGTCCCCGGAGTCCGGCCCCCCAATTTTGTTGTGCTCTAGTACCGGCGAGCGGGGGCGTCCAGCTGGGAACCCGTCCCCGCCCGCCCCCTCGAGGGTCAGGTGCTCGGATGCCCAGCCCGGCTCCCAACTCCTAGCCGCCACGAACCTAGGGTCCCAGAGCCCGTGCGCCCCCGAACCCCATCCCCCACGGGACGCCAGAGCCCGGCCCCGGAGAGGCACTCACTTTCCCCCACCACCGCCTTCAGCCCCGAGGGCGCCATCTTCCCCGAGGGGCGCCGCTGTCGCCGCTTCCGGGTGTGTCCCAAGGTGGGGGCGTGGCCCCGCGCGTCACCCACGTGGACCCCGCCCCGCGGGCCCTGATCCCGCCCCCTGCGCACCTGGCCCCTCCCCGTCGTCGGTTCTCGCCAAGGCCCAGGAAGTTGAGTCCCTGGCGGGGAGGACAGGCAGGTGCGTCCCCGCTGCCGAGCACGAAGTCGCTGGAGGGGCACACCTCGATGACACGCTCACAGACGGGAGTTCAGACACACACTTCCTGGCTTGCGTGCGAAGCGGGATCGCAGGGCAATAATCCCTCCATCTTCCCTGGAAGGTTCGGTGACTGCAAGATACACGCGCCCACTCGATGCCACCGGGCCGCCACCGTCTGGGCCTGGGATCTTGACCCACTTGTCTTCTGTACTTCAGGGTTTAGAGGCAGCAGCAGCAGCAGCCGTCTTGGATAACTTTTGATGGATTCAGGAGGCCTGGAGACCTCTTGTGTGCCGGCACCTGGACATAATTTTCATTCAGTCCTGCCCGATGCCCCGACCTGGACTGCGGTGCCGGTGAGGAAACCGAGGCTTAGCGCGATCCCTAATCCAAGGCCACGACGAGTGAGCCTGCTGGGATTCCAGCCAGGAGCCTGTCCCTGGGGAGCGCTTGTCACAGCCTTACCCTCTTCCGGGAGGCGCCACACTTACCCTCATGGACCAACACTCGAATTAACATGCTGATACACACATGGGGTGAGTGACGCCCTCAAATGCTTGCAAGACACATACACACACACACACACACACACAAAACTTGGAATTTCAGAAGCTGCTTCTGCTGTGTGTCCTGTTACTTGGAAGGCACAGCCCCGGCAGCACCCATACAAAATGAGGTCTCCGATTTAAGGTGCGAGGTATGTGTGTAAACAGATTCTTACGGGTCTGAGCTGGTTCCTTCGCTCTACCGTGTTGATGAAGGTACCAAGCCCCCTGCCACTTACACGGGACACAGAGAGTGAATCAGACCCGAAGGTCTGGCGGAGAAAGGAAGGGATCCATGCTGCCCTAAAGGAAATAAACTGATGTGACAGCAAGTGCCATGAAAGGTAGGGGTGGGAGGGGACTTTATTGAGGGTGACCCCCGAGGACCTCTCTGAAGAAGCAGCCTTTTGACATTATCCCTGAATGAATTCTAGAAGCATCTACACAGCATGTCCAGGTAGAGAACGGAGGGGCCCCAAGCTTAAGAAGGCTGGAGGGTGGGGGCAGCAGGGGCCAGAGTTCTGTAGGACAAGGTCAGACTGACCCATCCCAGTGCCAGGATGCAGGACTTTCAGTGCTAAAAATAGGACAGTCACGGGCAAACCAGGACGGCTGGTGACCGTAGGTAGGAGTTTGAGCTATTTCTTCCTTTCCTCTCCTTTTCCCTTCCTTTCTTCCTCCTTCTCCCTCCTCCCCGTTTTTGTTTGTTTCTGTTTTTGTTGTGTAAAGAGACAGGGTCTCGCTCTGTTGCTTCCTGAGCTCAAGGGATTCTTCCACCTCAGCCTCCCAAGTAGCTGGGACCACCTCGCCCAGCTGATTTTGTTGTTGTTGTCATTGTTAAGAGACAGGGTCTCCCTATGTTGCCCAGGCTGGTATCAAACTCCTGGGCTCAAGGGATCCTCCTGCCTTGGCCTCCCAAAGTGTTAGGATTTTAAGTATGAGCCACCACACCCTGCCCCTTCCTCCTTTTTTAACAGCTTTACTGAGACATAATTCACATACCATACAACTTGCTGACCTAAAGTGCGTAAGTCAATGGCTTTTAGTATTTTTGGAGTTGTGTGTCCATTACCACAATCCACTTTAGAACATTTCCACGACCCCAAGGGGTTTGGGTTTGGTCTTGAGAAGATAAAACCCAAGGGAAGAGTTTTGAGCAGGGGAAGGCAGGGAACCCTCCAGGTCCTGAGGGGAAGGACAGAAGACAGGACCGCCTCCAGCTTCTCAGCTTGACCTCTTGAGGGGAGGGAGAGCTGATAGGGCCAATCACTCCACCCCAACCCCCACAAGATATGAAGTACTAATCCCCAATACCCCACAATAGGACCTTATTTGAAATGGGGTCATTACAGATATTAGCAGTGAGCATGAGGTCACATTGGAGTAGGATGGGCTCCTAATGCAATATCACTTATATGGCTGCCTGATTCTGCGTAGGTGGTTGGGGAGTGGGGGAATGGGTGTATGAAGACCAGGACACAGAGGGAGAATGCCATGTGACCACGGAGGCAGGGAGTGAAGAGCCGCAGTGACAAGCCAAGGACACCAAGGACGGCAGGCTGCTGCCAACAGCCAGGGAGGGACAAAGAGGGCTCCTGAGACCTGGTTTTCAGAGGGAGCACAGCTCTGCCAACACCTTCATTTCAGGCTCTGGCCTCTGGAACGTTGGCTCAATACATTTCTGTTAAAAAACATTGTAAAGGCTGAGCATGGTGGCTCATGCCTGTAATCCCAGCGTTTTGGGAGGCCCAGGCCGGAGGAACACATGAACACAGGAGTTTGAGACTAGCCTGGGCAATATAGTGAGACCTCATCTCTATATAAAAATACATAATGAAAGTCAACTTACGTTGCTTTAAGCCATCTGGTCTGTGACACTTTGTTCTGGCGGGCCTAGGAAAGGGATACTTGTGCTGAGGAGGGGGACACTTGGTTGGCATAGAGGGAGAGAGTGTGAACTTGGCCCTTTGTGGAACAGGGGAGACTCAGACAGAGGTGGTGATAGGACAGTCCATTCATTCTGAGATGAAACTTCCACTGGTTTCTGTAAAGGCATCTTGGGGAGCGCAGGGAAGGGGATGGGGACTTCCCAGTGGCATCCCCTTCTCGGGCACTGAGGGAAAGCCACAGTGGCTTGGGGAAGAAGGCAGGGACGTCCTCTCCCCACCTGCCTGTCCCCAGGAGGTCTCACCTCCTGTTTCCACCTGGGGCTGGGGTGATCGATAGGAGATAGCTCAACCTGGCATGTGGGTGGTGTGGGAACAGGAGACCCCAGACTTTCTTGTTTTGGGGTCTGGGGCAGGCAGCCAGGCTCCAGGGACAGTGAGTCAAGGGAAGGGTGGCTGGGAGACCCCTTGACTTGCTGCCAAGGAGACAGAGCTGGTGCTAGGGTGGCATCTGAGGCAGGTGCAGAGAGAGAGGGAGGGAGGGAGGGAAGGGGCCTTTGACTCCAATCTCTTCTTTCTCTACTGACTGCAGGTGGCAGCTGCCCTTCCAGGAGCCAGTGAGGGGACCTGGGTGGCTGGGTGGGGACACCTGCCAAGTCCTCGCCTAAGCCAGCTACCACCCTACACTGTTGGCTTCCCTTCTCCAACTGTGGGGACGCTGCTCAGGCTTTTCGTGACATCACACCCGGGAGTACTTGGGGTCCGGTCACTGCTGCTGGGCCCAGCGAGGTTCAAGCTCCGGTCGCCCTGCCCCCTACCCCCCATGCCAGATCCGGCATCGTTGTGGGCAAACAATTATCTGGATGATCTTTATGGGGCTTAAGCTTGGGTGGGAGCAGATGGGGCATGAGCTAGGGATTTGGGGATGGGGGAATCCACACCCCCACGTCCCAGACGTTTAAAAGGCCCTCTCTGGCACTGGGCCGGGGCAGAGGCCAGCAGGAAAGTGACCGGAGTCCAGGGACATGATGGATCAGGAGGAGAAGACGGAGGAGGGCTCAGGCCCCTGTGCCGAGGTGAGAAGGCCCTGCCCCCACCCCACCCCCAGTTCAAGGTCTCAGAGCCCATGATTGACAAGACTAATTAGTTTGTAGGGCACCTAATTAGCGAGTGAGTCTCCTAGGACCCCCTGACCCAGTTGTGGCTGTAGAAAGGGGCTGGTGGGCTTGGAGGTCTGAGTGCCAGGCCCCAGGGCAGAGGGCAGGGCTCTCTGTGTGGACCCCTATTGATGGGAGATACTGGGACCTGGGGGTAGCTCCTGGGCCATGTTTCCCTGACTCATGTCCCAGCTCCCAGGCCACACTCATCAGGCCCTAATCTAGGACGGCAGGACACTGGCATTGGAGCCTGTCCCTTGAGACGGTACCACGTGAAGTGGCACTGCCGGCCGGGGCCCCTGGGGCGGGGGCCGGGATTGGGAAGGAGACTCACGTCTCATTCAGAACAGCTCTGCAGAGCGGATCGGCGGGGACCATGGTGAGAGCTGAGGAAGAGGGGACAGCAGGCCCCGGGGTCGGGTGTGAGCAGGCTGGCTGGGAAGGTTGGGGAGGGGCCCCCAAGCTGAAGGGCCAACCGGACTGAGTGGGTCTGTCCGCAGGCGGGCTCCCCAGACCAGGAGGGCTTCTTCAATCTGCTGAGCCACGTGCAGGGTGACCGGATGGAGGGGCAGCGCTGTTCACTGCAGGCTGGGCCGGGCCAGACCACCAAGAGCCGTGAGCACGGGCACGGGGGTGCTGTCCATGGGGCATGAACAGGGTGGGAGTGTAGGGCGCGTGGTCACCTGGAGGGCCTGGGGGCACGGGGTGTGGGAGGCGGTGGTGCACCTGAAGCATCTGCATGGGGGTGAAGGGGTAGGGTTGGGGGCCCCCAGTCCGGCTGTGTCCTCCCAAGTCTGTGAATGTCCACACAGAGAGCGACCCCACCCCTGAGATGGACAGCCTCATGGACATGCTGGCCAGCACCCAGGGCCGCCGCATGGATGACCAACGTGTGACAGTCAGCAGCCTGCCCGGCTTCCAGCCCGTGGGGCCCAAGGTAGGTGATGTTCTGGCGATGCCAAGGGGAAACCCACCAGGCAGTGCTCCAATCCTGCCCTCCACCCCAGCCGGGAGGGAAAGGGCCTGCCCCACCTCTGTCCATCCGCTGCCCTGACTTCAGATGGGAGGACCAAGGCCCAGGCAGCGGCTAGAGGGGCCCAAGGTTATATAGGGGCCATGCTAGTGTCAGACCCATGGCTGGAACTTGTGGCTCCTGCCCCCAAGTCTAAAGGTTCTGGGGAGGCCAAAGGGAGAAAACAGGACCCCCTCCTAGGATACCTCAGGGAGGAGGGCACGTGAGCTCACACATAGGATATATATATATATATATATATACACACACACACATCTGCATACTCACATGTGTTGACTTCACACATACACAAAGCTTGGGTTCTGATCAGGACCCCAGTGAGGGTCCCAAGACCTGCCACCTTACGCTCAAATGCCACCCTAAATGGCAGATATTGAAGGTAAACATAGACCAGTGCTCAGGATGAGATGGGACACGGTGCCCACCCACACCCTCTCTCCAAAGTTCGCCACCTCTGGCTGGCACTGCCCTTGAGCCCTCCCCTGGCTGACCCCTCTTCATCCACAGGACGGAGCGCAGAAACGAGCTGGGACCCTCAGTCCCCAACCCCTGCTCACCCCTCAGGACCCGACCGCTCTCGGCTTCCGTCGGAACAGCAGCCCCCAGCCCCCGACACAAGCCCCCTGAGGGCCTGAGGCCTCCTGGGCCTTACTCGGCCCCCAAAAACTGATAAAGAATAAAAAGAATAAAACACTTCCATGAGTAACAAGGAACTGAGTATGCGTATATTTCATCAGGGGAGGGGCTAGGACTCCCACTTGGAGGCCTCAGGATTTCTGCTGGGCATCGCGAAGAAGCTTCTCCTCCCGCCGCTTCCGTAACCTCTCTTTGAATTCTTCTATCTCTTGAAGCTACGGGTGGAGAAGTGGGTGGGACAGGAAGGGGGGAGGGGTTAGGGTTAGCCGGGATCCCTCTACCACTCTCCCACCACCCTGCCCCAGACCACAGCTTCAGGTTTCAGTGTCTTCATTGGAAGCCCCCTGCCAATGACAAAGGGGTCCAAGGGGGATCCGCTTCACTCTTCCAGGAGAAGGCAATAAGGAAACCATCTCCTCCTCTGCTCTCGGTTCCTTACTCATGGCTGAGAGTAAAATGTTCCTTTTTGAGACGAAGTCTTGCTCTATTGCCCAGGCTGGAGTGCAGTGGCGCGATCTTGGGCTCACTGCAACCTCTGCCTCTGGGGTTCAGGTGATTCTCCTCCCTCAGTCTCCCGAGCAACTGGAATTATAGGCACCTGCCATCACACCCGGCTAATTTTTGTAATTTTGTAGACATGGGGTTTCGCCATGTTGGCCAGGCTGGTCTTGAACTCCTGACCTCAAGTGATCCACCACCTCGGCCTCCCATGCCCTGGGATTACAGCCATGAGCCACTGCACCTGGCCTAAAATTTTCACCTGAAACCCATCTCGGATACAAGTATCCAGCCTCCTCCATCCCTCTGGCAGGAAGAAGAGGAGATCACTTACCTTCTCAGGTGGCCACAGCTCCCTCTGTAAGAAAAAGTCACAACTGGGACACAAGCCAAGAGCCTCCAGAGCCCCACACCAGGGTAGGGTCAGCTCATGGGAGGCAGACATTGGTCCCCAGCAGATTGGTGCCCCGCACCCTCTCCCACCCCTGGAGTGAACCCTCGAACACTCCTCTTATGCCCACCTTGCGTTGTATGACGTAGCCCTCAAACCACTCGGCCTGATTGGAAACCCAGAACATAGCCACAGGGAAAGTGAGGTAGATTATCATCTGGAATGGCAGAGGGTGGGTGAGGTGACCGCCCCCCTCCCCCCAAGCAATGTGCAGAGGCTGCTCAGAGCCTGGGGGACCCATCCTACTGCAGAGTCCAGAAGCGCCTCGTTAGGGCCGACCCAAGAACCCCAGAACTCCCACCAAGGGTACAGAAACCTCGCATCCTAAAACCTAACTCCTATAATCCAGGAGGCTTCATTCCTGAAAGTCGCCCCTGAGGTGGAGTCTTCCTCTCAAAGACAGACAGACATACAGAGGCCCCAGCTACAATCAAAAGCATCTCCTCGAGACCTCATTACTCATCCCCACTTAAGATCCCGGGAGCACCCCCAAACCCAGGAGGCGTCACTCTTCAACTCCACTTCTCGAAGTCTGGGAGTCTCCCTATCATAGACACCCACCCACCACAAGCCCGAGAGCTCCCCCAGGATCTTAAGTCTTCCTTCTTTAGAACCCCCTTCTCAGCCAACCCCTCTCTGAGGTCTTTCCTCGGACCAGTTCTCTCACAGCCCCCAAACCCAGAAGCCCAAATCTGAGAACCCCCCCAACCCAGCGTCCCCTCTCCTGGATTTCCAACCAGAAAGGTCCCTCTCAAATCTTAAGAGCTTTCTCCTTGGAGCACCCTCTTTCTTTTAAGCCCCCCATTTCCAGCCTCATCTTCAGATTCAGGAAGATCCCCTGCCCAGCCTCCCAATCCACTCCTGTGTCCACTGACCCGAAATATCTCCAGCTTCACCCCCATCTCGTTTCTCCCGGTCAACAAAGCAACTTCCGCCCAAAGCCGACCCTCCAGCAAGACAGAAGCTCATTGGTGTTTTGCACGTTCCATTGCTGAAGCTGATTGGCCAATGTGTATCCTGATGACGTACATTCGGGCGCCTCTATGTTGCTTCCGGTCGCTGGCGTCTTCGAAACGAAGTCAATAACGTGAGCCTGTCCGTCAAAAAGGATTTAACCAATAGAAAACGGGTCTGGCCCGGAGGGGCGGGCCGTCAGTGCTAGACGTCATAAGCGCGCGACTCTCGCCTGCACCTGGGCATCCAGAAAAATGGTGGTGATGGCGCGACTCTCGCGGCCCGAGCGGCCGGACCTTGTCTTTGTGAGTCCACAGAGGAGCCAGGGGTGACCTGCGTTGGGGCATTGGGACCTGGACGCCGCAGGGGATCGGGGCCGGGTCGCCAAGGGGATTTAGGCCAAAATTGCCAGGCCAAGGGTTGGGGACCCTAACGGGCCAGAGACCGGATCGTGATGTCCACACCTAACTGGCCAGGAGTAAAAAATACGGTGTTGTGTCTTAGGGTCTGAGTAGAAAACTACTGTCGAAGGAAAGCGTCTAGCCTCCCGAGCCAGGGGCGGAAATGGGGGCTTGCAGGGAATGGGAGAGGAAGGAGATCGCATAATTGAACCTTGAGAAGTGAAGACAGGTGTCTGAAGTAAAGGCGTGATTACGAGGCCAGGGCTCCGGTTTCTGGAATGAAGGCTTGGTTTTCTAGATAGCGGTCTCTAGGCCTGGACTGCGGCATGACAGTTTCTGGGGGTGGTGGCCAGGCTAGAAGAACCCTGGTGTTGTGGAGCTTGTCAGGCAATGGCCAATGAAATGCTTATTGTCTGGAGTAGAGGCGTGACATCTTCACCAGATTCTTGGTGTGCAGAGTTAAAGGCTTGGCTTCTGGTGTATAACTGCTCTTATGAGATAAAGGCCTAGCTTTTAACTTCTGGGGCAGAGTTGAGCTAGATGCTGGCTAGTGGGATCCTGGGGGTGGGGCCAGTGGCTTGAAATCTGGACCTGAGAGCCCTGGTGGCTGGGGTGAAGATCTGGTCGTCTGGGCCTGGAGTGGAGATGGGTCAGTTGGTGACAGTGGGAGCCTGAGGGGCCAAAGGCCTGGTGTCTGGGAAGAGGCATGTTTTGAAGAAGTGGGGTCTGGTGTCCAGGACAGAGGCCTGGCATCTGGGCCAGGGCCTTGGTAGCTAAGGAGTCTGACCATTTAGGGCAGAAAGCGAGTGGTGATGTGGACTCATGCCTGGCCCAGAGCCCTAATAACTGAGAAGTCTGATGATTTGGGTTCAATTTTGGGTAGTTGAATTCTGAGGGGTAAAGGTCTGGGCCAGTGTCTTGGTGTCTGGGCATCTGGTTTGGTGCCTGGTTTGGTGTCTGGGCATCTGGTGACCTGACTTCCTTGGTGGGTGGTGGGATCTGGGTAAAAGTCCAGAGTTTGGACCTCAGCCCCAGTAGTGGGGTGGTGCTGCACACAGGCTCTGAGGGTAGGCCTCTTTTCTTCCCGTTCCGTGGCCCTGGCAGGAGGAAGAGGACCTCCCCTATGAGGAGGAAATCATGCGGAACCAGTTCTCTGTCAAATGCTGGCTTCGCTACATCGAGTTCAAACAGGGCGCCCCGAAGCCCAGGCTCAATCAGCTATATGAGCGGGCACTCAAGCTGCTACCTTGCAGGTGGGAATGGCTCCAGCTGCCCTGCCCACCAGCCCCTGCCCCACCTGGTCCAGTTATAACAAAACTGCCAAGTAGGTCCCAGGTGATTGCTTTGTATCCCATCACTGACCTATACATCCCTTGATGGTTCAGCACACCTCCTCTGATGTCCCAGTCTGTCCCTATCATTGCTGAGACATGTCACCCCTCCCACACCCACATTTGCCAACAGGGGCAGGGCAGATGGTTCTAGGGGGGTCCATAAAGCTGACCGATCAGCATCTGTCCCCTCCTGTTCCCCAGCTACAAACTCTGGTACCGATACCTGAAGGCACGTCGGGCACAGGTGAAGCATCGATGTGTGACCGACCCCGCCTACGAAGATGTCAACAACTGTCATGAGAGGGCCTTTGTGTTCATGCACAAGGTTTGGGGCTAGACAAGGGGATAAATCGGGAGGCCGGGCTCAGTCCGTGGTGGTGGGTGGGGTACGGACGGGGCTGGGCTCAGCATGTTAGGGATGGGGGCTTGGAATCCTGTTGCTTCTGTGCATGGGAAGTTGGGCTGGACTCAGTCCTGGAGCTGGGGGTTTCTGGGTCCTGCTGCATTTATGTGGAGGCCCCAGGTGCGACTCAGCCACAAGACACCAAGTGTCTGTGGCTAGGCCATGGAGTCCATGGCTTAGCCCCAGCCGCCTCTCCCCACACCCCCAGATGCCCCGTCTGTGGCTAGATTACTGCCAGTTCCTCATGGACCAGGGGCGCGTCACACACACCCGCCGCACCTTCGACCGTGCCCTCCGGGCACTGCCCATCACGCAGCATTCTCGAATTTGGCCCCTGTATCTGCGCTTCCTGCGCTCCCACCCACTGCCCGAGACAGCTGTGCGAGGCTATCGGCGCTTCCTCAAGGTGAGCCCAGCAGGTACGCTGGTTCCCCAGGTTAGTTTCCAGAAACTGCCTCACTGTGACACTAGCTCCGTGTAGGATGTCACCCAGCAGATCGGATGTGGGAAGAGGCACCAGGAGATGCATATGTCTTGTCCGTGATTCATGTCTTTATTTTCCAAATAGTTTGCTCACGCCAGTTTCACACTAGGCATAGAGATGGGTGCTGAGGACAGTGTGGCTAAGACACTCCCTACCTGCACGGAGCTTCTAGTCTAACTAGGAAGACGGATGTATGTGAGCTGATGGCATGAGTAAAACCACAGCCATGATGAGGGCCAGGAATAGGAGGTGGGGAGAAGCAGGCAGGGTGGAGAGTGGAAGCATCAGCTGGGCGGGAGTGGGGCATGGTTTGCTCAAACTTACAGTATCTGTTCTGTGACATTTGGATTCTAAGCTGGACCAGTCAGGACTGAGGCTGGACCCATGGGGCCCAGGCTGGACACTATAGTCAAGGCTGGACCCATGGGATCAAGGCTGACCCAAAGGGGCCAAGGCTAGACCAGCCAGGACTGAGGCTGGACCAGTGGAGCCAAGGCTGGATCCTTTGTGGGTTGGGGGTCAATTCTAACCCAAAAGGATCAAGGCTGGACCTCTGGGGCTGAGACTGGACCACTGCAGTCAAGGCTGTGCCGTTGCAGGTCAAGGCTAACCCAAAAGGTCCGCAGCTGGTCTAGTCAGGACTGAGGCTGGACCAGTGGAGCCCAGGCAGGACCCATAGAGGGTTGAGCCTAACCCAGCGGGGCCAAGGCTAGACCAGTAGGAACCGGGCTGGACCAGTGGGGCTGAGGCTGGTTTGACAGGGCTTGCTTTTGCCCAAGACAGTTGTAAATGGGTGGGGGGCACCCTAAAGCCACTGAATCGGGAGGTGGGCATAGCCCTGCCGCCCCACTGACTGCCTGAGGGGTGGGTTGGTCCCCAGCTGAGTCCCGAGAGTGCAGAGGAGTACATTGAGTACCTTAAGTCAAGTGACCGGCTGGATGAGGCCGCACAGCGCCTGGCCACCGTGGTGAACGACGAGCGTTTCGTGTCTAAGGCCGGCAAGTCCAACTACCAGGTGGGCCTGCCGGGAGCCGAGTGGGTGGGAGGGCCACCCCCCTCCGTGACGGAGTCTGAGACTCTCCCCCCGCTGCCCCATGCCCTGCAGCTGTGGCACGAGCTGTGCGACCTCATCTCCCAGAACCCGGACAAGGTACAGTCCCTCAATGTGGACGCCATCATCCGTGGGGGCCTCACCCGCTTCACCGACCAGCTGGGCAAGCTCTGGTGTTCGCTTGCCGACTACTACATCCGCAGCGGCCACTTCGAGAAGGTGCACACTGGCACACGGGGCTCTGGGTTCGGGGTGGGGTCTCCCTCCGACACTTGGGGATACATGTTGACACATACACAGGCAGAAAACATGTGCCATTTATGGCTGGGCACGGTGGCTCACGCCTGTCTTCCCAGCACTTGGGGAGGCCGAGGCAGTAGAATCACTTGAGGTCAGTGCTTCAAGACCAGCCTGGCCAACATGGCAAAACCCCATCTCTACTAAAAATACAAAAATTGGTCAGATATGGTGGCGGGCACCTATAATCCCAGCTACTCAGGAGGCTGAGGCAGGAGAATCGCTTGAACTTGGGAGGTGGAGGTTGCAGTGAGCCGAGATCACGCCACTGCACTCCAGCCTGGGTGGCAGAGCGAGATTCCATCTCAAAAAAAAAAAAAAAAAAAAAAGTGCCATTTGTGACAGACATGCATGTCCCTTCACACGATTGCCGTCCTGGTGACGGGAGGGAGACACTCCTGCCCGCAAGCCCACCAACCTTGGAGTCAGCCACACTTGCGTTCAGGCTTCACCCTCTGGCTGTGTGGCCTTGGCCCCACTAAGGCTGGGTGTCCTTATTTGTACAGTCAGGGTGACAGTTATTGCCTGTCACCAATCAGCATGGTGACGCAGGCACAGCACTGAGGAGATACGTGGTGTGAGGGCCACTCCCTCAGGGGTTAGCTGACTATGGTTCTTGGTAGGCGGTGGAGTGGCAAGCTCAGGGGACGGTCTGGGGGCAGGTGGGCGCGGAGGGGGCTGGAGCTGAGAGCAGGGAGGCACAGGAAGCCGGGGAAGATAGGTTGGGAGCCTCGAAAGCCAAATGGGCTGGCCGTGCTGCTGACTAGGGGAGCTGCCAGTGGGGTGTGGATGGTATGTGCTTCCCAGCGCCACTTCCAGGGGCACGTGTAGGCCAAGGCTGTTGGAGGCAGAAGGTCGAGACCCGTCAGGGCTGGGTGGAGAGTGGGCCTGAGCTGGGGTGGGTGAGCCAGGCCGGGGACAGGCAGGCTGGGGAAGAGGGTCAGGCAAGCCAGAGGGGCACTTTGGAGCAAAGTCTGAGCCCTCGGAGAATGAGCTGAGGCAAGGGTCCCTGCAGGGTGGACCCATAGGCGCTGGGGGGCCACCTATTGGGTGCCAAGTGCTTCACACACGTGTCTCAGTTGAGCCTGAGGTCACTGTGCACAAAGAGCAGTCGCCCGGTTTACTAAGGGGGTCCTGAAGCTCCCAAGATCACCCTGGCAGTGCAGGGCAGGGTGGGGGGCGAGAAGCCTCTACTGACACTCTGTCCTGGGATCACGGCCCGGAGGTGCTGGATGGGCCCCCGGGAGGCCCCAGGGGTTCCAGATTGGGGCTGGTGCTAAGAGTGCTGTTGCCTGTCCCCTGCGTCGCTTTCCTCTCACCTCCCCTTCCCTGGGTCCCCACAGGCTCGGGATGTGTATGAGGAGGCCATCCGGACGGTGATGACCGTGCGGGACTTCACACAGGTGTTTGACAGCTATGCCCAGTTTGAGGAGAGCATGATCGCCGCAAAGATGGAGACCGCCTCAGAGCTGGGGCGCGAGGAGGAGGGTGAGCCTCTGGGGGCCCTGGCTGGTGGAGAGAGAGCTGAGTGGACATCAGCGGGTAGGGGCGGGGCACAACTTAGGTGGGGCAGCCCCAGGAGGCTCAGCTGGGGGCCAGCAGGGAAGGAGGCTGGGTGAATGCAGGGGTTGTGGGGGTCTCGGAGGAGCCAGGAATGGTGACATATCTCAGGCCTGGACCAGAGCCTGGCAGGGCAGGAGGGCTAGGGGAACAGTGGGGGTAGCAGGGGTATCCTCAGTACCTGGGGCTGGGGGTGGGACTCAGGTGCACACCCGAGCTGAGTGTCTAGGGCCCAGAGCACTTGGCTGGGGGCTGGAGCAGAGTGAGGGCAGGGAGCTGAGGCGGCGGCGTTCGGGGCCCTGCATCCTGGGTCTCGGCCCCTCACGAACTCCCCCTGCGGCTCCCAGATGATGTGGACCTGGAGCTGCGCCTGGCCCGCTTCGAGCAGCTCATCAGCCGACGTCCCCTGCTGCTCAACAGCGTCTTGCTGCGCCAAAATCCACACCACGTGCACGAGTGGCACAAGCGTGTCGCCCTGCACCAGGGCCGCCCCCGGGAGGTGCGTGAAGCCTGCCCCGGTCCTGCCCCTGAGGGCCCATTTCCTGCAGAACTGGGGAGCCACCCACCTTCACCCGTAATGTCACCTCCTGGGGCCTGATTTTGCTTAGTAGGACCCATTCCACCCGTGTTCTTGGGGTTCTCGTCCTGCTGTAGCCCCGCCCCTCAGAGCCACAGCTCCCTCCTGGCCCCACCCCTTGGAGGGCCACAACTCCCTCTGGGCCCCGCCCCTTGGAGCACCACAGCTCTCTCCCGGCCCCGCCCATTAGGGCCACAGCTCTCCTGACCCCGCCCCTTGGGGGGCCACAGCTCTCTCTTGGTCCCGACCCTTGGCAGGGGCCACATTTCCCTCCTGGCCTCTCCTGACAGGGGCCACAGCACCCTCCAGGCCCCGCCCCTCAGAGCCACAGCTCTGCCGCGACACTCATCTGCAGGGTCCTGAGTCCCATATGACCTCCTCTCTCCTGTCTCCAGATCATCAACACCTACACAGAGGCTGTGCAGACGGTGGACCCCTTCAAGGCCACAGGCAAGCCCCACACTCTGTGGGTGGCGTTTGCCAAGTTTTATGAGGACAACGGGCAGCTGGACGATGTGAGCACCCTGCTGCGTGTGCTTGTGTGTTCATGTATGTGCGCATGCACGTGTGCGCTCGCATGTGTGTGCATGTGTGTGCCTGTGTGTTCATGTATGTGCGCATGCACGTGTGTGCTCGCATGTGTGTGCATGTATGTGCCTGTGTGTTCATGTATGTGCGCATGCACGTGTGCGCTCGCATGTGTGTGCATGTATGTGTGCCTGTGTGTTCATGTATGTGCGCATGGACGTGTGCGCTCGTATATGTGTGCATGTATGTGTGCCTGTGTGTTCATGTATGTGCGCATGCACGTGTGCGCTCGCATGTGTGTGCATGTGTGCCTGTGTGTTCATGTATGTGCGCATGGACGTGTGCGCTCGTATATGTGTGCATGTATGTGTGCCTGTGTGTTCATGTATGTGCGCATGCATGTGTGTGCTCGTATGTGTGCACGTGTGTGCCTGTGTGTTCATGTATGTGCGCATGCATGTGTGTGCTCGTATGTGTGCACGTGTGTGCCTGTGTTCATGTATGCATGCATGTGTGCGCTCGTATGTGTGCATGTGTGCCTGTGTGTTCATGTATGCATGCATGTGTGCACTCGTATGTGTGCATGTGTGCCTGTGTGTTCATGTATGCATGCATGTGTGCACTCGTATGTGTGCATGTGTGTGCCTTGCGTTCATGTGTGTGCGCATGCATGTGTGCGCTCGTGTATGTGTGCATGTGTGTGCCTGTGTTCATGTATGTGCTCGTATATGTGTGCATGTATGTGTGTGCCTTGTGTTCATGTATGTGCGCATGCACGTGTGTGCTCGTATATGTGTGCATGTATGTGTGTGTGCCGGTGCGCACGTGTGTGTGCATGGATGTGTGCGTGTGTGCACGTGTGTGCATGTTTGGGTGCATGCATGTGTGTGCACACGTGTGTGCCGGTGTGTATGCACGTATGTTTGTGCCTGTACGTTTGTGAGCACGGTCGCCTTTCTGACCCTTGACGGTAGGGGCTGTCCAGGCGGGCAGGGTCTCAGCCTGGCCTCTGCCTGCCCTTGCAGGCCCGTGTCATCCTGGAGAAGGCCACCAAGGTGAACTTCAAGCAGGTGGATGACCTGGCAAGCGTGTGGTGTCAGTGCGGGGAGTTGGAGCTCCGACACGAGAACTACGATGAGGCCTTGCGGCTGCTGCGAGTGAGAACAGGCCCAGGTTGTGGGGTGGGGGCTGCAGGTTGTATGGCCGGGGCCCGGGACAGCCCCTGAGCGCCTCCCCGGTCGCTGTCTGCCCCTGCAGAAGGCCACGGCGCTGCCTGCCCGCCGGGCTGAGTACTTTGATGGCTCAGAGCCCGTGCAGAACCGCGTGTACAAGTCGCTGAAGGTCTGGTCCATGCTCGCCGACCTGGAGGAGAGCCTCGGCACCTTCCAGGTGAGCTGCCTGTGGCTGGGGAGGGATGGGGCCCCAGATTCAGCTCCAGAACCATCTCTGACCTGTCCCCATCCCCGCCCCCATAGTCCACCAAAGCCGTGTATGACCGCATCCTGGACCTGCGCATCGCGACACCCCAGATCGTCATCAACTATGCCATGTTCCTGGAGGAGCACAAGTACTTTGAGGAGAGCTTCAAGGTGAGGGGCTGGGGCAGACCCGGAGGTCCCTGATGGTGGTGTCCCCTCCCCTAGGGAGCCTCGGCACCTTTCAAGTCCGCTGGGGCTTGTGCGACACAGTATACAGACTGGGTGATTTAAACAACAGAGATTCAGCTTCTCCCTGTCCTGGAGGCTGGAAGTCCAGGATGGAGGCGTGGGCAGGGCTGGTTCCTCCCGAGGCCTCTCTCCTTAGCTTATAGGCAGCCACCTTCTCCCTGTGTCTTTGTGTGGCCTTCTCTTTGTGTGTGTCACTTTCGAAATTTCCTCTTCTTAAAAGGACATCAGTCATAATGGATTAGGCGGCCCCTAACGACCTCAGTTTAACTTAATGATCTCATCTTCAAACGAATCTACCTTCTGAGGTACTGGGGGTTAAGATTTCAGCATATGAATGTTGTGGCGGGGCACAGTTCATTCCATAGCAGGCACGGAGTTCTGCTTCTGTGTGCACCTGTGACTTGTGGGGAGGGTGTTGGTGCCAGTGTGTGCGGGCTGTCACTGCCCCGCTGCTCAGGAGATGGCTTGTGGGGTCCATGGGGTGTGTTGCGTGTCTCCATGGCAAGGCCCTGTCCCGCGGCCGGAGCAGTCATGTTTGTGTGTGTTTCTGTGGATCGTGTGGGCATTATACAGATACACAAATGGAGAGGTCGTACATGCACATGCGTGCTGCTGCCTGCCCCTCTGCCTGGGGGTGTGGCCTTCTCCCTGGGGATGGGCAGCCAGTATCAGCAGAGCTGGGGAGCCACCCACCTTCACCCATCCCCCATCACGTCACCTCCTATGGGATCAGACTGTTTAGCAGGTCCCATTGCACCCCTGTTCTTGGGGTTCTCGCAGAGGGAGACAGTGCAGAGGACAGACCCCAATAACTGCCATTAGGGACACGGAAGGGCCCCGAGGGAGACCCCAGCGGGCTCCCTACAGACGTCACCCAAGGACATCCCGGGTGCCTGGTGGTCTCTACTTACAGACTCTTACGTATGACCGTCCCTCTGGTAACAGGCGTACGAGCGCGGCATCTCGCTGTTCAAGTGGCCCAACGTGTCCGACATCTGGAGCACCTACCTGACCAAATTCATTGCCCGCTATGGGGGCCGCAAGCTGGAGCGGGCACGGGACCTGTTTGAACAGGCTCTGGATGGCTGTCCCCCAAAATATGCCAAGAGTGAGGCGGGCAGATGGCAGTGGGGGAGGCAGGCGGGCTGGGTTTCTGACTGGCCCTGGCTGACCGTGCTTCCCTCTTCCCTCTGCCCCACCCAGCCTTGTACCTGCTGTACGCACAGCTGGAGGAGGAGTGGGGCCTGGCTCGGCATGCCATGGCCGTGTACGAGCGTGCCACCAGGGCCGTGGAGCCCGCCCAGCAGTATGACATGTTCAACATCTACATCAAGCGGGCAGCCGAGATCTATGGGGTCACGCACACCCGTGGCATCTACCAGAAGGCCATTGAGGTACCCACTGCGGGAGTCCAGGCCGGGGCCGGAGGTCCCTGAGCAGATGGAAGGGGTCCAGGCAGGTGGGAGGGGCTGGGGAGGAGCCTTCTGGAAGCACAGGGATGGCCATGGTGTGTTGGGAGCCCCGACCTACCCTGGCCTCATTCCCGGCCTCCCCAACTCTGGTGTCCAGGTGCTGTCGGACGAGCACGCGCGTGAGATGTGCCTGCGGTTTGCAGATATGGAGTGCAAGCTCGGGGAGATCGACCGCGCCCGGGCCATCTACAGCTTCTGCTCCCAGATCTGTGACCCCCGGGTAGGGCTGGGAGCTGGGGAGGGACGGGCATCAGGGTTGGGGGTGCGGCAGAGTCAGCCACCTCACGGGCACACACCCCCACCCCTGCCCTGCCCTGCCCTGTCCCCCACACAGACGACCGGCGCATTCTGGCAGACGTGGAAGGACTTCGAGGTCCGGCACGGCAACGAGGACACCATCAAGGAGATGCTGCGTATCCGGCGCAGCGTGCAGGCCACGTACAACACACAGGTCAACTTCATGGCCTCACAGATGCTCAAGGTCTCCGGCAGTGCCACGGGCACCGGTGAGCCACCCCGGCTGGCTGGGTCCCTGATCCAGGGCATCTCAGCCCGGCCTGACCTGGGCTTTCTGGGTCTGGAGCCTCAGGTCCTGACGGGAACCTCCTTGAGGGCTGAGCCATTGCCTGGGGGACTGGGACAGTGTGGCATCTGATGTGTGGGAGGGGCCCCCGTGGTGCTGACCCCCTGCTCCCGCCCCCTAGTGTCTGACCTGGCCCCCGGGCAGAGCGGCATGGACGACATGAAGCTGCTGGAACAGCGGGCAGAGCAGCTGGCGGCTGAGGCGGAGCGAGACCAGCCCTCGCGTGCCCAGAGCAAGATCCTGTTCGTGAGGTGAGGGTGGATCCTTGGATGGGACAGGACTGGGACAGGTCCCGAGGGGGCCCAGGGTGGGGAACTGAGGCAGCTTGGCCTGTCCCCAGGAGTGACGCCTCCCGGGAGGAGCTGGCGGAGCTGGCACAGCAGGTCAACCCTGAGGAGATCCAGCTGGGCGAGGACGAGGACGAGGACGAGATGGACCTGGAGCCCAACGGTGAGGGCCTGGCGGGGATGGGGACGGGGGCAGGGCCAGGGCAGGCCTCCGGGGACAGGCCACCGCCAGGAGGGTGACTGGCTCCCGCCTTCCCCACAGAGGTTCGGCTGGAGCAGCAGAGTGTGCCAGCCGCCGTGTTCGGCAGCCTGAAGGAAGACTGACCCGTCCCCCCCTCCCCTCCCCAATACAGCCACGTTTGTACATCAAGGTTTGAGCCTCCTTCCTGCTGCCCAGGTGCCCGAGGGAGGGCAGCTCAGGAGTGCCTGGCCCTGGGCCCGGATTGGCTGCTGTGGGAGGTGGGGCGGCTGGGCCCTAGGCCAGACACTGCCCGGCCTCACCCCGCAGAGCCAGTTCTGGACTCGAGAGGCCAGTCCCTCCGCTGCCTGGGGCCTTGGAGTGGGTCCTGCCCGGAAACTTCCTTGAGCCTCTGCAGCCTGGGAAGGGCAATCCGGCCTGACTGCCCAGGTCTTGCTAGCCCCTGCCTCTCAGAGCCCTTGTGTGGCGCCAGGCAGCTACCCCCTCCCTGGGGTGGCACCGGCTCTCTGCTCCCCACCAGGGACTGGCCCTTGCCCTCGAGTCTTGGAGTCAGGCAGGCTCTGGCCCAGCTCTGGGAACTGATTAGTAAGACGCTTCTGTGCCTGGAGGGGGGCTGGGTGCCAGACCTCGTGCACGGCCCCGGACCAGGGTGTGGTCCTTAGTCCTAAGCCTGGGAAGCCATTAGTGGACTCTAGGCTATTAAGGGGTTTTAAGCATCAAGGGATATAATCAGATTTGTGCTTCGAACGGGTTACACAGGCTGCTGTGTGGGCAGGAGGCAGCTGGGGACATGGGGGGGCCCAGGCCATTGGCTTGGACTTTGCGGGGAGGTGACAGGGCTGGAGAGAAGTGAGTGAGACAGGAGGGGAGGGCCGAGCTGCGTAGAACTGGGCGGCAGCTGGGAAGCCAGTGCCAGCCTGGGTTGCAGGGCAGGCTTTGCATCTGAGACACCCAGGCAATGCCAAGGGGGGCAACCGGATTGTCAGCTCTCAAACCCGGAATCGCTGGCCCAGAGGTAGATGCCAGGCCTGAAAACACCAGGCTGGCCAGGGTAGACAAGATCAAGTTAGAAGTTGGCCCCAGGCCAAACACTGGTTAGGGCCAGTAACAACAGCCACACAGAAGAGGAGAATCCAGCAAGCGGGAGTGGCCGAGGCTGCAGGGCCAGTCGGAAGCCTGGAGCCCGAGAGATCAGTTAAGAGGCAGCTTCGAAACAGCCCTGGTGGGGGGCTCGGGGTGATGGCAGGAAGGCGGGGCCCTCAGACCCTGGCTGAAGCTGCTTTAGGGGATTATGGGGGTTGAAGACACGAGTGGGTTCGAGAAAGAACAGGAGACTGAAAACATAGCCAGGGAGTGTGGGACCCTGGCCAGCCTTGGAGGGGACAAGGCTCAACTTCTCTTTAAATTATTTTATTCAAGAAGTGGGGGAGGACAGACAAGGGGACTGAGCTGAGCCCTGAGTCCCTGAACCTCCCAGCTCAGCCCCCACAGCAGGACTGGACTCAAAGTCAGAGGGTGGCGACTCCAGCCCCACCCAGACACGGCTGGGGACAGACAGGACCCAGGAATACCGACTGACTGTCCTCTGGGGGGGCGGTGGCCACAGCACACAGGGCCTGGCCTGTGGACTGCCCAGGTGGGGCTATTTGGGGGTGCTGCCGCCCTTCTTGGGAGTGGTGGGTTTCTTGCCCTGCCAGAGGTGTCCCTGGATGGTGAAGGCATCGACGCTCATGGACATGGTCTTGGCGGGGATCTGGGTGAAGCGCTTGCGGTCCGAGTTGTACTTGTAGATGCCTTCCACCATGGCGGGCGTGACGGTCCGGGGCCCGTACCCCGCCAGCCGCGACAGCTCCTCTGTCTCCCCCGACAGCGTGTAGAGTGCCCGGAACTGGCAGCTCGAGTCGCGAAAGAGGATCAGGAAGTGGTTGGCCTTGCTTTTCTCGATTTCCTGGGCAGGAGTGCCGGAAATGGTCAGCCGGCCAAGCCAGGCCATCTACCCACCCACCAGCCCCCAACTCCCACGTGTGGGCGGGCTCACCTCCAGAATGCGGTTCTTCTGCGGTTCGTTCACCTTGCCCGCCAGGCAGCAGTGTGACAGGGCGTTGTGGATGATGAACTTGTTAGACTTGGCGCTGGGCTCCTTGTACAGCCGTGGACCTAGAGAGTGAGGCAGGGGGCGGGGAGGGGGGCGGCGGGGGACAGCAGGAATGAGCAGGGGCCATGGGGGAGGGCGCCTGTTGCTCCCCACATCACCCAGAGCCCCCGCTCACCTGTGTACTCGGGCACCGACGCTGGGGAGGAGGCATTGCTGCCATTTTCCCAGTCCCGTTCGCGGCTTCCAGGCAGGCGGCTTGGGGACATGAGACCCGACGGGGAGGGAGCCCTGCAGTGGGGGAAGGATGGGATGGAGGTGGGGTCAGAGACGGGAAGCTTCCCGATGTGCAGAGGGGCCAAGGAAAAGAAGGGCCATGGCTAGGCATCGTGGCTCACGCCTGTAATCCCAGCACTTTGGGAGGCCAACGTGGGCAGATCAGTTGAGGTCAGGAGTTTGAGGCCAGCCTGGCCAACATGGTGAAATGCCGTCTCTACAGG
Source organism: Chlorocebus sabaeus (assembly GCF_047675955.1). NCBI lineage: Eukaryota > Metazoa > Chordata > Mammalia > Primates > Cercopithecidae > Chlorocebus > Chlorocebus sabaeus. The sequence goes on from NC_132909.1 coordinate 55,007,057, forward strand.
CACAGGTAACCCCAGCTACTCGGGAGGCTGAGGCACGAGAATCGCTTGTACCCAGGAGGCGGAGGTTGCAGTGAGCCAAGATTGCGCCACTGCACTCCAGCCTGGGCGACAGAGTGAGACTCCCTCTCAAAAAAACAAAAAAAGAAAAGGTGGGCCCCACACACTGCAGAAGAGGCGGTATACACTGCAAGTCCATGCAGCGCCCCATCCTGTCCTCCCTCAGGAACATCTGGCACTCAGGGGCACCGAGGCACACGCTTGGGTCCTGTCTGCCAGGTACAGACTATCCCCCATGCACACGTGCCCACAGGCGTCCCTCCATCTCTTCACGGCATATCTATACTCTCGAGCCATACCGCCCTGTAGGTTCACCCAGATGCCTGCACACCTCCCAGGCTCTGAGAGGCCACCCAGCACGTGACCCCCCCTCCCCCCCCGTGCAGGCTGAACTCACCGAGACGTGGGCCTCTTCACCCCGAGGTTATTGTGGGCCTCGTTGGCCACAGTGGACAGTGACAGGGTGGACTGGGAATAGATTTTGCTCAGCCGAGAGCCTGGGGACAGAGAGTGCAGGTCAGTGCCCACCAGAAGCCCCCTGCCCTCCACAACACCCGGTCCAGCAGGCTGTGGGGGGAACACAGGAGGAGTCAGCCCTGCCCAAGACCCGTCGGCCCTCTGCAGCCCTCCGATGGAGGGCCCCCCTATGAGGGAGGATGCTCTGCCCAGCAGGTGGTGGGGAGCAGCACTGGGTCAGCCCCTACTGGCAACACCTCACCCCATATTCCCAGAGGTTCTTATCCATTAAGCCACAGAAGAAAGACCCCTCACCCCACTGTACCCCACATCCCTATGGAAGTCTTTTTTTTTTTTTTTTTTGAGACTGAGTCTCCCTCTGTCACCCAGGCTGGAGTGCAGTGGTGCAATCTTGGCTCACCGCAACCTCCACCTCCCAGGCTCAAGCGATTCTCCTGCCTCTGTCTCCCGAGTAGCTGAGACTATAGGCGCGCCACCATGCCCGGCTAATTTTTGTATTTTTAATAGAGATGGGGTTTCACCATGTTGACTAGGCTGGTCTTGAACTCCTGACTTGTGATCTGCCCGCCTCAGCCTCCCAAAGTGCTGGGATTACAGGTGTGAGCCACCGCGCCCAGCCCCCTATGGAAGTCTTTACCCAAGAGACACCCAGAGGCCCCCTGTCACCCCACATACCCGTCCCCTCCTTGCACCCCTGCTTACATCTCCCTCCCCCTCCCCCCGTACCCACGGGGCCCTCACCCAGTGAGCCCCGGAAAGGGTACTGGGCAGGCCCCGTCCCCCAAGGGTCCTCACCCAGCAGGCCGCGGGCTGGGCTTCGTGCTAAGGCCGAGTCGTCACAGCAGCCAGAGCGAGGCCGGGGGGCCCTCCGCCCGCCCCGACCTGGGCCCCCGGACCCTGTGGCCCGGGGCCGCAGCACCTTATCGAGGTCGTCCATGAGCTTCAGCTGGGCCCGGCGCTCGTACTCCTGCCGCGTGAAGTCCCCCTTCCGGGGACCCACCTCCTCCTCGGCTGGAGCCCGGGCAGCAGGGGCTGGGGTCGCCATCGGGGCTACGGGGACTGCGGACACAGGCGGGGCTGGGCCGGGGGCCTCCTCTTGGGCCAGCCTGCAGATCACAGGGAATCAGCATCAGAACCACTCACGGGGTCCGAGGTAGTAGACAGGCCAAGGAGCGGCCGACCCAGACAGGCCCGGTCTCACCTTGCGGCCTCCTCCCTCCGCTGTTCCTTCTCCGCCTCCTGCCACTGCTTGCGCCGCCGCGCCTCCTCCACTCGCCGCTGCTGCCGCTCCAGCAGGCTGGCCCGCTTTTGGGCCATCTCGTCCTCAGGCTTGTCTTCATCCTGGGGACAGATGCCGAGTCTAGCTAGCCACCCCCTCCCCCAGCATGGCTGGAGGCCCATCTTCCATCCACCCAGTCTGCCCACCACCCACCTGTGCTTTCGTTTTCATCACTGTTCTAAATGCACTTAGTTGGTGCCTACTGTATGCACAGCCACACTAAGTACTGGGACACATACAGGGATGGGGTACACCGGGTGCTGCTCACATACACAGTGCTTAACCCAACAGGGATGACAAAGGCAGCAGACAGCAGTGAGTGCTAGCAAAAGCTCGTGTTGGGCAGACACACTCTACGCTGTGGGAGGACCCTGGCCTGGCCTTTGGACACCCAGGAAGGCTTCCCAGAGGAACTACCCTGTAGAATGATCAGAACTTAACTAGGTAGGCATACAGGGGTACAGAGCAGCGCGTTCCAGGCAGAGGCGACGGCTAGTGCCGAGGCCCTGAGGCTGGAACAAACCTACTGGGGGGCACGGAAGTACAGGGGGGCCAGTGTGGCTGGGACACACAGCTGAGGACAGTGGCGCAGGACTAAGTCAGAAGTGAGCACAGGCGAGGTGCAGTGGCTCACACCTGTAATCCCAGCACTTTGGGAGGCCAAGGCTGGTGGATCCCCTGAGGTCACGAGTTTCAGACCAGCCTGGCCAACATGGCGAAACCCTGTCCCTACTAAAAATACAAAAGTTAGCTGGGTGTGGTGGCATAGTCTTGTAGTCCCAGCTACTCAGGAGGCTGGGACAGGAGAATCACTTGAACCCAGGAGGTGGAGGTTGCAGTGAGCCGAGATCACGCCATTGCACTCCAGCCTGGGCCGCAGAGCAAGACTCCGTCTCAAAAAACAAAAAATAAAAAATAAAAATAAATGAGCATAGCCCAAAGCCCTGGGGAGGACTTTCATTCTAAAAGCAAGGGTAAGGGGAGCAGTCCACTGCTCAGTGGAAAATGGCCCGGCATGGAGGCGGGCAGCAGAGGCCAGTCGGAAGGTGATCCTAGGTGTCCAGATGAGACAGTGGTGGCCCCAGCTGGGAGAGCCATGGGAATGGAGAGACTGTGGACACAGGGAAGGGCCAGGAAAGGAGCATGCTAGGGGTGAGGGGGTGAAGGAGAGGATGAAGAAGAAGATGCCCTGAAGATCCTGGTCTTACCCGTCCATCTGTCCATCACCCACCCATGCAACCAGCCACTCATCCATCTGTCTATCCATCACTCCTCCCTGTTTCTCCACTCCTCCCCACATCTATCTATCCCCTTTGTCCGGCCACCCATACCTTGTTTGGGAGGGAGATGACTGGGCCAGCCCCCACTGGAAACCCCTCACCCCCAAACATACCTGAGGTCCTCACTCGTTAAGCCACAGACGGAGGACCTCTCACCCCACTGCACCCCTACAGCCCCTTGTGGAAGTCCTTACCCAACAGACAATGTCAAATCCCATCTGAGGCCCCTGTTACCCCACATACCTGCCCCCCACCGTGCAAATGTCCCTGTCCCTACACCCATGGAGGCCTTACCCAGCCACTCACACCTCTTCTGTCCACTCACACCTCGTTCCCCATCCATCCCCCCCGCGCCCACGCATCCTTCAGTAAAGCCCTATTCATCCAACAACGTATCTGTCTACCCCCCCCCCCGCCCCCGCCCCCACCCCAGGCCCAGGACCCTCCAGCCACCTGCTCGGGGACTCACCTTGTAGAAGAACCCCAGCCCCGCCCGGGGCTCCCCCTCTGAAGATGCCTCCTCCTCCAAGGAATCCTCAGCACCAGCGGGGCTCCCGTCTCCCTCATCCTCGGCAGCGGGATCTGCCAGGCTGCCCAAAGGGATCTCGATGAGGCCTGGCCGGGCAGTCGGCTCCTCGGGGGGCGTCTCCTCTGCCAGGAGGATGGAAGAGCGCGTCTGTACGGGCACCTGGCTCGGCGAGAACTTGCGCAGGTGGGGGAGGCTGTCTACGTCGTGGGGTGGCGTGAGCACCCTGGTCAAGGGTGCCAGCCGCAGCTCCGCCGGCCGCGTGTGTTTCGGGCTGCGGGGTGACTGGCTGGGCCCTGGCCCAGGGCTGCGCCGGGTGGCTGGGACCCGCCGGGCGGGGCTAGGGGATGCAGCTTTGGGCCCTGTCGTGGGGCCAGGGATGATCCACGCAGCGGGTGGTGGGGCGGGTCCAGGGGCCTCCGGCGGGGCCAGAAGCCGCTGCTGCTGGTCCGTGAGCCTCTGCATGTCCCGCTGCAGTGAGCTCAAGGCGGCACTCAGCTTGCTGACCGCTCGATTGTATTCCCCCAGCCCCTCAGGGGGCAACGGGCCCAGGTCTGGCGAGAAGGTCACTGCCTTGGGCCGTGAGGTTGGCTCACCCTGGCCCTCGCCCGCCGGCCGCTCCCCACCAGGGACTGAGCCTGGCTCGGCCTCCGCCTCTGCCTCCCCGGAGGCCTCCCGCGGCTGCACCTGCAAGAAGGCGCTTTTGCCCAGCCGCTGACGGTGCTTGGCAAAGATGGCCTCAATCCGTCGCTTCTGAGCCTCAATGGCTCTGCGTTTCTCCTCCAGTCGGGCGCCGAGCTCACTCATCTCCGAGCTCAGGGCCTCCGGTGGGGCCGGAGTGGACGTGGGGGACCCCGCTCCGGCCTCAGCCTCTGCCTTCACCAGCTGTTTCTTGCGTTCGGCAAAGCTGGTCATTTTCACCTCGGAGTTGGTGGCTGCTGGGGACGAAGCCACCGCCTTCGGGGACCCCTCGGATGGGGCTGGCAGTTTCGATGCCTCCCCCACCAGACAGGGAGATGGCTTTGAGGGAGTCTCAGGGTGTGGCATGTATACCGGTGCTTTGGTGGGCCTGTCGGACAGTGGTTTGGAGGTCCCCTCGGGCAGGTAGGGGGAGGCCAGGGATGGCTTGGAGGGCCCCTCAGGGGAGTGGAGGTAGAAGCTGCCGTCGGCTGCCCCATCTGGGAGGAGCCGGGGCTCGGCACTGTGGATGATCTGCAGAGCCTCCTCGATGGTGGGCAGGTCACCAGGCTCCGGGGGTGGCTGGGTGGGGGTCCTGGCCGGCGCGGGGCGCGGGGGGCCCAGGCTGTCCGAGCTCACAGAGCGGAGAAGCACCGGGTCACCCATGACGACATCCACGTCGCTGTCCAGGCCAAAGGGGGTGCTGAATGACACAGCCTGGGAGAGGGGACGGCTGGGTGGCCGGAGGGAGGGGTCAGCCCGTGGGACCAGCCTCGGCCCCACCCCGCCCTAGCCTGCTCCACCCCCTACCCTGGCCCATGAGGTGCACTCACCTGAGCTGCCGGTTCCAGGCCTTGCCCAGGGCCTCCATATGGGACATGGACGGGGAAGACTTCAGGGAGCCTGGGGTAGGTGATGAGTGGTTACTATGGGGACCCTGGGGACCCTGAGTGGGGTTAGCCAGCATCTGGGGACAATCTCTGCAAGGTCACTGGGTGAGTCACTGATGGCTCATCATGTGGTCTAGTGAGACCAGAGGTTTCCAGAAACAGATACCCGCGGCCATTTACTGTCACTACAGGGTACTGTGGGGCCACTGGGGAGGCCATTCTGGGGGTCACCTTGGGATGCCCAACGGGGACCTGATGGAGGGGCTACTGGAAGGCTCACGAGGAGACAACATGAGGGCCACTGGAGCAGTCTGTGGTTGGGGGGGTCCCCTAGGACAGAAGCCACCTACCCCCTCCTCACCTGTGGATCCTCGGAGTGGGGACTGGGGGCCACCAGGTGACAGGAGCGGGTGGCGGAAGTTGAAGACAGGAGAACTGTACAGAGAGATGTATTTCAGCCTCAGGACCCCCACCCTCCTCCTCCGCCTCTCCCCAGGGGGTAGACATCAGCGTCACCCAGCTGCGTCCCAGTGCCCAGCAGGGCAGACATGGCGCCGCCCACCCACATGCCAGAGACTCGCCCGGTGTGGGGACCGTACCTACTGCCGCTGTTGTTCTGAGGTGGGGAGGCCTCAGTGCCCCGGGGGGAGGCAGCTGCAGTACACAGAAGAAGTTCAGCTGGGGTTTGGCTCTCCCACCCACCCCCCATCCGGCCCCCAGGCCCCCAGGGCCTCACCGTGACCATCGGGCAAGTCCTTCACTTGCACGAAGTCGGGCTTGAGCACCTCAAAACACATGAACAACTCGGCCAGCAGCACCACCAAGTTGACCTGGAGGTGGGAGGCTGGGTCAGCAGACGGGATACCCCTGGCCCCAGATGCCTGCGTCGGCCCAGGAGGCCCCAGGATGGCCTTACCTTGAGCGGCGGTGGGACGTACAGCAAGTCCTCAAGGGACAGGGGGCAGCCACGAGGAAGGCGGGAGGCACAGAAATCCTGCACCAGCTGGAGGTTGTACAGGCTGTCCGCCACAGACATGGGGTCCTTCAAGCAGACCTCTGTGGGGACAGGAGGAGTGGGTTCCTAACTCTATAAGGAGGAGAACGGGGGCCCCAGGGAAGCCAGGGACCAGCAGCCCCCACACATGAAGACCTCCTATGAGCCCAGCTTCCGCCAGGTGCCGTTCGAGAGGTGAATTTTTTTTTTTTTTTTTTTTTTTGAGACTGAGTCTTGCTCTGTCACCCAGGCTGTAGTGCAATGGCACAATCCCGGCTCACTGCAACCTCTGCCTCTCGTGTTCAAGTGATTCTCCTGCCTCAGCCTCCCGAGTAGCTGGGATTGCAGGACTGTGCCACCACACCAGGCTAATTTTTTGTAGTTTTAGTAGAGATGGGGTTTCACCGTGTTAGCCAGGATGGTCTCGATCTCCTGACCTCGTGATCTGCCCGTCTCGGCCTCCCAAAGTGCTGGGATTACAGGCGTGAGCCACCACGCCCAGCCGAAGTGAATTCTATGATAGACCATCCTTAGGCCAGGGGTCCTTAACCCCCAGGGCGTGGCCTGTTAGGAACCGGACCATACAGCAGGTGAGCTGCAGTGTATTTACAGCCACTCCCCATTATTTGCAGGCCTGTCTGAGCCCCGCCTCCATCAGATCAGCAGTGGCCGATTTTCACAGGAGAGCGAACACTATTGGAACCCCGCATGCGAGGGATCTAGGTTGCACCCTCCTTATGAGAATCGAATGCTTGATGATCTGTCACTGTCTCCCATCACCCCCCCAGCTGGGACCGTCTAGTTGCAGGAACAAGCTCAGGGCTCCCACTGATTCCCCATGATGGTGAATTCTAGAATTATTTCATTCTATATTACAATGTATTAGATATAAAGTGCATAATAAAGATTAACGTGCTTGAATTATCCCAAAACCACCTCCCTACCTCTATCCGTGGAAAAACTGCCTTCCACAAAACCGGTCCCTGGAGCCAAAAAGTTGGCGACTACTGCCTTTGGCCTTTGCATCTTTCTAGAACACTCTCCCCCAAGACCTCAACTCAAAAAGCTTTTCCGGGCCAGGTGTGGTGGCTCACACCTGTAATCGTAGCACTTTGGGAGGCTGAGGCAGGAGGATGTTTGAGCCCAGGAGTTCAAGACCAGAGTGGGCAACATAGCAAGACCCCATCTCTATAATTTTTTTCTTTTTTTTTTGAGATGGAGTCTCGCTCTGTCGCCCAGGCTGGAGTGTAATAGCGTGGTCTTAGCTCACTGCAACCTCCACTTCCTAGGTTCAAGCGATTCTCCTGCCTCAGCCTCCTGAGTAGCTGGGATTACAGACACCTGCCACCGCGCCCGGCTAATTTTTGTATTTTTAGTAGAGACAGGGTTTCACCATCCTGACCAGGCTGGTCTTGAACTCGTGATCTCGTGATCCACCTGCCTCACCCTCCCAAACTGCTGGGATTACAGGCATGAGCCACCACACCCAGCCCTATAATTTTTTTTTTTTAATAAAAAGAAAAAAAGTTTAAAAAAAAAAAAAAAAAAGTTTTTTCTGACCACCCATTGCTTTCAGGAGTACCCAACATCCAAAAAATACTTCTGGGCCAGGTGCAGTGGTCCACGCTCGTAATCCCAGCACTTAGGGAGACCAAGGTGAGCAAATCACTTGAGGTCAGGAATTCGAGACCAGCCTGGCCAATATGGTGAAACCTGTCTCTACTAAAAATACAAAAATTAGCCAGGCGTGGTGACATGTGGCTGTAGTCCCAGCTACTCGGGAGGCTGAGGCAGGAGAATGGCTTGAACCTGGGAGGTGGAGGTTGCAGTGAGCCAAGATCATGCCACTGCACTCCAGCCTGGGCAACACAACAAGACTCCGTCTCAAAAAAAAAAAAAAAAAAAAAAAGGCCGGGCGCGGTGGCTCAAGCCTGTAATCCCAGCACTTTGGGAGGCCGAGACGGGCGGATCACGAGGTCAGGAGATCGAGACCATCCTGGCTAACACGGTGAAACCCCATCTCTACTAAAAAATACAAAAAAAACTAGCCGGGCGAGGTGGCGGGCGCCTGTAGTCCCAGCTACTCGGGAGGCTGAGGCAGGAGAATGGCGTGGACCCGGGAGGCGGAGCTTGCAGTGAGCTGAGATCCGGCCACTGCACTCCAGCCTGGGAGACAGAGCAAGACTCCGTCTCAAAAAAAAAAAAAAAAAAGTACTTCTGGATAAACTTAGTATCTTTCCCCCCAGCTAGAGCCGTCTGTGAGGTCGGGAGTGTGTCTCTATTCTGGCTGGATCCCCAGTGCCTAAAACAAGGTCTGGCACGCAGTCCACACTCCATATGTTTCATATGCTGCAGGAATGAATTCGTGGAAGCACAGAGAGGTTTACACACTTGCATGAGGTCACACAGCTAATTGGGGAAGAGAGAGACACAAACTCAGGCCTGCCAATTCCAGAAGCTGCCCTCATGACCACTGCATCGTTACTGGTCTCGTGGACCTGGGGATAGAGGGCCTGGGGGCTGGGACTCAGGATGTCCAGCTTCCCTGCACAAGATCTGGTCCACGTCCATTTACTCACCCTCAAGTCGAAGCAGCTGGGGACAATAGCAGTGGATGGTGGCGGCCAGTGCGGCCCCACTGGCCAGGTCCTGGAGGCTGGTCACCGTCGGGAAGCAGGGGGCACGTCGCGCCACCACACGGTCCTTGCGGTATCGGATCTGCAGATGGGAGCCAGGTCAGGTGAGTGGCCGGGCTGGCCCCCCGGGTCAGCGGTCATGCAGGCTGGGCGGGGAGGCCTGGGGTTTCCGCCATGAGGGGGCGGGAAGCTGGGGGTCCCAGAGACAGAGTTGGGGGGCCAGCCTGGAGCAGGGGAGGGGCAGCAGCAAGAGGCAGAGAAGATGTCTTCGAGCAGCCAGGCCAGCAGCGGGGGCTGGGGACAGGGACTCCTGGGACCCCGGGGCGGGGGATACATTACCATGGGGGGTTTGCTCCCCGACTCCTTCAAACAGAAGGCAATTGCGTGCTGGGGGGAGAGGAGCAGCCATCAGCAAGGCGGAGGGATGCTGACCTGCTGGGCCCCCAAGCCCACCTTGGGGGGAGGGGGTAGCCCTGACCCTGGTCCTGAGCCCCCGGCCGTCCAGCTCCCTGACTGCTCTGGCCGGCTTTGCGAACCCCAGCTCCTCCCAGCCCCAAGGGACCCCACAGAGTAGGGACCCCCTCTTATGTGGGGAATCCTCCTCCCACAAAAGACCCAGGCCCCCAGCTTGGGGAGAGGATGCAGAGGAAGCAGGTAGGCAGGAAGGGAACCTCCCAACCCAGGCCCCAGGGTCGGGGGAAGGAGTGAGCAAAGGTGGGGATGCCAGCCAGCCCAAAACCTCCCCCACTTCCTCCTTGTTTATCTACTATGGGAGTAATTTATATGAAGCACAGAGAGGTTTAGATACTTCTGCAAGGTCACACAGCTCATTCAGGGAAGAGAGAAATTTCAACCTCTAGCTTCAGGGATGGGCCTCCTCCTCCTTCTCAAAGCTGGGATTTTTCTTTAGGGAAGCTGGGGATCTCAGGAAGGTTATTCTATCTTCTGCACTGAAGGGTCTTCCTCTTGGCTAGAGGGTGCCCTGCCTGCTAGGGTCAGGATCCACGTTTGTGATGGGCTGCAGGTCCCCCCTTCAGAAATTTATGCGGTCTCCCTACCTCGGTTAAGAGGGACAGGTTCAGGGGGTCCCACCCTCTTCATTAATGGGAACGGGGAGTGTTTGCCCTTCTGAATAACGGGAGGGGAAGTTCGTCCCCACCCATCAGTTTGCTGGGGAGGGGCCGCCTTCTCATAATGGCCCAGATTCTACCCTTCTCGGTGTACACAGGATTTCTCTCTCTCTCCCAGGACTGGGGTCCAACTTCCTTTGCTCACAGCTTGGGGAGGTATGAGAGGGCGTGCAGACAGGCAGGCAGAAACAGACATACAGACAGACAGAGCTACAAGCAGGGCAGGCAGACGGGGCGGACAGACAGCCCCACTTACAGGAACCAGCTTCCAGTACCAGCGCGTAGGGCACTGAGGCCAGAGAGGCAGAGAGGAGGGCAGCGGGTACCGGCACAGGGGACGGGTGGGGCACAGAGAGATTGAGAAAAAGGGGAAGAAAGAGAGAGTGTGTCACCTCTAGCCCCCTCCCCACTTCAGGAGTGGCCGGGAAGCACAGCCCCGCCCTGCCCTCCCAGATCTCCAGTCCCCCATCCTTCCCATGGTTCTATGCCCTGGCCTCACCGAAGGCTGCGCCTGGGCCGCCCCGTCTGCAGGGGCTGCTGGAGAGGCTCGCTGGGCCGCTTCCTGCTCTGTCTTCTCCTGCAGCCGCCGGACAGTCTGGAGGGCAGGGAGGGGGTCAGTGGTCTGGCCACTGGACGATGCTGGTCCCTGAACCCACCCCGGGCCCAACCCCACCTACCGTATCCACCCAGAAAAGCAGCTTGTGCTCCAAGCTGGTCAGGGCCAAGGGACCTGGCAGGGTCTTTGTCCACTCGAAGGCAAAGGCAGCCATGAGGGCATCAATGACAGCTAGGTGGGCTCCCTGTGGGGGCAAGGGCTAGAGGGTGAGACCCGTGAGCTGCAGGAGGCGCACCTTGGCCCCCAAAGGCCTGGGAAAAGGAAGAACCTGGAGATGGAAGGGACTTGATTGGGGGGTGGGGCTTGAGGGGGTGGGGCCTTAAGGGAAGGAACTAGAAATGGGGTCCCGGAGGAGCCACGCACAGTGGGCAGGACTTTGAGGTCAGATGCTAGGCCTTAGGATACGGTGGGCTGTGTACGCAAATCCTCAAGGGCCAGAGTGGCGCCTTTTTGGGGAGCTGGGTTTGATGGGAGGGGCCAGGCTTGATGGGAAGCTCTTGAGGGGAGGAGCCAGGGCTGGGGGGAAGAGCTAGGCTTAATGAACAGCGCTCGATGGGAGGAGCCAGGACTGGTAGGAGGAGCTAGGTTTGATGGACAGAGCTTAAGGGAAGGCTCCAAGCGTGATAGGAGGAGCTAGGTTTGATTGACAGAGCTTAAGGGAAGGAGCCAAGACTGGTAGGAGGAGCTAGGCTTAATGGATAGCGCTTGAGGGGAGGAGCCAAGCCTGAGGGGAGGAGCTAGGCTTAATGGACAAAGCTTGAGAGGAGGAGCCAGTCCTAGTGGGAGGAGCTTGGGAGAAGGAGATGAGCATGGTAGGCGTGGTCTAACAGGCAGTGGCAGGGCCTACCATGAGAATGGGCTGGTGCCTCAGGTCGGCCTCGCGCACCGGGCGCTCGGGCAAAGCAGGCACTGTGCCCCTCCGCGCCAGCAGGGCCAGCAGTGCAGAGGGGTTGGGGGGTGTTTCAAGCTGTGGTAGCGCCTGGCGCCAGGCTCTGCAGTAGAGCTCGGCTGAGAGCAGCAGCCGTGTCACCGGGGGCTTCACATGCTCCTGCGCGTACTGGTCGGTATAGAAGGGCTCCCACAGCTCCGGGGGCACGTGCTCTGTGGGGGCATAGAGGGGAAACACAGGGGTCAGGGTCACCAGATACAACACACACACACACACACACACACACACCCCACATGGCCCGGATTAAGAGTGGGTCTGGACCGGGGGGAAGGCATTGGGAAGGGAGAGAGGGGATCTGGGAGGAGAGTACAGATGTGCAGGAATTTGCTGGAGGAAGGGGTGACGGCGTTGTAGGCAGAGGGGCCTGCAGATGCAAAGCCCAGGAGGTGGGAGAGAACACGGTGCCTCAGGGAGCTGATGGGCACTTAGAGTGGAAAGGAGGGGAGGCTACCCCCAATCCCAGGCCAGCTGGACTGGCTCTTGTAGGTCCCAGGAAAGACAATAACATCGGCAATCCTAAGAGCCTTCCTGCACTTGCCAGTGTAGACTCACTGAGCCTTATGTCAACGCTAGGAGGCAGCCAGAGCCCAATTGGCAACCCCCATGTTACAGAGGAGGAAACTGAGGCACAGAGAAGGAAAGTCCCTTGCCCCAGGCCAAATAGCTCTTCAACGCCAGCACTGAGGTTAGACCCAGCAAACTGGACGCCCTCTCTCAGCTTGCAGGCAGGGTGGGATGAGTAGGGGGGCACACAGGAGAGCAGGGGAGGTGGGCACGCCACAGGCACATCAAGGGAGTTGAGTGATGTAAACCTGGTGATTGAAGGGAAGAGGCAAGGGACAGAGAGGGAGGTGGCCGGGGCCTTGATGGGTCTGAGGGGGAAGATGGAACAGAGGGGTAATGACTGAGGTGGGATACAGGAGGAATGGGAGGTGAAGGGGTGAAACTGAATGTGAGGGGTTTTGAGGACAGGCTTGAGGCAGATTATGTGAAAGGCTGGGGCTTAGGGAGATGGTGAAGTCACATCATAGAGACAGCCTAAGGTCCCTAAATAGGACAGTGGGAAGACGCGTGAGGAAGTCCCAGGTGGACGGTGGCCTGGGGGCAGAAATCCACACAGGACCAAGAGTGGAGAGGAGAAAGCCAGCAAGGCCTGGCAGGGGTCAGGGAAGAGATGACTGAAATCAACAGCAGGGAACCTGTCCAGCTCTTGTTCTAATCTGCACAGCTTTTGTGTTGTTTTTTTGGAGATAAGAGTCTCTCTGTCACCCAGGCTGGAGTGCAGTGGCGCAATCTTGGCTCGAAGCAACCTCTGCCTCCTGGGTTTGAATGACTCTCCTGCCTCAGCCTCCCGAGTAGCTGGGATTACAGGCGCGATGCTGCCATACCGGGCTAATTTTTGTATGTTGTAGAGACAGGGTTTCACCATTTCAGCCAGGCTGGTCTTGAACTTCTGGCCTCAAGCGATCTGCTCACCTCGGCCTGCCAAAGTGCTGGGATTACAGGCGTGAGCCACCACGCCCAGCCTGCACAGCTTTCTCTGTTTGTTTGAAGTTTTGCTGGAGTGCAGTGGCACGATCATGGCTCACTGCAACCTGCAACTCCCAGGCTCAAGGGATCCTCCCTGCCTCAGCCTCCTGAGTTGCTGGGACCGCAAGCGCATGCCACCACACCCAGCCAATTTTTAAATTTTTTGTAAAGATGGAAGTCTCACGATGTTGCTCAGGCTGGTCTCGAATTTCCTGGCCTCAAGTGATCCACCTGCCTCGGCTTCCCAAAGTGCTGGGATTGTAGGGGTGAGCCACTGTGCCCAGCCTTGTTTTGTATATTGGGGTTCTGTGTGTGTGTTTGAAAGAACAGAGTGGGGGCCGGGTGCAGTGGCTCACGCCTGTAATCCCATCACTTTGGGAAAACAAGGTGGGCAGATCTTTTGAGGTCAGGAGTTCGAGACCAGCCTTTGTAGCATGGTGAAACCCCATCTCTACTAAAAATACAAAAATGAGCTGGGCGTGGTGGCACATGCCTATAATCCCAGCTACTCGAGAAGCTGAGGCAGGAGAATCACTTAAACCTGGGAGGCAGAGGTTGCAGCCAGCCGAGATCACGCCACTGCACTCCAGCCTGGGTGACAGAGCAAGACTCTCAAAAAAAAAAAAAAAAAAAAAAAAACAGAAGAAAAGAAAAGAAGAGGGCGAGGGGGGGTTCTAGTGCTTCAGAACATAAATTTTTTTTTTTTTTTTTTCCCGAGACGGAGTCTCGCTCTGTCTCCCAGGCTGGGGTGCAGTGGCCAGATCTCAGCTCACTGCAAGCTCCGCCTCCCGGGTCCACGCCATTCTCCTGCCTCAGCCTCCCGAGTAGCTGGGACTACAGGCGCCCGCTACCTCACCCGGCTAGTTTTTTGTATGTTTTAGTAGAGACAGGGTTTCACCATGTTAGCCAGGATGGTCTCGATCTCCTGACCTCGTGATCCGCCCGTCTCGGTCTCCCAAAGTGCTGGGATTACAGGCTTGAGCCACCGCGCCCGGCCCAGAACATACTTGAACGTGACTCCTCCACCCATGAGGACCCAGGCACTCTTAGCTGCCTTCCATCCCGCCCTGTCCTGGCTCCTTTCCCACCTTCTAAAACTACACTGGACCGTCCCACTTAACGCGCCACCTGCATACAGACTTGGGCCTTCTTTTTGCCCCTCTTATCTTGGCTTCTTGAAAGAAGAGGTATTTCAGGCTCACTTCCTCCCTGCCCTCCCAGCCCCCCTCCAACTCTCCCTCAATTTCCCTGAGCTCGGTGCTGCCCTCATGGCTTCCAGCCTCCCCAAGGCCAGCAGGGACCTCTGAAGCGTATCTGTGGGCCCATATCTCGCCTGGGCTCTGTGCCCAGCACCTCCTTCTTCCAGAAACCTTCCTCCCACAGGCGTCTCCTTGTAAATGGACGTGCCCCACCCCCACCCCAGGCCACCCTACCCCGTGACAGCTTCCAGGGCCACCTGAGGACTGCAATTACGGCAGCCCCAACCATGAGCCCCCCATTGTGCCCTGGGCATCTCGCACAACTCTCAACATCTCACCCACACCTCCCCTCCTCCCTGCCCCCAAGGCAGTGAGAAATCACCTTCCCTCCCTTTCTTTACGCCCTCACCCCACATTTAATGCATCCTTGGCTTTCAACCTCCCGACATCTCCCAAATCCAAACCCTCCTCTCTACCGCCCCAGCCCTGGGCACATCTTGCTCCCACCAGCAAAATCACACGTGTTTCTTTCCTACAGGACTTCTCAGGGCGTTTAAGATGAAAGACAAACCACACACACCAAAACCTTGAGCTAGGGTTACACTGACATGTATCAGGCACTTATTATAGACCGATGTTCTTCCACCTTTGTATCACTGGTACTTGGGGCTGGAAAATTCTTTGTATTCAGGGGACGCTGTCCTGTACCGTACACTGTAAGACATTTAGCAAAATCTCTGGTCTAACTAGACGTCAGCAGTACATTCCTCCCGAGTAATGACAACCAAAAATATCGCCAGACACTGCCAAATGTCAATTAAGTGTCAAAATCATCACCAGTTGAGAACCACTTCCTTATACTATAAACTTCTTTTTTCTTTTTTTTTTTTTTTTTGAGACAGTCTCGCTCTGTCACCCAGGCTGGAGTGCAGTGGAGCCATCTCAGCTCGCTGAGACCTCAGCTTCCCAAGTTCAAGCAATTCTCCTGCTTCAGCCTCCCAAGTAGCTGGGACTACAGGTGTGCACCACCACGCCCAACTAATTTTCATATTTTTTAGTAGAAATGGGGTTTCACCATATTGACCAGGCTGGTCTCTTTTTTTTTTTTTCTTTTTTTTCTTTTTTTTTTTTTTTGAGACGGAGTCTCGCTCTGTCACCCAGGCTGGAGTGCAGTGGCGCAATCTCGGCTCACTGCAAGCTCCGCCTCCCGGGTTCACGCCATTCTCCTACCTCAGCCTCCCGAGTAGCTGGGACTACAGGCGCCCGCCACTGCGCCCGGCTAATTTTTTTCTATTTTTAGTAGAGACGGGGTTTCACCATGGTCTCGATCTCCTGACCTTGTGATCCGCCCGCCTCGGCCTCCCAAAGTGCTGGGATTACAGGCGTGAGCCACCGCGCCCGGCCGACCAGGCTGGTCTCAAACCCTGACCTCAAGTGACCCACCCACTTTAGCCTCCCAAAGTGCTGAGATTACAGGCATGAGCCACTACACCTGGCCCCACTTTCTTTTTATTTTATTTATTCGTTTATTTTATTTTAGAGCTGGGGGTCTCACTATGTTGCTCAGGCTGGTCTTGGACTCCTGAGTTCAAAGGACCCTCCCGCCTTAGCCTCCTGAGTAGCTGGGACTACAGGCATGTGCTACCACACCTGGCTAAAATGTTTACTGAGCATTATTTACAGCAGAATACTGCTGTCTGATAGAAATACAATGTGCCCAGCCTGGCCAACATGGTGAAACCCCATCTCTACTAAAAATACAAAAATTAGCCGGGCGTGGTGGTGCATGCCCGTAATCCCAGCTACTCAGGAGGCTGAGGCATGAGAATCACTTGAACCCAGGAGGTGGAGGCTGTGGTGAACCGAGATCGTGCCACTGCCCTCCAGCCTGGGCCACAGAGCAAGACGCTGTCTCAAAAAGAAAAAAAAAGAGAAATATAATGCATATAATGTGAGCCCACATAAGCCGTCAAGTTTTCTAGTAACCACATTACATATGTACAAACAATAAGAATTTAGTAATATACTGACCCAAGACATATCCAATTCTTATTTTAACATGTAATCAACATAAAAATATTATTAATAATATATTTTACACTGGTTTTTGTTGTTTGTTTTTGTACCAAGTCTTTGGAACCCTGAGTATATTTTACATTTACAGTGCATCTTGGTTCAGACTGACCACATTTAAGTGACTCAGAAGCCACCTCTGGCTGGTGGCCACCATACTGAATAGCATAAGTCTACAACATAGCTAGGATGGATGGGTGGGTGGATGGGTGGATGGATGGATGGATGGATGGATGGATGGGTGGGTGGGTGGATGGATGGATGGATGGATGGATGGATGGGTGGGTGGGTGGATGGATGGATGGGTGGGTAGATAGATGGATGGGTGGGTAGATAGATAGATGGGTCAGTGGGTGGGTGGGGAGGCGGGAGGGTGGGAGGATGGGTAGGTGGGTGGATGAGTGGGTGGGTGGGTGGATGGATGGATGGATGGATGGATGGATGGATGGGTGGATGGATGGATGGGTGGGTGGGTGGGTGGATGGATGGATGGATGGATGGATGGATGGATGGATGGGTGGGTGGGTGGATGGATGGATGGATGGGTGGGTGGGTGGATGGATGGATGGATGGATGGATGGGTGGGTGGGTGGGTGGGTGGGTGGGTGGGTGGATGGATGGATGGATGGGTGGGTGGGTGGGTGGGTGGATGGATGGGTGGGTGGGTGGGTGGGTGGGTGGGTGGGTGGGTGGGTGGGTGGATGGATGGGTGGGTGGGTGGGTGGGTGGGTGGGTGGATGGATGGATGGGTGGGTGGGTGGGTGGGTGGATGGATGGATGGATGGATGGATGGGTGGGTGGGTGGATGGATGGATGGGTGGGTAGATAGATGGATGGGTGGGTAGATAGATAGATGGGTCAGTGGGTGGGTGGGGAGGCGGGAGGGTGGGAGGATGGGTAGGTGGGTGGATGAGTGGGTGGGTGGGTGGATGGATGGATGGAAGATTGAGACAGGGTCTCACTCTGTTGCCCAGCCTGATGTGCAGTGGCATGATCATAGCTCACTGTACCCTGGAACTCCTGGGCTCAAGCGATCCTCCTGCCTCAGCCTCCTGACTAGCTGGGACTACAAGCGCATGCCACCACACCCGACCATTTATTTATACCATGACTTTCCCTGCATCCAGTCATTGAATCCTTACAACACTTATTATTATACCCCTTGTACAGATGAGAAAACCAAGGCCTGGAGAGTTGAGATAACGTGTCCAGGATAAAAACGTCCAACATGAACTCAAGTTTCCCTCACACATCACGCAGCTGTTCTGAAGGCATAAGGAACTGTATGGGGTGTTTCCCAAATTTGTTTAACGTGGAACCCTTTTTTTGTCTTTTCTTTTTTTTTTTTTTTTTTTTTTTTTTGAGACAGAGTCTCACTCTTTCACCCAGGCTGGAGTGCAGTGGTGTGATCTCAGCTCACTGCAACCTCCGCCTCCCAGGTTCAAGGATTCTCCTGCCTCAGCCTCCCAAGTAGCTGGGACTACAGGCATGTGCCATCACATCTGGCTAATTTTTTGTATTTTTAGTAGACATGGGGTTTCACCATGTTGGCCAGGCTTGGAACCCTTTCTTATCTAATCTCCGAGCTTGTGTTCCGCTTTTATTTCTGCACAGCCTTCTCACACCTGTGCCTGAGATTTACCAGAACTGTCCCTTCCTCTGAGCCATCACTGTTCTCAAAGGGCCACTGCATACCTGAATTTGTCAGTTCCTTACACCGTCTGTGGCTCCCGAGTACCCTTGGATCCACAACCAGGGACCTGAAGGGCCGTCCTCAGTCTCACCAACCTCCCTTATCTCCCACCGCCGCCCCGGGGACCTGCATCTTCTTCTCTGAGAACTCCCTTCCGGTCCACACTCCAAGCCTTTGCCCACACGTCTCTTCTCCGTGTCTAACTTCCATGCATCCTTCCAGACTCAGATCTTTCCTCCTGTGGGATCTCTTCCCTCCCTGGAAGATTTCAAGAATTTCCTCCCCCAGGCCCTGCTGGCCAGCTTCCCTATGATCTGGTTTCCTGCCCATCTCCCTCCGCCCCGTATCCATCCCCTGCCATCTCCTCTACACCCTGAGCGCCCAGCCTGGCACCTGATAGGCATCATACCGTCAAGAGTCCCCAGAGCTCATGAATCTTGTAGAACTCTGCTCCCATTTCCTTCAGCCCCCCTCCTCGTTTTAGGGGAGTTGAACAGGGAACAGATTGAACTTGACCCTCAGGGTAGAGGCAGCCACTGCCATGTGTCACACAGCAGAGGAAGCTGGGTCAACAAGAACAGAACTGGGTGAGTCAGGGCACTGGGAGCTCACCAACACCTCTCATCAGAAGTTCGCTTTGCTTTCTTCAAAATGGGATAATTTCTACTCTGATTCCTGGCCAGGGGATAATGGATAATGTTAATATTATTCATCAAAATATACCACCGCCAATCGCACCAGCAGCGAGCATCTGTTTCGCATGTATCGTGCGCCCCATGCCACGTGAAGGATTCTGTGGTCACTATGGCTTTTTAGCCTCCCAGCAACCTTGCAAAGAGGTAACTGGGGTCTCCATCACCGGAGCAGTGCTGTATACATAGCAAGTGCCCCTGCTTCACAAACACTTGCAAAATGGATAAATCAGGGAACGAACGCCTTCTTTTACAGAAGGGGAAACAGAAGCTCAGATAATTGGAATAATTCGCATTCTGGTGCAGCTGGGATTCACATTCAATTCTGACTCTCCACGTTGAGTTCTCTACATCCTCCTAACCTTGCGAGTGAGGAGCTGGAGCTGGGGCTGGGGCTGGGGCTGGGGCTGTCCTGGCTGTCCAATCCCCAATCTCTTTCTTCCTCAAGCAAACATCTGCAGGCAGGTAGACCCCAGAGTGGGCCATGCATGCATGGAAAGGAGCAGAGAGAGAGAGAGTCTGGGAGAAAGAGGGACAGGCTGGGGCGGAACCAGGAGACGGACGGACAGCTGTCACCGAGACCCACACCCAGAACAGGTTGATCTGGGAAGGCCAGGGAGAGGGGGGATGGGCTGTGCCAACACCAGTGGGCAGAGCCAGTGGGAGAAAAGGGTGTCCCCCCCACGGCTCCCCCCGGAAGGCCTAGACCTTAATTAACCCCTGTCTTCTCCAAGGCCAGGCCCTGACTCCCAGCTCTGGCCTGGGGTTGTGAAGCTGCCCAAAGCCGGGACTGAGTGTGTCCAGGGCCTCTAATCCCAGGGACCCGGGATTACAGCATCCTCCCTATTCGGGTGGCTGGGGTTCTCAGGCAAGCGGGCCTGGGGGAGGGAGTGAAGGATCTGCTCTAATGGGAGAAGGCCCCGCAGCCGGAGGGGGGGTGGGGGGGCCCACCCCGGGCGATCTTGGACTAGCCATTTCCCTTTGGCTGGGCTCGCCAACCTCCCCAGTAAAATGGGGCCATAAGTCACAGCTGCCAGGCGCTGGAGGGGGCTATGGAGGCGAAAGAGGGGGTTCCCGAGCTCCACGGTCGCCGCCTGCAGCGCGGCCAGGGCCGACGCGGGGTGTGTGTCCGGGTCTGGGGGTCGTGCGGTGGTGGAGACAGGAGCACTTGAGACCTCCCAGCGAGGCCGGGGTCTGGGTCTCCAGGGTGTGTGGCGAGGGGAGAGACCGAGGCGGAGATCCTCGCAGGGGCGTGATGTGTGTAAAAGAGAAGAAGGCGTGCAAGGGAAGGCCCCGGGGGCGCGGGAGGCGGGAACGAGAGGTCTGCACGGGGAGACCCCACCCGGCCCGCCCGCAGACCCCGCCCGGCTCACCTGGAGGCTTGGACGCCGGGGACCCCCGCGCGGAGCTGGGCCGCCGGCCCCACCCCCACCGCGCTCCCGCAGCCGGCGGGGCAAAGTCCACCGCCCGGGCCGAGCAGGAAGCTCGGAGGCCCCGGCGCGGCAGGGGCCAGAGCTCGGGGACCCCCGGCGGCCGGCGCTATTGTTCCCACGGCCCCCGGCCTTCCCGGCCCGGCGCCCCGCCCCCCCCCCGCACCTGCCGCGCCCGGCCCGCCGCCCCCCACCCTGGTCGCCCGAGCCCCGGTACCTGCGCCCCCGAACGCGGCCCGCAGCACCCACGCCAGGCTGGCCGCCGCCTTAGCCCGCGAGAAATCGTACTGGTCCAGCGACTTAATCTCGGGCACCAGGAAGGTCCTCCGCAGCGGCCCGGGCCCGGGGGGCGCCGCCTCCACCATGGCGGCGCCGGGGCTGCGGGCGCCGGGTCCGCGCTCGGACTGGGCTGGGCTGGGCTGCGCCGCGCTCGCGCCCCGGGCCGGGCCCGCTGCTGCTGCCTCTGTCGCTGCCGCCGTCGCCGCCGCCGCCGCTGCTGCTGCTGAGCCAGGTGCGGCCGCTTGCGCTGGCGACGCTGCGTCGGGCCCGCCCCGGGGAGGAGCCCAGGTGCGCCCCGCCCCCGAACCCGGACCCGGACCCTGGCGCGCCCCTGCGCCCCGCCCAGACCCCTCACTGCAGGGTGCACGGAGCGGCAGGGGCGGGTGGGGGGGGCCTGGACTGCGGCGATGGTGAAGGGAGCTTGCGGAGGACTGAGTGTGTGTGTGTGCGCGCGCGTGTGTGTGTGCGCGCGCGCTTGGCGCACTGGAAAGGATTAGGGACCCTCTGTGTGTGCCAGCCCCAGTGTCTACCCTTAGGCATAGGAGCTCCTGCACGTGCTTGCAATAAACGCCGGGCCCGCAGGCAGCGTGTGATTGGGTGCACCTGTTTCTGATTATGTTGATGAAGACACAAGACTATGTGTGTCTTCGTATCTGTGTGTGTATCTCTGAATGCATTTGGGTGGTGACCAAGTATACTGGGGGGTGTCTAGGGGTGTGTGTGTGTCTGGGGTATGTATCTGGGCACGTGTAAGTGTGTGTTTAATTTGTGTGTACAAGGATCTGTATTATATAGATGCGTGTATCCTGAGGATGGAAGTGACGAGTGTGTGTGTGTCTGTTTTATTGTTGTTATTATTATTATTATTACTTTTGAGGCAGGGTCTCACTCTGTCACCCAGGCTGGAGTGCAGTGGCGCAATCTCGGCTCACTGCAACCTCTGCCTCCGGGGCTCGAGCGATTCTCCTGCCTCAGCCTCCCGATTAACTGGGATTATGGGTGTGGGCCACCACTCCCGGCTAATTTTTGTATTTTTAGTAGAGACGGGGTTTCACCATGTTGGCCAGGCTGGTCTCAAACTCCTGACCTCAGGTGATCCACCCACCTCAGCCTCCCAAAGTGCTGGGATTACAGGCGTGAGTCACCAGGCCCAGCTGTGTGTCTGTTGTTGGAATGCATGTAAGTATGTCTGTCTCTGTGCATCTAAACGTACTGTGTTGTATGAGGGTGTTATTGATGTCTCTGTCAATGCAGGAGTATGGAGAGACATTAAGAGTGTATGTAGGCCGGGCGCGGTGGCTCAAGCCTGTAATCCCAGCACTTTGGGAGGCCGAGACGGGCGGATCACGAGGTCAGGAGATCGAGACCATCCTGGCTAACACGGTGAAACCCCGTCTCTACTGAAAAATACAAAAAAACTAGCCGGGCGAGGTGGCG
This sequence comes from Chlorocebus sabaeus, assembly GCF_047675955.1. Lineage (NCBI taxonomy): Eukaryota > Metazoa > Chordata > Mammalia > Primates > Cercopithecidae > Chlorocebus > Chlorocebus sabaeus. The sequence goes on from NC_132909.1 coordinate 55,028,902, forward strand.
GGTGCCTGTAGTCCCAGCTACTTGGGAGGCTGAGGCAGGAGAATGGCGTGAACCCGGGAGGCGGAGCTTGCAGTGAGCCGGGATCGCGCCACTGCACTCCAGCCTGGGCGACAGAGCGAGACTCCGTCTCAAAAAAAAAAAAAAAAAAAAAGAGTGTATGTATTTCAGGCCAAGCGGTGGCTCATGCCTGTAATCCCAGCACTTTGGGAGGCCGAGGCGGGCAGATCACGAGGTCAAAAGATCGAGACCATCCGGGCTAACGCAGAGAAACCCCGTCTCTACTAAAAATACAAAAAATTAGCCGGGCCTGGGAGTGGGCGCCTGTAGTCCCAGCTACTCGGGAGGCTGAGGCAGGAGAATGGCGTGAACCCGGGAAGCGGAACTTGCCATGAGCCGAGATTGCACCACTGCACTCCAGCCTGGGCGACAGAGGGAGACTCCGTCTCAAAAAAAAAAAAAAAAAATTAGCCGGGCATAGTGGTGTATGCCTGTAATCCCAAGTACTCGGGAGGCTGAGGCAGGAGAATCGCTTGAACCAGGGAGCGGAGACTGAGATCGCGCCACTGCACTCCAGCTTGGGCAACAAGTGAGACTCTGTCTCAAAAAAAAGAAAAGTACATATATTTCTGCAGGGCGTGGCTATTTGTGTCTATGAGTGTCCTCGAGTAGCTGTACTGGGTGTATTTGCAAGTGTCTTCGTATATTCTTCTGGTAGCTGCAGTGTGTGCTGGGAGAAGGCTCTGTGTGGAGATGAGGATGTGTGTCTAAGTGGGTTTGTATTTGAGTATGTGAATCTGGCTGTATGCACACGGATGTGTGATCTATGATGAGCAGTTCCTGACTATATTTTTGTGCATATATGTATGTTTACATGTGAGTATCTTTGTGGATTTGAACACATGGTGGGTGCCTGTGACACATTGCGTAAGCATAAAAGCAGGTGTAAGTGTGCAAGGATGCCTGTTTCTGCCGGGTGCGGAGGCTCACGCCTATAATCCCAGTGCTTTGGGAGGCCGAGGTGGGTGGATCACCTGAGGTCAGGAGTTCAAGACCAGCGTGGCCAACATGGTGAAACCCCGTCTCTACTAAAAATGCAAAAGTTAGCCAGGCGTAGTTGCCTGCACCTGTGATTGCAGCTACTTGGGAGGCTGAGGCAGGAGAATCGCTTGAACCCAGGAGGCAGAGGTTGCAGTGAGCTAGGATTGCGCCACTGTACCCCAACATGGGTGACAGAGCAAGACTCAGTCACATAAAAAAAATAAATAAATAAAAATAAAGAATGCCCGTTTCTGACTGCTTTTGTGAGTGTTCAAATGTGCATATTTATCTAGGAATTGCATATTTGTGTGACCGAATGCATTTTTGTGTATGAATCTGACTGTGTCTGTCAGTATGGAGGTGTGTGTGAACGTGTTGAGTACAAGTGTTTGTGTACAGAAGTGCGATTGTGTGTTTATTTGTAAAGTCTAAGTGCTGATTTGTGGAGTTTTTTTTTTTTTTTTTTTGAGACGGAGTCTCGCTCTGTTGCCCAGGCTGGAGTGCAGTGGCGTGATCTCAGCTTACTGCAAGCTCCGCCTTCCCGGTTCACACCATTCTCCTGCCTCAGCCTCCCAAGTACCTGGGACTACAGGCGCCCACCACCATGCCCGGCTAATACTTTGAATGTTTAGTAGAGATGGGGTTTTATTGTGTTAGCCAGGATGGTCTCGATCCTCTCACCTCAGGTGATCTGCCCGCCTCAGCCTCTGAAAGTGCTGGGATTACAGGTGTGAGCCACCGCTCCCGGCCAGATGTTTTTAATATTTTAACATTTGCTTTTGTGTTCCATTGTTTGCTGTTGTTGTTGTTGCTGTTTTGGACAGGATCTCACTCTGTAACCCCAGGCTTGAGTGCAGTGGCACAATCACGGCTCACTGCAGCCACCATGCCTGGCTAATTTTTTAATTTGTGTAGAGATGGGATCTCCTTATATTGTCCAGGCTGATCTCAAACTCCTGGGCTCAAGAGATCCTCCTGCCTCGGCCTCCCAAAGTGCTGGGATTACAGACATGAACCACTGTACTTGGCCCTCCATTGTATTTTTGTCAAAATATCTCCTGCATTTCTCTTAGCTGCATGTAATTGTGAACACACAAGTGTTTATGTGAGTTCGTTCTTTCCAAGCCTGGAAAGAAAAGTGTGTTACTTTCAGAAAACACACACACACACACACACACACACGCACCTTGTCACCTTGTGAATGAGGGAAAATGTTCACAGACTAACACAATATTCACAAATTCACACAGATGTAAATGTCAGCTTCATGCACACAAATGCACTCAGAAAGTGAGACGTAAAAAGATAACACACAGGCCAGGCGCAGTGGCTCACGCCTGTAATCTCAGCACTTTGTGAGGCCGAGGCAGGGGGATCACCTGAGGTCAGGAGTTCGAAACCAGCCTGGCCAACATTGTGTAACCCCACCTCTACTAAAAATACAAAGGTACCTGGGCGTGGTAGCGGGCGCCTGTGATCCAAGCTACTCAGGAGGCTGAGGCAAGAGAATTGCTTGAACCCAGGAGGCAGAGGTTGCAGTGAACTGAGATCACGCCACTGCACTCCAGCCTGGGCGGAAGAGCAGGACTCCATCTCAAAAAAAAAAAAAACAAAAAAAAAACACAAACAAACAAACAAAAAAAAAAAACAAAGAAAAAAACAAAAGAACAGCTGGACCTAGGGGCTCATGTCTGTAATCCCAGCACTTTGAGAGGCCGAAGTGGGCAGATCACCTGAGGTCCGGAGTTCAAGACCAGCCTGACCAACATGGAGAAAGCCATCTCTACTAAAAATACAAAAAAAAAGTTAGCCAGAGGTGGTGGTGCATGCCTGTAATCCCAGCTACTTGGGGGGCTGAGGCAGGAGAATTGCTGGAAACCAGGAAGCAGAGGTTGCGGTGAGCTGAGATCGCACCACTGCACTCCAGCCTGGGCAACAAGAGCGAAACTCCGTCTAAAAAAAAAAAAAAAAAAACCAGCACTTTGGGAGGCCAAGGCCAGTGGATCACCTGAGGTCCGGAGTTCGAGACCAACCTGACCAACATTGAGAAACCCCATCTCTATAAAAACACAAAATTATCCGGGCGTGGTGGCGCATGCCTGTAATCCCAGCTATTCAGGAGGCTGAGGCTGGAGAATCGCTTGAACCTGGGAGGTGGAGGTTGAGGTGAGCCAAGATCTCACCACTGCACTCCAGCCTGGGCAACAAGAGCAAAACTCTGTCTCAAAAAAAAAAAAAAAAAAAAACCTATGAAATGGAAAGAGGCTGTAGCATGCCGGCCCCCAAGACCCCTGACCCCAGAAATTGCAGGGCCCCCCTGACTTGCATTGCACACGTGTGTTTGGGGCGTGGGTCTCAAGGTCCGGAGCCTGTGAGCAGGCATGGGGGTGGGTGTGCCGAGGGAGGGGAGCTGGGGCGTGGGTGCTCCTGTCTGGATGTGCCCGTGCAGGAGTGGGTGTGGGTGCGTAAAGGGGCCAGTGTCTATGTGTGTGAGCACAGGTGCTGGTATGGGTGACACATACCCCCGCTCCTGTCCCAGTCCCCTCGAAGGACCTAAACAAGGTCCTTTCCCCACTGGACCTCAGTTTCCCCATCTGGAGACCTGGGGCTCCCGACCCGGGGAAGCATTTCCAGCAGGAAAGGGTGCTCCCGCCACGCCCTGCCCCTCTGTGGGCTTGGCGTGTCTTGCCGGGTTTGCTTTCGCTGGGATGGTTCCCAGGACCTCTGTGGACCCCAAGGACAAACCCAGCAAAGGCGGCAAATGCGACTTGCTCACACACAATCCGGGAGAAGTGGGGTGGACACACAGGTTCAGCTTCCCATCCCCGGAGGGGGCTGCAGCTTGGGAAGGATGGGTTGGGGACCGTCCAGGTCCAGAGGTGTCGGTGCAGGTCGAGTGCTCCTGCCCCTGCCTCCAGGGGCCTCCACTGGCCCAACCCCCACACTGGGCGGACTGGAAAGCCTGGCTGCTCTAGACTGCCCCACCCACACACTGCCGGCTGGAATCGAGATCCCACCTGCCCCTGGGGGCCTGTTCCTATGGCCCAGGCAGCCACAGACACACTGGCTGCCCTGTGCCCATGGGGCGGCCCCTCCCTGAGCCCCCCTCCAGCCTCCTGCCTCCTCCCACACCTGGAGCTCTTTGGGCTCTCACGCCTCCTAACTCATTAGACAGAGCCTGGTTATTAAGCTGGGGGTGGGGATGACTTAGAGGATTTATAGGTCAGGAGTTCAGGATTTGGTTTGGGGGAGTACATGAAACCCCATAAAATCATCTGCAAAATTCTGCCTGTGTGTGCACTTCAAGGATCGGACGCATAGATGACAATTTCTGAGTGTGTTACATGCCCGACATCGTCTCATTAATCCTCATGCCAACACCAGCATAATGAGGATTGTACCCATTTTACAGATGGAAAACCTGAGTCATACACCAAGGCCAATGGAAGGAAGCTTTGAGTCGAATCTAGGGTCCACCAGCTGAGCCACTTTGCAGCCCTTCCACTGCGAGGCTGGTTCACCCTTCTCTCAACGTCTACGACCTTCAGGATGGGCCCAGTGGCTCATGCCTGTAATCCCAGTATTTTGGGAGGCCGAGGTGGGTGGATCACTTGAGGTCAGGTGTTCAAGACCAGCCTGGGCAACATGGCGAAACCCCATCTCTACTAAAATGACAAAAATTAAATGGGTGTGGTGCCGGGCACCTGTAATCCCAGCTACTTGGGAGGCTAAGGCAGGAGGATCATTTGAGCCCGGTAGGCAGAGATTGCAGTGAGCTGAGATCTTGCCACCTCCCGAGTGGCTAGGATTACAGGCACCTGCCAATTCCCCCGGCTGATTTCTGTTTTTGTAGTACAGATGGGGTTTCACCATGTTGGCCAGGCTGGTCTCGAACTCCCGACCTAAAGTGCTTTGCTCACCTCGGCCTCCCAAACTGCTGGGATTACAGGTGTGAGCCACCACGCTTGGCCAGTATGGAGTTTATTATCAGCACTCCCCAGGTACCTCAGGGAGACATGTCCAAAATATTTCAAAAGAATTATTTATATATATGTGTGCGTATATATATGTAAATATTATGTTATATATATAAATATATGTTATATATTATATATATGTTTTATATATATATATATATTTGTAGAAATAGGGTCTTGCTCTGTTGCCCAGGCAGGAGTGCAGTGGCACAATCATAGCTCACTGTAGGCTGGAACTCATAGGCTCAAGCGATTCTCCTGTCTCAGCCTCCTGAGTAGCTAGGACTACAGGTGTGCACCACCACACCCTACTAATTTAAAATCTATTTTGTAGAGATGGGTCTGGCTATGTTACCCAGGCTGGTTTCAAACAACTGGCCTCAAGCGATCCTTCCACCTCGGCTTCCCAAAATGCCTGGATTACTGGTGTGAGCCACAGTGCCCAGCCACCGTGCCCAGCCTCAAAATAATTTTTAAGAACAATATTGGCTGGGCACACGCCTGCAATCTCGGCACTTTGGGAGGCTGAGGTGGGCGGATCGCTTGAGCCCAGGAGTTTGATAACAACCTGGGCAACACAGTGAGATCCTGTCTCCACACACACACACACACACACACACACACACACACACACACAAATACAAAAATTAGCCAGGCGGGGTGGTGCGTGCCTATAGTCCCAGCTACTCGGGAGCTGAGGCAAGAGAATCAGTTGAACCCAGGAGGCGGAGGTTGCAGTGAGCCAAGTTCGTGCCGCTGGACTCCAGCCTGGGCGAAAGAGTAAGACTCCGTCTCAAGGATGGAAGGAAGGAAGGAGGGAGGGAGGGAGGGAGGGAAGGAAGGAAGGAAGGGAGGGAGGGAGGAATCATTTCACCTAGGGATAAAATATTGGGACAATCACACAGTCTAGCAAAATGGCTAGTGACAGTCAGGGTGGGAGCTGCTTTCGGGGGCAAGCTTTTTCCAGGAGGAGGGAGAGGTAGGGCAGGGAATGGGACGATGAAAAGAAGCAGATGGGGGAAGAGCATTCTGGGCAGAGCAAATGGTAAGGACAGAGGCCCTGGGGAAGGCCCAAGCTGGTACTCCAGGAAGGTCACTATTCCTGGCGTGCAGCCAGGAGCAATGCAAGGAGATGCTGGAGGGTGTTTTGTTGCTGTCCAAACTCTCCCTGGTGAAGGACCACTTCTTCTTCTTCTTTTTTTTTTTTTTTTTTTTTGAGATAGAGTCTCACTCTGTCACCCAGGCTGGAGTGCAGTGGCACGATCTCAGCTCACTGCAACCTCTGCCTCCCACGTTCAAGCAATTATCGTGCCTCAGCCTCCCGAGTAGCAGGGAGTGCAGGCGCACGCCACCATGCGCGGCTAATTTTTGTAGTTTTAGTAGAAATGGGGTTTCACCATTTTGGCCAGGCTAGTCTTGAACTCCTGACCTTAGGTGATCCGCCCACCTCAGTCTCCCAAAGTGCTGGGATTACAGGCATGAGCCACCACACACGGTCCCATTCTTTTTTTTTTTTTTGAGATGGAGTCTCACTCTGTTACCCAGGCTGATGTGCGGGTGCGGTGGCAAGACCTGAACTCATTGTAACCTCTGCCTCTTGTGTTCACATGATTCTCGTGCCTCAGCCTCCCGAGTAGCTGGAAGTGCAGGAGCACACCACCATGCCCGGCTAAGTTTTTGTATTTTTAGTAGAGATGGAGTTTCACCATGTTCCCCAGGCTGAAAAATAAAAAATTTAAAAATTAGCCAGGTATGGTGGTGCATGCCTGTGGTCCCAGCTGCCTGGGAGGCTGAGGCAGGAGGATCTTTTGAGCCCAGGAGTTTGAGACTGCAGTGAGCTATGACTGCACCATTGTACTCCAGCCTGGATGACAGACAGAGACCCTGTCCAAAAAAAAAAAAAAAAAAAAATGACCGAAGTACATAATCCGAAGTATAAAATGAATATTTGAGAGTCTATACTGATGTCAAGAAATGAGCAGGCCAGGCCTGGTGGCTCACATCTCTAATCCCAGCAGTTTGAGAGGCCAAGGCGGGAGGATCGCTTGAGGCCAGGAGTTCCAGACCAGCCTGGACAACACAGTGAAACCCCATCTCTACTACAAATAAAACAAATTAAAGAAATTAGCTGGGTGTGGCAGTGCACACCTGTAATCCCAGCTGTTCAGGAGGCTGAGGTGGGAGGATTGCTTGAGACAGGGAGGTTGGGGCTGCAGGTTGGGAGCCTTGTTTGCATAAGTGCACTGCAGCCTGGGCAACAGAGCAAGACCCTGTCTCAAAAAAAAAAAAAAAAAAAAAAAAAAGGAGCACGTAATTTCATAATAGGGGATGAGGGACTTCTTCCCCTGCAGAAGAATTTCAAATAATGCATGTAGATACACTCTCAAGGAGTGGAATGTAACTCTCCAATCCTTAGGTGTAAGCCACAAAGGGTGCCTTGCTTCCAAAGAGCACAGTATGGAAGGAGGAAAGAGGAAAAAAAAGGATACAGTGGAGAAATCTAACACACTACTCCAGCAGATGGTCAAAGACAACCTTGACAGTCAGAAATTATGTTGTTAGTATGTATCTTTTTTTTTTTTTTTGATCCCACCACGGCTGGAGTACAGTGGTGTGATTACAGCTCACCGCAGCCTCCACCTCCTAGGCTCAAGCAATCCTCCCACCTCAGCCTCCTGAGTAGGTGGGACTACAGGCAGGTGCCACCACACCTGGCTATTTCTTTTTTTTTTTTTTTTGAGACAAAGTCTCATTCTGTAACCCAGGCTGCAGTGCTGTGGCGAGATCTGGGCTCACTGCAACCTCCGCATTGGGTTCAAGTGATTCTCCTGCCTCAGCCTCCTGAGTAGCTGGGATTACAGGCGCCCACCACCACGCCTGGCTAATTTTTGTCTTTTTAGTAGAGACGAGGTTTCACCATGTTGGCCTGGCTGGTCTTGAACTCCTGACCTCAAGTGATCTGCCTGTCTCGGCCTCCCAAAGTGCTGGGATTACAGGCGTGAGCCACTGCGCCCAGCCTCACATGACATTTAATCATCTCCTTCCATTCAACTGGGACAGTTTCTCAGGAACTGAGAGGCTAAGGCTGGAGAATTGCTTGAACCTGGGAGGCGGAGGTTGCAGGGAGCCAAGATCATGCCATTGCACCCTAGCCTGGATGACAGAGTAAGACTCTGTCATAAATAAATAAATAAGAAATCCTGCATGGGATCCTGGGACAGAAAAAGGACATTAAGGGAATGCTGAAGAAACTGAATGAAGAATGGACTTTAGTTACTAAAAATGTATCAATATTGGTTCATTCCTGGGAGGCAGATGTTGCAGTGAGCTGAGATCGCATCTCTCCACTCCAGTGTGGGCAGCAAAGCGATACTCTGTCTAAAAAAAAAAAAAAAATTAGTTCATTCATTGTATCAAATGTGCCATATCAGTGTAAGATGTTAATAAAAGGGGAAATTGTATCGTGTATGTGTTGGGGGAGAATGAGTGTACTCGAACTCTCTGTACCATCTACTTGATTTTTCTGAAAATTTAACACTGTTCTTTAAAAAGTCTATTAGCTGGGGAAGGTGGCACAAGCCTGTAGTCCCAGCCACTCAGGAGACTGAGGCGAGAGGGTCACTTGAGCCCAGGAGTTGGAGGTTGCAGTGAGCTGTGATCACACCACTGGACTCCATCCTGGGCAACAGAGTGAGACCCTGTCTCCAAGAAAATGAAAATCAAAGGCCAGGTGCGGTGGCTCACGCCTGTAATCCCAGCAGTTTGGGAGGCCAAGGCAGGCGGATCACCTGAGGTTGAGAGTTTGAGACCAGCCTGACCAACATGGAGAAACCCCATCTCTAATAAAAATACAAAGTTAGCCGGGCATGTTGTCACACGCCTGTAATCCCAGCTACTCGGGAGGCCGAGGCGGGAGAATGGCTTGAAGCTGGGAGGCAGAGGTTGCGGTGAGCCGAGATCGAGATCGCCCATTGCACTCCAGCCTGGACAACAAGAGCGAAACTCCATCTCAAAAAAAAAAAACAAAACAAAAAAAAACAAAACAAAAGGAAAAAAGAAAATGAAAATTAAAAAATAAAATAAAAAATAAATAAATTTAAAAGTCTATTAATACAGGAAGGAATTTAAAAGGCATGCAGAACATGAACCCAGCTGTCATAAAATTACTATGTCAAATTACTATAATGATTCTATGTATTGATTGATTGATTGATTGAGATAGGGTTTCACTCTGTCACCCAGGCTGGAGTGCAGTGGTGTGACCATGGTTCACTGCAGCCTGGACCTCCCAGGCTCAAGCAATCCTCCCACCTCAGCCTTCCAAGTAGCTGGGACCACAAGCATGTGCCACCACATCTGGCTAATTTATTTTTTATTTTGCAGAGGTGGGGTCTCGCTATGTTGCCCAGGCTGCACTAGAACTCCTGGGCTCCAGTGATCCTACTGCCTCGGCCTCCCAAAGTCCTGGGATCACAGGCGTGAGCCACTGTACCCAGCCTGTAAAGATTCTAAAAGCTGGCTGGGGCACAGTGGCTCATGCCTGTAACCCCAGCACTTTGGGAGGCTGAGGCAGGCAGATCACCTGGGGTCAGGAGTTTGAGACCAGCCTGGGCAACATGGTGAAACCCTGTCTCTATTAAAAACATAAAAATTAGCCAGATGTGGTAGAGCAAGCTATTCTGGAGGTTGAGGCAGGAGAATCGCTTGAACCTGGGAGGCGGAGGTTGCAGTGAGCCAAGGTTGTGCCACTGCACTTGAGCCTGAGAAGCAGAGTGAGACTCCATCTCAAAAAACATAAATAAAGGTTCTGAAAGTTTTTTTTTTTCCTGGACTCTCTCATCTAAATGGGAAATCAACAGCCTGGGACCAGTTGCAGGCTGCGGTTCACACTTCGAGTAGTACCAGTATAGGGTTTCTTGATCACGGCACTAATGAGATGTAGACTAGTTGGATAACTCTTTGCTGTGGGGGCCGTCCTGTGCATTGCATAACGTTCAGCGGCACCCTTGGTCTCTACCTACCAGATGCCCGTAGCAGCCCCCTCCAGCTGTGACCACTCCAAATGTCTCCAGGCATTGCCAAATGTCCCCCAGCAGGCTGAATCATTGTCCCCTTGAAAACCATGAACAGGCCGAGCACAGTGGCTTGCTCCTGTAATCCCAGCCCTTTGGGGGGCCGAGGCAGGGGGATCACTTGAGGTCAAGAGTTCAAGACCAGCCTGGCCAACATGGTGAAACTCCATCTCTACCAAGAATATTTTTAAAAAAGTAAGCTGGGCAGGGTGGTGTACACCTATAATCCCAGCTACTCGGGAGGCTGAGGCAGGAGAATCGCTTGAACCCGGGAGGCGGAGGTTGCAGTGAGCCGAGACCGTGCCACCGCATTGCAGCCTGGGCGACACAGCAAGACTCTATCTCAAAAAAAAAAAAAAAAGAAAAAAGAAAAAGAAAAAAAAAAAGAAAGAAAGAAAAAGAAAACCACGTACATATGGGTGACAAAATCAGACCTGAGAACTTGGTCCAGTAAAACCCATGCACATCTGTGGGCTTCAGGTGGCCCTTGGGGGACCTGGTGTTTCCAAGACAATTCCGAGTAGACCGCGGAGGCTTCGCTAACGAGGTCAGCCCCAGGGTGTGGCTTTCGGGCTGGGGAGCACATGCGGGTGCAGAATGTGTTGGGAGATGGAATTGGCAGGGCCTGTGATGGATGGGAACAGGCGGCCAGGAGAGGGAGGGCGGAGCCTTGGAAGATGCCCAGATCGCTGCCTTTCGCAAGCAGGTAGATGGTGGTGCTGCATGCTGAGATGGGGACAGGAGATGAGGGGCCAGGCTGGGTGGGGAAGATGAGTTTCATCTTGGATGGGTTGAGTTTCACATCCCGGAGGGCCATCAGGGAGGCCAGAAGTGTGTCATCTTTACCACGTGATGAATGCTGGCCCAGGTGCCTCCACCAATACACAAGATCCCCAGAGCAGTGAGAGGAGGGAGCTGTGATCGCACCACCGCATTACAGCCTGGGTGACACAGCCAGACCCTCTCTCTCTTTAAAACAAAAAACAAAAAAAGGCCGGGCGCGGTGGCTCACACGTGTAATCCCAGGACTTTGGGAGGCCAAGGCGGGCAGATCACTTGAGGCCTGGAGTTCAAGTCCACTCTGGCCAACATGGTAAAACCCCACCTCTATTAAAAACACACACACGCCGAGATGGCCGCCCATCTGATCACCAGGAGGTCAGGAGATCGAGACCATCCTGGCTAACACGGTGAAACCCCATCTCTACTAAAAAAAAAAAAAAAAAAAAAATTGCCGGGCACAGTGGCAGGTGCCTGTAGTCCCAGCTACTGGGAAAACTGAGGCAGGAGAATGGCGTGAACTCAGGAGGCAGAGCTTGCAGTGAGTGGAGATCACACTACTGCACTCCAACCTGGGTGACAGAGCGAGACTCCGTCTCAAAAAAAAAAACACACACACGCACACAAAAATTAGCTGGGCGTGGTGGCGGGTGCCTGTAGTCCCAGCTGCTCGGGAGGCTGAGGCAGGAGAATGGCGTGAACCGGGGAGGCAGAGCTTGCAGTGAGTGGAGATCGTGCCACTGCACTCCAGCCTGGGGGACAGAGCGAGACTCTGCCTCAAAAACAAAAACAAAAAAATTAACCGGGCGTGGTGGCGCAGGCCTGTAATCCCAGCTACTCGGGAGGCTGAGGCACGAGAATCACTTGAACCTGGGAGGCAGAGGTTGCTGTGAGCCAAGATCATGTCACTGCACTCCAGCCTGGGTGATAGAGCAAGAAAAAAAAAAAAGCTCTGAAGCTGTGAAAAGACATCAAAGAAACTTAGGTGTATATGGCTAAATGGAAAACACAGTCAATCTGAAAGGACTACTTATTGTGTACTTCTCCAGCTCTACGACATCCTGAAAAAGGCAAAACTATGAAGATAGTATAGTTCAGTGGTTACTAAGGGTTAAGAGGGAGGACAGATGAGTAGGTGGAACACAGAGGATGTTTAGGGCAATGAAACTACTCTGTATGATACTATAATGGTGGGCCGGGCGCCGTGGCTCACGCCTGTAATCCCAACACTTTGGGAGACCAAGGTGGGCGGATCACTTGAGGTTAGGAGTTCGAGACCATCCTGGCTAACATGGTGAAACCTTGTCTCTACTAAAAATACAAAAAATGAGCTGGGCGTGGTGGTGGGCGCCTGCAGTCCCAGCTACTCGGGAGGCTGAGGCAGGAGAATCACTTGGACCCGGGAGGCGGAGGTTGCAGTGAGCCGAGATCGCGCCATTGCACCCCAGCCTGGGGGACAGAGCAAGACTCTGACTCAAAACAAACAGACAAACCTAGACTGGGAATATAGGTGTGCCAGTGATAGAAATGGAAGCTCCATGGAAAGTGAGACACGGGGTTGAGGATGTGGCCCTGGGAGGGAATGGAGGAGAAAGAGGAGGCTCTGAGTTTCCAGAGAGGGAGGAAATCAAACAAACAAGGGAACAAAGGCTTCGGGAAGGTGGGAGTAGTCTCCAGTGTCCTGGGCTGGCCTGGAGGCTGTGTGAGATAAGAAGTGGGTGGCTGCATTAGATCCAGGGACACGGCATCCTATCGTGACCTTGGGGAAGATGGTCTTAGCGGTACGTGTGTGGGAAGGCAGGAAAGAGGGTGTCTGATGAAGAAGACAGTGAGAGGAGTCAGTGAGGGAGGTTTCGCCTAAAACCTGCCCTCCTAAACCTCTCTACATCATCACCCACCATCCACTCTTCTTCTTCTTCTTCTTTTTTTTTTTTTTTGATTGTTTTATTTTTTGAGACAGAGTCTTGCTCTGTCATCTAGACTGGAGTGCAGTGGTGCGATCTCGGCTCACTACAACCTCCACCTCCTGGCTTCAAGTGATTCACCCACCTTGGCCTCCCAAAGTGTTGGAGTTACAGGCGTGAGCCACCACACCTGGCCTTTCTTTCTTCCTTTCTTCCTTTCCTTCCCTTCCCTTTCCCTTCCTTCTTTCTTTTCTTTCTCTCTTTCTCTTTCTTTCTTTCTTTCTTTCTCTTTCTTTCTTTCTTTCTTTCTTTCTTTCTCCTCTCTTTCTCTCTTTCTTTCTTTTTTTCCTTCCTTCCTTCTTTCTTTCTGACAGAGTCTCACTCTGTCACCCAGGCTGGAGTGCAGTGGCGTGATCTCCCGAGTAGCTGGGATTATAGGCACCCACCACCACGCCCAGCTAATTCTTGTATTTTTAGTAGAGATGGGGTTTCACCATGTGGGCCCCCATTTGGCCAGGCTGTTCTCGAACTCCTGACCTCAGGTGATCCACCTGCCTCAGCCTCCCAAAGTGCTGGGATTACAGGCATGAGTTGCCGTGCCCAGCCAGTGTCCTCATTTTCTGTTTCTTGTCCACCTCCTATCTTTCCCCCAAACTCAATCCCTGCTGTGGAATTGTAGACTATTCCAGAAGAATGGAGCCTTAAACATCTGCTAGTCCAAACCTTTCCCCAGAGCTCACAAAATTCAGCCAATCCTTGATTCTTTCTGTGAACAGGGAGCTCATTATTGAGAAAAGCTGTATTTTCTAGCTCTGATGGCCACACAGTTAATCCTTTAGCAGAATCATGCATACAGTAAGTACCCAATTGTTGTTTGTGGAATCTGTTTCCTGGCCTTTCTGGTACTTTCTGAGCCCCCATCACCCTGACTTACCTTTCAGTATGCTCTCCTCACTTCTCAACTTCTCTACTGAGTTATGTATCCGAAGACTGGGTGCAGTGTCTTAAGCCTGTAATCCCAGCACTTTGGGAGGCCAAAGCGGGAGGATCGCTTGAGCCCAGGAATTGGAGACCAACCTGGGCAACAAAGGGAGATTTAAATCTTTAAATCTCTACAAAAGATTTAAAAAGTTCGCAGGGTGTGGTGGAGCACATCTGAAGCCCCAGCTACTTAGGAGGCTGAAGCAGGAGGATGTCTTGAGCCCAGGAGTTTGAGGCTCCAGTGAGACACGATCACTCTACTGCACAGCAGCCTGGGAAATAGAGTGAGAACTTATGTGTGTGTATATATGTGTGTGTACGTATATATACACACATATCTATACATAAACATATATACACACATATATACACACATGTATACACATGTATACATACATATATACACACATATACACATATATACATACATATATACACATATACATATATACACATATACACACATATATACACATATATACATACACATATACATACATATATACATATACACACATATACACATACGCACATATACACACATATATACACATATATACATACATATATACATATATACACACATATACATATATACATATATACACACATACACATATACACATACTACATACATATATACATATACACACATATACATACACATATACACATATATACATATATACACATGTATACACACATATATACATATACACACATATATACATACCTATATACATATATACACATCTATACATACATATATACACATATATACACACATATACACGTACATACATATATACATATATACATACATATATACACATCTATACGAATATATATACACATATATACAGATCTATACATACATATATACACATATACACACACACATATATATATCTCCTAGATGTAAACATAATTTTCAAGGTATGGAGTGACTTGCAGTCATCATAGAGTTTATTATTTTATTTTATTACTGATTTTGTTTTATTTTATTTTATTTTGAGACAGAGTCTTGCTCTGTCATCCAGGCTGGAGTGCAGTGGTGCAATCTCAGCTCACTGCAACCACTGCCTCTCGGGTTCAAGCAATTCTCCTGTCTCAGCCTCCCAAGTAGCTGGGATTACAGGTGTGAGTCACCTCGCCTGGCCATATACATATTGATATATATTTTTTTTTTCTATAAACTTATTTATAATACATATGTTAACATATATTTATTAATGTATTTGTTAAATATAGATTAATATGTTAACATATTCATCAATGTGTTTCATATTGGGCAAAGATACACAGTCTCTGTTCTCATGAAGCTCATGTTTTCGTGGGAACACAGACACAGTTATTAATTACAATGGTGGTGAGAGTTCTGGGAGGAAGAGATATAGAGTGAAGTGTAGACAGCACTTTGGGAGGGCAAAGCGGGAGGATTGCTTGAGCGCAGGAGTTTGAGATCAACCTGGGTAACACAGGGAGACCCAACAAGGAGGTCTTGACGTATGTTTAATACTCTTATTACACCTGTATAGATGAAAATTGGTCACACAAAATCACCAAGCAACTAATGTGAACAAATCTGTCCCTTAGGGGCAGAAACTTACCACAGGGAGGGGCTTCGTGCGGTGGATTGCGGAAGTAATGATTCCCAGTTTGTTCACATCTGCTCGTATCCACACCCCTGGGGAGTCCCCTCCCATGCTGACTCAGGGTTTGGCCATATGACTTATTTTGGCCAATGGGACAATAGAAAATGTGACAGAAGCAGAGGTTTGAAAAAGAGGGGATATCTCTACAGTCCCTATGGACATTAAAAGGATAATGAAGAATTTTTTTTCTTTTTTTTTTTTTGAGATGGAGTTTCGCTCTTATACTCTTGTCGCCCAGGCTGGAGTGCAGTGGCGCGATCTTGGCTCACCGCAACCTCCACCTCCCGGGTTCAAGCGATTCTCCTGCATCAGCCTCCTGAGTAGCTGGAATTACAGGCATGCACCACCATGCCCGGCTAATTTCTTGTATTTTTAGTAGAGACGGTGTTTCTCCATGTTGGTCAGGCTGATCTGGAACTCCTGACCTCAGGTGATCCGCCTGCCTCAGCCTCCCAAAGTGCTGGGATTACAGGCGTGAGCACCGCGCCCGGCCGATAATGAGGAAATTTTATGAACAACTTTGTGGCAAGACATTTGACAATTTACTTGACATAGACAAGTTCCTCAAAATGAAAAACCGCTAAGCCTTTATTTGATTTTATTTTAAGATGGAGTCTTGCTCTTGTCACCCGGGCTGGAGTGCAATGGCACAATCTTGGCTCACGGCAAACCTCCACCTCCTCGGTTCAACCTGCTCAAGCGATTCTCCTGCCTCAGCCTCCTGAGTAGCTGGGATTGCAGGCGCCCACCACCATGCCCAGAAAGAAAAGTACAGACCAATATTCTTCAGGAACATCGATACAAACAATCCTTAACAAAATATCTGCAAATTGAGTCCAGCAGTATATAAAAAGGAAAATGTGTCCTGATCAAGTGGAATTTATCCCAGGGATGCAAGGTGGGTTCGGCATTTGAAAATCGATCAATGGGACCGGGCAAGGTGGCTCAGAGTGAGACTCCATTAAAAAAAAAAAAAAAAAAAAGTGGCCAGGTGCAGCGGCTCACGCCTGTAATCCCAGCACTTTAGGAGGCCGAGGCAGGTGGATCACCTGAGGTCAGGAGTTTGAGACCAGCCTGGCCAACATGGTGAAACCTCATCTCAACTAAAAATAAAAAATAGTCGGGCATGGTGGCAGGCGCCTGTAATCCCAGCTACTCAGGAGGCAGGAGAATCGCTTGAACCCAGGAGGCAGAGGTTGCAGTGAACCGAGATCAAGCCATCCCACTCCAGCCTGGGGGACAAGAGTGAGACTTCATCTCAAAAAAAAGAAAAGAAAAGAAAAATCAATCAACGGAATTGCCAAATGAAGAAATTAAACAAAGAAATACATGAAACATGGCTAATATCTTACTTAATAGTAAGATTCAATGTTCTATCCTAAGATTGGAGACAAGGTAAGGATGTCTAGTTTTTTGTTAGTTTTGTTTTTGAGATAGAGTCTCACTCTGTCACCACGCTGGAGTGCAGTGGCGCGATCTCAGCTCACTGCAACCTCTGCCTCCTGGATTCAAGTAATTCCCCTGCCTCAGCCTCCTGAGTAGCTGGGACTACAGGCACGCACTACCTTGCCTGGCTAATTGTTTTTATTTATTTATTTATTTATTTATTTTTGTATTTTAGTAGAGATGGGGTTTCACCATGTTGGCCAGGATAGTTTCGATCTCCTGAGCTCATGATCTGCCCCCTCGGCCTCCCGAAGTGCTGGGATTACAGGCGTGAGCCACCTCACCCGGCCTGGTTTTTGTTTTGTTTTTTTGAGACAGAGTGTTACTCTGTAACTCAGGCTGGAGTGCAGTGGCACCATCTCCTTTCACTGCAAACTCTCCCTTCCAGGTTCAAGCGATTCTCCCGACTCAGCCTGCAGAGTAGCTGGGATTACAGGCACATGCCACCACACCCAGCTAATTTTTGTATTTTTAGTAGAGATGGGCTTTCGCATTGTTGGCCAGGCTGGTCTCAAACTCCTGACCTCAGCCTCCCAAAGTGCTGTAATCCTCCTCAGCCTCTCAAAGTGCTGGGATTACAGGCGTGAGCCACCATGCCTGGCCAAGGATGTCTGTTCTTACTACCTCTATTCAGTATTGTAAGTCCTAGATAGTGCAATAAGGCAGGAAATGAAATAAAAAACACACAGACTTGGAAAGAAGATAAAGATGATATCGAACATATATGAAAAGAAAGAAAAATAAAACATCATCTACACAAAAAATCAGAATGAATGTACAAAAAAGCTACTAGATCCAGTAAGTGATTTAGCAAAGCTGTAGAATACAAGGTCAATATGTAAAACTAAACTGTATTTCTACACGATAACAATGAATAATTAGAAACTGAACAATTTAAAAATCAATACCTTTTTTTATTTTTTTGAGACGGAGTTTCACTCTTGTTGACCAGGCTGGAGTTCAATGGCGTGATCTCAGCTCATCACAACCTCCTGGGTTCAAGCGATTCTCCTGCCTCAGCCTCCTGAGTAAATGGGATTACAGGCATGCGCCACCACGCCCATCTAATTTTTGTATTTTTAGTAGAGACGGGGTTTCTCCATGTTGGCCAGGCTGGTCTCAAACTCCCAACCTCAGGTGATCCACCTGCCTCAGCCTCCCAAAGTACTAGTATTGTAGGTATGAGTCACCACACCTTTTTTTTTTTTTTTGGACTATCTCACTCTGTTGCCCCAGACTGGAGTGCAGTGGCATGATCTCAGCTCACTGCAACCTCTGCCTCCCCGAGTTCAAGTGATTCTCCTGCCTCAGCATTCCCGAGTAGCTGGAATTACAGGCACCTGCCACCACTCCTGGCTAATTTTTTAATTTTTAGTAGAGACGGGGTTTCACTATGTTGGCCAGGCTGGTCTCGAACTCCTGACCTCATAATCTGCCAGTTTTGGGCTTCCAAAGTGCTGGGATTACAGACATGAGCCACTGTGCCCAGCTGTGACTCCGTCTTTATTTTTTATTTTTATTTTTAAATTTTTTAAATTTTTTTATTTTTTGAGACAGAGTCTCGCTCTGTCGCCCAGGCTGGAGTGCAGTGGCCGGATCTCAGCTCACTGCAAGCTCCGCCTCCCGGGTTCACACCATTCTCCTGCCTCAGCCTGCCGAGTAGCTGGGACTACAGGCGCCCGCCACCTCGCCTGGCTAGTTTTTTGTATTTTTAGTAGAGACGGGGTTTCACCGTGTTAGCCAGGCTGGTCTCGATCTCCTGACCTCGTGATCTGCCCGTCTCAGCCTCCCAAAGTGCTGGGATTACAGGCGTGAGCCACCGCGCCCGGCCTGTCTTTATTTAAAAAAAAAAAATTAAAAATGAGCTAGTCATGGTCACATGCCTCTAGTCCCACCTACTTGGGAGGCAGAGGTGGGAGGATGGATTGAGCTCAGGAGGTAGAGGCTGCCCTGAGCTGTGATCATGCCTCTGCACTCCCTCCCAGCTGGGCGACAGAGAGAGACCCTGTCTCTAAAAAAAAAAAACAAAAAACAAACAAAAGAATAGGGACCTGGACGTGCACAGAGTGGTGAGTTCTGCCGCTTGCCAGCTAGACGGGCTTGGGTTTAAGCTCTCCCAGACTGTTTTCCCACCTTTGTATTCTACCTTGTTTTAGTCCCTGACACAAAAGTTTGCTTTGTGATGTAAAGAAAACCAAACGGGCCTGGGGCAGTGGCTTGCCAGTAATCCCAGCACTTTGAGAGACTGAGACCGGAGAATCATCCAGTTTGAGACCAGCCTGGGCAACAAAGTGAGATCCCAACTCTGAAATAAACCAAACACACAAATTAGAGATCATATAAAGAAATCCTCACAGATGCATGTGAAGATTCATACATAAAGTTATTGATCCCCTATTACAGAGGCTCATGCCTGTAATACCAGCACTTTGGGAGGCCAAGGCGGGTGGATCACCTGAGATTGGGAGTTCGAGCCAGCCTGGCCAACATGGAGAAACCCCATCTTTACTAAAAATACAAAATTAGCCAGGTGTGATGGTGCATGCCTGTAATCCCAGTTAATCGGGAGGCTGAGACAGGAGAATTGCTTGAACCAGGGAGGCGGAGGTTGCAGTGAGCCGAGATCACACCATTGCACTCTAGCCTGGGCAACAAGAGCGAAACTCTATCTCAAAAAAAAAAAAAAAAAAAAAAAAGGTATTTATCCCGGTTTCATTCATAACAGTGAAATGTCAGAAACAACCATGATCACAGGATTAAGTTACTTGATAAATATAATCATAATTCCCCCACCTCAAAACAGTGGCTGGTATACAATAAATGTTCAATAAACATGAACAATGCCTGATATTCTGCCTAACTGATGTGACAAGAATTTCCTCCCAGGTTGTTGCTCTGCCTGTGTTCTGTTGTGTTTTGTTTTCTGGTTTTTTTGTTTGTTTGTTTTGAGACAGAATCTTGCTCTGTTGCCCAGGCTGGAGTGCAGTAGCACAATCTTGACTCGCTGCAACCTCCACCTCCCGGGTTCAAGCGATTCTGCTGCCTCAGCCTCCCAAGTAGCTGGGATTACAGGCGTGCACCACCACGCCTGGCTAATTTTTGTGTTTTTAGTAGAGATGGGGTTTTGCCACGTTGGCCAGGTTGGTCTCACACTCCTGACCTCAGGTAATCCGCCTGCCTCGGCCTCCCAGACTGCTGGGATTACAGGAGTGAGCCACCATGCCCGGCCTTCTGTCGTTTTAAAGAAATATTTAGGCCAGGCGCAGTGACTCAAGCCTGTAATCCCAACACTTTGGGAGGCGGAGGTGGGAGAGCCACTTGAGCCCAGGAGTTCAACACCAGCCTGGGCGGAATAGTGAGACCCTGTCTCCGTTTTTGTAAAATAAAAAATAATAATAAAATTTAAAAAGATCCAGGCAAGGTGGCTCATGCCTGTAATCCTAGCACTTTGAAAGGCCAAGGTGGGCAGATTGCTTGAGCCTAGGAGTTTGAGACCAGCCTGGGCAACATAGGGAGACCTCATCTCTACTAAAAATAAAAAAATTAGCTAGGCATAGTGGTACATGCCCTGTAGTCCCAGCTACTTGGGAGGCTGAGGTGGGAGGATCGCTTGAGCCCGGGAGGCAGAGGCTGCAGTGAGCTGAGATAGTGCCACTGCACTCCAGCGTGGGTGATGGGATGAGACCCTGTCTCAAAAATAAATAAATAAATAAAAGAAAAATAAATATTCGGGAGGCTGAGGCAGGAGAATGGCGTAAACCCGGGAGGCGGAGCTTGCAGTGAGCTGAGACTCCGTCTCAAAAAAAAAAAAAAGAAAGAAAAAAAGAAAAAGAAATATTTAACAATTTCAAAACAAGATCATTTCTGGGGGCTTTAAAAATTATCAAAATAAATAAAAAAGTATCATAATAATGCAATCTCATTGTTAAAGTGTCAAACAGTAGAAAAGTAAAAATACTGAAATTCTCCCCCTTAAATTCCCACCCTGATATTTCTTCCCAAGGAACTATCCTCCCGGCACATCCTAGGCATGTACAAACCTGTATGTCACTGATGGTCTTGGACGTAAATGTGATCATACTGCACACAATGTTCCATGGCTCTATTTTTTCCACGGAGCAGAGTACCTAGGAATTTTTTTTATGTCTCATAGCTATATGTCTGTTTTATTCTTGTTAATGGCTTCAGAGCGTTCCCATAATGCCATAATGTACTGTGCCCTAATTTGTTAAACTATGCTTCTATTGTCAGTCACTGAGACTGTTTTCCAATTTTCACTTTTACAAGCAATGGCATCATTGCAGAAAAACGCTGTGATGAACACACATCTTTAGACACATACATTCATAGAGGATCGATTGTTGGATGAAACCCGGCTAGGTCGAAAGTTATGCACTTTAAATTTGTTGTTTGACAACAGTCAATTCCCTTCCCCCTAAAATCTCCATAGTGGATGGTTTCCCAGCTCAACACTGTGAAGATGTTTCTTATTCACCTAACTTTCAGTGTGACTGGATGTGTTAATATTTTTAGCATTTTCCAAATTAAGAAGTGAAAACTGGCCGGGCGCAGTGGCTCACATCTGTAATCCCAGCACTTTGGGAAGCCGAGGCAGGAGGATCGCTTGAGCCCAGGAGTTCAAGGCCAGCCTGGGCAACAAAGTGAGACCCCCCCCCCCCGCCATCTCACTTTGAAAAAATGAAACAAATTAGTCGGATGTGGTGACAGGTGCCTGTAGTCTTAGCTACTGGGGAGGCTGAGGTGGGAGGATTGCTTAAGCCCACGAGGTCGAGGCTGCTGTGAGCTATGACTGCCCAACAGCACTCTAGCCTGGGCAACAGAGCGGTACCCAGTCTCAAAAAAAAAAAAAAAAAAAAAAAAAAGATAAAAAAGGAAACAATAATAGCACCTGTATCAAAGGGCTAAAGATTAAGTTATTTGATAAATATAACCCCCCCAAACAACAGCTGGTATATATAATAGTAAGTGTTCAATAAATGTGAACAAAGCTCCATCATCTGCCTAATTTATGTGACAGATATTTCCTTCCAGGCTATTGGCTTTGTCTTCTGTCTTTGTTCAGCACGTTTTCATGTCATCAAACGCACTCATCTTTTCTTTCAAGGCACTGACTTGCAATAAAAGCAAATCTAGGACATTTAAATTGATTGCAGAAGAAAAAACTGACTCTGGGCTGTGCGTGGTGGCTCACGCCTATAATCCCATTGCTTTGGGAGGCCGAGGTGGGCAGATCACCTGAGGTCAGGAGTTCAAGACCAGCCTGGCCAACATGGTGACATCCTGTCTCTACTAAAAATACAACAATTAGCTGGGCATGGTGGTGGGCGCCTGTAATCCCAGCTACTCAGGAGACTAAGACAGGAGAATCGCTTGAACCCGGGAGGCAGAGGTTGCAGTGAGCCAAGATTTCACCACTGCATACTAGCCTGGGTGACAGAGTGAGGCTTTGTCTCAAAAAACAAAACATAACAAAACAAAACAAAATAAAGGAAATTGGGATAAAAGAAGAGAGTATTAGCAGTGTTCACGTCCAGGCGGTGGAATTCCTATGACCTTTTCTTTTTTTAGACTCTGCTTTCCTAATGTTCTAATGAACATATATTTCCAAAAGAACACACATTACCTTTATGTTTATGTTGCATTTGTTTTTTAAATTTGTTCTAAGCACACAAGTAATACTTTATTTGTTTGTTTGTTTGAGATGGAGTCTCGCTCTGTCGCCCAGGCTGGAGTGCAGTGGTGCGATCTCAGATCATTGCAACCTCCACCTCCTGGGTTCAAGCGATTCTCTTGCCTCAGCCTCCCAAGTAGCTGGGATCACAGGCGCCCACCACCATGCCCAGCTACATTTTTGTATTTTTAGTAGAGACAGGGTTTCATCTTATTGGCCAGGCTGGTCTTGAACTCCTGACCTCAAGTGATCCACCTGCCTCGGCCTCCCAGAGTGCTGGGATTACAGGCATAAGCCAAGGCACCCGGCTGAAGCACACAGGTAATGATTTTATAATGAGAACAGTACTCCCTCCCCTCCTTTCCAATAAATGTTAATTCTAAAGCACACACACACACACACAAAAGAAAGAAGTTAGTCCACAGCCACACGATGCTTAACCCTCCCCTAGTCCGCAAAGCTCCACCCCGGAGCCAGATGCCTGAACGCCATAGCAGGATCGCCCCCTGGTGGCAGAAAAGTAAGAAACCGGTTCTGGTAGGTGTGTGCGTGAGTTTCCTCCTGCAAGGAGCTCTGTTTTGTTTTATCATTAATTTTTTTTTGAGACTGTATCTTGCTCTGTCGTCCAGGCTGGAGTGCAGTGGTGTGATCTTAGGCTCACTGCAACCTCCACCTCCTGGGTTCAAGCAATTCTTCTGCCTCAGCCTCCCAAGTAACTGGGATTACAGGCGTGAACCACCACGCCTGGCTAATTTTTGTATTTTTGGTAGAGACAGGGTTTCACCATGTTGGCCAGGCTGGTCTCGAACTCCTGACCTCAGGTGATCCACCCGCCTTGGCCTCCCAAAGTGCTGGGGTTACAGGCCGGAGCCACCATGCCGGGCCTATTTTATTTTATTATTCATGTATTATTCTTTATTAGAGATGGGGGGGGGGTCTCACTATGTTACCCGGGCTGGTTTCAAACTCCTGACGTCAAGCGATCCTCCCACTTCGGCCTCCCAAAGTGCTGGGATTACATGTGTGAGCCACCGTGCCCAGGCTGTTTCCTTTTATTTAAATCACAGGCTGGGCGTAGTGGTTCATACCTGTAATCCCAGCACTTTGGGGGGCCAAAGTGGGAGGATCGCCTGAGGTCGGGAGTTCGAGACCAGCCTCACCAACATGGAGAAACCGGTCTCTACTAAAAATGCAAAATTAGCCAAGTGTGGTGGCATGTGCCTGTAATCCCAGCTACTCGGGAGGCTGAGGCAGGAGAATCGCTTGAACTCCAGACGCAGAGGTTGCGGTGAGCTGAGATCATGCCATTGCACTCAAGCCTGGGCGACAAGAGCAAAACTCCATATCAAAAAAATAAAAAAGAAAAATAAATTACAAAGCAACCCATAAGGACTAAAATTAGGTAGAATACACAGGTGATGAATTGGAGAATGGGGGAAAGGAAGCCCAAGGTCAGCTAGCTGGCAATGGGCAAAACCTGCCAGTGTGTGCAAATCTAGCACCCTGATTTTTTTTTTTTCTTTCTGGCAATAAAGAAGGAAAGGAAAATTCCCTGTTTTTTGCTTTGTTTTTATTTTTGTTTCAGAGATAGAGTCTTGCTCTGTCACCCAGGCTGGAGTGGAGTGGTGTGATAATAGCTCACTGCAGCCTCAAACTCCTGGGTTCAAGCGATCCTCCCACCTTAGCCTCCCAAAGTGCTGGGATTACATGTGTGAGCCGCCACGCCCAGCCTCTTATTTGTTTTTGTTTATTTACTTTTGGATATAGAGGCTTACTCTGTTGCCCAGGCTGGAGCGCAGTGGAGTGATCTTGGCTCGTTGTAATCTCTGCCTCCCAGGTTCAAGCAATTCTCGTGCCTCAGCCTCACAAAAAGCTGGGATTACAGGTGTGCACCACCATGCCCAGCTAATTTTTGTATTTTTAGTAGAGAAGGGCTTTCACCATGTTGGCCAGGCTGGTCTCCAACTCCTGGCCTCAAGTGACCTACCCACCTTGGCCTCCCAAAGTGCTGGGATTACAGGCACGAACCACTGCGCCTGGCCTAAACTTATTATTAATAATATTATTTTTATAAAAGGTTTTACTCTGTTGCCCAGGCTGGAGTGCAATTATAGCTCACTGCAGCCTCTAACTCCTGGGCTCAAGCGATCCTCTAACTTCAGCCTCCCAAGTAGCTGGGACTACAGAAGCGCACGACCACACTCAGCTAATTTTAATATTTTTCATAGAGTCAGAGTCTTGTTATGTCGTCCAGGCTGGTCTTGAATCCCTGGCCTCAAGCGATCCTCCTGCCTTGGCCTCCCAAAGTGTTGGGATTACAGGTATGAGCCACTGCACTGGGCCTGGGAGGCCGAAAGATGTCCTACAGCCTGACCAGGTTGGTTCTTCCTTGTCCAGCCTCTACATGGCCATTTCCAGAGAGTGGACAACAAACACACCAAGAGGCTGGGTGCGGTGGCTCACGCCTGTAATCCCAGCATTTTGGGAGGCCAAGGCAGGCAGATCTCTTGAGGTTAGGAGTTCAAGATCAGCCTGGCCAACATGGCAAAACCCCATCTCTACTAAGAATTAAAAAGAAAATTAGCTGGGCATGGTGGCATGTGCCTGTTATCTCAGCTATTCAGGAGGCTGAGGCAGGAGAATCACTTGAGCCCACGAGGTAGAGGTTGCAGTAAGGCGAGATCACACCACTGCACTGCAGCCTGGGCAACAGAGAGAGACTGTTAGAGAAAGAAAGAAAAAGAGGAGAGGGGAGAGGGTGAGGGAAAAGGAGAGGGAGAGGGGGAGTAGGGGAGAGAGAGAGAGAGAGAGAAAGAAAACACTCTTGTGAATTTGACTCTATCAGTCTCTTGAGTCCATACCTCATGGCCAACTCCTGTGCGTTGCAGGGCAGGTTCCCTGACCCTGAACCCAGGTCCTCACTGGAACCTCAAAATTTCTTGGCACTAGTTGAGTCTCAAGCTCTGGAACCAGAGAAGGGTAGCCTAGAGAGTTCAGGAAGGTCTAGTCCAGGCTCAGTTCCAAGTCTGTTAGTCAATAGTTCGTTTTCTGTTTGTTTTTATTTTTTGAGACAGGGTCTTGCCCTATTGCCCAGGCTAGAGTGCAGTGGCATGATCATGGCTCACTGCAGCCTAGACCCCCCTGGGCTCAAATGATCCTCCTACCTCAGCCTCCCTAGGATCTGGGATTTCAGGCTCACACCACTATGCCTGGCTAATTTTTTGTATTTCTGGTAGAGATGGGGTTTTGCCATGTTGCCCGGGCTGATGTCGAACTACTGAGCTCAAGTGATCTGCCCGCCTCCGCTTCTCAAAGTGCTTGGATTACAGGTGTGAGCTACTGCGCCCAGCCTGTTGATCATTCGTGATGATCACCAAATATTTCCAATGCTCTCTCTTCTGGGAGGGCTTTTTCCTGGCCACTTACATACGGTTGGGCAGAACCATGTGACTTTTTCTGAGCAATGAGCAGTGAGATAAAAATATTGCATCATTTCTGAACCACAGTATTTAATTATGGGGATGAGGCCTTCCAGAGATGTCTTGCCTCAGTTACAGTGACCCAAAACATTCCAGATAGTGACTACTTCTGTTTTAGAGACAGAGTCTCACTCTGCCGCCCAGGCTGGAGTGCAGTGGTGAAATCACAGCTCACTGCAGCCTTGAATTCTCGGGCTCAAGCGATTCTCCTGCTTCGACCTCCCAAGTAGCCGAGCCTACAGGTGCATGCCACTCTGCTCAGCTGATTTTAAAAAGTTTTTTAGAGATGAGGTCTTGCTATGTTTCCCAGGCTGGTCTCAAACTCCTGGGCTCAAGCAATCCTCCTGCCTCAGCCTCCCAACTAGCTGGGACTATAGGCGTGAGCCACTGCACCCAGCTCAGAAATTACTTTTGTATTATTTTTGTCCCCTCAAGACTTTGGTGTGATTTGTTACAGTGGCATAACCTGACTTGTCCTGACTGATCCATTACACCATCCACATCATGGCAGCTGAGTCTAGCCAAGGGCTTCTAAGTTTGCTAGGATTTGCTGTAACAAAGTTCCACAGATACAGTGACTTCAGCAAGAAAAATTATTGACTGGGTGCGGTGGCTCATGCCTGTAGTCCCAGCACTTTGGGAGGCCAAGGTGGGCGGATTGCTTAAATCCAAGAGTTCAAGACCAGCCTGGGCAATATGGCGAAACCTTGTCTCTATCAAAAATACAAAAATTAAGCCAGGTGTGGTGGTGTGTGCCTGTGGTCCCAGCTACTAGGGAGGCTGAGGTGGGAGGATGGTTTAAGCCTGGGAGTAGTTGCAGTGAGCTGAGATGGTGCCATTGCACTCCAGGGCAGGCAACAGAGCCAGACCCTACCTCAGAAAAAGAGAGAGAAAGATAGAAAGAGAGAGAGGGTGGGAGTTATCTCAGGAATCTTTGCTTCGTCTCTGGAGCTTGATTTCATTCAACATTTACTGAGCACCTACCCTGAGCCAGGTGCTCTTCTATGCAAGGTTCTTCTAGTGAGGGAACTTATATTTAAGTGTGTCTTGTAGAGACAGATGAGAAACAAGTAAGTAAGTGAGGCCTGGCATGGTGGCTTATGACTGTAATCCCAGCACTTTGGGTGGCCGAGGTAGGAGGATCAATTGAACCCTGGAATTTGAGAACAGCCTGGACAACATAGCGAGACCCTTGTCTCTAACAACAACAACAAAATGTTTAAAAATTAGCCAGGCCTGGTGGCACGTGCCTGTAGTCCCAGCTACTTGGCAGGCTGAGGTGGGAGCATCGCTTGAGCCTGGGAGGTTGAGGCTGCAGTGAGCTAGGACTGCAGCACTGTACTCCAGCCTGGGCAAAAGAGCGAGATCCTGTATCAAATAAATAAATAAATAAACAAACAAACAAATAAATAGTTAATTAAAAACTTTAGCCCAGGTGTGGTGGCTCACACCTGTAATCCCAGCACTTTGGGAGGCTGAGGCAGGCAGATCACCTGAGGTCGGGAGTTAGAGACCAGCATGGCCAACATGGTGAAACCCGTCTCTATTAAAAATATAAAACTTAGCCAGGTGTGGTGGTGGGTGCCTGTAATCCCAGCAACTTGGGAGGCTGAGGCAGAATAGCTTGAACCCAGGAGGCAGAGGTTGCAGTGAGCCGAGATGGCACCACTGCACTCCATCCTGGGCAACAGAGTGAAACTCTGTCTCAAAAAAAAAAAAAAAAAAAAAAAATTTATACCTGTAATCCGATCACTTTTGGGAGGGCAAGACAGGCAGATTGCTTGAGGCCAGAAGTGTGAGACCAGCCTGGACAATATAGTGAGACGCTCATCTCTACAAAAAAATAAAAATAAAAAAAATTACTAACTGGGTGTGGTGACTCACGCGTGTAGTCCTAGCTACTCAGGAGGTTGAGGCGGAAGGATCACTTGAGCTCGGGAGGTCAAAGCTGCAGTGAGCTGTGATCGCACCACCACACTCCAGCCTGGGTGACACAGTGGGATCTTGTCTCAAAATAATAATAATAAAAAACAACTAAAACAATAAAAACAAGTGAAGCAACGGTGACTAATGAAGTGCTTTAAAGGCAAGGAGACGGGGCCAACAGGGACAGGGAAGTTACTGTACACAGTCTGAAGAGGTGACAATTGAGGACAGGCTTAGTCAACTACACAGGGAATAAAAAGCCCAATTCCGGGCTTTGAGCCAGGAATCGATGGAGAATTTGAGGAATAGAATAAAGCCTGGTACAACTGGAGCCTTGTGAGCCGGGGGGAAGGAGAGCCAGTTAAGATGTAGACACCAGTAGGTGACAAACTATGGACTGAACTTTCCCCTTAATGTCCCCCTCCACCCTCAAAACCCAGAGATCTGGAGGGCACAGGGATATCGGGGGGCTTGGAGGGAAAGACACAGAGGGGGTGTCAGTAGCACCTCGGACAGCACCATCCCTGTCCATGGTGCTGACAGTTCGAGGCACTGACAGTCGGTGGGAATGTAAAACCGTGCAGCCGCTATAGAAAAGTTTGGCGTTTCCTCAATTCAACACAGAATCTCCATATAACCCAACAATTCCACTCCTGGGAATCTAGCCAAGGAAACTGAAAGCAGGGATCCAGATAGTTGTACACCTGTGTTCACAGCAGCATGAGTCACCATAGCCAAAAGGTGGAAGCAACTCAAGTGTCCAACATATGAACCGATAAACACCACGTGGTCCATTCACACAACGGAATATTATTCAGTCATAAAAACGAAAACAGTTCTGGCCGGTCAAGGCGGCTCACGTCTGTAATCCCAGCACTTTAGGAGGCCAAGGTGGGCGTATCACTTCAGGTCAGGAGTTTGAGACCAGCCTGGGCAACATGGTGAAACCCCGTCTCTACTAAAAATACAAAAATTAAGGCCAGGTGTGGTGGCACACGCCTGTATTCCCAGCACTTTGGAAGGCTGAGGCAGGTGGATGGCTTGAGGCCAGGAGTTTGAGACCAGCCTGGCCAACATGGTGAAACTCCCTCTCTAAGAAAAATACAAAAATTAGCCAGGCATGGTAGCGCTCGCCTGTGGCCCCAGCTATC
The DNA here is from genome assembly GCF_047675955.1 of Chlorocebus sabaeus. NCBI lineage: Eukaryota > Metazoa > Chordata > Mammalia > Primates > Cercopithecidae > Chlorocebus > Chlorocebus sabaeus. The sequence goes on from NC_132909.1 coordinate 55,058,003, forward strand.
TGGAAGGCTGAGGCATGAGAATCGCTTGAATCCAGGAGCGGGACGCTGCAATAAGCTGAGATTGCATCACTGCACTGCAGCCTAGGCAACAGAGAGAGACATTGTCTCAAAAATTAAAAAACAAAACAAAACAAAAATCCCAAAACCCCACAAAATTTAGCTGGGCATGGTTGTGGCTGCCTGTAATCTCAGCTACTCAGGAGGCTGAGGCAGGAGAATCGCTTGAACCTGGGAGGCGGACGTTGCAGTGAGTGGAGATCATGCCACTGTACTCCAGCCTGGGTGACAGAATGAGACTCTGTCTCAAAGGAAAAAAAAAAGAAAGAAATTGAGGGGTGCCACATCGGGCCTCCAAGAACACCTGTGAGCCGGGGAGGGTGGCATGGAATGTTTGGCCCTGTGGTCTGGAGTCAGCACTGGCTTCTGAGAGCCAGAGAAGGGGCAGAGTGGGGACAAGAACCTAGTGGGGCCCCGTGTGGATTCTAGAAAGGCACTTCCTGTGGGGGGCAAGCACCAGGTGGTGTCAGACCCCAGCCCCAGCCATCCTGAGCACAGAAGGTGGCTCCCCAACCTAAAGACGACAGGAGGTCATTTCCAAGAGGTGAGTTTATTGGAGGAGGGGACTGGTCAAGTCATCAGTGCAACACCGCTCAGGGCAGGCATCCCCGCTCAGGGCAGGTCGGTCCAGTGTGTGAGACCCGGGGGTCAAGGCATAGCAGCAGGAGGGGGAGTGAGCTACCCCCACAGGGCCATCCCCAGCCCAGTCCAGGGGCGGGGGGAAGGGGGTGACCCCTGGCGAGGTCCTCAGGCATCTGTGGTTGAGCCGGGCGGCTCCTGGGGCAGACAGTGTCGGTGCCGGAGAATCGACTTCTCCTCCTCCTGCAGGGACAGGTCACACACACGTCACCCAGCACGGGACACCAATACGTCACTGCGCATATGTCAGCCAGCACCCAGCACACAGGATCTCAAACACACCCCTCCAACTGTACTCATGACTCTCTGGGGGATGTCAGGGGACCCTGGGCTCCCCACTCTCACCATCTCGGAGGCAGTGCTGGGGCTTGCGCCCTCCGGGGACCCCCCTTCATCCCTCGAGCAGTCAGGTCCGGCGTCCTCCTCATACTCTGTCAGACAATCTGACTCCTCTCCTGGAATCGGAAAGCAGGGCATGGGTGAGGGGATCAGGGCTGGCCTGTCATCTCCAGCCACTCCCCTCCCTCTTGGGGGTCCCCTGGGCCCCTCACCGTCAGCACAGCCATCGGAGACATAGCTTGTGGGGGGCTCAATCCGGGACACGATCTCTGCCAAGTCGGTGAAACCAGAGCTTGGGAAGGCAAGCACCTGTGGGGTGACATTGGTGAGACTCTTGGGGGGGCCCACAGAGTCTTGGGGCCCCTGGGGGGCCTAGTGGTGCACTGGGGGCTCAGAGGAGATCCTAGGGTGGGAACTCTCTGAAGTCAGCGGAGGTCTGAGAGCTCAGCAAAACCCAGAGATATATGGGGTCATCTGAGGTTTGGGGGAGACTTTAAGGGGGCTTCGGTTCTGGAATCACTGGAGTCAGAGTAGCCCCGGGGGCATCACAGGCTTACGTCTGCACGGCGGCTCTCATTAAGGTCTGCAGACCGCCGGTCTGTGAGCATTTTCTCAATGACGTTGCCACGGCTCCAGCCTCCAAACACTGCCTTCCCGTACTGGTAGCCCACATCCTGCGGGAAGTGAGGGGCTGGGTCCATGTCTGCAACTCCGTTTTGCTTGTCCCCACCCTGTCTGCCCCTTCTCTGGCCCCTTAAAAGCCTGATGCTCTGGGGGAGTTGGCATTTGAGACTAAACCTATTTAAGAGTCAGCTGCACATAGCACACTCGCCCACATATCCCCTGTCCTGTGCTTGACAGACATTACCAATCAATCTCTCCATGTTCTTTCCCACTCAGCCCCATGCAGGGTGTTGGGTAGCAAATAACACAAACTGGTGATATGTGAGCGTATTCTGAAGTCTGCAAACAGGCAGTACATCTGCGGATATTGCCATCTCCCAAGCCCACAGCAAACATCTTGAATTTCTCATGGCATGGTATCCCAGTGAGCCCACAAGGGACATCACATATTTCTTCTCAGACTCAGGGCTTCTGGGCTGCAGCTACTGATCAATTTTTCTTTTTTAAATTTTTTTTTTAATTATTTTTATCTTTAATTTTTTAAATTAATATTATTTTTTGAGACAGAGTCTCACTCTGTCACCCAGGCTGGAGTGCAGTGGCACAATCCTGGCTCACTGCAACCACTGCCTCCCAGGTTCAAGCGATTTCTCCTGCTACAGCCTCTCAAGCTGCTGGGACTATAGGTATGCGCCACCACACCCGGCTACTTTTTGTATATTTAGTAGAGACGAGGTTTCACCTTGTTGACCAGGCTGGTCTTGAACTCCCGACTTCAAGTGATCTGCCCACCTCGGCCTCCCAAAATGCTGGGATTACATGCATGAGCCACTGTGCCTAGCCCTTTCTTTTTCTTAGAGACAGAGTTTTGCTCTGTCTCCCAGGCTGGAGTGCAGTGATACAATCATAGCTCACTGCAGCTTCAAAGTCCTGGGCTCAAGTGATCCTCCCACTTTAGCCCCCCGAGTAGCTGGGGTGACAGGCGTGCACAACTACATCCAGGAAATTTTTTATTTTTAATCTTTGTAGAGATGGAGTTTTGCTATGTTGCCCAGGTTGGTCTTGAACTCCTGGCTTCAAGCAATCCTCCCACCTCAGCTTCCCAAGGTGCTGGGATTACAGGCATGAGCCACCATGTCTGGCCCCTGATCAGTTTCAATTGGCTTGGGCTATGGCACATTTTTCAGGGTCAGTGGCACATAACACACACACTGCTACATCCCTCTCCTGGACCTGTGGCAGGCATTACTACTTCATCACTATTCTCATTCCCGCCAATGCAGAAATGGCATTAGAAATCACTATACAGTGCTTCCGGGGGTGCAGGTGGCCCATAAAGAGAAAGTTCATACACAGCACATGCACAGCCACACCCCGACCACATCCCCTGCAGACATCACTAATTGATCACTGATCTGTTTTCCACAGATTCCAGATAGGATTCCTGGATTTCTCCTGGATTCCTCCCCCTCACACTGCTCTGAGCTTTAAGTAGCAAAGTTTTGCTGGACCACCTATGCAGGCGCCATGCCACTCCTGCCCACTCACATAGATCTGGTCGAACTTCCCGAAGTCCATGGTCTTGAAGCAGTCGATGGGCGGGCGCAGGTACTCGCAGTAGGAGCTGGACTTGACAACCTCTAGCTGCCGCACACAGGACACGTAGGCCAGGCGGGACTGGATTTCAGCCATATCTGGAACCTTCACCTTGTCTGCCCAGGGATTCAGCCGCTTCCACAGCAGCCACCAGCCAGACAGGCTGTCCCCGTAGGTGCTGAGGTCCGTCTCGTCCTGGCTCCCCACGTCGATGGCAATGACCGTTTTGGCACCCATGCTGCGGGCGATGTCCGCTGTGGGGCCAGAGGGGTCAGTGGGCTGCTCCCCTTGGGGGCCGGGGGCAGAGATGTTCAACCCAGTCCCACAGACACCATATACAAATGATCACGAAAAAAAAAAAAAAAAAAACCCACACATGCAAACAACATGCTGTCATGTACAGGGAATGGAAATGATGCAACTGAAGTTGAGGAGGGGGTTCAGGTGTGGGGAGGTTTTGTTTTATTTTTTGAGAGAGTCTCGCTCTGTCGCCCAGGCTGGAGTGCAGTGTACGATCTGGGCTCAGTGCAACCTCCACCTCCTGGGTTCAAGCAACTCTCTCGCCTCAGCCTCCTGAGTAGCTGGGATTAGAGGCACACACCACCACACCCGGCTAATTTTTGTATTTTTAGTAGAAACCAGGTTTTCACCATGTTGGCCAGGCTGGCCTCGAACCCCTGACCTCAAGTGATCCACCCACCTCAGCCTCCCAAAGTGCTGGGATTACAGGCGTGAGCCACTGTGCCCGGCTCAATAAAGTTTTATTTATACAGTCAAACAGAGGGCAGGATTCAGCCTGTGGGCCATAGTTTGCCCCCACTTTGTCCTATAAGATTGTGAGTACGTGTGCAGCTAGCGTACATGTCTATTCGTGTATGCACACTTCAGGGGTGTGAAATTTTAAGTTGTGTACCTGCCCACCTCTCACCTGCACCCATAAAGGTGGCAGGCATGGCTTAACTTGGTCAGAGGTGCCGCATCCTATCTATGTGTGTGCACATCCCTGCATGTTTGAGGGAATGTGAAGGACAAGTGGGACAGACTGGCATACATAGGCAAATGCCCTATTTCACCGACACACGTGTTCATCTGTGCACATATACCTGTGTGTACACGTGTGTGAGCTCTACCTGCCCCTGAAAGCATGTGTGTGTGTGTAGCCAGTGTGCACACATATGAATGTTGCGTTCCACCTGCATGTCTCCTGATGTGCATGTGGACATGGGCACCTGTCCCTCTTGTACGTGCATCCACTTGTGCTTAACACAGCACACCAGCAGGTAGATGTAGATTTCTTTTTTTTATCTTTGAGACGGAGTTTCAGTCTTGTCGCCCAGGCTGGAGTGCAATGGCACAACCTCGGCTCACTGCAACCTCCGCCTCCCAGGTTCAAGTGATTCTCCTGCCTCAGCCTCCTGAGTAGCTGGGATTACAGGTGCCCGCCACCAAGCCTGGTTAATTTTTTGTATTTTTAGTAGAGACGGGGTTTCACCATGTTGGCCAGGCAGGTCTCAAACTCCTGACCTCAGGTAATCTGCCTGCCTCAGGACTCCCAAAGTGCTGGGATTCCAGGCTGAGCCACCGCACCTGGCCAGGATGTAGATTTCAACTGCACATGTCGCTGTCCACAGGCACCTCCATGTATCACCTTGTGCACGTGACTGTACGTGTGCGTGTGTGTGTCTGCACCCCTGCACGGGTGGCTTCGGCATGTGTCCCATCGTTGAGCCTGTGTGCCCATGCGTGTGTGTGTGTGGTGCGGGAGGTGCTTGCGTGTGTGGGTGGTGCGGGCAGCCACTTGCCTGGCAGGTTGTTGATGTAGCCACCATCCATGAGTAGATGCCCGTCCTTGGGGTCGCACAGCGGCGGCAGGTAGCCCGATAGCGTCATGCTGGCGCGCACATACCGCCACAGGGAGCCTGCGCGGTGGGACACACAGACACAAACACGCACAGACACGCTCAGACACTCCGGAGGCCCGGCCAGCCCGGCGGGCTTGCTGACCTGGGACGTTGTTAACGTAGCACCCATCCACCAGCAGGTGCCCGTCCTTGGGGTCGCACAGTGGGGGCAGGTAGGGGCAGTAGGAGGCGCTGGCCCGGATGTAACGCCACACACAGCCTGTGGGGATGGCGTGACGGGGGGTAAGGCGCCCGACGAGTCTCCCCGCTCCCCTCCGCCGAGGACGGACGTACCTGGGGTCTCCGGGGCATTAGTGGGTGGCGGTTAGTGGTCGGCGATCGGGCCAGGGTGGACGGTCACTCGTGTTAACAACGTCCCAGGTGTTCAGCGGCCCTCCCGGAAGCATCCCCCCAACCCCACGTGGTGTCAGCGGTTGCTGCAGGCTGGGCGGGGACACCCACCATCTTTGTGGACTCGCATGGCTGAGGCGGTGATATCTGTGGTCACGTTGAAGTAAGGCAGCCACAGGTCCTGTGGGGACAGGGATCAAGGTGGGGGAGGAGCAGGGGACTCCTTCGAGGAGGGGCAGGCAGGGCAGGGGATGGGGTGGGCCTACCTCAATCTGTTTATCCTGGAAGACCCGGTGGATGCTGCGGTTAAAGGCAGACCCAGTGAACATGGAGGTAACTGGATACGTGAGGTCCAACACAGGTTCCAGCACTGAAGTCATGCTCTAGGGACAAGGGGGCCAGACAGGGTCAAATAGGAGTCACGTGGGGTCACAGATAAGGTTCACCAATAGAGGGTGAGCAAGGAGCACTTAGGGGCCAGGTGCAGTGGCTCATGCTGGTAATCCCAGCACTTTGGAGGCCAAGGCGGGCAGATTACTTGAGGCCAGGAGTTCGAAAGCAGCCTAGCCAACATGGTGAAACCGCATCTCTACTAAAATACTAAAAAATTTGCCGGGCTGGTGGGGCACGCCTGTAATCCCAGCTACTCAGGAGGCTGAGGCGGATAAATCACTCCAACCTGGGAGGTGGAGGTTGCAGTGAGCCAAGATCACGCCACTGCACTCCAGCCTGGGCAACAGAGGGAGACTCAGTCTCAAAAAAGAAAAGGAGCATTTAGACATGAGGTGGTCACCAAGGGCCCTGGGCGCTCTTGTTGGGGGTTATGGGTTAAGGTCAGTAAACAGGAGGTCCCAAAGTGGTTACCCAGAGTCCTAGAAGCATATCTATAAAAGTCCGGACAGCTGGGGTTTACAGTTTGAATCAGGAAGGGTAACCCTGACCCCGGAGTCTCCCCCATGGGATCAGATTAGGGTGGACACACAGGTTTTATGGCACTCCTGGGGTGCCACAACCCCTCCTCCCAACGCCACACCTTGGCCCACTCGCGGGCCCGCTGCTTCGTGCGGCTGGCGCTGCGCTCCTCCGCGTACAGCGCTCCGATGAAAGAGCCAATGGACGTGCCGCCCACTAGGTCCACGGGGACCCCCGCCTCCTCTAATGCCTTTAGCACTCCAATGTGCGAGCAGCCCCTGCCGGGAAAATGGGCCCCAGTGACCCGCTAGGCCCCAGCAGCAGGAACTCCCCTGCCACCACCTCCTCCCACTTCCCGCACTGCTAAGGAACAAAGGACCCGCCCCTACCCACGGGGTCTCTCACCGGGAGGAAGTTCCACCCTCGGACACCCAGGCCCCGCCTCCAGGAGCAAGCCCCGCCCCCACGGTGTAGTCCAGGAAGGATGCTCCACCCCCGGATATCCAGGCCCCGCCCCCCAAATAGCAAGCCCCGCCCCTCACCTGGCCCCGCCCCCGCCCAGCACAAGGGCAATGGTGTTCCCTGTGAGCACCCTCGCCAAGCGGGAGAAGTCGCTGTGCCGGTCCGCACGCCTGGAGAAAACCTTCTCGTAGAGCTCATGCTGGGATGGGGGAGATAGCCGCGACCGAGGAGCATGAGGGCGGGGTCCGGCGGATCCCCCAGGGGCACTCTGACCTTCGAGCCCGTCCTCAATTCTCCCAGGCCCCGCCCCAATCTCCCAAGCCACGCCCAGTAGCCACGCCCCTGGAAGGTGGGGGCCGGCCCGCTCCTCACCAGTTTGGCAGGGCTGCGGCGCGAGAACAGGCGGCGCGGACAGCGCAGGTGCAGGTGCCCCGAGCACCAGCTGCGCATGTTGAGCCACTCCACGGTGCGCGTGGGGCCCGCGCCCTCCTCTCGGTGGAGCAGGACGAGCTGCTTAAGGGCACGCACCGCCGTGTTCTCTAGCATTTGCTCCAGCTGCGGAAGATGGACGGCAGAGGTCACCAGCCGCCCCACTACCACCTGGCTACACCTGGGTCCCTGATCGCCTACCCCCACGGCGAGGGTGCACGTGGCCTGGTGCAGGCACGGAAGGGCAAAGGACGGGGCCCAAGGTGGGTGAAATCAGGGGGCACAGCCTTCCAACCTGGCCGAGGGTGGGCTCCTGGTCCCCCAGGCCCACGATGAGGATGCAGTCGGCCTGTCGCAGGCAGCGCACGGTCCAGGGCGTCAGCGAGGCGTCCGTCTGGTAGAGTACGATACGGTGTGCATCCTCCTGCTGGGCCAGCCACCCTGACAGCCGGAACTCTTGGATGCTAGGGGGGGATGGGGGCAGCGTCATCCTGGGGCTGGCCTGGGTTCAGTGTGCTCCCCGAGACCACAGAGCTCCGTTGCTGGGAGGAACTTAAACACCCAAACCCCCACCATGGAAGTCCGTGCCCTGGTGGGCAGATTCACACCACTGCGAAACTCCCCATTGACCTACAGGTAGGACGCATGCTCCGTGGCTGGAAGCCGAGAACTTGAACTCAGGTCTGAAAGAATTTGAGGCTCCAAGCCCACCCATCGCCCTACCCACCCCCTTCTGCAACACACACCTATCCAGCGCGGAGGCCCCCAGGCGTGCCCGGATGATGTCACTGTTAAGGAGTAGCGTCGGACCTAGGGGTAGGTGGGGAAGGGAGGCTGGGAGCCATGGTCCACAGGGCTGGGGCCTCACTCAGAAAAGAATATCCATTACCCCACCCCGGTGGCCCTGTTCCCCTCCACCCCCCAGATGACCTACCCGAACATCTTTCACTCACTAATGTCCCACCCACGGCCAGCCCCCACCCATGACCCTCACCCCACTGACCAATGGCCTGCAGGGCATGCTGCAGCTCCAGCGTGAAGGCCACCATGGGGACCTCAGCACACACGGGCAGGACTGCCACCGTTGCCAGGTTGCTGGCTGGGTTGGTGAGTTCCGAGTGTGGGGGCACACCCAGCCCAGAGCCTGCTGAGAACCCAGTGGATGAGATTTGTGGTGCAAACCTGTGTCTAGAGAGATGAACCCTCCTCCTCCTCCTCTTCTTCCTCTTCCTCCTCATCTGAAGTTCCTGCTCCTCTGCTCCCCGACTGCAGCCTCCAGCTGCCCAGTCTTGACTCTACCATACTGAAAACCATGGGTCTGGTCCTGGACCCCCAGCCTTAACTACTATCCCCTCTTTTGTTAAAACCTGGCCATCCACCCTCCACTTTGGGCCCTGATCACCTCAGTGGGATCCATTACACAACTCTACAACCATTCAGATTCACTGTGCTTGGGAGATCAATTGGCCAGTGTCCCTGCCCCATTCTGGTCTTGGTTCCTCTGTCTAATGGGGGACCTGAACACAAAACGAGGCAGAAATAAAGCTACTTTTAGCCTGGTCAACATGGAGAAACACTGCTCTACTTAAAATATAAAACAATTAGCCAGGCGTGGTGGCATATCCCTGTAATCCCAGCTACTTGGGAGGCTGAGGCAGCAGAATCACTTGAACCCAGGAGGCAGAGGTTGCAGTGAGTCAAGATCATGCCACTGCACTCCAGCCTGGGCTACAGAGCAAAACCCTGTCTTAAAAAAAGGAAAAGAAATGACAAAGACAAGAAAAGAAAAGGAAGTAAAGCTACTTTCGACCCATCTGTTGCTTCCCAGCTTCTCCACTAACAGCCTAGACCAAGCTGTCAACTCCCGTATCTTGCCTAGATCTCTCGTTTTCTCCTTACTGGTGGAATCCTTCTTCCCATGTAACAATCTAAATAAGCTCAAATGCCTGTCCACAGCCCCTAGCCCCTATGTGACTTACCCTCCAACTCCTGCCACCTCTACCCTTGATCACTTTCCTCCTCTCAGTGCTTCGAAACCACCAGTCCCCCTGTGCAGCATCCCTGGTTTCCCTTTCATGTCTGGCCCCATCTCATTTGTCATCTCAGCTCACTGTCTTTAGAAAAGCCTCTTTCTTCCTCCCTCCCTCCCTCCCTTCGTCAGCCACACACCATCATGACCCTCTTTTGTCTTCTAGATATTGTTTTTTTTGTTTTTTTTTTTTTTTTTTTTTTTTTGAGACAGAGTCTTGATTTGTCACCCAGGCTGGAGTGCAGTGGTGCGATCTTGGCTCACTGAAAGCTCCGCCTCCTGGGTTCACACCATTCTCCTGCCTCTGCCTCCCATGTAGCTGGGACTACAGGCGCCCGCCACCACGCCCAGCTAATTTTTTTTGTATTTTTAGTACAGACGGGGTTTCACCGTGTTAGCCAGGATGGTCTCGATCTCCTGACCTCATGATCTGCCCGCCTCAGCCTCCCAAAGTGCTGGGATTACAGGCGTGAGCCACTGTGCCCAGCCAATATTGTATTCTTCATCTGTAATTTCTTTCCTTCTTTTTCTTTTCTTTTTTTTTTTTTTTTTTTGAGATGGAGTTTCGCTCTTGTTGCCCAGGCTGGAGTGCAATGGCACAGGCCCCGCTCACTGCAACCTCCGCATCCCGGGTTCAAGTGATTCTCCTGCCTCAGCCTTCCACCACGCCCAACTAATTTTTGTACTTTTAGTAGAGATGAGTTTCACCATGTTGGCCAGGCTGGTCTCGAACCCCTGACCTCAAGTGATTCACCTGCCTCAGCCTCCCAAAGTGCTGAGATTACAGGCGTGAGCCAGGCCTCTAATTTCTTAAAGATGTCTTTTCTGCCACTACTGCCCTGCCCCTGCCTCGGGGGATCTAGGGGTCAGGGCCAATTGGGTAGAGCCCCTGGAGGGAAAAGAGGTGTCTAGGTTGCTGGGCTGGCCCAGAATCTGGCTGCCACAATGTAGAAACTCAGGCCCACATTTCAGCAGGCCTCCAACCCCATTGCACGCCTCATTCTGTTCCAGCTCACTGAAATCACAGGCTGAGACACGGGCTACATCTCCCAGCATGCTGTAACTTCAGAAGGCAAGGTGCCCAGAGTCCTAAACAACAATCCACAGACTATTTTCCATCACGGTATGGGAAGTTTTGTTTGTTTGCTGTTTTATGTTTTCTGAAACAGGTTCTAGCTCTGTCATCCAGGCTGGAGTACAGTGGCACAATCACAGCTCACTGCAGCCTCAACCTCCGGGCTCAAGCAATCAATCCTCCCATCTCAGCCTCCCGAGTGGCTGAGACTACAGGCATGTATCACCACGCCCAGCTAACGTTTGAAAATTTTCGGCCGGGTATGGTGGCTCACACCTGTAATCCTAGCACTATGGGAGGCCGAGGCGGGCGGATCACAAGGTCAGGAGATCCAGACCATCCTGGCTAACACGGTAAAACCCCGTCTCTACTAAAAACGCAAAAATTTAGCCCGGCGTGGCGGCAGGCACCTGTAGTCCCAGCTACTAGGGAGGCTGAGGCAGGAGAACGGCGTGAACCCTGGAGGCGGAGCTTGCAGTGAGCCGAGATTGCGCCACTGCACTCCAGCCTGGGCGACAGAGCGAGACGCCATCTCAAAAAAAAAAAAAGAAAAAGAAAGAAAAAAAAGAAAAGAAAAAGAAAGAAAAAAAAGAAAAGAAATTTCTGTAGAGACGGGTGGTCCTACTGTGTTGCCCAGAGTGGTTTCAAACTCAATCTCCTGGGCTCAAGCAAGCCTCCTGCCTCAGCTTCCCAAAATGCTGAGATTACAGGCGTAAGCCATCACGACCGGCCTTGCCATCATATTCTGATCTAGGACTCCCTTTCTCTCTACATCCAAGCCATGGACTTCCCCAGCAAGCCCTGACTCCCCGGCAGACTCCGCCGCCTAAGACTCCATCTCAGGTACCACTGATTTACTTTCGAACCCATTAACTAGCACGCCTGGGGTCAAGGACTCTGTTTCCCAGCATGCTCAGGAACAAGAACTCCATTCCCCAGCATGCACTGCACCTCGGTCCTACTTCGGGTTTGAAACCCGCAGGGGCATGATTTCTTCGCGGAACTCAATTTCCCAGCATCCCTCAGGAAGAAGGCATCCCTCCCAGCATGCTCTGGACGCGGGACTACATCTCCCAGCACGCTCCGGGCCGGCCGGCTCTCACCTGGGAAGGGTCCTTGCAGCTGCTGCAAATTTCCTAGAATTTTCTGGCTCAGCAGGTGGATAAGACGGGTCACAACCTGGGGGCGTTAGAGGCCGGCATTTCAGTGAGACCCGGGAAGCAGCTGTCCAGGTGCCACCTCTCCCTCCTCTGCCGGGGCTCCTGGGTCCCCGTTACCTGAGTCCCACCCCCAAGAGCCCCGCCCTCACTCTCTCGCCTTAGCATCTCCCTCGGCCCCCGCTCCTCCCGAAGCCCCTCCCACACGCTAGGCCCGGTGCCCCTGGGGTCCGGCCTCCGCCCCTCTGCCCCGCCCACAACAGGCTGTACCTGTGGGTACCGGCGTTTGATGTGACCCAAGGTGCCCTCGGGAAGCTTGGCCAGCTCCGTGTCTCGCACCGCGTGCACCGTCGTGGCTCGCGGCTGCCGGGTCAGCGCCTCCACCTGGGGAGCCGCGTGCATGATTGAGGCTGCTTGGGTGGGGAATGGGGAGGCCGAAGATTGGTGGAGAGGGGGCTGTACTGCCCCATCTAGGGCTCCCCTGCAATGGGGGTGCAGGGAAGCAAGCCTCGCTCGCTACCCATTAGAAGTCCGAGGAGAGGGAGAGGACAGGGATACACGACAGGCGGAATCCCCTTTTCCGACGAAATGAGGTCTGGGAGGGGAGCGAACTGGGTGACGTCAGAGGTCGGGAGCTGCATTCACCACTCCCTGGATTACCCGGGATGATGTGTGTGCGTTGTGTGGGGATTGGCCTGGAAAAGGCCGGAGGTCAGTGGGTGGGGGCGGCGCTCACCACGCCAATGAGGTCGCCGCGGCCATACTCGCCCACCAGCTCCTTCTTGCCGCTGCCTCGCTGGATCACGCTACGCAGCCGCCCATTGAGCACGATGTAAGTGCAGTCGGAGCGGTCGCCCTGCCTGAGTGGGCGTGGAGGTCACCAAGGTCTGACCACCCCCAAGTCCCCACCCCTAGGCCGGGCCTGAGCAGCGTGGTGGGAGCTGCACCTGTACAGTGCGCGTCCGGCCTCCACTGCCGTCCAGTCGATGGCGAAGTCCATCTGGCGCACGAAGGGCGACATCCTGGCTGCCACCGTGTGCGCCGCGCTCAGCACCACACTGGGCTGTGCGCGCATGATCCTGCAGGGATAGACTTGGGATGAAAGAGGAAGGCCTCAAAATTGCCCTACACCGGCGCCGGGAGGCCAGATCTGGGGGCTCCCTTCTGCTCTTCCAGGAGTGAGGTTGAGGGATGGGGTCCTGACCACTCTCACGGGTTGGGGTCCTCTGAGTGCCACCCCCACTCCAACCTTGGGCCGTCATACTCATAGAAGTCGGACTTGGAGATCCGCAGGAAGGTGCAGTCGCGCTGGGCTCGCAGCGTGAAGATTAGAGGTTCGCCAGTGAGCACGGCCAGCTGCCCCACCAGCTCCCCCGGCTGCGCTACAAACAGGCACACGTCCTCCGCCTTGTCGATCATGCGCTGGTACACGTGCAGGCAGCCCCAGAGCACGAAGTGCAGGCTCACGTCCTGTGCGGGCAGGGGATGTGATGAACACAGAACCCGGACAGCGTGGACCCCAGCTCAGGTCCACGTGCTCCACAGGAAAAAATTAAAGGAAGGAAGGAAGGGTTAAGAAAAATATGAAGGCGCAGGACGCGGTGGCTCACGACTATAATCCCAGTGCCTTGGGAGGCCGAGGCAGGGGGATCATTTGAGGCCAGGAATGCGAGACCAGCCTGGCCAACATGGTGAAACCCGTCTCCACTAAAATAAAAAAATTAGGTGGGCGTCGTAGCACATGTCTGTAATTTCAGCTACTCAGGAAGCTGCGGCAGAGAATTGCCTGAACCTGGAAGGCGGAGGTTGCAGTGAGCAGAGATCATGCCACTGCACTCCAGCCTGGGCAACAGAGTGAGACATTGTCTTAAAAGAAGAAGAAGAAGAGGAAGGCCAGGCGCGGTTGCTGACACCTGTAATCCCAGCACTTTGGGAGGCCCAGGCGGGCGGATCACGAGGTCAGGAGATCGAGACTGTCCTGGATAACACGGTGAAACCCCGTCTCTACTGAAAATACAAAAAATTAGCCGGACGCCGTGGCGGGAGCCTGTAGTTCCAGCGACTTGGGAGTCTGAGGCAGGAGAATGGCATGAACGCGGGAAGCAGAGCTTGCAGTGAGCCAAGATCGCGCCACTGCACTCCAGCCTGGGCGACAGAGCAAGACTCCGTCTCAAAAAAAAAAAAAGAAAAGAAAAGAAAAAGAAAAACATGGAGGAGAGAATAAAGACTTTGGATATGAGCAGCATCTATATATACATATAAATACATATAAAAATATTTTTACATAGATTATAGATGAGCAGCATCTCTCTCTATATATGTATATATGTGTGTGCATATATATATATGTACCATATACCCAGGATTCAACCAACCTTGCATCTAAAATATTCAGGAAAAAAAATTGCACCTGTGCAGACCATTTACAGACTATTTTTCCCCATTATTCCCTAAATAATATAGTATAATGACTTTTTACATAGCATTTACATTGTATTAGATATTATAAGTAATCTCGAGTTTTTTTTTTGTTTTTTTTTGTTTTTTTTTTGAGACGGAGTCTGGCTCTGTCGCCCAGGGTGGAATGCATGGCCGGATCTCGGCTCACTGCAAGCTCCACCTCCTGGGTTTACGCCATTCTCCTGCCTCAGCCTCCCGAGTAGCTGGGATTACAGGCACCCGCGCCACCTCGCCCGGCTAGTTTTTTTGTATTTTTTAGTAGAGACGGGGTTTCACCGTGTTAGCCAGGATGGTCTCGATCTCCTGACCTCGTGATCCGTCCGTCTCGGCCTCCCAAAGTGCTGGGATTACAGGCTTGAGCCACTGCGCCCGGCCCAATCTCGAGATGATTTAAAGCGAGCTTGTCCACCCTGCAGCCCACAGGCTGCTTGTGGCCCAGGCTGGCTTCGAATTTGGCCCAACACAAATTCATAAACTTTGTTAAAACATTATGGAATTTTTATTTGTTTTTTGCGATTTTTTTTCTTTTAGCTCATCAGCTATCTTTAGCGTTGTTTGCTTGTTTGTTTAAGACGGTGTCTTGCTCTGTCGCCCAGGCTGGAGTGCAATGGTGCAAACTCGGCTCACTGCAACCTCTACCTCTAGAGTTCAAGTGATTCTCCTGCCTCAGCCTCCCAAGTAGCTGGGATTAAAGGTGCCTGCCACATGCCCGGCTAATTTTTGTATTTTTAGTAGAGACAGGGTTTCACCATGTTGGCCAGGCTGGTCTCGAACTCCTGGCCTCAGTGATCCACCTGCCTCGGCCTCTCAAAATGCTGGGATTACAGGTGTGTGCCACTATGCCCAGCTCGTGTTAGTGTATTTTATGTGTGGACCAAGACAATTATTCTTCCAGTGTGGCCCAGGGAAGCCAAAAGATTGGACACCCCTGATTTAAAGTATACTGAAGGGGCTGGGTGCAGTGGCCCACAACTGTAATCCCAGCACTTTGAGAGGACTGGGTGTGAAGATCGCTTGAGCCCAAGAGTTTGAGACCAGCCTGGGCAACATAGTGAGACCCTGTCTCTAAAAACAAAAAAAAAAATGTAGCCAGGCATGGTAGCATGTGTCTATAGCCCTGGCTACTCTGGAGGCTGAGGCAGGGGGACTGCTTGAGCCCAGATGTTTGAGGTTGCAGTGAGCTATGATAGCAGCCTGGGCTACAGTGCAAGACCCTGTCTCTAAAATAAATTAAAGGCCAGGTGCAGTGGCTTACGCCTGCAATCCCAGCACTTTGGGAGGCCAAGGCAGAAGGATCCCTTGATAGTTTGAGCCCAGGAGTTGGAGACCAGCCTGGGCAACATAGCGAGACACCCGTCTCTAAAAAAAAAAAAAAAGAGTAAAATGGGCAAAAGATCTGAATAGAAACTTCTCCAAAGAAGATATACAAATGGCCACTAGGCGCATAAAAAGCTGTTCAACATCAAGTCATTAAAGAAATGCAAAGCAAAACCACAATTACACTTCACACCCACAGAGATGGCTAGAATTACAACGTGTTAGAATGTAGAGGGACTGGAATTCACACGCTGCCAGTGGAAATGTAAAATGGTGCCGCTGCTTTGGAGAACAGTCTAGCAAAGAAACAAACCTAAAAATATTGGCTGGCCATGGTGCCTCACATCTGTAATCCCAGCACTTTGGGAAGCTGAGGCGGACGGATCACTTGAGGTCAGGAATTCGAGACCAGCCTGACCAATGTGGTGAAACCGTTTCTCTACTAAAAATACAAAAATTAGCTAGGCATGGCGGCATGTGCCTGTAATCCCAGCTACTCGGGAGGCTGAGACAGGAGAATTGCTTGTGTCTAGGAGGCAGAGGTTGCAGTGAACTGAGATTGCGCCAATGCACTCCAGCTTGGGCGACATAGCGAGACTCCCTTTAAAAAAAAAAAAAAAAATAGAGTGGCTTATAACCCAGCAATTCAACTCCTAGGTATATACCCAAGAGAAATGAAAACATATGTCCAAGCACTTTGGGAGGCCAAGGTAGGAGGATCACTTGAGCCCAGGAGTTCGAGACCAGCCTGGGAAACACAGTGAGACCCCACCTTTAAAAAAAATAAATAAAACATATGTCTACACAGAAACCCTTACATAAGAATAGGTGCAGTGACTCATGCCTGTAATTCTGGCACTTTAGGAGGCTGAGGCAGGTGGATCACCTGAGGTCAGCAGTTCAAGACCATCCTGGCCAACATGGCGAAACCCTGTCTCTACTAAAAATACAAAAATTAGGCGGGCATGGCCGGGCGCGGTGGCTCATGCCTGCCTCAGCTTCCTGTGTAGCTGGGACCACAGGCATGCGCCACCACGCCTGGCTAATTTTGTTTGTTTTTTGTAGAGACTGGGTTTTGCCGTGTTGCCCAGGCTGGTCTTGAACTCCTAGACTCAAGAGATCCTCCCGCCTCGGCCTTCCAAAGTCCTGGGATTACAGGCATGAGCCACTGTGCCCAGTCTAAAGTATATACTTTAAATGGGTAAACTGTATAATACGTGAATTATAGCTCAATAAAACCATTACACCCCCCCCCCCAAAAAAATATTGTTCCACTTGAGGCTCACCGACTCCCTTTTTTATTTCTTAGAGATCAACCTATTTCTTCCCACCACACAACATTTGCACAAGCTCTTCCTTCTGCCTACAATGACCTTTCCAACAACTGCATCTAGTTTGTTCCTCCTCCTCCTTCCTTCTTAGGTCATGGCCTTAGAGGTGCCACCCTGTCTAAGCCAGACTTTGTAGTGCCAAGATCATCTCCTCTGTAGCACTAAGCACTTATGATTTTACAAGAATTTGTGTAATCCTTTGAGTCATGTCTCTCAGAATACTGTAGGCTGCCCAAAGGCAGGGACCACTAAGGGCTTTCCCTGCCCACATTTTGGTTTTGTTTTTTTGAGACAGGGTCTCACTCGTTGCCCAGGCTGGAGTCCTGGGGTGTGACTTCAGCTCACTGCAAGCTGTCTCCTGGGTTCAAGTGATTCTCCTGCCTCAGCCTCTCGAGTAGCTGGGACTACAGGTGTCTGCCACCACGCCTGGCTAATTTTTATATTTTTAGTAGAGATGGGGTTTTACCATGTGGCCAGGATGGTCTCGAACTCCTGACCTCAAGTGATCCGCTCACCTCGGCCTCCGAAGGTGCTGGGATTACAGGCGTGAGCCACCATGCCCAGGCCTTTTCCTGCCTCTTGTCCAGCTGGCAGCCCACAGTTCGGGATGGGGCAAATGCTGGGTAAACACATGTTTCTTTCTTCTTTGGGTAGCTTGACCAGCTAGACACCTTCCTGTTCTACCCCTTTATAAATAAGGAAATGAAACTGCCCAGAAATGGGGAGATTCCTTCTTTATCCACCACACCAACTTGTCTGGCACCCAGTGAAGCTCCACCTGCCAAAACACTGCAGGGACCCCTGGGTGAGGCGCAGTCCCAGGAAATATAAACACATGCTGGAACCTTCTAAGACAGAATTTCCAGACTGTGGCCAGGCACGGTGGCTCACGCCTGTAATCCCAGCACTTTGGGAGGGTGAGGCGAGTGGATCACTTGAGGCCAGGAGTTTGAGACCAGCCTGGCCAACACGGTGAAACCCTGTCTCTACTGAAACTACAAAAATTAGCCAGGTATGGTGGCACGTGCCTGTAATCCCAGCTTCTAGGGAGGCTGAGGTGGGAGAATCGCTTGAATCCGGGAGACGGAGGTTGCAGTGAGCCGAGATCGCACCACTGCGCTCCAGCCTGGGCAACAAAGCAAGACTTCATCTCAAAAAAAAAAAAAAAAGTTTCAAGGAGAAGCACAGGAAAGCAGGGGGTCCCTAACAAAAGTCCTGCCAACCCAGAGAAGCTCTGAGGGACTGCAGACCAGCCTGGTACACTGACAGGCCAGGGCTGGGTTGTGGCCAACAGTCTCCCAGATAAGCAGGGCCCAGGGGCCCCCAAAGAAGCCACAAGGTAACCTTACTTCCTCAGCTGTACTAAGAACAGCTAGCAAAAGCCTCGACTTCCTCTCCAGAAAAGAGCCCATCCCTGCCATGGGTGGTTCAAGGGGACAGCAGAGTCACTGGGTCAAGTGACACAGCAATACCGTAGCTGGCTAACAGTAGGACCACAGCTCCCACCCCACCCCGACCTTGCCCCAGGCTTCTCTCCCCCGAGCCTGGGGCAGTGCTGGGGTCCCGGTGCCTATGACAGCTCACTGTCACCGCAGGCCCTCCGCACAGTAAGCTGCTGCTAAACCCCCTCCCTGGCCACCTGTCACTCTTACAAACCTCACACTGTGGATAACAGACTGGATGGTTCCAGCCTGTTGCTCTGTACATTAGAGCATCCCTGGTCTCTACCCACCAGGTGTCAGAAACAGTACCCGGTGAAATCCTAACAATCAAAAATGTCGCAGCAGGCCGGGCATGGTGGCTCATGCCTGTAATCCCAGCTCTTTGGGAGGCCGAGGCAGGCGGATCACCTGAGGTCAGGAGTTTGAGACCAGCCTGGCCAACACGGCGAAACCCCATCTCTACTAAAAATACAAAAATTAGCCAGGCATGGTGGCACAACCCTGTAATCCCAGCTATTTGGGAGGCTGAGGCAGGAGAATTGCTTGAACCCAGGAGGTGGAGGTTGCAGTGAGCTGAGATTGCACCACTGCACTCCAGCCTGGGCGACAAGAGCAAGACTCTGTCTCAAAAAAAAAAAAAAAAAAAAAAAAGGCTTATTGGGGTTCTGCGAACTGGGCATCTCTTCTTTATTACCCCATTCCACTGATGAGGAAGCAGAGAACCTTCTAGATCATCTGCCACACTCTGGGGGCAGAGTGTGGGTTTCAACTTTCCTCTTCTTCCTTCTCCTCCTCCTCCTACCCTGAGACTTCTTGACTTTCAGCTGGTAGTCGGGTCACTAACCCTTGACGGGCCTCAGTTTCCCCATATGAACAGTGGACAGAATAGTGGGATATATTTCCCTACACATCCTGGGTGCTGCCCCAAGGCCCTGAAACCCCGCCCCCAGTGCTGGTTCATGGCCTTCCAGGGCCAGATGGCAATTTGTAGCCATTTGTCAAGCCCCTATCCTGGCAGCGGTCAGCGTGAGAAGCAGACACGTTAGTGAATACTGCAGGATCAGAAGTTCAGAAAACAGAATTACAGGAAGAGCCAGGGCAGGCAGGAGAGATCTTGGAGTTGGGGTCCTAGGGCGAAAGGTTCAGGGGTCACAGGTGAAGAGTTGACGGGTCCAGAAGACATGGGATGGGGTTGGGGGTGGGGGTCACAGGATCCAAGGGTTAGAGGTTGGAAATGATAAGATGAGAGAGGTCTGCTTCTATGGGAGAAGGTGCTGGTCTTAGAGTCAAAGGGCAGGGATCAGAGGTCACAGAAGTCAGAGGGAAAGATCTCAGGTGGCATGGTTACAGGTCAGGGGTCAGCCTCACCTGGTCTCCCTGGCGGGCAATGATGGTGCCGGCTTTAGCGTGGTGGAGCAAGACTCGGCTGTTCAGGAGGGAGGGGTCCTGGGGAGGGAGGGGGGTTGAGATGGGGGCAGCCAGGCCTCCCTCGCACCCTGGGCCCAGCTCCCCTCGGCCGCCCACCTCGATCCGCATCAGCTTGGCCAGCTCCCGCTTTGCTGCCTCGAAGATGCTGCTGGTCTGGCGACCCTGGTAGGGCCCGAAGGGGCAGCCGCCGGTGGCCGACTCATCCTCACAGTAGCTGTATTCACAGGCGCCCGCTGGCTGCTCACGGGGCTCCTGAGTGGGGGTCTGAGTGGGGCAGGCTTGTCACCTCCTGATGCTCCCTCCCAGCCACCTTCCCCAGCGGGCTCCACCACCAGCCAGGGTCCCAGGCCTTACTCGAGCGGGGGTTGCCTGGGACCCCC
Source organism: Chlorocebus sabaeus (assembly GCF_047675955.1). Classification (NCBI taxonomy): domain Eukaryota; kingdom Metazoa; phylum Chordata; class Mammalia; order Primates; family Cercopithecidae; genus Chlorocebus; species Chlorocebus sabaeus. The sequence goes on from NC_132909.1 coordinate 55,077,932, forward strand.
CGGAGGCCTCTTCCTGCAGAGACACGGAGATCCGGCCACGCTCATAGGCCATGTCGAAGTCGGAGCGGGGACCACCCTGCAAGCCTGCAGGTGGGCAGGGGGGCAACAAAAGCCATAAAGAGGAGAGTAAGATTTTTAAAAAATGAGCCGGATATGGTGGTATAGGCCTGTAGTTCTAGCTATTTGGGAGGCTGGGGCTGGAGGATCACTTGAGCACAGGAGTTCGAGGCTGCAGTGAGCTATGACAGCACCATTGTACTCCAGGCTGGGAGACAGGTCTCAAAAGAAAAGAAAAGAAAAAGATGAGAGTAACCACAGTTGCAGTCTGAGACTAATGGATACCGACGTGCCATGGGCCACTGCTGTAGCAGACATGACCAATCAATGCCTGCACTCTCCCTCTGAATCCTTCTAAACACAGGTGGGAGAAGCACTATCTCAATGAATACCTACAAAAAAGTGCCCGGGGAAGTACTGGCAGTATTCCCATTTCGCAGATAAAAAAAAAAAAGGCAAGATGGGCAGGCGGTGGACCTGGATTCAAATCTGGAAGCCCCATGGCCCTCCCCCCAGACCCAGTGCTCCAAACCTGAGATGTCCCCTGGCATGGAGACGCAGCGGCTCAGCAGAGGGGCCGAGGTGGTTTCCAGGGATGTGGGCTTCACAGGGTCCCCTGGGGGAGACACATGTTCAGGCTCCTGCTCGTCAGAGCCACTAGGCAGATTAGCAGGTTGGGAGATAAGGAGACGCTGGGGACGGATGAACTAGTGAAAACAATTCCAATGGGTCCTTGGGGATGAGGCCAGAGCTTCCTGGGTACCAGTCAGGAGTCAGACATGGGTACCCAGCTATGGGGTCCCTGTGAGGCTAGACAGGGTCAGCTTGACTTTCTGTAGAACTGAAAAAGGGTCTGGGGGCTGAGACGGGGCTTCCTGGGAGATTGGACAAGGCTAGGTCCCACCTCGGGTCCCTGGGTACCTGTAGGTCCAGGCAGCGGGGCCCCAGTGGGGTCAGGTGGCCGGCCTGGGGTCTCCCTGGGCTCATCTGTAGCTGAGGTGCTGACCATCCTCTTGGAGCCCCGCACAGGGCTGGTGCGAGTTGGGAGGCCGGGGCTGGGGAACAGACGGAGCGGCTGGATCTCCTGGGGGCAGAGAACAGCTGGTGGCCTGTCCTGGGAGTCCCATCCTGATCCCGCCCCCATCCCGCCAGTGCTCGCTCCCCGCCACCCACTCACGTGGCTGAAGAGCTCATTGGTCAGACCCAGGTAGTTGTGCAGCGCCAGGAAGGTGACTCGCTGCAGCCGCACCATGATGATCTGCAGGGCTCGAGGGGCGTGGCCATAAGATGGGGCGGGGTCAGGGGCAGGGCCAGATAGTGGGCAGGGCTAGTTCGCAGCATAAGGGCTGGGGTGGGAACCAGGGAGAGACCCACAGTCTGGGGAAATGGGGCGAGGCAGCTAAGGGAGGAGTCCGCGGCTGCGGACATCTGGCTGCTCCAGGCCGATAACCACAGCTCCAGCGCCAGCTGGCTGCTGGGCCTCTGCCCCTTGGAACCTGGAATGGGTGGGGGCCAGGGTGGGGTCCCTCGGGGGATGACAGGAGGCAAAGGCCCGCTGACCTGCACGACCCGCACCAAGCTCTCCGGGTACTTGGTGAAGACCGCGGAGAACGCTTCCACGGGCAGGCGCAGCACTGTGGAGTCCCGGGCCGCCCGTGCAGACACGGTCCGCTGGGGATGCTGGTGACCCTGGGGGAGGGGAGAGCGTGAAGAGAGACAACGGCAGGGGCTGCGAGTCCCCCTCGCTACTCCCCCAGTCCTTCCTGGCGCCAGTCCCAGGAGGGGCCATGGGCAGCATCAGAGATGAATCAGAGATTGGGGACCCGGTGATTTCCTTCAACCTAGTCTCTTGGGTGGGTCCTCGCACCCCAGCGCCCCTGCCCCAGGGACTGGTCACTCACGGTGATGACATCCAGGATGCTGAGAAGGCTGTTGACGCTGTCCCCGGGAACCACTTCCTTCACCACACACTCCTTCCCGTCCTGAGACACAGGGGACCAGGGATCCTTGGTGGCCTCACCCTGGTGACTGGCATGTCACCCCCTCATCCATCCCAATGATCGCTGACACCCCCCATCCCTTCTCAGGGGAACCTGCCAAGCCTTCCAACCAGCAGGCATCCCCCGTCGTTCAATACCTGTAACTACTGAGCAACCACGCAGAACACCCCAAATGTCCTTGGTCACCCCCGTTCCTCTAACTCCCGATGACACATCTCCAAAGACCACCAGCTCTACAGACCTGCGTGCTGCCCATCCCCACCAGCCATCCTCCTGCAGCAGCCCCTGGGGAGGCCACTCACAGGCCCCGGCAGACAGAGCTCCAGCAGCCCGTCCTGCACCACGTAGATGCTGGCATCTGGCTGGCCCGGCCGGAAGACGTAGTCACCCTGACCCAGCCGCTGGAAGACCATGTGGCGGCAGAGCTCCAGGAAGAGCGGCTTCTCGAAGTGGCCCAGCACCCTGTTGGACAGGCAGTGGGGGACAGAGGCTGGAGGTCAGGGCGGCCCCACGTCTGTAGTCCTCCACCCCCACCTGCACCCCAACACTGACCGGACGTTCTTGAGCATATAAAGCACTTCCGAGGGCAGATGGGAGTTAGCCAGGTCGCCCTCGGTCAGGTCAGCTTCCAGCACTGCGGGAGGGGGCTCCTTCCGCTGCAGCGTGGGAGTCTCTTTCTGGATGCGCAGAATCCTGGTGGGAGGGGAGGGGTGCCAGGGGGTGAGGGGGACAGGGAGAAGGCTCAGGCAAACCTGGGACCCCCACATACCCCTTTCCCCAGGGCTCACGTACAGCAATCTCTGGCCCACTGGCCAAATCAGGCCAGCCATTTTTTTTTTTTTTTTTTTGAGACAGAGTCTTGCTCTGTCGCCCAGGCTGGAGTACAGTGGGATCGTCTCCGCTCACTGCAAGCTCCACCTCCCGGGTTCACGCCATTCTCCTGCCTCAGCCTCCCGAGTAGCTGGGACTACAGGTGCCTGCCACCACACCCGGCTAATTTTTTTGTATTTTTAGTAGAGACAGGGTTTCATTGTGTTAGCCAGGATGGTCTCGATCTCCTGACCTCGTGATCTGCCCTCCTCAGCCTCCCAATGTGCTGGGATTACAGGCGTGAGCCACTGCACCCAGCCTTTTTTTGTGTGTGTGCGTGTGAGACAGAGTCTTGCTCTTTTACCCAGGCTGGAGTGCAGTGGCAAAATCTCAGCCCACTGCAACCTCCACCTCCCAGGCTGAAGCCATTCTCCTGCCTCAGCCTCCCAAGTAGCTGGGACTACAGGTGAGTGCCACCACGCCTGGCTAATTTTTTGTATTTTCAGTAGAGATGGGGTTTCCCCATGTTGGCCAGGCTGGTCTCAAACTCCTGAACTCAAGTGATCCTCCCGCCTCAGCCTCTCAAAGTGCTAGGATTACAGGCGTGAGCCACTGCACCCGGCTGGCCACATTTATTTTTGTAAATAAAGTTTTATTGGCACAAAGCCACATTCATGTATTTGCATATCATTATGGCTGCTCCCATGCAGCAGAGTCGAAGAGTTGCAATGGGGCCATACGTGGCCAGCAAAGCCTGAAACATTTACTATCTGGCCCTTTATGGAAAAACCCTAGGACTCCAGACCTAAAGTTCTCTGAGATGGCCCCTCCACTAGGCATAGGCCCCCGAGCTGAACCCTTTAGGGAGGCAGACCCCGACATAGCTTCCAAGATAAGAGTAAGCCCGGAAATGGTACGTATGTTTGTCGTGGGCGTCCTGAAACGTTCCCTCTAGTAGTCACAGAGTAGACTGCTGAGATATTGCCCTTAACGTGAGTATGCCTTTGACATGGCTTCCAATATATGAGAAGACTGAAGATACAGCCTCTCTGCTCTACATAAACATTCCTGAGACAGACCTACCTCCCAGTCTGAGAGAACCTTGAGACAGCCCCTCTGATGGCCACAGAGGTCCCTGAAGTAGCCCTCATTATAAATGGAGAATCCAGAGATAGCCCCTCTGCTAATTGTGGACCTGGGCAAGCCCTTCCCCACAAGTCACAGTGACTGCTGAGACAAGACTCTCCACTGGCAAAAGATCCCCGAGATAGACCTTGGAGGATGGGACCCTAGGTTAAACTCAATGAAATCAAGAAATTCAGTTATAATTCCTTTTTTGGCTGGGCGTGGTGGCTCATGCCTGTAATACCAGCACTTTGGGAGGCCGAGGCGGGAGGATTGCTTGAGGCCAGGAGTTCAAGACCAGCCTAGGCAACACAGCGAGACCCCCATCTCTACAAAAAATTTAAAAATTAGCCAGGCATGGTGGTGCATGCCCGAGGTCTCAGTTACTTAAGACACTGAGGCAGGAGAGATCTCTTGAGCCCAGGAGGTCAAGGCTGCAGTGTGCTGTGACTGTGCCACTGTACTCTAGCCTGAACAACAGAGTGTGATCCTGTCTCCAAAATAATAATAATAATTATTATTATTATTATTGTTATTATTCCTTTTCTGATCAGGGATACCTTGGGCTAACTCTTCCCTAGGTCACAGAAAGCTGAGATAGCCCTCTGACAATCATGAAGACGTGAGGGTAGTCCCTTAAGAGTATGCAAACACTAGAGACAGCTCCTGTGATGTGGAGAAACCTGAGATACGGACCCTCAACTGATCATGGAGAACTTCGAGATAGCCCTTCTACTCAACTCATAGAAAGCCCTGCCATTGGCCAGGCGCGGTGGCTCATTCCTGTAATCCCAGCACTTTGGAAAGCTGAGGCAGATGGATCATAAGGTCAAGAGATCGAGACCATCCTGGCCAACATAGTGAAACCCCGTCTCTACTAAAAATGCAAAAATTAGCTGGGCATGGTGGCGTGCGCCTGTAGTCCCAGCTACGCTGGAGACTGAGGCAGGAGAATCTTTTGAACCTGGGAGGCAGAGGTTGCAGTGAGCCGAGATCGCACCACTGTACTCTAGCCTGGCGACAGAGCGAGACTCCATCTCAAAAAAAAAAAAAAAAAAAAAGAAAAGAAAGAAAGGCCTGCCATTGCAGGACTATTGATCATGGAGAGCCCTGTTGTGAAGAAACCCTTGAGGCAGACCTCCAGGTAGACTCCATGACGTAAGAGGATCCCAGAGCCAGCACTCAACTTGCAAAGAGAGTTGGAGAGCCTTTCTCACAGACCCTGAGATAGCTCCTTGCTGCCAACAGGGATCTCTGGTGCATCCTTCCTATATTTCTAGTGCAAGAAAATTCCTAAGAGCCCCTAGGGAACAGAAACTCCTGAGACAGCCTCCTTAGTGTGGGAAGAACTCCAAGGTCCATAACACAGGATTGATGCCTTCTGATGTAGAGAGATGCCTGAGATAACCCCTGGAGAAGAGAGGCTGGAGGCTGCAGATAGCCCCTTTAGGAGATCATAGAAACACAGTTACCTAGCGAAGTACCCTGGAAGAAAACCACTCATGTGAGGAGACTCATGAAATAACCTACGTGGAGATCCCTGATGTAGACTCTCCCACCAAATATAGAGCAAGACTTCTGAGATACTGACTTGGGTACAAATAGCTTAGATACCCCAGTGGAAGGAGAACATCACTGAGGTAGCCCTCAGGGAAGAGAGACCCTAGAGACAGCGTGTCTGGTGTGGAAGAGCTCTGAGATAGCCCCTCAGAGGAGAGTCCAGAGATATCCCTCTGAAACAGGAAGACGTTCTTTTTTTTTTTTTTAAGACAGAGTCTCACTCTATTGCCCAGGCTGGAGTGCAGTGGCGTCATCTCAGCTCACTGCAACCTCTACCTCCAAGGTTCAAGTGATTTTCCTGTCTCAGCCTTCTGAGTAGTTGGGATTACAGGCCCATGCCACCACACCCAACTAATTTTTGTATTTTTAGTAGCGATGAGGTTTCGCCATGTTGGCCAGGCTGGTCTCAAACTCCTGACCTCAGGTGATCTGCCTGCCTCGGCCTCCCAAAGTGCTGGGAATTACAGGCATGAGCCATAGCGCCCAGCCAATATGGGAAGACTTCCACAACACTTTGGTGTGGGTTGATGACTCAAAAGGCCCCTGACATAACCCCTAATACCAGGGCACACCCAGCACAGCCTTACTTCTTGGCAATGTTGAGCATCTTCAGTTTCTTCTTCATGCGTGGCCGGGAAGTGGCGGAGACAGAGGTATCCACGAGGGAGGACGTGGATTGTGACACCTGGAAGAATGAAGGCGGGATGGGTCAATTGCTAATTCAGACCCTGGGGGAGGGGCAGACGGATCCAGGGGGTCTCCATCAAGGAAGGAGCGGTGGCGGAGCCTAAGACGTGTAAATAGGGAAGGGGCGCGGCCTCTGTGCAGTCAGGGCAGACCCCAGGGGTTACGGACTCACCTTCCGCATAATCTTCCGGCCATAGAACAGCACTTTGTCCCTCTTCCGGAACCGATACCGGGGGCCATCCGGGGCTGGGGTTTCTGGGGATAGGTGGGGACAGGGGCACTCCGAGCTCTGTGCAGACTCCACCCTGCTAGAGCTGGGATACCGCGAACAGACGCCAGCAAATCCCCAACTCTGCCGCCTCAGGACCCGGGCATTTGGGCCCCCCACCACACAGCCTCCCAAGAGGGGCCCCTCGGGTGCTCACTTGGCACTCGCAGCCTCCGCACCACCAGGAGGATGAGCACGGCCGTGACCACCACCGCCACTCCGGCCCCAATCATCACGCCCAGCACCTGAGGGACGAACGGCACTGGTTGCGCACCGCAAATCCGTCCCGCCGAGACTTCCCCGGGCTCCAGGACGTCCTGGAACCCATCCCTCTCCGCCACCTTCGCCCCCGAGGAGTTAGTAGCCAGCCCGTGACTCGATGTCCCCATCTGCAGAATGGGCCAGTGCTGCTCCCTCCCCGGGGGCGCGACTCTTCCCTGAGGCCCGGCGGCCCGCAGTGCATGCCGGGAAACGTAGTTCCGCCCAAGCGGACGCAGCGAGTTCTCGCCAGACCACGTAATGCGCGCTGAGCACGCCGGGAGTTGTAGTCCCTGTGGCGCCCCACGCCCGCGTCTACCCGGTCCCCGCCCCACCCCTTACCATTCCAGTTTGCAGCGGAGCCTCCATCGGTTGATTCCAGCTGGACTGCCGATCTGGTAGCCCGGAGTCCTGGGAAATGAAGGAGTCGAAGGAACCCGTGCAAGTCGTCAATCTGGGCCCGCCCCTCCCCTGCCTCAAGCCCTGCCCCCAGCTTAAGCCCCGCCCTCGGGGGGGATGAAGCGTCTCCACCTGCCAGGGGCGCGGCTAGAGGGGAGCTGTGGGACTAAGGAATGGAGCAAACAGACCTCCCGGCTCAGGCCAGGAGGTGAAGGGAGTCCCCGGCTCCCTTCGCCTACGCGTAGGGCCTACCAGACGATCCGCCCGTCCAACCCCACCCCGGGGCCAAAGGCCGACCTGGCACCGACTGTCAGCAGCCTGAAGGCAGGTCCCCGCAGGGTACGGTCCCCTGCACCTGGTGACTTCCTCCCGGGTCACTGCCCTCTGCGGGACTGATCAAGCCTGACCACCCGACCCCCTAGGCCGCACCCCCTACTCCGTCAAACACCGAATGCCCCACCCCAGGAAAACTGGGGCCCGCAAGCCGTGGGGTCCGGGGGTGGGGACCTAGATACCCGGCTCCCGACCCAAGCCTGCTCCCGGGAAGACCCAGGAGCTGGGAGGCACGGGACTACTGTCGGGGCAATCGCAAAGGCGTCTGATACCCACGTTTCAGAAGAGTCCTGGGATGCTTGATGTGGTGTGGGCTTGCAAGGCGCTGCTGGTTTTTGCCAGGGATTTACTATCACGTAGTAGTGAAGTTATGGGGGCTCTATGGCACGGAGCATCACTGGGACTCCGGGACCGATGGTGGCGCCATTGCTGGGAGGCGTAACCAGAGACGCTGGAATTAGTGGGTGGGGATGGGGGGTCACTGGAAAGTTACTGAGAGATTCTGAGGATTACAGTACTACTGCTGGGAAAACCAGGAGGTGGGTGGGCACATTCCTGGGGTGCTTATGAGAGCGGTCCTGGGGAGGGCGTCCGGGCTCCTTAGAAGATACTGAGAGATGCTGGAACATTACTGGGATTTTTCTGGGAAGCTGAGGATGTTTCTGACACCGCTAGAGTATTAATGGAAATTAGGGGGCCGGGGGGTAGAAATCTCGGAGACTGCGAGTCGTTACTTGGAAAATTCCTGGGTGGCCTGTCCTCTTTCACCCCAGGGCACACCTGGCTACCGGTGCAGAAACACCTGCCGGGACGTGGGGGGATGGGAACATCAGAAAGTCTAGAGTTAACAGAAATCGGAGGACAGATGTGGGAAAGTGGAGGCTCGCCAATGACCCTCGAAGGGACACCCTTGCGAGGCCAACGGAAACCCGGACTCACCCAGGGGCGGCAGCCGGGGTCCACTCCGCGCCAACACCGCTAGCGTTCCGCCCGGCTCCGAAGGCGCGGTCCCTTTAAATTATTCACTACAAGGCGCACAGCAGTCCCGCCCCGCCCTCCCCCTCCCCACCCGCGCCACACTTGGAAGGCCGACTGAGGCCGCCATGCTGAGTGCGGCCGCGCCTTAAAGGGCCTCACACCGCTTAACGCAAGGACTGCTCCTCCCGCTAAAAATGAGAACGGCACATTTATTTTCCCTTTTATTCAACACCCTCCCCGCCCCCAAAGGTCCGACACGAAAGGTCCAGGCCCTCCTCGGGCGCGACAGGGAGCCGATCCTTAAAAGCAAACCCTAAAAATAAATAAGCGGGGTGGGGGGCGGGGGTCTCCGCAGTCCAAGGCCTATGGTCCAATGGCAGTCAGGTCGAATCAATTCACCAGCAGCGAATGCTCCTCCGAGGGGTCCCTGCAAGAGGGAAGCAGGGATGAGGGGCGTCAGTTTTCTCTGGCTTGCTCCCCTTTCCCCAGTCCCTAACCCCCAATCTGAATGGGCCAGACCCGGGACTCGAACCTTCCGCAGCAGCAGAGAAGGCTGCAGGCTGAGCCGCTCCCGCGGCGGAACTTGCCAGAGGTAGGGCTGTCCTGGCACTGTGCGATGTAGGCCTGCAGCTCGCTCTCCTCTGCGCCTGCGCCGCCAGGATGCTGGGGAGAGAAGCTGGGAGGCTCAGCCTGAAAGTAGCTCCCAACCTCCAAGGCCCTTGAAGTCCGCCCTCCCCTCCAGCCATATCTGCATCGCTTCCCACCTCCAGGCCTTTGCACTTGCTGTGCCTGCTCCACCCGTTGTTCCATAGTTTACTTGCACAGAGAGACCTTCCCTGACCCCTGAACGTGGATGCAAGCTGTGTCTTTGCCAGTCTGGTGCCCTCTGCTGTGGGCCCAGCAGCTGGAGACCTAGAGCCAGGGCTGACACGACCTCGGTGGTCAGAAACCATCCATTGAGAGAGCTGGATGCACGCTGAGCACAGCTGTGGGAGCAGGACCTGAATCTGCCCACCAGAGTGGATGCATGTGTGTGATGTCTATGTGCTAAGGCAAGACAGGAAGTAGTTCCAAGGGCCTGAGTGAATGTCTGTGGGACAGCTGAATCCATGCATGGGGAAAAGCGGGTGTACCCATTTGCTGGTGACATCGGATGTGGCAGGGGACCAGCCAAGGTTTCCTTCCTCTCACTCAGCCTCATGGAGGGACCATCTTTTCTCCAAGTTTTTTCAGGCGACTAGACCTTTGCTTTAGCTATTCCTTCCCCCTGGGTGCACTGCCCCTGGGCTCGCAACTCTTTGGTCTAGAGACGATGGAAGTGTCCAATATCTATGCTGTCCAATATGGCAGCCACCAGCCACACTGGCTTTTGAGTACTGGATACACGATGGTGCGAGTCAGGGACTGAATTTGTAATTGTGCTTCATTTGAATAAAATTTTTTAAAAATTGTTTTGTTTTTGAAGCAGAGTCTCGCTCTGTCGCCCAGGTTGGAGTGCAGTGACTTGATCTCGGCTCACTGCAACCTCTACGTCCTGGGTTCAGGCAATTCTACTGCCTCAACCTCGGGAGTAACTGGGATTACAGGCGCGTGCCACCACATCCGGCTAATTTTTTTTTTTTTTTTTTTGAGACGGAGTCTCGCTCTGTCACCCAGGCTGGAGTGCAGTGGCCGGATCTCAGCTCACTGCAAGCTCCGCCTCCCGGGTTCACGCCATTCTCCTGCCTCAGCCTCCCGAGTAGCTGGGACTACAGGCGCCCGCCACCTCGCCCGCCTAGTTTTTTGTATTTTTTAGTAGAGACGGGGTTTCACCATGTTAACCAGGATGGTCTCGATCTCCTGACCTCGTGATCCGCCCATCTCGGCCTCCCAAAGTGCTGGGATTACAGGCTTGAGCCACCGCGCCCGGCCCCGGCTAATTTTTTGTATTTTTAGTAGAGATGGAGTTTTGCCATGTTGGCCAGGCTGGTCTTGAACTCCTGACCTCAGGTGATTCACCCCCCTCTCGGCCTCCCAAAGGGCTGGGATTACAGGTGTGAGTCACCGTGCCCAGCTGGAATTAAAATCAAAATTTAAATAGCTGCAAAGGGCTAGAGACTAGTGATGGATAGAACATTCTAGAAGCTCTCCTGGACCCACTCTCATACCAACCTAAAACAGGAGTCCCTCTGTAACCTTCCACTCTTCCATCATACCTGTTACAAGTAGGTCATTGGTCATGGAATGTTTGTTCCTGTGCCATCCTTGCCCACAGGCCTCGGACAGATCATGCACACCTGATTTTCCTGGATGCCCAGAACCCAGCACAGATCTTGGCCCTTAGATATATTTGCTGAAAGAATCCTATCTACCTGCCACTTCCGCATCCTGCTGTGTCCCCTGACCCTTGCAGCTTGCAGGGAAACCACTGTTCCCAGCCACCCTACTAAACAGAGGACAGAGGGGTTAGGAGCATGGCTTCTGGAACCAGACAGTCCTGGGTTGAGCCCAGTTTTACTGCTTGGAAGCTAACCTGGGTCAGGCACGGTGGCTCACGCCTGTAATCCCAGCACTTTGGGAGGCTGAGCGGGGTGGATCACCTGAGGTCAGGAGTTTGAGACCAGCCTGGCCAACATGGCAAAACCCCATCTCTACTAAAAATACAAAGATTGGCCGGGCGCGGTGGCTCAAGTCTGTAATCTCAGCACTTTGGGAGGCCGAGACGGGCGGATCACGAGGTCAGGAGATCGAGACCATCCTGGCTAACATGGTGAAACGCCGTCTCTACTAAAAATACAAAAAACTAGCCGGGCGAGGTGGCGGGCGCCTGTAGTCCCAGCTACGTGGGAGGCTGAGGCAGGAGAATGGCGTGAACCTGGGAGGCGGAGCTTGCAGTGAGCTGAGATCCGACCACTGCACTCTGGCCTGGGTGACAAAGCGAGACTCCGTCTCAAAAAAAAAAAAAAAAAAAAAAAAAAAAAAAATACAAAGATTAGCCAGGCATGGTGGCGGGCGCCTGTAATCCCAGCTACTCAGGAGGCTGAGGCAGGAGAATCGCTTGAACTGGGGAGGCAGAAGTTGCAGTGAGCTGAGACTGCATCATTGCATTCCAGCCTGGGCAACAGAGTGAGACTCCATCTCAAAATAAATAAATACATGAAGCAGCTAACCTTGGGCGGGGTCAGAGGGAGTCAGGGGCATGGCTGGGGGCTGGGGTCAGGGTGGGGGTTTTAGAGGTCAGCTGTAGGAATGGGGCCAACTGAGGGTCGCCATGTTAATAGCAAGGTCCCAGGGTCAATGACAAGGTCATTGAAACGCTATGACTTAGCCGGGTGCAGTGGCTCATGCCTGTAATCCCAGCACTTTGGGAGGCCGAGGCGGGTGGATCACGAGGTCAGGAGATCGAGACCATCCTGGCTAACATGGTGAAACCCCGTCTCTACTAAAAATACAAAAAACTAGCCGGACGTGGTGGTGGGCACCTGTAGTCCCAGCTACTTGGGAGGCTGAGGCAGGAGAATGGCGGGAACCCAGGAGGCGGAGCTTGCAGTGAGCCGAGATCGCGCCACTACACTCCAGCCTGGGCGACACAGCGAGACTCCGTCTCAAAAATATATATATATATATATATATAAAAATTAGCTGGACATGGTGGCATGTGCCTGTAATCCCAGCTACTCAGGAGGCTGAGACAGATTTGCTTGAACCCGGGAGGTGGAAGTTACAGTGAGTCAAGATCGCACCACTGCACTCTACCCTGGGTGACAGAGCGAGACTCCGTCTCAAATAAACAAATAAATAAACTCTATGACTTGGTTGCCCTGTTGGTAAAGGCAGACTCAGGCCCCCTCCTGGCCCAAGCCCACCTTGACAATGCTGAGATGCCATCAGCTCCCCCTGTGCCCCCAAATTCCGAACCACCCTCTTTTTGGTTTCATAGAGTCTCCCATAGTCTCTCCTGGGGTCTTCTCTGTTCACCCCGCGGTGTCCCCAAGACGCCCTCATGGCAAACTCCAGGGGACCCAGAGCCTGAGCTGGGGGCTGGGCGCGTGTGGCTAACCTTGATGGTGTCGTAGGCACCGGTGATGAGCGCGATGAAGAGGCTGAGCACCATGTAGATGAAGAGGCTGATGAACGAGTACAGGTAGAGCTGGGAGAAGAGCCACACCAGGCTGCTGCGGCCCTGCTGAGCCTGCATGGCGGCGAACGTCACGAACATGTCGTCCCCGTTGATGAGTGAGAACAGGCACTCGGATACCATGGAGAGCGAGCGGAACTGTCAGAAGGGCAGCGGGGTCAGAGGGAGCCAAGGCATGGCCAGGAGCCGGGGGCTGGGGTCAGGCTGGGGTCCCATGTGAATGGCCAGGAGCTGGGGGCGGGGGTCAGGCTGGGATCCCACGTGAATGGCTGAGTCCCAGGCTCGGGTCACCTTGTGAGTGGCCAGGTCCCAGGCTGGGGTCACCATGTGAATGGCCACGTCCCAGGCTGGGGTCACTATGTGAATGGCCACATCCCAGGCCAGGGTCCCATGTGAATAGCCAGATCCCAGGCTGGGGTCACCATGTGAATGGTCAGGTCCCAAGGTCAATGACAGGGACACAGGGCCGACCTAGGGTCTGGGTAGATAGAGCAGAAGGGGAATAATCCAGGTCGAAATAGGGTCATCAGCAACTGTGACACAGGGTCAGTGTCACAGTCACCAAGGACCACAGGGGACAGTGGACAGACTCCCAGCAGTCACCGAGGGGTCATCTGGGGGTCACAGTGGCAATGACAAGGTCACGGGGTCGATGTCAGAGACATCAGGGGTTAGACGTACCTTCACATGATAGGGTCCCAGCACGATCCAGCCACAGAAGCAGTAGCCCAGGTAGATGACGGCGACGCAGCAGCAGAAGCGCATGACGCTGGGCAGGGCCACCCGCAGTGTGGCGATGAGGATCTGGGTTGGGGCAGAGGGAGCCTCGTTGAGGGTGTGGTCACAACTCAGGTCAGCTGTGGGCACCCAGATGGGGGTGAGAGGGGCAGGGCCTTGCTGAGGGCACAGCACGTGTAGCCATGGGAGCCAGTGGGTGCCTAGAGGGGTCGTGGCCGTGTCTGAGGGGGTCTGAGGGCACCGCATGGCTGGACTCAGCAGGGTGGGCACACAGGAGCAGGCTCCCGGGGCCCCGCCCAGGTACAGCGACAGATATATCTGGTGTGGGCAGGTAGGAGGCGGCGGCTTGCAAGCGGTCATTGGTCGGGGCTGGTGAGTGCTGGGTGTGTAGGGATTTATTTGGAGGGTGTGGGGTAACCACGCGGAAGGCCCAGCCATGTGTGAAAAGCTCACGTTGTAGTTGTGGAAGAAGGTCAGGTAGCGGATCACGCCCACCCACACCAGCAGCGTCGAGGTGCCCAGGAGGATGCTGCAGACGTCGTAGCTCGCCAAGTTCTGCGGGTGGGAGCTGCATCAACCTACCTGGCCCAGCCCTTCCTTTGGAGGGCCTGGGGGAGGATATAGCCCTGGATAGGCACTGACAGCAGGGATGGGACCTGGGGCCCAGGGTGTGGGCAGGATGTACCTTGGCCTCGATGCCAATCTTCATGATGGTGCCCGAGATGGTGAGCACATCACTGGTGACCAGCAGGATGTACCAGCCATTGACAAATTCCAGCCGCTCCCACAGGCTGATGACCCGTCTCCGCTGCCGCCACATGAACCCCACAAACTCCTGCAGAAGGCAGGCAGGGTGAGCGCCTGACCAGGCACAGGACCCTCGAAGCCCGGGCTTTTATCGCCCCAGGGCAAGGCGGGGAGGACACCGGCACACGTGACGCAGGAGGCTCACGTTCTGCAGTAGGAAGCCTCGAAGGAGCGAGCGGGCGCAGAGGAGGAAGGACAGGGAGCAAGTGAGGATGACCACCACGTCAAACAGGAGCCGGAAGCTGTTGTCTCCTGTGGGGAGGGCACAGCAGGTAGGGCCAAGGGTGGCATGGAGCCTTGGGAGGCCAGCGCTGGTGCCAGGCCAGGCTGGAGACCTAGGGGGCTGCATGGCTGGTTTTGGTTGGTCAGTGGGGCTCAGGGCTTGTTTGGGGTGAGTCAAGAACCCCGGTCAGCTCTGGTCTGGGGCTTGGAGGATCCCAGGACAGGACAGGGTCCCTGATCTGTGCTGATCTGAGGCTCAGCGGATTCCTAGGAAGGTCAGGGCCCCAGGCAGCGCTGCTCTGGGGCTTAGGGAATCCCAGGACAGGCCAGGGCCCCTGGTCAGCGCTGGTCTGGGGCTCAGGGGCTCACCGTGCCGGAAGACACTGGGGTGCTTACACTCCTGGATGTGGGCCTGGGTCTCCAGGCTGATGGGGATCCGCCCACTGTGTGCTTTGTTGTCAAACGTGATCTGTGGGGGCCAGTTGGGGGCAGAGTAAACCTTGGCAGCCCCAAGCCCCAAGGTCCACATGACAGGTGGCCTGACAGACCCCGGGCTCCCTCCCTCATCACCCACACGCTTGCCCTTGGCCAGTGCTTCCAAGACACTCCCTGACCAGGTCCCTGCCCTGGAACTCAGGAGCCCTGTGGGTCCCCGGGGGGCCTCACCAGGACGCTGAAGGTATAGCAGTCCGGGATCTCATTATTGATGAGGCTCTGGAGGTTAATGGTCTTCAGTCGGAAGTGGATGGTGACATTGACCAGCCTAGGCAGGAGGCTCGGGTGAGGGGCAGGGGCGTCTTCGGGTCCTTTCCGGCCCCAAGTGCCAGCGCCCCTGCCACACGCTGACTCTGCAGCTGGTAGGGGAAGTGCTCACCCAGAAGGTGCCAGCGCAGGCGGGGGGCCCTGTCCCCACCTTAGGGAAGTAGCTACTGGGGTGAGAGTGCCTAGTGTGCTGCCTCCCCCACCCTGGGCCCCCCTCGAGCGAGCAGGCAGTACTTGTGGAATTTGAGCGTGAGGTTCTTGTAACTGGAGCTGCCTTCCAAGAGGGCGAGATCGTCACTGGGGGACGGAGGGGGCCGCTCGGGGGGATCCACCTGGATGCAGTCTGAGGACAGGGAGTCAGGGAAGGGCCTCAGGGGGCAGGGGAGGCCAGGCTGGTCTCCCCGGAGTCCCCAGTGGCCTTCTTTCCTGTGCTTCCCCAGGGCTGGGTCATTCCTACAGGCCTGGCACTCTCTGGGCCCACGGATATTTACTGAATGAACCATATTAAGAAATAACACCTGGTGCTTCCTACGTGGCAAGAGTCACATTCACACTAAGCAGACTTTTTTTTTCCTCTTTTTTTTTTTGAGACAGGGTCTCACTCTGTCACCCAGCGTGGAGTGCAGTGGCATGATCATAGCTTACTGCAGCCTCAATCTCCCGGACTCAAGTGATCCTCCTGCCTCAGCCTCCTGAGTAGCTGGGACCACAGGGGCACGCCACCACGCCTGGCTAATTTTTTTGTATGTAGAGACAAGGCCTTCCTACGTTGCCCAGGCTGGTCTCAAACTCCGGGCCTCAAGCAGTCCTCCCTCCTCAGCCTCCCAAAGTGCTGGTATAGGCGTGAGCCACCGTGCCCAGCCACAGCTGTTGATTTTAATCCCAGCAGCTCAGGCTCCAAACAGCGAAGCCCCACCCTGCCCACTCACCAGTAACCACCATTGGATCAATGTCAAATGTGTCGTTGGCCGGGTCCACATGGCCTCGGTGGTAGTACCGCTGGCAGAGAGCAAGCCCTGAGCCATTGGTCCAAGGGTCACCCCCGCCATGGACATACGCATACCGGCCCAGTGACACGTCAGGCAACGCCAAGTACTGTGGGCAGAGAAGGGGAGGGCCTGTGAGTCCGGCCCACTCTCTGCAGCCTGCGCACCTGCACCTGCCCGCCACCTGCACCTGCCCGCCCACCTGCACCTGCCCGCCCACCTGCACCTGCCCACCCACCAGCACCTGGTCCACAGCATGGAAGATGGCCTGGTACAGCTGCTCCCGCGTGTAGGCTGCGAAGGTGTCATCCGCCCCGTCCGAGTAGCCCAGCAGGAAGAGGTGTCGGAAGGCAATGGTGTTCTCTTCCCGGAATGTCACAGCCAGCTGATTACTGAGCCCAAACAGGATGAGCTGGGGAGAGGGTAGCGGAGGTTGGCATGGCTAGGATGGGGATTGGGGGATATCTCCCTCGGGGCACTGGCAGAGGAAGAGGACAGGGAGGGCCCTAGAGATGTCCACTGGTGGGGGCAGGGCCCTGCTAACTTGGGCCACAGACACAGATTTCACTTGTGCATTTCTTTGCTTTAATTTCACCCCAACTCCTGGCATAAGCTCCATATCACGCCGACCACTGTGTCCTCCCCCATACATCACAGGATGGGCACTCATATATCTCACTGCAGGGACTAATGTCCATTAAATGTTTACTGGATGTCGGATTCTGTGTTAAACCCAAACTCTCAGGGTAAGTACCATGACTGGATTCCTTTTCTTTTCTTTCTTTCTTTCTTTTTTTGTTTTTTGAGACGGAGTCTCACTCTGTCGCCCAGGCTGGAGTGCAGTGGCACGATTTCGGCTCACTGCAAGCTCCGCCTCCCGGGTTCTCACCATTCTCCCACCTCAGCCTCCCGAGTAGCTGGGACTACAGGCACCTGCCACCACACCCGGCTAATTTTTTGTATTTTCAGTAGAGGCGTGGTTTCACCATGTTAGCCAGGATGGTCTCGATCTCCTGACCTCATGATCCGCCCGCCTCAGCCTCCCAAAGTGCTAGAATTACAGGTGTGAGCCACTGTACCCAGCCTTTTCTTTTCTCTTTTTTTTTTTTTTGAGACAGAGTCTCACTCTGTTGCCCAAGCTGGAGTGCTGTGGTATGATCTCAGCTCACTACAACCTTCACCTCCCAGGTTCAAGAAATTCTCCTGTCTCGGTCTCCTGAGTAGCTGAGTTACAGGCACCTGCCATCACACCCAGCTAATTTTTGTATTTTCAGTAGAGACGGGGCTTTGCAATGTTGGCCAGGCTGTCTGAAACTCCTGGCCTCAAATGATCCGTCCACCTCAGCCTCCCAAAGTGCTGAGATTATAGGCATGAGCCACCATGCCTGGCCAATTGGGTCCCTTTTCCGAGGGAAAATTAGAGGCATGGTGACACGCTAAAGTCAGCCCAAGACATGAAGCAAGCACTTAGAGCAGTGGTTGGGTCTGATTCATCCTGGGGCTCCCAGAGCCCAGCACAGGGTCTGGCATGGGGGGAGGGAGAGCCAACTGTCTGTGCAGCCATTGGGTCAACATGGTGTCAGACTGCATGGGTTCAAATCCCAGCTGCCAATGTTCTGTTGCTGTGTGACTTTGGACAAGTCTCTTAACCTCTCTGAGCCTCAGAGGTAGCTTTTTTTTTTTTTTTTTTGAGACAGAGTCTTGCTCTGTTGCCCAGGCTGGAGTGCAGTGGCACGATTTCAGCTCACAGCAACCTCCACCTCCCAGTTCAAGCGATTCTCCTGCCTCAGCCTCCCAAGTAGCTGGGATTACAGGCACCTGCCACCATGCACGGCTAATTTTTTTGTATTTTTAGTAGAGCTGGGGTTTCACCATGCTGGCCAGACTGGTCTTGAACTCCCAGCCTCAAGTGATTACTGGCCTCAGCCTCCCAAAGTGCTGCTTTCAGACTCTTCTTCAAGGAGCACAGCAGCCACAGGTGGCCTTCGGCTGGGGCCCCTGCTTGGCTGTCCTCACCTGCACCGTGACCACCAGGATCTTGACCACCTGCAGCATCAGCTTGCAGGGCTTGCGGCCCTTGGCTCGAAACTTGTCACAGGGACTCATGAAAAAGTATTTGAGACGACGGCGAAGGTCTTCCTCTTCTGGGGGTGTCGGAGGGGCCGGCAAAGGCCCCACCTGGGTCCCATACCCGGGGTTGGGGGTCAGAAGCCGCTCGGTCTCTGTGGGAATAGGAGAGGGTGCTGGGGTGAGGGCTGGGCAACTCCCCTTTTCCCCTTTATCCAACCAGGAAGGCAGCACACACCCTATCTTCATGTTCCCATGCTCCTGCCAAGGAAGAGTTCTGAGAGGTCTAAAGAAAACCAGAAAACCTGCAACGTTGTCTGTATCTAAGCACCAGTCCTGCTCAGAGGTTATGAGCTGGGGTTCAGGAGGTACAGGGCCTGGGCTGATTCCTGCTCCTCCTGCTCACCAGCTCTCTGAGTCTCAGTTTCCTCATCTGCAAAATGGGGCAGTAATCATGTCTCATGGGAACGCTAAGGACTGGATGCTTATGAAGCATTGATCACAGGGGCTGGTCCATGGTGAACGTCAGAACGTTTCATCAATGTTCTCGTTATTGATCTGTGGGGAGAGAATGAACTGCTCCCACCGGCTTTTCACTGGGCATCCAAGGCTCCTGGGCTCATCCCAGCTCCAGGTTCCGGACATGAGCATAGAACTCAGCCTGTATTCTAGGTTTGTCTGAACAGATACCCAAAAGATGACCTCTGGGTTCATTATAACCTGGCCCATCAGCTGACACTCTCAGAAGCCAAAGACCTGGAGAAGGGGTAATTGACAATGTAAGTAATAATAATGGAACACATTTGCTAAAGACTCATTTTATCTCCCTGAAAAGCACCAGCTCCTGGAAATCATGCAGCCCTAGCATCAAATCCTAGACCTGCCACTTTCCAGCAGGGTGACTCCAGGTACCTCCCTGAGCCTCCATCTCCTCATCTGAAGAGTGGAAATTTTATAAAGGCTACCCCTTGGCTGGGCTCAGTGGCTCATCCTGTTATCCCAACGGCTTTGGGAGGCCAAGGTGGGATGATTGCTTGAGCCCAGAGTTTGAGACCAGCCTAGGTTATACAGCAATACCTCCCTCTCTACAAAAAAAAAAAAATTTAAATAGTCAGGTGTGGTGACGGCTCATGCCCGTAGTTAGTAGCTGGGACTCCTTCTGCCTGGGAGGCTGAGTTGGGAGGTCACTTGAACCCAGGAGTTCAATGTTACAATGAGCTAGGATTATGCCACTGCACTACAGCCCGGGTAACAACAACAAAAAAGTCTCTTAAAAAAAAAGTCCACCCTCTCCCTGAGCCCTGAGGTTGAGATCCTGAAGCTGCTCTGAGAATTCAGTGAGACACAGCAGATAAAGACCCCTTCAGCAAACACAAGCTGTTCTAATCACTGTTTATTTTTTTTTTTTTTTCAGCCTAACTGTGAGATCTAAGGTTTCAGCAACTGCTGGAGTCAAAACCGGTCACAGTAGCCCAGAACTGTCCCTGTCACACCTCCATGGGGATGTGCTTTCTAGGGCCTGGCCCCCTGCCTAGCAAAGCTGTCAGGATAAATGTGTGCACTGTCAGAACCTCCCATGCAGAGAGGGACAAGTTCCCGGCCCCTCCCTTTGTAATGGGATGCTGCTGTGGCTGTTTACCACAAAGTCAGAGAGCAGGGCCCGCCTACAGAGCTGAGATTACAGCTAATCCACCCCAGACCCTACTAGCTGGGACACCGGGACACCTATCAGGTAGGGGTCCCCAGCTAGCTCCAGAAGGGGAAGCTAACACAAGGGGTCTTCCTCTAGCCTCCCCGAGGAGGGGTGGCATGAGAATTGGCTGGAAGCCCGAATTTAAGAAGGCTGCGCTTCCCCCGGTTTGGAAAGCTAAAACTGAGTTAATCTTCTGGGGGCAATCCCTCCAGCTCTCCCCGCTTGAGTTTAGGTAAGCTGAGCATTTGTCTCCTGGAATCGGGAGGGGAAGGCTGGGAGTCTCACGCGCGGGTTGGAGAAGCTGGTGCCCGCTGTCTGAGTTCCAGCCGAAGTTGAGCAATCGGAACCTAGGCTCCCAGTGGAAATCCCAGGAACCTCGCCGCCCCAAAGGGAGAAGCTGGCGGCCCGGCGCGATCGCTGCCTGAGTTTGGGAACCCAGCAGAGTCTGGCTTCAGGAGGGAGAATCGGAGAGGCTGGTGCCCACCCACCGCCCAAGTTCTAGGAGCCGTCTGCCCATTTCTCCACCGTGGGGAGGCTGAAAAGTCAGCGCTGGAGCTTAGAAAAAAAGAGACTGGGAGCTCCGCCGCCCCAGGTCGGAGAAGCAGCCCGCCCGCCTGAGTTCCGGGCCCCACGGTGCCGCCCGCGCCCTCACCTGAGCCGCGCGGACCCGCCGGGTCTGTCATGCTGGGGCGGGCGCGCACGACGCAGGCGGGTACCGCGGGGCAGCCTGGGTCCGATCGCCCGCCGCTGTCACTGCGACCTCGCTCCCTCGCGGCGCGGCTTCAAACCCTCCGGCATCAGCTGATCAGTGCCTCAGTCACGTGACCCGGTAGCCCAGAACCCCTCACGTGACCGCCTCTGGTCCCGCCCCTTGCGCCACGACAACGCCTGCCGGAACAGCGCGCATGCGTGCCTCAACCGGCGCCCTCTGGGTCGAAGGCAGTCGCCAGGTCCTAGCGCCGCCGTGCTCTGGGTGGCGGGGGATGGGCTGACTCTGAGCTTGGCAGCGACGAGCTCCGCCCTGGCTCCCGGCCGTGCCCCGAATCCGGTGCCAGGCTCGTGACTTCCATGTCCAGAGCTTGACCCCTTATTCTCGTTGGTGCCTGGTGATGACCCTGCGTACTATCTCAACGCTGTCTTCCTCTTTCTCCCAGAAACTCCTTTTACCCTTCTCCTGCGGATCTTCAGCAAACACGATTTCCTAATTATGTATCAAATAGAACCACTTATCCCCACCCCTATGGCCCCCAGCCCAGAGTCTTCCAACATTCCTGGCCTGGATCTTTGCAGCAACCTCCTCCCCTATCTCAGCCTCCCTCCACTCCACTCTCTACCCAGCAGCCACAAGCATCTTCAAAGAATACTGCCTATCCGTCCTGCGAGAACCTGCCCTCGGCTTCCCATTGCTCTGGACTGACAGGCAGAGTCCCCACTCTTGTCTATCAGGGCCCTCTGATTTGGCCCCTACTTCCACCTAAAGCTCATCTTTCTATAGCCCCAGAGCCTTTGCAAACTTTTGCCCTGGAGCGTAATGGTTAAGAATTTGGACTCTGGAGGGCAATTGGGATTTAAATCTAGGCACTGACAAATGCCACTTCTACATCTTCCAAAGTCCTTTCAACTCCAAGCTGAGCGCAGTGGGTGGTGGCATGCACCTGCAATCCCAGCTACTCGGGAGGCTAAGGTGGGAGGATCACTTGAGCCCAGGAGGTCGAGGTTGCAGTGACTACGACCACACCACTGCACTCCAGCCCGGGCAACAGAGCAAGACTGTCTAAAACAAAACAAAACAAAACCAACAAAAAATATATATATGTGCCTCAATTTTCTCATTTGCAAAATGCGGAGATTCAGTCAAAGTCATCTACCTCCTGGGGCTGTTGAGAGGATTAAATGAGAGAATGCAAAAGCTATTTCATAAGGCTGGGCAAACAGTACTGATTATTAAATTAGTGATTATTGGGATTATAAAATCCCTTGTTGAGAAAACTGCCTACCATTTATATCAGAAGTCTTGTTATGCTTCTCCTAGAATATGCCATACCCTGTAATTATTTTTTAAGTATTCTGGATTTAATATCTGCGAGCTCCGTGCAGGTCGAGGCCATACTTATCTTGTTCCCTGCTGAGACCCCAGCAATCCAGAGATGTTTGTTGATTGCATAAATGAGCAGCCTCTTTTTGTCCACTTGTGTGCCTACTGTGTGGGCTTTGAAGAGCAAGGGGTAAGTGAGGGGAACAAAGAGTGGTGACTAGTGGGATGGACCAGGATGAGGCATTGTGGGTTAAACTGGAAAGTCTAGCTGGTGGGACTCCAGGGCCTAAGAAGGAAGCCAGGACACTGGAGCTCCAGATTGTGGCTGGCCCTGGCCACAATGTCCCATCTCTGGAGCAAGGGGCTGTGCTCAGAAAGAAAGCACAAAAGGCAAGCCACGACACA
Source organism: Chlorocebus sabaeus (assembly GCF_047675955.1). Classification (NCBI taxonomy): domain Eukaryota; kingdom Metazoa; phylum Chordata; class Mammalia; order Primates; family Cercopithecidae; genus Chlorocebus; species Chlorocebus sabaeus. The sequence goes on from NC_132909.1 coordinate 55,100,239, forward strand.
GAAGCCGGAGGCAGTGGGAGGATTTTACTAACTGCACAACACACAACTTCCCCAGGCCCCCGAGGATGCCCGAGTCCCCTTCAGCCATCAGGCCCCAGCAGTGCCCCTTGCTCCTGTACCCACTCTGGACTCTCACCGGTAGGGAGGGCTGGGCTGACAGTGTCACCAGTGGGAGAGCAGGGGTCAGGGTGGGACACAGGGTTGGGATCAGGGCTGGGCACAGGATCAGGGTCTGGGCTGGGCGCAGGATCAGGGTCTGGGCTGGGCACAAGGTCAGGACCAGCGTCGTGCCCAGCCTTCGGGTCAGAAGATTCCACAGGAGTAGGGCTGGGGGTGGATCTGGAGCCGGGGAGGGGTTTGGAGCTGGGATCCGGCAGAGTGCCCGGCCCAGAGCCAGGGTCAGGGCTACGGCCAGAACTGGTGCCGGAGCTGAGGCCCAAGCCAGAGCCGAGCACAGAAACAGCATCAGAACCCAGGAGGGAGACCTGCCCCGGCCTCATCATGGATGCAGGGCTTAGGCCAGGCCCTAGGCCCAGGCCGGCGGCCGCTGCTGCAGCTGCGGCAGCCGCGGCAGCTGCAGCAGCGGCTGCACCCTCATGCACCCGTTTGTGCTTGGTGAGGCTGGAGGCCTGGCCAAAGGCTTTCCCGCAGAGCTGACAGCGATAGGGCCGCTCGCCCGAATGCACGTGCAGGTGCTGGAGCAGCGCTGAGCTCTGCCCGAAGGCCTTGGAGCAGTGCGGGCAGGCGTAGGGCCGCTCGCCCGTGTGGATGCGCAGGTGGTGTTGCAAGTTGGAGCTCTGCCCGAAGGCTTTGCCGCAGTGGGGGCAGCGGTAGGGGCGTTCGGCCGTGTGTGTGCGCTGGTGCTGCAGTAGCGCCGAGCTCTGCCCGAAGGCCTTGCCGCACTGCGGACACGGGTAGGGCCGCTCGCCCGTGTGCGTGCGCAGGTGTTTGAGGAGCGCAGAGCCCTGGCCGAAGCCCTTGGCGCACACCGGGCACTTGTGGGGCCTCGGGCCGCCGTGCGTGCGCAGGTGCTGCGCCAGGAGCGAGCCGTGCCCGAAGGCCTTGCCACACACCGGGCAGTGGTGCGGCTTCTCCCCGCTGTGGCTGCTGCGATGTTTCAGCAGCGTGGAGCGCCAGCCGAAGGCCTTGCCGCAGGCCGCGCACTGGTACGGCCGCGCCCCGGTGTGGATGCCACGGTGCTGCGCCAGGGTGGCACCGTGGCTGAAGGACTTCCCGCAGTCGGGGCAGCGGTACGGCTTCTCACCGCTGTGGGTGCGGCGATGCTGGCTCAGCCCGGAGCTGCGGCGGAAGGCTCGCCCGCAATCCGGGCAGGAGAAGGGCCGGGGCGGGCTGGCGGGGGCGGGGAGCACCGCGGGGCTGGTGGCCAAGACCTGGGGGGTGGCAGTGAGGCCAGGGGAGATGGGGTCCACGTTTGGATCGCCGGGGCTGAGGGTGTCGCTGTTAGGATCGAGAATCAGGGGTACGGGACCAATCACATCTGGATCGAGGTCGAAACTCGAAGACATGGGGTCGGGATCTTGGGGTTCCGAGCCCGGAGCTTCGGCGTCGGGGTCCAGATCCTCCGAGACGGTCTCCAGATCTTCATAGCTGGGGTCCACGTCTTCCGGGACAGTGTTGAGGTCTTCAGGATCAGGCTCTGGGTCTTCAGAAACCGGGTCCAGATCTTCAGGATTGGGGTCTAGGTCCTCGGAATCAGAGTCAAGCTCTTCATAAACGGGTCTCAGGCCTTTGTGGCCTGGGTTCCTGACCAGGACTGAGCGCCGCATTTCAGGCGTGGATGTGCTGGCAGCTTCTGGGGCAGGACCTGCAAGGGCAAGAATAGAGGGTAGAGGGTAGGTGGGTTCTAGGGGAGCGGGTGTGTCTTTTGAAGTCTGGTTAGGGATGAGAAAGGGGACCTGGTTGTGCCCTCAGAACCCACTTTTTTTTTTTTTTTTTTTTTTTTTTGAGATGGGGTCTTTTTCTGTCCCTAGGGCTGGAGTGCAATGGCAGGATCTCGGCTCACTGCAACCTCTGCCTCCCAGTTTCAAACAACTCTCCTGCCTTAGCCTCCGGAGTAGCTGGGATTACAGGCGTTCACCACTACACCTGGCTAATTTTTGCATTTTTAGTAGAGATAGGATTTCACCATGTTGGCCAGGCTGGTCTCAAACTCCTGACCTCAGGTGATCCACCCCTTCAGCCTCCCAAAGTGCTGGGATTACTGGCGTGAGCCACTGCGCCCAGCCCCACTTCTTTATTTTTATTTTTTTGAGATGGGGTCTCACTCTGTCACCCAGGCTAGAGTGCAGTGATGTGATCATAGCACACTGCAGACTGGAAATCCCGGGCTCAAGCGATCCTCCCACCTGGGCCTCCCAAGTAGCTGGAATTACAGATACACCACACTCAACTAACTTCAATTCTTTCTTTCTCTTTCTTTCTTTCTTTCTTTCTTTCTTTCTTTCTTTCTTTCTTTCTTTCTTTCTTTCTTTCTTTCTTTCTTTCTCTCTCTCTCTCTCTCTCTCTTTCTTTCTTTCTTTCTTTCTTTCTTTCTTTTCTTCTTTCTTTCTTTCTTTTCTTTCTTTCCTTCCTTCCCTCTCTCCTTCCTTCCTTCATTCCTTACTTTCTCACTCTCTTTTTTGAGATTGGGTGTCGTTATGTTGCCCAGGCTGGTCTCAAACTCCTGGACTCAAGCAAACCTCTGACCTCGGCCTCAGAAAATGCTGAGATTACAGGCATGAGCCACTGTGCCTGGCCAAACCCCACTCACTTCTGAGCATACATGTGGATGTTTCCCTTGTCTCTGACTGCAGGGAGATTTCTGACTTACCCCAGCCAGGGCAGGGAGTTGAGGGACCCGGGTGGGACATGGTGGGACATTGTAGGACCCTCCCCTTTCAGCCCGGAACCTGGACAGAGGTCATGAGACCCGGCACTAGAGGTTTCTAGTCCCCAACTCCATGGCTCTGCCCCTCTCTCCATCCTGGGCTCCTCTTGTGGGAAGCTGGGGTCCTGTGGAGGAGACAGTCCTAGGTTCCTACCACCTTGCTGGAGGTCCCCACACGGGGAACAGTGTGGGTGTCAGCGTTTTTGTGCTCCTGAGCACATGGCCTGAATTCTTGTCCTATACTTGGGGGTGGCAGCTTAATTTATCGGGGGGAGTTCTGGTAGGGGAGGCCCCCCCTCCAGCAGCAGCATTCTGAGCTCTAGAACCCATGTCTGGGGTATAAGAATGTGCAACAAATAACATCTGACATCCCTCCCAAGTCACTGGGGAAAGACAAGAAGACCCTGGCTTGCCTTCTGGGGAGAAGAAAACCTGCATTCCAGAACTCACAGCGCCAGGTGGGAGTCAGTGTCAAATCCTCTCTCTTAGACAGATCGGGAATGCCCTTTCCTGCAGCCAGATGGTGAGCACGGTAGAGTGATATTTGGGACCCCTCCTGGTGAGAAGGGGTGGGCACGGACACTCATGAACCCCATAGGCAGGAGGGTGGGGACATTATTAGTATACCTGTTTTATTTATTTATTTATGTTTGAGATGGGGTCCCGGTATGGTACCCAGGCTGGACTCAAACTCCTGGGTTCAAGTGATCCTCCCACCTCAGCCTCCCAAAATATGGTGACTACAGGCATGAGCCACCATGCCTGGCCAGTATACCTGTTTTCACTATTGGCTGGAAGGTCCTGAATTTTAACTTCTAGCTGGAGGATGGGCACAAATATACCTGGAGACCCTCTGAAGTTACTGGGGAAACGCCTGAGCCATCTCCTCCCATGGCTGGGACTTGGTGGGTAGTGTCAGCACACTTGTGGCCCTTCCTGCAGGAAGGATCCTGAACTGAACTCCCAGTTTGTGACTGGGGGCAGGCTGGGAGGTAGAGGAACAAAAGCTGGAACCACTTCTGGGGAGCAAGGGGAGCCCAGGATGACCTGCCCGGGGTGGGGATGCCTTGAGCTCCCCACCCATGGCTGGGTATTGAGGTGCCAACAATGAATGATCTGCTCCTGGGAGAAGGTGTGGGGGGACTCTGTGGCTCCCCTTCTGGGGAGGGGAATACACTGAGCCACAACCCCATAGCTGGGAGTGTGCAGGCAAACAGAGCCGAGTTCCTGGACAGGGGGTCCTCAACCCAGACCCATAGTTGGAGAGTGGGGGAAACAATACCTGGGACCCCTTCTGCATTCCTGCGGGGACAGAGGAACTCTTAGATTACCTCCAGGGGAAGGGGTCCCCTCAATTCCCATCTCTTAGCTGGAAGGTGGGAGGAGAAATCACTGTAGTCTTTCCTGAGTTCCCAGGGGTGAGGGCAGGTGGACCCCCTGGATCACCTCCAGGGGAAGGAGCTTCCAGAACTCCAGACCCCAAGACTGGAGGGGGAGGGGGACAATCGCTGGTACCCTTCCTAGGGTCCTGGGGGAAGAGGGACCCCCTAGGTCCCCCTCTTGAGGACAGGGCCTCCTGAACTCCCGACCCCAGGTGGGAGGTGGGAACAATACCGGAGCCCCTCCTCGAATCAGGAGGGGAGGGGGTCCTGGATAGCCTCTTGGGAGGGGGCGTCCTGAGCTCCAGACCCCAGAGCTGGCGGGCGCCCCCCACCACGCCCGACTGAAGGTTCCCAACCTCCGGGGCCCTTTTCCCCGGGCCTCAGCGGCGGGATGGGCGCGCTAGGCCGGGGTGGGCCGCGGGGTCCCCTCCCCATCGCGCCCCCGACCCCCACTCGCCCGGGCCAGGGCCAGCGGCGCGCAGGGCGGGGGACGAATAGAGGTCGCCCCCGGCTGCGCCCCGCGCCTGGAGACCCCCCCTGCCCGTCCGCCCCCCGCCCGGTCCCCCGCCCCGTCCCCAGCCCGTTCGCGGGGACACTCACCCGGCGCCCCTCGCCCCTGCCCGGCCCGCCGCGCCCGCGCCGGCCGCCGGCGCCCCCCGGGCCCGCAGGAAGCCCCCCGCCCGCCAGCCCCGCCGGCGGCCCCCTCGGCCCAGCGGCCCCGCCAGGCGCTCCCGGGGAGCGAGAGGGGCCGGCCGAGGGCCGCAGCGGGAGCTGCTGGGACTTGTAGTTCGCCCGCGCCCGCCGCGGCCGTCGCCATCGCTGCCCCCGCCCCCCGGGCAGGCCTTTGTCCCCGGCCGGGCCACCCCGGCCGCGCGGCCGCGCCTTTGTCTGCACCATGCCCCGCCCGCACGCAGCCCTGGCCCCATCCCTAGTCTCCTCCTGGGCCTGTCTCAGCCCCTCTGTGGCCCTGGCCCTGTCTCTATCTCTCCGTCTCTATCCCTCTCTCTGTCTCTCTCCGTCCCTATCTCTCTGTCTCTGTTCATTCTCTGTCTGCCTCTGTCCCTGTCTTCCCATCTCTGTTCCTTTCTCTGTGTCTCTGTCCCCATCTCTTTCTCTCTGCGTTCCAATCTCTTTGCCTCTGTCGCTTTCTCTGCCTCTCTCTCTATGTCTGTCTCTCTGTCTGTCTCTGCCTGCTGCCCATGTCTCTGACTCTATCTTTGTTCATAAAACTCTACACATGTTGTTCTTGTAGACTTGCAATGCACATAGGCACAGCCAAGCTTCTCAGTTTTGCAATCTAAAAATAAGTCTAGTTTTGCTTAACCTGGCCTTCCTCCAATTTTTCCTTTATGCATGGTGAAACCCGTCACCCTTTCTGGGTAACACCCGCCAAGGCACAGATTTGGGATATTCCTCCCCTAGTGTTTTCAGCCTCCTACCCAGATGGCGGGTCACCGCTGTCCCTGGAGGCCTCCAAGTGCTAGATGTGAGTGACGGTTTCCAGAGAACCTCAGGCAGGGCTGGGAAGGGCTGGGGGCAAACTTGCCTTGGAGACACAGATCCCCAGCGCCAGCCAGGAGAGAGAGTGGAAATCAGCTCCTGGTGGCTGGGCCGCGATGTTCTCCACTAAATATAAACAGTGGCCACAGAATATAAACAATGATGAGACAAGGCCACTCTGTGACCATGTCTGAACCAACATAGAGACATGGGCCCTCTGCAACCACAAAAATGAGTTCTCATCCCCCTCTCCCAGTGAACACAAATGACTGCCACTTCTTACCGACCACAAATCCAACCCAACTTCCATCCTCCCACCTCTGAGATAAAAATCACTGAAATACCTAGTCAGCAAAATGCTCCCAGCTTCCCAACAATACCACCCTAGTAATTCTCTTTAAAACCACCCAATAGCCGGGCGCGGTGGCTCAAGCCTGTAATCCCAGCACTTTGGGAGGCTGAGACGGGCGGATCACGAGGTCAGGAGATCGAGACCATCCTGGCTAACTCGGTGAAACCCCGTCTCTACCAAAAAATACAAAAAACTAGCTGGGCGAGGTGGCGGGCGCCTGTAGTCCCAGCTACTTGGGAGGCTGAGGCAGGAGAATGGCGTAAACCCGGGAGGCGGAGCTTGCAGTGAGCTGAGATCCGGCCACTGCACTCCACCCTGGGCGACAAAGCAAGACTCCGTCTCAAAAAAAAATAAATAAATAAATAAAACCACCCAATATAGGCTGGGTGTGGTGGCTCACACCTGTAATCCCAACGCTTTCGGAGGCCAAAGGGGGCAGATCATGAGGTCAGGAGTTTGAAACCAACCTGGCCAGCATGGTGAAATCCTGTCTCTACTAAAAATACGAAGATTAGCCGGGCGTGGTGGCGCACACCCGTAATCCCAGCTACTCAGGAGGCTGAGGGAGGAGAATTGCTTGAACCCAGGAGGTGGAGGTTGCAGTGAGCCAAGATTGCACCCCTGCACCCCAGCTTGGGCGACAGAGCAAGACTGCATCTCAAAAACAAAACAAAAACCGAAACTAACAAGTATAAGCCCAAATTCTATAAGATGCTCCTCTGCCCCCATGTCCTCCTTATAGAGACACCCTGTGGTTCCTTCTTCCTTCCTGAACCTTCTAGATGTGTGTTGGACTCATAGCCTGAGACCTGCTTTCCATCTTTCCGCAGAGCCCACAGCAGATCTGCGAGACTGGAGATAACTTCAATTGGATTATGCCCCTAGTTCCTTATCCTGCCACTTCCTGGATGATCCCATTACAAATACTTGTGATGATATCTGTTGTTTCTTTGGCTCAGAATCTAACAGTACTTTCTTTTCCTTTGTGGAGTCCCCTCCACTACCCAGATGGACATGTGACTAACACCCCTTCCCAGTCCCATGTGATCTGGACTCTAATCAAAGGGCCCCATCCCCTGGCCACAATAATTAGGTATGGGATGAGAAGGTGACATTGGAGGTTCTCATTCTACCTCTGGGATTATGAGCCACAAGGAGCTCATTCTGTCTGCAGTCACCTTCCCCAGTTGTTCAAAAGAACAGTCTGCAGACTGAGGCCAATATGCACCAAGATGTACAAGTAAGAGTCAGAGAGAGAGCTCTGGCTATATTTGTTGAGCTCCTGGATATAGCTGTACCTGAAGCCAGAGAACTCATTCTTTCCTGTACCACAAACCAACAAATGTTCTGGGTGTTTGAGCTAGTTTTAGTGGATGTCTGTTCCTTGCATCCGTGACAGTCTTGACTAATTTAGGAATTATTACCTGAAAAGGAAAGAGTAATTTTAAAAAATCTTAAAAATAAAACCTTAAAATGTGGAACCAACTAAAGGAAGATGGGGTAGAGAGCCAGGATTGCCACACACATGGACTATAAAGTGAACAGGACACCTTAGATTATGTAATGCACAACCTGTCTAGATGTACACAGGGGCTATGTAAAAGAGCTTTCCCTCAGAAAACTAGAGTTATATGGAAGAAAACCAGCTAGTTAAATTGTTGCCTGGCCAGGCGCGGTGGCTGACACCTGTAATCCCAGCACTTTGGGAGGCTGAGATGGGCAGATCGCTGAGGTCAGGAGTTTGAGACCACCCTGGCCAATATGGTGAAACCCCATCTCTACTAAAAATAGAAAAATTAGCCGGGCATGGTGGCAGGTGCCTGTAATCCTAGCTACTCAGGAGGCTGAGGCAGGGGAATCACTTGAACCTGGGAGGTGGAGATTTCAGTGAGCCAAGATTGCGCCACTGTACTCCAGCCTGGGCGACAGAGCAAGACTCCATCTCAAAAATAAAAAAATAAAAAAATAAATAGTAACCTATTTTATCATGGAACTCTAACCATGCGTCTCCTAAGGACCAGAATATTGGAATATAGGGAAGCTTGCTTTCTTCTTTAGAGACAGGGTCTCATTGTGTCACCCAGGCTGGAGTACAGTGGCACAATCGTAGCGCACTGCAGCCTTGAACTCCTGGGTTCAAGCCATCCTCCCACCTCAGCCTCCTGAGTAGCTGGGACTACAGACGAGTAGCTGGGGCCTCAGCCTCCTGAGTAACCGGGACTACAGCCACCATGCCTGCCTATTATTATTATTTTATTTGTAGAGATGGGGTCTCACTATGTTGCCCTGGCTGGTCTCGAACTCCTGGCTTCAGCAATCCTTCCAACTTGCTGGGACTGCAGGTGTGAGCTACCATGCCTGGCCTGGGGCCTGGAGCAGCTTTCATGCAATCTTCAGCAAAGTCTTGCAATAAAGACACAAGTTTCTGGAATGTGTTCCTTCTCAAAGCAGAGACTCTTCTGCTTCATCTTCTGAGATTGTCAGAGCTGAATTTTCTGTCCCAGGCTAAAAGATGAGGCAGATGATGAGGTGGAAGATAAGACTGGGATTATGGGAGAACATCTGACACCCTAAGCTACTCCCAAACACTGAACATTCCTTGTCTACAAAGCTGACGATCACTCTCACTGGGAAGAGCCTATTAGCTGAGCTAATCCACCCTCCAGATTGCAACCTGGGGCAGGACACAGATCTGTCCTTAGGAAACACAGTCAGTTAAGTTTGGGCTCCAGTGCCGTGATCCTGACTGAGTTTGGGGAACTAAATAACCTAGGGGTGGGCTCCTGAGCTGGGCAAGCCAATCACAATATTGTTTTCCTCTAGGCACAGTGATTGGTCCACAACTGGGTGTGTGATTCAAATGGGCCAATCAGCCTGTTCCTTAAATTCCAATGTGGGTCCCGGTGTGGTGGCTCAGGCTTGTAATCCCAGCACTTTGGGAGACTGAGGCGGGTGGATCACTTGAGGTCAGGAGTTCAAGACCAGCCTGGCCAACATGGTGAAATCCCGTCTCTAATAAAAATACAAAAATTAGCTGGGCATGATGGTGCATGCCTGTAATCCCAGCTACTTGGGAGGCTGATGCAGGAGAATCACTTGAACCCAGGAGGCGGAGGTTGCAGTGAGCCAAGATTGCAGCACCGCACTCCAGCCTGGGTGACAGAGTGAGACTGTGTCTCAAAAAAAAAAAAAAAAAAGAAAAAAAAAAAAAAAACCAAAAAAACTCAATAGAGGGAGCATATTGGAAAGACCCTGCCCTTCTTTAGGGGCTTTAATCATTAGCATTGGTAAATACTACCAATATCTTCCTTTGCTGCTGCTTGGAGGGACACAGGACTGAGAGATGGCCAGGGAGACAGAGTCCTGATGCAAAATGCCTGATATTAGACCCAATTCCAGACTCAGACCTTCTTGTTTCTCTCTCTCTCTCTCTCTCTCTCTCTGTGTGTGTGTGTGTGTGTGTGTATTATTTTTGAGACAGGATCTTGCTCAGTTGCCCAGGCTGGAGTGCAGTGATAATAGCTCACTGCAGCCTCAATCTTCTGGGTTCAAACAATCCTCCCACCTCAGCCTCCCAAGTAGCTGAGACTACAGGTGCATGCCACCATGCCCAGCTAATTTTCTAAATGATTTTTAGTGGAGATGAGATCTCACTATGTTGCCCAGGCTGGTCTTGAACTTCTGAGTTCAAGTGATCTTCCCGCCCCAGCCTCCCAAAGTGTTGGGATTGCAGGCATGAGCCACCATGTCTGGCTTTTTTCTAAATCCATAAAATTCCTTTTTTTCACTTGAATCAGATAGAGCTTGGTTTCTGTCGCTTGCAACAAAATGATATAAGACATTAACACATTTAGTCACCATTCATTGGGCTGCAGCCAAGTGCCAGGCCCTCTTCTGAGCATGGTACATGCACCTTTTATTTAATTCCTGTATACACTCTTTGAAACGGGAACTATTGGCATTCCCATTTTACAGAGAGGGAGAGTGAGGGTCAGGGTGCATTCTTGTCTAAGGACAGAAAGGCACGTCTGAATTCTGCTGCTGGGTGATGCTTTCCATTGAGAAAGTTGTTTTCCTTTAAAAATTAATCTTGGTGACCAGGCACGATGGCTCATGCCTGTAATCCCAGCACTTTGGAAGCCAAGGCAGGCAGATCACGAGGTCAGGAGTTCAAGACCAGCCTGAGCAATATGGTAAAGTCCTGTCTCTACTAAAAATACAAAAATTAGCTAGGCACGGTAGCGGGCATCTGTAATTCCAGCTGTTTGGGAGGCTGAGGCAGGAGAATCGCTTGAATCCAGGAGGCGGATGTTGCAGTGAACTGAGATTGCACCATTGCTTTCCAGGCTGGGTGGCAAGAATGAGACTCCGTTTTGGGGAAAAAAAAAAAAAAGAAAAAACTTAGTTTCTTACATTCAATTCTATATTATTTGTCTTAATCCCTAGGCTTTCTGGGGGAGGAAGGGGGTGAGTGGAATATAGGAGGGTTAGTCATAAATCCATAAAATACATCCAGAATCATCCTGATGTAGTGTCTTTCCCCGAGGATTAAACATTTCCAGTACAGTTTCTGTTCTTCCCTGGCAAGCCATCCTAGGGCTGGTCATTTTCATTGTTAGAAAACGCTTCAAGTTGTGCTGAAATCCAGCTCTTTTTAACAGCTATGGACTGTTTTCATCTAATGCCTAAGGCTGTTTTCAACTATTCCAGGCCAGACACGGTGGCTCACGCCTTTAATTCCAACACTTTGGGAGGCCGAGATGGGTGGATCACTAAGTCAGGAGATCAAGATCATCCTGGCTAACACGGTGAAACCCCATCTCTAAAAAAACAAACAAAAAAAAACCACAAAAAAACAAAAATTAGCCGGGTGTGGTGGTGGGCGCCTGTAGTCCCAGCTACTGGGGAGGCTGAGACAGGAGAATGGCATGAACCCGGGAGGTAGAGCTTGCAGTGAGCTGAGATCATGTCACTGCACTCCAGCCTGAGTGACAGAGCAAGACTCCATCTGAAAATAAATAAATAAATAATAAACAAACAAACAAACCATTCCTGGCATGAGGCAGGAAGATAATCCTACAACTAGAGCTACATGGAACTTAAGATCAAATAAACATTCTGAGCTTCCCAGCAGGCAAGGCAAAAAGGGAAAACCTTTCTGTTCTAGTAGTCTGGTCACTAGGCAGACCAGCTTCATCAGAAGAGGATGAGCTTATCACAGTGATTTCCAACCAGGGCAATTCTTTCCCATCCGAAAGATATTTGGCAATATTTGGGACATTCTGTTACAAGTGGGAGGGAGAGGTACTACAGGCATTTAGTGGGTAGAGGACAAGAATGGCACTAAATATCCTACAATGCACAGGAGAGCCTCCAATAAAGAATGATCTAAGACATCAATAAATGACAAGCCCTGGTTTATCCTGAAGTAACTCAGAGCATGATGCCAAATATCTTTAGAGGACATATTCTACAGCGGGCAGATTCTTGCATGGTCAATGTGGATAATATGTGTGGTCCAAAGGGTCATCTTGTCCCTATAGGATGCAAAGCTGGATTCCCTCCTGCCTTTCTTGCAGAAATGACAATCTGCCCTAGAAGAACTGATGACAACCAGGAAAGGGCTCCTGGGCAGGGTTGAGATTGGCTCAACCTCATGGTTCATTGGATTGGTGTCCTTGGTCTTTGGAGGTTTGATTCTCGGTTCAGGAAAGCCATATTCACTCCTTGAAACTGGACATTCAACAGCCCACAGAGGCAGGCACCTTACCCCAGACAGACCTTACCCCAGACAGACCTTTCTCCTCACCACGCCCTGGACCTTCAAGGTCAGGCGCTGTCCAAGGTACTGGTCCTTACTAAGCCCTGTCACTCACTTGTTGCAGAGCCCCATCACATCCTCCTCCTTTTGACCCTTTACATTTTGTCTCTGGCTGAACACTTACCCCCTTGGACCTGGTAATGTCTTGATGGCTTTTGTCAATTTGCCCCTGGACTCTGCTCTGACCTGGGGGCCAGTTTCCCAGACAGTCAGTGCCCCATTCGGTCTCTAGTCTCTGCCCATGATGGAAGAAACTGCTGGGCTATTGTCAGCTGTGTCCACCCCTCTATGTCCTCTACAGGCCACACCCAGTGTCCCCACCATTGAAAGCTTTTTCCCCACACCCTGGCCTTCCCCACTTTCATCCTCAGAAGGGAAGCTTTCCCTCCATGACCCCAGCCCCATGCACTGAAAAGTGTGGACATTTCTTATGTTTAACAGTCTCATGGGAGAGTTGCTACTTATCCCCATTTCATAGATGAGCAAATTGAGGCTCAGCAGGGTTAGGTGACTTGCCCAAACTACTCTCCAGGACATGGAGGAGTCTGGGTTTGGACTATGTCCATCCAGCCCCCACAGGGATCTATGTTCTCAAGCACACATACCAATATCTCTGTTCAGCACTATAACTTTTTTCATTTTTTCTTTTTTTGAGACAGAGTTTTTGCTCTGTTGCCCTGACCGGAGTGCAGTGGTACAATCATATAGCTCACTGTAGCATCAAATTTCTGGGCTTAAGTCATTCTCCCACCTCAGCCTCCTGAGTAACTGGGACTACAAACATGTACCACCATGCCTGGCTTTTTAAAATTTTTATTTATTTATTTATTTATTTATTTATTTATTTATTCATTTATTTACTTACTTATTTATTGAGATGTAGTCTCGCTCTGCTGCCCAGGCTGGAGTTCAGTGGTCTGATCTCACTGCAACCTCCGCCTCCCAGGTTCAAGTGATTCCGTGCTTCAGCCTCCTGAGTAGCTAAGATTACAGATGCGTGCCACCACGTCTGGTTAATTTTCGTATTTTAGTAGAGATAGGGTTTCACCATGTTGGCCAGGTTGGTGTCGAACTCCTGATCTCAGGTGATCCGCTCGTCTTGGCCTCCCAAAATGCTGGGATTATAAGTGTGAGCCACTGCGCCTGGCCAATTATTTTTTGTAGAAACAGGATCTCCCTATGTTGCCCAGGCTGATCTCAAACTCCTGGGCTCAAGCAATCCTCCCATCTCAGCCTCCCAAAGTGTTGGGGTTACAGGTGTGAGCCACCGCATCCAGCCTTGACTCCATACTCTTCATGGCAACGCAGCAACAATGGAGTCATCCTTTCCCGTGCAGTCCCTTCCCCCAGCCCCCACCCACCCAAGCATCCTCTCGACTGGCTGACTGATGGGGAAGAGTGGAATGTTGCCAGGGTGGCATTTATTACTGGCTGGGGCACGGGTACATAGGGGGCTGGGGAGCCCGAGGGTCTATCTTCTCCCTGCAGCCGTGCTGGCGAGGCGTGCCCAGGGGCACGAAGCCCTCCTGAGGATTTTTCAGTCTCAGGGCTGCTGGACCCTGATACTTGAAAGGAAATTCATCCTTGTATTGGGTTGAGAAGAAGCGCAGTCCACCCAGTGGGGGCTCCATGTGACTGTACTTGCACTGTGGAGTCAGGGTGGACAGCCTGGCAGGGCAGCCTGGGAGGTGGCTGACCCACTCTGACCACCCCAGGATCTCCAGGCCTAATGAGTCAGGGGGTGGGGCCAGCCAGGGCAGGCTAGTTGGTCAGTGTGGAGCCAGTGTCTGACGAAGGAGGATGGTTTAGACTGGGTAAGAGAGGATAGGGAAAGGGGCAAGGCTATGACCAGAAGGGTGGAGTTATGCAAGGGCAGGACATGGCCACGAAGGGGCCGAATTTTCCAGGGGTGGAGTTTGGGCTCTGGTCAATTTGGGGTGGGATTTAGCCCTTCAGGAGGTGAAGCCAGGGGAAGGGTGGGGCCGGTTAGGGGCAGAGCCAGAGCATCAAAGGCTGGGGAGGTTGAACCCTGGGGAGAGGTGGATAAAAAGGGCCCCAGGCGAGGCTGAATAAGGAGCTGGATAAGAAGCTGGAGAGTAACCAGGGGTGTCCCTGGAAGGACTCCAGGGCTGGGGTGATCCTTGGTGGCTCTGAATTAACCCTCGTCTTGGGTATAACAGTAGTGGTGGTGCAAAGATGCTCCTGAGCTGACCTGGACACGACCCTGGAGAGTGAGCTAGGGATTATCTCTATTTTTTTTTTTTCCTTTTTTTGAGGCAGAGTCTTGCTCTGTTGCCCAGCCTAGAGTGCAATGGCACCATCTTGGCTCACTGCAACCTCCGCCTCCCCAGTTCAAGTAATTCTGTCTCAGCCTTCCGAGTAGCTGGGATTACAGGCGGGCACCACCACGCCCGGCTAATTTTTGTATTTTTAGTAGAGACGGGGTTTCACCATGTTGGCCAGGCTGGTCTCAAACTCCTGACTTCAGGTGATCCGCCTGCTTCGGCCTCCCAAAGCGCTGGGATTACAGGCGTGAACCACTGCACCCGGCCAAGCTAGGGATGATCTTGAGGCTAAAGGGATATTAAGATGTCCCCGGCCGGGCGCGGTGGCTCAAGCCTGTAATCCCAGCACTTTGGGAGGCCGAGACGGGCGGATCACGAGATCAAGAGATCGAGACCATCCTGGCTAACACGGTGAAACCCCGTCTCTACTAAAAAATACAAAAAAACTAGCCGGACGAGGTGGTGGGCGCCTGTAGTCCCAGCTGCTCAGGAGGCTGAGGCAGGAGAATGGCGTGAACCCAGGAGGCGGAGCTCGCAGTGAGCTGAGATCCGGCCACTGCACTCCAGTCTGGGCAACAGAGCGAGACTTCGTCTCAAAAAAAAAAAAAAAAGGTGCCCCCGAGCCTGGATGGTCACTAACTCTGAGGCTGGGTGACAGCATAGTCTTCCTGAGACAACTCTACACCCATGTGGGGGTTGCCTAAGGATGGGTGGCTCCCCTCCCCCTCCCTCACCCGCTGTAGCATCTCTTCAGTCACCAGGGCCGGAGCTGTTCCGTGTGGCTTCAGCATCTTCTGGTTCATGGTTAAAAAATCGAATTCTGGAGATTCAGGTTAGGGAGGTTGAGTGAGGGCTGTGGGCAGAAGCGGGGCTGAGGGTGTGGTGAAGTTCAAGGGAAGGGTTCAAAAGCCAAGCCAGGCTAGCGCTGATGTTGACCAGGGGAGAAAAAGGATTAGGAGAGGGGAGGAGGGAGGAGCCAAATAAGGAGGGAGGAGCCAGAAAAAGGGGGAGGAGCTGGGGAAGAGGGAGGAGCTAGGGAAGAGGGAGGAGCTTGGGAAGCGGGAGGAGCTGAGGAAGAGGGAGGAGGTGGGAGAGGAGGGAGGAGCCAGGGGAGGAGGGAGGAGTTAGAGGAAGGCGAAGGAGCTGGGGAAGAGGGAGGAACTGGGAAACAGGGAGGAGCTGGGAAAGAGGAAGGAGCCGAGGAGAGGAGCCAGAGGAAGGGGGAGGAGCTTGGGAAGAGGGAGGAGCTATGGGAGGAGGGAGGAGCTAGGGGAAGAGCCAGGAGCTAGGGCACAGGGCTAAGATGATCAGGGGTGGGACCCGTCCAGATGAGTCTGGGGGCGGGGGCAGGGCCAGGCAGGGCAGGTTGGCGGGTCAGGGGCAGAGCCAGAGTTTGACAATCGAGGAGGAGTTAAGACTGGATAAGAGAGGATGGAGAAGGGGCGGGGCCATGTCCAGAAGGATGGAGTTATGAAGGGGAGAGGTATGACCATGAAGGGGCGGGATTATCCAGGGGCAGAGTTGGGGTTCTGGTCAATTGGGGATGGGATTTAGCCTTTTGTGGGTGAAACCAGGGGGAGGGGAAGGCTGGTTAGGGGCGGGGCCCGAGCAGTGGCAGCGGGCGAGGCTTCCAGGGCTGGGGCTTCCTGGGGCGGGGCTTCCCGGGGCGGAACTCTATGGGGCGGGGCTTCCCGGGAACGCTCACCGCCGGTCCCCTGCGGCAGGTTGCTCCGCTGCAAGTGGAGGTTGGGCGCTTTGTGCACCGGCCTCCACTCTGAGGGACAGTAGTCAGAGCCCATGGTGGTCTTGAAGAAGCGTCTGAGTAGCTTTGGCTCCCCTAGGGTCACGTGACTCTGCAGTTTCTCGTGAGGCACGTGGCGGCTGGGTGGCTGTGTCGCGGGTGGCGGCTGTAGGACCACATGGCATTTGAAAGCTCCGGCGTCCCAGACGTCCCCGGGCCCGGGATCGGGAGGGAGGAGGTGGGCTCTGTGTGACCTTGGACAGCTCCCTCACCCTTTCTGGGCCCCACGTGGTAGCGTTGGGAGGTGGTACTCATCTCATTTTATAGAAGGAGCCACGGAGGATCGGAGTGGTTAAGTGACTCGCCCTAGATCACTCAAGTACATCCAGGAGATTCCTGCATACATATCAAGCTCGCTCCCACTTTGGGACTTCTGCACCTGCTATTTGCTCTGTCTGGGAAGCCCTTTCGCTGCCGCCTTTTCGCTCTTCCTGCTCACCTGGCCGTAGAAGTACTGCATGAAGGTGTCCAGACTGCCGGGGCCGGGGCACCAATTTCCTTTCAGGATGTGCGACTCCGGAGTCTGATCGTGGTGAAGAACAAAAGGTTCTGCCAGGAGCGGAACAGGTGCAGAGCTGCCCTGGGAGGCTGCGGTGGGAGGCGGGGCGGGGCGGGCCGCAGGCTCTCACCTGGCTCCCGGGCATAGAAGTGCTCGGCCTTGGTGGTTCTGTCGTGAAAGAGGCCGTCACCAGGTCGGATATTTACATAGTGGATGTGGGCTGCGGCCTGGGCCTTGTCATACCTGCATGTAATGTATTATTCTATCAAGAATAAGGTAAAGTGAGCCGGTGCGGTGGCTCACCCCTGTAATCCCAGCACTTTGGGAGGCTGAGGTGGGTGGATCGCCTGAGGTCAGGCGTTTGAGACCAGCCTGGCAAAAATGGTGAAACCCCATCTCTACTAAAAATACCAAATTAGCTGGGCATGGTGGCACGTGCCTGTAATTCCAGCTACTCGGGAGGCTGAGGCAGGAGAATCGCTTGAACCCGGGAGGCGGAGGTTGCAGTGAGCTGAGATCACGCCACTGCACTCAAGCCTGGGCAACAGAGTGAGACTCTGTCTCAAAAAAAAAAAAAAAAAAAAAAAAAAAGAAGAAGAAGAAGGTGGTAAAGTGGATCCATCTGAGGCCTTGTAACCTCCAGAAAGGGGGAGGGGATCAGGGTTTCCTAATGACCAAGCCATGGGGCTCTAATAATGGGAGACCTGGCACAATAGTGCACCTTGGCTACCAGTGACATAGACCTCAAAGGCAGAGTATTGGTCCTAAAGCCCTAAGGGGCTCATACCACATGCTATTGAAAGCCAATTGTCCCATCTGGGTGGGAAGGCAGTGCCCTCCCCACTTTTTTTTTTTTCCGAGATGGAGTCTTGCTCTGTCGAACAGGTTGGAGTGCAGTGGTGCAATCTTGGCTCACTGCAGCCTCCGCCTCCCAGGTTCAAGGGATTCTCTTGCCTTAGCCTCCCGAGTAGCTGGGATTACAGGCGCCCACCATTACACCCAGCTAATTTTTGTATTTTTAGTAGAGACGAGGTTTCACCATATTGGCCAGGCTGGTCTCGAACTCCTGACCTCATGATCCGCCTGCCTCAGCCTCCCAAAGTGCTGCGATTACAGGCATGAGCCACCGTGCCCGGCAATGGCCCCTTTATACCTATCTTCAGGCAGACCCTGGGGCCTGTAGGCCTGTTTCTGCTCCGAACACATCGATCCATAGCTGATCTTGCAGTCTCCCAGCTCCACTGTAGAGGAGGCCTGTGGGCAGACAGGGATAGGAAGGCCCAGACCACCCAGCCCCCAGTTTTGCCCCCACCTGCAGCCCCAACACAGCCTCAATTTACCCTCCTACACATCAAGGCAGGTGGGCCTGGCAGGGCTTGGAACTGTCTTTGGTAGGAAGTCCCATCTTGTCTCGTGTAGTCCCACTTGAGGGTGTTGGGGCCTCCTTAGGATAGGCAAGAGGGGAGAGAGAAAGGGGGAGGGAGAGAGAGAGAGAGAGAGAGAGAGAGACAGAGACAGAGAGAGATTGAGATTCTCTGCCATCTCAAGCCCTCTGGAAGGAATTCTAATTTTTGCCTGGGAAGGGCAGCTGGGCCATTCTGAACAGTGTAGACTGACAGCTGTCTGGCAAACACCAAAGAATAAAAATAAAATAAGTTATACTAAAAGCCAGGGGCAATGGCTCATGCCTGTAATCCCAGCTATTCAGGCGGCTGAAGTGGGAAGATGGGCTTGAGCCCAGGAGCTGGAGACCAGCCTGGGCAACATAGCAAGACCCTCATCTCTAAAAAATAATGATAAATTAAAAAATACAGCCAGGTGCGGTGGCTCACGCCTGTAATCCCAGCACTTTGGGAGGCCAAGGCAGGTGGATCGCCTGAGGTCAGGAGTTCAAGAGCAATCTGACCAATATGGTGAAATCCCATCTCTACCAAAAATATAAAAATTAGCCAGGTGTGTTGGCATATGCCTATAGTCCCAGCTACTCAGGAGACTGAGACAGAATAGTTTGAACCTGGGAGGCAGAGGCTGCAGTGAGCTCAGATTGTGCCACTGCACTCCAGCCTGGGTCACAGAGTGAGATTCCATCTCAAAACACACACACACACACACACACACACACACACACACACAAAAATAAAAAAACAAAAAAACCCCGATAATATCTACCAAGGACTATATTGAGCCACGCACAGGTTAAGTGCATTGCATCTTCTTCCAGGACCTAGCATCTCTCTCTCCCTCTCTCTCTCTTTTTTTTTTTTTTTTTTTTTGGAGACGGAGTCTCGCTTTGTGGCCTAGGCTGGAGTGCAATGGCACAATCTCGACTCATTGCAACCTCCGCCTCCCAGGTTCAAGCGATTCTCCTGCCTCAGCCTCCCAAGTAGCTGGAATTACAGGCACGCACCACCAGGTCAGGCTAATTTTTGTATTTTTAGTAGAGATGGGGTTTCACCACATTGGCCAGGCTGGTCTCCAACTCCTGGCCTCAAGTAGTCCACCTGCCTCAGCTTCCCAAAGTGCTGGGATCACAGGCATGAGCCATTGTGCCCGGTCGCACCTTCTTGGACCTGGTATTATTTCTCTTATGTTACAGTCTCCTTGAGGCTCAGAGAGGTTAAGCAACTTACCAGAAACCACAGAAACTAGGAACCACAACTAAATGTCAAATCAGGGTTTGACAATCCCTGAGGCCATCTTAGGGACATCTGACCAGTAACGTTCACCAGAAGGGTTCCTGGAGTCACAGAATTGGAAAATCACATGAATGGTGGCTACTCTTTGTTGGGTGCTCTCTGCACCAGACACACCATACACATTCAACTTTACCAGCTCCTGTGAATTGGGCCCTGTGATTGCACCCATTTTGTAGATGGGCAAACTGAGGCTTGGAGAGGTCAACTCGCTCAGTCTCACACAGCTACTAAGGTGGTAAGGCTGGGGGATGTGGGGAGGAAGGTGTGCAGATGGAAAACTTGGCTGATTTGTCTGACCCCAAACTGGCATTCGTGACTTCTACCAACCACGCACCACTCGGGATAGATTCAGAGGATATGTCCACCCTCCTGATGCTGAAACTGACGCTCAAGGTGGTTCCAGGGTTTCTGAGACCTGGTGTGATTGACATTTGGGGCTGGCTAATTCTCTGCTGTGGGGGCTACCCTGTCTGTGGGAGAATACTTGGCAGCGTCTCTGGCTTCTACCCGCTGTCTGCTGGTAGCACCTCTGTCTGTCTTTTTAAATTGTATTTTGTAAGGGCTGGGCTCGTTGGCTCATGCCTGTAATCCCAGCACTTTGGGAGGTCGAGGCGGGTAGATTGCTTGAGCCCAGGAGTTCAAGACCCGCCAGGGCAACATAGTTAGACTGCATCTCTACAAATAAGTACAAAAAATTAGCTGGGCCTGATGACAAGCATGTCTGCAGTCCCAGCTGCCTGGGAGGCCGAGGTGGGATGATCGCTTGAGCTGGGCAGATCCAGTCTGTGTGAGCTGAGACTGTGCCACTGTGCTCCAGCCTCGGTGACAGAGAGACACTTTCTAAAAAAATTTATATATATACACACATTATATATAATATGTATATGTATACATTATATATATAATGTATATATATAAAATTTATATATGTGTATATATTTGTAGACATGGGTCTTGCTATGTTGCCCGGGCAGGTCTCCAATTCTGGCCTCAAGAGATCCTCCTGCCTGGGCCTCCCAAAGCACTGGGACTACAGGTGTGAGCCACCGCGCATGGCCTCGGCCCCCCACCAAGTCTTCCTTCCTTCCTGCCTGCCTTCCTTCCTTCCTTCCTTCCTTCCTTCCTTCCTTCCTTCCTTTCCTTCCTTCCTTCCTCCCTCCCTCCCTTTCTCTCTCTCTCTCTCTCTCTCTCTTTCTCTTTCTTTCAGATGGAGCCTTGCTCTGTCTCCCAGGCTGGAGTGCAGCGGTACAATCTCGGTTCACCGCAACCTCTGCTTCCTGGGTTCAAGCAATTCTCCTGCCTCAGCCTCCCAAGTAGCTGGGATTACAGGCACCCGCCATGGCGCCCTACTAATTTTTGTATTTTAGTAGAGACGGGGTTCCTCCACATTGGCCAGGCTGGTCTCGAACTCTTTACTTCAAGCGATCCACCCACCTTGGACTCCCAAAGTGCTGAGATTACAGGTTTGAGCCACCGCGCCCGGCCACCCCTCAAGTCTTGACCATCAAAAGCGTTTCCAGACATTGCCAAATGTTCCCTGGGGGAAGGTAAATGAAGAGTCCTTGCCCCTCTTTGAGAACCACTGGGTGAAGCAAATCGCCCTCTCAGTCCGGGTGCGCGCTCACCGAGGTGGCGACTGGGCGCGCGAGGCTGCGGGCGCGCGTCGTGGGGTGGAAAGAGCGCCTGGTGCGTGGTGGGCGGGATGCGCAACTTGTGGCGGTCGCCGGGCGGTAGGGAGTCGCGGTCGAAGATGAGGCGCGCGCCGCGGATCTGCTCTCGGTCGCGCGCCGGCAGCTCGGGCCAGACGTAGGCGGCGCGCGCGTTGGAGAGGCCGATCCCGGCGTGCGCGTCCTCGTGCAGGTGCAGGTTGCTGGCCTGCATGGCGAGCGTGCGTTCCCGCGCCTGCGCTTGCAGCAGCTCCCACGGCGGCGTCGACGGCGGCGGGAACGCGCGGTGCGCCTCCGACACGCGCTCTTCCCGGTCCCAGCGCGGGTCCGTTGGGAAAAGCAGCGCGGGCGGCGGCTGCAGGCTCGGCGGCTCCCGGGTGGCCGTCGGGTAGGCGAAGTCCCGGTGCGACGTGGTGTGCATGGTACCCTCGTGCAGCCGCAGGTCGGGCCCCAGCGAGAAGTGTGAGGCCTTGAGGAAGTCCTGCTGGGACATCGGGCACAGGCGCGGGCACGGCAGGAGGGCGCCTGCGGCCATCGCGGGACACCAGCCACCTGCGAGAGGGTGGAGATGAGGGACTGAGCAAGTGGCCAGCGGGGCACTTGCCTTTGACTTCTGCCTTTGACTCCTTTCTGCTCACCAAGCACTGAGCTGGAGGCTGGGGACATCACGGGAAACTGGCACAGCCTCTGTGCCCTCCTCCAGCAAGAGCAGAGATAGAAATAATCATTCATGGCCGAGCTCGGGGGCTCACGCCTGTAATCCCAGCACTTTGGGAGAACCGAGGCGGGTGGATAACCTGAGGTCAGGAGTTCGAGACCAGCCTGGCCAACATGAGGAAACCCCGTCTGTACTATAAATAAAAAAAATTAGCCCGGAGTGGTGGTGGCACCTGTAGTCCCAGCTATGGGAGGCTGAGGCAGGAGAACTGCTTGAACCCGGGAGGCAGAGATTGCAGTGAGCCGAGATTGTGCCATTGCACTGCAGCCTGGATGACAGAGCGAGGCTGTCTCAAAAAAGAAAGAAAGAAAGAAAAATCATTCATGTGGTGCCTAGTGTAGGCCTGGCACACAATAGGCACCACATAAATCGATTATTTCTGTCACTGCTCTAGGCCTGGAGGCCAGCAGGGGTGAGGAACTAATAGTTCACAAAATAGACCTAGATCCTTGACTTTGTGGAATTGATAATGGGGCGGGAGATGACAGACAATAATGAAAAAATATAACAACAAAATTGAAGAGTAGGTTAGAAGGTAATAGCCGGGTACTGTGGCTCACACCTGTAATCCAGGCACATTGAGAGGCCAGAGGGAGAGGATTGCTTGAGCCCGGGAGTTCAAGACCAGCCTGGGCAATATAGTGGGACCCGTCTCCACACACACACACACACACAACTTAGACAAGTGTGGTGGGCTCAACCTCTTGGGCTCAAGCGGTCCTCTCACCTCAGTCTTCTGGGCATCTAGGACTATTGGTTTGCACCACCATGCATGGCCAATTGATTCCTTCCTTCCCTCCCTCCCTCCCTCCCTTCCTTCGAGGCAGGGTTCTCGCCGTGTTGCTCAGGCTGGTCTCAAACTCCTGGGCTCAAGCAATCCTTCTGCCTCAGCCTCCCAAAGTGCTGGGATTACAGGTGTGAGCCACCATGCCTGGCCAAGGGTAGGTTTTAACCACTGCTTCACAAAAGACGTTGAGGCTCAGGGAGGTGGTCATTTGCTTGAGATTTGAACCCAGGGCGACTGATTCTAGAACTTGGAGGATTAATCACTGCATTCTACTGTATGTCTGATATGAGAACCCCCTCTTTCACCCTCAGTCAGTTATCAAGGCCACGGTTTTCTCCTTCTTCCCCTCTGCAGACCCTTTTTTGTTCCTCTGCCTGACTCCAGCCCTGCACCCCAGCCACTGGCCATTTCTGCTTCTGCCACGCTCTTTCTCTCTCTCTCTCCCCTCTTCCTTCCTTCCTTCCTTCCCTCCCTTCTCTCTCTCTCTCTTTCTTTTTTTCCTTTTCTTTTTGAGACAGAGTCTTACTCTGTCTCCCAGGTTGGAGTCCAGTGGTGCGATCTCAGCTCACTGCAACCTCCACCTCCTGGATTCAACTGACTCTCCTGCTTCAGCCTCCCAAGTAGCTGGGATAACAGGTGCCTGCCACCACACCCAGCTAAGTTTTGTATTTTTGGTAGAGATGGGGTTTCACCACATTGGTCAGGTTGGTCTCGAACTCCTGACCTCAAATGCTCTGTCCGCCTCAGCCTCCCAAAGTGCTGGGATTACAGGTGTGAGCCACCGCGCCCAGACTGCCACACACTTTCTTACTGGTTTTCCCCTCCTCTGCAGTTGTCCTAAGTCCTGCCTATTGTCAATCTCTTCCTGTCTTCACACATTTTGAGAGCTCTCTCCTCTGACCTTCAGCTTCAGACTCCAAGCCTCCCTGGACCCTCCACCTCTGCTCGGCCACCTGGGACTTTCTTGCCTTTGCTTAGATCACAAGTGTCTCCCCTGGTCTCCTCTCTGTCTCCCTTGGAGACCAGCATTCCAAGTTCTCAGGCTCACCTCCTGCAGGAAGACCTCCCAGATCACTTCAACCCACAAAACCTGCTTACCTCTACCTATTTAGAAAACATGGACCAGATGGGCACAGCGGCTCAGGCCTGTAATCCCAGCACTTTGGGAGACCGAGGTGGGCGGATCTCCTGAGGTTGGGAGTTCAAGACAAGCCAGACCAACATGGAGAAACCCCATCTCTACTAAAAATACAAAATTAGTCGGGTGTGGTGGCGCATGCCTGTAATCCCAGCTACTCCAGAGGCTGAGGCAGGAGAATAGCTTGAATCCGGGAGGCGGACGTTGTGGTGAGCCGAGATCGCACCATTGCACTCCAGTCTGAGCAACAAGAGTGAAACTCTGTTTCCAAAAAAAAGAAAAAAAAGAAAGAAAGAAAGAAAGAAAGAGAAAAAAAAAAAAAGAAAAAAAATTACAAAAATTAGCTGGGCATGGTGGCATGCGCTTGTAATCCCAGCTACTTAGGAGGCTGAGGCAGGGGAACTGCTTGAACCTGGGTGGTAGAGGTTGCAGTGATCCGAGACCACACCACTGCACTCCAGCTTGGGTGACAGAGTGAGACCCCATCACGAAAACAGAAAGAAAGAAAACATGGATGAAGAGGTGTGTGTGTTTTAATGAAACCACAATATTTCAGTGTGTAAGTTTGTTCTTTTTTTTTTTTTCTCGACTCACTGCAACCTCTGCCTCCCAGGTTCAAGCGATTCTCCCACCTGAGCCTCCAGAGTAGCTGGGACTATAGGTGTCCACCACTATGCCCGGCCAATTTTTGTATTTTTAGTAGAGACGGGGTTTCGCCACGTTGGCCAGGTTGGTCTCGAACTCCTAACCTCAGGTGATCCACCCGCCTTGGCCTCCCAAAATGCTGGGATTGCTGGTGTGAGCCACTGCGCCTGGCTGAGTTTGCAGCTTTTAGAATCAGTTTGCCACCTGAAATAGCTGAGAGTTGAATATGACCTCCAAAATGGGTCATCAGAGAATCCAGCAACTGAGATTACCAGCCAGGTAACGTTGGAATAAGTAATGAAGCTCCCATGAGCCTCAGTCTTCACCTCTGTACATCAGGGACAAAGACAGTGTACCTACCTCAAGGGATGGCGTGTGAATCGATGAGTCTTAGAAAACGCACTTAGCTACAGACTAGATCTTTGGATCTCCCTCTGTCCCTGGTCTCTCAGAGGACCCTCGTGTTTCTTCCCAGGCTGCATCCAAGTGTGGTCTGCCTTGCCCATTGTGATCCCAAGAGCTTCCTTTGTGTAATGGTACTGTCACAATGACTACTCAGCACCTCTAGGGGCAGCCGAGAGGAAAATTACCAGTCAGGCTTGGTGCAAATCCTGCCTCCTTAGAGCTTGAGGAACCCAGGCAAGTAATTGACTTCCTGGAGCCTCTGGGGTTTTTTTTTTTTTTTTTTGGTTGGTTTCGTTTTCGAAGTAGGGTCTCGCTGTGTTGTCCAGGCTGGACTTGAACTCCTGGGCTCAAGCGATCCTCTCGCCTCAGCCTCGCAAGTAGGTGGGTCTACAGGTGTGTGCCACCATGCCCAGCTAGAACTTAGGTTTTGTCATCTGCAAAAGGGGATCGATGATGGTAACCACTTCAGAAAGCAGTGTCAGTGTTGAGGACTTGATGAAACAGGCTGTTGGTGTCCATTATTATCATCCTCTGAAGTTTTTCTGTCCCTCTACCTTCTACACACCCCACACAGATCTCCAAGGTGCCCTTTAAAGGGGACAGTCATCCCTCCTCCCCCAGCCAAAGACCACCGGCAATGTACTTGTGATTGAGCACATTCAAGCTTATTACTCATCAAAGAGAGAGAGACAGAGAGAGAAAGAGAGAGGGAGAGAGAGCTCGTACATGTCATAGGGCACGATGGGGGTCTCAGCAGGGAGGTGTTAGAAAGAACTTTTTTTTTTTTTTTTGAGACAGAGTTTAGCTCTTGTTGCCCAGGCTGGAGTACAATGGCGTGATCTCAGCTCACTGCAACCTCCACTTCCCAGGTTCAAATGATTCTCCCGCCTCCGCCTCCCGAGTAGCTGGGATTACAGGCATGCACCACCACGCTGGGCTAATTTTGTATTTTTAGTAGAGACGGGGTTTCTCCATGTTGGTCAGGCTGGTCTCGAGCTCCCGACCTCAGGTGATCCACCCACCTCGGCCTCCCAAAATGCTGGGATTATAGGCATGAGCCACCGTGCCCGGCCAGAAAGCACTCATTATGGGATTTGTAGTTCTGCTTGGTGTTTTGGGGGCACAGCTTAAGGAAGTGGGGGTTTGGGTGGGATGAATTTCTTGGTTGGAAATTTTACTTTCTTTTTTTGAGATGAGTAGATAAAAACAAATAAAAGCAACACACAGGTGAGGCATGGTGGCTCACATTTGTAATCTCAACCTTCCAAAGTACCATCCAGAAAACGGCTGTTGTGGCTAGGTGCAGTGGTTCACGCCAAGGCAGGTGGATCACTTGAGGTCAGGAGTTTGAGACCAGCCTGACCAACATGGTGAAACCCCGTCTCTACTGAAAATACAAAAATTAGCCGGGTGTGGTGGCTCATGCCTGTAATCCCAGCACTTTGGGAGGCTGAGGTGGGCGGATCCCCCGAGGTCAGGAGTTCGAGGCCAGACTGGCCAACATGGTAAAACCCTGTCTCTACTAAAAATACAAAAAATAGCCGGGTGTGGTGGTGGGCACCTGTATTCCCAGCTACTCAGGAGGTCAAGGCAGGAGAATCTCTTGAATCCAGGTGGTGGAGGTTGCAATGAACCGAGATCATGCCACTGCACTCCAGCTTGGGCCACAGAGCAAAACTCTATCTCTTTTTTTTTTTTCCAGATGGAGTCTCACTCTGTTGCCCAGGCTAGAGTGCAGTGGCGCAATCTCTGCTCACTGCAGACTCCACCTCCCGGGTTCAAGCAATTCACCTGCCTCAGCCTCCCGAGTAGCTGGGATTATAGGTGCCCGCTACTGTGCCCGGCTAATTTTTGTATTTTTTTTGAGACGGAGTCTCGCTCTGTCATCCAGGCTGGAGTGCAGTGGCCGGATCTCAGCTCACTGCAAGCTCTGCCTCCCGGGTTTACGCCATTCTCCTGTCTCAGCCTCCCAAGTAACTGGGACTACAGGCGCCTGCCACCTCGCCCGGCTAATTTTTGTTTTGTATTTTTAGTAGAGACAGGGTTTCACCATGTTAGCCAGGATGGTCTCGATCTCCTGACCTTGTGATTCACCCGTCTCGGCCTCCCAAAGTGCTGGGATTACAGGCTTGAGCCACCGCGCCCGGCCTAATTTTTTGTATTTTTTTAGTAGAGACGGGGTTTCACCATGTTGGCCAGGCTGGTGTCGAACTCCCGACCTCAGGTGATCCGCCCGCCTCAGCCCCACAAAGTGCTGGGATTATAGGTGTGAGCCACTGTGACCAGCCCAAAAAAAAAAAAAAGAAAAGAAAAAAAAGCAAGGGAGGCCGAGTGCAGTGGCTCAGACCTGTAATCCCAGCACTTTTGAGAGGCTGAAGTGGGAGGATTGCTTGAGCCCAGGTGTTTGAGACCAGCCTGGACAACACAGTAAGACCCCATCTCTACAAAAAATTAAAAAGCCAGGTGTGGTGGAGCATGCCTGTAGTCCCAGCTACTCGGGAGGCTGAGGTGGGAGGATTTTTTGAACCCAGGAGGTCGAGGTCGCAGTGAGGGTGCAGTGAGCTATGATTCCACCACTGCACTCCAGCCTGGGCAACAGAGTGAGATTCTGTCTCAGAAACAACACAAAACAAAAGAGCAGCTAGGGAGAGAAGTAACTATTATTCAGCATCTTAATCAGCTATGTGAAGAAGTCGGAAGGAAGGAAGGGAGGGAGGAAGGAAGAAAGGAAGGAAGGGAGGGAGGGAGGGAGGGAGGAAGGAAGGGATTTGGGATCTGCAGTTCTGTTAGGTGTTTTGGGGGCACGATTTTGGTGCAAATCCTGCCTCCTTAGAGCTCCAGGGAAGCTGGAAGGAAGGAAGGAAGGAAGGAAGGAAGGAAGGAAGGAAGGAAGGAAGGAAGGAAGGAAGGAAGGAAGGAGGAAGGAAGGAAGGAAGGGAGGGAGGGAGGGAGGGAGGGAGGGGAAGGAAAAAGGAAAGAAGGAAGGAAGGAGGGAGGGAAGGAGGGGAGGAAGCAGGAAGAGGGGGAAAGGAAGGAAGAAGGAAGGAAGGAGGGAAGGAGGGAGAGAGGGAAGGAAATGAATGAAGAAGGAAAGAAGGGAGGGAGGGAGGGGACGGAAAAAGGAAAGAATGAAGGAAAGAGGGAAGGAAGGAGGGAGGGAGGGGAGGAAGCAGGAAGGGGGAGAAAGGAAGGAAGGAGGAAGGAAGGAAGGAGGGAAGGACGGAGGGAGGGAAGGAAATGAATGAAGAAAGAAGGAAGGAAGGAAGGAAGAAGGAAGGAAGGAAGGAAGGAAAGAAGTCGGAAGACTAAAGCTGTGCTTGGTAAGGAACAGCCGTCACTGGTATTAGCTGGCAGCAGAGGAGGTACAGTTACTCTGATGGTGTGGACAGTGTTCGTGTTTTGCCTGTGTTCAGACATGATTACGGAGGAGGCTTGTTTTGTCTTGCTCTGCCACGGTCACAGAGTGGCCTTGTCTGATGTCGGCGTCATGTGAGATTGTTTATGTCCAGCAGGAGGACACCAGGGCCCTGCTTGGACTGCCAGGCCAGCTCCTAGCAACACCAAGGCCAGCTGTGAACACCAGGCCAGCTCCTGGGTCTGTTTCAAAGGTCAAGCTCAGACCTAGCCAGAGGGGGGACGCTGGGAGGGCTGGGCTGTGTCCGCAAAGCTCACTGCTGTATCTCTGTTGCCCAAAACAGGACCTGGCACACAGGAATCACTCGGGCAAATGCATTGCGCTGTTCCAAGACTGTTGGGCTCGAGAGGAGGGATCTGCTTATTCACGCAGCAGCAGGCTTTGCAGCCAGAGGTCTCTTTCCTCTGCATGTCTGCACCTTGGATTTGGATTTTTTTTTTTTTTTTTTTTTTTGATTTTTACTTTTTTAGAGATGGGTCTTGCTGACGCCCAGGCTGGAGTGCATTGGCGTGATCTCGGTTCACTGCAACCTCCACCTCCTGGATTCAATTGATTCTCGTGCCTCAGCCTCCTGAGTAGCTGGGACCACAGGCACAGGCCACTGCAGCTGGCTTGGCTTGGGTTTTTCAGCTGCGAAAACAGTGACCTCCCGGCTGGGCGCAGTGGCTCATGTCTGTAATCCCAGCATTTAGGGAGGCCGAGGTGGGTGGATTCCCTGAGGTCAGGAGTTCGAGACCAGCCTGGCCAACAGGGCGAAACCCCAGCTCTACTAAAAATATAAAATTAGCCGGGCACAGTGGCAGGTGTGCTGTAGTCCCAGCTACTTGGGAGGCTGAGGCACGAGAATCACTTCAACCTGGGAGGTAGTGGTTGCAGTGAGCTGAGATCGCCACTGCATTCCAGCCTAGGCAATAGAGTGAGACTCTGTCTCAAAAAAAAAAAAAAAATTCAAAACAAAAAGTTGGTTAACATCATGAGTCATCAGGAAAAGGCAAAACAAAACCACAACGGGATACTACTTCACACCTACGACGATGGTTATCATAATCAAAAAAGGATGTTGCAAGGACGTGGCGAAACTGGAACCCTTGTGTAACACTGGTGGGGATGGAAAATGGTACCGCTACTGTGGGAAACAGTTGGGCAATTACTCAAAAAGTTCAACGTAGAGTTAGTAAACGACCCAGCAACCCCACTTCTAGGTATAGACCCAAAGGAACTGAATCCAGGGACTGCAACTACATATTCACGAATCTTTCTAGCTGTACTTATTCACGATCACCAAAAGGCAGAAACAGCCCAAAGGACCATCAGCTGATGCGTGCGTAAACAAAATGTGGTCCATCCACATGGCGCAATGTTATACAGCTACAAGTGGAATGAAATTCTGATACATACTGCAACTTAGATGAACCTCAACACCATTATGCTCAGCTGGGTGCGGTGGCTCACACCTATTATCCCAGCACTTTGGGAGGCCAAGGCAGGAGGATCCCTTGAGTCCAGGAGGTCAAAGCCTGGTGAACATAGCGAGACCCCATCTCTACAAAAGAAAAATTTAAAAAATTGCCCAGATGTGGTGGCGTGCACCTGTAGTCCCAGACAATGTGGAGGCCGAGGCAGGAGGATCTCTCAAGCCCAGGAGTTCGAGGCTGCAGTGAGCTATGATCGCACCACTGCACTCCAGCCTCGTGACAGAGCAAGACCCTGCCTCAACAACAAAAAGCAAATACCAAAACAGCCCATTATGCTTGGTGGAAGAGGCCAACACAAATGGTCACATATTGTATGATTCCATTTGTATGAAATATCAAGAAGGCCGGGAATGGTGGCTCATGCTGTAATCCCAGCATTTTGGGAGGCCGAGGTGGGCAGATCCCTTGAGGTCAAGAGTTCAAGACCAGTTTGGCCAACTTGGTGAAATCCGTCTCTACTAAAAATACAAAAATTAGCCAGGTGTGGTGGCACGCACCTGTACTCTCAGCCACTTGGGAGGCCGAGGCAGGAGAATTGCTTGAACCCGGGAGGCAGAGGATGCAGTAAGCTGAGATTGTGCCACTGTACTCCAGCCTGGGCAACAGAGTGAGATTCTGTCTCCAAAAAAAAAAAAAAAAATCAAGAAGAAGTAAAAATAGAGATAGCAGAGAATGCAGATTAGTGGTTGCAGGGGCTGGGAGGAGGGAGGAATTGAGTGATTGCTTTATGGGAACAGGGTGTAGAGAAGGAAAAATACTTTTTCCTTTATTCTTAATTCTTACCTGTGATGGATCCTTGCAATGAAAGAATTAACAAGGGTGGGCGCGGTGGTTCACACCTGTAGTTCCAGCACTTTGGAAGGTCGAGGTGGGAAGATTGCTTAAGCCCAGGGCTCAAGGCCAGCCTTGGTAACACGGTGAGACTCCATTTCTACAAAAAATAAAAAGAAATTAGCCACTCGTGGTGGTGGACACCTGTGGTCCCAGCTACTCAGGAGGCTGAGGTGGGAGGATCGCTTGATCCCAGGAGTTCAAGGCTGCAGTGAGTTAAGATCGTGCCACTGCACTCTACCCTTTTTTGTGGGTAGTTGGTCATGCTACCATGGGGCAGAATGTAGCAAGCTCTGGGGATCATCCTGGGTCCTCAGACCCAGAGAGCACACATGTGGTGGCCTCACATCTACACATTTGGTTCCTCCCAGAGTGAGACCCTGTCTCAAAAAAAAAAAAAAAAAAAAAAGAATTAACAAGGGAAAAACAAATTTATTAACATGTATACCTTATGTATACATGAGAGACGCCAAGAGAAATGAGGTGGCTTATATAGCTTATATAACTCCTGCTTAGATAGCACTTTCAACATAGAGCAGCAAATGTTTGGAGAAGTGACAAGACGAAGGAAAAAGACATTGAGGCCGGGTGCAGTGACTCATGCCTGTAATCCTGGCACTTTGGGAGGCTGAGGCGGGCGGACCACTTGAGGCCAGGAATTTGAGACCAGCCTGGCCAACGTGGTGAAACCCTGACTCTACCAAAAATACAAAAATTATCTGGGCACAGTGGTGCACACCTGTGGTCCCAGCTACTTGGGAAGCTGAGGCAGGAGAATTGCTTGAACCAGGGAAGCAGAAGATGCAGTGAGCAGAGATGGCGCTACTGTACTCTAGCTTTGGGAACAGAGCAAGACTCCCTCTCAAAGAAAAAAAAAAAAGACGTCTCAGACAAGAGTCTAAAGGTGTCCCTGGTGATAAATCAACCTTTGTCCTTCCCCGTAGAGAGGGGAGGAGGGCACCTTTGTACATTTAGGTCCTGCTTTGAGGCAAATCAGGGAAGAGCAGACAGCTTTTCCAGTACCAGCTCCATTGATCTCAGCTCAAAATAATCCTATACCAAAGTTGCGTATTTCAGAGTGGCATATGCTGGTCTCCTACGGGGGTCTCTTTTCAGGGTGATAAAAATACTCTGAAACTAGCAAAGGGTGATGGTTGTACAACATGGGCATGTACTAAATGTCACTGAATTGTGCATTTTTATTTATATTTATTTATTTATTTATTTTGAGGCAGAGTCTCGCTCTGTCGCCCAGGCTGGAGTGCAGTGGCGCCATCTCGGCTCACTGCAAGCTCTGCCTCCCGAGTTCACGCCATTCTCCTGCCTCAGCCTCCCGAGTAGCTGAGATTACAGGCGCCGGCCACCATGCCTACTTATTTTTTGTATTTTTAGTAGGGACGGGGTTTCACTGTGTTAGCCAGGATGGTCTAGATCTCCTGACTTCGTGATCCGCCCACCTTGGCCTCTCAAAGTGCTGGGGTTACAGGCGTGAGCCACCGAGCCCGCTCTTTTTTTTTTTTTATTTATTTTATTTTTTGAGACGGAGTCTCTCTCTCTCCCAGGCTGGAGTGCAGTGGCGTGATCTTGGCTCACTGTAACCTCCGCCTCCCGGGTTCAAGCGATTCTTCCGCCTCAGCCTCCCAAGTAGCTGGGATTACAGGCGCCAGCCATCATGCCTGGCTAATTTTTTTTTTTTTTTTTTGTATATTTGTAGAGACGGGGGTTTCACCATCTTGGCCAGGCTGGTCTCGAACTCCTGACCTCAGGTGATCCTCCCAAAATGCTGGGATTACAGGAGTGACCCAACGCGTTTGGCCAAAAATCGTGCATTTTAAAATGGTTAATTTAATCTTGTGCGAATTTTACCTCAAACACAAAAACGGGTGAAAATGGTATTTGACTGTTTTTCCACGAGATGATACAAGCATATTGCACAAAATTTAACAGCTACAAAATGGCATAAAGGTGAAGATGTAATATTTTCCCCAATCACGCGGGTTACCTTTTCTGGAGAAAGTCCGGTTACAATTCTTGTGCATTCTAGAACAATTCTATGCATTTCCATAACGTCGAAAGATGCCTTGTGATATTGCAGCAGTCATTCCTGCTCACCACAGGCAAGCAGACAGTGCAGAAAAGGTGAAGCACAAAAATTAAAAAGGAAAATCTCTCCTTGAGCCATTGCTAACAGGTTGGTGGTTTTGCTTGGAATATTTTGGGAGCGTGTGGGTAGTTGGTTAAACTTGGAAATATACTTTTTTGTGCGTGGGTAGTTGGCCAAACCGCCGTGGGGCAGAATGCAGCAAGCTCCGAGGATCATCCGGGGTCTGCAGGCTTGGAAAGCACACACGTGTCGTCCCCACCTCTGCAAACTCTGTCCCTCCCCTGCAGCGGACAAGAAACCGGTCCGGGGACAAAGGCCTGCGACCGCGCCTGCGCGCAGGCCTTTGGGGCGCTCCCGGGACCCCGGCCTGGCCCCGCCCTCTGGTGCGGCGCGCCGACGTCGCGGTGACGTCACGGAGTTGCCATGGCGTCGCTGAGCGGCCTGGCGTCGGCGCTGGAGTCGTACAGGGGCCGGGACCGCCTGGTGAGGCAGGGGCGGACCGGGGCCGGAGGGCCTAGAGTTTGGCCCAAGCTCAGAGACGGGGAAACAGGCCAGAGAGGGGAAAGAGTCGCCCAGGATACTCCGTCGCAGAGGCCCCGTCCGAGCTAGGCTCAAACGCGGTGCCCTAGCATTGGACATTTATTTATTCATTTAGGCTGGAGGGCAATGGTGTGATCTCTGCTCACTGCAGCCTCCGCCTCCCGGGTTCAAGCGATTCTCCTGCCTCAGCCCCCCGAGTAGCTGGGACTACAGGCGTCCTCCACCACGCCCTGCTAATTTTTTGTAATTTTAGTAGAGACGGGAGTTTCACCGTGTTAGCCAGGATGGTCTCGATCTCCTCGCCTCAAGTGATCCTTCTGCCTCGGCCTCCCAAAGTGCTGGGATTACAGGCGTGAGCCACCGCGCCCGGCCAACGTTGGACATTTAGATCATTTGTGTCAACCCAGCCTGGCCGGACATTGACACACTGGCCAGATTCTCGTGTTTGGATGTTTTGGATCTGACCAGGCCACTGAAGTCAGTCCCTGCGTCGTCCTGAACAGTCTCATGTTGGGATTTGGGATGTTGCAGGGCTCCCCTGTGGCTGGATAGTTTTAAGTTCCAATCAAGTCTCATGTGGGGATTTAGGATATTGTAAGACTCTCCCTATGGCTAGACAGTTTTAAGTTCCAATCAAGTCTCATGTGGGGATTTAGGATATTGTAAGACTCTCCCTATGGCTAGACAGTTTTAAGTTCCAATCAAGTCCCATATGGTTGAGCATTTAGGTTATGCCATCCATGTCCCTGAGTCTGGACTCTTAGCTTGTCCCCACTGGTCTCTTATAGGTAGACATTTAGATTGTACTAGGGGGTGTACTGGTGGCTAGGCATTTAGATTCCATTCAAATCTCTTATGACTCGATGTGGCGGGGGAGGGCGGGGGGGGGTTAACAAATCTCCCCCGAGTTAGACATTCAAATTGCAGTGTTTTGCCGTTATAATGGGCTGGAAAGGAATTACAAGTAAAAATAAATAAAACAACAGGAACAAGCAATTTCTGAAAAGCAGGTAAAATAAAGATATAAGGGAGGCCGGGCATGGTGGCTCACGCCTGTAATCCTAGCACTTTGGGAGGCTGAGGTGGGTGGATTGCCTGAGCTTAGGAGTTTGAGACCAGCCTGGACAATGTGATGAAACCCTGTCTGTACTAAAATACAAAAATTAGCCGGGTGTAGGCCGGGCGCGGTGGCGCATGCCTGTAATCCCAGCACTTTGGGAAGCCGAGGCGGGCGGATCACGAGGTCAGGAGATCGAGACTATCTTGGCTAACATGGTGAAACCCTGTCTCTACTAAAAATACAAAAAATTAGCCGGGCATGGTGGCGGGCACCTGTAGTCCCAGCTACTCGGGAGGCTGAGGCAGGAGAATGGCGTGAACCAGGGAGGTGGAGCTTGCAGTGAGCCGAGATGGTGCCACTGCACTCCAGCCTGGGTGACAGAGCCAAACTATATCTCAAAAAAAAAAAAAATAAGAAAAAAGCCGGGTGTGGTGGTGGGTACCTGTAGTCCTAGCTACTCGGGAGGCTGAGGCAGGAGAATTGCTTGAACCTGGGAGGCAGAGGTTGCAGTGAGCTCACACCTTTGCACTCCAGCCTGGGGAACAGAGCGAGACTCTGTCTCCAAAAAAAAAAAAAAAAAGAAAGAAAGATATAAGAATAGTGAAGATGACTTACTTCACAAGGCTCCAAATCACCTGCTGAGTAGGTTCTTTCTCTCTAAAGTAATTCAACCAAATTATCCTATTGTTCACTGGGTTGAAACCTGTTCACCTCCACCCAGCGTTCAGCACAGCCAAAGGCTTTGGTCCAGGCAGGTAAATGTAAATATACACTTCAGCTGCGGCTTCCTGCCCCCTGGGAAAAGAAGGACGTGGGAGGTGGGAAGTAAGGAGTTTTGTTTTCTTTCTTCCTGTCACATCTGTCCCCAAAGGCTGTACCCTTCAGTTACATAAGCAGGCACTCCCCACAGTACCTTTGGACAATGATGTTATATTTCTTCATTTGTCCCACCTACAAGTATGTTTTTAAACTTTCAGCTTTTTTTTTTTTTTTTTTTTTTTTTTTTGAGACTGGATCTCGCTCTGTCACCCAGGCTGGAGTGCAGTAGCATGATTAAAGCTCACTGCAGTCTGGAACTCCTGGGATCAAGTGATCCTCCAGCGTCCGCCTCCCAAGTAGCCACCATGCCCTGTTAACTTAAAAAAATTTTAGTAGAGACAGGGCCTTGCTATGTTGCCCAGGCTGGTCTCAAACTCCTGGTCTGAAGGCATCCTCTCACCTTGGTCTTTCAAAGTGCTGGGCTTACAGGCGTGAGCCACTGTCCCCAACCTACACTTTCAGCTTTTACTGTCACTTTGTAGATTTATAATTTTCCAGACCCTTGGGTCAGGCACCATGTCTCATGCCTGTAATTCCTACACTTTGGGAGGCTAAGGCAGGTGGATCACTCGAGGTCATGAGTTCGAGACCAGCCTAGCCAACATGGCGAAACCCTGTCTCTACAAAAAATAACAAAAATTAGCGGGGTGTGGTGGTGGGCGTCTGTAATCCCAGCTACTTAGGAGACCAAGGCACAAGACTCACTTGAACATGGGAGGTGGAGGCGGCAGTGAGCCAAGATGGCGCCACTGCACTCCAGTCTGGACATCAGAGTGAGACTCTGTTTCAAAAAAAACAAAAAAAAAATAGAATCTTCCACTCTCTCAATCCAGTGGGGCCCGGGCCAGGTCGGGGGAGATGCAGCTCAGTTCTGCAGAACGGGAGGGCCACGCTGACTGCTTCTGGTTTCCCACAGATCCGAGTGCTGGGGTACTGCTGCCAGCTGGTTGGTGGGGTCCTGGTTGAACAATGTCCCACCAGGTCCGAAGTGGGGACACGTCTGTTGGTGGTGTCCACCCAACTCAGCCACTGCAGGACCATCTTGCGACTCTTTGATGACCTGTCCATGTTTGTCTACACTAAGCAATACGGCCTGGGGGCACAGGTAACAGGGTTTGTGGGGCTCCAGGGAGTAGGGCGCGGATCTGAGTGGACATTTAAAAAAACTTTTTTGGCCCCTCACGGTGGCTCATGCCTACAATCTCAGCACTTTGGGACGCCAAGGCGGGTGGATCACGAGGTCAGGAGTTTGAGACCAGCCAGGCCAACACGGTAAAACCCTGTATCTACTAATAATACAAAAATTAGCCGGGCGTGGTGGCACACACCTGTAGTTCCAGCTACTTGGGAGGCTGAAGCAGGAGAATCGCTTGAATCTGGGAGGTGGAGGTTGCCATGAGCCAAGATTGCACCACTGCACTCCAGCCTGGGTGATGGAGTGACTCCATCTCAAACAAAAAAAGAAAATTTTTTTTTTAGAAACGGGGTCTTGCTCTGTCGTCCAGGCTGGAGTGCAGTGGCGAGATCATAGCTCACTGCAGCCTTGAACTCCTAGGCTCAAGTGATCCTCCTGCCTCAGCCTCCCTGAGTGCTGGGATGACAGGCGTGAGCCACCATGAGCGTTTTATAGTCTTGTCCCAAAGTGCTCCCTGCGTGGGTAAGTTTATTACTTTTAAACATTTCACTTTCTTCTTTGAGAGGATCAGATGTTCTCGTTATGATTTCAATTTTTAAAAATAGCGAACATGTTCACACGTTCCAAAGGGGGATATAATTTTAAAAAACCTCCCTCCTTCCTGATCTTCCAGGCCTCCAATTTTTCCCCACAGAGGCACCCACCATGGTCAGCTTCTTTTTTTTTTTTTTTTGAGACGAGGTCTCACTCTGTCACCCAGGCTGGAGTGCAGTGGCGTGATCTCGGCCCACTGCAACCTCTACCTCTGGTGGCAATGATTTTTCTGCCTCAGCCCCTCACATAGCTAGGATTACAGGCACCCCCATCATGCCTGGCTAATTTTTGTATTTTTAGTAGAGATGGGGTTTTGCCATGTTGGCCAGGCTGGTCTCGAACCCGTGACCTCAAGTGATCCACCTGCTTTGGCCTCCCAAACTGCTGGGATTACAGGTGAGCCACCGTGCCTGGTCCTGTGGTCAGCTTCTTGTGTCTCCTTTGTGAGATTTCCTGTACTTGCATAGGCAGATACATATGGTTTACATAAATAGTGCTTTTTTCACTTAACAGTACAACTTGGGCATCATTTCTTTATCTTTCTTTTTTTCTTGGAGACAGGGTCTCACTCTGTCACCCAGGCTGGAGTACAGTGGCGTGATCATGGCTCACTGAAGCCTCGACTTCCCGGGCTCAGGTGATCCTCCTACCTCAGCCTCCCAAATAGCTGGGACTACAGGTGCACCACCACACCTGGTTAATTTTTTGCATCTTTTGTAGAGACAGGGTTTTGCCGTGTTGCCCAGGCTGGCCTTGAACTCCTGGGCTCAAGTAATCCACCTGCCTTGACCTCCCAAAGTGCTGGGATGACAGGCGTGAGCCACCGTGCCGGGCCACAGATCATTTCTTATCAGTCTAGAAAGAGCTCCATTCTCAGGACCACGTGGTGCTCTGTTCTGCAGATTCAGATTGATTTAACCGGCCTCCGGCTGACGCACAGGGCAATGATTTCGAAGGTTTTGCTATTGCGACAGTGTGCAGAGAGTAGCCTTGTCCCTGCGGTATCCCACAGGCGTGCCAGCCTATCTAGAGGGCCATCTTGCCCCCCAGGGGATGATCTCAAGAGGGTGCGTGGGCCAGCCTCTCAGGGTCATGCCCCTCCCTGGGCTGCCCTGTCTGTTCTCTCTGTCCTCCCGGGGATCACCCCCCTGAGCCACTTGCTACTCAGATGCTCCCCGCCCCGAACCCCCAAGCCCACCCCGTTCAGCTCCACGTGTCCTTGGCCCGATCATCCCACATCACCCGTGTTGCTCTGGGCCGCCTTCCGGTTTTGACACCTGTGGCATCCTCCTCCTCCGTGTCTGATTAGGACAGAGCTCTGGTGCATCCCTGATACCCCTCCCTCCTCTGTCTTGTCTGTGGAAGAGCCCTCAGGCAAGGGGTGGGGGCCCTTGCACCTCGAGTGTCCCTTGGCCAGAACAAGAGCCCCTTTTGTTGGGTTCCCGGTTTATATATCTGCGTTCCTCCCTGCCCTGGTGAGCCTCTGCCCCTCCCCAGCGTCTAGCCTGGACCCCGCCGCTTCTCAGGAAACCCAGGTGGAATGAGCACACTGGGGCGGGGTCCGCCATCCTCAGGGAGGTGGGAAGTGTACCAGGATGCGCCAGGCAGATGAGGGAAGCTGGAGTGAAGTTCAGAGCCCAGAGGAAGGCAGGGTGGTGTCTGGCCAGAAAGGAGAGCAGCATCAGCCATCAGCGGTGGGGCGGGGAGGAGCTTCCTGGGAAGTCAGAGAGGAGGGGAAGGGTGTGGCAGGCAACAAGGAAGGTGAAGGTAGAGGGGGCGGGGTCCCCAGGGGCGGGACCCCAGTTGGCTGCGGGTCTCCAATCCCAGAAACCAGGCTTCAGCGCTGTGCTCCTACAGCCTCCACTGGTCCTGCCTCGCTGGCTGTAGGCGGTGGTTAAGAACTTGGGGCAGAGGGTATGGGCAGCGTGCAGCACTGAGAGCCCGCGTGTGCATTGCCATTTGAGGGCCTGGAGGACCATCCCTGCTGGAACTGGGACCAGCAGCTTTCCCTGAGAGCCTCAGCATGGCTGTCTGTAACGCGGGACAGTAACTGGCTCGGGGTTGAGGGAGGCCGTGAGCCTACAGCACTGTGCCTGGCGCGTGCTCAGCACTAGGCGTGCGGTGGCCCACGGGCTGGCACACCATCTCAGCCTGGTCAGGGTTCCCTGCGGGCCACCTCTCATGCTCCCTGCGTAGAGTCTGGCATCAGAGGTCCTTGCCTGTGCAGGAACTGGAAGCCTTTGGGAAGGAAGGTTCTGACACAGGGGTCCCAATGTGGCCGTACCTGGGAATCCCCGGGAATGTGAAAATTCCTTGTGAAAATTCCTGGTGCTGGCGCCTGCCCCAGGCTGAGTGAGGCAGAATCCTCATGGCTGGCACTGGGCATGGGGTTTTTGAAACTCCGCAGAGGATTGCACTGCACAGATGCGTTGAGACCCTCCCTTCAGGGGGCCCTGAACACCATGCTGCCGAGACACGGAAATCAGGCCTGTGCGGGGACCCCAGCCCCAGAGCCTTTCTCCTGCAGGGCCTGCGGGCCTGGACACGGCCCAGGGACTGGGGTCAGGAAATAGCTCACTGCTTCCTGGCATGGCTACGGTGCTAAAATGAGCAGTGGGTAAGTCTGACCCTAGGCCCCCTCTGCTCCTGGTCCTGCAGGAGGAGGACGTCTTTGTCCGCTGGGTCTCCGTCCTAGGGAACCTGGCCGACCAGCTCTACTACCCATGTGAGCACGTCGCCTGGGCGGCTGATGCCCGGGTCCTCCACGTGGACTCTTCCCGGTGGTGGACGCTGAGTACAGCCTTGTGGGCCCTCTCTCTGCTCCTGGGGGTTGCCAGGTAAGTGGCACGGGCCAGAAGGCAGCACCCAAGGTCCCTGGGCGGGACCTCCTTAGGAAAACAGCAGCAGCCCCAGCAACAGCACAGGCTTCAGACTGAGGCATGTGGGTCTTTGCCTCTTAGAGTTTTCCTTGGAGGTTTTGTTGTTTCTTCCTTTTGTGGATGTGTTTGTTTAGAATAACTGCTGAAACAAATTACCACAACGTTATAGCGCTGGGCAACAGAAACTTACTATCTTAGGTTCTGAGGCTGGAAGTCGGAACACTCCCTGGGCTAGTGTCAGCAGGCACTAATGCCTTCTGGAGGCCCCAGGGGGAGGTCCGTTTCTTTGGATTTTCCAGCTTCTAGAGGCCACCCACATTCCTTGGCTCATGGTCCCTTCCTTCATCTTCCAAGCATGACCTCTGCTTTCAGGGTCACACCTCCTTCGCTGACCCTCATCCTCCTTCCTCCCTCCTGTAAGGACCCCTGTGATGACATGGGGACCACCTGGATGATCCAGGGTAATACCCCATCTCAAGATCCTAGGCTTAGGTTGGGCATGGTGGCTCATGCCTGTAATCCCAGCACTTTGGGAGGCCAAGGTGGGCGAGGAGCCCAGGAGTTCTAGACCAGCCTGGCTAACATGGTGAAACCCAGTCTCTACTAAAAATACAAAAAATTAGCTGGGCTTGGTGGCACACACTTGTAATCCCAGCTACTTGGGAGGCTGAGGCAGGAGGATTGCTTCAATTTGGGGAGGCAGAGGTTGCAGTGAGCCGAGATCACATCCCTGCACTCCAGCCTGGCAACAGAGCAAGATTCCGTGTCAAAAAAAGAAAAAAATCCTTAGCTTAATCCATCGGCAAAGCCTCCTTTGCCTTGGAGGTAAACATGTTCACAGGCTCAGTAAACATGTTCACAGGCTCCTTTGCCTTGGAGGTAAACATGTTCACAGGCTCAGGGCATGGCCATTTTTGGAGGGGCCATGACTCTGCTGACTATACCCAGAAAGAAGAAGTAACTCTAGGGCCTGTGAGAAGCAGCCAGCGGAGTGACCTTTACCCGGGTCCCTGGGTCCTGCTGGCATTGCTGTCAGCTGCCACCCCGGAGAAAACAGTCAGCAGTTTCCTGACTAGCTCTGAGCCTCCAAAATCCATACAGTTTCTAGAACTTCCCAGTAATCGTTTCCTCCCAACCATTTTCCTCTTTGCAAATGTGCTGAGTCAGAATCCCCGGCCCCTGTAAACACCAGGAGGAGCTGGGCGCCCTGGTCTGCCTGTTTCAGTGGCTGTGAAGGGCTCTTAGATCACAGGGTTGAGGTGCGGCTGTCCCAGCCTCAGGGTAGGCTGTGTCCTTGGTTCTGGGGGAAGTGCTTGCTTTTCCCTGGGTGAGGTTCTGACTCTCAGTAGTTCTCGTTTCCCCCCGACACAGATGTCCTAATTACATGCTTACTGTAGACAATCTGGAAAATGGATAAACCTCAGAGTAGAAGATTTGAATCACCCACAGCCCAACCCAGAGACTCCCACTGTTCAAGCTTCAGTGGTTCTTTTCCAGCCTTTGACCTAATACCCTGTCTATGCATTTCGACTGTCTCAAAAGGGTCATGTTTCATGGCCATGGACCCTGGAGGCCGCAGTGTCTGTGGTGCTGGCCTTCCTCATGTGCTGGCAGACCCGGGGAAGGGTGCCTGGGCCCAGCCCAGATGCTCCCGGGGCTCAGGTCAGAGCGGGGCTTTGGCTCACAGCCCCTCTTCCTCCACCTTCCTCTGGGTGCCTCGTGACCTCTGGTTTGTATTTTAGGGGCAGCCTTGGTTCCTTTCTTTTTTGCTTAAATAAGCCTTTTTTTTTTTTTTTTTTTTTTTTGTGAGAGACAGGCTGGAGAGCAGTGGCTCAATCTTGACCCACTGCAACCTCCGCCTCTTGGGCTCAAACAATCCTCCCACCTCAGCCTCCTGAGTGGCTGGGACCACAGGCATGTGCCACCACACCTGGCTAACTTTTGTAATTTTCTTTTTAGAGATGCAATTTTGCCATGTTGCCCAGTCTGGTCTCCAGCTCCTGGGCTCAGGTGATCCCCCTGCCTCAGCCTCCCAAAGTGCTGGGATTACAGGCGTGAGCCACCACACCCGGCCCAGACTTTATTTTTTTAGAGCAATTTTAGGCTCACAGCAGAATTGAGTATAACATTCAGAAAGCTCCCATATACCCCCAACCCCTCCCCCAGACAGCCTCCTTAACTACTGGCACCATCCCCGTGATGCATTTGTTACAACTGGTGCCCCTCCATGGATCCACCATCACCCTGAGTGCATAGCTCACGTTAGGGTTCACGCTAGGTTTTGGGCATCCTATGGGTTTGGACGCTGACACGTGTCCCCCATTGCAGTATCAAATGGAATTGTTGCACGGCCATCAATGTCCTCTGTGCCCTGCCTGCTGTGGCATTCTTGTTTTGGGCATGTGGTTTTTCATCATTTCTCTGGGTTTGGGGTGAGCAGGGGGAGTGGGTGGAGAGCATTCCATGTGTGCTCATCATGACCAGACATCTGCCCTAAGGCCCAGGGCTGCCAGAGCATTAGCCAGCAGGTTGCTAAATGGAGATGCCTGGGTCCAGTGCCCAGGGCTTCTGATTCTTTTTCTTGAGACACAGTCTCCCTCTGTTGCCCAGGCCGGAGTGCAGTGGTGTGATCTTGGCTCACTGCAACCTCCGCCTCCCGGTTTCAAGTGATTCTCCTGCCTCAGCCTCCCGAGTAGCTGGTATTTCAGGCGCCTGCCACCACCCCCGGCTAATTTTTGTATTTTTAGTAGAGATGGGGGTTGCCCATGTTGGCCAGGCTGGTCTCGAACTCCTGACCTCAGGTGATCCGCCTGCCTTGGCCTCCCAAAGTGCCAGGATTACAGGTGTGAGCCACCGCGCCTGGACTAGAACTTCTGATTCTGTGGGTCTAGGGAGCCCAGGAATCAGTGTTTTGTCCCAGCCCCCCAGGAGGCTCCCACCTGCTGTACCACTGGTGCTACCCTGCATCCTGCACCCTGGGTACCCGGTGGCCAGAGAAGATGTGACCAGGCCCTGCCCATTCTGGTCAGGAGGACACAGTCACAACCTGGCACACCCCACTGCCGAGGCTGGAGAGTGCAGGTGCCTGGTGGACCAGCCCGGGTGGGTGCCATGCACGGCTGCAGAGTCCCCTGGGAGCACAGAGGCTGCCCACTGGGTAGCCCCTTCCTCAGCCTGCAGATGCCAGCCCTGGGGGCCCAAGGGATCATCCAGATAGATCCAGCCAATGTCCGGGGTGTGTGTGCAGGGGACACTGGCATGGCACTGGTTTGGGCCTTTCCATACAGAGCAGGCGAGGCAGCTGAGGCCCGGAGGGGAAGTGGCGTCCCCAGGCCTGTCCAACTGCAGGCCCCTTGGCATCCTCTTCTGTCTAGGACTCCCTGCCAGGCTGTGAACACCTCACGGGGCTTGATGTTCCTTTGAGCACTTGCCAGTGGTTTGTAGAGGCTGGGCCAGGCCCTGGATGGCCATGTC
The DNA here is from genome assembly GCF_047675955.1 of Chlorocebus sabaeus. Lineage (NCBI taxonomy): Eukaryota > Metazoa > Chordata > Mammalia > Primates > Cercopithecidae > Chlorocebus > Chlorocebus sabaeus. Next base: position 55,143,148 of record NC_132909.1, read on the forward strand.
AGAAGCGCAGGACGATGTCCAGGGTGGGATGGGGCCGTGTTAGGGATGAGTCCCCGGGAGTTTGAGGCACAGCGGGAGGGCGTGGGACTGTGGGGGCAGGGAGAGGGCAGGCCATTTATTCGAGATGCAGCACCTGTCCCAGACTGTCTGTCTGGGGCCAGCGTTGCGGAGCTAACCCTCCTGCTCCCCCGCCGGGGCATCCTCCCTCGGGCTGTGGTGCCGCAGGTCCCTGTGGATGCTGCTGAAACTGAGACAGAGGCTGCGGAGCCCCACGGCGCCCTTCACCAGGTAGGAACCCGCGATTACCCAGCAGGAAGGCCCACTCCCTCCAGCAGGCGTGGGATCCCGGCTCAGAGTTACCTCTGTGCAGGCCCGTGCTGGGGTCTGTTGTGCTCAGGTCATGGGGGTCTCACTGCAGCCTCTGGTGGGTGGCGGTACCTTTGACAGATGGGGAAACTGAGGCTTGCTTGAGCGAGGACCCCGGGGCTGAGCCTTCATGGCTGTGCCCCCAGCAGGAGAGAATGATCAATTTCCCGAGGCCATGGCCGTTTTTACTGTTGCTTTTTCTTTTTTGAGACAGGGCCTTGCTCTGTCGCTCAGGCTGGAGCACAGTGGTGCCATCTCGGCTCACTGCAACCTCCACCTCCCGGGCTCAACTGATCCTCCTGCCTCAGCTTCCCGAGTAGCTGAGACTACAGGCACGTGGCATCATGCCTGGCTGATTTTGGTATTTATTTTTTGGTGGGGATGGGGTCTCGCCACATTGGCCAGGCTTGTCATCACTGTGTCATCCTGAAAAAGAAAGGCTGGGCAGGCACAGGCCACGTTCCTGGGGTTCCCCCTTGCCTCCATAGCACTCCCAAAGTGCATTTGTGCTTTCTGTTTTTCACAAGGAACCCCCATCTCCGGGTGTTCAGGAGGAGTGAGGTGTGGATTTGAGGACTTGGACCCAGGTCCCTGCCCTGTTTGTGCTTGGGCCGTGGGGGTGATGGGGACTCAGTCTCTGTGGAGGGTCACGGAGGCCACCTCAGCCCTGCCAGCTCCTCCCACTCACAGGCAGGGGCTCAGGGCTGCCAGGCCACACAGGGCCTTCAGGGGCTTGGGAAGGGCAGGCAGGCGTGAGCGTGAGTGTGAGTGGCTCCTCTCTGCCCCACAGCCCGCTGCCCCGGGGCAAGCGGAGGGCCATGGAGGCGCAGATGCAGTCGGAAGCACTGTCACTTCTCAGCAACCTGGCCGACCTGGCCAACGCCGTGCACTGGCTGCCCCGGGGCGTGCTGTGGGCCGGCCGCTTCCCGCCATGGCTGGTGGGCCTCATGGGCACCATCTCCTCGATCCTCAGCATGTACCAGGCGGCCCGGGCCGGCGGCCAGGCTGAGGCCACTACCCCCTGACACTGCCAGAAGAGCACAGGGACGCAGCCGGAGCCCACGGAGGGCCCTTCCTGCAAAGCAGAAGCCACCAGGGCAGGGGCCGGGGCTCTCATGGAGCTGCCTGTGGCAAAACCCATGGGCAGGGTGGGTGGAGGGACTGATGCGAGGTCTCCCGGGCCTCAGCCCTGAGCTCCTGAGCCCTGAGTTTTCAGGGGCTGCAGAGGGCTTCAGCAGCACCTCCTGCCTGCCAGCCGGAGTCTTGTATCCAAATCAAGATGAGGAGGAGGGAGCCTGTCGTGCCTTGGGAAAGCTGGAACGGGAATCAATTAAACATTGTGGTGCTGGCGCCTGGCTCAGGGTGAAGGTTATTACACTGGTGGCTCCTGGCCCCTTCCCCTCCATGGGATGCAGCCACAGTTGGAAACCACACTTCCCTAGCCCACCTTCATGAATGCCCTTGGCCCGGTGGGTCCTCTCCGTCTTTGAGCAAGCGTTGCCTACGGACCCCAAGTGGCCTCCAGCCATTGAGGGCTGTTCTCTACTCCCCAGAGTCCTGGGCACACAGCCAGAGGTACCACCTCCGGTCAGGCCACCTGAGGGCATGCTCATGCCACTGTGCTGCAGACGCAGGGCCACTGTGAGCGTTTTGAGGGCTCCAGGCTGAGACTGGGCAACACACACCGATAGACACGTGGGGCTGCCACGTCAGCCAGTGTGTGGTGGGATGGGATGAGGGTACTTCTTAGTCTGCTGGCTGAGAACGACACTTCAGAGTCCCTGCACATGTGGCTTCTGGCAGACATTGGTGCACAGCCTGGCCCAGGAATACACAATAGTCAGTATGTGTGCCCTCGGGCCTCGTGATATCAATTGCACTGCCTTGATTTTTGTCTTTTTAACACAGGATCTCACTCTCTCACCCAGGCTGGAGTGCAGTGGTGCAATCATAACCTCACTGCAGCCTCGAACTTCTGGGCTCAAGGGATCCTCCTACCTCAGCCTCCTGAATAGCAGGAATTACAGGCATTTATCACCACGCCCAGCTAATTTTTAATTTTTTTGTAAAGACGGGGTCTCGCCATATTGCCCAGGTTAGTCTTGAACTGGCTTCAAGCTATCTGCCTGCCTCGGCCTCCCAGAGTACATTTGTGGTTTGTTTTGTTTTTACAAGGAAGACACCAGGTGGCTCTGAGCAACTAGGAGGCCAGGGACTGCTGAGGATCAAATGGGTGCAGGAGATCCCATCTGTGGGGCTCCTTCTGCCCAGGACTTACGAGTGGGCCGGGCTTGGTGGGTTCCCCCTTCTCTCCTTTGTCGGGGGTGCAGGCCTGTCCGGGCCCTCAGCAAAGGCCACCTTCCCAGCCCCTAGCGGCACCTGCATGATGAGGACATCTCATTATCTACCTGGAGACCCAATTACTCTCCCAGCTACTCGGGAGGCTGAGGGAGGATAATCGCTTGAACCTGGGAGGCGGAGGTTGCAGTGAGTCAAGATAGCACGGCACTGCACTCCAGCCTGGGTGACAGAGCAAGACTCCATCCCAAAAATAAGTAAAAATGAAATAGTAAATTAATTTCATCCTTTTTCTTTTATTTTTTCTTTTTTTTTTTGAGACAAAGTCTCACTCTTGTCCCCCAGGATGGAGTGCAGTGGTGCAATCTCGGCTCGCTGCAACCTCCGCCTCCGGGTTCAAGCGATTCTCTTGCCTCAGCCTCTGGAGTAGCTGGGATTACAGGCGTTTGCCACCATGCCCGGCTGATTTTTGTGTTTTTAGTAGAGATGGGGTTTCACCACATTGGCTAGGCTGGTCTCGAACTCCTGACCTCAAGTGATCCTCCCGCCTCGACCTCCCAAAGTGCTGGGATTATAGGCATGGGCCACTGCGCCCGGCCCTTTTTCTTTTTTTAAAAATTTCATTTCTTTTTTCAATCCCCAAAATTTCCTTTTTTTTTTTTTTTTTTTTTAAGCTCTTAGAGATAGCGTCTCACCATGTTGCCCAGGCCGGAGTGCAGTGGCATGATCATAGCTCACTGCAACTTCGAACCCCTAGGCTCAACCAATCCTCCTGCCTCAGCCTCCTGTGTAGCTGGGACTACAGGTACATGCCACCATACCTGACTAATTTTTTAATTTTGTGGAGAAGGGGTTTCACTATGTTGCCCAGGCTGGTCTCGAACTCCTGGGCTCAAGCGATCTTCCTGGCTCTGCCCCTGCCCCCACAAAATGCTGGGATTACAGGGATGAACCACTGTGCCCGGCCCTCCTTTTACTTTTTTAATACGGCTACTAAAAATGAAAAATTCCACACGTGGCCTGCATCATCTTCCTGGTGGAGAGTGCTGCCTGAGAGTTCCCATTTTGCACTTCCTAGTGACCTAGTGATTGACTTTACACCTAGTCACCTCGTGACGGGAAACCCTCTGTTGAAACAGCAGTGTCCTTGCCTCACTGGAACTCAGACCAGGTGGAAATGATGATTTCACACTCATAGCCCAGCTGCCTCTCACACCAGATGGAGGAACTGAAAGTTACACTCTTGGGGGTTATTTTGGATTAAAAGCAAGAAGATTTTTGTGGAGGCGCCACAAAATCCTGAAGTGTACCCCGTGGGCAGGACCCTCCACAGGCACCTCCATGCCCCACTTCTGCCTCTTATCCGTAATCCCAGCACTTTGGGAGGCTGAGGCGGGCAGATCACTTGAGGTCAGGAGTTCGAGACCAGCCTGGCCAAAATGGTGAAACCTCATGTCTACTAAAATAATACAACAATTAGCTGGGTGTGGTGGCGTGTACCTGTAATCCCAGCTACCCGGGAGGCGGAGGATGCAGTGAGCTGAGATCCTGTCACTGGTCTCCAGCCTGGGCGACAGAGCGAGACGCCGTCTCAAAAAAAAAAAAAAAGCAGAAACAAAACCAAAAAAGAACCCCCAACAACTCCTGGGGACTGTGCCTGAAGGGGGTCTTCAGACTGTTAAGCAGGACAAGGAGGGCGGGGGGCGAGCCGAGGTGCAGGAGCCATGGGAAGCCCTCACCAGAACCCGCTACTCCTGCAGCGACGTCTGGGCAGAAGAAAATCCTAAAACAAAACCCCCAAGAACATGCACGCCAGTCACTGCTCATCTTGGACACGTTTATTGCTAGAATCAGGTCTTAAGTTCTAAAGCAGGTCAGAAATATCCCGCGGTGAGGAAACGTAATCATCGTAAAAATAATTAGCAGGTGACTAAGATCACGATCACGACTGACAAAGACGTGTGCAGATCCCACGAAAATATGAACATGTGCTCGACCGTCAACTTTACAAATAAAATCGGGCTCCAACCCAGAAGTGGCCGAGGGGCACTGGCGAGGGAAGGGCTGTCAATGCCGCCGCCCCATGCCTAGCACGACTGAGACCCCTCGGCATGTGGCAGGGACGCAGGGTTCCCACCGAATGGCCGAGCAGAAATTCCTTGAACTTCTCCCCCATCCAAGGAATTGTGGCATCTCAGAGGGCTGGACCGGCACATGCCGGCTCAGGAGGGTACGAGGGTCTAGGAATGTTCTCTTCACAACAGAACAGGAATGTACAGTCAGCTTTTGTAAAGTGCTCCGATACTCAGTACAAAAATACAAAACACTGATGATAAACATGGCACACATGGGATCCGACGGGGGGGCGGAGAGCGACGCTGATGGCCAGCGACTGGGCTGGGTGGAGTCGAGGTCGTCGGAGGGGCCAGGCGTCTTGGGACGCCTGGCCACTCACTGTGTTCTCAGGACCTTGTCACCAACGGGCTGTATGGCTGTGGGGCTCTGGTCCTAGTTGGCATCAGCTCCTGCCCTGTCCCCTCCTGAGCCCACAGCACCCAGTGGGCGCCTCTGCCCAGGGGAGCACTTCCTGATGGAGTTTCCCATCCCCTGTGCCCGTCTGTCCCCGAGTGGCGGGAAATGTCCCTGTTCACTGTATTCAGGGTCACAGAGGCGCCTCTGCCAGCACAGTGGGAGAAGGGCTGAATCCCCAAGGGATCTGCGGTTCCCAGGACCCTGGGTTCCGGAGAAGGACTTGGCCCTGGTGGGGGCTCACGTGTTCCCCACTGGGAACAAGGATGACCAGCCAGGACCCAGTCCTGCCACTAATGCTTGGGGTGCAGAACAAGGCTTGAAATGTGCCCCCTTCTCCACCGGAGCTGGATCATGGATGGATCTCACTGTCCCGGGATCGCCACCATGGGACGTCCCAGCACCTTCGACACTGCCCAGCACTCCTTCCTCCATCCTCCAGGGGAGGGGCCATGAGCTGCAACAGCTCACTACAAGCGAGGGGCCCGCACAGCAGCCACTTGGCCACTCGCTGCAACGTCTCTAGGTGCTTCCTCCGCACGCCCCGGGATGTGGCGCTCTCGACAGTCTGTGACGTGCCAGCCCTGCCTGGAAGGTGGGATGCCAGCCCCAGGAGCTCATTTCCCGGGGGCCGAGGACCCTGCGTCCGGGGTGTATATGCGCCCTGGCTGAAGCTAGAGACCTGGCTTCCCAGACAGACGTAGCGTGTGAACAGCAATGGGTGACCTCGGGAAGCAGAGTTTGGGAGAAGCTGGTTTCAAAACCAATGCCAAGTAAAAAGGGGCAAAGGTCAGCCCCTTTCACAGTGGGCTTCCAAACCCACAGAACTGCCTGGAGGGCCACTGATGTCCCCTCAGTGGGCCCTGCCCCGTGGCCCTCTCTGCCCATGCCCCCGTGCCTGGCTCATTCCCTGGCCCTGAGGTTCACGGTGAACCTGCATGAGTCTCTGCTTGGGAAGTGGATTCTGCCTGATTCTGGGGACAGATGCTGCCGACGCCACCTGGCTCCTCCTGGTGCCCTAACCCCTGACTCCAGTGTTGCGTGGTGGCCGTGGAGCGTGGCCCCGGCCAGCAGCTCCTTCTCAGAGCGAGGTCTGTCCTGTCCTCAGCTCCGTGCAGAGCCGGCACCGTTCCTCACTGCCTCAGAAAAACAGCGCGGAGTTGGTCTCCCCGCCACCAGCATGGGGCGCTATGATTTCAGACAGCTCCCTGGTTTAGTCCTGGCTCAACTTTCCATTAAAAACTTTCCTTTTTGAAAAAAAAAAAGAGGTTCAGAAAGTGACCCAGGCCACCACTGCTAATCCTACAGAAAGAGCTGCGAGGCCCAGAGCACCGACAGGCCAGCCCCTGCCAGGCGGTCATCGGTGGTTTGCTAGGGAAGAGGAGGGGACAGCTGGGTGGGCATGGTGACCCCATGGGGGTCCCCAGAGAGCAGGAAGGTTGGGCAGGGCAGGGAGGGGCCTTGCACCTTAAGTCACAGCTCTTTTAGAAGAAGATGACGTCTTCCTTGCTGGCGTCCTCTTTGGCGCTGAGTGGTGTGGCCGGCAGTGGCGAGGGAGCTGGGGGCCCGGGCAGGAGGGCTGTGCCCCCGGCCTTGAGAGAGAAGCCCTCAGAGGGGCTGTCAGCTGGCGGTGGGCTTGGGGCGGGGAAGCCAGGGTCTGGAACAGAGAGGGGGTCCAGACTGAGCAGTCGCCGGGTGGTGCCACAGCTGCCAAGTGGGACTGGGCTCGTGTCAGCGGGTGGGGGCTCACCTGGCGGTGGCGCGGGGCTGTGTCTGCTGGGCAGGATGGGGCTCAGCGAGCGGCGGTTCCGTGAGGTGCTCTCATCTTTCCCCATGAACTTGTTGAGCAGCAGCTGCTGCTTCAGGTCGAAGGACGCTGGAAGAGGGAAGGCGCTCGGGCCAGCTCCAGGCTGCCTAGCTGTCCCCACTCCCTAGGGCAGCCTCTGAGAGCAGAGGGGTCTGGCCACCCCCACCTGACACTTCCCATGGGCAGCCTGGATCCCATGACCTGAGCTGCTCAGATGCTAAGCCCCAAATTCAGGGAGAATGGCCCCAGCCTCGCTGTGGAAGGACCTGCAGAGTCCCCTGGCATCTGGAGAGGAGGTTGAGCCTCCTGTGGAAACAGCACAGGCCCCAGTGGCCACGGGACACACCTAATCTTCAGGGAATGTCTCAGAACATCCCTGGTTGTCCCCCAGGGAGGTGTCCCCCAGAGGAGCAGGGCCGGCTCTCATGCCAGAGGAGCCCCTGGGCACCCTCCATGGAAACACTGGGGCTGCTCTGGGCTCTGTGTCCCCCTCTGTGGAACAGCTCGCTCTGTGGAACGGGGACGATGAGCAGAGGCGCGTGCACCTGTCCCCGTCTCGGCTGTGCTGATCCCAGGTGGCCAGGGCTCTCTACCTTCCAGCCCGTGTCCCTAAGGCTCCTGGTCCCCATCCCACTGTTTGAGGGTTGAGGTGGGGAAGACACACAGTGGATCATCTCAGTTTTGGGCCTGGAGATCAAACATGGCCCTGTGTGGGGTGGCCTCAGCCATGATGCCAGCTCTGCCTTCTGGTTTTCCTCTCCGGAGGATGGCACAGGTGTCCTGAATTTCCTGGTTCCCAGCGAGCCCCTACAGCCTGACCAGTTGCCCACGGCTGCACCTTCCAGGCCCAGGCGAAGGGGCAGGGCCGGCTCACCTGAGCTCTCCCAGCGCTGAGAGCCCCTGCTCTTGCCGCCCTTGTCCTTGCCACCCTTGGTGGAGGCCGCCAGCTTGGTGGGGATCTGCTGCTGCACGGCCGCCTGCCTCTGGAACTGGTTGGTGGCGCTGAGCAGCTGGATGGGCACATCGCTCTTGGCCAGCCGGCTCTCGGTGGGGGCGCTGTCCCGGCGAGCCACCTCAGGGCGCTCTGCGTACTCTGGCCCCACACCGGACAGCAGCATGCTCACCCGAGGCCCCTCCAGCCCTTCCCCGTTGAAGCTGGGAGGGTGGCTTGGGGGCTGGGCCTGGGGGGACAACAGCACATACATCCCACCAGGTTCCTGCTGTGTGGCCTCTGGAGAGCCCCCGAGGGTCGTGCACAGGAGACCCTCGACCTCTCCTGTTCTGGACAGAGCCCGGTGCAGCCTGAAGGAGCTGCTGGACATTGCCTGTCCCCAACCCCTGTTACATGTGCATACTTGTGACACTCGGTGGCACCCATACTGTCCCATACTCATATACAAACACCTCACACATTCATGTCCACGCCCATTCACACAACCCATGGTTCATAGGTTTGTTTTCAGAGACACGGTCTTGCTCTGTCACCCAGGCTAGATCTAGTGCAGTGGCGCAGTCACAGCCCTTGAGCCTCCTGGGCTCAAATGATCGCCCTGCCTCAGCCTCCCAAGTAGCTGGGATTACAGGTATGTGCCACCATGCCCTGCTAATTTTTGTTATTTTTTTTTTAGAGACGAGGTCTCACTCCATGGCCCAGGCTGGTCTCAAAGACCTGGCTTCAAGCAATCCTCTGGCCTCAGCCTCCGGAGTAGCTAGGGGACACACCCCATGGCACCCAATTTTTTTCTTTTTTTTGCCCAGGCTGGAGTGCGGTGGCGTGATCATGGCTCATGGCAGCCTCAACCTCACGGGCTCAAGGGATCCTCCCACCTTAGCATTCCAAGTAGCGGGGACCACAGGTGCATGCCACCATGCCTAGCTCATTTTTGGATTTTTTCGTAGAGATGGAGTTTCGCCATATTGCCCAGGCTGGCCTGGAACTCCTGTGCTCCAGCAATCCGCCCGCCTCCACCACCCAAAGTGCTGGGATTACAGGAGTGCATTTTTTTTTTTTCTTAAAGAAGTTTCTAACATTTATGGAATGTTTTGAGCAACAGTGTTCTGTTAAGCATTTAGCCAGCTCTGAGAAAGGTTCTGCATTGTGGCATGAGCTGTTAATGCCAGGGTATCTTGTGCCGTTTACTCTTACACTCCTGCACGCATGCACCTGCGAACCCTGTTACTTGCATGCACTCGTGCAAATGCACGCGCAAACCGGTCACCCCCACCTGCGCACACTGGCTGCTGAGCGCTCACCTCGGTCAGTGTGTCGGGCGGCAGCGCGCCCGGCGCGGTGTTCTGCTTCTTGAGGCGGCGCAGCAGCTCCAGGCGCTCCCGCTCGCGCTCCACCGCGCGCTGGGCCTCGCGCAGCCGCTCCAGGTCGTGCTGGTAGGCCTGGCGCTGGCGCTCCAGCTCGGCGCGCTCCTGCTCCAGCCGCTCGCGTAGCTGCCGCGCCTCGCCCTCGCGCTCCTGCAGCAGGGCGCTCGCACGCTCCAGCTCCTGTTGCTGCCACTGGCGCTCGCGCTCCCAGCGCTGCTGGTCCTGCCGCAGCTGGCTCTGCAGCTTCTCCACGGCCGCGCGCTCCTCCCGCTGCTTCTCGAAGTTGCGCTGCCGCTCCTGCTCCAGCAGCAGGTTCCCACGCGTGGACTGCAGCCGGAACTGCTTCTCGCGCTCCAGGATGGCTGCCCGCTGCGTCTCTACATAGCTGTCCTGGTGGGTGATGACCGCCTGCGGAGGGCCAGGGCCAGGTGGGTGAGAGCCGCACCCGCGCCCCAGCCAACCAGGAAAGGGCACGTGTCGCCGGCCCCACCCCGCCCCTGTACCTGGAGGTTCAGGAGCAGCTGGGACAGTGTCTGGATCCGCTGGACAAGCTGCAGGGAGGAGAGGGACATTGATGCCAGTTCTCGGGCCTGAGGCCACAGGCGCGTGTACACGGCCCCGGGGAGATGGACAGCGGGCGCCTACCTCCAACTCCAGCGCGGTGGGTAGACGGGAATCAGATTCCGTGCCTGGCGCCTCCACCTGGGAAGAGGACACCATCAAACCACAGAGAACGCTCAAGACCCATCCGACTAGACCCAAGCCTGCTGCTGCTGCTGCTGTTTTTTTTTTGTTTTTTTTGTTTTTTTTTTTTTTTTGAGACGGAGTTCTGCTCTTGTTGCTCCAGCTGGAGTGCAATGGCACAATCTCGGCTCACTGCACCCTCCTGCTTCTGGGTTCAAGTGATTCTCCTGCCTCAGCCTGCCGAGTAATTGGGATTATAGGCGCGCACCTTCACGCCTGGCTAATTTTGTGTTTTTTTAGTAGAAACGGAGTTTCACCATGTTGGCCAGGCTGGTCTCAAACTCCTGACCTCAGGTGATCTGCCCGCCTCGGTCTCCCAAAGTGCTGGGATTACAGGCGTGAGCCACCATGCCCTGCTTCTGTTTTTTTTTTTTTTGAGGCAGGGTCTTGCTCTAGAGTGTAGTGGCCTGATCCTCCCACCTCAGTCTCCTGAGTAGCTGGGACTACAGGTGTGCACCACCCGGATCAGCTTTTTGTAATTTTTTTTTTTTGAGATGGAGTTTTGCTCGTTGCCCAGACTGGAGTGCAATGGCACGATCTCAGCTCACTGCAACCACCACCTTCCTGGTTCAAGTGATTCTCCTGCCTCAGACTCCCAAATAGCTGGGATTGCTCGCATGCGCCACCACGCCCGGCTAATGTTGTATTTTTAGTAGAGTCAGGGTTTCACCATGTTGATCAGGCTAGTCTTGAATTCCTGACCTCAGGTGATCCACCTGCCTTGGCTTCCCACAGTGCTGGGATTACAGGCGTGAGCCAACACGCCCAGCAGCTACTTTTAACTTTTTTGAAACAAAGTCTTGCTCTGTCGCCCAGGCTAGAGTGCAGTGGCACAATCTCGGCTCACTTCAACCTCCACCTCCTGGGTTCAAGCGATTCTCCCACCTAAGCCTCCTGAGTAGCTGGGATTACAGGTGTCCACCACCACGCCCAGCTAATTTTTGTATTTTTAGTAGAGACAGGGTTTCACCATGTTGGCCAGGCTGGTCTCAAACTCTGGACTCAAGTGATCCACCCGAGTCAGCCTTCTGAAGTGCTGGGATTATAGGCATGAACCACCGCGCCTGGCCAAAGGATCAGCTATTTTAAAAATATTTTGTTGACGTGGTCTTGCTCTGTTGCCCAGGCTGGTCTCAAATGCATGGCCTCAAGTGATCCTCCCAAGGCCAGGTATGACAGCCTTGCCTGTAATCCCAACACTTTGGGAGGTCAAGACAGGAGGATTGCTTGAGCTCAGGAGTTGGAAACCAGCCTGGGCAACATTACAGCCAATATCTACAAAAACTTAAAAAATTAGGCAGGTGTGGGGGCACGCACCTGTGGTCCCAGCTACTTGGGAGGCTGAGGTGGGAGGATTGCTGGACCCCAGGAGTTAGGTTGCATGAGCTGTGATCATGCTACTGCCCTCCGGCCTGGGTGACAGAGTGAGACCTTGTCTCCAAAAAAAAGAAAAAAAAAAAAGTGATCCTCCCACCCCGGTCTCCCAAAACACCAGGATTATGGGTGAGGCACTGCACCTGGCCCCTGCTTCTTACTGAAAATACATCCCTTAGTTTGGATAACAGGAAGGACCCAGGACCGGGACATGACTGGGAACACTGGCCCTGCCGGTCACCTGACTTGTGCAAATCTAGGTGTTTGGAAAATGAGGGGCTGGGACCACCTGGGAGGTAGAGTGGGCTTGGCTATAAGGCCTGCGTGCCAGCTCTGGCCACAGCAGCAAGTCCAAGCCTCAGAGCTGACCAGAGGCAGCTGGCCTGGGCCTCTGATCCCTAACCCGGGCAGGGCCGAGTAGGCACCTGGCCTTCTGATTCAAAGGCAAAGGAACAGCCAGGGAGATCTGGCATCTGGTAGGAGCCACCTCACCTGCCCTGGCTGAAACCTGGTGGTCCCTGTAGGGGAGTTTCTCGCCTGTTGATGAAGCCACCGTGAGTGCCCTGAGCCTGTCCCCTCCCCAGCCTTCCTCCTGGGGAACCTCTTGCTTTTCCCGGGAGGCTGCAGGAAGAACTCAGCTGCCAGCATGTTAATCTGGGCTGAGATACTGTTATTCACCACAAAACGAACCACGCTTGTCGATGCTGATAAGACTAAAACTAGACAACCCCAGCAGAAGCTGCTCACGCGCGTGCATCCTTACGACGACTCAGACTGTACCGAGCAAACGGATATCCACGTACCACCTGCGGCGATTCCTCGGAGCCCCCAGGAACGTCAGTGTGACCGAGCTTCAAGTCCGGGCTGTTTGGGGGGCCTCGCCAGTCTCGGGGCCTGGGGTCGGTGCTGCTGACTTTCTTCTTGAAACTGCCATCTGAGAACCCCAAGCCAGAGGCGTGAGGCTGCTGCCATCCCATGGGGAGGGGAAACCTTCCCAGTCCACCCCCAGCCCCTGCCCAGGTAGGAAACCCAGGCTGGGCCCGAATGGAGGCGTCTGCAGCACAGACACCTGCTGGGGGGGTGGGCTGGTCTGGGTGCTGCTGTCACAACACAACCGACAATGTCTGCAGGGTTTCAGAAGGTTCCAGAAAACTGGCCGGGCGTGCTGGCTCACGCCTATGATCTCAGCACTTTGGGAGGCCGAGGCGGGTGGATCACCTGAAGTCAGGAGTTCGAGACCAGCCTGGCCAACATGGCGAAACCCTGTCTCTACTAAAAATACAAAAAGTAGCCGGGCGTGGTGGTGTGTGCTTGCTGTCCCAGCTACTTGGGAGGCTGAGGTGGGAGAATCACTTGAACCCGGGAGGTGAAGGTTGCAGAGAGCCGAGATTGCGCCACTGCACTCCAGCCTGGGCGACAGAGCGAGACCCTGTCTCAACAACAACAACAACAACAACAACAAAGAAGCTTCCAGGAAACCCCATACAAGCTAATGTGCGTCCTGAGGGGTGGCCCTGGGGCCGGGAGGGGCGATGGCCCCACTCTTACTCTTGGTAGGGCTGTTTGTGCAGTCGTAGCCCCCGAAGGTCTCGGCCCTCCTGGGCGGGCCTGTGGAGCTACCTCCGTCTTCTGCCTGGCTGTTGGTGCTGCCCAGCTGCCTGCAGATCAGGCTCTGGATGCCCTCAACTGTGGAAGGAAGGGGACAGGAGGCACGGGTCGCCCTGCGGAAGTGTGCGGAGGGAATATGGAGTGCTGGGGCAGTGAGACCGGGGCGGATGGAGGGACTCATTAGGGTGGTGATGGCCTGCCCCGCACTGTCTGCAATGGGATTTCAGCCCCACTGTCCCTGTGCACACCCCTACTTCAGGTATGGCCACCAGGACAGGCCAATCTGCATCTAAGTGAGAGGACAGGGCTGTAGGGCAGCCATGGGGAGGGCGGGTGCAGGCTCCTGCCGCACCTTCCACCAGGCCGCCCTGGGCCAGGGGCTGGCGAATGCTGGATATGGCCCTGCCCAGGGCCAGCAGGACACATTTGGTGTGCACAGAGGTGGGGACAAGAACATTCCAGGCCAAGGTGCGGGATATGAGCGTGTCCCCGGGGGCCAAGAATAACGGCCACTGGAGCCGGGTGGAAGGATGTCAGTGGGGCTGGAGGGGGAAAGACTGACCCCCGTCTCTGCCTTCTTACTCTGCGGAAAGGCTCTGGAAGGCAGGGGCTGTGTCGGCTTCCCTCACTGTTGAAAGAGCAGATTGGGGCAGGGCACGGCGGCTCACGCCCATAATCCCAGCACTTTGGGAGGCAGAGTGGGGTAGATCATCTGAGGTCAGGAGTTCAAGACCAGCCTGGCCAACATGGTGAAACCCAATCTCTACTAAATATACAAAAATTAGCTGGGCGTGGTGGCAGGTGCCTATAATCCCAGCTACGCAGGAGGCTGAGGCAGGAGAATCGCTTGAACCCAGGAGGTGGAGGTTGCAGTGAGCCGAGATCACGCCACTGTATTCCAGCTTGGGTGACAGAACGAGATTCCATCTCAAAAAAAAAAGAAAAAGAAAAAAAGAAAGAGCAGACTGGGCACTGACTGCCTGCCTAAGCGGCCAGCTCAGGGGCCTGGTGGCTGTCTTGGAGCGGCTGTGTTGGAGCGGCTGTGTTGGAGCGGCTGTGTTGGAGTGTTGGAGCGGCTGTGTTGGAGTGTTGGAGTGGCTGTGTTGGAGCGGCTGTGTTGGAGTGTTGGAGTGGCTGTGTTGGAGCGGCTGTGTTGGAGTGTTGGAGCGGCTGTGTTGGAGCGGCTGTGTTGGAGTGGCTGTGTTGGAGTGGCTGTGTTGGAGCGGCTGTGTTGGAGTGTTGGAGTGGCTGTGTTGGAGCGGCTGTGTTGGAGCGGCTGTGTTGGAGTGGCTGTGTTGGAGTGTTGGAGTGGCTGTGTTGGAGCGGCTGTGTTGGAGTGTTGGAGTGGCTGTGTTGGAGCGGCTGTGTTGGAGCGGCTGTGTTGGAGCGGCTGTGTTGGAGTGTTGGAGCGGCTGTGTTGGAGCGGCTGTGTTGGAGCGGCTGTGTTGGAGTGGCTGTGTTGGAGTGTTGGAGCGGCTGTGTTGGAGCGGCTGTGTTGGAGTGTTGGAGCGGCTGTGTTGGAGCGGCTGTGTTGGAGTGGCTGTGTTGGAGCGGCTGTGTTGGAGTGTTGGAGTGGCTGTGTTGGAGCGGCTGTGTTGGAGTGTTGGAGTGGCTGTGTTGGAGCGGCTGTGTTGGAGTGTTGGAGCGGCTGTGTTGGAGTGGCTGTGTTGGAGCGGCTGTGTTGGAGTGTTGGAGTGGCTGTGTTGGAGCGGCTGTGTTGGAGTGTTGGAGTGGCTGTGTTGGAGCGGCTGTGTTGGAGTGTTGGAGTGGCTGTGTTGGAGCGGCTGTGTTGGAGCGGCTGTGTTGGAGCGGCTGTGTTGGAGTGTTGGAGCGGCTGTGTTGGAGTGGCTGTGTTGGAGCGGCTGTGTTGGAGTGTTGGAGTGGCTGTGTTGGAGCGGCTGTGTTGGAGTGTTGGAGCGGCTGTGTTGGAGCGGCTGTGTTGGAGTGTTGGAGCGGCTGTGTTGGAGCGGCTGTGTTGGAGTGGCTGTGTTGGAGCGGCTGTGTTGGAGTGTTGGAGTGGCTGTGTTGGAGCGGCTGTGTTGGAGTGTTGGAGCGGCTGTGTTGGAGCGGCTGTGTTGGAGTGGCTGTGTTGGAGTGGCTGTGTAGGAGCTGTGCTTGGGGAACCCCTGAGGGAGCATGCGTGTGTTCTTCTGGGGATATCACCAGAGACCCATCTCCCAGGAAGAAGAGGAACCTCTGATGGGTAGGGAACCAGTGTCAGTCAACTTCAGATCCTCCCCAGCCCGGCTTAGCGCCTCCGCATGCAGGGAGCATCAGAGTGGTTGTTGAATGGGGGGGAAGGTGCTTTATGTCTGCAAGGAGGGGCTGGCCCAGATTGTGTCTAAGGCCCTTCTGGCTCTAGCAGGCACCAGTCGGGGGGTCAGTGCTGCTCCTGGGCCCCCCGAGATAGAAGCCTGCCCTGGACAGAGTGCCGTGTTGGCCACACTGAGCCATGAGCCTGTCCTGGGGTCCCCTGAGCCCACCCAGGCAGGACTGCACCCTTGAGGTGTGGGCACCCAACTTACTCTCGCTCATGGCCGACTTGAGAATCAGCTCCCCCTGCAGGGTCTCGGATGGGTCCCCTCCACGGAATAGGCCTCGGGGCTGGGGCAGGTCTTCCAGGCCGCTCATCTCTGCCATCTCCAGGTAGATCTGCTGCTTCTCTAGGAGGCTCTGTGCAATCAGCTGGTCTTTCATGCTTAAGCGCTCTGCAGAGTGATGGTGGAGGCGGCAGTCAGCCTGGTCGGCCTTCCCTGGAATCGTCTGAGCCCCAGGGACTGGCCTAAGGATGAGGACCCCCGCTGACCCTGCTCTGAGATAGGCTGCCCCCTGCATCCTGCATTCCTGGGAGGTGGGGGAGGGCATGGCCTTGTCCTCTGATTATTTTCCCCCTCGTTATAAAAATCAGGTTAGCTGTGGTGGCTCAGGCCTGCAATCCCAGCACTTAGGGAGGCCAAGGTAGGAGGATTCCTGCAGCCCGGAGTTCGAGACCAGCCTGGGCAACATAATGAGACTCTGTCTCTACAAAGAAATAAAACATTAGCTGGTTGTGGTGGTGCATGTCTGGGAAACGAGGCAGGAGGATCGCTTGAGCCCAGAAGTTCAAGGCTGCAGTGAGCTATGACTGCACTACTGTACTCCAGCCTGGCCGACAAAGCGAGACCCTGTCTCTAAAAGAAAGAAAATCAAACACAGTAGGGTGTGAGTGAGGATTGTATCAGGCCTGTTTATTAGTCTAGGACCAACTTAGAGCCTTAGAAAACTGGGTTTTCCTTCCTCCCTTTCTTTCTTTCCTTCTTTTTTGGAGAAGGAGTCTTGCTCTGTTGCCCAGGCTGGAGTGCAGTAGCACGATCTTGGCTCACTGCAACCTCCACCTCCCGGATTCAAGTGATTCTCCTGCCTCAGCCTCCCGAGTAGCTGGGACTACAGGCATGCGCCACCATGCCTGGCTAATTTTTTGTATTTTTAGTAGAAATGGGGTTCGCCATCTTGACTAGGCTGGTCTCAAATGCCTGACCTCAGGTGATCCACCCGCTTCGGCTTCCCAAAGTGCTGGGATTACAGGCATGAGCCACTGCACCCAGCCTAATGTTTAAATTTTTTGTAAAGACAGGGTTTCGCCATGCCGTCCAGTCTGGTCTCAAACTCCTGGCTTCCAGTGATCCATTTTCTTCAGCCTCACAAAATGCTGGGATTACAGGTATGAGCCAACATAGCAGGCCACTTACTATTTTAGTATTATCCAATTTAAAAATGAATAATACAGAGCCGGGCACACTGGCTCATGCCTGTAATCCCAGCACTTTGGGAGGCCGAGGCGGGCAGATCACGAGGTCAAGAGATCAAGACCACCCTGGCCAACATGGTGAAACCCTAAAAACTCTAAAATTCTCTACTAAAAACACAAAAATTAGCGGGGCATGGTGGCGTGCGCCTGTAGTCCCAGTTACTTGGGAAGCTGAGGCAGGAGAATCCCTTGGACCCGAGAGGCGGAGCTTGCAGTGAGCTGAGATCGTGACACTGCACTGCAGCCTGGTGACAGAGCAAGACTCCACCTCAAAAAAAAAGAAAAAAAAAGTACAGACAGTGAAAGGGAAGAAGGGAGCTTGCTATAGGCTACAGGGTACCAGGAACTATTCTTGACAACGTGCTCACTGAACGCAGATGAACCTTGACAACATCACACCCAGCGAGAGAAGTCAGACCCAAAAGGTCGCACAGTGTGTGACTCCATTTATGTGGCATATCCAGGACAGGCCAATCCACAGGGACAGGAAGTAGATTCCTGTTGCCAGGGTTGGGGCACGGGGTGGGGAGTGACTGTTAAGGAGGAAGGGGCTTCTTTCTGGGGTGGTGGAATGTTCTAAAGTTAACGTGATTTTGGCTGCATAATTGGAAATGCACTAAAATGCCGCTGAACCCAACGCTTGGGGGGGTGAGTGGCGTGGTGTGTGAATTACATCTCAATAACGTAATTAAACAAACAGGGAGGAGGAAGCTCTGGAAGGAGGCTGTGGGGGCCCTGTGCTCTTCCTTCGTAGGGGACTGGGATGCCCTGTTGAGCTCCTGGCTGCACGAGGACAGGGTGGTGGCAGCGTTTTGTGGCTGCGTGGTCGGCTCTGGAAGGGGCTTAGGGCTCCTGAGCTCTCCTCCCTCCCTCTCCTACATACCCCCGCAGGGCTAAGTGACCTCTGGAGATCGCTATGTCATGGCACAGCCCAGTTCTAATGCTTCACAGAGCTGCAGGACATGGCACGACCCACAGGAAAACGCCGGGTCACTTGGGGGGCAGTCTGCCCTCTGTGGCCAACTCTGATGGGGGGCCCAGGGCTCACCACACACGGGGTGTGCCCAAAACGCCGTCTCCCCCTCACCTTGAAAGTCCCGGAGTCTTGTGGCGCGGGCCTCGACCACCTTCCTTTCCTCTTCGGGCAGGCTGAAGGGTCCCTGCTCCTCATCAGGACAGCTGCAGGGAGAGGAGTCAGGTGGGTAACTGTGCCTCCCAGGCAGGCCGCGCTCCCGCACAGACACTGGTTCTCTACAGAACCAGCCGCCACGACCATCTCTGACTGTGGGAGTGATTTAGCTTGTTCATGGTGCAGGAGGACGAGGAGGAGAAGAGAGAGAGCCACTGACACTCGTCCGGCCCCAAAGCGCCAGGGCATAACCAGGAAGAGACTTTACGTGCCTGTCTGTGACTTGGAGGAGGAGTCCAGGGGACGGCAGGCTTGCAAGGGATCTGCCAGGTGCAGATGGGTGGCTGCAAGCCCCACAGAGCTACAGCGACTGTGGATGGGGGAGTCTGAACCAGGCTAAGGCACCAGGAAGCCTCCAGGAATCAATAGAGGGAGTGGCCGGCCACGGTGGCTCATGCCTGTAATCCCAACACTTTAGGAGGCCAAGGCAGGAGGATGGCTTGAGGCCAGGAGTTCGAGACCAGCCACAGTGGCAACACAGTGAGGCCCCATCTCTACAAAAATCAAAAATCTAGCTGGGTGTGGTGGTGTGTGCCTGTAGTTCCAGCTACTTGGGAGGCTGAGGGGGAGGATGGCTTGAGTCCAGGAGTTTGGGATGCAGGAAGCTATGACTGTGCCAGTGCACTCCAGCCTGGGTGACCGAGCAAGAGCCCGACTCTAAAAAGCAAAACAAAACAAAACAAAATAGGCTGGGTGCAGTGGCTCACGCCTATAATCCCAGCTACTCGGGAGGCTGAGGCAGGAGAATCGCTTGAACCTGGGAGGCGGAGGCTGCAGTGAGCCGAGATTGCGCGACTGCACTCCAGCCTGGGGGACAGAGCGAGACTCTCAAAAAAAAAAAAAAAAAAAAAGAAGAGGGGAAGCCAGCTGGTCCCGGGCCCTGAGGGGTGCTCAGCCCAAGGAGGAAGGACAAGATACCATGTCCTGCTCCAACAACTCTGGCCCTAGAATGCAAATAGCCCGCCATGTCAGGTGCAGTGGCCCACGAATGCAGAAAGGCCCAGGTTACAGCTGCCTTTCCAGGCCCGTTAGCCTCAACATCCAACAGGCTGAGTCATCAGAAGGAGCTGGCACAGCATCATGGGTCCCAAGGTGGGATGAGCGAATTCAAGGTCACAGCCGATGGCCAACCATCAAAGCCAAAGATGGACCAGTCAGCGGAAGGAATACAGGGAGTGGGGAGACCCTCCAGGCCCTCCTCACCTCTCCACGGCCCTTCGGATGTGGGCCATCCAGGCGTTCCTGTCCTCTTTGGAGCTCGTGTAGATTTCATACATCTCTGGCCCTTGCAAGGAAGCGCTGATCAGAAACATCGCTTTCTCCTCGTTGGCCACTTCCCTCACGATGAGCTTTTGTAACGAGATGACGGGTGGCTTTGAGTCCTGCATGGGTAAAGGGCATTGGGGAGGTCACCCTTTACCCCACCGCACCCAAACAGCAGTGAGGTCAAGGGCCTGGTAAGGGGAACGAAGAGTGGGGGTCACGCTCCTCGTTTCTTTTCAAACAATTCAAAGCAGAAATATTTTGCCATCTGGGGGAAAAAAGACGCTATTGCAATGAAATCCTAGAATCCTTTTTTTTTTTTTTTTTTTTTTTTAACTATCTTGGAGGCCAGGTCTTGCTCTGTAACCCAGGCTGGAGTGCAGTGGTGCAATCATTGCTCCCTGCAGCCTTGACCTCCTGGGCTCAAGTGATCCTCCCACCTCAGCCTCCTGAGTAGCTGGGATTATAGGCATGTGCCGCCAGGCCCAGCTAATTTTTGTATTTTTTGTAGAGATGGGATCTCACTATGTTGCCCAGGCTGGCCTTGAACTCCTAAGCTCCTCCTACCTTGGCCTTCCAAAGTGCTGAGATTACAGGAGTGAGCCATCTTGCCCCTTAGTATCCCGATAATGTGTCAATTTCATCAGCTTAAAAATTTTTTTTTAAAAATAGCAATGCACATACACACTACAAAGCTCAAAAGATACAACAGTGTGTAGTATAAAACAACAAATAAGCCTCTGTCTTGTGCCTCAGGCCACCCAGTCTGTCACGCATCCTTCAAGAGACAGTGCTTCCACAGACCCGCAAAATGCACATTTTAACTGGTTAGAGTGGGCTACACTGTGTTCTCCACAAATTCATATGAGGTCCTGACCCCCAGTACCTCAGAATGTGGCTGTCTTTGGAGATGAGGCCTTTATAGAGGAGATTAAGGTCTGGGTGCGGTGGCTCACTCCTGTAATCCCAGCACTTTGGGAGGCTGAGGCGGGTGGATCACTTAAGGTCAGGAGTTCGAGACCAGCCTGGCCAACATGGTGAAACCCCGTCTCTACCAAAAATACAAAAAGCAGCCGGGCGTGGTGGCAGGCGCCTGTAATCCCAGCTACTCAGGAGGCTGAGGCAGGAGAATCACTGGAACTCGGGAGGTGAAGGTTGTAATGAGTCAAGATTGTGCCACTGCACTCCAGCCTGGGTGACAGAGTGAGACTCTCTCAAAAAAAAAAAAAAAAAAAAAAGGCAATATGAGGTCATATGGGTGGGCCCAAATCCAATCTGACTGGCATCCTTCTAACAAGAGGAGATTAGCACAGAGACACACACAGAGGGATGGCCACGCGAGGACACAGAGAACAGACGAGCAGATGGCTGTCTACAAGCCAAGGGGTCTCAGAAGAAACCAACCCTGCCGACACCTTGATCTTGGACTTTCAGCCTGCAGAAACGTGAGACGATAAATTTATGTGGTCTAAACCACCAGTCCGTGGTACTTTGTTTACAGCAGCCTCAGCAAACAAATACACTGGTTAACAACACACCAGCAGCTGGGCGTGGTGGCTCACGTCTGTAATCCCATCACTTTGGGAGGCCAAGGTGGGCGGATCACTTGAGGTTAGGAGTTGGAGACCAGCCTGGCCCACATGGTGAAACCCCATCTCTACTAAAAATACAAAAAATTAGCCAGGCGTGGTGGCGGGCGCCTGTAGTCCCACCTACGTGGGCCTGGGAAACTCACAGGGGCACCTTTCACGGTCAGTTTCAGCCAACCTCTCAACAAGGTCCCAGCAAGCAGGGCCCTTTGTCTGTTTTTTTGTTTGTTTTTTTGTTTTGAGATAGAGTCTCACTCTGTTGCCCAGGCGGGAGAGCAGTGACACAATCTTGCTGGAGTGCAGTGGCACAATCTCAGCTCACTGCAACCTTCGCCTCCTGGGTTCAGGTGATTATCCTGCCTCAGCCTCCTGTGTAGCTGGGACTACAGACATGGGCCACCATGTCTGGCTAATTGTTGTATTTTTAGGAGAGGTGAGGTTTCACCATGTTGGCCAGGCTGGACTTGAGCTCCTTCAAGTGATCCGCCCACCTCGGCCTCCCAAAGTGCTGGGATTATAGGCGTGAGCCACTGCACCCGGCCGACCCGGGTGAAGAGACAGGATACATACCACAGAAGCAAAGACGTATTTCTGATCTTTTTCTTGTAGCAGCAAAAGTACGTCGGTCAGCAGGACGGCCAGGACATCTGGGAAAATAGCATGGAAGGAGGCATCTTAAAAGTCCCATGGCCAGCAGGTCTTGCTGGGCACCCCCGTGGATGCCACCTCCCAGAAAGGTGTAAGCAGCGTGATGCTCCTGCCTGGGCCTAGAAGTTTCCTTTCTGCCTTGCCTGCATGCGCCCCCCAACACCTTTCCAGGTCTCAACCTTCAGCACCAACGAGCAGCTGGAGCCTCCTCTAAGTCCCTTCCGTGTCCAGAGCTCCAACCAGGGCTCCTGCCCATGTCAGGCCACTGGGCTCCACAGTTCTCTTTGCTGTAACAACATCTGCTGGATCTGACTTTTGAGAGTCTGATATGGTTTGGCCGCATCCCCATCCACATCTCATCTTGAATTCCCACGTGCTATAAGAGGGACCCAGGGGGAGGTAACTGAATCATGGGGGCAGATCTTTTCCATGCTGTTCTCGTGATAGTGAATGAGTCTCACAAGATCTGACAGTTTTATAAGGGGGAGTTTCCCTGCACAAGCTCCCTCTCTCTTTGCCTGCTGCCATCCATGTAAGACGTGACTTGCTCCTCCTGCCTTCTGCCATGATTGTGAGGCCTTCCCCACCAGGTGGAACTGTAAGTCTATTAAACCTCTTTCTTTGGTAAGTTGCTCAGTCTCGGGTATGTCTTTATTAGCAGTGTGAACACAGACTAATACAGCATCTCTCCCTCTGACTTCTCAGATGTGAATGGAGCTCTCTGTTCTCCCTGCTCCTGGGTCACCAGGACCCGAGCCACTGCAGCGATGCAGGCCAGGGGTGGTCTCAGTCCCCTCATGCCCCTCAGTCCCCCTTGCTGCTTTGTCCCTGTATGAACGTCTCATGCTGTAAGGCTTGTTGCACATAGATGCAAATCAAGAGCTGCGTTCAAGGGCAACACCACTTTTGGGGAGCTGCTTCTAACACCCCTGCCTAAGTCAGATACGCTTTCGCTAATTCTCTTGTATTGCAGTCTGCTGGCTTCCTTAAAGCATTTGCTGGACTTATAACTAGTTTTTCTGTTTGTTTGCTTGTTTCTCTCTTTCAGCCCGAGGGACTGATGCCCTAAAAGGCTGGGCACCAGGTCTTCCCAGTGGGGTGTATTCCTACCATCCAACTTGGCACCTGGCAGGCAGAAGGCGCTAAACCTGTCTGCCAAATACATGCCTACTCAAATGGTGAGTGGGCAAATGCTGTCATTTGGCCACTTCAATGACTCCCTCAAGATCCTTAAAGATGCTGATGCAAATAGATAGCTTGGGATGTTTCTAGAGGCTCCAAAAATGAAAAGGAAACCCAGGGATGAATCCTCAGTACTCTGTGGTCTGAACTGCAACATGGGTCTCGAAAGCAGGGCTCGGAGCACAGCCTGGGCAGCAAGTGGGATGCCTGGGGACACTGACCAGCAGTCCTGGGGGTATTCTCTATCCATATGGGGGCCTCTCAGTGGCTGGGCCCACGGCAGGCTGGCCCATGACTGCCCAGATGGGCAGCTGAGCGGGTTTGGAATTCTGGACCCAAACCTGGGGTGTCACGATGTGTCACCAATGCCCTGGGTTTCCACTTGGAAGTCAACGACTCAGCATGGCCTCCTTGTTTGTACTGCATCCTTTCAAAGACCAGAGGAGGAGGATGGTGATACATCCACCTCTTTTATGCTACACCCCAGCTGCCTTGCTCATCCTGACTCAGTTCATAACCTCCCTTCAGCCATGAAGTAGCCAGACTTCAGTGGTTCTGTGTCAGCTGACACCCAGCAAACCAAGATGGTGCCCACCGATATAAGAGGGCACCCACTGATCCGAGATGATGCCACCACTCTTCAGACCATGCCACCAGTCTGAGGTGGCACCCACCAATCAAAGATGGTGCCATCACTCCCAAGACCACGTCACTGATCTGAGATGGCACCCACCAATCAAAATGGTGCCCACTGATCCAAGAGGGAGCCCACTGATCAAGATGATGCCACCATTCCAAGATGGTGCCCATTGATCCAAGATGGTATTCACTGATCCAGGATGATGTCATTACTTCCAAGACTATGCCATCAATCCAAGATGGCACCCCCCAAGATAGCACCCACTGATCCAAGATGGTGCTATCATTCCCAAGACCGTGCCACCAATCCAAGATGGCACCCCCCAAGATGGCACCCACTGATCCAAGATGGTGCTATCATTCCCAAGACCGTGCCACCAATCCAAGATGGCACCCACCAACCCAAACGGTGCCTACTGATTCAAGAGGGCACCCACCAAGATGGTGCCACTGATCCAAGATGGTACTACCATTCCCAAGACTGTACGACCAATCCAAGATGGCACCTACCACTCTAAGAGGGTGCCCACAACTCCCAAGATAGTGCCACTGATCCAAGATGGCACCCACCAATCCAATATGGTGCCACCACTCCAAGATGGTGCTGCTAATCCAATATGGCACCCACCAATCCAAGATGATGTCTACTGATCCAACATGGCACCCACAACTCCCAAGATGGTGCTACCAACCCAAGACAGCACCCACCAACCAATTTAGTGCCACCAATCCAACATGGCACCCACCAATAAAAAATGGCAACCAACACTCCAAAACGGTACCCACTGATAACAGGATAGTGCCACCAATCAAGAGAGTACCCACCACTTTGAGACGGTGACCACCTCTCCAAGATGGTACCCACTGATACAAGATGGTGCCACTAATCTAAGACAGTGCCCACTGATCCAAGATGGCACCCACTAGAGGTGCCAGGGGCAGGCCTTTACCTTTCAAGCGCCCTGATGTGGTCTTCCAGCAGAGCATGCCCTCCAGGTGAAGCTGCCGCTGAAGCATGTCTTCCTTGCGGAAGGTGAGCCCGTTCTTGAGTTTGCCGGAGGACTTCAGGTCCATCTTCCCTGCGATCTCCCTGAGGCGCTGGCCCTTCTCAAACTCGCTGACCTTGGCGTCCACTTGTGAAATGATATCTTTAATGAGGTTCAGGGCCTGGGTCAGGTCTTCGTAGTCCTCAGTGCCAGCTGCCACACATAGCAGAGTTAGCGTCTTTGTTTTCCACTTTAACGCAACAGAAGTGGGCACACTCACTATGTATGGGCGTGTGGGATCTATGAGGTGTGTGGACACACTCACTATGGGTGTGTGGGATCTATGAGGTGTGTGGACACACTATGGGTGTGTGGGATCTATGAGGTGTGTGGACACAGTATGGGTGTGTGAGATCTATGAGGTATGTGGACACACTATGTATGTGTGTGTGGGATCTATGAGGTGTGTGGACACACTATGTATGGGTGTGTGGGATCTATGAGGCATGTGGACACAGTATGGGTGTGTGGGATCTATGAGGTGTGTGGACTCACTATGTATGAGCGTGTGGAATCTAGGAGGTGTGTTCTCCAAGGCCACCACTCAGAAGACCCTCAAGATCACTTCCCAACTGTAATCTCCCGAGATGCAAATACTTCTCCAAAATAAATGCAACACCTCAGAGTTTAGTTTTCTGGTTTTGGCGGAGGGAAGGGGGATGAAGTCTGGCTCTGTCATCCAGGCTAGAGTACAATCTCAGCTCACTGCAACCTGTCTCCCAGGTTCAAGCGATTCTCCTGCCTCAGTCTGCCGAGTAGTTGGGATTACAGGCACCCGTCACCATGCCCAACTACTTTTTTTGGTATTTTTAGTAGAGACAGGGTTTCACTGTGTTGGCCAGGCTGGTCTCAAACTCGTGACCTCAAGTGATCTGCCTGCCTCAGCCTCCCAAAGTGCTGGGATTACAGGCATGAGATACCATGCCTGGCTCAGAGTTTAGTTTTTATCCAGGTATAGCTTCTATCAAATGCGGAAGCTAAGGTGCAATTCAAGTGGCAAAACTGCCACGACTAGCTCTGCCATCTACTGCTTGGTAAACACACTCTCCTCTGTCCCAATCCCTTCATAAAAGACTCCCAGCTGGGCATGGTGGCTCACACCTGTAATCCCAGCACTCTGGGAGGCTGAGGGGGGCGGATCACCGGTGGTCGGGAGTTCAAGACCAGCCTGACCAACATGGAGAAACCTCGTCTCTACTAAAAATACAAAAATTTGCCAGGAGTGGTGGCGCATGCCTATAATCCCAGCTACTCGGGAGGCTGAGGCAGGAGAACCACTTGAACCCGGGAGGTGGAGGTTGTGGTGAGCTGAGATTGTGCCACTGCACTCTAGCCTGGGCAATAAGAGTGAAACTCCGTCTTAAAATAAATAAATAAATAAATAAATAAACAAATAAATAAATTTAAAAAATGAAAAGACTCCCTCCACCTCCTGTTGTGACTGGGATCTGGCTCCTCCCACTCCAAGGATGTAGCTTTTATAGCGGGAAAACTTGTTCATCCTCTCACGGCCTGAATTCACTGGTGAAGCGAGAGCTATGGTCAGCATGGCCCTGGCTCCCACAATTCCTGGCTGGACTGCCTGCCCTTCTCTGCCTCCCTGGCTCCAGGCACATTCCTTGCTCAGCCCTGGGCATGTGACACAGAGGCCATGTCTAGGTCTATCTGAACCACCAGGGCACCATCTCCATCCATTCATCCTTTCCACAGACACTGACACTGAGGGCCTGCACGGGACCAGCCTGTGCTAGGGGCTGGGGGAAACAGTTGGCAAATAAAACCTAGCTCCTTCTTTCATGGTGTTGACCACCCCATCTTTCTTGCATCAAAAACCCCAGGCCAGGCCAGGCTGGGTGTGGTGCGGTGGCTCACACCTGTAATCCCAGCACTTTGGGAGGCCAAGGTGGGCGGATCATTTGAGGTCAGAAGTTCAAGACCAGCCTGACAAACACGGTGAATACCCATCTCTACTACAAATACCAAAATTAGCTAGATGTGGTGGCGGGCGCCTGTAACCCCAGCTACTCAGGAGGCTGAGGCAGGAGAATCGCTTGAACCTGGGAAGTGGAGATGGCAGTGAGCCGAGATGGTGCCACTGCACTCCAGCCTGGGGGACAGAGTGAGACTCTGTCTCAAAACAAAACAAAACCCAGGCCAGACGTGATGGCTCATGTCTGTAATCCCAGCACTTTGGAGAGACCGAGGCGGGAGGACCACTTGAACCCAGGAGTTCCGGAACAGCCCGGGCAACACAGCGAGACCCCGTCTCTAAAAAAAAAAAAAAATTTGTTTTTTAATTAACTGGGTGTAGTGCCATGTACCTGTAGTCCCAGGTGCTTGGGAGGCTGAGGTAGGAGGATCACTTGAGTCCTGGAGTTGGAGGCTACAATGAACTATGATTTCACCACTACACTCCAGCCTGGGCAACAGAGTGAGACTTTGTCTCTTTAAAAAAAGAAAAAAAAGGCCAGGCGCGGTGGCTCAAGCCTGTAATCCCAGCACTTTGGGAGGCCAAGACAGGCGGATCATGAAGTCAGGAAATCGAGACCATCCTGGCTAACATGGTAAAACCCCATCTCTACTAAAAAATACAAAAAACTAGCCGGGCGCGGTGGCGGGCGCCTGTAGTCCCAGCTACTCAGGAGGCTGAGGCAGGAGAATGGCGTAAACCTGGGAGGTGGAGCTTGCAGTGAGCTGAGATCTGGCCACTGTACTCCAGCCTGGGCGACAGAGTGAGACTCCGTCTCAAAAAATAAAAAAAGAAAAAAAAAGGAACCCCAGCACCCAGCAAAGTGGATTCCCAAGGGAATTTATCCAGTCCGCTGCTAAATAGGGAGTGGGTGCACAGTGAGAGCCCCATGCTGCAGCAGCACAGGCAGGCGGGGCAGTGGGGAGAAGGCCTACCTTCCGTGTTCTGGATGATGCGCTCCACCAGCACTGGGTATTTGGTTATGCGCTGTGTAACCAGGAGAATGCACTCCTGCACACCAAGCCGGCGCACGATGGAGAAGTTGCCGATTTTCTAGGAAACAGACAGCAAGATCCCACATTAACATCTCCGAAACGGACAGCAAGGGCCCGCATTAATATCTTGGAAATGGACAGCCAGATCCCGAATTAACATCTCGGAAATGGACAGCAAGATCCCGCATTAACATCTCAGAAACGGACAGCCAGAGCCCGCATTAACATCTCGGAAACGGAGAGCCAGATCCCGCATTAACGTCTCGGAAATGGAGAGCCAGATCCCGCATTAACGTCTCGGAAACGGACAGCCAGAGCCCGCGTTAACGTCTCGGAAACGGAAAGCCAGATCTCGCATTAACATCTCGGAAACGGAAAGCCAGATCCCGCATTAATGTCTTGGAAACGGAAAGCCAGATCCCGCATTAATGTCTTGGAAACGGAAAGCCAGATCCCACGTTAATGTCTCGGAAACGGAAAGCCAGATCCCACGTTAACGTCTCGGAAACGGACAGCAAGATCCCGCATTAACATCTCAGAAACGGACAGCAAGGGCCCCGCATTAACATCTTGGAAATGGAAAGCCAGATCCCGCATTAACATCTCGGAAATGGACAGCCGCATCCCGCATTAACATCTCGGAAACGGACAGCCAGATCCCGCTTTAACATCTCGAAAACGGAAAGCCAGATCCCGCTTTAACATCTTGGAAATGGACAGCCGCATCCCGCATTAACATCTCGGAAACAGCCAGCCAGATCCCGCATTAACATCTCGGAAACGGACAGCCAGATCCCGCTTTAACATCTCGAAAACGGAAAGCCAGATCCCGCTTTAACATCTCAGAAACGAACAGCAAGGGCCCCTTATTAACATCTCGGAAATGGAAAGCCAGATCCCGCATTAACATCTTGGAAACGGAAAGCCGGATCCCACATTAACATCTCGGAAACAGACAGCCAGATCCCGCATTAACATCTCGGAAATGCAAAGCCAGATCCCGCATTAACATCTTGGAAACGGAAAGCCAGATCCCGCATTAACGTCTCGGAAACGGAAAGCCAGATCCCGCATTAACGTCTCGGAAACGGAAAGCCAGATCCCGCATTAACGTCTCGGAAACGGAAAGCCAGATCCCGCATTAACGTCTCGGAAACGGAAAGCCAGATCCCGCATTAACGTCTCGGAAACGGAAAGCCAGAACCCCCATTAATGTCTCGGAAACGGAAAGCCAGATCCCGCATTAATGTCTTGGAAACGGAAAGCCAGATTCCGCTTTAACGTCTCGGAAACGGAAAGCCAGATCCCGCATTAATGTCTTGGAAACGGAAAGCCAGATCCCACGTTAACATCTCGGAAATGGACAGCCAGATCCCACGTTAACGTCTCGGAAATGGACAGCCAGATCCCGCATTAACATCTCGGAAACGGACAGCAAGATCCCGCATTAACATCTCGGAAACGGACAGCAAGATCCCGCATTAACATCTCAGAAACGGACAGCAAGGGCCCCGCATTAACATCTCGGAAACGGAAAGCCAGATCCCGCATTAACATCTTGGAAACGGACAGCCAGATCCCGCATTAACATCTCGGAAATGGAAAGCCAGATCCCGCATTAACATCTCGGAAATGGACAGCCAGATCCCACATTAACATCTCAGAAACGGAAAGCCAGATCCCGCATTAACATCTCGGAAACGGAAAGCCAGATCCCGCATTAACATCTTGGAAATGGACAGCCGCATCCCGCATTAACATCTCGGAAACGGACAGCCAGATCCCGCATTAACATCTCGGAAACGGACAGCCAGATCCCGCATTAACATCTCAGAAACGGACAGCCAGATCCCGCATTAACATCTCGGAAACGGAAAGCCAGATCCCGCATTAACATCTTGGAAATGGACAGCCGCATCCCGCATTAACATCTCGGAAATGGACAGCCAGATCCCGCATTAACATCTCAGAAACGGACAGCCAGATCCCGCATTAACATCTCGGAAACGGAAAGCCAGATCCCGCATTAACATCTCGGAAACGGAAAGCCAGATCCCGCATTAACATCTCGGAAACGGAAAGCCAGATCCCGCATTAACATCTTGGAAACAGACAGCCGCATCCCGCATTAACATCTCGGAAACGGACAGCCAGATCCCGCATTAACATCTCGGAAACGGACAGCCAGATCCCGCTTTAACATCTTGAAAACGGAAAGCCAGATCCCGCTTTAACATCTCAGAAACGGACAGCAAGGGCCCCTTATTAACATCTCGGAAATGGAAAGCCAGATCCTGCATTAACATCTTGGAAACAGAAAGCCGGATCCCACATTAACATCTCGGAAACAGACAGCCAGATCCCGCATTAACATCTCGGAAACGGAAAGCCGGATCCCTCATTAACATCTCGGAAATGGACAGCCAGATCCTGCATTAACATCTCGAAAACGGAAAACAAGAGCCCGCATTAACATCTCGGAAACAGACAGCCAGATCCCGCATTAACATCTCGGAAACAGAAAGCCAGATCCCTCATTAACATCTCGGAAATGGACAGCCAGATCCTGCATTAACATCTCGGAAACGGAAAGCAAGAGCCCACATTAACATCTCGGAAATGGACAGCCAGATCCCGCATTAACATCTCGGAAATGCAAAGCCAGATCCCGCATTAACATCTCGGAAATGGACAGCCAGATCCCGCATTAACGTCTCGGAAACGGAAAGTCAGATCCCGCATTAACATCTCGGAAACGGAAAGCCAGATCCCGCATTAACATCTCGGAAAAGGAAAGCCAGATCCCGCATTAACATCTCGGAAACGGAAAGCCAGACCCCGCATTAATGTCTTGGAAACGGAAAGCCAGATCCCGCATTAATGTCTTGGAAACAGAAAGCCAGATCCCGCATTAACATCTTGGAAATGGACAGCAAGGGCCCGCATTGACATCTCGGAAATGGAAAGCCAGATCCCGCATTAACGTCTCGGAAACGGAAAGCCAGATCCCGCATTAACGTCTCAGAAACGGACAGCAAGATCCCGCATTAACATCTCGGAAACGGACAGCCGGATCCCACATTAACATCTCGGAAATGGACAGTAAGGGCCCGCATTAACATCTCGGAAATGGAAAGCCAGATCCCGCATTAACAGCTTGGAAACGAACAGCAAGAGCCCACATTAACATCGCAGAAATGGAAAGCCAGATCCCGCATTAACATCTCGGAAATGGAAAGCCAGATCCCGCATTAACATCTCGGCTCCTGCCCAATTAGTCAACAATCGGCTGCCAAGGCTGGGGGCTCCTTTCTTTCTCAGCTCACCAGGACCTTTCCTTTGCCACTTTGGAGGAGACAGACACCAGATATCTGAAAGCAGGGATCACCTGCTGTACACACAAAGGCCACCAAAGGCCAGATGTGGTGGTTCGTGCCTGTAATCCCACACTTTCGGAGGCCAAGGCAGGAGGAATTCTTGAGACCAGGAGTTTGAGACCAGCCTGGGCAACACAGCAAGACCTCATCTCTACAAAAAATTAAAATATTAGGTGGGCATGGGGGCACACTCCTGTAGTCCCAACTCCTCATGAAGCAGAGACAGGAGGCTTTGCTTGAGCCCAGGAGTTTGAGGCTGCAGTGAGCCATTGCACTCCAGCCTGGGCGACAGAGCAAGACCTGACTCTCAAAAAATAAAAGAAATGAGAACCAGCCAGGGGGTGGATATGGAAATCATCTGTCAAGCTGTCCACAAACACGATGTACAAATGAACACACACCGCCTAACCCATGACTGCTGGAACCCTCCAGAACTAGAGTGGGCTTGTGCCTTTTGGTTGGGTCCCTGGGTGTGATATTGGCTCACTGCAACCTCCGCCTCCCGAGTTTAAGCGATTCTCCCGTCTCAGCCTCCGAGTAGCTGGGATTACAGGCGTATGCCACCACACCTGGCTAATTTTTGTAGTTTTAGTAGAGATGAGGTTTCACCATATTCCTCAGGCTGGTCTCAAACTCCTGGGCTCAAGTGATCCACCTGCCTTGGCCTCCCCAAAAGTGCTGGGATTCCAAGCGTGAGCCACCGCACCCAGCCTGGGTGCTTTCTGACGCTCACCTCTGGCTAAGAACCAAAAGCGGTCACCCGACGCCCTCTCGGGAGCACAGCACATTTTCTGCTTGTTTGCTCCCGCTGCTCTTGTGTCCATTTTAGGGATGCCAGCACTTGCAAAGAGCCACTGAAGAGGCCCAGAGCCGCTGTGGGATTTGCAAGAGTCCGTGATGGAGGCTTCACTGGCATCCCCCTCCTGGCTTCGAGGAACTGCGGCTCCAAAACGATCCTCTCCCTTTCCCACCTACCCTATAACACAGTGAAGTTTAAATGCATGTCACTCCTAACTTTGGACCACTGGGCGTAGAATGCCACTGCAGAATCAAGTCCTGGCCAGGCCACAGGTGATGCAGCTCTTGTGGAATCAGCGGTGTGAGGGCCTCTAAAGAGGTGAATGTTGATAGAACTAACCAGCCACCATCCAAGTGCGGTTTCTAGGATGCGGGAGGTGGGGTCTCCTTTGACTTGGCTGACTCTGGCTGGGCTTCGAGCACCTACCCGCACTCACACAAAGGAGGCAGGAAGATCCATCTACAGGCTCCGGGGGCGAACACGGACCAGCAAGGGGACAAAGGCTTGGAGTAACCCTCCTTTTTTTATTTTGTATTTTTTTGAGGCGGAGTTTCGCTCTTGTTCCCCAGGTTGGAGTGCAGTGGTGTGATCTCGGCTCACTGCAACCTCTGCCTCCTGGCTTCAAGCGATTCTCCTGCTTCGGCCTCCCAAGGAGGTGGGATTACAGGTGCGTGTTACCATGCCTGGCTAATTTTTTGTAGTTTTAGTAAAGACGGGATTTTGTCATATTGGGTAGACTGGTATCAAACTCCTGACTTCAGGTGATCTGCCCGCCTTGGCCTCCCAAAGTTACAGGGATTACAGGTGTGAGCCACCGCACCCAGCTGGAATAACCCTCCTTAAGACAGACAGCATCCCCAAGGCAAAACAGGCCGGCTCTGGAGGGCCAGTTCCTGGGGCAGGGCAGCCCCTTCAAACAATCCTTTGTGTCATCCAAACAGTGATGACACAGTGATGGTCAGCAGGTCCCATGCTGAGGGCTGCAGGGATCTCTCAGGGCCCACTGTGGCCTGGCAAGGAACAAAGTCTAGACGTGCTTTCTTTGATTGATTTTGTTAATATGTGTATGTGTATATTTATATATTTTATATAATAGAGATGGGATCTTGCTATGTTGCCCAGGCTGGTCTTAAACGCCTGAGCTCAACTGATTTTCCCTCTTTAGCTGCTGGAGTAGCGAGGGTTACAGGTGTGCACTAACATGCCTGGCTAATTTTTAAATTTTTTGTAGAGACAGGATCTTGCTATGTTGCCCAGGCTGGTCTCAAACTCCTGGCCTCAAGCGATCCTCCCGCCTTGGCCTCCAGATGTGCTGGATTTACAGGCATGAGGCATTGCATCTAGCCTGCTTTATTTTACATCTCAGGATTCTACGTAAGATTTCACTGATGTGTTCTGAATGGAGTTGTGGTTAAAACCCAAACCAAACCTTGAAAATCACTGCTACATAACAAATGCCTTATAATTCCCAAGTCCCAAGACTCTACAATTCTGTGGAAAAACTCGACAGTGAAGAATATAAGTTTTTTGTTTTTTGTTTTTGAGATGGAGTCTTGCTCTGTCACCAGGCTGGAACGCAGTGGCGTGATCGCGGCTCACTGAAACCTTCGCTTCCTAGGTTTAAGCGATTCCTCTGCCTCAGCCTCCCAAGTAGCTGGGATTACAGATGCGTGCCACCACGCCCGGCTAATATTTTGTATTTTAATAGAGATGGGGTTTCACCATGTTGGCCAGGACGGTCTCGATCTCCTGACCTCATGATCCGCCCGCCTTGGTCTCCCAAAGTGCTGGGATTACAGGCGTAAGCCCCTGAGCCCGGCCAGAATATAAGTTTTTGATTTAAAAAAAAAAAATTGTTTTTACCTTGATCAAGTTTTGAAATTTCTTGTTTTGCTGAAGCAGCAACTTGTAATGACTAACAGCTTCATTGTGGCCACTACAAAACACACCATACTTTTCTTTCATTCTCTCCCCATTTTCACCTGAAAACTGATAGACAAAAGAACAGAAATGTCAATTAAACACGAAAACTGCCAAAGTATATTTTCATCTAATTCATCTGACTCTGCTAAAATAAATATCGATTTATTTGCAATTCCACTTTATTTATTTATTTATTTATTTATTTATTTATTTTTTAGAGACAGCATCTTGCTCTGTGGCTCAGGATGAAGTGCAGTGGCACGATCTCAGCTCACTGCAACCTCCACCTCCTGGGTTCAAGTGATGCTCCTGCTGTAGCCTCCTGAGTAGCTGGGATTACAGGTGCCGCCACCATGCCCAGCTAATTTGTTTTTAGACAGAGTCTCGCTCTGTTGCCCAGGCTGGGGTGCAGTGGCGTGATCTTGGCTCACTGCAACCTCCACCTTCCGGGGTCAAGTGATTCTCCTGCCTCAGCCTCCTGAGTAGCTGAGATTACAGGTGTGCACCACTATGCCCGGCTAATTTTTGTATTTTTAGTAGAGACCAGGTTTCACCATGTTGGTCAGACTGGTCTCGAACTCCTGACCTCTTGATCCGCCCCCCTCGGCTTCCCAATCCTATAAGCTGGGATTATAGGCGTGAGCCACCGTGCCTGGCCAGCCAAAGCATATTTTCATCTAATTCATCTGACTCTGCTAAAATAAATATTAGATTTATTTACAATTCCATTTTCTTTCTCCCTTTTATTTTTTAGAGACAGCATCTTGCTCTGTGGCTCAGGCTGGAGTGCAAGGGTGCGATCTCAGCTCACTGCAACCTCCGCCTCACGGGTTTGAGCGATTCTCCTGCCACAGCCTCCTGAGTAGTTGGGGATTACAGGTGCCGCCACCACATCCGGCTAATTTTTAATTTTTTTTTTTAGTAGAGATAGTGTTTCACCATGTTGGTCAGGCTGGCCTTGAACTCGTAACCTCAAGGGATCCACCCCCCTCAGCCTCCCAAACTGTTGGGGTTACAGGTGTGAGCCACAGCGCCCAGCTGCAGCTCCACTTTCTAATACGTCCTCAAACAGAGAAATGCTTCAGTTTGGGGCATCTAATCACAAGGTGTCAAAAAGGTAAAATTAAAAAACCTTCTGCTTCGGGGCTTTGCTACATCACAGAAGCTGTAAAACTTCCTGAGAGCCGAGGAAAAAAGTAAACGCCAGCCAAAGGACGTTAGAAACATAAAAAGCAGGCTGGGTGCAGTGGCTCACACACGTAATCCCAGCAGTTTGGGAGACTGAGGCAGGCGGATCACTTGAGGTCAAGAGTTCGAGACCAGCCTGGCCAACATGGTGAAACCCTGTCTCTACTAAAAATACAAAAAAATTAGCCAGGTGTGGTGGTGGGCACCTGTAATCCCAGCTACTCGGGAGGCTGAGGCATGAGAATTGCTTGAACCTGGGAGGTGGAGGTTGCAGTGAGCCGACATCATGCCACTGCACTCCAGCCTGGACAACAGGGTGAGACTTCATCTCAAAAAAAAGAAACATAAAAAGCAAAAGGAGTGTTCTTCTAATGAGTTGGCCCAGGATGCTTTGAGCAAATAGTTCGACGTCACACGAGGGGCACAGCTCCCCTGGGTAAATCTTGGCCTAGGGTGATCATTTGGGGTTAATACCACTACCATGGATGGTGCTGGTCCACAGGTATGCTTCCCTGCTTCCCCCCTCCCTCCCGATATGGGGTCTTGCTCTGTTGCCCAGGCTGGAGGGCAGTGGCATGATCATAGCTCACTGCAGCCTTGACCTCCCATGCTCAAGCAATCCTCCCTCCTCAGCCTCCTGAGTAGCTGGGACTACAGCTATACGCCACCATGGCTGGCTAATTTATTTTCACGTTTTGTAGACACGGGGTCTTGCTATGTTGCCCAGGCTGGTCTGGAACTCCTAGGCTCGAGTAATTCACCTGCTTGGCCTCCCACAGTGTTGGGATTACAGGTGTGGGCCACTGCACTCAGTCAATAGGCATATTTTGAATGGTGGAAAGCATAAGTGATTTGAACCAAAAAACAAAAACCAACCAACCAAACGAGCATAGAAGAATGTAACACTGAATAGAGTTCAGCCAGGGACACTGGCTAATTTAGGCCTCTGTGTTTCTAGAATATGAACTGCAGGCATCGCTATAAGGGGCCCAGAGCTGTGTGTCCTCAGGGGAGCAGGTACTCAACAAACAGGAGCAACTCTCGTTTCATTATTCAAAGGAACAGGCCGGCACAATGGCTCACGCCTGTCATCTCTGCACTTTGGGAGGCCGAGGAGGGAGGATTGCTTGAGGCCAGGAATTTGAGACCAGCCTGGGCAACAAAGTGAGACTCCATCTCTACAAAAAATAGAAAATTAGCCAGGCATGGTGTTCCCTGGAGTCCTGGCTACTTGGAAGGCTGAGGCAGGAGGATCACTTGAGCTCAGGAGTCCAAGACCAGCCTGGGCCATATAGTGAGACCCCATCTCTACAAAAAATAAAAAATTAGCTGAGCATGGTGGTGTATAGCTGTAGTCCCTGCTACTCGGGAGGCTGAGGTGGGAGGATCACCTGAGCCTGGGAGGTTGAGGCTGTATTCAGCTGTAACTGCACCACTGCACTCCAGCCTGGGCGACACAGCAAGACACTATCTCAGAAAAAAAGAAGAAAGGAACAGAGACAGGGCAGAGGCTTTGAAGACTGTTGAGATGAACATGGCTGCACCCACCTGCTGAACCAGGAGGTCGCCGATTTTCTGGATGACATAATTCCGGTCGCTGCCCTCCTCCAGGGACTCCTGGCGGCGCTCCTTGAGCCGAGCGAGGAAATGGCTGTGCGTCTCCAGCAGGTCATCAGCACATGGGAAGAGGCGGCCAATGGCCTTGCTGCTGAACTGCAGCTCCTCCTGCAGGGCCCTGGAGTACACCTTCAGCATGATCTTGAGAGTCCGCACGTGGTGCACCTCCGTCTGCATCAGCTCTGCAGGAACACGGACGGCAGGACTTAGCCATGCTGGCTCCACGGCCCTGCTGGGCAGTCGTGGGTGCTGCCTGCCCTTCACGTGCTGAACTGGCTTCTGAGAGTTCTCTGCCTAAGGCCTTGTGCCTTTGGGGTCTTTCTTACTTCCTGGGCGTCCAGGGTTTAGAGTGCTGCAGGGGGTCCCAGCCTAAAGGAGCAGGGGAAGGAGACAGCCCTGGGACCTCCCCATCACAGGAGGGTTTTGTGCCCAGTGTCAACCCAACGGACAACATTTTAAGTCCGTGTGGTTTTTGTTTTTTTGTTTTTTGTGTTTTTTTGAGATGGAGTCTTGCTCTGTCACCCAGGCTGGAGTGCAGTGGTGCAGTCTCAGCTCACTGCAACCTCCGCCTCCTGGGTTCAAGCGATTCTTCTGCCTCAGCCTCCCAAGTAGCTGGGATTACAGGTGCGCACCACCAGGCCCAGCTATCAAGTCTGTTTTTAGGAAGAAGAGTGTTCTGAGGAACACTCCTGTGGCTGTCAAAACTCACACGTCACATCTGTGTGTGTCCCTGACCAGACCTAGACTGCAATGAACGAGATGTTTGCGTCCCCCAAAATTTGTATGTTGAAATTCGAACCCCCAGGGTGATAGTATCAGGAGGTGTGGCCCTTGGAAGGTGATGAGGTCAGAAGGGGAGAGAACCTCATGGTGGGACTAGTGCCCTTAGGAAAAGGACCTGAGAACTGGGGGTGGTGGCTCACGCCTGTAATCCCAGCACTCTGGGAGGCCAAGGTGAGCAGATCACTTGAGGTCAGAAGTTGGAGACCAGCCTGGCCAACACAGCGAAACCCTGTCTCTACCAAAAAATTACAAAATTAGCCGGGCATGGCCAGGCATGGTGGCTGATGCCTGTAATCCTAGCATTTTGGGAGGCTGAGGTGGGCAGATCATGAGGTCAGGAGTTCGAGACCAGCCTGGCCAACATGGTGAAACACTGTCTCTACTAAAAATACAAAAATTAGCCAGGCATGGCGGTGGGTACCTATAATCCCAGCTACTCGGGAGGCTGAGGCAGGAGAATTGCTTGAATCCGGGAGGTGGAGGTTGCAGTGAGCCGAGATGGAACCACTGCACTCTGGCCTGGGCGACAGAGTGAGACTCCATCTCAAAAAAAAAAAAAAAAGAAATTAGCTGGGCATGGTAGCAGGCACTGTCATCCCAGCTACTCAGGAGGCTGAGGCAGGACAATCGCTTAAACCTGGGAGGTGGAGGTTGCGGTGAGCTGAGATTGCCTCACTGCATCAGCCTGGGTGACAAAGTGAGACCCTGTCTCAAAAAAAAAAAAAAAAAAGGACCTGAGAAAGACCATGAAGACCTTGTGAGGACACAGCCAGATGCCACCATCAGGAAGCCAGGAAATGGGGCCTCCATGGACACTAAGTCTGCCGCTGCCTTGATCTTAGACGCCCCAGCCTCTAGAACTGTGAGCAATAAACTTCTGTGGTTTCTAAGCCACCCTGTGTATGGTGTTCTATGAGAGCTGCCTATACGGGCTAAGACAGCACAAAACAAGGGAAGAAGAAGATGGATCTGGGCATTCAGCCAGATGCGTCCACAGGGACGTATTCTAACAAAATCCTCTCTGACCGTCTCTTCCCTGGCGTGGGAGGAAGGGCTGCACCAAGGGAGGAGAGAGAAAGAGGGAGGCCAGGCACCGTGGCTCACGCCTATAATCCCAATACTTTGGGAGGCCCAGGCGGGCGGGTCACTTGACCTCAGGAGACTGAGACCAGCCTGGGCAACATGGTGAGACCCCTGTCTCTACAGAAAATAAAAAAATTTGCCAGATGCAGTGTAGTCCCAACTACTGGGGAGGCTGAGGTGGGAGGATTGCTTGAGCCCAGGTCGAGGCTGCGGTGAGCTCTGATTGTCCCACTGTACTCCAGCCTGGGCAATAGAGAGAGACTCTGTCTCAAAAAAGAAAAAAAAAAAATAAAGAGAGAAAGAACAAAAGAGGGAAAGAGAGAAAGACAAAGATAAGGAAGGAAGGGAGGGAGGGAGGGAGGGAGGGAGGGAGGAGGGAAGGAGCAGAGAAGAGAGTGGAGGGCCGGCGTGGTGGCACAGGGCTGTGGACTCCTCACCATAAAGGACATCTTGTCTCTTCACCACCTCCCTCTTTTGCTTCTTGGCGTAGGCCGGGTCCACGGCGAGGCTCCAGGACTCGGCTTCAAACTCGTGGCCATCTGACTCAATCTCACTCCTCAGAGAGGCGGCGTAGGGATCTGAGGGAAGAGCGAGGGGCGGCTGCTGGGGGCCCAGAGCCATGTCACCCGGATTCCCTCCGGTGGATGTGCTGACACGGGCCCCAGCTCTTCCCAGGAGGGACAGGGACTGTGCGGCAGCCACGAGAGAGCGGAGATGACCATACCTTCTACAAAAATGGACTCGGCGTTCGAAGTTGTGAGGGACAGAGAGTCATCAGCTGTCTGCTTAAGTTTTAAAAACACAGAATCGGCTTCATCCATCTCTCCTGTGATTGGTCTGAGTGCAAACAATAAAAACAATTGTTTTAGAAAAGTGAATTAAACACACACGCACATCCGATTCGATACTCTCCGAGAACTCTCCAGATTTTCACAGAAGCCTCAACTTTGTCTACAGATCATTTTTTTTTTTTAAATTGGGAGATTTGCCGGGTGCGGTTTCTCATGCCTGTAATCCCAGACTTCGGGAGGTCGAAGTCAGGCAGATCACCTGAGGTTAGGAGTTCGAGACCAGCTTGCCCAACATGGCAAAACCCCGTCTCTACTAAAAATACAAAAATTAGCCGGGCGTGGTGGCAGGTGCCTGTAATCCCAGCTACTTGGGAGGCTGAGGCAGGCAAATCACTTGAATCCGGGAGGTGGAGGTTGCAGTGAGCTGAGATTGTGCCAGTGAACTCCAGCCTAAGCGACAGAGTGAGACTCTGTCTATAGAAAAAAAAAAGCAGGGGCGGGGGAGATTATCTGTCAATGTCACATCAGGATTTCTTCCATAGTAACTTCCTTCAATGTTTAGTTACATTCTAATGGGGTGTGGATTGCAGCGTCCTTGACAGACCACTGGAGCCCACTTGGGGCCCCTAGGATCCTGTCTACCAGGAGTTAAGTGGAGATGGCTTCATGGTCAAGGGCGGGAGGGCAGTCCTCACTCAGAGGAAAAAGGTAATCTATTCCCTTTCCCACGAACTCATGGAATAGCCATCACAAACATATCAGCTTCTAGCATCACTTTGTACTTGGACACCGCTGCAGGCATTATCAAGGGAACCACTTTGAAGTCCTATAAAACGAGGTAATGCACAGATAATGGAACGCTGCCTCCCCACACACCCAGCAGGACTTTGAGCATCACCTTGAGTGAGGAGCCTGGCCTAAGGAGCGAGTCCAAGGATCCCCTGAGGCCACTAGGCAAACTGGCTTCATCAGGGGTCGAATACACCCTGGGACACATCGAATATACCCCGGGACACATCGTTTTTGCAAAAAGGCGAGGATCCCGGAAGCAAGCGTTAATGGGAATTTCTCTGCTTGGCACAGGGGCTGCCGTGTGGATTCACACAGATCTAAGTCGGGGTCTCCCCCTGGAGAGGCTGTCAACAGTTCCCCGGGGAACGCCACCCACCCGAGGGCAGAGAGGGGACTCCGGCTTACCCGAGTTGCGTCCCAGGGCCAGCCGGGCTCGGTGTTGGCTGGGGACCCCCTTTCTGAGAGACCGTCATACCGACATTCCTGGACAGGGCCGGGCTGCCATCGGACAGGAGGGTGCCCCGGGGGTTCTCCTTGAGCGAGGCTGTGACAGAGGCAAGGACAGAGTTGGTGCTGAGAAAGTGGGTCGGGTAGCGGAGGTCACCCGCGCGGAAGCCCCGCTCCGACTGCGGCCGCAGCACGGACAGGATCTTGGAGGTCAGCAGCTCGTTATCCAAGAAGACATTCTCACTCCATTTCCTGGGGAAAGAGCCGTAAAAAGACAGCTCGGGGCGGCCAGGGAGCGTGCCGTGCCTGTCCCCGCTTTTGGAGTGAGCATTCCCCATGTTCGCGCCCAGGGCTCCGGGACCCGGCGCGGTGCCAGGCTGGGCTGCGCCGTTTTTATGCCTCGGTGGGATCCTTCTAGAAAACAGAGCTGCGTCTTCCCTTGCTGTATTGGCTGAAGCAGCGGGTCTGGAGGGCAGGATATTGGTCCCCACTGTGACCATTTACTGTGGAAATTGCACAGTATTTGTTGCTTTGATAGAATAAAACAGGAAAAAAAAAAAACCCCTCTAGGCTCTCCCTTGGTCTTTGCAGGGTGTAAAAACCAAGTGAGCTGTTTCAGTTTGCTGTAAATAGTCTAAGATCATGAAACTGTGTGCCTGGCGCGCTTCATGCCAAAACCTCGCACGTGATGATAATTAATCTGAGATCAGATGTTAGGGTGACTCTAAGACCCAGAGATGGCAGGACACGGTGTTTAGCCGCCCCTGGTCATCAGGACTCAAACAGAATTCTACCATCGAAGCGGACCTGAGGCTCCGATTCTGTTCCACACCGTGATTATAAACCAATCCAACATCAACAGGGGCTGCAAACAGTTGTCTACACCCATCTGTTCATTAATTTAAGGGTTCAGATCATAGGATACATGTGCCCGCGGATAAGCTCACCTACTCATGGAAAGATGCAACTCTTTTAATTAATTATTATTATTTTTAGAGACAGTCTCACTCTAGCTCAGGCTGGAGTGCAGTGGCCGACCACAGCTTACTGCAGCCTTAAACTCCTAGGCTCAAGCAATCCTTCTGCCTCAGTCTCCTGAGGAGCTGGGATTATAGGTGTGCTGTATAATTTTAAAATATTTTCTTGTAGACAGATGGGGATCTCACTATGTTGCCCAGGCTGGTCTTGAACTCCTGGCTTCAAGTGGTCCTCCTGCTTTGGGCCTCCCAAGATGCAACTCTTAATAAAGCTCAACTATGGCCGGGCGCGGTGGCTCACGCCTGTAATCTCAGCACTTTGGGAGGTCAAGGTGGGTGGATCATGGTCAGGAGTTTAAGATCAGCCTGACCAAGATGGTGAAACCCCGTCTCCACTAAAAAAATAATAATAATAATAATACAAAAATTAGAAGGGCGTGGTGGCAGATGCCTGTAATCCCAGCTACTCGGGAGGCTGAGGCAGAGAATTGCTTGAACGTGGGAGGCAGAGGTTGCAGTGAATGGAGATCGTGCCACTGCACTCCAGCCTGGGCGACAGAGTGAGACTCTGCCTCAAAAATAAAATAAAATAAAATAAAATAAAATAAAATAAAATAAAATAAAATAAAATAAATAAAGCTCAACTATCATTCATTAGGTTCAGTTTTCCCCTCCTATTTGACAAGTGTAGTTGAGATGGGCTACTTGGCTAGTTTATTCCTACATTTTATAAAATTGTATCTTCAAGCTCTGCCCAGGTAAGGACAAAGAGTAGCATTAAAAAGAAATCTGGGCTGGGCATGGTGGCTCATGCCTGTAATCCTAGCACTTTGGAAGGTAGAGGTGGAAGGATCGTTTGAGGCCAGGAGTTCAAAACCAGCCTGGGAAACATAGCAAGACCCCGTTTCTACACAAAATAAAAAATTAGCTGGGCACACTGGCGCACACCTGTAGTCCCAGCTACTCGGGAGGCTGAGGCAATAGGATCGCTTGAGCCCAGGAGTTCAAGGCTGCAGTGAGCTATGATCGCGCCACTGCACTCTAGTCTGGGCGACAGAGCGAGACTGTCTCGAAAAGAAGAGAAGAGGGGAGGGGAGGGGAGGAGAAAGGAGGGGAGAAGAGAAGAGAGAAGAAAAATAGAAATCTGATCTGTCAGGCTGGGTGCAGTGGCTCACGCCTGTAATCCCAGCACTTTGGGAGGCCGAGGCAGGTGGATCACCTGAGGTCAGGAGTTTGAGACCAGCCTGGCCAACATGATGAAACCCCATCTCTACTAAAAATACAAAATTAGCTGGGCATGGTGGGGAACAACTGTAATTCCAGCTACCCGGGAAGCTGAGGCAGGAGAATCACTTAAACCCAGGAGGCAGAGGTTGCAGTGACCCCGACATCATGCCACTGCACTCCAGCCTGGACAACACCAGTGAGACTCCATCTGAAAAAAAAAAAAAAAGAAAAAAAAAAAGAAATCTAATCTGTCCAGTGGCCTCCTGGCTCCTAGGTACTGACATACCTAGGATATCTTGGTTTGTCTATGTTACAGGAAGAGAGCAGCTGGAAGTCTCTTTCTTGGGAACATGGAGTTATAAACCATGGGGTGGGCAGAGCTTGTCCTAGTGGAAAATGTACTCATAGCAGCTCTCCTGGGAGAGGATTCAGCATTCTCAGCAACTTCTTCACTTTTTTTTTTTTTGAGACAGATTTCCGCTCTTGTTGCCCAGGCTGGAGTGCAACGGCGCCATCTCGGCTCACCGCAACCTCTGCCTCCCAGGTTCAAGTGATTCTCCTGCCTCAGCCTCCCGAGTGGCTGGGATTACAGGCTCCCCACCACCACACCAGGCTAATTTTGTATTTTTAGTAGAGACGGAGTTTCTCCACATTGGTCAGGCTGGTCTCGAACTCCTGACTTCAGATGATCCGCCCGCCTCGGCCTCCCAAAGTGCTGGGATTATAGACTTAAGCCACCGCACCCGGCCTCTGAGCAACTTTTAATTTAGCTGTAAATTGAAGGTGATTGTTAACGTGCAAGTGCGTGTGTGTTAGAGATTTTCTGGCAGAGGAGCCAAGAATTCTTGCCGATTAAGACATCAGCCACTAAGCTGTGTGACAGCACATCGCACACATACTCAGTTGCTGTTCATTCTTTCCACGGCCCAGCACAGCGAGGATGACATTTGTTCAGTGGCCAGAAACATTCTGACGTCATGATAATACATGACTAACAATTCCTATTATTATAGGAGACAAAGCAGTTGACGACGTAACTCACAAAGCAACACCTATGTAAAAAAACAGGAATCCTGAACCAAAGGCGACACGGTCCAGGACAGGCATTTCCTGCCATTTCTGTCCAACAACTCCACCCAGACGATTATGACCTAAACATACAAATACGGTGCAAAACCCGAGATGTATCCTTTGCCCAGCAGTATCCTGGCACGGCTGACACATGGTTGCTTGTGGACTGAGGTCCTGACTGAAATCAGATGAATTCTGCTCTAGCACAATAGTCCATAGAAGAAAAAGTCACTAAAAACAGCATTTGGCCAGGCACGGTGGCTCACACCTGTAATCCTAACACTTTGGGAGGCCAAGGCGGGGTGGATCATTTGAGGTCAGGAGTTCAAGACCAGCCTGGCCAACATGGTGAAATCCTGTCTCTACTAAAAATACAAAAATTAGCTTGGCGGTGGTGGTGTACACCTGTAATCCCAGCTACTCAGGAGGCTGAGGCAGGAGAATTGCTTGAGCCTGGGAGGCAGAGGTTGTGGTAAGCCGAGATCATGCCACTGCACTCCAGCCTGGGTGACAGAGTAAGATCCTGTCTCAAAAAAACAAAAACAAAAACAAAAACAAAACAAAAAAACAGCATGTAAAGCAATGCCAATTCCCAAAATCAAGTTGATGGCAAAAAGAAAGAAAAGAAAGGAAGGAAGGAAGGAAGGAAGGAAGAAAGGAAGGAAGGAAGGAAGGAAGGAAGGAAGGAAGGAAGGAAGGAAGGAAGGAAGGAAAGAAATGCTGATTCCAAAGAATTTTAATAAACTATTGGTAATGCTAAATCTATGGGAACAGATGTAAATCTTCCTTTCATGATTTAGAAGACACTGAAGTTTTCACATGTTGGGGTCATGACCAGGGGACACCAGGTTAGAGACCAGCCTGGGCAACACAGTGAGATCTCGTCTCTTAAAAAACAACAACAACAAATTAGGCAGGCATGTTGGTGTGTGCCAGGAGTCCCAGTTACCTGGGAGGCTGAGGTGGGAAGATCGCTTAAGCCCTGGGGTTCAAGGCTGTGGTGAGCCATGATTGCCCCACTGCACTCCAGCCTGCGTGACAGAGCAAGACTCTGAAAAAAATGAAACAAAATGAAATAGAATAAGAGGTGGTCATAAATAGAGTCTTCCTGGAACACGTGTGGCCACTGAAATAGCTGACGGGTCAAGACATGAGTCAGTGGCCCTGCCACAGACCCGCTGCATTGATTATGTCCTTTTATTCCATATTTGTGATGCTTTGACCTCTTGGGGCTTTGCTGAGCATGGACGCACAGCCCCTCCCAGTTTCTAGAGATAGTAAACGGTCTTCAGCCAATG
The DNA here is from genome assembly GCF_047675955.1 of Chlorocebus sabaeus. Taxonomy (NCBI): domain Eukaryota; kingdom Metazoa; phylum Chordata; class Mammalia; order Primates; family Cercopithecidae; genus Chlorocebus; species Chlorocebus sabaeus. The sequence goes on from NC_132909.1 coordinate 55,187,870, forward strand.
CAGAGCTCAGACCCCCAGTTGCCTCCTTTATGGGGCTGTCACACTCCTGGCCGTGGTCCCGCTGCCCTCATCACCTCGGGGTCCCGTCCTGAGCCTGCTCACCCTGCCTGGTCCATTTGTTCCCCAGGAAACCACAATGAAGATTCCTGTCCATATTTTCCCCTGTCCCCCAACCGACCCTGGTGCTTCCCTGTGTGGCCCGTGTGTGGTGTGCCCTGCCTCCTGCTTCCAGAGGACTGTGAATATAAACTTCTTCCTTCCTGATGGTCATTTCTGGGTCTGTGAGTCTCACCATACTGGGTTCAGACAAATCCCAGGTATCCTAAAACGACAGCTGCCCAGGGACCAGAGGTCTGCTTGCCAGGGATGGGAGAGCCTCAGATCTTCTGTCACCTTTTTTTTTTTTTTTTTTTTTTTTTTTTTGAGATGGAGTCTTGGTCTGTCACCCAGGCTGGAAAGCAGTGGGGGTGATCTCGGCTCACTGGAACCTCTGCCTCCGGGGTTCAAGTGATTCTCCTGCCTCAGCCTCCTGAGTAGCTGGGATTACAGGTGCCTGCCACCTTGCCCAGCTAATTTTTGTATTTTTAGTAGAGACAGGGTTTCATCATGTTGGCCAGGCTGGTCTCGAACTCTTGACCTCAAGTGATCTGCCTGCCTTGGCCTCCTAAAGTGCTGGGATTACAGGCGTGAGCCCCCGCACCTGGCCTACGGTGTTTCTTTTTGGGGTTCTACGATCCATTGCGGTGACTCTGTGAATACACTAAAAGCCCCTGGGTTGTACTCTTTAATGGGTGCATTATATGGTCTGTGAATTACGTCTCAATAAACCTGGTCAACCAACAGATTCACACCTGTGATGGACAGGCTTCCTTCTGCAGGGGGAGAGCAAGATACTTGATGTGCAGTTCAACATACGGTGGGAATTAGTCGCTCTGCTCTTGGCTCCGAGAGAGACAGGGATACGTATTTATCTCCTGCTACGGTTTTTCCTACAGCAGACAGCCATGGCGCTTGGGGTTCAGCTTGTGCTGTCCAGCACTTTCTGTGCAGCTGCAAAAGCTACTCAAGAGTCTAATTAGCGCCTCCTGCCCACTGCTGAGAGATGCGATCGATTGGCGAGCACCTGGCCCGCTGTGGCCACTGTATGCCGCAGAGCTCTTTCTGCAAGGGGACCTGGAGGATGGATGGAAAGAAGTGAACGGTGAAAATCAAAACAGTTCTGACCTGAGGGGGAAAAAAATATACCCTATTCTCAGCAACACACACAGACGGTGGCCTATCCTCAGGGTAATTTTTAAAAGCTGGTTTTGTCTTGATTTCGTAAATTCAAGAGTAGTCTCTGGCCAGGCACAGTGGCTCACGCCTGTAATGCCAGAATTTTGGGAGGCTGAGGTGGGAGGATCGCTTGAAGCTAGGTGTTCAAGACCAGCCTGGGCAACATAGTGAGACCCTGTCTCTATAATTTTTTTTTTTTTTTTTAAACACTAAAACAAGAGCAATCTCTGAGCAAGTTAGATGACAAAGCTTTCGTAACAGGTGTTAGGATCCCACCTGCATTACTTTACTGGGACAAAAGATTCCATATTTTTCTTCTTCTTCTTCTTTCTTTTTGTTTTTTATGAGACAGATCTCACTCTGTCACCCAGGCTGGAGTGCAGTGGCACGATCTCGACTCACTGCAACCTCCATCTCCCAGGTTCAAGTGATTCTCCTGCCTCAGCTCCCCGAGTAGCTGGAATTACAGGTGCCCACCACCACGTCTGGCTATTTTTGTATTTTTTGTAAAGATGGTGTTTCTCCATGTTGTCCAGGCTGGTCTCAAACTCCTGGCCTCAAGTGATCCGCCTGCCTCAGCCTTACCAAAGTGTTGAGGTTACAGGCCTGAGCCACCACACCCAGCCTAAGAGCCCGGACTTTTTTTTTATTATTTTTATTTTTGAGATGGAGTCTCGCTCTGTCGCCCAGGCTGGAGTGCAGTGGTGCAATCTCGGCTCACTACAAGCTCCGCCTCCCGGGTTCACGCCATTCTCCTGCCTCAGCCTCCCGAGTAGCTGGGACTACAGGCGCCCGCCACCACGCCTGGCTAATTTTTTGTATTTTTAGTAGAGACGGGGTTTCACCATGTTAGCCAGGATGGTCTCGATCTCCTGACCTCGTGATCCAGCTGCCTTGGCCTCCCAAAGTGCTGGGATTACAGGCGTGAGCCACCGTGCCTGGCCGACCCCAGACTTTTTCTAGTGCCTCTGTGCTTCCTTTGTGACTCAGTCTCCCATAAATCCTGTAAGTCACAGGCTTTGTCCTCTGATATCCAAGGACACTCCTCATTAGGTCTTACAGGAACAGGACTCACCAAAAATTACATGAAAATGGCTGAGTAGTTACCAGCCTGTTCAAAGTAATATTCAAGAAAATCCTGATACACTTTTTTTTTTTTTTTTTTTTTTTTTTGAGACAGAGTCTTGATCTGTCACCCAGGCTGGAATGTAGTGGCATAATCTTGGCTCACTGCAACCTTCATCTCCCTGCAGTGGTGCAATCTTGGCTTACTGCAACCCCACCTCCCGGGTTCAAGTGATTCTCCTGCCTCAGCCTCCCCAGTAACTGGGACTACACGTGCGTCCAACCACACCCAGCTAATTTTTGTATTTTTAGTAGAGATGGAGTTTCACCATGTTGGCCAGGCTGGTCTCATACTCCTGACCTCAGGTGATCCACCCGCCTAGGCCTCCCAAAGTGCTGGGATTACAGGAGTGAGTCACTGAGCCCAGCCTGCCTTCTTGTTTTTTTTTTTTTTTTTTTTAAAGAGAGACAGGGTCTCGCTCCATCACCCAGGCTGGAGTGCAGTGGTATGATTATAGCTCACTAAAGCCTCCAGTTCCTGGGCTCAAAGGACCCTCCAGCCTCAGCCTCCTGAGTAGCTGGGATTACAGGTGCGTGATACCATGCCCAGCTAATTTAAAATCTTTCTGTAGCAATGGGGGTCTCATTATGTTGCCCAGGCTGGTCTTGAATACCTGGCCTCAAGGGATCCTCCCACTTTGGCTTCCCAAAGTGCTGGGATTATAGACATGAGCCACTGTACCCGGCCCTGATATGACATATTAAGTGACTGCCTTAATTGGTTTCAAATTGTCTTTTATATATAATCTAAAGGCACACTGACTTCTAGAAATGCCAATTTGTAAGCCTAAATTGCAGATTCCTATATATAGCCTCTCACTTGTAAAGGGACCCCAACCATCTTTTGAAGGCAGCTGGGCCCTCGTCCATAAGTCTCCACAGTTTTCTGCAAAGGACTGTTCAAGAAACACATGGGGCTGGGAGTGGTGGCTCAAGTCTGTAATCTGAGAACTTTGGGAGGCTAAGGCAGGAGGATCCCTTGAGCCCAGGATGTCGAGACTGCAGTGAGCTATGATGGCACCACTGTACTCCAGCCTGAGTGACATAGCGAGACCCTGTCTCTGAAAAAAAAAAACAACAACAAAAAGAAAGAAACAAGTGAACCAGACAAGTGTCTCGGTTTCAAGGCCTGGCCTCAGAAATAATGGCTTCTTTTCTCACATTTAGGGGGATTTTCTGTCCCCACCCATCCTTCTGTTCTTTGTTTCAGCCCAGACTTTTCTTTTAGGCTGAGAGTGCAACCTGGCTCTAGAGAGTTCTAGCAAGCACTGGCTTACCAGCGAGTGTTCGAGAGACAATTAGAGAAAATCTGATGCCAGATGAAGTTTTCAGTTCACAGTTCCTGCCTTTTCAGCCACCTGGGAATAGACTAAATCGATGAGAAGGCGACTTCATCGATTTCTCTTTCTTGCCTCATTTTGATGTTACACAAGCAAGATAGTATTAAAAAGAATAAAAAGGTAGGAGGAAGAAAAAAACCCCTTCGTCCCACACCTCAGGGGAGAAAGAAAAATTTAAAAAGATATCTTCCAGCTTAGAAGGTAAGTATGACCCAGAATATTCTTCCCGAACCTGTTACTATCCAAAAACAAGAAACAAAACAAAAAGCCGCCTACTCCAAACTACACGTCAAACTCCCAAAATACCATTTTTAAAAAATGTGGTAATTCATAGCAACAGGGCCTACTTATTGAGTGCTTCTTGCATTCCAGGCTGGGTCCTGAGGACCTAATATTTCTTTCTTTTTTTTTTTTTTTTTTTTTTTTGAGAGGGAGTCTCACTCTGTCATCCAGGCTAGAGTGCAGTGGCATGACCTTGACTCACTGCAACCTCCACCTCCCGGGTTCAAGCGATTCTCCTGCCTCAGCATCCTGAGTAGCTGGGATTATAGTCACCCGCATCCATGCCTGGCTAATTTTTATATTTTTACTAGAGACGGGGTTTCACCATGTTGGCCAGGCTGGTTTCGAATGCCTGACCTCAAATGATCCGCCCACCTTGGCCTCCCAAAGTGTTGGGATTACAGGGGTGAGCCGCCGTGCCTGGCCTCACTTAGTATTTAAGTCCTGCAGTCCTCACAAAGACTCAACAGTAGGTACTACTGTTATTTTATCTTTGTATGTTTTGAAACAGGGTCTCACTCTGTCACCCTGGCTGTAGTGCACAGGCACTATCACGGCTCACTGCAGCCTCAACCTCCTTGTCTCGAGTGATCCTCCCACCTCAGCCTCCTGAGTAGCTGGGACCACAGATGTGTGCTATCACGCCTGGCTAATTTAGAGATGGGATCTGGCTGTGTTGCCAAGGCTGGTCTCGAACTCCTGGACTCAAGTGATGCTCTTGCCTTGGCCTCCCAAAGTGCTTGAGTTCATTTTTGTTAGGAAGTATAACATTTAGGTTGAGGTTGGTTGGTTGATTTACTTATTGTCTATGGATGTGGGCATTATTGTTCTATTTTTATTTATTTATTTATTTGAAGATAGGGTCTCGCTCCGTCACCCAGGCTGGAGTACAGTGACACAGACACAGCTTCCTGCAGTTATGAATTCCTGGGCTCAAGCAGTCCTCTGGCCTCAGCTTCCCAAGTGGCTGGGACACTAGGTGCGTATCACCATGCCCAGCTAATTTTTTAGATATTTTTGTAGAGAGAGGGTCTCCATGTTACCAAGGCTGATCTTGAACTCCAGGCTTTAGCTGTCTCCCACCTCAGCCTCCCAAAGTGCTGGGATTACAGGCAACACCATGCCTGGCCTGTGTTAATTTTGGGAGCTGTATATTTGGGGACAGTGGCTCACGTCTATAATTCCAGCACTTTGGGAGGCCGAGGTGGGAGGATCACTTGAGGTCAAGAGTTTGAGATCAGCCTGGCCAACATGGTGAGACTTCATCTCTCCAAAAAAAAAAAAAAAAAACTTAGCCAGGCATGGTAGTGTATGTCTGTAGTCCTGGGTGCTCAGGAGGCTGAGGCAGAAGGATTGCTTGAGCCTGGGACCTCAAGGCTGCAGTGAGCCATGATTATGCCACTGCACTCCAGCCTGGGTGACAGAGCAGGCCTTCGTCTCTTTTAAAGAAAAGAAAAAAAGACAGGGAAGTATCTCAAAAGTTAAATCCACCAAGTGCAATGTGGTAGCCTGAGCTGGATTCTGGAGCAGAAAAATAAGTGAAATTTGGACAAAGCCTGGGAGTTTAGTCAACAGTTATTAATGTGAGGGGAAACTGGGTGTGGGGTACATGAATATTCTCTTTTCTATCTATGCAACTTTTCTGTAAATTGAAAAATTATTCCCAAGCAATAGGTTCCTTTAAAAAAAAAAAAGTTTATTGAGGCACGAATCAATTTTTTTAAAAAAAGGACTTCCAGGACGCACTGAGGCTTGTTAAACACAACAGAGTTTTTGGTAAGGCATATACACGGGGGTGCTCTGACTTAAGAAAGAACCAGAACTCACTGGCATGGAGACAGCACCCTCTCTGTGGCATGCATGCCACTGCCCTCTGGGGCCCTCCTGTGGGATCTTCTAGAGCCTCCTCTTACGGATGTGGGGCCCTCCCTCAGTGCCAGGGACATGAGCCCCAGCTTGGGGCGCCTATGGGACGATGACTTCTCTTGCACCCTGAAATCCAATCAACCACAGTCCTGCCTTCTGCCTGTTTCTTAACATTTTTATTTATTTATTTTTGAGACGGAGTCTCACTCTGTTGCCCAGGCTGGTGTGCAGTGGCGTGATCTCAGCTCACTGCAACCTCTGCCTCCCAGGTTCAAGCAATTCTCCCTCCTCAGCCTCCCGAGTAGCTGGGATTACAGGCACCCGCCACCGTGCCCGGGTAATTTTTGTATTTTTAGTAGAGATGAGGTTTCACCATGTTGGCCAAGCTGGTCTCAAACGCCTGAAGTGATCTGCCCGCCTCGGCCTCCCAAAGTGCTGGGATTACAGGCATGAGCCACCGCACCCGGCCTTCTGTTTAACGAGCTTTGGGGCTACCCCCTGGTCACTTAGCCCAGGCCGAGATCACCATGAGTGGCTTCCCATCCAGACTCACCCATTCTCATCCCGCCCCGTCTACAGGGTCCAGACGCTCCCTGGCCTCACCTCTTGCCACGTTTTGTACCCTGCATCCCAACTACACTGACACGCCATACCAGGAAGCCTCAGAGGCCTGGGCTCCTTGGTTCAAGGCGTCTCCCTTATCTGGCCAGCTGTGGGGCCAGGTCAGAGTCTTTCTGCATGGCGCACCCCCGCCCTCGGGCCCCGTGGCTTAGGCCTGCAGGCTTCCTTTACAGCTCACCACGCTCATGACTTTATCACCCTGCCTCGCTGCACCTTGACCTCCCTGGGAGCAAGGGTCAGGTGCTGTTCATCTCCAGGCACTGGCGTCACATCAGATCTTCGCTCTCAGCCCGTTGCGGCACGAGCACACAGCCATGCAGGCTACCACGGCCCTGTGGCGAAGGGTGCAGTCGGGGAGGGCAGGGGGCAGAGTGAGGACAGAGATCAGGGAGGGCACCCAAAGGTGTGACCTGTGGGAGTCCAGGGTAATCTCCTTCTTGGCCATTTCCCTTTCGTTTTTTTGACACAGTCTCACTCTGTTGCCCGGGCTGGAGTGCAGTGGCGTGGTCATAGCTCGCTGCAGCCTCCAACTCCTGGGCTCAAGTGATCCTCCTGCCTCAGCCTCCTGAACCATTAAAGACAACAGCCACCTTCAGGGCCATTATCTTTGGTGGGATTTTAAGTTCTACTTAAAAAAAAAAAAAAAAAAAAAAAAAAAACCTTTAGAAGGCCAAGGTGGGAAGATCACTTGAGGCCAGGAGTTCAAGGCTCCAGTGAGCTATGATCGTACCACTGTACTCCAGCCTGGGAGAGAAGTGAGAGTCCATTTCAGAAGAAAGAAAATATCCATGCGACAGGCTGTGGGGTCAACGAGGCTCTGCTGGAAGGTGAAGGCAGGCTACAACCAGGAACCAGGTGGGTGCCTGGCCTGACAGATGGGAACACAAACTACCTGGCAAAGCCAGGGGTTACTCACCCAAGAAAATCGAGTTAAAAACTGCCTGAAAAAAATGCATTTTAAGCACTGCTATTTCTTAAGTGGAATTGTATGACTCTTCGACTTAGCTACCACCCACCCCCAGTCCGTTTCACATAAACACGAAAATCCTTACACGTTCTCAACACGACCGCAGGAATTAACTGTTGAGCTACTTTCTGGTTTTATCATCTTCTTCTCACTGTTTATTTAAGTTCTGAACATGTTTGCCCAGAGGTTTGACCTGTTACAAACTCTTATTCTATTCCTTCACAAGAGAGGTGATTTTCATTTTTATCTCTCTCTCTCTTTTTTCTTTTTTGAGACAGAGTCTCACTCTGTCATCCGGGTTGGAGTGCAGTTGCGTGATCTCGGCTCACTACAGACTCTGCCTCCCAGATTCAAGCAATTCTTGTGCTTCAGCCTCCCAAGTAGCCGGGATTACAGGCGTGTGCCATCACACCTGGCTAATTTTTGTATTTTTAGTAGAGACAGCATTTCACCATGTTTCCCAGGCTGGTCTTGAGCTCCTGAGCTCAAGCAATCTGCCTGCCTCAGCCTCCCAAAGTGTTGGGATTACAGGCATGAGCCACCACACCTGGTCTTCCTTTTTTTTTTAGAGACAGGGTCTCACTGTGTCATCCAGGTTGGAGTGCAGTGGCGTGATCATAGCTCACTGCAGCCTTGACCTCCTGGGCTCCAGTGCAGTGATCCTCCCACCTCAACCTCCCAAGTAGCTGGAACTACAGGCAGGTACTCCCACACTTGGCTGATTTTTGTATTTTCTGTAGAGACAGTGTCTCACTATGTTGCTCAGGCATCTTGAATTCCTTCCTGTGCTCAGGCAATCTTGCCACCTTGGCCTCCCAAAGTGCTAGGATTACAAGCGAGAGCCACTGTGCCTGGCCAAGATAGCCCATTTTGTTTCTGGACAGTGCCTGGACACATGAAGCCCACACATATCCCTGCTCCAGGGTACTGGGTAGACGCACCTGCCCTTGGGCCCAGCTTGCAAAAGTTAGGCTGCTGGGGCAACATGTGACCTCAGGGAGACTCGTTTCTTCACTGGGGGGCTCTCCGGAAGCCTGCGGTGAATCGGGCCCTAAAACATCCTGCGTGTGACTTTCCTGGCAGGTTCTGCGACAGCAAAAAGGCCAGACGGAACCACATTCTTGCCTGCGGTGGGGGTTTGGGTTTTCCCCACCTCGAGCTTATGAGAGGGAAAAAGGAGGGCGGGGTCATCTCTAACCCCAAAGCTCCTCCACCCCAGTCATTCAAACTTAACTGTCTCTGAGATTCCGAAGGCTCTGTAGAACCTTTCAACACAGCGAGGTAACCTGTGATTTTAGAATATGTGACAGCATAACTAAGAACTCAAGCGTCCACGGTGAGAAACCGCATTCTCTATGGCAACCCATCGAAGCCGTTTTTCCCCCTGGGACCAGTCTCATCCTAAGAGTAAGGGATGCCTCACGGTACAAAACACACTTGTTGCTGGCTGGAAATACCCACGTCCTAAGGCCTTTATCCTGGTGGGAGTGTTCCATTCTGAGCAAACGTTCTCTCATCCAGGGCAGCAGCATTTCTGTGACATAGGAAAATATTACGTGATTTTGCATAAGGGGAAAACTGAGGTGGAGGTGGGAAAGGCAGGCAAAGAGGTGGATTTTGGTGCCCAAATCACTAGATGTCGATTAGGTGTCTGGTATACCGCCTAAGAGTAAATTCTCATCATTCTTTGGTGCTTTTTTTCTTTTTCTTTTTTTTTTTGAGACGGAGTCACACTCTGTCGCCCGGGCTGGAGTGTGGTGGCGCAATCTCAGCTCACTGCAACCTCTGCCTCCCAGGTTCAGGCAATTCTCCTGCCTCAGCCTCTCGAGTAGCTGGGACGACAGGTGCGCTCCACCATGCCCGGCTAATTTTTGTATTTTTAGTAGAGACGGGTTTCGTCATGTTGCCAGGCTGGTCTCAAACTCCTGACCTCAGGTGATCCACCCGCCTCAGCCTCCCAAAGCGTTGGGATTACAGGCATGAGCCACCGCGCCTGGCTCATTCTTTGGTGCTTTTTTTCTTTTCTGAGACAGGGTCTTGCTCTGTTGACCACGCTGGAGTGCAGTGGTGCAATCATGGCTCACCGCAGTCTCCAACTCCTAGACTCTAGCAATCCTCCTGCCTCAGCCTCCCAAGTAGCTGGGACTACAGGCATGTGCCACCAAGTTCAGCTAATTTCCTATTTTATTTTTTGAGACAGGGTCTCACTCTGTTGCCCAGGCTGGAGTGCAGTGGTGTATTCATAGGTCACTGTAGCCTCGAACTCCTGAGTTCCAGCAATCCTCCTGCCTCAGCCTCCTGAGTAGCTGGGACTACAGGCACACACCACCATGCCTGGCTAATTTTTATGCTTTTTGTAGAGACAGGGTGTTGCTATGTTGCCCAGGCTGGTCTTGAACTCCTAACCTCAAGCGATTCTCCTGCCTTGGTCTCCCAAAGTGTTGAGATTACAGGCATGAACCACTGTGCCTGGCCTCCCATCATTCTTAAGCTTTTTTGTGTGTGTGTGTGAGATGGAGTCTCTCTCTGTCACCCAGGCTGGAGTACAGTGGCGCGATCTTGGCTCACTGCAATCTCCGCCTCCCAGGTTTAAGCGATTCTCCTGCTTCAGCCTCCCAAGTAGCTGGGATTACAGGCGCCCACCACCATGCCCGGCTAATTTTTGTATTTTTAGTAGAGACGGAGTTTCACCATGTTGGCCAGGCTGGTCTCAAACTCCTGACCTCGTGATCCGCCCACCTTGGCCTCTCGAATTGCTGGGATTACAGGCGTGAACCACTGTGCCTGGCCTATTCTTTTTCTTTGAGACAGAGTTTCACTCTGTTGCCCAGGCTGGAGTGCAGTGGCGTGATCTCAGCTCACTGCAAGCTCCGCCTCCCAGGTTCACACCATTCTCCTGCCTCAGCCTCCCGAGTAGCTGGGACTACAGGCCCCCGTCACCACGCCTAGCTAATTTTTTGTATTTTTAGTAGAGATGGGATTTCACTATGTTAGCCAGGATGGTCTCGATCTCCTGACCTCGTGATCTGCCCACCTCGGCCTCCCAAAGTGCTGGGATTACAGGCGTAAACCACTGCGCCTGGTCCATTCTTTTTTTTTTTTTTTTTCTGAGACGGCCTCTCGCTCTGTCACCCAGGCTGGAGTGCAGTGGCTGGATCTTAGCTCACTGCAAGTCCGCCTCCCGGGTTTATGCCATTCTCCTGCCTCAGCCTCACAAGTAGCTGGGACTACAGGCAACCGCCACCTCGCCCAGCTAGTTTTTTTTTTTTTTTTTTTTTTTGTATTTTTAGTAGAGACGGAGTTTCACCGGGTTAGCCAGGATGGTCTCGATCTCCTGACCTCCTGATCTGCCCGCCTCGGCCTCCCAAAGTGCTGGGATTACAGGCATGAGCCACCACGCCTGGTCCATTCTTAATCAGCTTTAAGTCCAAAGGTTTGTGTTTTTTTGTAGGGGAGCAGGGGGAGACCCCCAGCTTTTTTCCATTGATATAGAAGGCATTTCTCTAAATGCGTAAGACGAAGTCAGAGCCCTACTCTTGTTTAATAAAGATAAGAACTAAGGCAAACTGCTCTAGGTGAGACACCTTAGGGGGATTAGAAAAAAAAAGGGAACAAAATGGAACATTCTTGGGCATAAAACCAGTTGGCTGCATGTTATGGTCTTAAAAAAGTACAAATGTGGTACGAACTCTTCATCTGCAAAGATTCCTGGCTGATAAGAAATGGCTCTCATGAAATACTGATAAGGCTCATGAAAAAATGTCACCTATAGCACTGTTACCTGAATTTGAGCCTTTTTTTTGCGGGGGTAGGGGATGGAGTCTCGCTATGTCACCAGGCTGGAGTGCGGTGGCGCGATCTCAGCTCACTGCAACCTCCGCCTCTCAGGTTCCAGCGATTCTCCTGCCTCAGCCTCCCGAGTAGCTGGGATTACAGGTACCTGCCACCATGCCTGGCAAATTTTTGTATTTTTAGTAGAGACAAAGTTTCACCATGTTGACCAGGATGGTCTTGATCTCCTGACCTCGTGATCTGCCCGCCTTGGACTCCCAAAGTGCTGAGGTTACAGGCGTGAGCCACCGCACCCGGCCTAAATTTGAGCCTTCTTAATGAATAGTACAAGAGTGAACTAAAATTTAAAATTAAATTAAAATCGACCGGCACTCTTACCATCACTTATAAATGTCTCCATGCCCCCATCTGTATTGACATGGGTGTATATGTTCAGTTATAGTTGCAGGGAACACACGAATATTTCACATTGCTGTGGGCTTTGTAAGTACTGCTTTAATCATTTCCCTGCTGTTAGACATTCGATGCCTTCCAATTTCATACGTGAGTCTCTGTGAGACGAGATTTTGGATGCAGAGGTGACAAATCCTTTCTGATTTTCAGACGTGCATTACCAAACTGCTTTTCCCAAGGACTCTGCTAATAATTGTAACCTTGTAGGAAAATCTGGCTCAAGAAAGAAACTCCAGCCTGGCGTGGTGGCTCATGCTTGTAATCGCGGCACTTTGGGAGGCTGAGGCGGGCGGATCACCTGGGGTTGGGAGTTCGAGACCAGCCTGACCAACATGGAGAAACCCTGTCTCTACTGAATATACAAAATTAGCCGGGAGTGGTGGCGCATGCCTGCGATCCCAGCCGCTTGGGAGGCTGAGGAAGGAGAATTGCTTGAACCCGGGAGGTGGAGGTTGCTTTGAGCCGAGATCGTGCACCACTGCACTCCAGCCTGGGCAAAAAGAGCAAGACTCCATCTCAAAATAAATAAATAAATAAATAAATAAATAAATAAATAAATAAAGTAAAAACCTCAAGGTGGATAGCCACCATTTGTGATGCCACCCCATATCAATAGGGTGTCAGTTTTCAGATGGCTTGCTTCTGTGAGATCCATTTCTGGATTCACTTCTACTAGATCTACTAGAACTCATGGCCTGCTTCTATTAATACTAAACCCACTTCCTCTGTTTCCTCTCCCAAGTATGGGGGTGGGGGCTGTAGAATTAGGGATATCTTGATACATGACATTTCTTTTCCAAAACCCAGGCTTTGGCATCAGGTAGAACAGGGGTTTGAATCTTATTCTGTCATGTGCTTTTTTTTTTTTTTGAGATAGAGTCTCTCGCTCTGTCACCCAGGCTAGAGTGCGGTGGCGCAACCTCTGCCTCCTGGGTTGGTTCAAGCGATTATTGTGCCTCAGCCTCCCGAGTAGCTGGGATTACGGCCAGGCATCACCTTGCTTGGCTAATTTTTTTCTATTTGTGGTAGAGAAGGGAGCTTCACTATGTTGGCCAGGCTGGTCTCAAACTCCTGGCCTCAAGTGATCCGCTCGCCTCGGCCTCCCAAAGTGCTGCCACGTGCTTTTACTACCTTTGTGATCATGGTCAATTAATGACCTGGTTCCCCTGAGATTGTTTAGTCATCTGTGCAGAAGCAATCAACAGCAGCCACCTCATGGAGTGTTAGGACAATTCAGTGGCGAAATAAACCTCAAGAATCTGAGAACAGAGCAAGGGGCCAACTGTCAGCTCCCTCACGCCCAACCCAAACACTCAAACAGCTAACTGAAGAAAGATCGGACAACATTCTCCTGAACGCAGACAGGACCATGCAAATGGGTTCAGTAATAATCCGTGAAACGCCAGCACACTGGAATGAGGAGGAACTGGGGCTTAGCTCCTCCTGGCTGTTAATCCCTGCGCTGGCCAGACAGTCACTGATGACCCGTGAGCCATGTTTCCAAAGAAAAATTATTTACACATCTGTTTAGAAAAGTTAAAACAGCCGGGCGGGGTGGTTTATGCCTGTAATCCCAGCACTTTGGGAGGCCAAGATGGGTGGATCACTTGAGATCAGGAGTTTGAGACCAGCCTGGCCAACATGGTGACACCCCATCTCTGCTAAAAATACAAACACTAGCTGGGTGTGGTGGTGTGCGCCTGTAATCCCAGCTACTTGGGAGGCTGAGGCCGGAGAATTGCTTGAACCTGGGAGGCAAAGACTGCAGTGAGCTGAGATCATGCCACTGCACTCCAGCCTGGGTGACAGACTGAGACTCCATCTCAAAAAGAAAAAGAAAAGAAAAGAAGTTAGAACACATTTTGTTGTGGGACTGATGATGCGGTGTTTGAGAGGAGGTCTCCAGTCCAGAGGAGCTCAGGTGATCCGAGAGGTGATGTGTTAGCAAAGGATGATGGGATCGCCAATAGTGGGAGCTGGGGTGGCTTGAGGAGGAAGGTGAGTCGTTTTGCCTGGAGGCAGAAGGTCATGGGATCCTTTGCACTGGGTTTTGAGGGATGAATAGGAGGTCATTAGAAGAAAGAAGGATGAGGGAAGGTCATTCTAGGAGAGGACAGTGGGCAAGGGCAGAGGCATTAACAGGGGGAATGATGGCATATTGTGGGGAAGGTGGTTATAGGACAAGGGGATGGGGGGAGCCATGGGCAGGAGCTGGGCAGGCAGGCAGTGCCAGAAGAGTGTGGCGGGAGATGAAGATTAAAGGCAGGCTTGGCGTGGCATGTGTGGCATTTTACATGCTGCCCTATGGCACTCTTCCAAAATGGGAGCCAGGGGAAGGTTTTAGGCAGGGAGAGGCATGCTTAGACCTGCATTACAGAGGTAACCAGCGATAGGAGAGGCAAATGATTAGATGGGGACAGAGAGATGACAGAGGCAGGGAACCAGTTTGGCAGCCTAAGTGCGAGGTGACAAAGTCCTTAAGGAAGGCAGAGGGTGAAAAGTCGCGATAGGAGGCCAGAGGCAGAACCAGCAAGGCTTGGTGCCCTGGTAAACACAGACGTGGATGGAGGAGGCCAGGATGACGAAGATGTCTGGTTTGGGCTACTGAGGTGGGACCTGGAAGAAGGAAGGGAGAAGGGGACAGAGGTGGGAAAAAGAACAACAGCTCTCCTAGCAGACACGGTCAGTCTGAAATGTCATCCAGCACACACTGCTCAGAAGTCCCAAAAGCTGTTGAGACATGCGTGGAGTCAGGGTCATCATCAAGGCTGGGGATATCTATCTATCTATCTATCTATCTATCTATCTATCTATCTATCTATCTATCTGTCTGTCTGTCTGTCTGTCTGTCTGTCCGTCCATCCGTCCGTCCGTCCGTCCGTCCGTCCGTCCGTCCATCTATCTATTTAGAGGAGGGTTGCCATTCTGTTGCCCAGGCTGGAATGCAGTGGTACCATCTCAGCTTACTGCAGCCTCTGCTTCCTGGGTTCAAGTGATCCTCCTGTCTCAACCTCCCAAGTAGCTGGGATTACAGGTGTGCACCACCATGCCTGACTAATTTTTGTAATTTTAGTAGAGACGGGGTTTCGCCATGTTGGCCAGGCTGGTCTTGAACTCCTGACCTCAGGTGATCTACCTGCCTTGGCCTCCCAAAGTGCTGGGATTACAGGTGTGAGCCATTGCAACTGGCCAAGGCTGGGGATATCTATTTGGGAGCAATCCCTGTGCAGAAGCAGAAAAGAAGAGGAGGGTACAGTTGTCCTACATACGGGAAAAGTCAACCCTCTGAATCCACATGTTTTCATCCTGAGAACACTGTATTTTTGATCCCCTTTGGTTGCAGAAACAGAACCTGTGGCTGCAGAGGGCCGACTGTATTGACTGAAAAAAAGTCTGTGTGTAACTGGACCCATGCAGCTGAAACCCGTGCTGTTCAAGGGTCGACTGTAGTCAAAGACAGAATCCTGAGGAACGGCATTTGGAGGCTGAGGTGCGCAGATCGCTTGGGCCCAGGAGTTTGAGACCAGCCTGGACAACACAGTGCGACCCCGTCCCTACAAAAAATACCAAAATTAGCTGGGTGTGGTGTCACGCACCTGTAGACCCAGCTATTCAGGAGGCTGAGGTAGAAGAACCACTTGAGCCTGGAAGGTGGAGGCTGCAGTGAGCCGTCATCACACCACTGCACTCCAGCCTGGGCGACACGGCAAGACTGTTTTGAAACAAAAACAAAAAAACAAAAAGCAGTTTTGAACAGAGCTGTCTGCCATCCATCCCAGGTGAACCAGCATAGCAGATAGGGTCTTAAGACCCTTATGTTAGACAGGCTCACGCCATAATATCTCCTCTCCACAAGTGTGACTCAGGGCAGGGCCACATGCCCTCTGCAGCTGTCTGCCTGCAAACTGTGCTTACCCAGAGCCATTACTGTTTGTTCCCGGGGCTGTGTGCGCCATCGCTGCCTGCCATCACAGTTACGCACTTGAGCGACAAAGCGCCACCTAAACTCATGAATGCACGGGTGCAAAAGAGTGGAGTGTTTCTACGAAACAGAGTCAAATGCTCTGGAAAAACTGAAAAGCAAGTCACTTAAAAACAAGCCAAACAGGCCGGGCGCAGGGTCTCATGCCTGGAATCCCAGCACTTTGGGAGGCTGAGGCGGGAGGATCACCTGAGGTTGGGAGTTTGAGATCAGCCTGGGCAATGTGGTGAAACCCTGTCTCTACTAGAAATATAAAAATTAGCTGAATGTGATGGCACACGCCTGTAGTCCCAGCTACTATTCAGGAGGCTGAGGCATGAGAATCGCTTGAACTGGGTAGGTGGAGGTTGCGGTGAGTCAAGATTGCGCCACTGTGCTCCAGCCTGGGCAACAGAGCAAGACCCTGTCTCAAAATAATAATTGCTCAGCTGGCCATGGTGGTATACACCTGGAGTCCCAGTCCCACCTCTACTTAGGAGGCTGCAGCAGGAGGATCACTTGAGCCCAGGAGTTCAAGATCAGCCTGGACAACACAGCAAGACCCCATCTCTAATATATATATATAGCTGGCCTTTTTTGATTAGTTGCCAATCTCTGAGAGCTCTGTTGGCCTGAGGCTATCATCAGGGCTTAGTGTGGGTGCAGGGGCTGAGTGTGGGTGCACCTGGGGTGCGGGGGCCGGGTGTGGATGTGGAGGCCGAGTGTGGGCACACCTGGGGTATGCAGGCCAAGTGTGAGTACATCTGGGGTAGAGCCTGAGTGTGCGTGTATCTAGGGTACAGAGGCCAAGTGTGGGTGTATCTGGGATACAGAGCCCGAGTGTGGGTACACCTGGGGTATGAGGCCCGAGTGTGGGTATATCTGGGGTACAGAGCCCGAGTGTGGGTGTATCTGGGGTACAGAGCCCGAGTATGGGTGTATCCGGGGTACAGAGGCTGAGTGTGGGTACACCTGGGGTATGAGGCCTGAGTGTGGGTATATCTGGGGTACAGAGCCTGAATGTGGGTATATCTGGGGTACAGAGGCTGAGTGTGGGTGTATCTGGGGTACAGAGCCCAAGTGTGGGTATATCTGGGGTACAGAGGCCGAGTGTGGGTGTATCTGGGGTACAGAGCCCGAGTGTGGATGCGTCTGGGGTACAGAGGCCGAGTGTGGGTGCGTCTGGGGTACAGAGGCCGAGTGTGGGTACATCTGGGGTATTGGGGATGAGTGTGGGTGCACCCAGGATGCGGGGGCTGAGTGTGGGCGCACCCGGGGTGCAGAGGCCAAGTGTGGGTACATCTGGGGTACTGGGGCCGAGTGTGGGTGCACCTGGGGTGAGGGGCCTGCTGGGGACCGGAGGGCAGACACACCTGCAGTGCAGAAATGAAGGGAGAGGCCTTTCCATTCCCTGGTGCTTACTGAACAGGTGCCAGGTGGAGTAGCACACATCTGAAAGGAAAGACTCCCCAGGAAACAAGTATTTGTGGAAACTCAAAAGAGCCATCAATGCATGTCACCTTCACCTCCTCTCCTCCCTCTCTCCCCCTTGAATCCACACTGACGACTCCATCAGCCACACGTGCCGGGGCAGAGAGGGCAGGTGTGCTAGGAACAGACATTGTAGCCACGCTGCCCGGGCTCAAATCCCCACCTCCGAGATTCAGAGCGAGGGACCTAACAGCACCTTGCCTCCATTTCCCCCATCTGTAGGATGGGGATCGTAGTAGTGCCGCTGGCTGGGCACAGTGGCTCACACCTGTAAGTAATCCTAGCACTTTGGGAGGCTGAGGTGGCAAGGTGACAGAATGGCCACCTGCCACTGACAGAATGGGAGGACTGCTTGAGCCCAGGAGTTTGAGACCAGTCTGGGCAACACAGCAAAACCCCATTTTTACAAAAAATAAAAAATTAGTCAAGCATGGTGCACGCCTGTGCTCCCAGCTACGCGGGGGGCTGAGGCAGGAGGATCGTTTGCGTCCAGGAGTTCTAGGCTGCAGTGAGCTGTGACTGTGCCACTGCACTCCAGCCGGGGTGACAGTGAGATCTTCCTCAAAACGAAAACCCACAAACACAAAAAACCAGTAATGCCCTCTCTGGGGGTTGGTTGTGATGAAGAACATTCTGGAATGCTGTCTGGCACAAGGCAAATACTATCCTTGACTATCTGTACCACCGCTCACTTCCTCCGTAACTGCTGGAATGGTTCCACTAACAACCAAGTCAGGCATTTCCCTCCTCTGCTCAAAGCCCTGCCATGGCTCCCATCTTCCCCAGGAACCCCTATCTTTACTGTGACCTGCAAGAGCGGTGAGCTAACTATGGCCCCAGGGCCAAATCCAGCACCTGCTTTGGTAAAGCAAAAATATGCACCAGAGACCTTATGCGGCCCAGAAAGCCCAAGGTATGTACCATCTGGTCTCCTACAGAGAGTCCAGGACCTCTGGGCCCACCCAGGCCATCTCCTCACCAGCTACCACCCGCCTTCACTCTCCCCCTCTCCTGAGCCACCTGGCTCCACCCACCCTGGCCTCCTCCAAACATGTCACCACCCCACTGGGTCCCTGTGGCTGCTGCTCCTCCTGCCTGCCCCCATCTTCTTTTTCATTTTATTCTTATTGAGACCGAGTCTCACTCTGTCACCCAGGCTGGAGCACAAAGGCGCAATCTCGGCTCACTATAACTTCCACCTTCTGGGTTCAGGTGATTATCGTGCCTCGGTCTCCCGAGCAGCTGGGATTACAGGCGCTCGCCACCACATCTGGCTGTGTTTTATATTTTTAGTAGAGAAGCAGTTTTGCCATTTTGGCCAGGCTGGTCTCCAACTCCTTGCTTCAAGTGATCTGCCTGCCTCGGTCTCCCAAAGTGCTAGGATTACAGGTGTGAGCCACCGTGCCGGGACAACTTTTATTTTTAAATATATAATTTTAAAATACAGACAGGGTCTTGCTATGCTGCCCAGGCTGGTCTCGAACTCCTGGCCTCAAGCAGTCCTCCTCCCTCTGCCTCCCAAAGTGCTAGAATTACAGGTGGTAAGCCATCTTGTCTGGCCTGCCTACCTTCTCAGTGAGGCCCCAGAGGCCACCTTGTTTAAAATGTCATCCAGGCCAGGTATAGTGGTTCACGTCTATAATCCCAGCACTTTGGGAGGCTGAGACAGGTGGGTCACTTGATGTCAGGACTTCGAGACCAGCCTGACCAACATAGTGAAACCCCGTCTTTACCAAAAAATACAAAAATTACACAGCTGTGGTGGTGCGTGTCTGTAATCCCAGCTATTTGGGAGGCTAAGGCAGGAGAATGGCGTGAACCCGAGAGGCGGAGTTTGCAGTGAGCCGAGATCACGCCACTGCACTCCAGCCTGGGCGGCAGAGCAAGACTCTGTCTCAAAAAAAAAAAAGAAAAAGAAAAACAACACCCAAATAAAATATTAGCCACCCCAAAACACACACACACACACACACACACACACACACACACACACACACACATGAATTTTCTCCATGAGGCACATCACAGCCTCCTTGCACTCAGCGGCACTTTCTGGTACTTCGGCACTATGTTTGAAGGTCATTTTATTTTCTAAAAATTTTATTATTATATCATTATTTTAGAGATGAGGTCTCTGTTGCCCAGGCTGGAGTGCAGTGGTGTGATCATAGCTCACTGCAGCCTTGAACTCCTGGAATCAAGGAATCAAGGGATCCTCCTGCCTCAGCCTCCCAAGTAGCTGAGACCACAGGTGTGTGACACCATGCCTGGTTAATTAAAAAAAAAAAAATTTTTTTTTTAGAGATAGGGTCTTGCTATGTTGCCCAGTCTGGCTGGTCTGAAACTCCTGGGCTCAACTAATCCTCCTGCCTCGGCCTTCCAGTGTGCTGGGATTATAGGCACAAGTCTCCTCGCCCAGCTAGGGGTCATTTTCAATGTTAACATCACCAACAAGAAGCACGCAAATGCGAAAACCGTGGCACTCCACAGACCTTAAACAGGGCGTGTGTTTACAGCGTGAGAGGCTGAACAAGAAGGCAGAGTGTCGCCTCGCTCAGCCTCAGCTAGGAACGTGCGTGGGAACTCCAAGTTTTCTCCACTCTGCACCAATATGAATGGATTGATGTTGCGGTTACAGAGAAATTTTAGCAAGCCAGGTGAAATTAAACAAAGAATTACCATCCGATCCAGCAATTCTACTCCTGGGTTTATCTTTGAAGGAGTAAACACTGATTCTGCAAACCCCGAGGCTCGACTGTAGTTGTGTTTATTTAGAAGGGAAACTCCGGGAGCTGCGGGTCCCTGTGGTCATGGCTGGCACGAGGCCTGTCACATGGTGGGTGGGTGCTTAACAAATATGCGCTTCAGGGAGGGAGGGAGAGGGCTCGGGAGGGACCTGGTCTGGACCGGTCAGAGGAGAAAGGAAAGGGCAGCGTGGAGGGAATGTCTTATTCCAGGAGGTGCTGCCGTGGGCCTTGGGGGCCTTTGGAGAGTCACTTTCTCATTGAACCTGAAGCCACGTGGAGGAGTGGATGAGCTCTGCTTCTAGAAATGATGGCTGCAGCGTGGGGAGCGGGGCACACCGGAAGGGGGTTGCTGGCGGACGCAGGGGGACCTGGACCTTCAGGGCAGGGTGGAGAGTGGCAGAGAGGGGCAGTGCAGGGGCCACGAGGTGGGGGGCAGAGTGGTGAGCTCGGCAGCAGGTGCTGCTGGCACGGGGGTGTGGCGCTCAGGAGGGTGCTCTAGGACAGGGAAGGAAATTTGGGCCTAAGGTGCTACCTGGAGCCTAGGAGAACCCAGGAGTGCCCAGGAGCAGAGCTAGAGAGGTGGTTTAACGGAGCTGCCTGGAGATTCAATGGGATAAGGGATGGAACTAAGGTCCTTGGGTCCAGCTTTGTTGAAAGTGGTCTTGGGACCAGAATAGCTGAATGGCCTGAATGGTTTTTATTTTGGGGGAAGAGAGAACACAGGTGTATCATAACCACTGGCTCAAACTAGTATTATTTTATTTATTTACTTATGTATTTTGAGATGGAATTTCACTCGGTGGCCCAGGCTGGAGAGCAGTGGCACGATCTCGGGTCACTGCAACCTCTGCTTTCCGGGTTCAAACGATCCTCCTGCCTCAGCCACACAAGTAGGTGAGATTACAGGTGCACGCCACTATGCCCGGTTAATTTTTTTATTTTTATTTTTATTTATTTATTTTGTTTTTGAGACGGAGTCTCGCAGTCACCAGGCTGAAGTGCAATGGCGCAATCTCGGCTCACTGCAACCTCAACCTCCTGGATTCAAGTGATTCTCCTGCCTCAGCCTCTAGAGTAGCTGGGCTCACAGGCATGTGCTACGATGCCCAGCTAATTTTTGCATTTTTAGTAGAGACGGGGTTTCACCATCTTAGCCAGGATGATCTCGATCTCTTGACCTTGTGAACTGCCTGCCTTGGCTTCCCAAAGTGTTGGGATTACAGGAGTGAACCACCGTGCCGGGCCTAAGTTTTGTATTTTTAGTAGCAATGGGGTTCACCATGTTAGCCAGGCTGGTCTCGAACTCCTGACCTCAGGTGATCCACCTGCCTTGGCCTCCCAAAGTGCTGGGATTACAGACGTCAGCCACAGCGCCCAGCCCTCAATCTAGTATTATTATGACTTTTTAAAAAAATGATCGACAGAAATCCCGAAGTTGTTTCCTCGCAAGCTGTCACTAGGTTCTGTTTCCCCATCCTGCATTTATATAGTTGCTTACTTGGACCGGCGATTCTCTACCAGGGGCGATTCTTGCTCTCAGGGTCATTTGGCAGAGTCTGGAGACATTTTTGGTTGTTATGGGAGTGAGGGGGGAAGAGGGGTGCTCCTGGCATCTGATGGATGGAGGCCAGGGATGCTGCTCAGCACCCTGCAGCGCCCAGGTAGTTCCCATCCCAAAGAACGATCCAGCCCCAAATGCCTACAGTGTCTAGGCTGGGAAACCCTGATTTAGATCCACGCGCAGGAATCTAAGCATCCCAGTGCTCACTCTGTCACCTGGTGATTAAAGCTACCTCTCTAGCTGTCTGTCATCTCCAGCTTTGATAAGCAAGCTTTCTACATCTTTATCTTCCCAAATTACAAGTTAAATGACTGACCGAGACACAGCACAGGACAGAACCGTGGGTGGCTTCCTACTAAGTTAACACCAGCCCATTAATTAACAGCTTTGTGAACTTCCATCCACCGATGAGCGTGGCTAAAAGACGATTACCTCACAACTCTCTTGTTTGTTTGTTTATTTTATTTGTTTTTTGGAGACAGAGTCTCAGCTGGAGTGTAGTGGTGTGATCATAGCTCACCGCAGTCCCAAACTCCTGGGGCTTAAGTAATCCTCCTCTCTCTGTCCCAAGTAGCTGGGACTGCAAGCGCACACCACCACAGCTCATTAAAAACGCTTTTTTTGCCGGGCACGGTGGCTCATGCCTGTAATCCCAGCACTTTGGGAGGCCGAGATGGGCGGATCACGAGGTCAGGAGATCGAGACCATCCTAGTTAACACAGTGAAACCCCGTCTCCACTAAAAATACAAAACATCAGCTGGGCGTGGTGGCAGGTGCCTGTAGTCCCAGCTACTTGGGACAATGGCAGGAGAATGGCATAAACCTGGGAGGCGGAGGTTGCAGTGAGCTGAGATCGCGCCACTGCACTCCAGCCTGGGCGACAGAGTGAGACTCCGTCTCAAAAAAAAAAAAAAAAGCTTTTTTTTTGTCCGTTTGTTTTGGTAGAGACAGGGTCTCGCCATGTTGCCCAGGCTGGTTTTGAACTCCTGGGCTCAGTCGATCCTCCTGCCTTGGCCTCCCACAGTGTTGGAACTGCAGGCGTGAGCCACCATACCCAGCCCATAGCTTATCTTAATACCTCTGCATGCTTCTGATCCTGCCCCACAAAATATGGTGTGGGATGTGGTTAGATGCTTTCTATGTTTGATCCTGTTTCGCTGGCTGAAATGCAAAAGGTCACGGGAATTTGTGACTCACTTTCCAGCTCTTGCAAGATCCTACAGTGTCAGATGCAACTAGTAAGGGGACTCCTCCAACTCAACAATAAAAAACTAATACTCCCATTCACAAATGGGCAGAGGACTTGAACAGACATGTCTCCACAGAAGAGATACAAATGACCAGTCAGCACATGAAAAGACGTTCAACATCAGTAGTCACTAGGGACACGCAAAACAAAACCACCCGCTTCGCACCCACTAAGATGGTACAATTTATTTTATTTTATTTACTTTTTTTTTTTTTCTTGAGATAGAGTCTTGCTCTGTCATCCAGGCTCCAGTGCAGTAAGTAGCTCGATTTCAGTTCACTGCAACCTCTGCCTCCTGGGTTCAAATGATTCTCCTGCCTCAGCCTCCTGAGTAGCTAGGGTTACAGGCGCCTGCCACCTCGCCCGGCTAATTTATGTATTTTTAGTAGAGATAGGGTTTCGCCATGTTGGCCAGGCTGGTCTGGAACTCCTGACCTCAGGTGATCTGCCTGCCTCGGCCTCCCAAAGTGCCGAGATTACAGGCTGAGCCACCGTTCCTGGCCTAAAATGGTATAATTTAAAAAACAGAAAATTACGTGCCTTGGTGAGAAGGCAGAGAAACCAGGACCCTCATACACTGCTGGTAGGAAGGTAAAATGGGGCAGCTGCTATGGAAGACAGCTTGGTGGTTCCTAAAAAAGTCTAGCATAGACCGGTGCGGTGGCTCACGCCTGTAATCCCAGCACTTTGGGAGGCTGAGGCAGCTGGAACACGAAGTCAGGAGTTCGAGACCAGCCTGATCAACACTAAAAATACAAAAATTAGCCGGGTGTGGTGGCACGTTCCTGTAATCACAGCTACTTGGGAGGCTGGGGCAGGAGAATCGCTTGAACTCGGGAGGCGGAGGTTGCAGTGACCCGAGATCACGCCGTTGCACTGCAGCCTGGGTGACAGAGTGAGACTCCGTCTCAAAAAAAAAAAAAAAAAAAAAAGAAACCAAATAAAAAAACATAAAATGTGGAAATGGAAATAAGTGTACATGTATAGATGAATAGTTAACCAAAATGTGACCCACGCATACACATTGTAATATTATTTGGCCTTAAGAAGGAAGTTCTGGGCCGGGCGCGGTGGCTCAAGCCTGTAATCCCAGCACTTTGGGAGGCCGAGGCGGGTGGATCACGAGGTCAGGAGATCGAAACCATCCTGGCTAACCCGGTGAAACCCCGTCTCTACTAAAAAATTCAAAAAAACTAGCCGGGCGAGGTGGCGGGCGCCTATAGTTCCAGCTGCTTGGGAGGCTGAGGCAGGAGAATGGCGTGAACCCAGGAGGCGGAGCTTGCAGTGAGCTGAGATGCAGCCACTGCACTCCAGCCTGGGCGACAGAGCGAGACTCCGTCTCAAAAAAAAAAAAAAAAAAAAAAAATAGGAAGTTCTGACACAAAGATGGACCTAGAGGACACTATGCTCAGTGAAATAAGCCAGTCACAAAATAATACATCACATATGACTCCACTTCTAGGAGGTCCCTAGAGTTGTCAGATTCACAGAGACAGGAAGTAGAATGGTGGGTACCAAGGGCTGGGGAGGGGGATGGAGATGGAGAGTGAGTGTTTTATGAGGACAGAGTTACAGCTTGGGAAGAGAAGAAAGATGGATGGTGGTGATGGTGGCATCAGCAATGTGAATGTGCTTAATGCCACCAACCTGTGCACTTAAAAATAATTTTTTTAAAAAAGATGCCACTTGGCTGGGCACGGTGGCTGATACCTGTAATCCCAGCACTTTGGGAGACCGAGGCAGGCAGATCACTTGAGGTCAGGAGTTCAAGACCAGCCTGGCCAACATGGTGAAAGCCTGTGTCTACTAAAAATACAAAAATTAGCTGGACACGGTGGTGTGCACCTGTAATCCCATCTACTTGGGAGGCTGAGGCAGGAGAACTGCTTGAACCCGGGAGGTGGAGGCTGCAGTGAGCCGAGATCACACCACTGCCCTCCAGCCTGGGCAGCAGGGCAAGACTCTATCAAGAAAATAAATGGAAAAGAAAAGGGAAGGGGAGGGGAGGGGAGGGGAGGGAAAGGAGAAGGGGAAGGGGAAGAGGTAGGGGAAAGGAACGGGAAGAAAGGAAGGAAGGAAAGAGAGAAGCTTGGTGTGCAACTTCATTTTTAACATAAAAGAAAGTGCCTAAGGCCAGGTCTCAGGCGGAGAGGCCCGTGCTGCCCAGGCATGTTCTGAGATCCTCTGCTTCCTTCTGTGCAAAATTCACACTATTTTCTGGTATCAGAATGGAGGGACCTTCAGTATCACCCATAGATGTTGCAGATGCTGACAAAGCATCTGCCTTGTGAGTATTTCTCTTGACACTGGGCACAGGCCAGATGCTGAAGCATAAGAGGGCCCAGAAAACCATTCTACCCCCTGAGGCCTTCTCAGGAAGGGCGGCGTGCAGCATCTTTTAAACAATTATGTAAATTCTATTGACTGGGCAGAAATCAAAATGACAAGGGTGAAACACTTTTTTTTTTTTTTAATTTGAGATGGAATCTCACACTGCTGCCCAGGCTGGAATACAGTAGCGCGATCTCAGATCACTGCAACCTCTGCTTCTCAGGTTCAAGTGATTCTCGTGCCTCAGTCTCCCAAGTAACTGGGATTTAGGTGCATGCCACCACACCCAGCTAATTTTTGTATTTTTAGTAGAGACAGGGTTTCACCATGTTGGCCAGGCTGGTCTCGAACTCCTGACCTCAGGTGATCCGCCCGCCTCAGCCTCCCAAAGTGCTGGGACTACAGGCGTGAGCCACCACGCCTAGCCCTTGAAAAACATTTTGATGAAAACAAAACTGATTCTGAAAAGATTAATTCAGGTCTAGTTACATAGCCGAAATTTTCCAGAAAGCTGGAAGATTTATATACACATATATAAGTATATATGTGTGTGTATGTGTGTATATATGTATGTGTGTATATATGTGTGTGTGTATATGTATGTATATATGTATGTGTGTATATATGTATGTGTGTATACATGTATGTATATGTGTGTATATTATATATGTGTATGTGTGTATATATGTATGTATGTATGTATGTATATATGTATGTGTGTATATATGTATGTATATGTGTGTATATGTATATATGTGTGTATGTGTGTATATATGTATGTGTACATATGTATGTATGTGTGTATATGTATATATGTGTGTATGTGTGTATATATGTCTGTATGTGTGCATATATGTATGTGTGTATATGTATATATGTATGTGTATATATGTATATGTATATATACGTGTATATATATATTTTAAGTGTATATAATTTTAATGTGGTAAATAAACAGCAAATAAATGTCAGCAGAGGAAACCAAAGTTTGTTTGGTTTTCTCTGTCCTAAGAAGGGCAGAGGAAACCAAACACCTGAGAGAGGCCGGGGGTTTCTTTCAGCCGATCGAAAGCAATCTGTCACAGGCAGAAGGCAGGGCAGAAAAACAGGCGTGCAGAATGCCAGGAAAAAACCTGTTTGCCTTCAATGGGCGGGGAAATTATTCAAGGGCACTGCATTTTTGCAAAAAGGGAACTGAAACGATGTCAGGGCAGGTGAACCTGAGAAAAATCCTTCACAGGACGGGCGCAATTGCTCATGCCTGTAATCCCAACGCTCTGGGAGGCCGAGGTGGCCCTCGGCTCAAGTGTGAGGTCAGGTGTTTGAGACTAGCCTGGCCAACATGGTGAAACCCCATCTTTACTAAAAAAAAACGAAAATACAAAAATTAGCTGGAGGTGGTGGCAGGCACCTGTAATCCCAGCTACTCAGGAGGCTGAGGCAGGAGAATCGCTTGAACTCAGGAGGTGGAGGTTGCAGTGAGCCAAGATTGTACCACTGCACTCCAGCTTGGGTGACAGGGTGAGAATCCATCTCAACAAAAAAAGAAAAAGAAAAAAAAAAAAAAAACCCTTCACAGAGAGTTTCCAATCTAATCCCAACTCTCACAGAGGCCAGTCTTTCCATAGCATGGAATGGGACTGCCATGGGTCTTTTTTTCTCTTTTTCTTTCTTTCTTTTTTTTAAAAGGAACAGGGTCTCGCTCTTGCCCAGGCTGGAGTGCAGTGGTGCAATCACAGCTCACTGCAGTCTCGAACTCCTGGACTCAAGCGATCTTCCTGCCTCAGCCTCCCAAGTAGCTAGGACTACAGGTGCACACTACCTACCTGTAGTCCCATGCCTGGATAAGTTTATATATTTCTTTTTGTAGAGATGGGGTCTCACTATGTTGCCCAGGCTGGTCTTGAATTCCGCCTTAGCCTCCCGAAGTGTGAGATTACAGGCGCGAGCCACTGCATTCAGTCTTGTTTTAACCCGACTGAATTGGGTTGGGGGGACCCAAACTCTATGGTGAACACCCCAACACTTGCAAACACCACAACAGATCATTATCCCCTTAGAAAATGCACTGCAGGATAAAGAGGGGCCCCTTGGGGAGCTGCTACTCATGCACGGGCCCAGATTGTGCAGACCCCAACCTGGGACACAGCTGCTGAGCTCATGAGACAGGTGAGATCCTCCTGTTCCCTAACCCGCGTCCCTCGCCAAATTTACCGTCAGGTCATCGTGGCCCTAGAAACAGAACTGTAAAAATGATGAGTCTACTGTAGGGGCTGGTGAACCCCTACTGTCTATGGGCTGGCCACCTGTTTTTGTAAATAAAGGTTTATCAGAACACAGCCACACCCACTTGTTTCTCTGTTGTCAAACAAGCTTGTTTTGAGTTGAGTTGCTGTGACAGAGGCTATGTGGTCTGCAAAGCCTGAAATATTTACTATCAGGCTCTTTTTTTTTTTTTTTTTGAAACAGGGTCTCACTTTGTCATCCAGGCTGGAGGCAGTGGTGCGATTTCGGCTCACTGCAACTTCCACCTCCTGAGTTCAAGCCATTCTCCTGTCTCAGACCCCCAAGTAGCTGGGATTACAGGTGTGAGCCACCATGCCTGGCTAATTGTTGTATTTTTAGTAGAGACGGGGTTTCGTCATGTTACCCAGGCTGGTCTCCAACTCCTGGGATCAAGTTATTGGCCCACCTCGGCCTCCTGAAGTACTGAGATTACAGGTATAAGCCACCGCACCCAGCCTGCTACCTGGCTCTTAACAGAAAAAGTTTGCTGGTCCCTGGTCTACTATATCTAATTGGTTCGTTCTGGAAGGGAGGGCCTATTTCCAAGAATTCAAATGCACCCAGCTGGGCTCATTCAGTCTGGGAACTCCCACCGCTCTATCCCTGATGTGCAGAAGGAACCGGAATAAAAGAAGTGGCAAAGTGGATTCACTGTGCAGTCATTACTGAATTCCAGAGCCCTGAAATTGTCCATGCCGGGAGCAAACAGGCCACAAAACAAGTAGCAAAGAGGTTGGTTTCTTTTTTTGTTTTATTTTTTTTGAGACGCAGTTTCACTCTGTCGCCCAGGCTGGAGTACAGTGGCTCAATCTCGGCTCACTTCAACCCCCGCCTCTGGGGTTCCAGCGATTCTCCTGCCTCAGCTTCCTGAGTAGCTGGGATTACAGGCGCCCGCCATCACAACCGGCTAATTTTTGTATTTTTAGTAGAGACAGGGTTTTCACCATATTGGCCACACTGGTCTTGAACTCCTGACCTCAGGTGATCCGCCCATCTTGGCCTCCCAAAGTGTTGGGATTACCAGCGTGAGCCACGGTGCCTGTCCAGTTGTTGGTTTCTGAGCACCTCAAATCTCAAGTTCCCTACCATCCTGCGTATGATGGCTATAACTATTAATGTAAGTCAGCAACCAGCTCCTACGCTAGGAAAATTCCAGAACCTTGCAAAGACCTTCACAGTATTCCTTTTAGAATTGCAAGAGTGTGAGCTTGAATATATTTTAACATACCCTGTGTCTCAAGGGCAGCTTGTAAGCTAGGTGCAGGGGTAGGCAGCTGCTTTGTTTTTCGCCGCCCTCTCTGAATCTACAAAACTTTTGTGTTTGATGAAGGTGGTATCTGAATGCAGGGGAAGGAGGAGATGATATGGAGTATAGGTACACGGCCAGACATTTGACATACTATAACATCAGGTTCCTACTCATACTTTTTGGCAAATTCACAGAGAAATCAGATTTAGAAGTTTTCAAAAAGAATCTGGAGGCCAGGTGTGGTGGCTCACACTTGTAATTCCAGCACTTTGGGAGGCCGAGGTGGGTGGATCACCAGGAGTTTGAGAGCAGCCTGGCCAATGTGGTCAAACCCCGTCTCTACTAAAAATACAAAAAAATTAGCCAAGCGTGGTGGCACGTGCCTGTAATCCCAGCTACCTGGGAGGCTGAGGTGCGAGAATCGCTTGAACCTGGGCGAGCAGTGGAGGTTGCAGTGGGCTGAGAAAGCGCTACTGCGCTCCAGCCTGGGCGACAGAGCGAGACTCCATCTCAATAACAACAACAACAAAGAATCTGGAGTTCTCCTGAAGACGTCCTCTTTCCTCTCTGCAATTAACTGGTTCTAAAGAGTAAGCCCTTCTACATTCACTTCAACTTCAAAATACTGGAAAATCACTGTGGTGTAAAGAACCTAAGAAATGAGTACCAATGACTTGTAAACTTGTTCTAGGCTGGGAATGGTGGCTCACACCTGGAATCCCAGTGTTTTGGGAGGCTGAGGCAGGAGGCTCCCTTGAGCCCAAGAGTTTAAGACCAGCCTGGGCAATATGGCGAAACCCCATCTCTACAAAATAACATTAAAAAAACCCACAATTAGCCAGGCGTGGTGGTGCATGCCTGCGGTCCCAGCTACTCAGGAGGCTGAGGCAGGACGACTGCTTGAGGCTGGCAGGTAGAGGTTGCAGTGAGCTATGATCGCACCACTGTACTCCAACCTGGGCAACAGAGCAAGACTCTGTTTCAAAAACTAAAACAAAACAAATTTGTTGTTTACAAATCACTAGAAATAGGAGGTTCCTGAAGTGGGCTGAACAGTGTCCCACCAAAATTCATGTCCACCGAGAACCCTGGAAGGTGGACTTCTTTGGAGAAGGAGCCTGGGCAGAGGTCATTAGTTAAGGATCTCGGGATGAAATTTCGATTTACGGTGGGCCCTAGAGCCTATAACTGGTGTCTGTGTAGAGAAAGGAGAGGGAGATTTAGAGACACAGATACAGACGGGAAACACACACACAGGTGAAGGCCACATGACCACAGAGGGTGGGGAATGATGTGGCCACAAGCCAAGGAATCCCTGGGGCCACTTTTAGAAGTTGGAAGAGGTCACCGGGCACAGTGGCTCATGCCTGTAATCCCAACACTTTGGGAGGCCGAGGCGGGCGGATTGCCTGAGGTCACGAGTTCGAGACCAGCCTGACCGACATGGTGAAACCTCGTCTCTACTAAAAATACAAAAAATTAGCTGGGCATAGTGGCGGACACCTATAATCCCAGTTACTGGGGAGGCTGACGCAGGAGAATCACTTGAACTCAGTAGACAGAGGTTGCAGTGAGCCAAGATCATGCCATTACACTCCAGCTTGGGTGAAAGAGTGAGACTCCATTTCTCAAAAAAAATAAAAAATAAAAATAAAGCACCCGAGTCTGTCGCACACAATAAAGATGAGTACGGTTTGGTAACACTTTG
This sequence comes from Chlorocebus sabaeus, assembly GCF_047675955.1. Classification (NCBI taxonomy): domain Eukaryota; kingdom Metazoa; phylum Chordata; class Mammalia; order Primates; family Cercopithecidae; genus Chlorocebus; species Chlorocebus sabaeus. The sequence continues at coordinate 55,218,175 of NC_132909.1, forward strand.
CAACCTATTATTGTATGTGTACCCACTGGGTCACGGTATAGAATGTTCTGTTTTTGGTCAAAACAAAATGCATCCATCTGAAGGAGCTACAAGAGACTGCCAGAGGCCCCTGTCTTCAGGCCCAACCATCGGGCGAACCTTCCAGACCAACGGGAAGCTACCCTCATGCTAACACACTCCAGGACTGGGATGTTCAGGTCAGATTAGCTCCATGATCTACCTAAAAGGCCTTTTAGTAAAGACATGGCAAAACCGCGTCTCTACTAAAAATACCAAAATTAGCCGGGTGTGGTGGTGGGCGCCTGTAATCCCAGTTACTGGGGAGGCTGAGGCAGGAGGATCGCTGGAACCCAGGAGGTGGAGGTTGCAGTGAGCCAAGATCGTGCCACTGCACTCCAGCCTGGGTGACAGAGCGAGACTCCGTCTCAAAAAAAAAAAAGAAAGAGAGAGAGAGAGAGAGATCTTTCTGCCTCAGCCTCTCAGAGTGGGTTTGCTTTGGGTTTCTAACTAACTGTGTTTCTTTCTGCTTTTTGTGACTTGACAACAGTTGTCCAGATCAGTTGGTATTTACAGGACAACAGAGAACCCAGCCCAAGAAGCCCCTCAAGCATCTAACTGGCTCCCTGGAGCCAGGACAGGGAAGGGATCAACAATGAGTACACAAGGTCAGGTCAACTGAGTGAAACGGCCCCAGGGCAGCCCATACCTGCCTCTGGCAAGGTGCTCCTTACTATTCCTTCAAAGTTCTTCTTACAGATCACAAATAACTAGGCCAGGTGCAGTGGCTCACACCTGTAATCCCAGCACTCTGTGAGGCTGAGGCAGGAGGATCGCTCTCTCTTTTTTTTTTTTTTTGAGAGGGAGTCTCCTCCTGTTGCCCAGGCTGAAGTGCACTGGCTCAATCTCAGCTGACTGCAACCTCCGCCGCCTCCCGGGTCCAAGCGATTCTCCTGCCTCAGCCTCATCAGTAGCTGGGATTACAGGCACTAGCTACCACGCCTGGCTAATTTTTGTATTTTTAGTAGAGATGAGGTTTTGCTATGTTGGCCAGGCAGGTCTTGAACTCCCAACCTCAGGTGATCCGTCTGCCTTGGCCTCCCAAAGTGCTGGGATTACAGGTGTGAGTCACTGCGCCCAGCAGGAGGATCTCTTGAGCCCAGGAGTTCAAGACCAGCCTGGGCAACATGGCGAGGCTTCATCTCTATAAAAAATAAAAAATTAGCCGGGCATGGTGGCGCACACCTGTAGTGCCAGCTACTTAGGAGGATGAGGCAGGAGGATCGCTTGCGCCCAGGAGGTCAAGGCTTCAGTAGCTATGATTGCTCCTAGCCTGGGTAACAGAGCAAGACTGTCTAAAAAAAAGAAAGAAAGAAAAAGCTAAGTTTAGGCAACAATGTAAATGAACCTTACAATTGTTATGCTAAGTAAAAGAAGCCACATTAATACATCAAGTATACTGTAAGATTCCACTGATACGAAAAATCTAGAATAGACAGATCTAGAGACAGAAAGCAGGGTCGTGGCTGCTGGGGGCTGGGGGGATAGGAGAATGGGCAGTGAAAGCTAAGGGTGTGAGCTTTTCTTGTGGGTGAGGACAATGTTCTGAAATTATAGTAGTGATAGCTGCACATTTCTGTGAACATAGTAAAAATCACTGATTTGGCCGGGTGTGGTGGGCTCACGCCTGTAATCCCACCACTTTGGGCGGCCGAGGCGAGTGGATCACTTGAGGTCAGGAGTTCAAGACCAGCCTGACCAACATGGTGAAACCCCATCTCTACTAAAAATACAAAAGCTAGTCGGGCATGGTGGCCTGCACCTGTAGTCCCAGCTACTTGGGAGGCTGAGGCAGGAGAATCGCTTGAACCCGGGAGGCGGAGGTTGCAGTGAGTCGAAATTGTGCCACTGCACTCCAGCCTGGGTGACGGAGTGAGACTCTGTCTCGAAAAAAACCAAAACAAAGACATTGAATTGTACACTGTAAAAGGGTGAATTGTATGGTATGTGAATTACATTATCCCAATTTTAAATTTGCGATCATATAAACTGCGATAATATAATTATCTTGGCCAGCAGCAGCTGATCAAGAGGGTTTTCTGGGTCATGCCTGGGCTATACCTACTGCGAGGCTCTCACCTCGTCACACTGGATGGCACAGACACACCGTAACCTTCTCCTACGTGGTCCTACATGGCAGGGACCAGCATGTGGGCATACTGACATTCATTCTCCTGAGCATTCGGCAATCTATTAACCTAGCCCCACACCACTTCCAGGGCAAGCTGGTCCCCTTTCCTTTAGGGTTCTCTTAGCTTTACCCCCTAGTCTTCCTGCTACTCAGTCTCAAACCGTTCCTTAAAATTCTGTCCCATTGCCGCCGTGCTTCCAGTTCTTATCCCATCTCTTCCTCTCTTTGTAACTGCTTTATTGAGACAGAATTCTTGTACCACACGATTCACTCTTTGAAAGTGTCCAATTCAATGGTTCTTAGTATAGTCACAGAGTTGTGCATCTATCATCACAATCTATTTTATGTATTTATTTATTGTATTTTTTTTTTTTTTTTTTTTTTTTGAGACAGAGTCTCGCTCGGTCGCCTAGGCTGAAGTGCAGTGGCAGGATCTCAGCTCACTGCAACCTCCGTCTCTGGGGTTCAGGCAATTCCTATGCCTCAGCCTCCCGAGTAGCTGGGTCTACAGGCACGCGCCACCACGCCTGGCTAATTTTTGTATTTTTAGTAGAGATCGGGCTTCACCATGTTGGCCAGGCTGGTCTCCAACTCCTGATCTCGTGATCTGCCCATCTTGGCCTCCCAAAATGCTGGGATTACAGGCATAAGCCACTGTGCCCAGCCTACAATCAATTTTAGAATGCCTCCATCCCCTTAAAAAGAAACCCCGTTACCTTGGCCACCACTCCGCACTCCACTACCCTTAGCCCGTGGCAACCACTAATCCACTTTCTGTCCTTGTGGATTCATTCGCCTGTTGTATACATTTCATATAAATGGAATCATATAGCAGGTGGCCTTTGGGGACTAGCTTCTTTCACTGAGCAAGTTTTTTCCAGGTTCATCTGTGTATCAGAACTTCTTTTTCATGGCCAGGTAATATTCCACAGTATGGTGGGACCACATTTTATGTATCCATTCCTCAGCTGATGGACATTTAGGTTGCCTCTGCTTTCTGGCTATTTGGAATAATGTTACTAGGAACATTCCTCTGCAAGTTTTTGTGTAGACCTATGTTTTTATTCATCTTAGGAATCTACAGAGGAACAGAATTGCTGGGTCCTATGTTAATTCAAGGTTTAAGCTTTTGAGGAACTGCCTGTTTCCCAAGGCAGCTACACCAACCTATATTCCCACCAACCCCATAAAAGGGTCCCAATTTTTCCATCTTTCCGTCTCTCTTAGGGATGGATACAACATCTCATGCCTATAATCCCAGCACTTTGGGAAGCCAAGGCGGGTAGATTGCTTGAGTGCAGGAGTTCAAGACCAGCCTGGGCAACGTGGTAAGACCCCTCTCTCCAAAATTTAAAAAAATTAGGCGTGATGGTGTGCACCTGTGGTTCCAGCTATTTGGGAGGCTGAGGTGGGAGGATCACTTGAACCCAGGAGGTTGAGGCTGCGGTGGGTTATGATCATGACACTGCACTCCAGCCTGGGCGACAGAGCAAGACCCTGACTCAAAACCAAAACAAACAAAACCTCATTGGTTAGGAGCCCCCAAGTGGACATCACAAAGGGTCACACGGACCCACCATTGGCCACCACACCCTGGCACTGTCAGCACCACAGAGCTGACCCCTTGCTGCCTCCAGTGCCCAAGGATGCTGAAATCCTTTGCTTTACATTCTATCTGGTCCGTCACTATCCATTTCACCCTTGTAAGGGAACTACTGAGTCCGGTAACACCTACTGTGGATAACTTCCCAACTTACTACTGTTTCTAAATTCAATGTCGCTCTTCAAATGAAACCTCAGCAAATTAGAGGTATCTATACACAGAACGTAACTGGGATGTCACTGTATGCAAGATGACGCTAGATTCCTGCCAAGTAATTTGACACGGTCCTCCCCTCCTTCCATCCCACACTGCAATGAGAAAGCACCTGCTCAGGACTTCCTCTTTTCATTTATAAATATTTATTTATTTATTTATTTAGAGATAAGATCTTGTTCTGTTACCAAGTCTGGAATGCAATGGTGTGATGACAGCTCTCTGTAGCCTTGACCTCCCAGGCTCAAGCAATCCTCCCATCTCAGCCTCCCAAGTAGCTGGGGTCACAGGTGTGAGCCATCATATCTGGCCAATTTTTCAATTTTTTGTAGAGATAGGATTCTTGCTATGCTACCCAGGCTGGTCTTGAACTCCTGGCCTCAAGTAGTCCTTCTGCCTCAGCCTTCCAAAGTATTGGGATTACAGGTATGAGCTGCCGTGCCCGGCCAATTTTTGTTTTCATTTTTGAGGCAAGACTTTCTCCAGATCAACTCCCTCTTTTCACTTTCTCTCCTCCTGAAACTCAACCATAAGAACAATGAGCTGAGCCAGGTAGGGTGGCTGACGCTTGTAGTCCCAGCTACTCAGGAGGCTGAAGCAGGAAGATCGTTTGAACCCAGGAGTTTGAATTTAGCCTGGACAACACAGCAAGACCCTATCTGTTTGTTTTTTTTTTTTTAAATGATAAGATGTCCTGGAATTAAATACTGATGACTGTTGCTTAACTCTGTGAATATATTAAAACACACCAAATGGTACACTTTTAAAAGGTGAATTTTATGCTGTGCTAATTATATTTCAACAAAGCTGCTGTATTTAAAAAGTGACATGAATTAAAAATGTAACCATCTGGCCGGGCGTGGTGGCTCAAGCCTGTAATCCCAGCACTTTGGGAGGCCGAGACGGGCGGATCACGAGGTCAGGAGATCGAGACCATCCTGGCTAACATGGTGAAACCCCGTCTCTACTAAAAGATACAAAAAATTAGCCGGGCGAGGTGGCAGGCGCCTGTAGTCCCAGCTACTCGGGAGGCTGAGGCAGGAGAATGGCGTGAACCCGGGAGGCTGAGCTTGCAGTGAGCTGAGATCCGGCCACTGCACTCCAGCCTGGGTGACAGAGAGAGACTCCGTCTCAAAAAAATAAACAAACAAACAAAAAAGTAATCATCTACAATGTATTAAATGTGTACTGTTAGTGAAACCTTTAGAATATATATTTTTTCAATATATGACCATAAATCAGTGTATGAAGCCATGCACAGTGACTCACCGCCAACACTTTGGAGACGAAGGTAGGAGGATCGCTTGAGCCCAGGAGTTTGAGACCAGCCTGGGCAACCCCGTCTCTAACATACACACAAAAATACAAAAATCAGTTGGGCGCGGTGGTGCGCGCCTATAGTCCTAGCTCCTTGGGAGACTGAAGTGGGAGGATTGCTTGAGCCCAGGAGGTCAAGGCTGTAGTGAGCTGTGATCGCACCACTGCTCTCCAGCCCGAGTAGTAAGATCAAAACTGTCTCAAAAAAAAAAAAGAAAAAAAAGGAAAAACAAAAACATTAGTGTATCTACTGCTTGAACACATTGAACATAACCAGACTAGAACTCTATACTCAGTTGAAACTATGAATCTATCTCCGACAAAAGCAGAGAAGCAAGCAAACTTAATTTAGCTCACATACAACTTAATCTGCATCATAAAAACGAGAACAACTGCTGTCACTGAACGCCCTCAGAGGACATTAGTTTACCCAGTTTCCCTCCCTCGCCCAGTCAGCCACAATCCTCCTCCTAAAACATTCCTCCAGGCAGCTGCGGCGCTTCCACTGGTGCTGTTTTGCACCTGGAGAGAGGGTTTTCAAAACACGGTAGCTCTTGACCATCTCAGGGGGAAAGTAAAGTTTACCTAACAAATAACAAAGAAACAGCGATTGGCTGGACGTCATATAAGGACTCTGGGCTTTTAAATGATTTTCAGAGAGCTGGCAGCAAAAATGTTTTGTAAGTCATAGAGTTGGAAGACATGAGAACGTGACCCAGGACGGCTGAGAATAAGGGAGATCTTGACACAGGATGGGAGCTATGTTAAACATGTGCTAGGTAAACACCCAGGGAGGCACAGCCAGTCACCACGGCCCTGGCCCACCAAGGGCAATGGCCTTGAAGCTGTAATTGCTACTGTGTGACAAGAATGAAAATTATACCACAGCTACGCCAGAAACAATGCATGTGCCACTTCCCCTTTCAAAGTAGGGACATTCTCAAATCGATTTAAGCAAGAAAGAGAGAAAGAACCAAAGAATCTCTTTTCTTTCTTTCTTTCTTTTTTTAATTTTATTTTGAGACGGAGTCTAGCTCTGTTGCCCAGGCTGGAGTGCAGTGATGCGATCTCTGCTCACTGCAACCTCTGCCTCCCAGGTTCAAGCGATTCTCCTGCCTCAGCCTCCCAAGTAGCTGGGATTACAGGTACACGCCACCATGCCCAGCTAATTTTTGTATTTTTTAGTAGAGATGGGGTTTCACCCTGTTGGCCAGGCTGGTCTTGAACTCCTGGCCTCTCTGCCCACCTCGACCTCCCAAGGTGTTGGGATTACAGGTGTGAGCCATGGTGCCCGGTCTCTTTTCTGCTTCTTTAAGGTATGCCACTTAAAAATGAAATATGACCGGGCGTGGTGACTCATGCCTGTAATCCCAGCACTCTTGGAGGCCAAGGAAGGGAGATCACCTGAGGTCAGGAATTCAACATCAGCCTGGCCAACATGGCGAAACCCTGCCTCTACTAAAAATACAAAAATTAGCCAGGCCTGGTGATAGATGCCTGTAATCCCAGCTATTTGGGAGGCTGAGGCAGGAGAATTGCTCGAACCTGGGAGGCGGAGGTTGCAGTGAGTCAAGATCACGCCACTGCACGACAGCCTGGGCGCTAGAGCGAGAGCGTCTCAACAAAAAAAGAAAAAGGAAAAATGAAACACATTTGAAGTATATATACACCATGGCATGGTTATATCTAGCTTAGCAACAAACACAGCGCTTCGCATAGCTCTCATTTTTGTGGTGAGAGTACTTAACATCTGCTCCTCTTGCATTTTTCAAGAATACGTCATGTTGTACATGATAAATACATACACTGTTATCTGTCAATTAAAAAAACAAAAACAAAAACCACAGGCTCTGGCAGCTCATGCCTGTAATCCTAGCACTTTGGGAGGCTGAGGTGGGAGGATCACCTGAGTCCAGGACTTCAAGACCAGCTGGGCAACATAGCAAGACTCCACCAAAAAAAAATTTTCTTTTTTTTTTTTGAGACAGAGTCTCATTCTGTCGCCTAGACTGGAGTGCAGTGGCGCGATCTCGGCTCACTGCAACCTCCACCTCCTGGGTTCACGCCATTCTGCCTCAGCCTACCAAGTAGCTGGGACTGCGGGCGCCCGCCACCACGCCCAGCTAATTTTTTGTATTTTTAGTAGATACGGGGTTTCACCATGTTAGCCAGGATGGTCTCGATCTCCTGACCTCATGATCCGCCCGTCTCGGCCTCCCAAAGTGCTGGGATTACAGGCGTGAGCCACCGCGCCCAGCTCAAAAAAGTTTTAAAAACTAGCCAGACATGGAGGCACGTGCCTGTAGTCCCAGCTACTTGGGAGTTTGTGGCAGGAGGATTATTTGAGCCCAGGAGTTCGAGGCTGTAGTGAGCTATGACTGTGCTGTTGCACTCCAGTCTGGGCAACAGAGTGAGACCCTGTCTCTAAAAAGAAAAAAAAAATTTTTTTTAAGTAAAATCACATACTAATTTCAGAAGAAAACAAACGCGAAATAAGCTGTACAAAACCAAAACAAAGTAACGTTTACAAAACTGAAATGTATTATGCCTTCCAACTGTTTGCTCTTTTTTGCTCTAGAACAAACACATCTTCATTTTTTTTTTCTTTTCTCAGAAAGGCCTGTTGACCTGCAGAAAATAGCAAACTACTGACAAAGTGTAAACCCTGACCCGTTCCAAACAACATCCGAGATGCTCAAATTTTCCAAACTCTTTATATTGGGAATGTTAACCCAAACATCCAAGCCTGGCAGCATTCACGTAGGCAAATGGTGTAGAACACTGATGGAAAGTTTGCCATATGCCAGACACTTCTGTGATGCACCTTAAACAGATTATCGCATAGAAACCCCAACCAATCCATACTCCCATTCTTAAAGATGGGAAGACGGAAACTTAGTGAAGTTACACGGCTAACACGTGGTACAACTGGGACCAGAACCCAGCTCGGATCTGACCTCAAGCCTGTGCTCCTGACACTTCATTTTTTTTTCTTTTTTTTTTTTGTAGACGGAGTCTTGCTCTGTCGCCAGGCTGGAGTACAGTGGCCCCATCGCGACTCACTGCAACCTCCGCCTTCCGAGTTCAAGTGATTCCCCTGCCTCAGCCTCCAGAGTAGCTGTGACTACAGGTGCCCACCACCATGCCGGGCTAATTTTTGTATTTTAGTAGAGACGGGGTTTCACCATGTTTGCCAGGATGGTCTCGATCTCTTGACCTGGTGATTCATCCGCCTTGGCCTCCCAAAGTGCTGGGATTATAGGCTTAAGCCACCGCGCCCGGCCGCTCCTGACACTTCTTACAGGTGGAGAATTAATCATTCACCCAGACACCTGCAAAGCTCATCCCTTGGCCACTGGGCTGTCTACATTGTCCTGAACTCGCTCTCTGGTCAGTGGGAAGAGAATGGGGCCCTTCAAAGCTACTGGCTGGAGTTTCATCTCCACGAAAACAAGGCAAAGGGGCAAACGCTGTGTTGGCCGCTTTGCTTCTATGGTAGAACTTTAAGAATGTTTTTTAACCCTGTGGTCCAGGCTTTAATCTCAACAGAGCAAGAGATAAGGGGCAGATAGCTACAGCAAAACACTCAAGCACTAGTCGAATTAACGCAGGAACAGAAAACCAAATACTGCACTTTCCCACTTGTAAGTGGAGCTAAACCTTGGGAACTCATGGACACAAAGAAGGCAACAGAAACCGGGCTCCACCAGAGCGGGGAGGGAAGGAGGGCAAGGGTTGAAACACTAACTATTGGGTACTATGCTCAGTACCTGGGTGACGAGATCAGTCGCACCCCAAACCTCAGCATCACGCAATATATCCAGGTAACAAACCCGTACATGTACCCCCTCAATCTAAAATAAAAGTTGAAATTTTAAAACGTAAAACAAAAGGAAACATACAAGGACCAGGGGAAAGCTTCTCGCTCCCGTCCGCAATGAAAGCACCAGCTGAGTTCTTCCACAAGAAACTAAAACCCAAGGCACAGATAGTTCTCATTGTTTTACACCCAAACGCTCCCTGCCAGGGAGGGCTGTCTGCTCCGGGAGGCCTGAAACACGACGGTGCTGGGTACTGTGGTGGGTTCCATGCCATCCCTGGTCCTGCCCCGGGCGCTCCTGAACGAGGAGCAGAGGCTGGGGCCCGAGTGACCCCTCCTCTCCTCTCCTGGAGGAGGGTAAGTTGCAGCACCCCAGAACTGGCTGTGGCTCGGACGGAGCCGGCGGGCATCGTCTGCACCTGTGCACCCTGCAATCGCCGCCTAGAGCCTCCACGCATTGAAGGAGCAGCCTGCACGCCAGCACCCGTTCGCCTGCCTGGAGGAGTCCCCCAAGAGCCGGCGGGAGGCCCGAGGCAGCCCCGGGGGTCCCGCGCCCCAGGCCACCCCTTGAAAAGAGCGAGGGCCCCCTCCTGAGCCCCGTTTTCCTAGTGACCGCCCCGCCGCCGCCGCCCTCACCTCGGCCCGATCGCCCGCAGGCTGCTCTCCGCCAGCTCCTCTGCCACTCTCGCAGCCGCCTCGGACGCCTCCGCCCGACCTCCCTCCGGCCTCCGCGGAGCCACAGTCACCAGCAGCTGGGAGCCGGAAGCGGGAAGCCGCGCAAGGAGAGTGGCGCATGCGCGACCCGCCTCGGAGGCGGGGCAGAGGGCGTGACCCGGAAGGAGGCGTGGCCTCGAGGGCGGGGCGCTCCCCGGTATCTGGGGCTGCTGCTCCCCGAGCCGCGGGGAGGGTCGTCGGCTCGGCCTTGAGCTGGGTGCGGGCACCGAAGTGGGAGGGTGCTCGCAGCGAGGATAAGGGCGACTTTTGAGGGGCAGGTCAGCGGGGTTGGGGGGCTTTTTGAAGGAGATCAATGCGAGCCTGGCTATCAGTAGGGCCGGGGGCTCTGAGGGGACAGCTGGGTTGCGGGGATCCGGAGGGAGAGCAGCAGGGTTAGGTGGGCGTTTTGTGGGGTTAACGGAAGCCTGGGTGATTAGCGGGGCTGGAGAGGGAGTCCTGAGGAGGACAGCGGGTTGGGGGATTTCAAGGGGGGTACAGCACAGTTAGGGGGACCCTGAGGGAGGACAGCGGGGTTGGGGGGACCCCAAGGGAGAAGGGAGAACAGTGGAGCTGGGGGTGTTTTGGAAGAATCAAAGGATGCCTGGAAGGGTTGTCAGTGGGCTCCTAGGGGCTTGCTAGGATTGGAGGTACCTAAGCGGGGCACCCCGGTGGTAGCGATTCTTAGCGGGGAGAGTCCAAGAAATGGAGAGGGCAGGGTCTGTCACCTGAGAAAAAGCAGCAGCATCAGGGAGTGGCGGGAGGATCACTTCAGCCCAGGAATTCAGGACCACCAGTCTGGGCAACATAGCAAGACCCCATCTCTACAAAACATTTTTTAAAATGAGCAGGGCATGGAGGCACCTGCTTGTGGTCCCAACCCCTCCAGAAGCTGAAGTGGGAGGATGACTTGAGCTTGGGAGGTCCAGGCTGCATTGAGCTATGATCACACCACTGCACTCCAGCCTGGGCAACAGAGTGAGACCCTGTCTCAAAACAACAACAACAGAAAAGAGGCAGCTTAGACTTCAGAAAGGCTGGTCTGGGAAAAATGAATCATAAAATCACCCATCTCCAGTGGTCTCAGACACCCCAGCATACATACCATCAGATCGCCTAAACACAGACACCCAGGCAGGTGCCATCAGATACCCAAAACAGGTTTCCAGGTAACCCCCAAATATGTCAGACACTCCACGTAGGTCCAGCAGATACCCCCAAACACATACTAGATAATCCCAGTACAGACGCTGTCAGATACCCTCAAACGGGCGCTGAGAGTCTGAAAAACGTACCATACCCTCCCCCATCCACTTCCACACAGCTGCTATTTGGCAGATGGGGACAGGTCAGATGCTTCCCCCAGCACCAGAAGCCTCTCAATTGCCATCAGACACCTCAGCCTTGAGGTTGCCTGTCTAATCCAAGTCCCCGCCACAGGGGAGGCAGTTGAACAGTAACCAGGAGTCTAGCAGAGCAGCTCTCACCAAGGTTGGCTGGTCAGCCAGGCCCAGAAGATCTCCTCCTGGCCAGGCAATATGGCTCATGCCTGTAATCGTAACACTTTGGGAGTCCGAGGAGGGAGGATCTCTTGAGTCCAGGAGACCAGGCTGGGAAACCTAGCATGACCCAGTCTCTATTTTAGAAAAAAAGATTTCCCCAAACCAAATCACTTCAAAACATGCACAATATGTTGTTGAGAGTCCCCCAGTTGAGAAGCTGGGCGGTGGCATCCCCAAATGGACCAGCCTTCAATTTAAGTCCAACCTTCATGGTCCAGAGGAAGGGAGCATGTTCAGGGAATTGGATGGCCCAGAAATGCAAGACATAATTCGTCAGACACCCTACTGCAGCTGAGATCAGAAACCCTAACACGGGAGTTTATGAGGGCTCAATGGACGAGCAGCTGTTTCTTCTCTGAGTAGCTATGACTTTTGCACTTAGGGCCATGAACCTTATATTTTTCTTTTTTTTTTTTCTTTTTTTTTTTTTTTTGAGACAGGATCTCACTCTGTCACGCAGGCTGGAAGTGCAGTGGCACAATCATAGCTCATTGCAGCTTCCATCTCCTGGGCTCAAGTCATCCTCCCAACTCAGCTTCCCAAGTAGCTGGGACCACAGGCATGCACCACCACACCTGGCTACTTTTTTTGTATTTTTTGTAGAGATAGGGTTTCGCCTAGGTTGGTCTTGAACTCCTGGGCTCAAGTGATCTCCCTGCCTGGGCCTCCTAAGATGCTGGGACTGTAGGCGTGAGCCATCGTGCCTGGCCTTTGAACCTTATTTCTTTCTTTCTCTTTCTCTTTTCCTTCCTTCCTTCCTTTCTTTCTTTTTTCTGTTTTTTTCTTGAGACGGAGCCTCTGTCACCCAGGCTGCTGTGCAGTGGCACCATCTTGGCTCACTGCAGCCTCCACCTCCTGGGTTCAAGTGATTCTCCTGCCTCAGCCTCCCAAGTAGCTGAGACTACAGGTGTGCATGACCAAGCCTGGCAAATTTTTGTATATATATATACTTTTTTTAGTAGAGTCAGGGTTTCACCATGTTGGCCAGGCTGGTCTTGAGCTCCTGGCCTTAAGTGATCCTCCCACCCCGGCCTCCCAAAGTGTTGGGATTACAGGCGTAAGCCACTGCATCTGCCCATAAACCTTATTTCTATAGCGATCTTGGTTATAGGAAACTTCAGGTGGGAGATAATCAGGAAGGAGAGGCATCTCTTGTCTTTCTTTTATCCATCCAACCATTCTGCATTTATGAGTCTCTTTTTTTTTTTTTTTTAATTTTGTTTTGTTTTTGAGATGACAGAGTCTCACTCTGTTGCCCAGACTAGAGTTCAGTGGCATGATCTTGGCTCACTGCAAACTCTGCCTCCCAGGTTCAAGCAATTCTCCCGCCTCAGCCTCCCGAGTAGCTGGGATTACAGGTGCCCACCACCACACCTGGCTAATTTTTGTATTTTTTGTAGAGATAGGGTTTTACCATGTTGGCCAGGCTGGTCTTGAACTCCTGACCTTAGGTGGTCTGCCTGCCTCAGCCTCCCAAAATGCTGGGATTACAGGTGTGCGCCACCACACCCAGCCTCATTTATGAGTCTTTATCATAAAGCATCGGGGGCTCTAAGAGCTAAGGAGATGCAACAAGCTTAGGCCCACAGCAGGGTTTTCTCAGTCTTGGCACTTTCGACAATTAGGGCTGGATAATTCTCGGTGGTGGTGGCAGGGGTGGTCTCCTATGCACTGGAGGGTGTTGAGCAGCATCCCTGGTCTCTACCTCCTAGATGCCAGTGGCTCCCCTGGTCCTGAAAAAAATGCCTCCAGATGTTTCCTTGACTGAGAGCAACTGGCCTAAGAGACATTCAGACACTCATCCAGCCTAATTCCGACTTCCTGGAGGAAGTGGGCCTGGGCTTTGTCTTAAAAGAATGAGTAAGAGTTAGGTGGGAGAGGGAGTTCCAGGAACAGCGCCGGATGAGCAAGGCACAGGTGATGTGTATGAACAGCCATGAGACTTCAGGGTGGCTGGGCCGTGGAGTCTGGGGAGCCTGAGTAGTGGGAGAGAAGCATGGAGGGATAGGTGGGGTCAAATCATAAAGAACCTCAAAGGTCAAGGCTAGGAACAGGACTGTCCGGCGTGGTGTCTGTTCTCTGAAAAGCATCCCGACTTTATCATAGAGGCCCACCTTCTCTAATTACCTGGAGTGTGACTCATTCTCTGTTCTGTTTGTTTAACTTGCTGTGAGGCTGTTTCCTCCATGGGAGAGACTGTCACGTCTGGCTTTGAATATCTTTAAAAGCAGGTAGGCCTGTGGGGAGGCCTACCTTGGCCTACCCTGGCCTACCTTGGGAGGACCTTTCTCAGTCTGCTGGGAATGAGACACGGGTGTTCTGGCCCCTGCATGCCTCCTGACACAGGTGGGGAGGGGTTTGCGGTCAGAGAACGGGGTTAGGGTCTGTGATTTTTTAAATTATTTTTTTGAGACAGAGTCTTAGTCTGTCAACGGGTTGGAGTGCAGTGGCGTGATCTCAGCTCACTGCAACCTCTGCTTCCCGGGTTCAAGTGATTCTCCTGCCTCAGTCTCCCGAGTAGCTGGGACTACAGGCAGGCACCACCATGCCCAGCTAATGTTTGTATTTTTAGGAGAGACAGGCTTTCACCATGTTGGCCAGGATGGTCTCGATCACTTGACCTCGTGATCTTCCCTCCTCAGCCTCCCAAAGTGCTAGGATTACAGGCGTGAGCCACCATACCTGGCTGGGTCTGTGTTTTATTATTATTTTTATTTATTTTTGCAGCTTTGCAGAGGCAAGGGTCTATGATTTAAATGCTAGCTTTGCCTCTTATTGGCTAAAAGGCTTTCTATGACAATAACAAAAAAATGAAGAGGAGGATGATGATGATACAAGATACCGTTGCCCGTATGTGCCAGATATCATGCCATCATGCTAAGTGCTACCCACATCGTCTTTCTTTCTTTCTTTTCTTTCTTTCTTTCTTTCTTTCTTTCTCTCTCTTCTCTCTCTCTCTCTCTCTCTTTCTTTTTTTGAGACGGAGTCTCACTCTGTCGCCCAGTCTGCAGTGCAGTGGTGCAATCTTGGCTCACTGCAACCTCCACCTCTCGGGTTCAAGGGATCCTCCCACCTCAGCCTCCTGAGTAGCTGTGATTACAGGCGTGCGCCACCACACCCCACTAATTGTTTTGTGTTTTTAATGGAGATGGGGTCTCACCATGTTGGCCAGGCTGGTCTCAAACTCCTGACCTCAAGTCATCCTCCTGCCTTAGTATCCCAAAGTGCTAGGATTACAGGCATGAGCCACCACATCCGGCCTTTACCCACATTATTTCTTTTTTCTTTTTAGGGACAGGGTCTTGCTCTGTGGCCCAGGCTAAAGCGCAGTGGCCGATCATAGCTCATGGTAGCCTTGAACACCTGGGCTCAAGCAACGCTCCCACCTCAGCCTCCCGAGTAGCTAGGATTATAGGCGAGTGCCACCACACCTGGCTAAATTTTTAACATTTTTGTTGTAGAGACAAGGGTCTCACTATATTGCCCAGACTCCTGAGCTCAAGGGATCCTCCTGCCTCAGCCTCCCAAAGCGCTGAGATTGCAGGCGTGAGCTTCTGCACCCAGCCCTATATCATTTCTTTCACACAAACTCAAATCTTTCTTGAACTCAAAGAGTTGTCCTGCAAATCAAAATCAAATGATGTCTGTAGGAGAAAGAACTTAATTCCCACCACCCTGAGAGTGGGATGGATGTCATGACTTGCTTCCAAAGAATAGAGTAGGGAAACTGAAAAGCAGTTACTTTTGGAGACGTTACCTTCACAATGATTAAGCTTGACATCTCCAGGGACGTCCTGCGGATAGCATGGACCTCCTGATTTGATGAGACAGGAGAGTTCTAAAAAACCACAACCCCTGGCTCATTCTAATAAAATATCAGACAAACCCAGATTGGGAGACTGTGTACCAGATACCTGGCTAGTACTTCTCAAGACTGTCACAGTCATAAGCAGTAAGGTAAGATGGAGAGACCCTCACAGGCCAGAGACATTAGGGAGAGGGGATGATTCAAGATGATGTAAAGCAGGCGCGGTGGCTCACACTTGTCATCCCAGCACCTGGGGAGGCCGAGGAGGGCGGATCGCTTGAGGTCAGGAGTTCGTCACCAGCCTGGCCAACATGGTGAAACCCCATCTCTACTAAACATACAAAAATTAGCCAGGCATGCTGGTGCACGCCTGTCATCCCAGCTACTTGGGAGACTGAGGCAGGAGAATCGTTGAACCTGGGAGGCGGAGGTTGCAGTGAGCTGAGATGGCACCACTGCACTCCAGCCTGGATGACAGAGTGAGATTCCATCTCAAAAAAAATAAAATAAAATAAAATAAATAAATAAATAAAAATAATGTCGGGTGGATGCAATGGCTCACATATGTAATCCCAGCACTTTGGGAGGCTGAGGTGAGTGGATCGCTTGAACCCAGGAGTTCAAGACCAGCTCGGGCAACATGACAAAACCCTGTTTCTACAAAAATAAAAATAAAAAATAAATAAATTATCCTGGTGTGATGGCATGCGCCTCCAGTCCCAGCTACTTGGGAGATTGGGGTGAGAGAATTGCTTGAGCCCAGGAGGTGGAGGTTGCAGTCAGCCAAGATCACACCACTGCACTCCAGTGTGGGCAACAGAGCGAGACCCAGTCTCATTAAAAAAAAAAAATTAGCTAGATTTGGTGGTATAAGATTGTAGTCCCTGCTACTTGGGAGGCTGTGGTGGGAGGATCTCGCAAACTCAGGAAGTCGAGGCTGCAGTGAGCTGTGATCATCCTACTGCACTCCAGCCTGGGCAACAGAGTGAGACTCTGTCTCAAAAAAATTAAAAATAACATGAGAAGATGGGGAAGAGGGCTTAAGGGGACTGTCTCTGCTTTCTTTGTACTTTCCTATAAATATAAAATTAAAAATATATTTTTTAAAAAATCAAAGGGCAGGTCGGGCGCGGTGGCTCACGCCTATAATCCCAGCACTTTGGGAGGCTGAAGCGGGTGGATCACCTGAGGTCAGGAGTTTGAGACCAGCCTAGCCAACATGGTGAAACCCCGTCTCTACTAAAAATACAAAAAGTAGCCGGGTATGGTGGCACATGCCTGCAATCCCAGCTGCTTGGGAGGCTGAGGCAGGAGAATGGCTTGAACCTGGGAGGAGGAAGTTGCAGTGAGCCGGGATGGCACCACTGCCCTCCAGCCTGGGTGACAGAGCAAGACTCTGTCTAGAAACAAACAAATAAATAAATAAAATCAAAATCAAAGGGCATCATGTGGTAATGGACTGGTGATCAGGGGCTCAGGCTGTGAGTTCAAATCCTGACTTGAGCAAAAACTTAACTTCTTCGGGCCTCAGTTTCCTCATCTGTGAAAGAGAGAAAGTGCTAGTGTCTATAGAGTTACAAAGCTGAATGAGGAAATCGGTTTAGAGCACTTACAGACCGGGCTCGGTAGTTCATACCAGTAATCCCAGCACTTTGGGAGGCATAGGCGGGAGGATCACCTGAAGGCAGGAATTCGAGACTAGCCTGGACAACATAGCAAGACCCTGTCTCTATAAAAAAAATAAATATCTAAGTAAAAACAAACTAAAGCACTTACAGTGTTTGCAATAGTGTAAGTGCTGCAAACGGTAATGCTAACCATTGTTATTATTTGTGCACAGTCTTTTATGATTATAAAGTGACATTCAGGAAATTAGATACGGTTGGAACTCTCATCACTCAAGGTCATTTTTGCAAGGGGTTTATTGATTTGCAGGACCTGATAAGCTACTCGCCTTGCTTGCTACCAGATAACCTCATTCAGGGGTTGGCAAACTTGCTCTGTAATGCTGCAAACTCAACTCTGCCAACCAAAAGTGTAGCTTGAGCCAGACATGGTGGCTCATGCCTATAATCCCAGCACTTTGGGAGGCGGAAGTGGGTGGATCACTTGAGGTCAGGAGTTTGAGACCAGCCTGGCCAACACGGTGAAACCCCATCTCTACTGAAAAAAATTAGCCAGGCGTGGTGGCAGGCACCTGTAATCCCAGCCACTCGGGAGGCTGGGGCATGAGAATTGCTTGAACCTGGGAGGTAGAGGCTCCAGTGAGCCGACATCGTGCCACTGCACTCCAGTGTGGGCGACAGAGCGAGATTCTGTCTCAGAACAAAACAAAACAAAAAACAAAGATGTAGCTTGGAAACAACCGAAGATGATACATAAATGAACAGGAGAGCTGTCCTGCAACAAAAGCTTATTTGCAGACTGTAAAATGCAAATTTCATAGAATGGTTGTGTGTCACCAAATATTTGTTTTCAACTACTTACAAATGTAAAAAACCCACACTATTCTTAGCTTTCAGTGTATACAAACAAACAAAAAAACTCAAAAAAACAAAAAAACAGGTGATGGACTGCAGTGTGCCAGTCCCTGACTTAGTAAATTGTTGCCAACCTTTTCCGAGGTCACGTGTTCTATTTGGAGATCTGATGAAAACCCTGGATGCTCACCTCCTCCGGAAAAATGCAGGGACACAGCAGATGTGGCATACAACTCCAGGGGGTCTGAAAGCTCCTACGCGGGTGCCAGAGGCTGTCCCGCCCGAATTCCCAGCTAGAAGGCAGGAATTGTCTTTGCAGCTCCCCCAGTGCAGAAGGGATCCCAAGCAGCAATGGCAAATTCCGGGCTCAAAGAGGGGCCACTGAAGCCTGCCTTCCCTGAGAAGAGTCTAGGTGGAAGCTGGATTTGCAGACAGCAAGCCCAGCCATCAAGTGACAAGTGACAGGGTCCTCTGAGCAATGCCTCAGGTGGGGGCAGGCATGCACGTTTGTGTGACCTGCAGCAGGTTCCGACAGACCTCTTCTACCTCCACTTCAAGCACACTGGCCTGTCTGCTGCCTGGGGCACATTCCTGCCCCAGGACCTTTGCACCTACGACCTGGAATACTCTTCCCTACATATCCACAGGGCCCTTTTCCCACTTCCTCCACATCTGGATTCCAACGTCACCAATTCGGAGAGGCTATCCCTGGACACTTAAGGGAGAGCCGTGGTCCTCACCTGGGGGTGACTGCATTTCCTACCTTGCCACTAGAGGACACTCAGCAACTTGGTCATCATAGCTAGGGGTGCTCCTGCCACCAAGTGGGTGAAGGCCATGGATGCTGTTCAACCTCCTCCCAGGCACAGGGCGGCCCCACACAACAGCCCCAAATGTCAGTAGTGCTGAGGTTGACAAACTGTGTAATCACTCTGTCTCCTTTTCCAACTTCATATTTTTCCTTTGTCTTGTTTTTTTTGAGACAGAGTCTTCCCTCTGTCACCCAGGCTGGAGTGCAGCGGTGCAATCTCAGCTCACTGCAATCTCCGCCTCCCAGGCTCAAGCAATCCTCCCACTTCAGCCTCCGGTGTAGCTTGGACTACAGGCATGCACCACCATGCCCAGCTTTTTTTTTTTTTTTTTTTTTTTTTTTTTTTTTGAGACGGAGTTTTGTTCTTATTGCCTGGGCTGGAATGCAGGCGCACGATCTCACCTCACTGCAACCTCCGCCTCCCAAGTTCACACGATTCTCCTGAGTCAGCCTCTGAATACCTGGGATTACAGGCATGTGCCACCACGCCCGGCACATTTTTGTATTTTTAGTAGATATGAGTTTCACCATGTTGGCCAGGCTGGTCTTGAACTCCTGACCTCAAGTGATCCGCCCACCTCGGCCTCCCAATGTGCTAGGATTACAGGCGTGAGCCACTGCACCCAGCCAGGAAATACTTTTGGTTGTCCCAACTGGAGACAGAGAGAGGGGGTTGCTATTGGCATTGAGTGGGTCCAAAGGCCAGGGATGGTAGCCAACATCCTGCAATGTACAGGAGAGGCCCCCATGATAGAAAGTGACTGGGCCCCAAATAGGTCAATAGTGTTGAGTTTGCAGCAGCAATGAGCCAACTAACGGCGTACAAATCACTCCGGGTTCTTGTTAAAATGCAGATTCTGTTTCAGTCCATCTGAGATGGGACCTGGGATTTGGTATCAAAAGTTCCCAGGTGGGCCAGGTGCAGTGGCGGATACCTGTCATCCCAGCACTTTGGGAGGCTGAGGTGGGAGGATCACTTAAGCCTGGGAGGCAGAGGTTGCAGTAAAGTGAGATTGCACCACTGCACTTTGGTGTGGGTGACAGAGCCAGACCCTATCTTAAAAAAAAAAAAAAAAAAAAAAAAAAGGCTGGGAGTGGTGGCTCACACCGGTAATCACAGCACTTTGGGAGGCCGAGGCGGGCAGATCACGAGGTCAGGAGATCGAGACCATCCTGGCTAACATGGTGAAGCCCAGTCTCTACTAAAAATACAAAAAATTAGCCAGGCGTGGTGGCAGGCGCCTGTAGTCCCAACTACTCAGGGGGCTGAGGCAGGAGAATGGCGTGAACCGGGGAGGCGGAGCTTGCAGTGAGCCGAGATCGTGCCACTGCACTCCAGCCTGGGCGACAGAGCAAGACTCCGTCTCAAAAGAAATAAATACATAAATAATTTTAAAAAAAAAAGTCCCAGGTGGGCCAGCCATGGTGGCTCATGCCTATAATCCCAGCACTTTGGGAGGCTGAGGCAGGAGGATCACTTGAGCTCAGGAGTTTGAGACCAGCGTGGGCAACATAGCAAGACCCCGTCTCTACAAACAGACCCAAAAAATTAAAAATTAGTAGGATGTGGTTATATATACTTGTGGTCCCAGCTATTTGGGAGGCTGAGATGGGAGGATTGCTTAAGCCAGGGATTTCAAGGCTGCATTGAGCTATGATCACACCACTGCACTCCAGCCTGGGGCAGAGAGAGAGAGAGAGAGAGAGAGAGAGAGAGAGAGAGAGAGAGAGAGAGAGATTCTGTCTCTAAAATAACAATAAAATTTTTAAAAGTTCCCAGGTGATAGGCCAGGTACGGTGGCTCACACCTGTAATCCCAGCACTTTGGCAGGCCAAGGCAGGCAAATTACTTGAGGTCAGGAGTTCGAGACCAGCCTGACCAACATGGTGAAACCCTGTTTCTACTAAAAATACAAAAATTAGCTGGGCATGGTGGTGGGTGCCTGTAATCCCAGCTACTCAGGAGGCTGGAGCAGGAGAATCACTTGAACCTGTGAGGTGAAATTTGCAGTGAACTATGATCGTGCCACTGCACTCCAACCTGGGTGACAGAGTGGGACTCCATCTCAAAATAATAATAATAATAATAATGAAGTTTCCAGATGACAGTGATGATCTAAGTCATGGGCCACATGGACATACAAGACCTTGGATGACCCCAAATCAGAGTTTAAAGACCTCAGGATTTTTCTGAGAAGCAAAGCGAAAGCAGGAACAGAAACAAATGGAGAATGATAGTGAACCAGCAATCATAGAAGGAAGTGCCTGGTTCAGCTCAACCTGGAGCTGTTCAAGCAAGGGCACCCAAGAGCAGGCTCCCAGAACCTGCTCTGTGCAGCCTTGGTTCTAGATCTCTGGCTTTACTCACCCAACTTCCAACCTCCTACCTGCCCCTTGCATCTGATGCCTAAGATAGATTGAGCACACCTCACGCGCTGCAGAAGAGAACAAGGTGTCAGGGAAAAGAGGGAGTCACCTGCTGTCCCAGATTAAGGACTTCAACACGCCGACTTTGTTGCTGCACTGAAGATTTGGCAAAGGCTGGGCACGGTGGGGTGACTCACACCTGTAATTCCAGCACTTTGGGAGGCTGAGGCAGGAGGATCGCTTGAGTCTAGGAGTTTGAAAGCAGCCTGGGCAATAGAGTGAGACCTTGTCTCTACAAAAATAAGTTAAAAAATTAGCCAAGCACGGTGGTGCACACCTGTAGACCCAGCTACTCGGGAGGAGGAAGTGGGAGGATTGCTTGAGCCCAGGAGGCAGAGGCTGCAGTGTGCTGAGATCACACCATTGCACTTCAGCCTGGGCAACAGAGTGAAATCCTGTCGCGCAAAAAAAAAAAAAAAAAAAAAAAAAAGATTTTGCAAAAAGCCCACGCCAGCCTCGGCTGAGTACGGCTCTGGGGATTGCCTAACAAAGGAAAAGCTCAAAGAGGAACAGCCTTGACACCACTGACCACCAACAGCCACGCCCAGCCCCATGGCCAGCAACGGCACTGCCGAAAGAGAGGGAAACGAGAAAGAAGGAAAATTCCCGTGCCTGGAGCAGGTAAAGCCAACAAATGCAAAGCCTGCGGTCAGGTTGCTCAGAAGCACTTGCCCCGGGGTGGAGATGTTGCTCTCACTGCATGGTCTAAGCCTATCTAGGATCTGCTTGCCCATCTCATTCACCCGTTGATTCCCGTCTGGAGGCAATTCTGCCCCCCAGGAGACTTTTGGCCATGGCTGGAGACATTTTTGGCTGTTGCAACTGGAGGCAGGAGGTGGTTACTACTGGCATTTAGAGGACAGGTGCCAGGGATGCTACTTAATATCCTACAATGCACAGGATAGCCCCTTAGAACAAAGAATTACCTGGACCCAAATGTTGACAGCGCTAAGGTCCAGAAACTGTGAACTAGCCTGAGTTCTGCCAGCCACAGACGGCGGTTTGGATTCTTGCTACAAACAGCGCACGCATCTTTTCTAACACGCAATCGCCACCACCTCCTCTTCTTCATTCCCTTCAAAGTGGAGCTTATTTGCAAAAAGACTGAGTTCTAAATCCCAGCGATGACCAGAGCCATCTCTTTCTGGGAGTCTCTTGAATCCAGTACTCTTTCTTGAGTAGAGACTCTTCCCCTCCCAACCCCATAACCACCAAGAGCCCCAGGAAGCAGAAAATGACCTGTTATGGATAAAATGGTATGCCTCCCCACCATCAAATTCATATGTTGCAATCCTACTCCCCCACTTCTGTCCTTTAGGATGTGACCTTATTTGTAAATAGAGTCTTTGCTAATGTAAATAAGCTAAGATGAGGCCACACTGGAGTCTGGTGGGCCCCTAATTCAATGTGACTGGTATCCTTATAGAAAGGGGAAATTGGGATACAGGCAGGGCCACGTGATGCTAAGGGATGAAGCCAGGAGAGATGCCTGGAACGGATCATTTCCTGGCACCTTCATATGAAGCTCAGCCCTTGATCTTAGACTTTAAGCCTCCAGAACTGCAAGGGAATATATCTCTGATGGTTAAGCCACCTGGTAAGTGGTGCTTTGTCATGACAGCCCTAGCAAACCCATCCATGGCTGAAGTCCAGATGCTGCAGGAGGAGTCCCACAATGTCAAAAGCTGGGACTTAAAGGGACTGTTGCCAGTCCTGAGTTAGCCCAAGGGACCCTGTGCCCAGGCAGCCATCCCTGGTTCTTTCCAGGGAGCCACCAAGGAGAGGGCAAAACAGAAGGAGGATGCACACATCAAGAGAACCCAGAAGTATGATTGAAAGGACGTGAAGAAGAGAAGGTGACTGCCCTCCAGGAGGATGGATTGGGCCACCAGACTTACCCGAGCTCAAGAAGGGTTTGCCACACAGGGGGCAGCTGGAGGGGCTGGAGAAGGTCCCTTGCACGAGCTGGTGCCCATTGACACACTCCCGCCTCTCTCGTGCATCCTGGCCCTTGTCCTTTAGATGTGCCAGGCTCTTCCCCTGGATGGGACAGAGGCAGGTCTCAGGATGCCCTCTGCAGGGGCTGGCCCTCTTAGGTACTGTGTACGCAGCACACCGCCAGCCCCAGTCACAGGGCTCCCGGGTTAAGGGCAGCATGCCAAGCTGGGGAAGGCAGAGGGGGGACCCCCGTGGCTCAGCTCCCCTGACCTTCTCCTTCTGTCTGGTCACTCGACTGCGGAGGCAGCTCAGCCTGCGCTTCACGCTGGTACTCTTGTCACTCTTCTCATTCTTGCCAGCACTGTCCTCGCTCCTGGGGGACGAGAGGGAAGGTCCACTAGAGGGGGCCAGGGGCCGTTCTGAGGCAGTCCTGTGGGTTGCTCCAGGAATCCACCTGGAACCCGTCTCCCTGTGGCCTCCCGGTCCTGCCTTACCCCTTCCCTGGCCCTTGACTTCCTCTTTCCCTCCCTCCTTCCCTCTCTTACTTATTCACTCAGCAAACATGAATGAATGTTTGCAAAGTTCTGGGAGCTTTGGGGACTGGGTTTGCAGACAGAAATGCAACATGATTCAGGTTTGAGGTCCCTCAATGCCTGGGCTGGGAATTTCAGCTCTGTTCACTTGTGATTTCTACCTCTAATTCACACCCCATACCCCTACCCGGTATCTAATTGACCTTATTTATTTATTTATTTATTTATTTGTTGGCACAGAGTCTCACTCTGTAACCCAGGCTGGAGCACAGTGGTGCAATCTCCACTCACTGCAACCTCCGCCTCCAGGTTCAAGCAATTCTCATGCCTCAGCCTCCCGAGTAGCTGGGACCACAGGTGTGTGCCACAGCTAATGGTTAGTTTTTTTTTTGTTTTTTGTTTTTATTTTTGTTTTCGTTTTTGTTTTGAGACTGAGTCTTGCTCTGTCTCTCAGGCTGGAGTGCAGTGGTACGATCTCGGCTCACTGCAAGCTCCGCCTCCTGGGTTCACGCCACTCTTCTGCCTCAGCCTCCCGAGCAGCTGGGACTACAGGCGCCCGCCACCACGCCCGGCTAATTTTTTGTATTTTCAGTAGAGACAGGGTTTCACCGTGTTAGCCAGGATAGTCTTGATCTCCTGACCTCATGATCCGCCCGCCTCGGCCTCCCAAAGTGTTGGGATTACAGGCGTGAGCCACCGCGCCCAACCTGTTTTGTATTTTTAGTAGAGGCGGGGTTTCACCGTGTTGGCCAGGCTGGTCTCGAACTCCTGACCTCAGGTGATCCGTCCGCCTCAGCCTCCCAAAGTGCTGGGATTACAGGCATGAGCCACCGCATCCGGCCCTAATTGGTCTTTAAATCCTGCTCGTTTTTCTATCTCCTCCCCCATCCCCAACTCCATCCCCGGGTCACTGGCATGGCTTCCTCGATTTCAGGCACACCCTCATTTAATAAATATTAGGTCAGTGACATATAAGGCAGACATGATTCCTGCTCTGGTAGGATCTATTTCCTGGACGGAGACACCATTTCTCCAGTCTGTGCCCCCGATCCCAGTCTGAGTGGCTTCTGGAACTTTGTAAATATCCGTAAATGTTTGTTGAATGAATGAGTGAATGAGAGAGGGAGGGAGGAAAAGAGGGAGAGAGAGGGATTCAGGGACCTTCAGCCCTGTCTGTGATCCTCATCCTGTCCCCGTCCTATCACCAGAACTGATGATGCTCATGCTCGTAGGCCCCCCTGCTATTTATTTATTTATTTATTTATTTATTTATTTATTTATTTATTTTTGAGAGGGAGTTTCACTCTGTTGCCCAGGCTGGAGTGCAAGGGCACGATCTTGGCTCACTGCAACCTCCGCCTCCTGGGTTCAAGTGATTTTCCTGCCTCAGCCTCCCGAGTAGCTGGGATTACAGACACCCGCCACCATGTCTGGCTAATTTTTGTATTTTTAGTAGAGATTGGGTTTCACTGTGTTGGCCAGGCTGATCTTGAACTCCTGACCTCAGATGATCCACCCTCCTTGGCCTTCCAAAGTGCTGGGATGATAGGCATGAGTCACCACGCCCGAGCCCCACTGCTCTTTAGGATAAAGTCTGAGCTCTGTCGTGTGGCTGAGGTGGTCTGATCTCTGCTGACTTCTCCCACCTTCCCTCCTCCCCGCCCTACTCTGATGTCATTCCCTAAGCCTTCTAATTCCATTTTGTTTCCTTCATCCTCATCTGCACATATTGGCAAACTCCTACCCTTCCGTCAGAACCCTGCTTACATCGTCACCTCCTCCAGGAAGTCTTCCTCTGTTCTCTCAGGGTATACGAGAGCCTCATCCCTCCCTTCCCTGCCAGCTCCCCCCATTGCCCTGATGGGGGCCCCAGCTCCTGCCTCCAGCACAGGGGGCCTGGCCCAAAGGACCATGCGTAAACCCTTGTTCAAATCCAAGGCTGCCCTTCCCTGCCGTTCTCACTTGCAGCAGGTCTATATACTTACTCCGACAGGAATTCAAACCAGGTCAGGTTCGAGTGGGCTTCTCCGGAGCTGGGTGACATGCAAGCCCTCTGCCGGGCCCTGCAGGATCAGAGGGGACAGATACCTGGGTCGGTAGCCTCCTCTCCCACTCACCTACCCCAGTGCTACCAAGTACAGGCAGGCACCAGGTACCCCGTCTAAGAGCCCACCCGTCCTTGACACTCTGGGCTTGTGTGTGAGACATTGTGACAGGTTTTCCAGCAGAGGGCAGTAATGTGTCTTGGCTGAACAAAATCAGGGTTAGCAGGAAGATTTTTTTTCTTTTTAAATAGAGATGGGGTCTCGCTCTGTTGCCCAGGCTGGAGTGTAGTGGTACAATCACAGCTCACTGCAGCCTCGACCTGTGGGGCTTGAGCGATTCTCTCGCCTCAGTCTCCTGAGTAGCTGGGACTATAGGCATATGCCAATATGCCTGGCTAATTTTTAATTTTTTTTTAACCAAGTACTTAAATCTTACGCAATTTTTTTTTAAACAGGGTTTGGCTCTGTTGCTCAGGCTGGTGTGCAGTGGCATAATCATGGCTCATGGCAGCCTTCAATGCTTGGACTCAGCCATTCTCCTGTGTCAACACCCCCACACCCCCCAGAGTAGCTGGGACTACAGGTATGTGCCACCATGCCCAGCTAACAACAACAAAAAAATTATACAGACAGAGTCTCACTCTGTTGCCCAGGCTGGTCTCAAACTCCTAGGCTCAAACAATCCTCCCACCTCAGCCTCCCAAATTGCTGGGATTACAGGCATGAGCCACCTCACCCAGCAAATTTTTAAATTTTTTTGTAGAAAGAGGGTCTCACTATTTTTCCCAAGCTGGTCTCAAACTCCTGGCCTCCAAATGATCCTCCCACCTTGGCCTCCCAAGGGATTACAGTGGTGTGAGCCACTGCACCCGGCTACAAGATTTTGTAACAGATGGCAGTGACTTAGGCAGGAGGCACCTTTACCTGTTTGCTCCAAGGGCCCCCTGTGCCGGGGCAGCCTGCCCCTCTCCACCTCTTGTCTTCTAGCCTCCTCCCTCCTCTCCTGCCTCATTTTTCTTCCCTTGAATGCAGTCTTCCCTTTCTTCTTTCTTTTTTTTTTAAGTCAGAGTCTCGCTGTGTCACCCAGGCTGGAGTACAATGGCGTGATCTCGGCTCGCTGCCACCTCCACTTTCCGGGTTCAAGCGATTCTCCTGCCTCAGCCTCCCAAGTAGCTGGGATTACAGGTGCCCGCCACCATACCTGGCTAATTTTTGTATTTTTAGTAGAGACAGGGTTTTGCCATGTTTGCCAGGCTTGTCTTGAACTCCTGACCTCAGGTGATCCACCCTCCTCGGCTTCCCAAAGTGCTAGGATTCCAGGCATGAGGCACCTCACCCAGCCCTCACCCAGTCTTCTCTACCCCTGTCTCCCACACCTGTACATGCCCCTGCGTGTCTCCTACTCTTGTCTCCCACTTTGTTCCTCCACGTCTGTCCCCTCATGCCTGTCCCGATTCCCACTTACCCATGGTACTGTCGAAGTTCTTGAAGCACCTGCTGGACAATCAGCCTGTGGGGGTTGGGGTGGGATTAGAACAGCCCACGTTAGCTCCAGGTGACAGACACTCTCCCCGAGACAAGCTGGGGTTGCCCAACCAGGCCTCAGGTCCTGATGCAGACCCTACTCAAAGCCAGCCACTCTGGAGGCTGAGGCAGGAAAATCACTTGAACCTGGGAGGCAGAGGCTGCAGTGAGCCGAGATTGTACCACTGCACTCCAGCCTGGGTGACAGAGGGAGACCAAGTCTCACAAGAAAAAAAAAAAAGCCACAATTATCTCCCAAGGCTACACTGAGAACCTTTCTGAGGGGCCTGGGCCTCTCCCACCGGGAGAAGGACGGTGTCAGAAAGAAGATGAGGTTATGGGGGACTAGTGGGACGGTGTCTGACCCTGGTCACTTACGGCCAGCAACGCTGCACCCCGGCAGCCCTCCTCCCGCAGCCCTCCTCGACTTTCCGGTCTGTTCCCTGGTGGTCCCTCCCCGACCACGAGGCAGAAACTCACACGTGATCTGGTTCCACGTGGTCTTTTTCCATGCACTCCAGCACTGGAGGTTCCAGGCCTGGAAGAAGCACCCCCATCCCAGGAAGCACAGTTGTGAGGAGTTCTGGGACACGACCAGCCCAGCAGAGCCCTCCCGGATGCCACCCTGAGTCCCTGCAGAACTGGAGGCCATGCAGACAAGGCCTGTACTCTCAGGGAACAGAGACGAGAAGAGGACAGAGAGCCAGGGACAAACGCAGGTGTCCCCAGTGTCTCGTGAGTACTTACACCCTACTAAGTGCTTTACATGTGTGAGCTCAGCAGACTCTCCAAGTGGCCTTAAGGAGATAATGCTTATTATCTCCCCTCCCCTTTTTTTCCTTAGACAGAGTCTCACTCTGTCGCCCTGGATGGAGTGCAATGGCTCAATCTCGGCTCACTGCAACCTCCGCCTCCTGGGTTCAAGTGATTCTCCTGCCTCAGCCTCTAGCTGGGATTACAGGCATGCACCACCATGCCCGGCTAATTCTTGTATTTTTAGTAGAGATGGGGTTTCACCATGTTGGCCAGGCTGGTCTCAAACTCCTGACCTCATGTGATCCACCTGCCTCAGCCTCCCAAAGCGCTAGGATTACAGGCGTGAGCCACCGCACCAGGCTTTTTTTTTTTTTTTTTTTTTTTTTTTTGAGACAGTTTCACTCTGTCACCCATAGTAGAGTGCAGTCCTGCCATCAGAGCTCACTGCAGCCTTGACCTCCTGGGTTTAAGCGATCCTTCCATCTCAGCCTCCCAAGTAGCTGGGACTACAGGTGCACACTGTCATGCCCAGCTAATTGTTTTTACATTTTTAGTAGAGACAAGGTTTTGCCATGTTGCCCAGGCTGGCCTCAAACTCCTGGGCTCAAGCTATCCACCTGCCTTGGCCTCCCAAAGTGCTGGGATTCCAGGTGTGAGCTGCCGCGCCTCTTCTAATAGAGGAAGCCTCTAATAGAGGCTCAGAGACTTGTTACGTGTTTAGACTCCAGGTTTGTCTGATGCCAGAGAGGTGCAAGGATAAAAATTCAGAGATAAAGAAAGAGATAAAGAAACAGTCAGAATGCCGGGCGCGGTGGTTCATGCCTATAATCCCAGCACTTTGGGAGGTTGAGGCGAGCCGATCACTCGAGGCCAGGACTTTGAGACCAGCCTGGCCAACATGGCGAAACCCTGTGTCTACTAAAAATACAAAAATTAGCCAGGCGTGGTATCGGGTGCTTGTAGTCCCAGCTACTTGGGAGGTTGAGGCAAGAGAATCGTTTGAACCGGGAGGCGGAGGTTGCAGTGAGCTGAGATTGCACCACTGCACTGCAGCCCGGGTGACACAGCAAGACTCTGTCTCAAAAAAAAAAAAAAAAAAAAAAGAGTCAGAGAAGAGAGAGAATCTCGGAGACAAGGTCATTGCAATGGGGCAATCTCACACTGGCTCGAGGGCTGCAGGGAGAGGAGGAGGGACAGATGCTGGAGGTCCCTTCCCCTCTCTGGCTTCCCCTAACATTCTGCCCAGTCCCTGCCCAGGGGACCCTAAGCCAGCTCCCTTCCATTCCCTGGGGCCCATTGGGAGCCCCATCAAGGGGACTCTCCAGGATGAAGGATGAAACCCCAACAGGGTTTCACCATGTTGGCCAGGTTCCTCTTTCCCTGACTTAGTTTGAATGAAGGAAACTCCCAGGCTAGCTACCTTGAACAGGTGGAGCAGGCACTTCCAAATCCGGAGAGATTTCCGGGGAGCGGATCTCACAGGAGGACACAGGAACGGACCTTGACCTCACTCTTTTCTTGGGGCTGTCACATTCCTGCAGGGAATTAAACATCTCACTAAGCTGGGAAGGCAGCCTGGACGGCAGGCAGGTTCCCTAGGTTGAGGGTCCCCACCCACAGCCAGGGCCACCTCCACAGAAACGGGGTGACACACTCATCCAAACCTCAGCCTCCAGCCATTCCCCCCTGGCCATAGGGCATGGGTTCAGCCACCCCCTCCCCAGTCACAGAGATGTAGTCCTGGCCAAGGAGCCTCCAGCTATGAGCTGGAGCCCCAGGTATCAGGGCCACAGGTTCCAACGATGGCCAGAAATTTCCCCACAGGGTCATTTGTGATCACAGCCAGAGATGTCTCAGCCACCAGCCACTCCAAGCACATATTCCTCAGGTGTGAGCTGAGATCTCAGGTCAGAGACAAATTCTCCTTAGCTGCCTACCCCAACCACAGACACAGCTGCCTTCCGGCTGCAGGCTACACTTCAGGCTAAGATCCTCCAAGCCTGGCTGAAACTGCCAGATAAGACATCCCCCACCCTCTTGTCTCCAGCCCTTGGGCTGCAGTCATGGCCATGCATAGCCTGCCCTAGCTGCTTACCCACGGAAAACCCTTCAGGCCTGGGCTGGAATCTTAGGACCCAGAGACTACCGAGGCACAGGCCACGCCGTAGATAAGCACCCCCCACCCCACCATCGTGGGTAACCACCACCAGCCCTGGCGAGTCTCTCCTTCCTACCCATAGCACTGGCTTCTGGACCCAAAACTATGCTATTGTCAGGGGTGGCTGCAGGTTACACCCACTTTGCCTGGGCTCTCTGCAGGGGTCCCGCCCCCAGACAGACACCCTTGAGTCCAAGTCTTCAGCCCTTCTCCCGGCAGGTTCAAAGCAAGGCTGGCCAGTGTTCGAGGGAGACAGGGTTCCTCATCCACCGCTGAGGCATCGAGGCTGAGCCTAGTGGGAGAAGACAGGGTACTGGGGCTTCGGCAGGTCTTGCCCACCTGGCTGCTGCCCCAGGCATCCAAGGGGACTTGAAAGAACATGTAAGGGGGTCCTTCCAGGACAGGGAAGGGTGCACAGGCCACAGAGAGGGGTCTAGACCTCCCAATATGAGAGGAGTTGGTGACAAGGGGGAGAGTACAAAGAAAGCCAGCCTGGTTATATTTGTTGGAGCTATGTTTGCATCTCAGATCGTTTTTACACAGACTGGTTTTCTTTTCTTTTCTCTTTTCTTCTCTTTTCATTTTCCCTTCCCCTTCCCCTTCCCTTTCCCTTCCCTCTTTCTTTTTTTTTTTTTTTTTTTTGAGACAGAGTCTCACTCTGTCACCCAGGCTGGAGTGCAGTGGCACAATCTCAGCTCGCAGCAACCTCCGCCTCCCAGGTTCAAGTGATTCTCCTACCTCGGCCTCCCGAGTAGGTGGGATTACAGGCATGCACCACCATACCCAGCTAATTTTTACATTTTTAGTAGAGACAGGGCTTCACCACGTTGGCCAGGCTGGTCTCAAACTCCTGACCTCAAGTGATCCCCCTGACTCTGCTTCCCAAAGTCCTGGGATTACAGGCATGAGCCACTGCACCCGACCTGAATTTCTATTTGGGATGACTTGGAAGGGGTTGAGAGACACAGGTTAGGGGTGGCTAGAGCGCCCCTCCTACTATTTGGTGCTGCTACTGTGGGGTGCCTGGCATCTCACACATTTCCGGTTTGATCATAAGTGCATGGATGCAGATCACATTTAGGCTTATATGTATGGGTCTGATGGGGGCTGAGCATGGCTGTACTCTTAGCAGGTGTGCAAGATTAGGTTTTTGTGTGCTTACAGTGTATGTGCTTGCAGTGTGTGCATGCAGTCGATTTTTTTTTTCTTTCTTTCTGTTTTTTGTTTTGTTTTTTTTTTTTAGATAGAGTCTTGCTCCGTCGCCCAGGCTGGAGTGCAAGTGGCACAATCCTGGCTGACTGCAACCTCTGCCTCCTGGGTTCAAGCGATTCTCAGGCCTCAGCCTCCCAAGTAGCCGGGACTACAGGTGTGCACCACCATGCCCAGCTAATTTTTGTATTTTTAGTAGACAGGGGGTTTTGCCATGTTGACCAGGCTGGTCTTGAACTCCTGACCTCAGGTGATCCACCCACCTTGGCCTCCCAAGGTGCTGGGATTACAGGTGTGAGCCACTGCGCCCGGCCTCACGTGCAGTTTTCAGTTTGGGCTTGTGCATGCATGCTCAGTCACTGGCACAGGCTCTATGTTCATGCGTGTGCAAGTTAGAAGAGGGTTTTTTGGGCTGCCTCTGATGGTGCAGATGCCCCTCACGGCCCTACAACAGGGATCCCCACCCCCTGAGCCACAGACTGGTAGGTACTGGTCCGTGACCATTTATTTATTTATTTATTTATTTATTTATTTATTTATTTGAGACGGAGTCTCACCCTGTCGCCCAGGCTAAAAGGTGACGGACGGACGGGCGCAGTGGCTCACACCTGTAATCCCAGCACTTTGGGAGGCCAAGGCAGGCGGATCATGAGTTCAGGAGTTCGAGACCAGCCTGACCAACATGGTGAAACCCCATCTCTACTAAAAATACAAAAATTAGCCTGGTGTGGTGGTGCACGCCTGTAATCCCAGCTACTCGGGAGACTGAGGCAGGAGAATTGCTTGGACTTGGGAGGTGGAGATTGCAGTGAACTGAGATCACACCACTGCACTCTAGCCTGGGCAATGTAGTGAGACTCCATCTCAAAAAAAAAAGAGAATCTAATGCCTGATGATCCCATCACCCCAAAAATGGACCAGCTAGTGCAGGAAAACAAGCTCAGGGCTCCCACTGATTCTACATCATGATGAGTTGTATAATTATTTAATTATGTATTACAATGTAATAATAATAGAAATAAAGTGCACGATAAATGGAATGTGCTTGAATTATCCAGAAAGTATCCCCTGTCCCCCTGGGTCCATGGAAAAATTGTCTTCCATGAAACCGGTCCCTGGTGCCAAAAAGGTTAGGGACCATGGCAGGTGCAAGGGGCAGCTTGTCTCAAGACCTGGCTCTAGCCTTCTGGACCCCTGCCCTGTCCCCGGGGTGCATTGTGGGAGGCAGGCAGCAGTGGGGAACTGACCTCCGCCAGCTCTCTGAGCAGCTCCGCGACCTTTCCCAGCTGCGCCGCCTTGACAGGTCCTGGGACCCCCGCCAAGTTGGAGAAAAGAGAATCCCTTCCTGGTTCTTCACTGGGGGCGCGGCTGTCTGGGGCCTCCCCAGGCTGGCTGTGGGAAGGGGCCCCAAGGCCCAGGTCCTGCAGATACTCGCTGCCCTGAAGGGCCCCCAAATCCAGGCTGAGGTCCTCCACACTCTCGCTGAGCCTCCTGGGAAAATCATCCTCCTGTAGGTTGGGAGGGTGAGGAGAGAGAAGATGTTCACCAAGGGGCAGCAGAGCCTGAGGTCTCTTGACCACAAGGTCCCTGCTCCCAACGTTCAGACCCTGTCTGTCCCCCACCTGTCGGCATCCTGGGCTTAGCGCCCTTCTCACAGCGAGTGGAATGGAATGGGAGGGAGTAGTCCCCCAGTGCCCTGCCTAACCTGGACCTTCAAGACCTCATCCCCACAAAAGGACCAGAAGTCTGGTCTTCCATGCCAAATTCCCCTACTTCTAGCCTTGGCAAAGTACTTCTCGTCACTGAGTTTCTATCTGATTATCTTTTTTTCTTTTTGGTTGTTTTTTTGGCACAGTTCCTGCTCCTGTTCCTATTTCTTTTTCCTTCCCTTCTTTTGTCCTTCACTTCCCTCTTCTCCTCCCAGTCATTCTATTTGTCATTCTGTCCAGCCAGGGCACCTACCTTTTCTTCTCCTTGCAAAACCTCCTCTCCCACCCAGCCTATCCTGAGTCTGTCTGATGAACTCCTATGCATCTGTCAAAACCCAACCTGGGCATGCCCTCCAGGTTGCTTTCCTGACTCCTCAAGGTTGGTAAGATGCCCCTCCTCTGGGCTGTCAGGATCCGGAGGACACGAATTGTCCTTTTTTAGGCATTTGTTAGGACTGTCTGCACACAGGATTTGGTGGGTAGGTGGGTGGGTAGGCTTCCCCCATGGCTCCATGTGAGGCCAGTGCTGAGGTGTGGCTCCAGGCATCCATGTGATCTCAGGCAGCCCTTGGTGGATGCTCTCAATTTGTCAGCTGCACATCTTGGCCGGCAGGAGGCAGGGGGTCCGTGTCCACACCTGTCTTGGGATGAACAAGGAGGAGCTACGCAGGGTTTGCCTTTTTACCTGAACTCACCCATGTTGATGTCTTTATAGATTTGGCCCCTCCCTTCTTTTTCTTGCAGTGAAATACACATCACATAAAATTTATCATCTTAACCTTTTTTTTTTTCTTGTTTTTTTTGAGACGGAGTCTTGCTTTGCCGCCTAGGCTGGAGTATAGTGGCACGATCTCAGCTCACTGCAACCTCCACCTCCCAGGTTGAAGCGATTCTTCTGCCTCAGCCTCCTGAGAAGCTGGGATTACAGGCACCCTCCATTATGCCCAGCTCATTTTTGTATTTTCAGTAGAGACGGGTTTCACCATGTTGGCCGGGCTGGTCTCGAACTCCTGACCTCAGGGGATTCGCCTGCCTCGGCCTCCCGAAGTGCTGGGACTACAGGCATGTGCCTGTAAAACCGCTTCTGGAGAATTTATATATATTTTTTAGTAGAGACGGGGCTTCACGATGTTGGCCAGGATGGTCTTGAACTCCTGACTTCAAGTGATCTGCCTGCCTCAGCCTCCCAGTGTTGGGATTACAGGCGGGAGCCACCGTTCCCGGGCCCATCTCTTAACCATTTTTAAGTGCCCAGTTCAGCGTCATTAACACATTCCCATTGCTGTGCAACCAGCACCTCCATGTATTTCCAGAACTTTCTCATCTTCCCAAACTAAAATTTCGTTCCCATGAAACACTCGCTCCTCATTTCCCTCCCCAGCCCCTGGTACCCACCCTTCTACTTTCTGTCTCTATGAATCTGACCAGGCCTGGCGTGGTGGCTCATGCCTTGGAATCCCAGCCATCTGGGAGGATCGCTTGAGCCCAGGAGTTTGAGACCAGCCTGGACAACACAACAAGACCCTATCTCTACAAAAAAAAAAAAAATTTAAATTGAGCTGGGCATGGCGGCAGACTACTTGGGAGTCTGAGGTGGGAGAATCACTTGAGCCTGGAGGTCGAAGCTGCAGTGAGCTGTGATCATGCTACCGCACTCTAGCCTGGGTGACAAAGAAAGACCCTGTCTCCAAAAAAAAAAAAAAAAAAAAAAAAAAAAAAAAAAAAAAAAAAAGCAGGGGGTGGTAAATCTTGAACCCGACGAGTCCAGAGACCTCCTACGAGGGGAATCAGACAGTATTTGTCCTTTTGTGTCTGGTTTATTTCACCGAGCACAGCATCCTCACGGTTCCTCCACATTGCAGCGTGTATCAGAATTTCCTTCCTTTTTAAGGTTGACTTGTATTCCATTGTGTGGATGGATCACATCGCATTTATTCATCCATCCGTCAACGGACACCTGGGCTCTTTCCATCTATTGGCTCTTGTGAATAACGCTGCTATCAACATCAGTGTGCAGATATCGGTGAGTCCTTGCTCTCAGTTCTTCTGGGAAGATATCCAGAAGTGGAATTGCTGGATTGTATGGTTTATTATTATTATTATTATTATTTGAGACAGAGTCTCGCTCTGTCACCCAGGCTGGAGTGCAGTGGCACCATCTCGGCTCACTGCAACCTCTCCCTCCTGGGTTCAAACGATTCTTTTTTTTTTTTTTTGAGGCGGAGTTTCGCTCTGTCACCCAGACTGGAGTGCAGTGGCCGGATCCCAGCTCACTGCAAGCTCCGCCTCCCGGGTTCACGCCATTCTCCTGCCTCAAGACTCCCGAGTAGCTGGGACTACAGGCGCCCGCCACCTCGCCCGGCTAGATTTTTGTATTTTTTAGTAGAGACCGGGTTTCACCGGGTTAGCCAGGATGGTCTTGATCTCCTGACCTCGTGATCCGCCCGTCTCGGCCTCCCAAAGTGCTGGGATTACAGGCTTGAGCCACCGCGCCCGGCCTCAAACGATTCTTGTGCCTCACCCTCCTGAGTAGTTGGAGATACAGGTGTGCACCACCACGTCGGGCTGATTTTTCTATTTTCAGTAGAGACACGGTTTCATCATGTTGCCCAGGTTGGTCTCAAATTCCTGATTTCAGGTGATCCTCTCCCACTCGGCCTCCCAAAGTACTGGGATGACAGGCGTGAGCCACTGCACCCAAACTTTTTGATTTTGTTTTTTGAGACAGCCTCCCGCTCTGTCACCTAGGCTGGAGTGCAGTGGTACAATTGCGTGGCAATTTTAGGTTTAACTTTCTTTTTTTATTTTATTTTTATTTTTCTGAGATGCAGTCTCACTCTGTCGCCCAGGCTGGAGTGCAACGGTGCTATCTCGGCTCACTGCAATCTCTGCCTCCTGGGTTCAAACAATTCTACTGCCTCAGCCTCCCGAGTAGCTGGGATTACAGACACCCGCCACCATGTCTGGCTAATTTTTGTATTTTTAGTAGAGATTGGGTTTCACTGTGTTGGCCAGGCTGATCTTGAACTCCTGACCTCAGATGATCCACCCTCCTTGGCCTTCCAAAGTGCTGGGATGATAGGCATGAGTCACCACGCCCGAGCCCCACTGCTCTTTAGGATAAAGTCTGAGCTCTGTCGTGTGGCTGAGGTGGTCTGATCTCTGCTGACTTCTCCCACCTTCCCTCCTCCCCGCCCTACTCTGATGTCATTCCCTAAGCCTTCTAATTCCATTTTGTTTCCTTCATCCTCATCTGCACATATTGGCAAACTCCTACCCTTCCGTCAGAACCCTGCTTACATCGTCACCTCCTCCAGGAAGTCTTCCTCTGTTCTCTCAGGGTATACGAGAGCCTCATCCCTCCCTTCCCTGCCAGCTCCCCCCATTGCCCTGATGGGGGCCCCAGCTCCTGCCTCCAGCACAGGGGGCCTGGCCCAAAGGACCATGCGTAAACCCTTGTTCAAATCCAAGGCTGCCCTTCCCTGCCGTTCTCACTTGCAGCAGGTCTATATACTTACTCCGACAGGAATTCAAACCAGGTCAGGTTCGAGTGGGCTTCTCCGGAGCTGGGTGACATGCAAGCCCTCTGCCGGGCCCTGCAGGATCAGAGGGGACAGATACCTGGGTCGGTAGCCTCCTCTCCCACTCACCTACCCCAGTGCTACCAAGTACAGGCAGGCACCAGGTACCCCGTCTAAGAGCCCACCCGTCCTTGACACTCTGGGCTTGTGTGTGAGACATTGTGACAGGTTTTCCAGCAGAGGGCAGTAATGTGTCTTGGCTGAACAAAATCAGGGTTAGCAGGAAGATTTTTTTTCTTTTTAAATAGAGATGGGGTCTCGCTCTGTTGCCCAGGCTGGAGTGTAGTGGTACAATCACAGCTCACTGCAGCCTCGACCTGTGGGGCTTGAGCGATTCTCTCGCCTCAGTCTCCTGAGTAGCTGGGACTATAGGCATATGCCAATATGCCTGGCTAATTTTTAATTTTTTTTTAACCAAGTACTTAAATCTTACGCAATTTTTTTTTAAACAGGGTTTGGCTCTGTTGCTCAGGCTGGTGTGCAGTGGCATAATCATGGCTCATGGCAGCCTTCAATGCTTGGACTCAGCCATTCTCCTGTGTCAACACCCCCACACCCCCCAGAGTAGCTGGGACTACAGGTATGTGCCACCATGCCCAGCTAACAACAACAAAAAAATTATACAGACAGAGTCTCACTCTGTTGCCCAGGCTGGTCTCAAACTCCTAGGCTCAAACAATCCTCCCACCTCAGCCTCCCAAATTGCTGGGATTACAGGCATGAGCCACCTCACCCAGCAAATTTTTAAATTTTTTTGTAGAAAGAGGGTCTCACTATTTTTCCCAAGCTGGTCTCAAACTCCTGGCCTCCAAATGATCCTCCCACCTTGGCCTCCCAAGGGATTACAGTGGTGTGAGCCACTGCACCCGGCTACAAGATTTTGTAACAGATGGCAGTGACTTAGGCAGGAGGCACCTTTACCTGTTTGCTCCAAGGGCCCCCTGTGCCGGGGCAGCCTGCCCCTCTCCACCTCTTGTCTTCTAGCCTCCTCCCTCCTCTCCTGCCTCATTTTTCTTCCCTTGAATGCAGTCTTCCCTTTCTTCTTTCTTTTTTTTTTAAGTCAGAGTCTCGCTGTGTCACCCAGGCTGGAGTACAATGGCGTGATCTCGGCTCGCTGCCACCTCCACTTTCCGGGTTCAAGCGATTCTCCTGCCTCAGCCTCCCAAGTAGCTGGGATTACAGGTGCCCGCCACCATACCTGGCTAATTTTTGTATTTTTAGTAGAGACAGGGTTTTGCCATGTTTGCCAGGCTTGTCTTGAACTCCTGACCTCAGGTGATCCACCCTCCTCGGCTTCCCAAAGTGCTAGGATTCCAGGCATGAGGCACCTCACCCAGCCCTCACCCAGTCTTCTCTACCCCTGTCTCCCACACCTGTACATGCCCCTGCGTGTCTCCTACTCTTGTCTCCCACTTTGTTCCTCCACGTCTGTCCCCTCATGCCTGTCCCGATTCCCACTTACCCATGGTACTGTCGAAGTTCTTGAAGCACCTGCTGGACAATCAGCCTGTGGGGGTTGGGGTGGGATTAGAACAGCCCACGTTAGCTCCAGGTGACAGACACTCTCCCCGAGACAAGCTGGGGTTGCCCAACCAGGCCTCAGGTCCTGATGCAGACCCTACTCAAAGCCAGCCACTCTGGAGGCTGAGGCAGGAAAATCACTTGAACCTGGGAGGCAGAGGCTGCAGTGAGCCGAGATTGTACCACTGCACTCCAGCCTGGGTGACAGAGGGAGACCAAGTCTCACAAGAAAAAAAAAAAAGCCACAATTATCTCCCAAGGCTACACTGAGAACCTTTCTGAGGGGCCTGGGCCTCTCCCACCGGGAGAAGGACGGTGTCAGAAAGAAGATGAGGTTATGGGGGACTAGTGGGACGGTGTCTGACCCTGGTCACTTACGGCCAGCAACGCTGCACCCCGGCAGCCCTCCTCCCGCAGCCCTCCTCGACTTTCCGGTCTGTTCCCTGGTGGTCCCTCCCCGACCACGAGGCAGAAACTCACACGTGATCTGGTTCCACGTGGTCTTTTTCCATGCACTCCAGCACTGGAGGTTCCAGGCCTGGAAGAAGCACCCCCATCCCAGGAAGCACAGTTGTGAGGAGTTCTGGGACACGACCAGCCCAGCAGAGCCCTCCCGGATGCCACCCTGAGTCCCTGCAGAACTGGAGGCCATGCAGACAAGGCCTGTACTCTCAGGGAACAGAGACGAGAAGAGGACAGAGAGCCAGGGACAAACGCAGGTGTCCCCAGTGTCTCGTGAGTACTTACACCCTACTAAGTGCTTTACATGTGTGAGCTCAGCAGACTCTCCAAGTGGCCTTAAGGAGATAATGCTTATTATCTCCCCTCCCCTTTTTTTCCTTAGACAGAGTCTCACTCTGTCGCCCTGGATGGAGTGCAATGGCTCAATCTCGGCTCACTGCAACCTCCGCCTCCTGGGTTCAAGTGATTCTCCTGCCTCAGCCTCTAGCTGGGATTACAGGCATGCACCACCATGCCCGGCTAATTCTTGTATTTTTAGTAGAGATGGGGTTTCACCATGTTGGCCAGGCTGGTCTCAAACTCCTGACCTCATGTGATCCACCTGCCTCAGCCTCCCAAAGCGCTAGGATTACAGGCGTGAGCCACCGCACCAGGCTTTTTTTTTTTTTTTTTTTTTTTTTTTTGAGACAGTTTCACTCTGTCACCCATAGTAGAGTGCAGTCCTGCCATCAGAGCTCACTGCAGCCTTGACCTCCTGGGTTTAAGCGATCCTTCCATCTCAGCCTCCCAAGTAGCTGGGACTACAGGTGCACACTGTCATGCCCAGCTAATTGTTTTTACATTTTTAGTAGAGACAAGGTTTTGCCATGTTGCCCAGGCTGGCCTCAAACTCCTGGGCTCAAGCTATCCACCTGCCTTGGCCTCCCAAAGTGCTGGGATTCCAGGTGTGAGCTGCCGCGCCTCTTCTAATAGAGGAAGCCTCTAATAGAGGCTCAGAGACTTGTTACGTGTTTAGACTCCAGGTTTGTCTGATGCCAGAGAGGTGCAAGGATAAAAATTCAGAGATAAAGAAAGAGATAAAGAAACAGTCAGAATGCCGGGCGCGGTGGTTCATGCCTATAATCCCAGCACTTTGGGAGGTTGAGGCGAGCCGATCACTCGAGGCCAGGACTTTGAGACCAGCCTGGCCAACATGGCGAAACCCTGTGTCTACTAAAAATACAAAAATTAGCCAGGCGTGGTATCGGGTGCTTGTAGTCCCAGCTACTTGGGAGGTTGAGGCAAGAGAATCGTTTGAACCGGGAGGCGGAGGTTGCAGTGAGCTGAGATTGCACCACTGCACTGCAGCCCGGGTGACACAGCAAGACTCTGTCTCAAAAAAAAAAAAAAAAAAAAAAGAGTCAGAGAAGAGAGAGAATCTCGGAGACAAGGTCATTGCAATGGGGCAATCTCACACTGGCTCGAGGGCTGCAGGGAGAGGAGGAGGGACAGATGCTGGAGGTCCCTTCCCCTCTCTGGCTTCCCCTAACATTCTGCCCAGTCCCTGCCCAGGGGACCCTAAGCCAGCTCCCTTCCATTCCCTGGGGCCCATTGGGAGCCCCATCAAGGGGACTCTCCAGGATGAAGGATGAAACCCCAACAGGGTTTCACCATGTTGGCCAGGTTCCTCTTTCCCTGACTTAGTTTGAATGAAGGAAACTCCCAGGCTAGCTACCTTGAACAGGTGGAGCAGGCACTTCCAAATCCGGAGAGATTTCCGGGGAGCGGATCTCACAGGAGGACACAGGAACGGACCTTGACCTCACTCTTTTCTTGGGGCTGTCACATTCCTGCAGGGAATTAAACATCTCACTAAGCTGGGAAGGCAGCCTGGACGGCAGGCAGGTTCCCTAGGTTGAGGGTCCCCACCCACAGCCAGGGCCACCTCCACAGAAACGGGGTGACACACTCATCCAAACCTCAGCCTCCAGCCATTCCCCCCTGGCCATAGGGCATGGGTTCAGCCACCCCCTCCCCAGTCACAGAGATGTAGTCCTGGCCAAGGAGCCTCCAGCTATGAGCTGGAGCCCCAGGTATCAGGGCCACAGGTTCCAACGATGGCCAGAAATTTCCCCACAGGGTCATTTGTGATCACAGCCAGAGATGTCTCAGCCACCAGCCACTCCAAGCACATATTCCTCAGGTGTGAGCTGAGATCTCAGGTCAGAGACAAATTCTCCTTAGCTGCCTACCCCAACCACAGACACAGCTGCCTTCCGGCTGCAGGCTACACTTCAGGCTAAGATCCTCCAAGCCTGGCTGAAACTGCCAGATAAGACATCCCCCACCCTCTTGTCTCCAGCCCTTGGGCTGCAGTCATGGCCATGCATAGCCTGCCCTAGCTGCTTACCCACGGAAAACCCTTCAGGCCTGGGCTGGAATCTTAGGACCCAGAGACTACCGAGGCACAGGCCACGCCGTAGATAAGCACCCCCCACCCCACCATCGTGGGTAACCACCACCAGCCCTGGCGAGTCTCTCCTTCCTACCCATAGCACTGGCTTCTGGACCCAAAACTATGCTATTGTCAGGGGTGGCTGCAGGTTACACCCACTTTGCCTGGGCTCTCTGCAGGGGTCCCGCCCCCAGACAGACACCCTTGAGTCCAAGTCTTCAGCCCTTCTCCCGGCAGGTTCAAAGCAAGGCTGGCCAGTGTTCGAGGGAGACAGGGTTCCTCATCCACCGCTGAGGCATCGAGGCTGAGCCTAGTGGGAGAAGACAGGGTACTGGGGCTTCGGCAGGTCTTGCCCACCTGGCTGCTGCCCCAGGCATCCAAGGGGACTTGAAAGAACATGTAAGGGGGTCCTTCCAGGACAGGGAAGGGTGCACAGGCCACAGAGAGGGGTCTAGACCTCCCAATATGAGAGGAGTTGGTGACAAGGGGGAGAGTACAAAGAAAGCCAGCCTGGTTATATTTGTTGGAGCTATGTTTGCATCTCAGATCGTTTTTACACAGACTGGTTTTCTTTTCTTTTCTCTTTTCTTCTCTTTTCATTTTCCCTTCCCCTTCCCCTTCCCTTTCCCTTCCCTCTTTCTTTTTTTTTTTTTTTTTTTTGAGACAGAGTCTCACTCTGTCACCCAGGCTGGAGTGCAGTGGCACAATCTCAGCTCGCAGCAACCTCCGCCTCCCAGGTTCAAGTGATTCTCCTACCTCGGCCTCCCGAGTAGGTGGGATTACAGGCATGCACCACCATACCCAGCTAATTTTTACATTTTTAGTAGAGACAGGGCTTCACCACGTTGGCCAGGCTGGTCTCAAACTCCTGACCTCAAGTGATCCCCCTGACTCTGCTTCCCAAAGTCCTGGGATTACAGGCATGAGCCACTGCACCCGACCTGAATTTCTATTTGGGATGACTTGGAAGGGGTTGAGAGACACAGGTTAGGGGTGGCTAGAGCGCCCCTCCTACTATTTGGTGCTGCTACTGTGGGGTGCCTGGCATCTCACACATTTCCGGTTTGATCATAAGTGCATGGATGCAGATCACATTTAGGCTTATATGTATGGGTCTGATGGGGGCTGAGCATGGCTGTACTCTTAGCAGGTGTGCAAGATTAGGTTTTTGTGTGCTTACAGTGTATGTGCTTGCAGTGTGTGCATGCAGTCGATTTTTTTTTTCTTTCTTTCTGTTTTTTGTTTTGTTTTTTTTTTTTAGATAGAGTCTTGCTCCGTCGCCCAGGCTGGAGTGCAAGTGGCACAATCCTGGCTGACTGCAACCTCTGCCTCCTGGGTTCAAGCGATTCTCAGGCCTCAGCCTCCCAAGTAGCCGGGACTACAGGTGTGCACCACCATGCCCAGCTAATTTTTGTATTTTTAGTAGACAGGGGGTTTTGCCATGTTGACCAGGCTGGTCTTGAACTCCTGACCTCAGGTGATCCACCCACCTTGGCCTCCCAAGGTGCTGGGATTACAGGTGTGAGCCACTGCGCCCGGCCTCACGTGCAGTTTTCAGTTTGGGCTTGTGCATGCATGCTCAGTCACTGGCACAGGCTCTATGTTCATGCGTGTGCAAGTTAGAAGAGGGTTTTTTGGGCTGCCTCTGATGGTGCAGATGCCCCTCACGGCCCTACAACAGGGATCCCCACCCCCTGAGCCACAGACTGGTAGGTACTGGTCCGTGACCATTTATTTATTTATTTATTTATTTATTTATTTATTTATTTGAGACGGAGTCTCACCCTGTCGCCCAGGCTAAAAGGTGACGGACGGACGGGCGCAGTGGCTCACACCTGTAATCCCAGCACTTTGGGAGGCCAAGGCAGGCGGATCATGAGTTCAGGAGTTCGAGACCAGCCTGACCAACATGGTGAAACCCCATCTCTACTAAAAATACAAAAATTAGCCTGGTGTGGTGGTGCACGCCTGTAATCCCAGCTACTCGGGAGACTGAGGCAGGAGAATTGCTTGGACTTGGGAGGTGGAGATTGCAGTGAACTGAGATCACACCACTGCACTCTAGCCTGGGCAATGTAGTGAGACTCCATCTCAAAAAAAAAAGAGAATCTAATGCCTGATGATCCCATCACCCCAAAAATGGACCAGCTAGTGCAGGAAAACAAGCTCAGGGCTCCCACTGATTCTACATCATGATGAGTTGTATAATTATTTAATTATGTATTACAATGTAATAATAATAGAAATAAAGTGCACGATAAATGGAATGTGCTTGAATTATCCAGAAAGTATCCCCTGTCCCCCTGGGTCCATGGAAAAATTGTCTTCCATGAAACCGGTCCCTGGTGCCAAAAAGGTTAGGGACCATGGCAGGTGCAAGGGGCAGCTTGTCTCAAGACCTGGCTCTAGCCTTCTGGACCCCTGCCCTGTCCCCGGGGTGCATTGTGGGAGGCAGGCAGCAGTGGGGAACTGACCTCCGCCAGCTCTCTGAGCAGCTCCGCGACCTTTCCCAGCTGCGCCGCCTTGACAGGTCCTGGGACCCCCGCCAAGTTGGAGAAAAGAGAATCCCTTCCTGGTTCTTCACTGGGGGCGCGGCTGTCTGGGGCCTCCCCAGGCTGGCTGTGGGAAGGGGCCCCAAGGCCCAGGTCCTGCAGATACTCGCTGCCCTGAAGGGCCCCCAAATCCAGGCTGAGGTCCTCCACACTCTCGCTGAGCCTCCTGGGAAAATCATCCTCCTGTAGGTTGGGAGGGTGAGGAGAGAGAAGATGTTCACCAAGGGGCAGCAGAGCCTGAGGTCTCTTGACCACAAGGTCCCTGCTCCCAACGTTCAGACCCTGTCTGTCCCCCACCTGTCGGCATCCTGGGCTTAGCGCCCTTCTCACAGCGAGTGGAATGGAATGGGAGGGAGTAGTCCCCCAGTGCCCTGCCTAACCTGGACCTTCAAGACCTCATCCCCACAAAAGGACCAGAAGTCTGGTCTTCCATGCCAAATTCCCCTACTTCTAGCCTTGGCAAAGTACTTCTCGTCACTGAGTTTCTATCTGATTATCTTTTTTTCTTTTTGGTTGTTTTTTTGGCACAGTTCCTGCTCCTGTTCCTATTTCTTTTTCCTTCCCTTCTTTTGTCCTTCACTTCCCTCTTCTCCTCCCAGTCATTCTATTTGTCATTCTGTCCAGCCAGGGCACCTACCTTTTCTTCTCCTTGCAAAACCTCCTCTCCCACCCAGCCTATCCTGAGTCTGTCTGATGAACTCCTATGCATCTGTCAAAACCCAACCTGGGCATGCCCTCCAGGTTGCTTTCCTGACTCCTCAAGGTTGGTAAGATGCCCCTCCTCTGGGCTGTCAGGATCCGGAGGACACGAATTGTCCTTTTTTAGGCATTTGTTAGGACTGTCTGCACACAGGATTTGGTGGGTAGGTGGGTGGGTAGGCTTCCCCCATGGCTCCATGTGAGGCCAGTGCTGAGGTGTGGCTCCAGGCATCCATGTGATCTCAGGCAGCCCTTGGTGGATGCTCTCAATTTGTCAGCTGCACATCTTGGCCGGCAGGAGGCAGGGGGTCCGTGTCCACACCTGTCTTGGGATGAACAAGGAGGAGCTACGCAGGGTTTGCCTTTTTACCTGAACTCACCCATGTTGATGTCTTTATAGATTTGGCCCCTCCCTTCTTTTTCTTGCAGTGAAATACACATCACATAAAATTTATCATCTTAACCTTTTTTTTTTTCTTGTTTTTTTTGAGACGGAGTCTTGCTTTGCCGCCTAGGCTGGAGTATAGTGGCACGATCTCAGCTCACTGCAACCTCCACCTCCCAGGTTGAAGCGATTCTTCTGCCTCAGCCTCCTGAGAAGCTGGGATTACAGGCACCCTCCATTATGCCCAGCTCATTTTTGTATTTTCAGTAGAGACGGGTTTCACCATGTTGGCCGGGC
Source organism: Chlorocebus sabaeus (assembly GCF_047675955.1). Taxonomy (NCBI): domain Eukaryota; kingdom Metazoa; phylum Chordata; class Mammalia; order Primates; family Cercopithecidae; genus Chlorocebus; species Chlorocebus sabaeus. The sequence goes on from NC_132909.1 coordinate 55,262,918, forward strand.
TGGTCTCGAACTCCTGACCTCAGGGGATTCGCCTGCCTCGGCCTCCCGAAGTGCTGGGACTACAGGCATGTGCCTGTAAAACCGCTTCTGGAGAATTTATATATATTTTTTAGTAGAGACGGGGCTTCACGATGTTGGCCAGGATGGTCTTGAACTCCTGACTTCAAGTGATCTGCCTGCCTCAGCCTCCCAGTGTTGGGATTACAGGCGGGAGCCACCGTTCCCGGGCCCATCTCTTAACCATTTTTAAGTGCCCAGTTCAGCGTCATTAACACATTCCCATTGCTGTGCAACCAGCACCTCCATGTATTTCCAGAACTTTCTCATCTTCCCAAACTAAAATTTCGTTCCCATGAAACACTCGCTCCTCATTTCCCTCCCCAGCCCCTGGTACCCACCCTTCTACTTTCTGTCTCTATGAATCTGACCAGGCCTGGCGTGGTGGCTCATGCCTTGGAATCCCAGCCATCTGGGAGGATCGCTTGAGCCCAGGAGTTTGAGACCAGCCTGGACAACACAACAAGACCCTATCTCTACAAAAAAAAAAAAAATTTAAATTGAGCTGGGCATGGCGGCAGACTACTTGGGAGTCTGAGGTGGGAGAATCACTTGAGCCTGGAGGTCGAAGCTGCAGTGAGCTGTGATCATGCTACCGCACTCTAGCCTGGGTGACAAAGAAAGACCCTGTCTCCAAAAAAAAAAAAAAAAAAAAAAAAAAAAAAAAAAAAAAAAAAAGCAGGGGGTGGTAAATCTTGAACCCGACGAGTCCAGAGACCTCCTACGAGGGGAATCAGACAGTATTTGTCCTTTTGTGTCTGGTTTATTTCACCGAGCACAGCATCCTCACGGTTCCTCCACATTGCAGCGTGTATCAGAATTTCCTTCCTTTTTAAGGTTGACTTGTATTCCATTGTGTGGATGGATCACATCGCATTTATTCATCCATCCGTCAACGGACACCTGGGCTCTTTCCATCTATTGGCTCTTGTGAATAACGCTGCTATCAACATCAGTGTGCAGATATCGGTGAGTCCTTGCTCTCAGTTCTTCTGGGAAGATATCCAGAAGTGGAATTGCTGGATTGTATGGTTTATTATTATTATTATTATTATTTGAGACAGAGTCTCGCTCTGTCACCCAGGCTGGAGTGCAGTGGCACCATCTCGGCTCACTGCAACCTCTCCCTCCTGGGTTCAAACGATTCTTTTTTTTTTTTTTTGAGGCGGAGTTTCGCTCTGTCACCCAGACTGGAGTGCAGTGGCCGGATCCCAGCTCACTGCAAGCTCCGCCTCCCGGGTTCACGCCATTCTCCTGCCTCAAGACTCCCGAGTAGCTGGGACTACAGGCGCCCGCCACCTCGCCCGGCTAGATTTTTGTATTTTTTAGTAGAGACCGGGTTTCACCGGGTTAGCCAGGATGGTCTTGATCTCCTGACCTCGTGATCCGCCCGTCTCGGCCTCCCAAAGTGCTGGGATTACAGGCTTGAGCCACCGCGCCCGGCCTCAAACGATTCTTGTGCCTCACCCTCCTGAGTAGTTGGAGATACAGGTGTGCACCACCACGTCGGGCTGATTTTTCTATTTTCAGTAGAGACACGGTTTCATCATGTTGCCCAGGTTGGTCTCAAATTCCTGATTTCAGGTGATCCTCTCCCACTCGGCCTCCCAAAGTACTGGGATGACAGGCGTGAGCCACTGCACCCAAACTTTTTGATTTTGTTTTTTGAGACAGCCTCCCGCTCTGTCACCTAGGCTGGAGTGCAGTGGTACAATTGCGTGGCAATTTTAGGTTTAACTTTCTTTTTTTATTTTATTTTTATTTTTCTGAGATGCAGTCTCACTCTGTCGCCCAGGCTGGAGTGCAACGGTGCTATCTCGGCTCACTGCAATCTCTGCCTCCTGGGTTCAAACAATTCTACTGCCTCAGCCTCCCGAGTAGCTGGAATAAAAGGCGCCTGCCACCATACTAGGCTAATTTTTTTTTTTTTTTTTTTTTTGAGACAGGGTCTCGCTCTGTCACCCAGGCTGGAGTGCAGTGGCCAGATCTCAGCTCACTGCAAGCTCCGCCTCCCGGGTTTACGCCATTCTCCTGGCTGAGCCTCCCGAATAGCTGGGATTACAGGCGCCCGCCACCTCGCCCGGCTAGTTTTTTTGTATTTTTTTAGTAGAGACGGGGTTTCACCGTGTTAGCCAGGATGGTCTCGATCTCCTGACCTCGTGATCCGCCCGCCTCGGCCTCCCAAAGTGCTGGGATTACAGGCTTGAGCCACCGCGCCCGGCCTGTATTTTTAGTAGAGACAGGGTTTCACCATCTTGGCCAGGCTGCTCTCCTGAACTCCTAACCTCATGATTCACCCGCCTTGGCCTCCCAAAGTGCTGGGATTGTGGGCGTGAACCACTGTGCCTGGCTAATTTTAGGTTTAGCTTCCTAAGGACTCACTCTACTGTTTCCACAGCCTGCCTTCTTCCTGAATCTCTCCTTTGTGGCCACCATCCTCGTTTCCCTCCCACCTCCCTGCTGACTCCTCCTCTGCCTCCTCTTCCTCCCTCTGCCTTTTGATCACCAGGGTCCCTCTTTTTCAGTCTCTTTCTAAGGAGCCACAGCTCTAGCTCTGGCTGGCCCTCATGTGACTTGGGTGGCAGCCTCCTTTCAAATCCCCACTTATCCCCCAAATGGCTCCGTTCCTACCCCCGGTGCCTGGACAACCTCCTACTGTCTTTTCTGTCTCTGCCCCCGAAGGTTTTTTTTGTGTCTCTGGTTTTCATCCTCCTGTAAATATAAACATGTCAGGACAGCCTCTTGGCCTGGCTGAGCCTCCCTCTTTCTCCTGTATCTGGCCTCCCTCAGAGGAGGCAGAGGTGGGAGCCAGGCCAGAGATGGGGGTGGAGCTGGGGAGTGGGGAGCCGGGCAGTACAGGCTGTTCCAGCTCCCACTGGTAAGTACATTGAGGGAGGGAGACAGCGAGTGCCTCATCTTTTATTTTGGAGCTTGCACCTTTGCTCTGACATATCTTGGGCAAGAAAAGATGAGAGCCAGCCCAGTGGGAGTCCTTGCAGGTATCTGAGTAAACATCGTATGCTGCCCCGCTGGCCCTGACACCCCAGAGAGGATGCTATAAATCCAGGCTCCTGTTCCCTACACCCGGGGGAGCCTTGGGGGATGGGATCCGCTGTCAAACCCAGAGGCGAAGCAGCCCAGGGTTCCCTACTCTTCAGAAGGGCTCACCACGCACAGTTTTTCAGAGTACGTGGATAAATGCTTCTTTTAAAAATGTAAATAGCTATTGATCTTGTTGTCTATTGGAAAAACATAACACACCAAAGCAGCTTCAAGCATAATGTGTCCCTGGTCCCATTTTGTCATGTAAAAAAGTGGCTTGATTTCAAACAAAATGGCATAAATCATAGAGCAGATAGCCTTTCTTTCTTTCTTTCTTTCTTTCTTTCTTTCTTTCTTTCTTTCTTTCTTTCTTTCTTTCTTTCTTTCTTTCTTTCTTTTTCTTTCTTTCTCTTTCTTTCTTTCTCTCTCTTTCTTTCTTTCTCTCTCTCTCTTTCTTTCTCTCTCTCTGTCTCCTTCCTTCCTTCCTTTCTCTCCCCTCCCCTCTCCTCTCCCTCCTTCCCTTCCTTCCTTCCTTCTTCCTTCCTCCCTCCCTCCCTCCCTCCCTCCCTCCCTCCCTCCCTCCCTCCCTTCCTTCTTTCCTTCCTTCCTTCCTCTCTCTTTTTTATTTATTTATTTTTTTAACAGGATCTTGCTCTGTTACCCAGGCTGGAGTGCATTGGCACCATCACAGCTCACTGCAGCCTGGAATTTCTGGGCTCAAGGCATCCTCCTACCTCAGCCTCCTGAGTAGTCGGGGCCACAGGCGTGCACTACCATGCCCAGCTAATTTATATATATATACACACACACACACACACACACACACACACACACACGTACATATATATATATATATATATATATATTTTTTTTTTTTTTTTTAATAGAGTTTTGCTCTTCTTGCCTAGGCTGGAGTGCAATGGTATGATCTCGGCTCACTGCAACCTCTGCCTCCCGGGTTCAAGTGATTCTCCTGCCTCAGCCTTCTGAGTAGCTGGGACTAAAGGCACCCACCACCACACCCGGCTAAATTTTGTATTTTTAGTAGAGACAGGTTTCGCCACGTTGGCCAGGCTGGTCTCGAACTCCTGACCTTAGGTGATCTGCCTGCCTCAGCGTCCCAAAGTGTTGGGATTACAGGCGTGAGCCACCATGCCTGGCCCCAGCTAATTTTTTTTTTAAATTTTTTGTAGAGACAGGGTCTTGTTATGTTGCCCAGGCTGGTCTTGAAATCCTGGGCTAACGTGACCCTCCCACCTCAGCCTCCCAAAGTGCTGGAATTACAGACATGAGCCACCGTGCCTCGCAGGGCAGATGGTTTTCAAATGGTCATTGGGTAGAAAGACTTCAGTCAAGGTTTGCATCCTGCTATGGTAGCTGTTGTTAGCTTAGCATGACCTAGGTCAAGTACCTAAAGCTCTTTGAACCTCAGTTTTTTCCATCTCTAAAATGGGCATACTGCCACCTACTTGTAGGATTGGGTTGTGCAGATGAAATGAGATGTTTGGGCACTGCAAGCCCTTGGCCAATGGAATAATACATTGCTGTTTTTAAATGTCATGAGTCGGGGACCAGGGCCGTGGCTCACACCTGTAATCCCAGTGCTTTGGGAGGTCAAAGTAGGAGGATCAGTTGAGGCTAGGGGCTTGAGACCAGCCTGGGCAACATAGCAAGATCCCATCTTTAAAAAAAAAAAAAAAGGCCGGGTACAGTGTCTCACTCCTGTAATCCCAGCACTTTGGGAGGCCAGGGTGGGCAGATCACAAGCTCAGGAGATCGAGACCATTCTGGCTAACACAGTGAAACCCCGTTTCTACTGAAAATACAAAAAAAAAAAAATTAGCCGGGCGAGGTGGCGCGCGCCTGTAGTCCCAGCTACTCGAAAGGCTGAGGCAGGAGAATGGCATGAACCCGGGACGCGGAGTTTGCAGTGAGCCGAGATCGCACCACTGCACTCCAGCCTGGGCGATAGAGCGAGACTCTGTCTCAAAAAACAAACAAACAAGCCGGATGTAGTGCCGTGCACCTGTAGTCCCAGCTACTCTGGAGACTGAGGTGAGAGGGTTGCTTGAGATCAGGAGGCAGAGGTTGCTGTGAGCTATGATCACACCACTGCACTCCAACCTGGGTGACAGGGCAAGACCCCATCTCTACAAATAAATAATTAAATTACATAAAATAAATAAATTTCAGGAGTCAGGACCCTTCCTCTGAGCAAGCCTCTGACAGCCCCAAATTGAATCACACGGTCTCCTCTGTCCTCACGGAGTGAATTGGAGAAGATAGACGATTAAGCCCAACCATAATAATCAAGAATGCTAGAAGGTTCCAGCCAGCAGGCTGGGGAAGATCTGCAGGGGAACAGATTACGCTGTCCAAAGAGTATCAGGGAGGACTTCCTGGAGGAAATGGCAGCAAGTGAAAGTCTGAGGACTGAGTAGGGGCTGGCTAGGCAGTTACTGCAGGTAAGTATATTCCAGGCAGTGAAAGAATAGGACATCTAGAAGTCTGCAGGCTGGAGAGCTCATGGTGCCTTTAAGCAACTGGCCAGTGTTCCTATGGCTGGAGGTGTGGACAATTGGGGAACACAAGTCTGGTTGGCCAAAGCATAGATTTAATCTGGAAGTTTTCAGTAGTGGTGGTAGGGAGGGCACTGATTGGCCTTCAGAAAGATTATTCAGCTTGCTGGCTGGGCACGGTGGCTCACGCCTATAATCCCAGCACCTCGGGAGGCCGAGGCGGGCAGATCACATGAGTCCAGGAGTTTGAGACCAGCCTGGCCAACGTGGCAAAACCCCATCTCTACTAAATATACATAAATTAGCTGGACGTGGTGGTGCGTGCCTGTAATCCCAGCTACTCAGGAGGCTGAGGCACAAGAATCTCTTGAACCCGGGAGGCGGAGGTTGCAGTGAGCCAAGATTGTGCCACTGCACTCCAGCCTGGGTGATGGAGTGAGACCCTGCCTCAAAAAAAAAAAAAAAAAAAAAAAAAAAAAAAAAAAAAAAGTATTAGGCTTGCACAGCAGAGATGGGCCTGGATGCGGCCAAGATGCAGGCAGGTGGCCCGGCCAGGACACCCATGCAGATGACCTGGGGGAGCCATGATGGGGACCACCACCAGGGAAGGGGAAGGACGGTGCAATGCACAGAAATGGAGGGTCCTTGGGGTTCACCATTCACAGGACTTGGTGCCTGATGGGAGAGGGAGGGGCAAGGAAAGTTCCTGGGTCTCCAGCTCTGGTGACCAAGTGGATGATGAGAATAGAGACTCAGGAAGAAGAGGCAGATTTGCTAGGGGGTGGGGGCACAACCTTGCTTCCTACTCACAGGCCTCCCTGCTTCCCCAGAGCCCACCGTCCCCCATTGCCGTGTTATCCACCCAACTGCCCGCATCCCATGGTTCTCTTTCAAAGAGGTTCAGATCCCAGGGAAGGGGCAGGGCTAAACTCCAGTCCCAGTCCTGTGATCCTTCACCCGGGACTTTCCATGACATCTGGACTAATTCCTTCACTTCTTGCATCTCAATGTCTTTTTGTTTTTTCCTCATTCTCTCACCCAGGCTGGAGTGCAATGGCGTGATCTTGGCTCACTGCAATCCCCACCTCCTGAGTTCAAGCGATTCTCTTGCCTCAGTCTCCTGAGTAGCTGGGACTAAAAGTGCACACCTCCATGCCAGGCTGATTTTTTTATTTTCAGTAGAGACAGGGTTTTACCCCATTGCTCAGGCTGGCCCAGGCTGGGCATGTTGGCCAGGCTGGTCTCAAACTCCTGACCTCAAGTGATCTGCCCACCTCGGCCTCCCAAAGTGCTGTGATTACAGGTGTGAGCCACAGTGCCCAGCCCCTCAGTGTCCCCCTCCATAAAATGACAAGTGTGGGTACGTGAATTGCCCTTTATGGCTTAACCATAACAGACCCTCCTTCCTTAGTGCAGTGGATGTTGTGGAAAGTCACTGAGATCCCCAGAGGCCGTGGGAGAAGGAACTGTCAGCTCTCAGCCCCCTTCCTGGGCAGCCCATCGGCAATGGTTGATTGACAAGGGAGTATAAAGGCTTGACCATTTCAGCCTGGCTCCATCTGAGTCTGCTTCCTGAAGACCCAACACACACAACCGGACCGTCTTGGTCCCTGGTGGAGCTGGAGCTGAACTGTGTTCATGAGACCTCTCCCCGCCCCTGCCCTCCCAAGGATGCACCTCCTAGATGCCACATCTTCCACCCCAGGAGACCTTCCGGGAAGCAGCCTGGAGGCTGTCACCAGGACCTTTGCCAAGACCTTAGTCCCAGCCAGCCACACACCATTAGGGCTTGATGTTAACCGTGCCCCAACTCCATCCAGGGACCTCAAGCTTTCAGGGTCTTTCTTTTGAGACTGGAGCCTGGGGGCTGGCCTGCCCCACAGGCCCCTGACATAAGCGCTTGGAGAAAGTGCGATGACAGCAGAGGGTATGGACACAGACTGAAGAGTCAGACTGGGCTTGAATCCCAACTCTGCCATCATGGGAATTTAGGCAAGTTAGTCTACCTTTCTAGGCTGTATTTGGTTTTAGTCTGCCTGCCTTCCTTCTTTCCTTCCTTCCTTCCTTCCTTCCTTCCTTCCTTCCTTCTTTCCTTCCTTCCTTCCTTCCACTCACCCTTCTTCTCATCCAAAATCCATTCACCCATCCATTATCCATCCATCCTTCCTTCATTCTTTTATTTATCCATCCTCCTTCCTTCCATCAACCCATCCATTCATCTTCCTTCCTTCCACTCACCCTTCTTCTCATCCATCCATTCACCCATCCATTATCCATCCATCTTTCCTTCATTCTTTCATTTATCCATCCTCCTTCCTTTCATCCATCTTCCTTCCTTCCTTCCTTCCTCTCACACTTCTACTCATCCATCCATTCACCCACCCATTATTTATCCATCCTTCCTTCATTCTTTTATTTATCCATTCTCCTTCCTTCCATCAACCTATCCATCCATCTCTTCCTTCCTTTCTTCCTTCCTTTCTTTCTTCCTTCCTTCCACTCACCCTTCTTCTCATTCATCCATTCACCTATCCATTATCAATCCATCCATCCTTCATTCTTTCATTTATCCATCCTCCTTCCTTTCATCCATCTTCCTTCCTTCCTTCTTTCATTTTATTCATCAATCATTCATGTATCCATCCACCCATACTTCTCATCTTTCTTCCTTCCTTCCATTCACCCACCTTTCTACTCTTTCATTCATCCACCATCCCTCCTTCCTTCCTTTAATCCACCCATCCATCCATACTTCCTTCTTTCCTTCTTCCATTCATCTATCCTCCTTCCTTCCATCAGCCCATCCATCTATCCATCTAGCTTTCTTCTTTTTATTCACCCATCATCCATTTATTCATTCACCCACACTTCTACCCATCTTTCCTCGCTTCCTTCTAGTCATCCATCATCCATTCATCTACCCAACCACCCTTCTATTCATCCACGTACCCATCCATCCACCCGTCCATCCATCCTTCTACTCATCTTACCTTGATTTCCTCTTTCCTTACATCTATCCACCCATCTATCCATCCATCCATTCATCCCTCCATTGCTCCTTTCCTCTCTCTTCTTATTTCAGAACAGATTCTGGTTTCCTCATATGTAAAACAGGATAATAATGACTTTGCAAGTTTTGATGAGGATTCCCTAAGATAATGTATACAAAGTGCCTGGTAAAATACAGGTGCTAAACAAAGTGTACTTGCTGCCACTGTTGTCATCAGCTCCCACCCGTTTCAGCAGTCAGACACCTGCCTGATCATCCCCCATGGCAGAGAAGAAGTCTGGGTTCTCAGGTTTCCAGGATCCACTGCTGCTGTTGGTGGCCGAAGCCACAGCTCCAGAGTCACAGGGCTGGACACATGACTTGGGCTCAGAGCCTGTGGAGAAAGGAGGGACAAGGTGTCAGGGATAAGCTGGGAGTGCTAAGGAAGCCAGGACCTGGATTCTGCATCTGTTGCTGGTCACCCTGGACCTCAGTTTTCTCATCTATAAAATGAGTTGGTGAGGGGAGTGGGAGAATGGTCTCAGTGACCTTGAAGCCAGTATACGTGTCACCTCTTCCCCATCCTGAGCCTATGACAGACATTGCTAGTCAATCACGAGACAATTTCCTGCTTAGCCATTTGCCCCCTCAGGATTCTTCCCAACACACCGGTTCCAGTAGCCATCACGAGGTGATCTAAGTTGGCTTATGTATGAAATCAATTTGTCATGCCTGCTCTAGCAAAAAGCCCTCAGTTGATCAATGATGCTAATGGTCCCGTAGACCAAATGCAAGTACCCCATGCCTATATTGTTTTTCTCTCTCCTCCTCCTCCTCTTCCTTTCTTCTTCTTTCTTCTTCCTTCTTCTTCTTTCTTCTTCTTCCTTCTTCTTCCTCCTCCTCCTCCTTCTTCCTCTCCCTCTTTCTCTTCTTCTTCTTCTTCCTCTTCTTCTTCAACAGAGTCTTGCTGTGATGCCCCCAAGCTGGAGTGCAGTGGCATGATCTTGGCTCACCAAAACCTCCGCCTCCCAAGTTCAAGCCATTCTCCTGCCTCAGCCTCCTGAGTAGCTGGGATTACAGGTGCACACCGCTGTGCCTGGCTAATTTTGTATTTTTAGTAGCATCGGGGTTTCACCATGTTTTCAGGCTGGTCTTGAACTCCTGACCTCAGGTGATCTGCCCCCCTCAACCTCCCAAAGTGTCGGGATTACAGGTGTGAGTCAAGGCACCTAGCTTTCTTCTTCTTTTTTTAAATTAAAAACTACTTTGAAAAATAAGCTTATTTTTTCCTCTTTTTTCTATTAGAGATGAGGTCTCACTATGTTGCCCAGGTTGGTCTCAAACTCCTGAGTTCAAGTGATCCTCCCGACTCAGCCTCTCAAAGTGCTAGGATTACAGGTGTGAGCCACTGAGCCCAGCCCTAATGCCCACAATGCCCCCATTTGTAGGAGAGTCTCTCTCTCATGGTGGAGTTGAGGCTGCCTCTTCTTTTGGTGAGGAGTGAGAAGCAGAGAGCAGGCCCAAGTCCCCCAGGAGCCACATGCCCCAGGACCCACCTGCAGCCACCTGCAGATGGAAATGGATAAGCTCCAAGATGCTCAGTCCCAAAGCAATGACAAATTCTAATCCATGTCCCTTGCCCCCTGAATATTTCACATAAATGGAATGATAGACTATGTGATCTCTTGTGACTTGTTGCTTTGACTTTACATATTTTTGAGGTTTGTCTATAATGTGGCGTATGGCAGTGCTTCATTTCTTTTCCTTTCTTCCTTTCTTTCTTTTCTTTTCCCTCCCTTCCTCCCTTCCTTCCTTCCTTCCTTCCTTCCTTCCTTCCTTCCTTCCTTCCTTCCTTCCTTCCTTCCTTCCTTCTTTCTTTCTTTCTTTCTTTCTTTCTTTCTTTCTTTCTTTCTTTCTTTCTTTCTTTCTTTCTTTCTTTCTTTCTCTTTCTCTCTCTCTCTCTCTTTCTTTCTCTCTTTCTTTGAGATGGAGTGTTGCTCTGTCACCCAGGCTGGAGTGCAATGGAGTGATCTTGGCTCACTGCAACCTCTGCCTCCCGGCTCAAGTAATTCTCCTGCCTCAGCCTGCCAAGTAGCTGGGATTGCAGGTGCATGCTGCCAAGTCCAGCTAATTTTGGTATTTTTATTTTTAGTAGAGACGGGGTTTCACCATGTTGGCCAGGCTGGTCTCGAACTCCTAACCTCAGGTGATCCACTCGCCTCGGCCTCCCAAAGTGTAGGGATTACAGGTGTGAGCCACTGTGCCTGGCCAGTGCTTTATTTGTTTTAGGGCTGAATAATATTCAATTGTATGGAGAGACCACATTTCGTGTATCCAGTGATCTGTTCATGGACATTTGGGTTGTTTCCCAACGTTGGCTATTTCGAATCATGCTGCCATGAACAATTGCTTACAAGTTTTTGTACGGATGTGTGTTTTCCATTGTCTTGGGTAGTTACCTAGGAAGGGAATTGTTGGAGTACATGCTAATCTATGCTTAACTTTTTGAGGAACTGCTGTTATGCAATCTCTTTTTTGAGACAGAGTCTCACTCTGTCGCCCAGGCTGGAGTGCAGTGGTGCCATCTCAGCTCACTGCAAACTCCGTCTTCCTGATTCAAGCAATTCTCCTGCCTCAGCCTGTTGGAGTAGCTGGGATTACAAGTGGGCACTACCACACCCGGCTAATTTTTGTAGTTTTAGTAGAGATGGGGGTCTTGCTATGTTGGCCAGGCTGGTCTCGAACTCCTGAGCTCAGGCAATCTCCCCGCTTTGGCGTCCCAAAGTGCTGGGATTACAGGCATGAGCCATTTCACCTGGCCTAAAACCATCGAATTGTGTGCTTTCAATGGGTGAAGTATATGGTAATTGTTAATAAATATTAATAATTTGTTATTAAAATATTTTTTAAAAGTTGTTAATAAAGCTGTTGCTAAGAAATTTTTTGCTGGAACCTCCTGCAGAGTTTTGGAGGGACAGGTGCACATGGGGCCTGAAGCTTCTGTTTCATTGCTTCAAGGTAAATTTGCCTCCTGATGCTGCCTGTATCCGTGGATGAATGGCTGGACAGTAATGGGCAATGCCAGGGTTTCCACCATCACTGCTTTCCAGGCTGGTTGGAGGGACTCTGTTCAGCTGCTATTGTTAATCTGTCCTCTTCCCCACCCAAAAGCCGAAGCAGCATCTATGACTCACAGAAACGAACCAAGCAGGCTGTGAAGGAAAGCCAGATGTGGGGGAGGGTCCTGGAGGCTGGTGGGAGCTTGGGAGGGGAAAGGCAGTCCCATTCCTCAGCCAAGTCCCCTGGGGGCTGGAGGAGAGGCAGCAGGATTGGCTTCCTTCACTGGACAGGGTCCTTGTGGAGGCCTGAGGCCTCCCGTAGCCTGCAGAACCTCATGTCCTGTATTTATGAAACCTGAAGGTCTGGGGTCCAAAGATCAAAGGTAAAAGGCCAGAGTTGGCAGGGCGCAGTGGCTCACACCTTTCATCCAGCACTTTGGGAGGCCCAGGCGGGCGAATCACTTGAGGTCAGGAGTTCGAGACCAGCCTGGCCAACATGGCGAAACACAGTCTCTGCTAAAAATACAAATATTAGCTGGGCATGGTGGCGTGCACTTATAATTCCAGCTACTAGGAAGGCTGACACATGAGAATCTCTTGAGCCAGGGAAGGGGAGGATGCAGTGAACTGAGATTGTGCCACTGCACTCCAGCCTGGGTGACAGAGTCAGACTCTGTCTCAAAAAAAAAAAAAAAAAAAAAAAAAAGAAATTCCAGGGTTGTGTGTTGTGTGTGTGTGTTTTTTTGTTATTGTTTTGTTTTAAGAGAGTCTCACTCTGTCACCCAGGCTGGAGTATAGTGGTTCGATCTTGGCTCACTGCAATCTCTACCTCCTGGGTTCAAGCGATTCTCCTGTCTCAGACTTCTGAGTAGCTGGGACCACAGATGTGTACCACCATGCCCAGCTAATTTTTGCATTTTTAGTTGAGACAGGGTTTCGTCATGTTGGCCAGTCTAGTCTCAAACTCCTGGCCTCATATGATCCTCCCACCTCGGCCTCCCAATGTGCTGGGATTGCAGGCATGAGCCATGATGCCCGACTGAGTTTTGTTTTTATAGGGAACCTTCTGACCTAGGAACAGGTTGAGCTTGACCTGATGATGAACTCAATTCTGATCCTAGTTCCCAATGACTGACTCAACTCTGATCCTAGTTTTACAGATTGGACCCTAATCTCTGTGTCACAGACTGAGCCATGATCCTGGTGTCATATACTGAGCCTCTATCCTGATATCATAGACTGAACCTTATCTGGATGTCATTGGTTTAGCACTCATTCTTGTATCATAGACTGAACGCCCATTCTAGTGTCACAGACTAAGCCTTTATCCTGGAGTCATATATTGACCCCGATCCTAGTGTCATAGGCTAAGCCCTAATCCTGGTGTTATAGTCTTAGCTCTTATCCTGGTATCATAGACCGAGCCCCAATCCTGGTGTCATACACTGAATCTTGATCTGGCATCATAGACTAAGCTCCAATCCTGGTGTCATAGGCTGCGTCCTGATTCCAATATTATGAGCTAAGCCCTAATCCCTATGTCATAGACTGAGCTCTATCAATTACCAACCACAATCACCCCAAACAATTGCCAATCACATTTGTAACAGACCCTCAGCTACCAGTCTGTCCCCTGTAGTCCATCCTGGAGTTGGTGTGTCCTTTTGATACGACACTCTGATGGTCACTCCCCTTCTACTGATCCCCACCCCCACAGACTCCAGTCCCTTTAGGATGACATTCAGAGCCCTTCCCAGCCTGTCCTCTTACCTCCCCCTCACACACAAGCACCCCCAACTCACCATTCTCCTGGTATCTCTGTGCCGTTCCTACCACTCTTCCTGCCTGGCAGCTGAGGGCTCTGTCTCAGATCCTCTGCAGACAATTTTAGCCACAGGACTTTGGATTGCTCTGCCTAGCTCTTTATGGAAAAGGTTTGCTGATCCCTGCTCTAGAGCATGAGGTCTGTGAGGGCAGGGACTATATCTGACTCACTTTTACATCCCCAAGCTCCAAGGGGTAAAATCTTGTATCAGTCGCTTTCTATATGCCTGGCTTAGTGCTAAGCCCATCATGTACTTTTCATTCTTCTATACTCACGACAACTCTCTGAGTCCTCATTTTATAGAAAGGGAAACTGAGGTTTCGAGAGGTGCATTGACTTTTCCAAGGCCATACCAATCTGGTATGAGGTAGAGCTGGGAGTCAAATTCAGGTATTTCTGAATTCAAAAAAGAGCTCACAATCACCAGGCTATCCTGTGCTGTGCTGGGTTGGACACACAGTCAGTGCCCATACATTTGCTGGTGAATGGATAAATGGGTAGATAAATGGATAGACGGCTGGCTGGATGGATGGGTGAGTGGATGGTTGAATGGATGGGTGGATGTGTGGAAGGATGGATGGATGGATGAATGAGTGGATAGATGGATGGGTGAATGGTTGGATAGGCAGATGGATGGATAGGTGGATGGATGAATAAGTAGATAATTGGATGTATGAGTGGATGGGTGGATGGATAGGTAGATGGGTGAATGGATGTTTGGATGGATGGATGGTTGGATGGATGGAAGAGTGCATGGATGGATGAATGGATGGATGGAGGGATGGAAGAGTGGATAAATGGGTGGATGGATGGATAGATGGCTGGATGGATGGAAGAGTGAATGGATGGATGGATGGATGGATGGATGGATAAATGGATGGATGGATGGATGGATGGATGGATGGATGGATGGATGGATGGATGGCTTAAGAGTTAGCTGACTGGCTGGTTGGCTGGATAGATAGTTGGATGGCTGCATGGTTGCAGGGATGAATGGGTAGATAGTTGGATGGATAGGTTATATGGCAGTGTCCAGAGGCAGTGATGCATTACACTCAGGAGATGGCATTCTGAGGGGGTGAGGAAGGAGATGTAAAAGGAAGAGGGATAGAATTGTGGCAGAAGAGCCACACAGGAAGGAAACCAAGGTGAGCAAGGCACAGACTGCACTCATCAGACATGCACCAATAGATTGAGGAATGAATGAGAAAACATGAGCGGAATGGTTCACAGGGGCAGTTGATGGGGAAAGGGCACTGGGATCCTTCACTAAAAGTCTCAGTTCTCCTCTCCCAAGCCTTACTTGCCTCCCCAAGTCCAATCCCACCCTTTCCCCAGGAAATTCCTATTAGGTGCCCAGACAGCCAGTTACAGAGCTTAAGAGGGTGACAAAAAGGTCATTCTTCCCTGCTTTCCAAGGCTACTGACAGGAGACACGACGTGAAGGAGTCACTCTCCCAGGGGAGCTAAGCCAGAGGAGACATGAGGCCTCACTCAGGGAAAGGGGCTCTGCTGGGGATGCACACTGCTCCCCACCCCCATGCTTCTCTCCAAGGAGCTGTCCATCAGCCTGGATTCAGGTCCCAGGCAGCCTCCTCCACTACCAGCCCCCGCAGCATCAGCCATAAAAGGGTTTAAGAGTCACTGTCAGTTCCCACAGCTCACTCCCCCACCTGCTAGCACATAAATCTCAGCCTCAATTGCCTGGGCAGGGAGACAGGAGGAGCTGAGCAGCCACAAGAGGGGCAGAACTTCTTAGGGACCCGGGTCACAGGCGGACACTTTGGTGATCCATGGCAGATACACTGATTCTTCAGGATCGCCATCCATCATCGGATCTAAAAACCCTCCCCAGGCACTCCAGCTGCCCACATTGGCAGCTTCGTTCATCGGTCAGAACACATCAAAGTGGCCTCAGACAGAATCCGCTTCAAATCCTGGTTCCTCCAGCATACACTTGCTGTGTGACCTTGAGCAAGTCACTCAACCTCTCTGAGCCCAACTTCATGAGAGCTCAACAGCTAGCAACAACTTCTATCCTGATGATGACTCTTCTATTGCATCCCAGTTCCCAAGGCCATCCTCTCTGCCCCTAACTCCAGCCCCTAGGTCCCCTGACACTCCCACCTGCTCCCTGATCCCAGCACAGTGCCTGGTATGCAATGAGCCTTCAAGGATGGTCCGTGGAATGAACCAGCTAGTCAGTCTTCACATTGGCCCCCTCCTTCATGAAAACTCATTGCTACCTTGAACAAGTACGTGGCTCAGGCAGGTGATGGTGGCTGTGACTAACAAGTCATGCAGGCTGAGCGATGTGGCTGGCCTGACCACGAGGGGCTCATATGGGCAGTGGGGAATGGGGGACAAGGAAGCTCACGAGGCAACGAGTGCATGACCAGCTCTTATGATATTGTCCGGCACTGTCCTCTCGTGCCCTGCGTACCTGGACATCATCTGGTTATCTTCAAGGGCTAAACTCTTGAGCATTAAGTGCCTCTTTGATGGCTGGGCGCGGTGGCTCACGCCTATAATCCTAGCACTTTGGGAGGCTGAGGCAGGTGGATCACCTGAGGTCAGGAGTTCGAGACCAGCCTGGTCAACATGGTGAAACCCTGTCTCTACTAAAAATACAAAAATTAGCTGGGTGTGGTGGGGGGCACCTGTAATCCCAGCTACGCGAAAGACTGAGGCAGGAGAAGCGCTTGAACCTGGAAGGCAGAGGTTGCAGCAGTGAGCCAAGATCACGCCATTGCACTCTAGCCCCGGCGACCGAGTGAGACTCGGTCTCAAAATAAATAAACAAATAAAGAAAGAAGTGTCTCTCTTTGCAACAACAGTTCACTCAGACCTTTGATGATATAATAAAGGCTGTTAC
This sequence comes from Chlorocebus sabaeus, assembly GCF_047675955.1. NCBI lineage: Eukaryota > Metazoa > Chordata > Mammalia > Primates > Cercopithecidae > Chlorocebus > Chlorocebus sabaeus. The sequence continues at coordinate 55,279,284 of NC_132909.1, forward strand.
CAGTCCTCAAATAGGTCACCTGAGGCCTGGGGACCCTGGGGGTTGAGAGAGCGGGCACGAGTCGATGTGTGTATGTATGTGTGTTTGAGTGAAGTGTGTGCCCGAGAGCCTCTAATCCCCCCGTTTTTGTTTCTGCCCCGAGCCTCTTGTCCTGCAGCTAGGCCAGAAACCCACAGTATCTAGGACCCCCAGGAAATCACTGGACTGCCCCTAAGGAGTTCAGCGGCTGAGTTAAGAGGGCGGACTTTCTGCAAATTTACCGCCTGAGACAAGTTCCTGGCCGAGTCTTGGGAGACATTGCCTCTGAAACAAGAGGGACCCCACAAGTCTGTGATAATTCCAGGGGGCCCCGGAGAATCAGCGGTCATGGAATCCAGGGCCGGTGCCAGCGGTGTCTGTACCCTGGCCAAGAAAAAGCTCGAAGGGGGATGGCGGGCAGGCCGTCCCGGGATCCCCGCCTGGGTGGATGGCTCCCGCTGGTCACTGCCAGCTGCTTACCTCTCTTGAAGGCCCACCGCTTCAGCCACAGCTTGGAGAAGGCTGGCCAGGAGTGGTTGAGCACCGAGTCAGCCATGGGGGCCGTGCGTGCGTGCGTGTGAGAGCTCGAGTGTGAGCTGGGTTGGGAATCCCTGCCAGGACGGGGCTGCCAGTAAGAGAGGCGGAGACTGCCTCCAAGGTCTGCCAGATGCATCAGCTGATAGAAGCCTGGGGCTTCAGCAGGGGGGCTGGGGTTTCCAGCTCAGGGGCCCAGGGACGCCTGGTTTGAGGGGAAGCCAAACCCTTTAGCACCCTCTGTCCCTTAAACCCAGTCCTACAGGTCTCTGACCCTGGCTGGACAAGACGATCTTAGGGAAATACAAGTACAACCTGGGTCCTACGGGGAGCCTGGGTGTGCGTGGATGTCTGAGTGTTTGTGTGTGTGTGCGTGCCATCGTCTCGGTGGGTTTGATGATGCATTTACATGTTTAGAGAACACATGTTTCAGGGTTAGTTCTGAATATTAACTTGTCAATGTGGGGTGTATTTGATTATCTAGTTTTAAAAGTGTCTCTGTGATTGTGTGTGTGTGTGTGTGTGTGTGTGTGTGAGAGAGAGAGAGAGAGAGAGAGAGACTGAGAATGCCCATTTGTATCTGTGGGATCAGATCCACCTGCATGACTCATCCGTGTCTTGGGGAGATCTGTTTCTAGTATCTGTGAGGTGGTTTTAGTGTCTGCCTGGGTTTCTATGTTTCTACATATTTGTGTCTTCATCTGTTTCTGTTTTTTGTTTGTTTGTTTGTTTTGAGACGGGGTCTTGCTCTGTCGCTCAGGCTGGAGTGCAATGGCGTGATCACAGCTCACTGCAGCCTCCAACTCCTGGGCTTAAGGGATCCTCCGGCCTCAGCCTCCTGAGTAGCTAGGACTACAGGTGTGTGCCACCACACTGGCTAAGTTTTTTTTTTTTTTGGTAGAGCTGGGGTCTCACTATGTTGCCCAGGCTGGTCTCAAAACTCCTGAGTGCAAGCGATCCTCCTGCCGTGGCCTCCCAAAGTGCTGGGATTACAAGCATGAGCCACACCACCTTTCTCTCTGTACCCAAGTGTGGGGTATGGGGGTGTGTGTCGAGTGCTCATCCGTGCAGGTGCTGCCCCCTGCTGGTGGAAGCTCCTTTATCAGCATCTTCACTCCTTGTGTCTGAAAAATCCCTGCTTCAAATCCTGGCTTCAAATCCCAGCTCCTCCAGCACGTACTTGCTGTGTGACTCCCTCCTGCAGTACCCCAATCCTTTACATTACTTCCCAGTCCCAAATCACCCCCAGCCCCAAATCAGCCTCCCAAAGTGCTGGGATAACAGGCACGAGCCACTGCTCCTGGTCTGTTATTTTTTAACTTTTATTTTTGATACAGGATCTCACTCTGTTACCCAGCATTGAGTAGTGTGATCTATAGCTCACTGCAGCCTTGAACTCCTTGGCTCAAGCAATCCTCTTGCCTCAGGCTCCTGAGCAGCTGGGAATATACGCACATGCTATCACACTTGGCTATTTTTTTGCTTTTAATTTTTTTGTAGGGATGGGGTCTTCTACGTTGCCCAGGCTGGTCTCAAACTCCAAACTTCAAGTGACCTCCACCTTTCCAAAGTGTTGGGATTACGGGCGTGAGCCACGGCACCCAGCCAAATCTCACTTTAAAGATACAACAGGGATATCTATTTCTTTTCTTTTCTTTTTCCTTCTCTATCTCTCTCTGTTTTTTTGTTTTGTTTTGTTTTGTGTTAGACAGGGTCTCTCTCTGTCACCCAGGCTGGAGTTCAGTGGCACAATCTCAGCTCACAGCAACCTCCAACCTCCGACTCCCAGATTCAAGCGATTCTCCTGCCTCAGCCTCCCGATTAGCTGGGATCACAGGCGCGCACCACCATGCCCAGCTAATTTTTGTATTTTTAGTAGAGGCAGGCTTTCGCCGTGTTGGCCAGACTGGTCTTGAACTCCTAACCTCAGGTGATCCTCCTGCCTCGGCCTCCCAAAGTGCTGGGATTACAGGTGTGAGCCACTGCACCCAGCTAAGTGTCACTTTAAAAAATACAACAGGGTATCTATTTCTGTTTCTTTTTCTTTTCTTTCTTTCTTTTCTTTTTCTTTTTTTTTTTTTTTGAGATGGAGTTTCACTTTTGTTGCCCAGGCTGGAATGCAATTGGCTCACTGCAACCTCTGCCTCCCGGGTTCAAGTGATTCTCCTGCCTCTGCTTCTCAAGTAGCTGGGATTACAGGCACCCGCCACCACGCCTGGCTAATTTTTTGTATTCTTAGTAGAGATGGGGCTTCTCCATATTGGCCTGGCTGGTCTCGAACTCCTGACCTCAGGTGATCCAACTTTGTCTCGGCCTCACAAAGTGCTGAGATTACAGGCGTGAGCCACTGCACCCAGCTGGAATATCTGTTTCTAATGATGGCAGGCTAGCTTACTGCAGATTTATCCTCCCGCCAAGAACAAAGAGAAAAGCTGGACAAAATTGGAAGAGTAAAAAACCACCCTTGCTTGGAAGGCATTGGCAGTCAGCTTTGGAAGAATCACAGCCCTGGAAAGAAAGGAAATCTAGGCGTTGAACGCAGTGGTTCACATCTGTAATTCCAGCACTTTGGGAGGCCAAGGCAGGCAAATCACCTGAGGTCAGAGAATCCAAGACCAGACTGGCCAACATGGTAAAACCTTGTCTCTACTAAAAATACAAAATTAGCCGGACATGGTGGTGGGTGCCTGTAATCCCAGCTACTCGGGAGGCTGAGGCAGGAGAATCGCTTGAACCTGGGAAGCAGAGGTTGTGATGACCCAAGGTCATGCCACTGCACTCCAGCTTGGATGACACAGCGAGACTCCATCTCAAAAAAAAAAAAAAAAGGAAACCTAGGAAAGTGAGAAGGACATAATGATGCAATGCTTTTCTCTCACAAACAAGTTGTTGATTTGATCACAGTTCTTTAGAGAGTGGGAGGCAGACCAGAAAAAGCCTGAGAAGCTGAATGTAGCTCTTAGCAATCTTATGTTGGGGAAATAAACATTGGAATTCAGGGTCGACAAAGAGGAGGTGATTGAGATGCCTAAAAGACTACACCCTAGGAGCAAGGAGGGACCGGACATAGACTAGCCCTCACCAAGAGCAAAATCCATCTTCAAGTCAGCGTAGGTCATAATCAGATTAAAGTGATCTTTCCTTTCTCTAACTGCCCGCCCAAAGCAAAAGTGAACCCTCTATGGAGGAGAATGACACCATAAAGAGACACAAATGATCCCTATTGTTTTTCACAAACAAGGCCTGGCATTTAATCAAAGACTACCAGGCATACTAGAAGACAGAGCCTCAGACCAAAAAACAAGAAGAAAAACAGACAATAGCAACAGCTGTACAGGTGATAAAGAGGTTAGAATTAAAAATACAACAGGTCGGGTGCAGTGGCTTACATCTGTAATCCCAGCACTTTGGGAGGCCAAGGCAGGTGGATCACCTGAGGTCAGGAATTCAAGACCAGCCTGGGTAACATGGTGAAACCCTGTCTCTACTAAAACTATAAAAATTAGCCAGGTATGGTGGTACACACTTATAATCCCACCTACTCGGGACGCTGAGGCAGGAGAATTGCTTGAACCCAGGACGTGGAGGTTGCAGTGAGCCGAGATTGTGCCACCGCACTCCAGCCTGGGCGACTCTGTCTCACTGTGTCTCAAAAAAAAAAAAAAAAAAAAAAAAGAGAGAGAGAGAGAGAATACAGCAGCATATGACACAGGGATGGGTGGATAGGATCCTCAAGAAGTCCACTCTAGCACACTTGCTTACAGATTGAGATCCACCATGGGTATGACACAGAACATTTCAGAAGATGGTGGGGACTACTCAGGAAGGAAGGCTTAGGGACAAGGTCAGAGTATGAAGGTATAGGTGAGGCTGACGATGTTTTCTGATCTGTTACGTGCCAGACACTGCACTAAGATCTCACAGACAAAACTTCCTAACAGGCTGAGCGAGGTGGCTCATGTCTGTAATCCCAGCACTTTGGGAGCCCAAGGCAGGAGGAACACCTGAGATCAGGAGTTCAAGACCAGTCTAGCTAATACGGTGAAACCCTGTCTCTACTAAAAATACAAAACTTAGCCGGGCATGGTGGCATGTGCCTGTAATCCCAGCTACTTGGGAGGCTGAGGCAGGAGAATTGCTTAAACCCGGGAGGTGGAGGTTGCAGTGAGCCAAGATTGCACCAATGCACTCCAGCCTGGGTGATAGAGCAAGACTCTGTCTCCAACACACACACACACACACACCCCAAAAACTCATAACAACCTTTTAACAGATGAGCAAACGAAAGCTCAGAGCAGTTAATTCATTTGCCCAAGGCCACAAAGAGGACAGGGAACTGGGATTTGAACGCCCAGCTGTCCAAGACAGTCACCACATCATCTACAACAGTATTGACCATCAGCACATGCCCATCCCTGTGTCACGGGCTGGGGGATGGCCAGGGAGGCCTGGAGACAGCCCAGACTAGAAGCACCGGCATGTTTGCAGTTGGCATCTACTGGTTCTTCAAGGCATAGTGAAAAGGCTGCCTCTACCAGGAAGCCCTCCCAGAGTGACTCCCAGTCACAGCAAGGACATTGAAACGTGGCTGATTATGAGGGTAACCCTTTCCTGACCTCCTTTGGTTATCAGGTTCTTTTCTCAGAACTGCAGGTGACCTAGCCTTGGAGCATCAGCCCCCAGAGTCACTCACCGGCTCCATCTTCTCTGCCCCAGCCGTCCACTCTAACTAGATTCACTCCCTCCTGGTTCTGGGGCCACCTTCCTAGACCTCAGGGTGCCTGAAGCCCGCCCTGCAGCACTGGGGGCCGGCAGGAAACAACAGACTGGGTGTGCCCAGCAGAAACCGCAACCTTCCTCCCCTACCCCGCCCGGTCCCAGGCAGGCGGTGGTGCGGGAGGCCCCCTAAGAGGCGGCCACGAGAGGAGTCAGGGGATGTCTCCCAAGCAGGAGAACCCAGAACCCCCAGCTGGAGGAAGGCTGCCTGGGTGGAGGGTCGTGCACTCTGAATGATCTCAGATCAGGACAAGACCCTTCTCAGGGCCGGTTCTCAGCCATCAGCCTTAAGTCTGAGTTTGTTTTGACGGTGGATTCAGAATCTGCATCAGGGAGGTTCATGGGGTGCCCCGGAATCTGCAGTTTAAGATGCAAAGGGCACCTAAACCTTTGCCACAGCTCCCCCATTCATTCTCTGTCTCCTGTCTCCATGCCGGAGGGCCTTGGCTATAAGGAGCTCTATCTTCCTTTCTTTGCCTTGCTTTTTCTTTTCTTTTCTTTTTTTTTGAGACTGAGAGACTCACTTCAACCTCGGCCTCCCGAATTCAAGCCATTCTTCTGCCTCAGCCTCCTGAGTAGCTGGGATTACAGCCGCCCGCCACCACGCCTGGCTAATTTTTGTATTTTTAGTAGAGACGGGGTTTCACCATGTTGGCTGGGCTGGTCTCCAACTCTTGACCTCAAGTGATCCACCCTCCTCGGCCTCCCAAAGTGCTAGGATTACAGGTGTGAGCCACCGCGCCTGGCCTCTACCTCCCTTTCTTACCTAGTGGCCCCTCACGGATCCCCGTCCCCTAGGGTGACCTCTTATGACCACAGATCTCTGCACAAAGAACGCAAGGGTCAAACAGCTTCCCCCACTCACTCAGGAAGCAAGCTGACTGCAAGGGGGAGAGAGGCGGTGATGTCTGTCTGCTCGCTGTCCCCCGAGACTTCCCAGACCCCACTACCACTCTGTCCCGATGGGTGCGTCTCTCTCCACTTCCCAGGATATGTACTCACCAGATGGAGCTCGGTTCTTCGACCTGCAGGCACCCAGCCTGGCTACCAGCTCCTGCAGCCCCCATGACCTATGGCCAGGGTTTCGATCTGGCCCAAGGGTAGAGCCTCGGATAACCACAGAGTGGCCCAACAGCACCTCGACTTCCTCTTTTTCAACTGTCTGCCTGCATGCTCGCCACTCTGCTCCCAGCTGCAGGCCAGTCGAGGGGCCTAAGAAGAGTACAGAGGATGGGGGTTCTAGAGGAAGAGAGCCCTGCTCCCACCCCTCAGCCCTGTGCATGCAGGTGTCTTGAGGAGGAGGCGTGGGGAGCTAGGGGGGAGGCCCAGCATCCTCAACCCACACCCAGCAGCTTCCTGTGGAACCAACTGCTGGAGAGGAACAGGGTGTGGGGGCCTCACCCAGGCACATGGGTGTATAGACAGCAACATACAGGGACATGCAAGTCGTGTGTATCCGTAGAGACTCAGGCACCCAGACGAACCCCAGCATGGTGGGTACACACAGAGAGACAGAAACACACATAGTTACATTGTTACGTGGGCACCTGGAAACTGGTGGAACAACACCGTGCGCTGGTAATGTTTAACAACCACCTCTTCGATTTGTAGCCATTGCCAATTCTCCTGGTGTAAATACCCCCAGCAGGCTGATTTCACCTACCAATCATGTCACCAAGCGTAGAGTTGATAGGAAATGCTCAAATTTGGCTTTGGAAAAAAAAAAAAAACAATGTTTATTTTATTTTTAGAGATAGGGTCTCATTCTGTCATCCAGTCTGGAGTGCAGTGGAGAAATCAGAGCTCACTGCAGACTCAATCTCTTGGGCTCAAGTGATCCTTTGGCTTCAGCCTCCTGAGTAGTTGAGATTACAGGCACATGCCATCATGCCTGGCTAAGTTTTTTGTTTATAGATAATTTATGTATAATTTGTATATACTCTATATATAATTATGTATAAATTATATATAGACTTCATAAAATTTATATATAATTGTTATATATATATATATTTTGAGACAGGCTCTCACTCTGTCATCCAGGCTGGAGTGCAGTGGGGGCGATTTTGGTTCATTGCAACCTCTGTCTCCTGGGCTCAAGTGATCCCCCCACCTCCGCCTCCTGAGTAGCTGGGACCACAGGCACACATCACCACGCCTGGCAATTTTTTTTTTTTTTTTTTTTTTTTTTGGTTTGTACTTTTAGTAGAGACAGGGTCTCACCATATTGCCCAGGCTGGTCTCGAACTCCTGGGCTCAAGCAATCCACCCACCTTGGCCTCCCAAAGTTCTGGGATTAGAGGTGTAAGCCACTGTGCCCAGCCTAATTTTTTTTTTTTTTTTTTGGTAGAGACAGGGATTTTACTATGTTTCCCAGGCTGGTCTTGAACTCGTGGGCTCAAGCAATCCTCCCACCTTGGCCTCCCAAAGTGCTGGGATTACAGGCATGAACCATGATGTCCCACAAAACTTGGCTTTTGAGCTGGCTTCAGCCTGTCACTGGAGTGGGTGCTCTACAAAAAATTAAAAAATTAGCCAGATGTGGTGGTGCCTGCCTGCAGTCCCAGCTGCTACGGAGGCTGAGGTGGGAGGATCACTAGAGTCCAGGTGTTCAAAGCTGCAGTGAGCTATGATTGTGCCACCGTACTCCAGCCTGGGTGACAGAGTGAAATCCCATTTTTTTTTTAAAGAAGGTTAAATGGTAAATGTTATGTTATGCCTATTTTACCACATTTAATCACTTTAACATTATTTTTGTTGCATTTTCCATAATCTGTGCTTTTTTTCCTTTTCCTTTTTTTCTTTTCTTTTTTTTGAGATAGAGTCTTGTTCTGTTGCCCAGGCTGGGGTGCAATGGTGTGATCTCGGCTCACTGCAACCTCCGCCTCCTGGGTTCAAGCGATTCTCCTGCCTCAGCCTCCCGGGTAGCTGGGATTACAGTCGCCCACCACCACACCAGGATAATTGTTTTTTGTATTTTTAGTAGAGATGGGGTTTCACTATGTTGGCCAGGCCGGTCTCGAACTCCTGACCTCAGAGGATTCGCCCACCTTGGCCTCCGGAAGTGCTGGGGTTACGGGTGTGAGCCATCACACCTGGCCTCACGATCTATGCTTTTGATGTTGCTTTTGTCTACGGAACCTGTTTGGTAGAAATATTATATAATGGGTGCTGCTGCCCATCTCTTTCTGACTCACTGTTCAGTGGCACCATTTGAAATTGGCTGTGGTGAGAGTGTTTACACCATGGGAACTGGCAACGCTGTAAATCAGTGCTCTCCACTTAAGCGGTTCGACATTTACCAGCACACTCCTGCACTGCAGCGCACGCAGATGGTCTTGGGATACCGCACAATCGCACCCCACACACGGTCACGCATAGGCACAGGGACTCACAGAGGCAGGTACAAATGTGCACACCTACATGTAGGACGCCCCCCCCCACAGAGAACACGAGATACATACACGTGCACAACAGCACAACAGCCCTGCACAACAGGGCTTCAGGCTCCTGGAAACACGAAGCTCAAGTGCACACCCAGAGGACACACAAGGAGATGCAAACACACACACGTGTGCTCATGGACACAACTTCACACCAGAGCATGCAATGTCATGTGGACACGCAGAATGGGCATGCAGACACACACACACACACACCAAACACCCCTGACATGCACGTGAACTCACAATCACAGTCACACAGAACACACACACACACACCAAACACCCCTGACATGCACGTGAACTCACAATCACAGTCACACAGAACACACACACACACAAACACACGAGCAGATGCTGCTGGCCAGGTGCGGTGGCTCACACCTGTAATCCCAGCACTTTGGGAGGCTGAGGCGGGTGGATCACCTGAGGTCAGGAGTTTGAGACCAGCCTGGCCAACGTGGGAAAAACCCGTTTCTACTAAAAATATAAAAAGTAGCCGGGTGTGGTGGCAGGTGCCTGTAATCCCAGCTACTCGGGAGGTCGAGGCAGGAGAACGGCTTGAACCCGGGAGGCGGAGGTTACAGTGAGTCAAGATCGTGCCACTGCACTCCAGCCTGGGCAACAGAGCGAGACTCCGTCTCAAACAAACAAAAACAAAACAAACAACTAAAAGGAACAGATGCTGGCCACCTCTGAGAACACCTATGGAGACACTGACTTGCACACTGGTTACCACAGGACTCCTCAAAGTCACAAACACACAGACCCGGAAAGCCGTCACCACCCACACTCACTGACCCATAGCTCCATGCTTGTCCCCAGGGACACACGCGGGGCCGTCCAGAGAATCACAGCAACGAGACACACACAGGACACAGGGGGACACAGACATACACAGATCTGCACACACCCATTCTGTAACCAACTGATTATTTCTTTCAGGCAACATACAGTTATCAAGCACCTACTGTATGCTAGGCACTGTGGCAGGTGAACAAGACAGACACAAACTGCTGCCCTGCAGGAGCTCCAGCTGGGGGAGGCAAACCGTGAATCAGGAAACACACCTAGGAGATAAATTCAGGTCCTGTGAATTGCCGCAGCAGGAAGTAAACAGAGTGATGCGACAGAGTGGGTGGGGGTGGTTGACGCTTTAGCCAGGAAGGTCAGGGAAGGCCATTTGAGCTGAGGTCTGTAAGCTCAGAAGAAGTCAGGCATATAAATCAATGTCTAGCCGGGTGTGGTGGCTCACACCTGTAATCCCAGCACTTTGGGAGGCCGAGGCGGGCAGATCACGTGAGATCAGGAGTTCGAGGCCAGGCTGGTCAACATGGGGAAACCCCATCTCATCTAAAAATACAAAAATTAGCCGGGTGTGGTGGCGTCCACCTGTAATTCCAGCTATTAGGGAGGCTGAGGCAGAAGAATCACTTGAACGCGGGAGGCAGAGGCTGCGGTGAGCCGAGATCGCGCTACTGCACTCCAACCTGGGTGATAGAGCGAGACCCGGTCTCAAGAAAAGAAAAGAAAAAAAAAAATCTAGCGGAAACTTATTCTGGGTGGGAGAAACTGCCAGGGCAAAGGCTTGGAGGCAAGACTGAGCTTACGGTGTTTGAGGAACAGGAGGAAGCAGGCGTGGCTGGATCCAGGCTGGAGGAGACTGTCACAGGACCCCAAGTGCCGGGATTAAAAATGGGATCCACCGCACCTGCCCTTTTCTCCCACTTTTGATAGAGACATGGCAGAAATATTTCTGTGTGGTAGAAATATTCTGTGCTGGGCCGGGTGCAGTGGCCCAAGCCTGTAATCCCAGCACTTTGGGAGGCCGAGACGGGCGGATCACGAGGTCAGGAGATCGAGACCATCCTGGCTAACACGGTGAAACCCTGTCTCTACTAAAAAATACAAAAAACTAGCCGGGCGAGGTGGCGGGCGCCTGTAGTCCCAACTACTCGAGAGGCTGAGGCAGGAGAATGGCGTGAACCCGGGAGGCGGAGCTTGCAGTGAGCTGAGATCCGGCCACTGCACTCCAGCCTGGGCGACAGAGCGAGACTCCGTCTCAAAAAAAAAAAAAAGAAAGAAATATTCTGTGCTGTTTGGGAGTGCCGTCCACACTTCCTGTCTATGCTTCCCCACTCTCTGAACCCTGGCCTCTGTCCCCACTGCCCCCTGGACACCTGACACTGGCCTCCTGAAGGCTGAATGCAGAGGCCACCCCTCAGCTATGCACACCTGGCTCCCTTCCTTCCCTTCCACCACCCTGTCCAGCCTGCAGAGAGGGCCGCCACCTGCTCTACCCTTTACTGCTTGCATTGGTGGGAAAAGACACACAACATAAAATTTACCCTTTTACCTTTTTTTTTTTTTTTTTTTTGAGACGGAGTCTCGCTCTGCCACCCAGTCTGGAGTGCATGGAGTGCAGTGGCAGGATCTCGACTCACCGTCACGTAACCCCCGCCTCCCAGGTTCAAGCAATTCTCCTGCCTCGGCCTCCCGAGTAGCTGGGATTACAGGCACCTGCCACAACACCTGGCTAACGTTTTGTATTTTTAGTAGAGATGGGGTTTCATCCTGTTGGCCAGACTGGTCTTGAACTCCTGACCTCAAGAGATCTGCCCGCCTTGGCCCCCCAAAGTGCTGGGATTACAGGCGTGAGCCACCATGCCTGGCCTTAACCATTATTTTTTTAATTTAAAAGATGATTTTTTAAATGTGTATACATTTAACGAGTGTAAAGGTAATTTTATTACACGGATAGATTGCACAGCAGGAAGCCTGGGCATTAGTGTAACCATCACCCAAGTAATGTACATTGTACCCATTAAGTCATTTCTCATCCCCTTACTCCCTCCCACCCATCCTCCTTTACCCCTTCCGAGTCTCCACTGTCTCAAATTCCACACTCTGACTGTGCATACGCATTATTTAACTCCCACGTATAAGCGAGAACATGTGGTGTTTGACTTTCTATTTCTGAACTGTTTCACTTAAGGTGATAACAGCCTACAGTTCCATTCATATTGCTGCAAAAGACATGATTCAATTCTATATTTTAACCCTCTGTGTTTGTTTTGTTTGTTTGTTTGTTTTTGAGACAGGGTCTTTGTCACCCGGACTGGAGTGCAGTGGTGCAATCACAGCTCACTGCAGCCTCAATGTCCCAGACTCAAACAATCCTCCTGCCTCAGTCTCCCGAGCAGCTGGGACTACAGGTGCGCGCCACCACGCCTGGGTAATTTTTAATTTTTTTGTACAGAAGGGATCTCATTATGTTGCCCAGGCTGGTCTTAAACTCCTAGACTCAAGCAATCCTCCCATCTGAGCCTCCCAAAGTGTTGGGATTACAGGCATTAGCCACTGCACCCAGCCTATTTTAACCGTTTTTTTTTTTTTTTTTGAGACAGAGTTTCGCTGTTGTTGCCCAGGCTGGAGTGCAATGGCGCAATCTCTGCTCACTGCAACCTCCACTTCCCGGTTCAAGCGATTCTCCCGCCTCAGCCTCCCAAGTAACTGGGATTACAGGCACCTGACACCACGCCCAGCTAATTTTGTATTTTGAGTAGAGACAGGGTTTCACTATGTTGGTCAGGATGGTCTTGAACTCCTGACATCAGGTGATCCACCCACCTCGGCCTCCCAAAGTGCTGGGATTACAGGCGTGAGCCACCACTCCCAGCTAGATTTTTTGTTTGTTTTTCTTTCTTTCTTTTCTTCTCTTTTTTTTTTTTTTTTGGTAGTGTTGTTTGTTTCTGAGACGGAGTCTCACTCTATCTCCCATGCTGGAGTGCAGTGGCGTGATCTCGGCTCACTGCACTGCACCCTACGCATCCCGGGTTCAAGTGAATCTCCTGCCTCAGCTGCCCGAGTAGCTGGGGATTATAGGCGTGTGCCACCACACCTGGATAATTTTTTAATTATTATTATTATTATTGTTTATTTTTAGTAGGGACGGGGTTTCACCATGTTGGCCAGGCTGATCTCAAACTCCTGGCCTCAAGTGATCCACCCGCCTCGGCCTCCCAAAATGCTGAGATTGCAGGTATGAGCCACCACGTCCAGCAGAATACAGGCAATAGAACATAAGTCAGCAAACTGTAAGCCTTAGGCCAAGTTTAACCCAATGCTTGTTTTTATAAATAAAGTTTTTGTTCTTGTTTTCTGAGAGACAGGGTCTCGTTCTGTCACTCAGGCTGGAGTACAGTGGTGTGATCATAGCTCACTGCAGCCTCGACTTCCCAAGCTCAAGCCAGCCTCCCTCCTCATCCTCTGGAGTAGCTGCAGCCGCAGGCATACAACGCTGCGCCCTGCTATTTTATTTTCTTTTTGTCTTTTTGAGACAGAGTCTCACCCTATTGCCCAGTCTGGAGTGCAATGGCGCAGTCTTGGCTCACTGCAACCTCCGCTTCCTGGGTTCAAGAGATTCTCCTGCCTCAGCCTCCCAAGTAGTATGGGATTACAGGCATGTGCCACCATACCTGGCTAATTTTTTTTCTTTTGTATTTTTAGTAGAGATGGGGTTTCACCATGTCAGTCAGGCTGGTTTTGAACTCCTGACCTCAGGTGATCCACCTGCCTTGGTTTCCCAAAATGCTGGGATTACAGGCATGAGCCTCCCTGCCTGGCCTTATTTTATTGTTTGTAGAGACAGGGTCTCGCTATATTGTGCAAGCTGATCTCAAACTCCTGGGCTCAAGTGATCCTCCCACCTCGGCCTCCCAAAATGCTGAAATTGCAGGCATCAGCCACCCCAGAGGGTTTTAAGCAAGGGCCTGGGAACCCATTTTGCTTTCAGCTTTAAAAGATGCCTTTGGCTAGGTGCAGTGCCTGTAATCCTAGCACCCTGAGAGGCCGAAGTGGGCGGATCTTGAGGTCAGGAGTTCAAGACCAGCCTGGCCATTATGGTGAAACCCCGTCTCTACCAAAAATACAAAAATTAGCTGGGCATGGTGGCACACGCCTGTAGTCCCAGCTTCTCGGGAGGCTGAGGCAGGAGAATCGCTTGAACCCGGGAGCCAGAGGATTGCAGTGAGCCAAGATCGAACCACTGCAATCAATCCAGCCTAGTGACAGAACGAGACTCCATCTCAAAAAGAAAAAAAAAAAAAAAAGCCTTTTTCTTCCAGCCGTAGCTGCTATCATGGAGATGGCCACGTGGGGGCAGCACTTCCCCGTGGCTTCGCCTCTGGCCAGCAAGACCACAGAAAGCAAAATAGAAAAAAATAAACCGACCATTGTGGAAAGCCAGAGAGCTTACAGGGGCCAGGCAGCAGCCTGAGTTAGTGAGGGCCATGGGTTGTGAGACACGGGTTTACCCTTCCTTCTACCACGTTTATTTTTTTCTTGTAAAGGAGTAGTCTCACTAGGTTGCCCAGGCTGGTCTCAAACTCCCGGCCTCAAGTGATCCTTCCTCCTCAGCCTCCCAAAGTGCCGGGATTACAAATGTGAGCCACCCACACCTGGCCTTTTCTCCTACTTTTGACAGAGACGTGGCAGAGCGAAATATTCCTGTGCTGTAGCAAACAACATAATTTCAGACGTGAAATGTGAAAAATAGACCAATATAGATCACAGAAGGAATCTACAAGGCTATTTTTACAATTGAGGCTTGAGGCCTGGCGCGGTGGCTCAAGCCTGTAATCCCAGCACTTTGGGAGGCCGAGACCATCCTGGCTAACACGGTGAAACCCCGTCTCTACTAAAAAATACAAAAACTAGCCGGGCGAGGTGGCGGGCGCCTGTAGTCCCAGTTACTCGGGAGGCTGAGGCAGGAGAATGGCATAAGCCCGGGAGACACAGCTTGCAGTGAGCTGAGATCACGTCACTGCACTCCAGCCTGGGCAACAGAGCAAGACTCTGTCTCAAAAAAAAAAAAAAAATTGAGGCTTGAAAACATGCTTTTTTTTTTTTGAAATTGGTGTGTGTGTGTGTGTGTGTGTGTGTAACTAAGACAACCCAGAAGCTATGAATGAAAATACAGAAATACTTAATACATAAAAATCTATATAAATGTGGCCGGGCACGGTGGCTGATGCCTGTAATCCCAGCACTTGGGGAGGCTGAGGCAGGTGGATCACTTGAGGCCAGGAGTTAGAGACCAGCCTGGCCAACATGCAGAAACCTTGTCTCTATGAAAAATACAAAAATTAACCAGGTGTGGCAGCGTGCACCTATAATCGCAGCTACTCAGAAGGCTGAGGCAGGAGAATCGCTTGAACCCTGGAGGCAGAGGTTGCAGTGAGCTGAGATCTCACTACCACACTCCAGCCTGGGTGACAGAGCAAGATCCTGTCTCAAAACAAACAAACAAACAAACAAACCTATATAAACATCTGTTAAAAATTTTATAATAAAAATATATTAAATATGACTAACAGAATAATTTTATAAATTATCAGGGAAATATACACAAAAGCAGTACATAAAGATGAAATGGTTGTCTGAAAAAGGTTAGTACCTTTATATACAAAGAGGTTTCACACATTGATAAGAAAAAGACACAACAGAAATAGAAAATTAAGACAGAATGTGGAGCCGGGCGTGGTGGCTCACGCCTGTAATCCCAGCACTTTGGGAGCCTGAGGCAGGCGGATCACTTGAGGTCAGGAGTTCGAGACCATCCTGGCCAACATGGCGAAACTCTGTCTCTATTAAAAATACAAAAATTAGCCAGGCAGGTGGTGGGCACCTGTAATCCCAGCTACTTGGGAGGCTGAGGCAGGAGAATTGCTTGAACCTGGGAGGCAGAGATTATATCAGTGAGCTGAGATCATGCCATTGTACTCCAGCCTGGGCAACAGAGCTAGGCCTCAAAAAAAAAAAAAAAAAAAAGAAAGAAAGAAAGAAAAGAAAGAAAGAAAGGAAGGAAGGAAGGAAGGAAGGAAAGAAGGAAGGAAGGAAGGAAGGAAGGATGTGAACAGGCATATCTCGAAAAAGCACAGCCAAGAGCCAAAGAATGATGAAAATATAGTTCCCAGAAGCCTAGAGAATGTGAATTTCAATAATAGGGAACTGTTTGCTTCATATCTAAGAGTGTGGCAATAGCAACCACAAAAAGGAATGTATCTGATTATCATCTTACTATAGTTGAAATTATGTTGGAAATTAGAAAATTTATTTATTAAATTCTACAGACTTAATTTGTCCATGTGATTTCTAGTATTTTCTTTTTTCTTTTCTTTTCTTTCTTCTTTTTTTTTGGGGGGGGGCGGGGGCAGGGTCTCCCTCTGTCACCCAGGCTGGAGTGCAATAGCACACTTTCAGCTCACTGTAACCCCAACCTCCCAGGCTTAAGCGATCTTCTCACCTCAGCCTCCTGAGTAGCTGGAAAACAGGTGGCCACCCCAAGTGGCATTTCTTTTTCTTTCTTTCTTTCTTTCTTTGTTTTTAGTTTGAGAAGGAGTCTCACTCTGTCTCCCAGCAGTGGCACAATCTCGGCTCACTGCAACCTCCGCCTCCCAGATTCAAACGATTCTCCTGCCTCAGCCTCCTGAGTAGCTGGGACTACAAGTGCGTGCCACCACGCCCAGTTAATTTTTGTATTTTTAGAAATGGGGTTTCACCATGTTGGCCAGGATGGTCTCAATCTCTTGACCTCGTGATCCTCCCGCCTTGGCCTCCCAAAGTGTTGGGATTATAGGCGTGAGCCACCGCGCCCAGCCAAATTGTACCTTTTCTTGGCAATTATGAATAATATCACTACAAACATTTATGTCAAGGCTTCAAAGTGAACATCCTTTCATTTATCTTGCTAAAATACATAGGAATAGAATTTCTGGGTCCTATGGCAAATGTACATTTAGAGTTGTAAGAAACATTTTAACTGTTTCTTTTTTCTTTTCTTTCCTTTTTTGGTGACAGAGTCTCCATCTGTCACTCAGGCTGGAGTGCAATGGCACGATCCTGGCTCACTGCAACCTCTGCCTCCCTGGTTCAAGTGATTCTCCTGCCTCAGTTTCCTGAGTAGCTGGAATTACAGGCGCATGCCACCATGCCCGGCTAATTTTTGTGTTTTTAGTAGAGATGGGGTTTCGGCATGTTGGCCAGGCTGGTCTCGAACTCCTGACCTCAAGCAATCTTCCAGCCTCGGCCTCTCAAAGTGCTGGTATTACAGGCGTGAGCCACTGCACCTGGCTGGACTATTCTTCTTTATTCTTCTTTTGGTCCTCTTTCAGTTCTCTCTCTCTCTCTCTCTCTGTGTGTGTGTGTGTGTGTGTGTGTCTGTGTGTGTAGGCAAAAAGCTTAGATTAGCTAATTAGGCTGGGCACAGTGGCTCATGCTTGTAATCCCAGCACTTTGGGAGGCTGAGGTAGGAGAATCACTTCAGCCCAGGAGTTCAAGATCAGCCTGGGCAACATAGCAAGATCCTGTCTCTACAAAAAATTTGGAAATTAGCCAGGCATGGTGCCCACCTGTTGACCTAGCTACTCAGGAAACTGAAGTGGGAGGATCCTTCAAGTCTGGGAGGTGGAGGCTGCAGGGAGCTATGATTGCATCACTGCACTCCAGGCTGGACAATAGAGTGATCCTGTCTCAAAAAAAGAAAAGAAAAGAAAAGAAAAAGAAAAATAGATCTATATATACGCAGGAGATGTTACTTATTCAGACAAGTGAGAGTACCTAGCACACTTGTGGACTCAGAAATAGGGTTGCCAGACCAAATATAGGAACCTGGGTGTCTTATATATTTATCTGTTAAATGCAGCAAGCCATTCAGGGACTCTGGGGCAGTCTCTGTGTCCCCAGGTGCTGGTTCCCCAATTCTCATAGTAACACGTGGTGGGACAGCAGGCTGGGCTCTTTCTCTTTCTCATTCAGGCTGTTGGACCCCAGAGAAACCACAAGGGACTTTAGAGGCTTCAACAGGAAAACCGCATCTTAATATAACCCAAGAACTGAACATTCTCATAATGAGATGTCCACAGAAGCACACAGCGCCATTACTTTACGTACTTCCAATGGCAAGATGTGTCCTGGCGTGACTTCTGGCGCTGGTTATGAATCATAAAAGAGGGGTCACCCCTCTCTGAGCACTTTCTGTGTAGTTTATTTAATCTCATGCAATCTTCACAACCATCCAGGGAGGAAGGCCCGGTTGGCCCTATTGGCTCCGTTCTGTAGATGAGGAAGCTGAGGCTCAGTGAGGCAAGGTTCTGTGATACACTGTCCCTCAGAGGCTGCAGCGTGCAGAACCTCTTGGAACATCTGCTTTGTTAACAGCATGTTGAGAGATACAGCCTCTGGGAATCTGTGTTAGGCACATTGGCCGAGGGCCGGGCAACCGTATTGCTAACCCTGCCTGTCTCTGCCAGTGACCTGGACCCATGCGGATGGCGTAGTGGACAACCTCTGCCTACCACTACCACCTGCAGAAGACTCATCAGGGGACACAGGGCCATGCCCCAGCAGTTCCCTTCCCACACTGCATTATTCAGTAAGCACAAAGCAATATGGCAGATGTGATCATCAGAGCCCAGGGAAGCAGTCCCTGAGCCCCAGACTGGGAAGTCCAGGGAGGCTTCCTCAGGAAGCAGAGCCCAGCAGATACCTGAAGGACGTGAGGGACCTGGGACAAGCACAGGGCCACAGGTGATTGCTCCCATCCACGGCAAGGAGAACCAAGAGGGAAAGTGGCTATAGCGGAGGAAGCTGGAGACAGAGGCCATTGTGTCTGGGTCCAGTGGCATAGCTTTCAGTTTTATCCCTAAGCCAATGGGGGAGACATGGAAGGTTTTACGCAGAGGGGAGGCAAAGTCTGCTCTTTGTTTCAGAAAGCTCCCTCTAACTGGGCATGGAAAGAATGGATAGAGGGTATAATCCTGGAAGCTGGCAAAGTGGCAATGCTGTCATTCAGGAAGACAGGACGGAGGCTCAGGCATTGGAGAGAGAAAAGTGAGTGATTCTGGGGGGAAATTCGAGAGGCAAAAAGAGCTGGACTTTGTGTAGACATGGGTGGATGGAGAGCGAAAATGCCACCCAGCTCTCAGCCTGGTTCCCCAGCGGACAGGGTCTGGGACAGGCTCCAGGGTCAGCACTTTTGACTGGTAGCCTCAATTCCCACCAGTCTGTGGGTGTAGCGTCCCTGTCTACTTCCCTCCATTCATCTATTTGCATTTCCTGAGCCTGGAACTTGCCAGCTGCTCCTCTGGTTGCCCTGAAAGGGAGAGGGCTGGGAAGGAGGTCTCCCACCCCAGCAGCTGGGCCGGCAAGGCAGACGCTGCCCCTGGCTGACGCTCTTCCTTTTCCTCCAGGTAGCACTGTGCCAGGGCATCTGGGAACCCCAGAGGAAGGGCAGGGTGTCTAGCGGGTGGGCAAGGGGTCATGGCCATGGGCGCCTCTCTTCCAATGCGCTTATGGGCTCAGCACCCTGCCAGGTGTCAGCAGGAGAGGGCTCAGGAGTCCCAGGTGGGCAGTGGGTGGTAGGGGCTGAGAACCTGTGTTTGGGTCACCTGGACAGATGTGTGGATGTCATCCTGGGGGCACATCTGGTTCTTTATCCTTAATTTAGTCTGTTCAAACAATACCCCCTCAAGGGACTTTGCCTCTCTCTATCTCTCTGCTCCCCTCCTTACCTCCCCCGTTTTGTTTTCTGAATTGTCTTTATTTTATTTATATATTTATTTTTGAGACAGGGTCTCACTCTGTCACCCAGGCTGGAGTGCTGTGGCACCATCTCAGCTCATGGCAACCTCCACCTCCAGGGTTCAAGTGATTCTCCCACCTCAGACTCCTGGGTAGCTAGGACTGCAAGCTTGTGCCACTGTGCCAGGCTAATTTTTGTATTTGTTTCACCATGTTGGCCAGGTTAGTCTCACGCTCTTGGCCTCAAGGGATCTGCCCGCCTCAGCCTCCCACAGTGCTGGGATTACAGGCGTGAGCCGCCTTGGGTCTGGCCTAGTTGTATAATAATTTCATTATATATTACAATGTAGTAATAATATAATAACAGTGCATCATAGTGCACAATAAATGTAATGTTCTTGAATCATCCCGAAACCACCACCTTCCAATTGTCTTCCATGAAACTGGTCCCTGGTACCAAAAAGGTTGGGGACCTCTGGCTTTAGCACCATCTCCTTTGTGCTATTCTTGTGATCGTGAGTGAGTTCTCGTGAGATCCTGTCATTTTATTTAAAAAAAATTGACACCTCTCTCCTTCCCTCACTCTCTTGCTCCTGTTCCTGCCATGTAAGACGTGCCTGCTCCTTCTTCACCTTCTGCCATGATTGTAAGTTCCCTGAGGCATCCCTAGATGCCAGCACCCTGCTTCCCATACAGCCTGTAGAACTGTGAGCCAGTTCTTTATAAATTACCCACTCTCAGGTATTTCTTTATAAATTACCCACTTTTTCTTTACAATTTACCCACTCTCAGGTATTTCTTTATAGCAATATGAGAATGGACTAATACATCATCCATCCATCCATCCGTCCGTCCATCCATCCCTCCGTCCGTCCGTCCGTCCCTCTGTCCGTCCGTCCGTCCGTCCATCAATTCATCCATCCATCCATCCATCTACCTATGACTCTAACCCATCCGTCCATCCATCCGTCCATCCATCCATCCATCCATCCATCCGTCCATCCATCCATCTATCTATCCATCCATCTACCTATGACTCTATCTATTTATCTATCTATGTGGTATGTATCTTTTTTTTTTTTTTTTTTAGACAAGGTCTTGCTCTGTCACCCAGGCTGAGTGCAGTGGTGCCATCATAGCGTAGTGCAGCCTCAACCTTTCAAGCTCAAGTTATCCTCCCAGCTCGGCCTCTCAAGTAGCTGAGACCACAGATGTGTACCACCACACACAACTAATTTTTTATTTTTTTGTAGGGACAGGTTCTCACTATGTTGCCCAGACTGGTCTCAAACTCCTGGACTGCAGGGATTCTCCCACCTTAGCCTCCCAAAATGCTAGGATGAGAGGCCTGAGCCACTGTGCCTGGCTCTGTCTATTATCTATCTATCTATCTATCTATCTATCTATCTATCTATCTATTTATATCTATCATCTCTCTATATCTATCATCTATCTATATCTATCAATCATCTATCTATCACCTATCTATATCTATCAATCATCTATCTATCACCTATCTATATCTATCTATCATCTATCATCTATCTATATCTATCTATCTATCCATCTATCTATCATCTATCTATTCATCTATCATCATCTACCTATGCATCCATCTATCTATAATTCTATCTATCCATCTCCCTCTCTCTGCACCTCTCCCTCCCCAACACTCCTTTCCTATCTCCCAGGCTGTCATTCATACAACACCAAGTTCTACCAGTCAAACCAATTCGTAAAATCACAAAACCAGCCCAGATTCAAGGGCTGAGAGGTAGATTCCACTTCCTAACAAAATCAGACAAAATTGCACTCATATTTTCAGGTCAACCAGAATAGCCCTTCCCCAATCTCATAACCAGGGGCTTGGGTCTTGTGGTGCTTCCCGTAGTGGGGAGTTCAGTTTAAATGCCTTCACTCCACCATTCAGGGGTTTCTACCCCTGGTTGGCACAAACATCTATTAAAATATAAATGGCCTCAATTTCTTTCTTTTTTTCTTTTTCTTTTTCTTTTTTTTGAGACAGGGTCTCATTCTGTTGCCCATGCTGGAGTGCAGTGACCTGATCTCAGTTCACTGCAGCCTCTGCCTCCCAACTTCAAGTGATCCTCCCACCTCAGCCTCCCTAGTGGCTGGGATTACAGGTGCACACCACCACGCCTGGCTAATTTTTGTATTTTTAGTAGAGATGGGGTATCACCATGTTGGTCAGGCTGGTATTGAACTCCTGACCTCAAGTGATCCACCCGCCTGGGCCTCCCAAAGTGCTGGAATTACAGTGGTGAGCTACTGCACCTGGCCCGCGTTAGTTTCTTAAGAACCCTACCTTGAGCAGCAGTCATTGCAGTGTGCATAAAATATGTAGTCAATACATGCAAATATTTTGGATAAAAATGACTTTTGAGCACTTTCTTTTTTTTTTAGTTGTTCCGTTCTCCAATGTGACTATTGTGTTTAAAAAAAAAAAAAAAAAGGGAAAGAAAAAGCAGTCAGCTGTCATGTGACAGAGGTCTTAGGAGAATGGGAGGGGTGCTGAATCCCCAGCCCTGTTCCTGGAAGGTAGGTGTGGGTGACCCCAGGGCTGTGTTTGAGGACATGAGGAAGAATGACTCGCTGACTGATTGGGACCTTCCCAGGCTTTCCTGAGCCAGACCTGGGAGAGGTTCCCACGACAGACGTTGCTTGTTCCACAGTCACATCCGAAGGCTAGGGGACTTCCAAAAGCTCAGCCCCCCGGGGGCAGCTGCAGAGGCGCCCACCTCTTCTAATGAAGTCGTAACAATTGTTGCAGTTAGTCAGTGTGGGCTGGGTGCCAGGCCCAGGACGAGGAAGTTATGAACGCTGCTTTATATCTTCCTCCCAACAAATCAAACATACAGGCTGCCTTTTTATCCTTCAGACAGACCTCTCTCCAGCCCCCGGGACTTTGCACATGCTGTTCCCTCTGCTCAGCATTGTGTCTTCCAGGCCCCCTCTGCTTCCCACATCTTCATGGATGTCCCTTCTCATTCTCTCGACTTGGAGTCACAAGTCACAAGTCACCTCAGGCAGGCCTCCCTCCGCATGCCCCCCACCCCGCTACTTTCTTTATTCTATTCTCACAACACTTTTTGACTTTATTCATTGTTACCAGGATTTATTCATTGTTCTCTCTCTGCAGCTGGAACGGAAGCTTGTACAATCAGGAACCTGTCCAGTTTATTTCCAACCACGTTCCATGCTCCACTACTTACCACTCATACGGGAAAGTTGTTTAACATCTGCATCTCCTTCGTCTGATCTATTCACTCGGTATGATGATCATTTATTTATTTTTTTTGAAACAGAGTCTGGCTCTGTTTCAGGCTCCAGGCTGGAGTGCAATGGAGTGATCTCACTACAACCTCCGCCTCCCAGGTTCAAGTGATTCTCCTGCCCCAGCCTCCCGAGTAGCTGGGATCATAGGCATGCGCCACCATGCCTAGCTAATTTTTTTTTTTTTTTTTTGAGACGGAGTCTCGCTGTGTCGCCCAGGCTGGAGTGCAGTGGCATGATCTTGGCTCACTGCAAGCTCCGCCTCCCGCGTTTACGCCATTCTCGTGCCTCAGCCTCCCGAGTAGCTGGAATTACAGGCATGTGCCACCATACCCACCTAATTTTTTTGTATTTTTAGTAGAGACGGGGTTTCACCATGTTGGCCAGGCTGGTCTTGAACTCCTGACCTCAAGTGATCTGCCCTTCTTGGCTTTCCAAAGTGCTGGGATTATAGGCGTGAGCCACTGCACTCTGCCTTTTTTTTTTTTTTTGAAACAGAGTCTCGCTCTGTCGCCCAGGCTGGAGTGCAGTGGCTCGACCTTGGCTCACTGCAACCTCCACCCCCTGGTTTTAAGCAATTCTTGTGCCTCAGCCTCTCAAATAGCTGAGATTACAGGCATGTACCACCCTGTCCAGGTATTTTTTGTATTTTTTCACCATGTTGGCCAGGCTGGTCTCGAACTCCTGGCCTCAAGTGATCTGCCCACCTTGGTCTCCCAAAGAGCTGGGATTACAGGCGTGAGCCACTGCACTTGGCCAACGATAATAATTCGAAATTCAGAGCACACCCATGTAAAGTGCTTAGAAAACAGTGTCTGGTGTGTGTGCACTCAAATGATATTCGCTATTATTTATTATTAAGTGCACACCTAAAAAAACCTTCATGGAAGGAACAAATGGAAGTTAACTGCCCCACTCTGGGCATATAACTCCACTAGTTGAAGTCTTTATTCATTCAACCATCTTTGTTGAGAGTCTACCATGCACTGTGATTTCCCTCTCTGCTCATCCTGCTTCCTCTCCTTTCCTTTCATAGGTGTTGGCCTCTAGTAAATATCTTGCACCTGAAACTCTGTTTCTGTGTCTGCTTCCAAAGAGCCCCACCTGGGACATGAAACTAACACTGACTCTCCCAGGACAATAAAGGGGAAAGGCACAAACGGAATGTAAATCTCCTTCTGCCCACCTCCCTCCTGTCCTATGATTTACTGTGCTCCCCCCGCCCCACAAACACATGTACCTGTTCACCAGCAGGGTTTCTCACGGTTTTTATATTAATCCCTCAATGCCTTGCTTCCATCTCTCTTCTGTGGTGTCTCCTGTGTTGGTTTTGTAGGGAGGAAGCTAACAGCCCACACTAGTGTGTCGTCTTATCACAAACTGGATCATTATGAACTTAACGATAGAACATAATAACAGCAACAAGAATGATAATTATAATAATGATGTTGGTGGTGGTGATGGTGATAATGGTGATGGTGATGATATTGATTATGATAGTGATGATGGTGGTGAAGTTAATGATGGTGATGAGGATAGTAATTATAGTGATGATAATGATTTTGATGACGGCAGTGGTAATAACAATGACGATTATGATGGTGATGGTGATATTGATGATTATTATAATAGTGGTGGTGGAGATGATGGTGATAATGATGATGGTGTTGATGGTGATGATGCTGGTGATAATGGTGATGGAGATGATGATGGTGATAGTAATGATGATGGTGATGACAATGATGACAATGATGATGATATTGATGGTGGCAATGTTGGTGACAATGGCAGTAAAGATAATGGTGATATGAAGATGGTGGTGATGATGATAATGAAGATGATGATGGTGATCATAATGATGGTGATGATGATGGTGGTGATGATGGTGGTGATGATGATGGTGATGACAATGATGGTGATATTGATGTTGGTGATTATAATGATGGAAATGGTGATGGTGACGGTAATGGTGACGGTGGTGATGATGATGTTGATGACAATGATGGTGATATTGACAGTGGTGATGATGATGGAGATGGTAATGGTGATGGTGGTGATGATGGTGATGGTGATGACAATGATGGTGACATTGACGGTGGTGATGATGATGGAGATGGTAATGGTGACGATGGTGATGATGATGGTGATGGCAATGATGGTGATATTGATGTTGGTGATGTTGGTGATTATAATGATGGAAATGGTGATGGTGATGGTGATGATGATGGTGATGGCAATGATGGTGATATTGATGTTGGTGATGTTGGTGATTATAATGATGGAAATGGTGATGGTGATGGTAATGGTGATGGTGATGGTGATGATGGTGATGACAATGATGATGGTGATGGTGATGACAATGATGGTGATATTGATGGTGGTGATGATGATGGAGATGGTAATGGTGATGGTGATGATCGTGATGGTGATGATGGTGATAATGATGTTGGTGATTATAGTGATGGAGATGGTGACGGTGACAGTAATGATGGTGTTGATGATGGTGGGGGTGAAGGTGGTGGGTAGGAGTAGCAATAATAATGCAACAATTACGTGCCAGACACATGATTCAGCATTTCATCCATTACTATCATTCCTCCAACAACACAATGAGGAAACAGAGACTCTGAGAGATGAAACGTGATTCTTAGTTACAGTCACAGAGCTGAAAAATGGAAGAGCCAAGATTCGAATCTCTAGGTAGTCAGTCTAAAGTGCATGCTCTTTTTGTCTCAGGCTTGTGGAGCCTGGAACTGAGGAAACAAGAAATGGCTGGTTCAACTGATTCTTGTGCCTCAGCCTCCCAAGTAGCTGGAATTACAGGCGCGAGCCATCATGCCCGGCTAATTTTTGTGTTTTTAGTAGAGATTGGGTTTCACCATGTTGGCCAGGCTGGTCTCGAATTCCTGACCTCAGGTGATTTGCCTGCCTTGGCCTCCCAAAGTACTGGGATTACAGGTGTGAGCCACTGCTCCCAGTTTGCTTTCTAAGATTTCTTATATAAAAAGTGTCCTTTGGCAAATATGTTTCAAATATTCTTTTCTTGTTTCTCTCTTCTAACATTTTGAACATGGTTTCTGGCCCTTAGAAGCTTAAAAATTGTATCTAACCAAATTAATCAGTCTTTTCCTTTGTGATGTATACCTTTGGTTAATATTCTTTTAGCAGTGTGCTTTTGCAAATTTTCTACACTTAACTTTTTTTTTAAAATCCATATAGTATTTATTTGGTTGTATGGGTTGAAGTGAAGATCAAACTTATTCCAAATGTTTACTCAGTTGTCCAAGACTCATTTCTTGAATAAGTAGCTATTTGCATTCTGATTTAAAGTTGTTCATTTATAAACACCAGATAGTTATCTATATTCGGGTCGGCTTAAGGATTTTCTGTTTTCTTTTTTTTTTTTTTGAGATGGAGTCTCGCCTCGCTCAGTCACCCAGGCTGGAGTGCAGTGGCGCGATCTCGGCTCACTGCAAGCTCCGCTTCCTGGGTTCATGCCATTCTCCTGCCTCAGCCTCCCGAGTAGCTGGGACTACAGGCGCCCACCACCACGCCTGGCTAATTTTTTGCATTTTTAGTAGAGACGGGGTTTCACCGTGTTAGCCAGGATGGTCTCGATCTCCTGACCTCGTGGTCCGCCCACCTCGGCCTCCCAAAGTGCTGGGATTATAGTCATGAGCCACCATGCCCGACCCCCTTGTTATTTTTTTTTTGTTTATTTTTTTGAGACGGAGCGTGAGTCCATCACCCAGGCTGGAGTGCAGTGGCATGATCTCAGCTCACTGCAACCTCCATCTCCTGAGTTCAAGCAATTCTCCTGCCTCAGCCTCCCAAGTAGCTGTGACTACAGGCACACACCACCACTCCTGGCTAATTGTTGTATTTTTTGTAGAGACAGGGTTTCGCTATGTTGCCCAGGCTGGTGTCGAACTCCTGACCTCAAGTGATCTGCCCGCCTCAGCCTCCCAACATGCTGGGATTACAGGCATGAGCCACTGCACCCAGACTCCTTATTAAACATGAGGCAGTGATTGAGATAGAACCATTTATGATCAAGAAAATATAATCTTTTCCTATATTTAACAATTCATAGCACTAGCTACCATTTACTAGTTTTTTACTATTAATATTTGTCCGGCATTTTTCTAACCACTTTACAGGAATTATTTCACTTGATTCCTGCAGATAGTCTTCAGAGGTAGGTACTGATATTATTATATATGCATAGGAGAAAGCATAGGCTCAGAGAGCCCACGAAAAACCAGAAAGCGGAAGAATCAGAATTTAACACAGGGAATAGAACTTCAGAGCCTTTGTGTTTACCTGGGCTATACTGCCCCCATTAGACAATAAAAATATCCTCCACTACTAATTTACTAAACTTTTATATCAGAAATGGATAAAGATTTTATCAAACCAACAGCTGGGCACGGTGGCTCATGCCTGTAATCTCAGCACTTTGGGAGGCCAAGGTGGGCAGATCATAAGGTCAGGAGTTCGAGACCAGCCTGACCAACATGGCGAAACCCTATCTCTACTAAAAAAACAAAAATTAGCCAGGCGTGGTAGCACACGCCTGTAATCCCAGCTACTTGGGAGGTTGAGGCAGGAGAATTGCTTGAACCCGGAAGGAAGAGGTTGCTGTGAGCCGAGATGGTGCCACTACACTCTAGCCTGGGCGACAGAGACAGACTTCATCTCAAAAAAAAAAAAAGATTTTATCTAACAACTGTTTGACTTCTTTGGAGATGAACAGGCACTATTTTTTTTTTTCTTTTACCTACAGACAGTGAGTTTTACTTAAAAGATTTCCCGGTGTTCAAGAAGGTACTGGCCAATGGAAAAAAACAAGTCCCAAATTTGTAGCGTTTGCCAATTCCAGTGGTGTAAATACTCGCACTGTGGGTGATTCAAGCTACCCAGGATGATGGTGCTAATGGTAAGTTGGGAAGAGATGCTGCCCATTGGCCCGTGTGACCCATTCTGAGCCAGTTCCAACACATTGCCACCGACCCATTCTGAGCCAGTTCCAACACATTGCCACCTACATTGATTCGTACGTGTGTTCCCGGTATAGACCTCTAAGATCTTCAATAAACTCTATTCAAGAAACAGAAAAAGAAAAGAAATTCAATTATCTAAACAACAAAAAGGTGGCTATCAACTCAGATGTAGTTTATTATTTTATTATTTATTAATAATTTTATTAATTATAAATTATTTTTATTATAATAATAATTTATTAATTATATATCATTTATTATTTTAATACACGCATATTCAATAGAGTGCATATCATGTGGTACTACCTAACACGACTTACGGTTTATATAGGAGGACCTCATAATCAAGCACATTAATATTGCAGCAGAGACAATCCATGACTATCCATATAGGTGTCATAAATCGTGTCATCAATAGGCTCATATCACTTTTAGTGAAGTCGGTTACCAACTTAGTTTTGGCGCCAAATTTATGCCAAATATTTTGTGTGCCCAGAGCATTTAGGTTTTCAGAATTATGGATAACAGTCTGTGAACCTTAGCCAGGCATGGTAGTGTGTGCCCACAGTCCCAGTTACTTGGGAGGCTCATGTGGGAGGATTGCTTGAGTCCGGGAGGTGGAGGCTGCTATGAGCTACGACTGAACCATTGGCCTCCACCCCGGGCAACAGAGCGAGACCCTGTCTCAAAAAAAAAAAAAAAAAAAAAAGGGTGAGTGAACCTAGTTTTGTGTTACTTAGCTCTGTGTGCGTGTGTGTGTGTGTGTGTGTGTGTGTGTGTGTCTATGAGAGAGAGAGAGACAGAGACAGAGAAAGAGAGAGAGAGAGAGAACTTGGTCTTAAAAATTTTTTGGTAGATTGTCAGGTTATGTACAAGGATTGGGCTGTTTATAGAATGATTAGGAAATTTCTCGTCTATTTTAGGAATCTTTATCTGTTTCTTGAACTTTTGAAGGTTAAATGATTCCATAAACCTTAGAAATCTTTATCTATTTCTTGAACTTTTGAAGGTTAAATGATTCCATAAACCATTTGGGATTGACTTTTTTGGAGGTTATTTTTCACAGTATCTTCAGTTTATTTCATCATTATTTAGTTATTCATTCAGTGCCTCTATTCCTTGAATTAATGTTGATAATTTACATGTTTATAGAAAGCTCAGTTTCACTGAGATTTTAAAAATTTCGGCATAGAGTTGTATATCATATTCTTTTATTTTAAAAAAATTCTACATCTGAATTTATAGCCACCTTTCTGTTGTTTAGATAATTGAATTTGTTTTTCTTTTTCTGTTTCTTGAATAAACTGGCTCTAGCTAGAGCCAGTTTATTCAAGAAACAGAAAAAGAAAAACAAATTCTATTTCCGAAATTCTTTTCTTTATTCTAACCGTTTTATGTGTTTTAATGGATAAAGTTCCACTTTTGTTACCCAGGACAAATTCCTGTCTCAGCTTATTTCTCTAGGACTTATTGAGTTGAATGCTTTGGAGGTTTATTGACTCCCATAGTATCATAGTGAAGGGAGGATCTCATTTTCTGAAATGTAGTAGAAAAGTGGGTCAAGGGAATTAAACTTTAAACTGGGTTGTCACGGGTGAATAAGAGTTTTCCAGGAAGAGAGGTTCTTTCTGGTTGAAATAAGTGACAGTGGCAGAGTAATGAAAGACCAGCTGTGTTTTACTTTATTTAAAAATTGTTCTCTTTTTTCTTTTCTTTTCTTTTTTTTTTGAGACGGAGTCTCGCTCTGTCGCCCAGGCTGGAGTGCAGTGGCGCGATCTCAGCTCACTGCAACCTCCACCTCCCGGGCTCAAGCAGTGCTCCTGCCTCAGCCTCTTGGGTAGCTGGGATTACAGGCGCCCACCATCACTCTCGGCTAATTTTTTGTATTTTTAGTAGAGATAGGGTTTCACTATGTTGGTGAGGCTGGTCTTGAACTCCTGACCTCCAGTGATCCACCTGCCTTGGCCTCCCAAAGTGCTAGGATTACAGGCGGGAGTCACTGCGCCTGGCCAGAAAACCTTGTCCGGGTCTTTCTGGCTGCTTGAGAGCACCCCAACCCCACGCCAACTGGGACAGTGCCTCTGACTCCCCGCCACAAAAGAGGGTTTGGACCCCAGGATGTCCAGATTCTGCCAGGATTCCATGTGGAAGCTGCACTCCTATCCTAAATTGGCCTGGGCTCTGGGGCATGGTGGGCCTGGTTTTTTTCATCCTCCCTTCCCAGAGAGCAAGAAACAATCAACCCAGGAACATGACCATTGTTTCTGGCCTCTGTCAGGATTCTTGGAATCTTCGTCCCTGGTTCCCATCTCTCCGGAAGATGGAAAGGGGCGCCCCTTTACTGCATAGGATTAGTTTACCTCTCTGAGATCTCCCATATATATCAGGAACCCCCAAACCACTCATGATGATTCTGAGGTTTTTCAAACATCCCCTTCATCCACTTACATGAGGTCCCTAGAGTCATCAGATTCATAGAGACAGAAAGTAGGATGCTGGGTGCTAGGGACTGAGGAGTGGAGATGGGGAGTGAGTGTTTCATGGGGACAGAGTTTCAGTTTGGGAAGATGAGAAAGTTCTGGAAAGGATGGTGGTGGTGGCTGGACAGCCATGTGAATGTGCTTAATGCCACCGAACTGTGCCCTGAAAAATAGTTACAAGGATACATTTTTATGTGTGATTTGCCACAAGTAAAAATTTTAAAAATTGCTGAATTGAAAAAAGCAATAATATATACATTATACATATACATTATATATATTTTATATATATACACATACACACACACACACACATATATATGTATATTTTTTTTTGAGACAGAGTTTCGCTCCGTCGCCCAGGCTGGAGTGCAGCGGTGTGATCTCGGCTCACCGCAACCTCCGCCTCCTGGGTTCAAGTGATTCTCATGCCTCAGCCTCCCGAGTAGCTGGGATTACAGGCATGTGCCACCACACCCGGCTAATTTCTGTATTGTTAGTAGAGTTAGGGTTTCACCATGTTGGCCAGGCTGGTCTCAAACTCCTGGCCTCACATGATCTGCCCACCTCGACCTCCCCAAGTGCTGGGATTACAGGTGCGAGCCACTGTGCCCAGCCTTAACAATACATATTTTAAAAAGAAATAACACAAAAATGTAGAACGTGGAAGTCTCCTGTAGTGATCTCAACCACTATGAATATTTGTATATCCTCCTAGAATGCTATAAACACACACACAGACAGCTACGTATGTATTTTCTTATGTTCTCTATCTACACCCAAATAAATATATAATATCCACGTTTTGTGAAAATGGGATCACGCTTTATGCTTTTTAACACATTAATAGATCTTGCTCATTTTCCCATGTCTTTACGTAAAAAACAAGACTTAGAGTGTTACTTTTAAAGAGTGGTATATTATTGGCCGGGAGCGGTGGCTCACGCCTGTAATCCCAGCACTTTGGAAGGCCGAGGTGGGCGGATCATGAGGTCAGGAGATCGAGATCATCCTGGCTAACACGGTGAAACCCCATCTCTACTAAAAATAATAATAAAAAAAAAGAATAGCCGGGCGTGGTGGTGGGCATCTGTAGTCCCAGCTACACAGGAGGCTGAGGCAGGAGAACAGTGTGAACCCAGGAGGGTGAGCTTGCAGTTACCTGAGATTGTGCCATTGCACTCCAGCCTGGGCAACAGAGTGAGACTCTGTCTCAAAAAAAAAAAAAGTATATTATTATCATTATGTAAATTACTTTTTTTTGAGACGTGGTCTCTCTCTTTTGCCCAGGCTGGAGTGCAGTGGCGCGATCTCAGCTCACTGCAACCTCTGCCTCCTGGACTCAAATGATTCTCCTGCCTCAGCCTCCCCGGTAGCTGGGATTATAGGCACGCACCACCATGCCCAGATAACTTTTGTATTTTTAGTAGAAGCGGGGTTTCACCATGTTGGCCAGACTGATCTCGAGCTGGGCATGGTGGCGCGAGTCTGTAATCCCAGCTACTCCGGAGGCTGAGGCAAGAGAATCTCTTGAACCCAGGAGGTGGAGGTTGCAGTGAGCCGAGATCGCACCACTGTACTCCAGCCTGGAGACAGAGCGAGACTCTGTTACAACTGGGGTGTAGCTGCTATTGGCATTGGGGTGGTAGAGGCCGGGGTGCCACTGAAGGTCCTGCCATGCACATAGGATGGTCCCTATGCAAAGTATTATGCAGTCCCAAGCATCCACAGTGCCGAGGCCAAGTAACTCTATTCTGACAGAATGAACTCTACTTGGAGTCATTTTATTTATTTCTTTCATTTTTAAATTTTTCTGTGCTGTTGAACACATTCCCGTCTCTGGGCCAAGGAGAGGAACGTGTCTTTCCATTGAGGGCAGGGCCGGCTGGGTGATAAGCTGACCCTTCTCTACTCAGAATAGAGCCGGCTTATCAGCGCCTGTTTGTTTTGGCCTTGCCTGACGGGTGGATAGAGGATGTGACTTCAGAAGTGACCTTCGGGTTCTCTTCGTTTGGAACATGCATGCGTTGAGGTCTCTTTCAGACAGACCCAAGAACTCTAAAGCGGGGGCTGTTTGAGGGGGTTTGCTGGCTGTTGATTGTCTGGTGGTGATCACGGAGATGATGATTTTATGATTCGGGTTGTTTATGATCGTCTATTTTTTGTTGCAATTTAGAGAAGGCTTCCCCCCCCCCCCCCACCCCATGGATGGTCTCAAGACATAACCCCTGGCTGTTGTATTTCTTTTTTTAACATTTTAACTTTTGGCCGAGTGCAGTGGCTCACGCCTGCAATCCCAGCGCTTTGGGAGGCCGAGGCGGGCGGATCACGAGGTCAGGAGTTTGAGACCAGTCTGGCCAACATGGTGAAATGCTGTCTGTACTAAAAATACAGGAAATTAGACGGGCGTAGTGGCAGGTGCCTGTAATCCCAGCTCCTTGGGAGACTGAGGCAGGAGAAACACTTAAACCCGGGAGGTGGAGCTTGCAGTGAGTCAAGACCCCACAATTGCACTCCAGCCTGGGTGATACAGCGAGACTCCATCTCAAAAAAAAAAAAATTAACTTTTAAGTTCAGGGGCAAATGTGCAGATTTGTTATATAGGTAAACTCGTGTTATGGGAGTTTATTATATGGATTATTATGATTTTTTTTTTTGCCCAGACTAGAGTGCAATGGTGCGATCTCGGCTCACTGCAACCTCCATCTCCCAGGTTCAAGCGATTCTCTCACCTCAGCCTCCCAAGCAGCTGGGATTACAGGTGCCCACCACCATGCCTGGCTAATTTTTGTATTTTTAGTAGAGACAGGGTTTCACCATGTTGGCCAGGCTGGTCTCAAACTCCTGACCTCAGGTCATCCACCCACCTCGGCCTCCCACAGTGCTAGGGTTACAGGCATGAGCCACCGTGGCCAGCCATATACCGTATTTTCTTTATCCAGTCTATTGTTAATAGGCATTTATGTTGATTCCATGTCTTTGCTATTGTGAATAGTGCTGTAATGAACATACACTTCCATGTGTCTTTATGATAGAATGATTTCTATTCCTTTGGGTATACACCCAACTTTTGGGCCCAGGGATGGTCAGGGAAGTCTTCCCACAAGAGGTTAGCATTAATAGACAAATAAGAGTTAGCTGGGCCAAAGGAGAGACCTTTCAGGCAGAAGAAGTAGCACATACAAAAGTTAGGAGGCTGAAGAAAGTTTGGTCTGTTCACTTCTGCAATGGTTTATTGAATATAACACAAAAGTGGTCGGGCATAGTGGCTCATGCCTGTAATCCCAGAAGGTCAGGAGGTCAAGGTGGGTAGATCACTCGAGGCCAGGAGTTCAAGGCCAGCCTGGCCAACATGGTGAAACCCTGTCTCTACTAAAAATACAAAAGAATTAGCTGGGCGTGGTGGCAGGTGCCTGTAGTCCCAGCTACTCGAGAGGCTGAGGCAAGAGAATCACTTGAATCCAGGAGGCGGAGGTTGCAGTGAGCCGAGATCATGCCACTGCACTCTAGCCTGGGTGATAGAGTGAGACCCTGTCTCAAAAAATACATTAATTACTTAAAAAAAGAATATGACACAAAAGTATGGGCAATAAAAGCCAAAAATAGACAAATGGGATTACTTCAAACTTAAAATATTTTGTGTATCAAAGGAAACAATCAACAAAGTGAAAAGGCAGCCTACGGAATGGGATAAAACATTTGCAAATATATACCTGATGAGGGGTTGGTATCTATAATACATAAAGATACCTTCTGCAATTCAACAACAAAAATCCAATACTCCAACTAAAAACTGGGCAAAGGACTTGAATAGACATTTCTCCAAAGAAGATGTACAAGTGGCCAATAAGGACACGAAAAAGATGCCCAACATCACCAGTCATTAGGGAAATGCAAATCAAAAACCAACGATATATTGCCACACACACATGTATATACATATATATATATCCTCGTAAATATATATGCTGATATATATTATATATCGTATATCTATGGTATGTATCAGAGCTCAGGAGTTCAAGACTAGCCTGGGCAACATGGCAGGACCCCTTCTCTACAAAAAGTACAAAACTTAGCCAGGCTTGGTGGCACCTGCCTGTGTTCCAGCTAGTCAGGAGGCCAAGGTTGAGAGGATCACTTGAACCCAGAAGGCGGAGGTTGCAGGGAGCTGAGATCACGCCACTACACTCCACCCTGAGCGATAGAGCCAGAACTTATCTCAAAAACAAAAAGGAGGCCAAGTGTGATGGCTCATGCCTGTAATCCCAGCACTTTGGGAGGCTAAGGTGGGCGAATCGCCTGAGGTCAGGAGTTCGAGATCAGCCTGGCCAACATGGTGAAACCCCGTTTCTACTAAAAGTACAGAATTAGCCAGGCATGGTGGCACATGCCTGTAATCCCAGCTACTTGGGAGGCTGAGGTTGGGCGGATTGCTTGAACCCTGGAGGTGGAGGTTGCAGTGAGTCGAGATCATGCCACTGCACTTCAGCCTGAATGACAGAGTGAGACTCTGTCTCTAAAAATAAAAATATAAATAAATAAAATAAGGAGTCAGAGAGAGTTTTGACAGAAGAGGAGAAGGTCATGTAAAGATAGTTGCAGAGATTGGATGATTTAGCCACAAACAAAAGAATGCCAGTAGCCATCAGAAGTGAGAAGAAGCAAGAAATGCGTGTGTGTGTGCGTGTGTGTGTGTGTGTGTGTGTGTGTGTATTTTCTCTTTTTCTTTTCTTTCTTTTTTTTTTTTTGAGACAGACTTTCACTGTTGTTGCCCAGGCTGGAGTGCAATGGCACGATCTCGGCTCACTACAACCTCCGCCTCCTGGATTCAAGCGATTCTCGTGCCTCAGCCTCCCGAGTAGCTAAGATTACAGGCGCCCGCCACCACATCTAGCTAATTTTTTTGTATTTTGAGTAGAGACAGGGTTTCACCACGTTGCCCAGGCTGGTCTCGAACTCCTGACTCAGGCAATCTGCCAGCCTCGGCCTCCAAAGTGCTGGGATTACAGACGTGAGCCACCGTGCCCGGCCTGATTCTATGTTTCATTTCTTTAAGGAACCAGCGTAACTTTTTCCATAGCGGTGGCACCATTTTTTATTCCCACCATCACTGCGCAGGAATTTTGATTTTTCCACATCCTTGCCTTGTGGCGTACACATCCCGCACCCCAACACCTTCTTGGTGTCTGCTTCCAGAACACCCCATTGGGCGACAGTCAAGCCCCGCGGCTGGGTTCCTAACCACTGTGCTTCCCAGATTCCTTCCTGAATACTCCATCTTCTGAATGCCTTAAAAAAAAAAAAAAAAAAAGGTAGAAAATAAATAACATTTTCTTCTGTGTGGGATGATACAGACACTGTTGATCTGATGAACTGGAAGCATGGATGAATTTTGTTAATTGTGCACTAAGAAAATAGCACCAGTTGTTTGTGACAAGGATAAGAAAGCATCATTTTTGTTTGTATGTTGTTGTTGAGACAAAATCTCACTCTGTCTCCTGGGCTGCAGTGCAGTGGCATGATCATGACTCACTGCATCCTTAAACCCCTGGGCTCAAGCGATCCTCCTGCCTCAGCCTCCTGAGTAGCTGGGACTATAGGCACGCGCCACCATGCCCAGTTAGTTTTATTTATTTTTATTCTTTTTTTTCTTTTTCTTTTTTTGAGATGGAGTCTCACTGTGTCACCAGGCTGGAGTGCAGTGGCGTGATCTCGGCTCACTGCAACCTCCGCCTCTCGGGTTCAGACGATTCTCCTGCCTCAGCCTCCCGAGTAGCTGGGATTACAGGCACCTGCCACCACGCTCAGCTAATTTTTGTATTTTTAGTAGAGACGGGGTTTCACTATGTTGCCCAGGCTGGTCTCAAACTCCTGGGCTCAAGCAATCCTCCCGCCTTGGCCTCTTAACGTGTAAGCCACTGTGCCTGGTCCCATGTTTCTTTTTTTATTCCTCATTTTACAGAAGAGGTGCATCTGTGTCTTACCCAGCCGGGATGTGGCAGAGCTGGGATCTGACAAGGCTGAGTCCACAGCCAGGGGAATGGAGCCAAGGCTCAGGACAGACAGAATGGCTGGTAGATGCCAACCTGGAAGTTGCAAAGGGACAGGCCCAGGATAGAGGGGAAGGGCTGATCACAGCTGGGAACAGGGAGGAAGGAAGGCCA
Organism: Chlorocebus sabaeus; assembly: GCF_047675955.1. Lineage (NCBI taxonomy): Eukaryota > Metazoa > Chordata > Mammalia > Primates > Cercopithecidae > Chlorocebus > Chlorocebus sabaeus. The sequence continues at coordinate 55,315,580 of NC_132909.1, forward strand.
TGAGGTGGGTGCGGATGGAGTTCTGGGTAAAGACTGGGAAGGCGTGTAATGGACGGCGTCACTGTTCTTCCTCTTGGGAGCGAGGAGGCCACCAGCTGGTGTGTCTCAGGCAGGGATGGGAGGTCTTGGGAGCTGAGAAGAACGAGAGGGCTTCAGTCAGGTTGTGGAAAGTGAGTGGGGATGGTTGACCAAGAATTAGGGAAAGGAGGCTGGGCGCGTTGGCTCATGCCTGTAATCCCAGCACTTTGGAAGGCCAAGGTGGGCAGATCACTTAAGGTCGGGAGTTCGAGACCAGCCTGACCAACATGAAGAAACTCCGTCTCTACTAAAAAAAAAAAATACTAAAAAACAAATTAGCTGGGCATGGTGGTGCATGCCTGTAATCCCAGTTACTTGGGAGGCTGAGGTGGGAGAATCGCTTGAACCTGGGAGGCAGCGGTTTCGGCGAGCAGAGATCATGCCACTGTACTCCAGCCTGGGTAACAAAAGCGAAATCCATCTCAAAAAAAAAAAAAAAAAATTAGGGGAAGGATGCTCCCAGGACCTGGATATCTGCTGTGTACACTGTACTACAGTGGCTTATGCTAGCAGAAAACCTCCTTCTCCTTCTCCTTCATCTGTGGCCCAAAGGCATTCAGAAGATGGAGTATTCAGGAAGGAATCTGGGAAGCACAGTGGTTAGAAACCCAGCCGTGGGGCTTGACGGTCGCCAATGGGGTGCTCTGGAAGCAGTCACCAAGAAGGTGTTGGGGTGCGGGATGTGTACGCCACAAAGCAAGGATGTGGAAGAATCGAAATTCCTGTGCAGTGATGATGAGAATAAAAAATGGTGCCGCCGCTATGGAAAAGAGTACGCTGGTTCCTTAGCAAAATGAAACATAGAATCAGGCCGGGCGCCGTGGCTCACATCTGTAATCCCAGCACTTTGGGAGGCCGAAGCTGGCAGATTGCCTGAGTCAGGAGTTCGAGACCAGCCTGAGCAACGTGGTGAAACCCTGTCTCTACTCAAAATACAAAAAAATTAGCTAGGTGTGGTGGCGGGCGCCTGTAATCTTAGCTACTCACGAGGCTGAGGCACGAGAATCACTTGAGCCTGGGAGGCGGAGGTTGCAGTGAGCCGAGATCACGCCACTGCAGTCCAGCCTGGGTAGCAGAACGAGACTCTGTCTCAAAAAAAAAAAAAAAAAAAAGAAATTAAACATAGAATTACTGTATGACCTAGAAATTCTGCTTCTGTGTATATGCACAAGGGATTTGAAAGCAGGGACTCAAAGAGACGCTTGTACACCCATGTCCACAGCGGTGCGATTCATAAGAGGCAAAAGACGGAAGCCACTCTAGTGCCCACCAAGAGATGAATGGATAAACAATGTGGTCCCTCCGTAGGCTGGGATAGGATTTAGCCTTAAAAAGGAAGGACATTCGGCTGGCACGGTGGCTCATGCCTGTAATCCCAGCACTTTGGGAGGCCGAGGCAGGTGGATCACTTGAGGTCAGCAGTTCGAGACAAGCCTGGCCAATGTGATGAAATCCTGTCTCTACTCAAAATACAAAAATTAGCTGGGTGTGGTGGTGGGTACCTGTAATCCCTGCTACTTGGGAGGCTGAGGCAGAAGAATCATTTGAACTCGGAAGGCGGAGGTTGCCGTGAGCCGAGACCATGTCACTGCACTCCAGCCTGGGCAACAAAAGCGAAACTGCCAAGTTTTATTTATCTCAAAAATAAAATACAATAAATAAATAAATAGGAAGGAAATTCTAGCCAGTTGTGGTGGCTCACGCCCGTAATCCCAGCAATCGGGGAGGCCGAGGTGGGCAGATCACTTGAGGTCAGGAGTTCGAGACCACCGTGGCCAACACGGTAAAACCCCATCCCTACTAAAAATACAAAACTTAGCCAGGCATGGTGGCACATGCCTGTAATCCAAGCTAGTTGGGAGGCTGAGGCAGGAGAATCACTTGAACTCGAGAGGCAGAGGTTGCAGTGAATCGAGATCACACCCCTGCACTCCATCCTGGGCAAGAAGAGTGAAACTCCATCTCAAAAAAAAAAAAAAAAAGAAAAAAAGAAAAAATCTGACGTAGGGAAATTCATAGAGACAGAAAGTGAATTACCAGTTGCCAAGGATGGGGGTGGAATGGGGAATAACCGCTTAGTATATGTGAGGTTTCCCTCACACATATTTTCATCCCTTTGACAGTGATGAAAATGTTCGGGAACTTGATAGAAGTGGTGGTTGTACAACATCATAGACGTACAAAATACCACTAAGTTTTTCACTTTAAGATCCTTGATCTTATTTTATGGGAATTTCACATTAATTAAAAAATACACACACACGGCTGGGCGCGGTGCCTTGTGCCTATAATCCCAGCACTTTGAGAAGCTAAGGCAGATGGATCACCTGAGGTCAGGAGTTCGAGACTAGCCTGGCCAACAGGGTGAAATCCCATCTCTCAAAAACAATTAGCCAGGCGTGGTGGTGTGCGTCTGTAATCCCAGTCACTCAGGAGGCTGAGTCAGGAGAATTGCTTGAACCCAGGAGACAGGGGTTGCAGTGAGCCGAGATCGTGCCATTGCACTCCAGCCTAGGCAATAAGAGTGAAAGTCTGTCTCAAAAAGAAAAGAAAAGAAAATACACACACACAAACACACACACACACATACACACACACACACATTTCTTGCCTCTTCTTACTTCTGGTGGCTACTGGCATTCTTTTGTTTGTGGCTAAATCACTCCAATCTCTGCAACTCTCTTTACATGACCTTCTCCTCTTCTGTCAAAATTCTCTCTGACTCCTTATTTATTTATTTATTTATTTATTTATTTATTTTAGTGACAGGGTCTCACTCTGTCACCCAGGCTGGAGTGCAGTGGTGTGATCATTGCTCACTGCACCCTCGACCTGGACTCAAGCCATCCTCTTCCCTCAGCCTCCCAAAATGCTGGCACTATAGGGATCTACCACCACGACTGGCCAATTTGAAATCTTTTTTTAAGAGATGCGGTCTTGCTATGTTGCCCAAGTGGGTCTTGAACTCCTGGCCTCCAGAAATACTCTTGCCTTGGCTTTCCAAAGTGGTGGATTACAGGTGTGAGTCACTGCACCTGGATATATGCATTATTATTATTATCATCATTATCATTATTGAGACAGAGTCTCACTCTGTCACCCAGGCTGGAGTGCAGTGGCGTGATCTCAGCTCACTGCAACCTCTGCCTCCCAGGTTCAAGCGATTCTCCTGCCTCAGCCTCCGGAGTAGTTGGGATTACAGGCGTGCACCACCATGCCTGGCTAATTGTTGTATTTTTAGTAGAGATGGGGTTTCACAATGTTGGCCAGGCTGGTCTTGAACACCTGACCTCAGGTGATCCACCTGCCTCAGCCTCTCAAAGTGTTGGGATTATAGGCATGAGCCACTGCGCCCGGCTGGGGTGTTATTATTATTATTTTTCCCAGGACAAAGATATATTTATTTATTTATTAAATTTTTATTTTTATTTCAGTAGTTTTGGGGGCACAGGTGGTTTTTGGTTACATGGATAAACTCTTTAGTGGCGATTTCTGAGCTGTTGGTGAACCCGTCACCCAAGCAGTGTACACTGTAGCTAATATGTAGTCTTCTATCCTTCACCCCGCCATTTTCCCCGCCCAAGTCCCCAAAGTCCATTATATCACTATATTTTTTTAGACAGAGTTTCACTCTTGTCGCCCAGGCTGGAGTGCAGGGGCACGATCTTGGCTCACTGCAACTTCACCCTCTGGTTTCAAGCGATTCTCCTGCTTCAGCCTCCCAAGTAGCCGGGATTACAGGCACCTGCCACCACAGCCAGCTAATTTTTGTCGTTTTAGTAGACATGGGGTTTCACCATTTGGCCAGGCTGGTCTCGAACTCCTGACCTCATGATCTGCCCACCTCCGGCCTCCCAAAGTGCTGAGATTACAGGCGTGAGCCACCATGCCCAGCCATTACATCACTCTTAAGCTTTTGCATCCTCCTAACTTAGCTCCCACTTATAAATGAGAACATAGGATATTCTCCGTTTCATTCCTGAGTTACTTCACTTAGAATAAAGCTGGCCAGGTGCATCCTTAATAGCTGGGAAACACCTTTGTATTGCTTGCGGCTGTCCCTTTAAAAGCTGGTTGTGTTCCTATTTGGAGAGGTTCATTGGCTGGATAAAATTTGTTTTGCTCACTTTTCACCACAAATCCGTGACGCTTAATTCTGTCCTGTGAAATGTCTGGTACTGAGTTACAATCTCTTACCTCGTCATGGTCTCCTTTGCTTGGGATGTTTACTGTCTCTTTTTTTTTTTTTTTTTTTTTTTTTTTTCCCCGAGACAGAGTATCACTCTGTCACCCAGGCTGGAGTGCAGTGGCGCGATCTCGGCTCACTGCAACCTCTGCCTCCCGGATTCAAGCGATTCTCCTACCTCAGCCTCCCAAGGCACGTGCCATCACGCCAGGCTAATTTTTATATTTTCAGTAGAGACGGGGTTTCACCGTGTTAGCCAGGATGGTCTCGATCTCCTGACCTCGTGATCAGCCTGCCTCGGGCTTCCAAAGTGCTGGGATTACAGGCGTGAGCCAGCACACCTGGTCTGCCTCTTTGATTCTTGCTGAGCTATTTTGTAACTAGAGATGGATGGTTTCAACCCTGCAGGTTTTTACATCAGATATGATGGGGGCAGCTTTTACAGAAGTATAACCCCTTGAATTAGAGCTACTCAATAGGAAATTCGTACCCACCACCTCCACAACAGAATACCAGGTAGCACTAACGTGTTCTGCTGTAGAGACTGGTCTCATTGATCGTTTCCTTAAACTTCAGAGTGTGGGGAAGAGCAAACACTGTCAAAAGATCATCAGTCTGGGAGGCTGGGCATAGTGGCTCACACCTGTAACCCCAGCACTTTGGGAGGTTGAAGTGGATGGATTGATTGAGCCCAGGAGTTCGAGACCAGCCTAGGCAACATGACAAAAACCTTGTCTCTACAAAAAATAAAATAATTAGCTGGGTGTGGTGACGAGCAGCTGCAAGCCAAGCTACTTGGGAGGCTGAGGTGGGAGGACTGCTTGAACCCAGGTGGTCAAGGCTGCAGTGAGCTATGATTGCAACCACTGCACTCCAGGCTGGGCAACAGAACCAGACCCTGTCTCAAACAAACTAACAAAATAATCACCAGTTGAAACTTGTAAAAGACAACCTTTATGGCTTAAAAAACAACTTTATTAAAGTGTAATTGACATACAAGAAAACACTCATATTTAAAGTGTACAGTAGGTTACTCTTTGCTGTATGTCTACACCTGTGAGAACACCACCACCATCAGGACAGCAACATATCCATCACCTCTGAAAGTTTCTTTTCTTTTCTTTTCTTTTTTCTTGCTCTGTCACCCAGGCTGGAGTGCAATGGTGTGATCTTGGTTCATTACAACTTCTGCCTCCTGGGTTTAAATGATTCTCCTGCCTCAGCCTCCTGAGTAGTTGAAATTACAGGCACCCACTACCACACCCCGCCAATTTTTTTTTTTTTTTTTTTTTTTTTTTTTTGTATTTTTAGTAGAGATGGAGTTTTACCATTTTGGCCAGGCTGGTCTCAAACTCCTGGCCTCAAGTGATCTGCTCACCTCTGCCTCCCAAAGTGCTGGGATTACAGGTGTGAGCCACTGTGCCCAGCTGAAAATTTCTACACACTCCTTTGGAATCCCTCCCTCTTTCTCCTCTCCTGGTAGCTCGTGATTTGCTGTCTGTCATTATAGATTAGTTTGATTATTTTTTTTTCCTCCCCTCCCCTCCCCTCCCTTCCCCTTCCCTCCCTTCCCCTCCCCTCCCCTCCCCTCCCCTCCCCTCTCCTCTCCTCTCCTCTCCTCTCCTCTCCTCTCCTTTCCTTTCCTTTCCTCTTCTCCTCTCCTCTCCTTTCCTTTTTTTCTTTTTGATGGAGTCTCACTGTCACCCAGGCTGGAGTGCAATGGTGTGATCTTGGCTCATTACAACCTCTGCCTCCTGGGTTCAAGTGATTCTCCTGCCTCAGTCTCCCAAGTAGCTGGGATTACAGATGCCCATGACCACAACCACACCCCACTATTTTTTTTTTTCTTTTTTTTTTTAGTACAGACGGGGTTTCACCATTTCGGCCAAGCTGGTCTCGAACTCCTGACCTCAAGTGATCTGCCCATCTCTGCCTCCCAAAGTGCTGGCATTACAGGTGTGAGCCACTGTGCCCAGCTGAAAGTTTTTACATGCTTCTTTGGAATCCCTCCCTCTTTCCCCTCTCCTGGTAGCTGTTAATTTGCTGTCTGTCATTATAGATGAGTTTGATTTTTTTTTTTTTTTTTTTTTGAGATGGAGTTTCACTCTGTCACCTAGGCTGGAGTGCAGTGGCGCGATCTTGGCTCACTGCAACCTCCGCCTGCCAGGTTCAAGCGATTCTCCTGCCTCAGCCTCCCAGGTAGCTGGATTACAGGTGCCTGCCACCACACCCAGCTAATTTTTGTAGTTTTAGCAGAGACGGGGTTTCACCTTGTTGGCCAGGATGGTCTCTATCTCGCAACCTCATGATCCACCCACCTCAGCCTTCCAAAGTGCTGGGATTACAGGCATGGAAATGGAATCATGTACCATGCATTTTTTTTTTTTTTTTTTGGCCTGGTTTCTTCTAACTCAGCAGAATTTCTAAGATTTTCTGGAATCATGTACCAAGCATTTTTTTTTTTTTTTTTAATGGCCTGACTTCTTCTCACTCAGCAGAATTATTTTGAGATACATCCCTATTGTTGGATGTATCAATAGTTCCTTCCTTTTTATTGTGAAGCAGTGATTCATGGCATGGTTCTATCACTATTGGTTTATCCAGTCACCTGTTGATAAAAATCTGAGTTGTTTCTAGGTTTGAGCTATTGCATGTAATGAAAGCATGGACTTTTACGATTGTTTTAATGCAACTAGAGCATCTCAGAGAGGGAAGGGAGTAGAAATGTCTTCCTCTGACGGGTAATAAGGCAAAGTGATTTAAGAAGTCAGATGGGGCCGGGCGCAGTGGCTCATGCCTGTAATCCCAGCACTTTGGGAGGCTGAGGTGGGTGGATCACCTGAGGTCAGGTGTTCAAGACCAGCGTGGCCAACATGGTGAAACCCCGTCTCTACTAAAAATACAAAAAGTAGCCAGGTGTAGTGGTGCACACCTGTACTCCTAGCTACTTGGGAAGGTGAGGCAGGAGAATCGTTTGAACCCGGGAGGCAGAGGTTGCTGTGAGTTGAGCGTGTGCCACTGCACTCTAGCCTGGGCGACAGAGTGAGATCCTGTCTTTAAAAACATGCAAAGGAGTGTGTGCGGTGGCTCACACCTGCAATCCCAGCACTTTGGGAGGCTGAGGCGGGCAGAAAATGAGGTCAGGAGTTCAAGACCAGCCTGGCCAACATGGTAAAACCTCATCTCTACTAAAAATACAAAAATTAACTGGGTGTGGTGGCGCATGCTTGCAGTTCCAGCTACTCGGGAGGCTGAGTCAGGAGAAACGCTTGAACCTAGGAGGAGGAGGTTGCAGTGAGCCGAGATCGTAACACTGCACCCCAGCCTGGGCAACATATCAATATTTCATCTCAAAAATAAATACATAAGAAAGAACTGAAAGTGAAGGAAGCAGGTAGAGAGGTGTTCAGAGGGCAGAGGAGGCAGCACATCTTGGTGGGGACATCCAGGGTCTGGGAGTGGTGACTCGGTTGACAGAGGCAGATCACAACCACAAGAGAGTTTTTCTAGAGAAAGAGCTAGTGGTTGAGATACTCTGCGTGGTCTTGGCCAAACATCTTGGTTGAGCAGCAGAACTGGGGTGTAAATCCATGCTCCTGGTCACTTGAGGTCAGGAGTTCGAGACCAGCCTGGCCAACATGGTGAAACTCCGTCTCTACCAAAAACACAAAAAAATTAGCCAAATTCAGTGGTGGGCACCTATAATCCCAGCTTCTCAGAAGGCTGAGGCAGGAGAATTACTTCACCTCGGGAGGTGGAGGTTGCAGTGAGCCGAGATTGTGCCACTATAGTCCAGCCTGCGTGACACAGCCAGACTCAGTCACACACACACAAACACCCCAAAAAAACAAAATACAAACATTCTACAATGTGCAGGACAGACATCCTCAACAAAGAATTATCCATGCTTCAGTGTCCATAGCCCTGAGGTTGAGAAGCCCTATACCAGGTGAACTCAGAATAATTTTCCTATACCCTTTTAGGTACAGATTTTGAATTTTTTTTTTTTTTTTTGAGACAAGATCTTGTTCTGTCACTCAGGCTGGAGTACAATGATACAATAATAGCTAACCGCAGCCTTGAACTCCTAGACTCAGGTGATCCTTCCACCTCAGCCTCTGGAGTAGCTGGGACCACAGGCAGGCACCACCACATTCAGCAAATTTTTACAATTTTTTTTTGTAGAGACAGGGTCTTGCTATGTTGCTCAGTCTGGTCTTGAATTCCTGACTTCAGGTGATTTTTTTCATCTGGGCCTCCTGAACAGCTGAGTCAACCGGTGGGTGCCACCATGCCTGGTTAATTTTAAAAACATTTTGTAGAGGTGGGGTCTTGTTATGTTGTCCAGGCTTATCTTGAACTCCTGGCCTCAAGCAATCCTCCTGCCTGGGCCTCCTGAGCAGCTAGGTCAACAGGTGGGCGTCACCATGTCCAGCTAATTAAAATTTTTTTTTTTTGTAGAGACAAGGTTTTGCTCTGTTGTCCAAGCTGGTCTTAAACTCCTGGCCTCATGTGATCCTCTTGCCTGGGCCTCCCAAAGTGCTGGGATTACAGGCATGAGCCACTGTGCCTGGCCTCCAATATTTTGTTCTTTTTTCCAGAAATAATAAGGCACATTTCTTTATTCAAGTTATTAAGCATTAGTTTTTAAAAAAAATTTAGGTCAGGGCCATTGCTGTTAAATGTGTTTCTAAGTTTGTTTTTTTTTTTTCTTAGGAGGTGGGTTCTCCCTGTGTCAACCAGGCTGGAATACAGTGGTATTCAGAAGCAGGAACATGTTTCACTACATCCTTGAACCCCCGGGCTAAGCAATCCTTCCACCTCAGCCTCTGGAGTAGCCGGGACTACAGGCGGGGCATACCACACCCGGCTCCCTCCGTATTTTATTTTATGTCACTTTGTAGCTATGGTGATGCTGTTCTGGAAAAAACAAAAAACAAAAACAAAAAAACTTGTAGCTGTCTCATGCTGTGTTTTAAAAAGGGATTAATATACATGGTTAAAACTCTTCAAACAGACAAAAAATGATTGCCAATTTTGAATGTGTCTTTGGAGACAAACTTCAAGATTCTGGAAGTATCAGTGAATGTGTATAGGTTAGTGTGCGTAGCTGTACCTCACCCCCCTTTAAAATGCAAATGATAGTATTTCAGATACATGATTCTGCATTTAATATTTTTAGGTTGTAATATATATATTTTGGAAATTCTCATCTCAGGACGTGTAGATGTAGCTTGGTCTTTTCTTGAAACATCACAGTGTTTCACTGAATATCTTTTCAGTGTTTATGTTGCAAAAATAATTTTACTTTAATTATAAAATTTTACATAATCATTTTCCACCTAGATTCAGGTAACTACTTCTCTCAGCCAGTGGGAAAGGGTCTTGTACATTTGCAAAACAAATCCAAGAAGTGCTTTGGAGAAATGAGAATATTTTACATAAATTTTGTCTTCATCTTTCTGGAAAAGTGCACTGAGGGGAGGGAAATGGGAAGAGAGAGAAGCAAAGACCATTGCGCCAGGATCTCCAGATAAACTGGTAATACTTCCTCCCCTCCCCTCAGCCCCTCCTCTCCTCTTCCTTCACCCCCCCTTCCCCTCCCCTCCCCTCACCCCCTCCCCTCCCCTCACCCCCTCCTCTCCCCTCCCCTCACCCTCTCCCCTACCCTCACCCTCTCCCCTCCCCTCACCCTCTCCCCTCCTCCTCCTTCCCTTCCTTTGCTTTCTTTTTTTCTCTTTCTCTTTCTCTCTCTCTCCCTTCTTTCTCTTTCTTTCTTTCTTCTTTCTTTCTTTCTTTCTTTCTTTCTTTCTTTCTTTCTTTCTTTCTTTCTTTTTCTCTCTCTCTTTCTTTCTTTTTTGAGACAGGGTCTCACTTTGTCATTCAGGCTGGAGTACAGTGGCAATTTTTGTATTTTTTGTAGAGACAGAGTTTCACCATATTGCCCAGGCTGGTCTTGAACTCCTGAACTCAAGCGATCCACCCACCTTGGCCTCTCATTTTCTTTTCTTTCTTTTCTTTTCTTTTTTTTGTTTTTTTGAGACGAATCTTGCGCTGCAGCCCAGGCCAGAGTGCATGCAATGGCACAGTCTTGGCTCACTGCAACCTCCACCTCCTGGGCTCAAGCGACTCTCCTGCCTCAGCTTCCTGAATAGCTGGGAGTGCAGGCTCACACCATCACACCCAGCTAATTTTTGTATTTTTAGTAGAGATGGGGTTTCACCATCTTGCCCAGGCTGGTCTTGAACTCCTGACCTCAGGTGGTCCACCCTCCTCGGCTTCCCAAAGTGCTGGGATTACAGGCGTGAGCCACCACGCCTGGCTTTCCCAGTCATTTTCTAAGAGTTTTATCTGTTGAGCCCAGGTAATATCTATGCTCTCTGAAACTCTTTAAGATGAAGCCTCAATTCTGATCATGGCCCTGGCAGCATAAGAAACTGGAGGAAGCTCATCGTCCAGAAATTCCTGTGGGTTGCACTTCCTTTTTTTTTTTTTTTTTTTTTTTTTTTTGAGACAGAGTCTTGCTCTGTCGCCCAGGCTGGAGTGCAGTGGTGCGATCTCGGCTCACTGCAAGCCCCGCCTTCCGGGTACAGGCCATTCTCCTGCCTCAGCCTCCAGAGTAGCTGGGACTACAGGCGCCCGCCACCACGCCCGGCTAATTTTTTTTTTTTTTGTATTTTTAGTAGAGACGGGGTTTCATCATGTTAGCCAGGATGGTCTCGATCTCCTGACCTCGTGATCCGCCTGCCTCGGCCTCCCAAAGTGCTGGGATTACAGGCATGAGCCACCGCGCCCGGGCTTGGTTGCACTTTTATTTTTCTTTAAGTTTGTGTTTTTAATTTTCGTGGGTACATACTGGTTGATTATATTTACAGAGTACACGAGATGTTTTGACGCAGGCATGCAATGTGTAATAATCACTTCATGGAGAATGGGATCTCCATCCCCTCAAGCATTTATCCTTTGTGTGACAAACAATCCAGTTACACTCTTTTAGTTATTTTTAAATAAATAATATTTTAAATAATTAAATAATTTTTAAACAATTAAGCCGGGCGTGCTGGCTCACGCCTGTAATCCCAACACTTTGGGAGGCTGAGCCCGGCAGATCACCTGAGGTTGGGAGTTGGAGACCAGCCTGGCCAACATGGTGAAACCCCATCTCTACTGAAAATACAAAAATTCAAAAATTAGCCAGGTGTGGTGGTGGGCACCTGTAATCCCAGCTACTCAGGAGACTGAGGCAGGAGAACCGCTTGAACCCGGGAGGTGGAGGTTGCATGAGCTGAGACGGCACCACTGCCTGGGCAACAGAGTGAGACTCTGTCTCAAAAAAATAAAATAAAATAAAATAAAAAGTGAACATACAATAAAATTATTATTGACTATTGTGGTTTGCACTTTCACGTTGCAGGCTTCAAAAAGCATGGGTTTATTTGGGTACAGTGGCTCATGCCTGTAATCACAGCACTTTTGGGAGGCCAAGGCGGGAGGATCACTTGAGGTCAGGAGTTGGAGACCAGCCTGACCAACATGACAACACCCTGTCTCTACCAAGAATATACAAAAATTAGCTGGGCATGGTAGTGCACTCCTGTAATCCCAGTTACTTGGGAGGCTGAGGCAGGAGAATCGCTTGAACCAGGGAGGTGGAGGCTGCAGTGAGCCGAGATAGGGCCACTGCACTCCAGCCTGAGCAGCGAGAGACTCTGTCTCAAATAAATAAATATATAAATAAATAAATAAGCATGGGTTCAAAATAGGAGTATGGAATGGGTCTGGTCATTCAAACTCTAAGGAATGATGGACTATCATTCAGCCATAAAAAGGAATAAAGCACTGGTTCAGGCAACGACAAGGATGCACTTTGAATACACTATGCTAAATAAAAGTAGCTAGTCCCCAAAGCTCGCCTATTATATAGCTCCTTTTATACGGAGTTTGCAGAACTGGCAAGTCCACAGAGATAGGAAGTGGATTAGTGGATGCCTGGGGCTGGGGAAGGGAGGTGGGGAATGAGTGCTGATGGGGACAGCGTTTCCATTTGGGGTGATGAAAACATTTTGGAACCAGATGGTGACAACAGTTGCACAATGTCGTGAATGTACTGAATATCCCTGTCGTACACCTTAAAATGGTTAAAATGATTAAAATGATAGATTCTGGCCGGGCGTGGTGGCTCACGCCTGTAATCCCAGCACTTTGGGAGGCCGAGGTGGGTGGATCATGAGGTCAGGAGATGGAGACCATCCTGGCTAACATGGTGAAACCCCGTCTCTACTAAAAATACAAAACAGCCAGGTGTGGTGTCGGGTGCCTGTAGACCCAGCTACTCCGGAGGCTGAGGCAGGAGAATGGCGTGAACCTGGGAGGTGGAGCTTGCAGTGAGCCGAGATCGCGCCACTGCACTCTAGCCTGGGCAACAGAGCAAGACTCTGTCTCAAAAAAAAAAAAAAAAAAAAGATAGATTCTGTGTTACGTGTATTTTACCGTGATAAACAAAAACAAGGAGGTATATTTCAATACTCACAGAAAGCTCTCTTAGTTTTACATTTTAAATTTCTGGGGCACAATGTACATTATTTGGGTAGTGGATACACCAGAAGCCCAGACTTCACCACGATGCAATATATCCGTGTAACAAAATTGCACTTGTACCACTTAAATTTGTACAAATAAAAAAAATTCTCATTTCTGACCCTTATGCTTTTTTTTTTTTTCTTGAGACAGGATCTTGCTTTGCTGTCCAGGCTGGCGTGCAGTGGTGCAATCATAGCTCACTGCAGCCTCGAATTCCTGGGCTCCAGCGATCCTCCCACTTCAGCCTCCCATGTAGCTGGGACGATCCGTGCACATCACCACACTCAGCTAATTTTTACATTCTTTGTAGAGACAAGGTCTTGCTATGTTGCCCAGACTGAGTGCATGCCTTTTTTCTGTTGCATATAATTTCCTCACTTAAACTGTTTGTCTTTTGGACAAATATCACATGTTCTCACTCCTACGTGGGAGCTAAAAAACGTGGATCTTAGGTGGGTGCAGTGGCTCATGCCTGTAATCCCTGCACTTTGGGAGGCCGAGGTGGATGGATCACTTGAGGTCAGGAGTTCGAGACCAGCCTGGTCAACATGGTAAAACCCCATCTCTACTAAAAATACCAAAATTTAACTGGAAATGGTGGTGGGCACCTATAGTCCCAGCTGCTTGGGAGGCTGAGGCAGGAGAATCGCTTGAAGCCAGGAGGCGGAGTTTGCAGTGAACCAAGATCACACCACTGCACTCCAGCCTGGGTGACAGAGTGAGACTCCATCTCAAAAAAAAAAAAAAAAATGAATCTCATAAAGATAGACAGTAGATTGGTGGTTACTAGGAAGGGTAGGAGAAAGAGGGAGATGAAGAGAAGTTGATTACTAGGTACAAATGTACAATTTGATAGAAGAAATAAGACAGTGTTTGTTAAATCAGTAGTGTAACTATAGTTTGTAGTAGCCTATTGAATATTTCAAAATAGCTAGAAGAGAAGAAGTTGACTGTTTCTAACATAAAGAAAAGACAAATATTTAAGGTGATGGGTATCCCAAGTGCACTGATTTGATCTTTACAAATTATATGAATGTATTAAATTATCACATGTGCCTCAAAACTATGTATATCTATTATGCATCAACAGAAAAGATTTTCTTTTCTTTCTTTCTTTTTTTTTTTTGAGACAGAGTTTTGCTTTTCTTGCCCAGGCTGGAGTGCAATGGCGCGATCTCGGCTCACTGCAACCTCCGCCTCCCAAGTTCAAGTTAGTCTCCTGCATCTGCCTCTCAAGTAGCTGGGATTACAGGCATGCATCACCACGCCCAGTTAATTTTTTTGTATTTAGTAGAGACGGGGCTTCACCATTTTGGTCAGGCTGTTCTCAAACTCCTGACCTCAAATGATCCACCCACCTTGGCCTCCCAAAGTGCTGGGATTACAGGCGTAAGCCACCACACCCGGCCAAGAAGAATTTCTTTAAAAATCTGTCTTTTGACTTGATACATAGGGCTTTCTTTCTTTCTTTCTTTTTTCTTTTTTGGCTATTCATATAATCTTAATTTCTACATAGCCAAGTTTACTATTTTACAAAGTTAAACTTGGGTTTCATGTCTTGCTTGGAGAAACTTTCCTCACTCTGAAATTATAAAATAAAATGTTCATATCCTAATGTCTTACAGTTTCATTTTTGAACGGCTGTGAAGTTTACAAAATGCATTTTTAGTATGGAGACGCAAATCTTTTTTTTTCTTTCTTTTTTTTTTTTTTTTTGAGATGGAGTCTCCCTCTGTTGCTTAGGCTGGAGTGCAGTGGGGTGATCTCAGCTCGCTGCAGCTTCTGCCTCCTGGGCACAAGCTATCCTCCTACCTGAGCTTCCTGAGTATCTGGGACTATAGGCACCCACCACCATGCCTGGCTATTTTTTTTTTGTATTTTTGGTAGAGACAGGGTTTTGCCTTGTTGCCCAGGCTGGTCTCGAACTCCTGGGTTCAAGTGATTCACCCACCTTGGCTTCCCAGAGTGCTGGGATTATGATTACAAGCATGAGCCACCGTACCCAGCCCCAAAGCAAATCTTAATATGGCATATTCTAGGTTCTGCACCTTTTATAGTAGACTTTAACTACTTATAGCCTGCTGTTGACCTGAAGACTTAGCAGTAACATAAGCAGCCGATTAACAGGCATTTTGTATGTTACACGTATTACACACTGTATTTATTTCTTTCTTATTTTATTATTATTATTATTATTATTATTATTATTTGGGATAGAGTTTTACTGCATCACCTAGGCTGGAGTGCGCTAGTGGCATGATCTTGGCTCACTGCAACCTCCGCCTCTTGGGTTCAAGTAATTATCATGCCTCAGCCCTCCAGAGTAGCTGGAATTACAGGCACACGCCACCACACCTGGCTAATTTTTGTATTTTTAGTAAATATGGGGTTTTGTAATGTTGGCCAGGCTGGTCTTGAACTCCTGACCTCGAGTGAGCCACCTCCCTCGGTCTTGCAAAGTGCTGGGATTACAGGAGTGAACCACTGTGCCCAGCCTCTACACACTATAGTCTTAAAATAAAGCAAGTTAGAGAAGAGAAAATGTTATTTTAAAAAAAATCCAGCTGGGCATGGTGGCACGTGCCTGTAATCCCAGCTCCCTGGGAGGCTGAGGCGGGAGGATCACCCAAGGTCAGGAGGTAGAGGTTGCAGTGAGCCCAGATGGTGCCACTGCACTCCAGCTTGAGCAGCAGAGTGAAACCCTGTCTCCAAAAAGGAAAAAAAAAAAAAAAAAAAAAAAAAGGAAAAGAAAATCACAAGGAAGAGAAAATACATTCACAATTACAGACCGCTACAATATTTATCATGCCATAAATTTGTTTATAAGATGAATTGTCTGTCTGAAATGGACAACCGCAGCTGTAGAGCTCAATTTACGTTACTCAGCAAGTAATTCAACTTTTTCTTGTCCCGTCCTGACTTTTCTTTGCTTCTTGGGAGCATTTCCAGCTCACTAGTGGCACTTCACATGGGCCTAATGATGTTATTCAATGTTTACGGTATTGCACTAAACACAGTGAAAAATACGCGGGAACCGCCAAGAGATCCCTTTTTACTGGGGCACAATTTCCTGGAGAGGCGAACTGCCCGCAGGGAGATAATTAATGTAACTTGACATTTTAAGCAGATAGTTTCAACACTTGCACTCACTCCAGTAGCAACAGGAGGTGGCTATGAAATTATTACGATAACACAATATATGCTACAGTTAATTTTATGTAGCTATGATTGAATGCTGTGTCTTTACGTTTCTCTTGACTTGGAGTAACACCATACATGGTTTGTAAGTGTGTGTGCACGTTTTAATACATTTTAACTTTTTGTAACAGATTTGTGTATATTTTATGTTAGTAAATGATAAAATAGGGCTGGACATGGTGGCTTATACCTGTAATCTCCGCGCTTTTGGAGATAGAGGCGGGAGGATCACTTGAGTTTAGGAATTTGAGACCAGCCTGGGCAACATGGTGAGACCTCGTCTCTATAAAAAGTAAAAAAATTAGCCGGGCGTGTTGGTGCTTACCAGGAGGATCGCTTGAACCCGGGAGTTGGAGGTTACAGTGAGCCATGATTGGGCCACTGCTCTCCAGCCTGGGCAACAGAGCAAGACCCTGTCTTTAAAAGAAAATAATAACAAAAATAATAAAACACTAGTATCTACATATATTTTATGCATTCATGAAATACCTAACTTATTATTATTATTTTTAATATTTCTTGGCTACCAAGTTCATCTGGAAATCTTTTCAAACTGTTGCAAATCTCTAAACATGTTTCCAATATATTTATTGAAAAACATTCTGTTTAAAAGATGACCTCACTTTGGGAGGCTGATCAGATCACCTGAGGTCAGGAGTTCGAGACCAGCCTGGCCAACATGGTGAAACCACATCTGTACTAAAAATACAAAAAATAACTGGGTGTGGTGGCGTGTGCCTGTAGTCCCAGATACTTGGGAAGCTGAGGCAGGAGAATCGCTTGAACCTGGGACATGGAGGTTGCAGCTGAGATTGCTCCACTGCACTCCAGCTGGGGTGACAGGGCAAGACTCTGCCTCAAAAAAAAAAAAAAAAAAAAAAGACGTGCACGGTTCAAACTCATGTTGTTGAAGAGCCCACTGCAGCGCTTACCCATGGTTTCACTTTCTCCTGTTTCTTTTCTACAGTTACAGTGAGTGCCTGGTTCAGTTGCAAGAATGCCTTGTCCACCCTCCTCTGAGCCTTTGCTCATGCCTTCCCCTCTACCTGAAACACATCCCTGTGCTTCCCTAGGCTGGCTCCTCTTCATTTTCAGACTTAAGCTCAAACCACGTCCTCAGTGGCTCACGCACCTGTAATCCCAGCACTTGGGGAGGCTGAGACAGGTGGATCTCTTGAGGTCAGGAGTTTGAGACCAGCCTGTCCAATATGGTGAAACCCTGTCTCTACTAAATATACAAAAATTAGCCGGGCATGGTGGCGTGCACCTGTAGTCCCAGCTACTCGGGAGCCTGAGGCAGGAGAATTGCTTGAACCCGGGAGGCGGAGGTTGCAGTGAGCCAAGATCGTGCCACTGCACTCCAGCCTAGGCGACAGAGCAAGATCCGTCAAAAAGCAAGCAAACAAACAAACAAAAAAACACACGTCCTCAGCAGACTCCTCCCTGTGCACCTCCCACTCCCCTCAACTCATCACACACTCAGTTATTTTAAGGGCTCTCTCCCTGGCTCAGTTGTGAACTCCATAAGGAAATGGGTCATGTTTATTTTGCTCACTGAAAAATCCCCCTATTACTTATTGCTTGTTGATTCTCCCACTCAACAAATATTTATTAAGCAACAGATATGTCAGGCACTGGGTTTAAGCAGTGAAACAAGACCGAAAAGATTTTCACTTTCGGGGGAGGGGAGAAGACACAGAAAACGTTGAATAAGAATTTCAAGGCCAATCATGGTAGTGCATGCCTGTAATCCTAGCACCTTGGGAGGCCAAGGCAGGAGAATTGCTTGAGGCCAGGAGTTCAAGGCTGCAGTAAGCTAGGATTGTGCCACTGCATTCCTGCCTGGGTGACAGCAAGATTCTGTCAAAAGGAAAAAAAAGAAAAGAAAAAATAGAACTGCAGGTAGAGAGGTAAGCATGCTATGAAAATGAGAGAGAAGGGGCCGGGCGCAGTGGCTCAGGCCTGTAATCCCAGCACTTTGGGAGGCCAAGGCTGGTGGATCACCTGAGGTCAGGAGTTCGAGACCAAATACAAAAATTAGCCGGGTGTGGTGGTGCATGCCTGTAATCCCAGTTACTTGAGAGGTTGAGGCAAGAGAATCGCTTGAACCCAGGCAGGGGAGGTTGCAGTGAACTGAGATCTGGCCATTGCACTCCAGCCTGGGCAACAGAGCAAAACTCCATGTAAAAAAAAAAAAAAAAAAAAAAAAAGAGAGAGAGAGAGAGAGAAGGGAACAGGGAACTGGTGGGGAGGATTTGCAAAAGTGTGGTTAGGGACGGCTCCTTGGAGCAGAGATGAAGCTATCCTGTAGTTACAGGCAAGGGAGACGCTGGGGTAAAGGCCTGGAGGCAGGAATAGGTTTGGCCTGTTGCATGAACAGTGGGTTCAGCTCCTAGCAAACTATTTATTTAATAAAAGAAGAATGAATGCCTTGCGTCTAGGGTTGTGCTGGGCGCTTTCTTAAGTTTTCTTTCCCGGGTTCCTCCCCAGATCTGGCCTGCAGGTATTATCAAACTCATTACACAAGTGAAACTGGCCCAGAGACAGTAAAGTAGCTGGCCCAAGACCATACAGGAGTGAGGGGTGGAGGAACCCTCTTCCCATTGAGTTCTGGCTTTCCTATACTGAAAGCCCTTTCCTCTCCTTCAGTATGGTAGGTGGAACCGCTGTCCCGCCTTGTTGGTGAATGTCGTTGCTAGACGTTCAGACACATACAGGCCGGTCTGCTGAAAATCTGAGATGCTGAAAATCTGAGATGTCCACCTGCGCCCTATTCGAGGTCTCCGGAGTCGTCTTTGGCCCCTTCTTTGCTCTTTCAGAAGCGTCTGCACATTTTTCCAGGTGTCATTTCTCTAACTTGAACACAGGGAGCGCACTGGGCGCGCGGGCACGTGGCTGTCCCCAGGGGCCTGGCTTGGGTCTCGCCCCTGGGCGGGAGCGCACGCGCGGGCGGGACATCTGGGGGCGCCCACGCGCTCTGGGACGAGTGTCGCTGGCCAGGCCCGGACTGGGGAAAGGCGAGTGAGACACTACTTGCCTGGGCTGCAAAATTTAAGGGAGTGAAAAAAAGAAAGAAAGAAAGAAACGAAAACCACCTCGAGTCACCAAAATAAACATTTTAATGCAGTATTTAAAAAAAAATCATCAGGAATCCTCCAAAACCCACTATGAACAAAATAGCACAACGGTAGAGAAAGGACCTGTGCTGCTGGGTAGGGCCTGTGGGGCGCCTCCGGGGGTCTGAAACTGGAGGAGACTCGAGGCTGTAGGGCCCGCGGATCTGGGGCGCCCCCTCGGTCCCGGCGCGCCCAGGGCCTCCAGCGCGGGGCCCGGCACAGGAGGCGGGGAGGCAGGCGGGGAGGCGGGCGGGGCGGGGCCGGGCGGCACCTCCCTCTCCTGCCTGCTTTCCCTCCCTCTCCTGGGCCTCTCCCGGGCGCAGAGTCCCTTCCTAGGCCAGATCCGCGCCGCCTTTTCCCGCGGCCCGCACCGGGCCCAGCTGACGGGCCGCGTTGTTTACGGGCCCGAGCAGCCCTCGCTCCCGCCGCCCGCCCGCCACCCGCCAGCCCAGGTGCCCGCCCGCCCGTCAGCTTGTCCGTTGGTCCGCGCGTCCCTCTGTCCCGGAGCCCGCACATCGCGACCCAGAGCGCGCGGGGCCGAGAGCCGAGAGACAGTCTGGGGCGCAGCGCCGAGTTCCCCGCCCCGACATCGTGGGACAGGGCCCGGGCCGCCGCGGCCGGGGGTCGGGGCCGCCACCGCGAGGGCCTCCGCTCCCTATTTGTAGCGGGCGAAGCCGCGCGCCTCCTTCCCGGGGCTGTCTCTAGGGCCCTCCCGGGCAGCGGGGCTGCGGCCCGCGGGTCGCCGGCGTGGAAGAGAAGGACGCGCGGCCCCCAGCGCCTCTCGGACGGCCGCCTCAGAGCATGACCCCCGCGGGCCAGCGCCGCGCGCTCTGATCCGAGGAGACCCCGCGCTCCCGCAGCCATGGGCACCGGGGGCCGGCGGGGGACAGCTGCCGCGCCGCTGCTGGTGGCGGTGGCCGCGCTGCTACTGGGCGCCGCGGGCCACCTGTACCCCGGAGAGGGTGAGTCTGGGGGCGCGGGCGTGGACGGGGAGCGCCGCGATGGGGAGAGGACCCCACCCGAGCCAAAATCGAGCCCCGGCTTATGGACTGAGAACCCTCCCTCGGGGGCGGGGGGCGGTGGCCGGGACTGTAGCTCCTGCCTCGCGTGGTGGTGGAGGGGGGTGGGCGGCAAGCCGCTGACCTTGGCCTTTGCCCGCCCGGGCTCGCGCCTCCGCGCCCCGCGTGCCCGACCTGAGCCCGAGGAACCTTGCCCCAGTGCCCGCCCCGCCGCGGGCGCCTCTCTGGAGCGCGCCTCCGACCCGTGCCCCAGCCCCTCCGAGCCCAAGTCGCTCCGGAGACACGACATGCGTCCTCTTTGGGTCGCGGCCGGGAAGTGGGGTCACTGGGTCTGGAGAGCCCCATACAGCCGCGGACAGCCAAGTCTCCCGAGCGCATATGGTGTAGGTAGAGCCAATCGCCCCGAGTGCCTCACCGGTGGGTGACGCTGCCTGGGGTCAGGGACTGCAGAACCCCCCTCTACCCAGCTACCTTGGATTTAGGCCCGTGGCCACCCCGGACTCTAGGTCCATCTTTACCCTTTTGGGTTCTGTTTCCAGATGTCTGGAGGCAAATTCTAAAGCCTTAGCAACAGCAGCAATTGTAGCAGAAGTAGTGGCGGTTTTTTACCCTATTTATTGTAATTAGTATCACCGCACGCCACAGGCTGGTCTATCTTATCTCTCTGGACTGTCACAGTGGCCCCGGGAGGCGGATACAGTTCTGTACCCATTTTACAGAGGAGTAAACTAAGGCTCAGGTAGGATGCATAACTCCTTTGCCCTAAAGTCAGTGCCAGAGCCAGGACTTGAACCTCTCTGTGTCCCATTCTGCACAAGAATCTAGACTACTGTCCCTTGTCTGCTGTCTCCTTGACCCCTCCTCTCCCCTCAGCCCTGCCCTTCATGAAGGAGCCTTTGACCTTGAGTGAGGCTTTCCTTCCCCCTGACCCCATGGGCCCCTCTCCCACGTGTGGGTAGCATCTTTCTTGGGCTTGACAGCAGGCACCTTTGGGGTTGTAAGATAAAGATGGCGCAATTATTTAAGACAATATAGCCTGAGTGTCCCACTGTGGGGTCTGAGGCCCTGCTTTAAACATATCTGTTGGGTTACTGTTTCAGATTTCTCCATAAAAGGAAATCAATGGTAATGAGGAAGGGGTCAGGGAGGGAAAGAATTGAAGCTCCTAAATTTATTGATGGGGAACCAGGTGCATGTAAAATCAGAGGTGCTAGAGTGGACCAACCGGGTGTGCTGAGTCGACTCTGTGAATTACATAATGTTTAAAAGCCCGGTGGCCACCCCGCCCCCAGGTGCTTGGTAGACAGTAGGTGCTCAATGAAGGGTGGCGGTTAATTTGGGTTTTTGTTAAGAAAATCCAGCTGGTTGTTGTGACTCACGCCTGTAATCCCAGCACTTTGGGAGGCCAAAGCAGGCGGATCAGGAGGTCAGGAGATGGAGACCATACTAGCCAACATAGTGAAACTCCCTTCTCTGCTCAAAATACAAAAATTAGCGGGGTGTGGTGGCGTGCACCTGTAATCCCAGCTACTTGGGAGGCTGAGGCAAGATAATTGCTTGAACCGGGGAGGAGGAGGTTGCAGTGCGCTGAGATGGCACCCCTGTACTCCAGCCTGGCGACAGAGTGAGAGTTTGTCTTTAAAAAAAAAAAAATCCAAGACGAGTGGTTTAGAACTATGCCAGATTCTGTGTGTGCGTGTGTGTGGTTCCCTGCTCTTCTGTTCCTTGTAGCTTTGGTAATTAATCGTGGATCTGTGCCTGGACTTTCAGGGTCAGTAAATGGATTTACCATTTCTTTTCACATTTATGGCTTCCATATGGGCAGGGGTTTTTGGTTTGTTGTTGATGTTGTTCACCACTGTATTTTTAGACCCCAGAACGGTGCCTGGCACATAGTAGGTGTTCAGTAAATATTTGTTCTGCAGTGGGGCACAGAAACCCTGGGTGTACTGGGCTCCTTTATCATCTTAAGAAGTTCTTTATTGTCTGCATAATACCTTCCTAAGAATTATAAGAGCAAGCTCTCAGCAGGTGCTGTTCTATTTGCTTTGCATATATAATCTCAGTTAATCCTCACGGCAAAACCCCACACGAGGTGTGGTTTAATCATCGCCTTTCACAAGTGAGAAACCTTCGTTTGAGGCCAGCAGGCAGCAGGGCTGGAATTGGAATCTAGCTAGTGTGGCTGCAGAGCAATGGTTTCTTAACAAATCTTTGTTCTTTTGAGTCTGAGCCTCCATACCCCCCATGTTTGGGGTAATGGTGAACAAAATCCTATCAAATAAATGGGCTGTGATGCCTCTTGAAGGCATGGGGAGGGGCAAAGAACTTTTCAGATCATTAGATCATTAATCTCTAATGTCAACCAATATGGCTTTTTTTTTTTTTTGAGACGGAGTCTTGCTCTATCACCCAGGCTGGAGTGCAGTGGCATGATCTCGGCTCACTGCAACCTCCACCTCCCAGGTTTAAGGGATTCTCCTGCCTCAGCCTCCCCAGTAGCTGGGATTACAGGTGTGTTTCACAACACTGGCTATTTTTTTGTATTTTTAGTAGAGACAGGGTTTCACTGTGTTAGCCAGGACGGTCTCTATCTCCTGACCTCGTGATCCACCTGCCTCAGCCTCCCAAAGTGCTGGGATTACAGGCATGAGCCACCGCGCCTGGCCTTTTTTTTTTTTTTTTTTTTTGAGACAGGGTCTCACTCTGTCACCCAGGCTGGAGTGCAGTGACACGATCTTTACTCACTGCCCACTGCAACCTCCACCTTTCAGGTTCACGTGCATCTCCTGCCTCAGCCTCCTGAGTAGCTGCGATTACAGGCATCCATCACCACCCTTGGCTAATTTTTGTATTTTTAGTAGAGATGGGGTTTCGCCATATTGGTTAGGCTGGTCTCAAACTTCTGACCTCAAGTGATCTGCCTGCCTCGGCCTCCCAAAGTCCTGGGATTACAGGCGTGAGCCACCACTCCTGGCCCAATATGGCATTTTGATTGGGATGAAGGGTGGAGGAAAATCAGTGTGATTTTTGTATCTATCTACCTATCTATTCCTTTTACTGTATTTATTTTTGAGATGAGGTCTTGCTCTGTTGCTTAGACTGGAGTGCAGCTGGGCAATGATGGCTCACTGCAGCCTCGACCTCCTGGATGCAAGCCATCCTCCTACCTCAGCCTCCCTAGTAGCTGGGCCCACAGGTGCATGCCACCCTGCCTGGCTAATTTTTACTTTAATTTGTAGAGATGAAGTCTTGCTATTTTGTCTAGGCTGGTCTCAAACTCCTGGCCTCAAGCGATCTGCCCGCCTTAGCCTCCCAAAGTGCTGGGATCACAGGCATGAGCCACGGTGTCTGGCCTCTGCAGTTATTCTTATTCTTTGCTTCTCTCCTGGAGACCTGCTTCTTGCCCTTCCCCATTCATGCATAGAGACCATAGAGTGTGGGCTGAGTCCCTGGGGGTCCTCACCTCACCCCACTCTACTGTTGACTTCCGTTCCTCTTTGATTCAAGCAGAGCTCTCAGTCTCCGCACTGCTGGCATTTGGGGTTGGATCATTCTTGGTGCTGGGGTCTGTCCTGCATGTAGAGTGTTGAGCTGCAGCCCTGGTCTCCACCCACGTGGTCCTGGTGGGGCCCCCTCCCACCCAGTCATGACAGCCACAAATGTCTCCAGACATTGCCAGGCACTGCACTGGAGGAGTTAACCTTTTCCCTGTCTGAGACATTCACCCATCTGGGCTCTTGCTCTTTGTCCTCTCTTTGTTCAAGAATCTTTGGCCGGGTGCAGTGGCTCACGCCTGTAATCCCAACACCTTGGGAGGCCAAGGTGGGCGGATCCCCTGAGGTCAGGAGTTTGAGACCAGCCTGGCCAACATGGTGAAACCCCGTCTCTACTAAAAATACAAAAATTAGCCAGGTGTGGTGGTGGGCCCTTGTAATCCCAGCTACTAGGGGGGCTGAGGCAGGAGAATTGCTTGAACCTGAGAGGCAGAGGTTGCATTGCAGCAAGCCGAGATCACGCCACTGCACTCCAGCCTGGGCAACAGAGACTCTGTCTCAAAAAAAAAAAAAAAAAAAAAAAAAACTTCATTTACCCACATGCTTTTTTAGCCTCTAAACACCCCGTACCCTCCGATCCCCACCACCCACCACTGACCTCCAGCCTCCACCCTGTCCAGTTTCCTCCGGCCAGTCCTCCCTGCCCTTGCCATCTCACTCTTTACTCACTGTTCTGCCCCCAGCGTCTGGCTTGCATCTCCGCCACTTTACCAATGGCTGTCAAAGTTAATCTCTCATCTCCCAGTTGCGTCTCCTGCAACCTCACCTCACTTGACCCCTCTGGGTTTGACACTGCCAATCCCTCCTCCAGGAAGGCTGCGTCTCCAGTCTCACCTGAGCCTGGGTTCTTGTTTTCTACTGTTCTCTTCTCCTTCTACCTAGGCTAAGATGTTGGCTCTCTTTTCTCAGAGGGTCAGTGTTTCCTTTAATCTTCTCTCAGCTCACTTTTTTTTTTTTTTTTTAAATTCACTTCTTCGCCCCAGCTGGAGTGCAACAGCACGATCCAGGCTCACTGCAACCTCCGCCTCCCAGGTTCAAGCAATTCTCCTGCCTCAGCCTCCCCAGTAGCTGGAGTTACAGGCCTGTGCCACCACACCGGGCTAGTTTTTGTATTTTTAGTAGAGATGGAGTTTCACCCTGTTGGCCAGGCTGGTCCTGAACTCCTGACCTCAAGTGACCCATCCACCTCAGCCTCCCAAAGATGTGGGATTACAGGCGTGAGCCACCGTGTCCGGCCCACTTTCTTTTTTCTTTTTTAAATTTTTATTTCTTTTTAAAGACAGGATTTTGCTCTGTCACACAGGTTGGAGTGCAGAGATTTGGTCCTAGCTTACTGCAGCCTCCAAGTCATGGCCTGGAGCAGTCCTTCCACCTAGGTTCCCCAAATAGCTGGAATCACAGGCAGGTGCCACTGTGCCCAGCTAATTTAAACATTTGTTTGTAGAGACAGAGTCTTGCTATGTTGCCCAGGCTGGTCTTGAATTCCTGGCCTTGAGTGAGCCTCTCACCTTGGCCTTCTGAGAAACTGGGATCACAGGCAGGCACTACCATGACTAGCTAATTTTAAAAATTTGTTTGTAGAGACACAGTCTAGCTGTGTTGCCCAGGCTGGTCTTGAACTCTTGGCCTCAAGTGATCCTCCCGCCTTGGCCTCCTGAGAAACTGGGATCACAGGCACAGGCACCACCATGACTCGCTAATTTTTAAAATTTTTTGTAGAGACAGAGTCTTGCTATGTTGCCCAGGCTGGTCTTGAATTCCTGGCTTCAAGCAACCTGCTCGCCTCTGCCTCCTGGGTACCTAGGACCACAGGCAGTCACCACCACGCCTGGCTAATTAAAACTTTTTTTTTTTTTTTTCTGTAGAGACAGGGTCTTGCTATGTTGCCTAGGCTGGTCTTAAACTCCTAGCCTCAAGCAGTCTTCTCTCCTGGGCCTCCCAACTGCTGGGATTATAGGCATGAGAAGCCATTGCACCCAGCTAAGAAATTTACATAGATCCGACTTCTTCATCTGAACAGGGGTCAGCTAACTATGGCCCTCAGGCCCAATCCCACGGAGTTTGTAAATGCAGTTTTATTGGCATGCAGCCACACTCATTTGTCTACTCATCATCTATGACTGCACAAAAATGCCTGGACATGGCAGGTTGAGTAGTTAAAACAGGAATTCTATGGCCAAAATATTTACACTTTGGCCCTTTACAGAGAACGTTTGCTAACCTCTGATCTGGAACAGACGCCTTGAGGTTTCATTCATGATAGCATGCCTAATGACTTGTGTGGTCCCTGGTACAACTTGAATGAAGCGAGTGAAATGAAATGCTATATCTGGCCGGGCGCGGTAGCTCAAGCCTGTAATCCCAGCACTTTGGGAGGCCGAGACGGGCGGATCACAAGGTCAGGAGATCCAGACCATCCTGGCTAACACGGTGAAACCCCGTCTCTACTAAAACATACAAAAAAACTAGCCGGGCGAGGTGGCGGGCGCCTGTAGTCCCAGCTACTCGGGAGGCTGAGGCAGGAGAATGGCGTGAACCGGGAGGCGGAGCTTGCAGTGAGCCGAGATCCGACCACTGCACTCCAGCCTGGGCGACAGAGTGAGACTCCGTCTCAAAAAAAAAAAAAAAAAAAAAGAAATGCTATGTCTTTCTCTTTACGCTGCAAGACACGTTAAAGAAAGTGTATCATTTGCTGCACTGAATACACGGATTCCAAGGATGAAAAAAATCACCGTGATGTTGCCTACTTAGCTATGTGTATGATCTTATAATTTATTTATTTAAACAGCTATATTGGTATTGAATAAGGATTTCACGCTCTCAGCCCTGTGTCTAGAACCGAAAATATAACTGGTGTATATAATGAGACTTTTTTTTTTTTTTTCTCAAGCCTCTTTTGTGTTAATTTCTATTAAGAATACTCTCGGAGGCTGGGCGTGGTGGCTCACATCTGTAATCCCATACACTTTGGGAGGCCGAGGTGGGTGGATCACTTGAGGTCAGGAGTTTGAGACCAGCCTGATCAACATGGTGAAATGCCGTCTTTACTAAAAAAATGCAAAATTAGCCGGGCGTGGTGGCGCATGCCTGTAATCCCTGTCTCCTGAGGCAGGAGAATCGCTTGAACCCGGGAGGTAGAGGTTGCAGTGAGCTGTGATCGCGCCACTGCACTCCAGCTTGGGCGACAGAGCGAAACTCCATCTCAAAAAAGAAAAAAAATACTTTTGGCCAGGTGCTGTGGCTCATGCCTGCAATCCCAGCACTCTGGGAGGCTGAGGTGGGAGGATTACATGTGTCCAGGAGTTTCAGATCAGCTTGGGCATCATAGCAAGACCCTGTCTCCACTAACAATAAAACAAAAATTAGCCGGGCATGGTGGCCTGCGTCTGTAGTCCCAGCTACTTGCGAGGCTGAGATGGGAGGATCTCTTGAGGCTGGCTGGAAGGGCAAGGCTGCAGTGAGCTGTGATTGCACCACTGCACTCCAGCCTGGGTGACAGAGTGAGACTCTGTAACAACAACAAAATATTTAGAAAATTATCATACAGTAAAATAGGCTTTTTAAAGGTGTACCGTTTATGAATTTTAAGCCATGTGTAGAGCTCAGCTCTCTACTGTTCCTTGGCTAAGGAAGGTTGTAAGTTGTATGGCTATTACCACAATTAGGATAGAGAAGAGTCTCATTGTTGTCCAAACTCCCTCAATTCACCCCTTTATCACTAAACCACCTCCACCCCTAACCACAGATCTGTTCTCCATCCCTATAGTTTTCTCTAGACTTTAAAATGTTTTATCTTATAATTGGATTAATATTCTTTTTTCTTTTTTTTTTTTGAGACAGAGTCTTGCTCTGTCACCCAGGCTGGAGTGCAGCGGCGCGATCTTGGCTCACTGCAAGCTCCGTCTTCCGGGTTCACGCCAGTCTCCTGCCTCAGCCTTCAGAGTAGCTGGGACTACAGGCGCCCACCACCACACCCGGCTAAATTTTTGTATTTTTAGTAGAGACGGGGTTTCACCGTGTTAGCCAGGATGGTCTCGATCTCCTGACCTTATGATCCGCCTGCCTCGGCCTCCCAAAGTGCTGGGATTATAGGCATGAGCCACCACGCCTGGCCTGGATTAATATTCTTAAAGTTGAAATTTTAAATTTGAGTCCAGTTGATCCTCATTATTCCCAGATCCCATATTTTCTTTATAAAATTAAAAATTAAAATTTTTATTTTGAGAGGCAGGTTCTTGCTCTGATATCCAGCTGGAGTGCAGTGGTGTGGTCCTAACTCCCTGCAGCCTCCAACTCTTGAGCACCAACGATCCTCCTGCCTCAGCCTCCTGAGTAGCTGGGACATATGGGACTAGCTGCCACGCTCAGCTAATTTTTATTTTTATTTTTTTATTATTTATTTATTTATTTATTTATTTTTGAGATGGAGTCTCAGTCACTCTGTTGCCCAGGCTGGACTGCAGTGGTATGATCTGGGTTCACTGCATCCTCCATCTCCCGGGTTCAAGTGATTTTCCTGCCTCAGCCTTTCAAGTAGCTGGGGTTACAGGCCTGCCACCATGCCCGGCTAGTTTTTTTATTTTTAGTAGAGATGGGATTTCACCATGTTGGTCAGGCTGGTCTCAAACTCCTGGCTTCAAGTGATCCGCCCACCTCGGCCTCCCAAAGTGCTGGGATTACAGGTGTGAGCCACCATGCCCAGCCTAATTTTTAATTTTTCAGTAGGGATAAGGGCTCGCTATGTTGCCCAGGCTGGTCTCGAACTCCTGGCCTCAAGTGATCCTCCCATCTTGACCTCCTAAAGTACTGGGATAACAGACATGAGCCACTGCATCTGGCCCCAGACCCTGTATTTTTGAATTCACCTACTCACTAAAATTTATTTGTAACCCTCGAACCAGCATGCTCAGTGCCTTTCTGGTCATTTCAGGACACTCATAAGTATGAATCTCAAATTTGAGGTCAAGTAAGGGGGCACTCCACCTTTTTGCTTCAGCCCTTATGCATCAGATTCATACAATCTGTACATTGAGGATTAAAACTAGTCCTTTTTGACCAGGCGCAGTGGCTTATGCCTGTAATCCCAGCACTTTGGGAGGCTGGGGCGAATCATGAGGTCAGGAGATCGAGACCATCCTGGCTAACATGATGACACCCCGTCTCTACTAAAAATACAAAAAATTAGCCAGTATGGTGGCAGGTGCCTGTAGTCCCAGCTACTCTGAAGGCTGAGGCAGGAGAATCCCTTGAACCTGGGAGGCGGAGGTTGCAGCGAGCCGAGATCATGCCATTGCATTCCAGCCTGGGCTACAGGGTGAGACTCCGTCTCAAAACAAAAAACAACAAAAAAACCCAAGTCCTTTTTGTGGTTATTTGGTGCCGCATTTTTAGCATTTTTGTGCTTTCAGTTGGTGATGGGGCTGTTTCAAATGCACCCCAGGGTGCTGAAGCTCAGCTTTCTACTGTTCCTTGGCTAAGGAAGGCTGTGACCACACACCGTTGTGGAGAAAATGCAGTGTGGCCAGGCGCGGTGGCTCACACCTGCAATCCCAGCACTTTGGGAGGTTAAGGCAGGCGGATCACTTGAGGCCAGAGTTTGAGACCAGCCTGGGCAACATGATGAAACCCCATCTCTAATGAAAATACAAAAATTAGCTGGATGTGATGGCGCATGCCTGTAATCCCAGGTACCTGGGAGGCTGAGGTACAAGAATTGCTTGAGCCC
Organism: Chlorocebus sabaeus; assembly: GCF_047675955.1. NCBI lineage: Eukaryota > Metazoa > Chordata > Mammalia > Primates > Cercopithecidae > Chlorocebus > Chlorocebus sabaeus. The sequence continues at coordinate 55,345,039 of NC_132909.1, forward strand.
AGGAGGTGAAAGTTGCAGTGAGCCAAGGTGGTGCCACTGCACTCCAGCCTGGGCAACGGAGTGAGACTCTGTCTCAAAAAACAAAAAAGAAACCCCAAAAACCAACACCCACACCCACACCCACACCCACACACACACACAAAGGCATGTGAGCCAAGACGGTGCCACTGCACTCCAGCCTGGGCAACAGAGAACAGAGTGAGACCCTGTCTCAAAAAAACAAACAAACAAACAAAAAACAAAATAAAAAACCAGCACACACATACACACACACACACACACACACACAAAGGCGTGTGTTACATAAACTTTGTTCAGGCATGAGTTCTACTGTTGGCTGTGAGTTCAGTGTTAATGAATCAACAATATAGATTCAATAATGTCTTTCAACAGAAACACACATAAAACAAGGCTAGGTATTGAGCCGTGGATAAATGTGCTGTGGCCAGAAGTTCGCAGGTACTTAGCCTTGCATTTTCCTGGGAGCAGTGGTTCAGTATTCGCTAGTTCAACATTCGAGGGAATTTCACAGAGTCCACCAGTAACAAGAATCGGCTGCAAGTGGTTTAAAATTGGTGCATCTGTGGCTCACGCCTGTAATCCCAGCACTTTGGGAGGCTGAGGCAGGTGGGTCACCCGAGGTCATGAGTTTGAGACCAGCCTGGCCAACATGGCGAAACCCCGTCTCTACTAAAAATACAAAAATTATCCGGGCACGGTGGCTCATGCCTGTAGTCCCAGCTACTTGGGAGGCTGAGGCAGGAGAATCGCGGGAGAATCGTGGGAGGCAGAGGTTGCAGTGAGCCGAGATTGCACCACTGCATTCCAGCCAGGGCAACAGAGTGAGACCCCGTCTTAAAAAAGAACAAAACAAAACTGTGGGCTTATCATTTCCCAGTTAGAATCCTTTGAATGCAAATGCTCTTTTTGTTGTATTTGCATCTTCATGGAAACCGCTGGGTTGGTTACCTTTCGGAAAGTTCATGAGATGTCCAAAAACTCCAGCCTGTGTTTCAGTGAGGGGAATCCCTGCCCTCTGCCAACACTGGTGGCAGGGAGAGGCAGCAGTGGCTCTCAGGATTTTATTTATTTCATTTATTCATTTATACTTTTTTGAGAAAGGGTCTTGCTCTGTCGCTCAGGCTGGAGTGCAGTGGCGCAGTCACAGCTCACTGCACCCTCAACCTCCTGAGCTCAGGTGGTCCTCCCGCCTCAGCCTCCTGAGTAGCTGGGACTACAGGCGTGTGCCACCACGACTGGCTAATTTTTGTATTTTAGTAGGGATGGAGTTTCGCCATGTCGCCTATTATTATTATTATTATTATTTTGAGTGGAGTCTTGCTCTGTTGCCCAGGCTGGAGTGCAGTGGCATGATCTCGGCTCACTGCAACCTCTACCTCCTGGGTTCAAGCAATTCTTCTGCCTCAGCCTCCTGAGTAGCTGGGACTGCAGGTGTGTGCCACCACGACTGGCTAATTTTTGTGTTTTAGTAGAGATGCGGTTTCCCCATGTTGCACAGTTGGGTCTCAAACTCCTGACCTCAAGCCATCCGCCTGCCTTGGCCTCTCAAAGGACTGGGATTACTGGTGTGAGCCACCTTGTCCAGCTGGCTTGAAGGATTATTATTATTATTATTATTATTTTGAGATGGAGTCTCGCTCTGTTGCCCAGGCTGGAGTGCAGTGGCACGATCTCGGCTCACTGCAACCTCTACCTCCTGGGTTCAAGCAATTCTCCTGCCTCAGCCTCCTGAGTAGCTGGGATTACAGGCGTATACCACCACACCTGGCTATTTTTTGGATTTTTAGTAGAGATGGAATTTCACCATGTTGGTCAGGCTGGCCTCGAACTCTTGACCTCAAATGATCCACACACCTCAGCCTCCCAAAGTGCTGGGGTTACTGGTGTGAGCCACCGCGCCCGGCTGGCTTGCGGGATTTTAGAAACATATTTTGCTTTCAGCAGAACAAGGTTTGCTATTCTGCGGTGCCACGTACAGACCGGCTCTAAGTTCCTGTTGGAGTTCAAAGCGGACTTGTGAGAATGAATGTTTAATTTCACATCTGGCATTTTCTTCCAGTTCCTTAAAAGTAGGGTGTCTCATCAGGTTTATATAAAAGCCCCTGACGTGTGTTCAGGAAGGGCAGGGTGCTATCATGAGATTCTTGTTTCCTTTGCCTTTGTGGGAATGTGGAAACCATAGGTACTTTCTAAAAATTACCCTTGTTATCAATGCAGGCAAAAGTAGTCAGACAGGAAGGGACTCAAGAGAGTAGGGATGCAACTGCTTTTTAAAATTGATTTTGAAATCTCATTTATTTTTATCATTAGAGACGGGGTCTTGCTGTGTCATCCAGGCTGGAGTGCGGTGGTGCGATTATGCCTCATTGCAGCCTTGAACTCCTGGGCTCAAACAATTCTTGCGCTTCGTCCTGGGACTACAGGCATGCACCACCATGCCTGGATAGTTTTTATTTTTATTTTTATTTGTTGCAGAGACAGGGTTTGGCTGTGTTGCCCAGGCTGGCCTCAAACTCAAGACCTTAAGTGATTGTCCTGCCTCAGCCTCCCAAAGTACTGGGATTACAGATGTGAGCCACTGTGCCTGGTGGGATACAACTGTTTTCTGACTGCGCATGTGTGTTGTTGTTGCCATTCTACTCTCCAGGATGTATCCTTTTGTTTCCTTCCAGAAGATCAGAAAAGGGAGGACCTCATATGTTCCCTCCTAATTATACCCAGTTACATGGTCTCCATACCACCTGTTACAAAGTGCCTTTCTGGTCTTGCAGGACTTCTCTTATTTTTCCTTCTGTCTTCTGTGTCCTGTCTGCTCCTGTCTGTATAAATCTCAGGACTCCTGAAATAGCACAGAAGCCCCCTTGTAATCCTGTGGTTTGATGTGTGATATTGTTAGGATTACAGAAGTATGTAATAGACTAGAGGAGTCAGACATTCCAGAGTTCACAGAAGGTGTTGATGTTAGGGTGGCTGTGGGACAGGTGCCCTTCCTAGTCCCTGGCCTTTCATACTGTGTCCCCTGGAGCCCCTCTTTCTTTCTGTTTTTTTTTTTTTTTGAGATGGAGTCTCGCTCTGTCACCCAGGCTGGAGTGCAGTGGCACGATCTTGGCTCACTGCAACCTCGGCCTCCCAGGTTCAAGAGATTCTCCTGCCTCAGCCTCCTGAGTAGCTGGGATTATAGGCGCCTACCACAACATCTGGCTAATTTTTTTATTATTTCTTTCTTTATTTTTTTTGAGATGGAGTTTCGCTCTTGTTGCCCAGGCTTTCGTGCAATGGCATGATCTTGGCTCACCGCAGTCTCTGCCTCCCAGGTTCAAGCAATTCTCCTGTCTCCGCTTCCCAAGTAGCTGGGACTACAGACATACGCCACAACGCCTAACTAATTTTGTATTCTTAGTAGAGATGCAGTTTCTCCATGTTGGTCAGGCTGGTCTCAAACTCCCGATCTCAGGTGACCCACCTGCCTTGGCCTCCCAAAGTGCTGGGATTACAGGTGTGAGCCACTGCACCCGGCCTGGCTCATTTTTTATATTTTTGGTAGAGACGGGTCTCAAACTTTGGCCAGGCTGGGCTCAAACTCCTGATCTTAAGTGATCCACCTGCCTTGGCCTCCCAAAGTGCTGGGATTACAGGCGTGAGTCACCGCACCCGGCCTTTGTTTTGTTTTTGAGACAGGGTCTCGCACTGTCACCCAGGCTGGAGTGTAGTGGTGTGATCTCAGGCCTCTGCAATCTCCATCTCCCAGGCTCAAGCAATCCTCAGCCTCCCAAGTAGCTGGGACTACAGGTGCACACCACCACACCCATTTATTTATTTTTTATTTTTTTTAGAGATGGGGTTTTCCTATGTTACCTAGGCCGATCTCAAACTCCTGGGCTCAAGCAGTCCACCCATCTCAGCCTCCCAAAGTGCTGGGATTCCAGGCGTGAGCCTCTCTTTCTCTCCTTTTCTTCTCTCAGTTTTCTCCCCGCCACCTTTCCTGTAATATCACCTGTTGTCATTGCATCCACCAGCATCCATACCTGTTCCCCCATCTTCCCAGTGCCCATGGGACCCACATCCCTGAGTATCCCATAGCCCTCACAGATTCAATATGCCCCCAACTGAGCCTGTTGTTCTTGCCACCGTAAACTGGCCCTATCTTGGATGCTTCAGGCTCATTGACAATCCCTCCTCACTCTCTTCTCCCTCCTCTCTTCCATTTCTCCTGGGTGTGAAGTCCTGTTCACACAAACTGCCCCTGGTTTCTGTGGTGGTATGCGTGCTGTCTTCAGTGCCTTCTTCATTCTGCTGCCAGAAGGCTGTTTCTCTCTTTCTTTTTTAATTTTATTTTTCTAGACATGGGGTCTTACTGTGTTGCGTAGGTTGGTCTCAGACTTCTGGACTTAAGTGATCCTCCTGCCTCAGCCTCCCCAGGGGCTAGGATTATAGATGTGAGCCACTGTGCCCTGTCTAGAGGGATATTTCTTTTATTTTCTTTCTTTTCTTTCCTTATTTATTTATTTATTTATTTTGAGACAGAGTCTCACTCTGTCACCCAGGCTGGTGTGCAGTGATATGATCTCAGCTCACTCAACCTCTCCCTCCTGGGTTCAAGAGATTGTCCTGCTTCAGCCTCCTGACTAGCTGGGATTACAGGTGTGCACCACCACGCCTGACAAATTTTTGTATTTTTAGTACAGATGGGGTTTCACCATGTTGGCCTGGCTGGTCTCGAACTCCTGACCTCAAGTGATCTGCCCGCCTCGGCCTCCCAAAGTGCTGGGATTACAGGCGTGAGCCACTGCGTCCGGCCTTGGTTTTTTTTAGAGATAGGGTCTCACCCTGTCACCCAGCAGGCTGGAGTGCAATGGTGCAGTCATAGCTCACTGCAGCCTCAACCTCTTGGGCTCAAGCAGTTCTCCTCCCTAAGCCTCCTGAGTAGCTAGGAGCACAGATGCACCTCACCACACCTGGCTGTGTTTTGTATTTTTAGTAGAAACAGGGTTTTGCCAGTTGCCCAGGTTGGTCTTGGAACTCCTAGGCTCAAGCAGTCCACCTGCCTAGGCCTCCCAATATGTCGGGATTACAGGCGTGAGCCACTGCACCCGGCCAACATCTCTGCAGTTCTTTGTTTTACTACTTTGTCCTTTAGCTCTGGTGGTAGCTTATCACAGTTCTTTAGGTGCGTCTTTCCTTTACTTGCTGTAAGAGTGCAACCTTATTTATCTTGAGAGTCCCCCTGGGCCTGGCACAATGTCTGGCCCACTGAGATGCCCAGCAAACGTTTGTTGAGTGAATACAGGAATGATTTCCACGTGGCTGATTTGCCGGGTCCAGAACCTGCATTTAATCCATGACACCTCCATTCCTCCTCGCAGAGGTAGATTTGAAAGCTATTCTTGCAGACAGGCGGAGAATCTTAACGATCTCTGACCAGTGTGTCCAAGCTCTAATTTCTGGAGGTAATAAATCTGGGAATGGATTCCACATGGCTCAGATGGGAGACAGAACAGGTATACACAGCCAGACCTCCAGAGGTGGGGATCCAGCCCTGGACCAAATCAAGGTCTAGCTACAACGAGGATAGGGCTGGCTGGGCACAGTGGCTCACGCCTGTAATCCCAGCACTTTGGGAGGCCGAGGCAGGTAGATAACCTGAGGTCAGGAGTTCGAAACCAGCCTGGCCAACATGGTGAAGCCCCATCTCTACTAAAAATACAAAATTATCTAGATGTGGTGGTGCATGCCTGTATTCCCAGCTACTTGGGATGCTGAGGCTAGAGAATTGCTTGAACCCAGGTGGCAGACATTGCAGTGAGCCGAGATCATGCCACTGCACTCCAGCCTGGTCAACAGAGTGAGACTCTATCTCCAAAAAAACAAAACAAAAAAACCAACAACAACAGCGAAAAAAGGTGCCGTCTAACACCACCAGCTTGCCCTCGAATTCTTTCCTGGGTGAAGCCAAAAACCCTCCCAGGGTAAGGGTCAATTTTGGGGCTTGCCTCTTCTACATCAAACCTATATTTTCGATGATACTTTTTATAAAATCTACATAGACAGATCAAATATTTCTTTTCTTTTTTTTTTTTTTGAGATGGAGTCTCGCTCTGTCGCCCAGGCTGGAGTGCAGCGGCCGGATCTCAGCTCACTGCAAGCTCCGCCTCCCGGGTTTACACCATTCTCCTGCCTCAGCCTCCCGAGTAGCTGGGACTACAGGCACCCGCCACCTCACCCGGCTAGTTTTTTTGTATTTGTTTAGTAGAGATGGGGTTTCACCGTGTTAGCCAGGCTGGTCTCGATCTCCTGACCTCGTGATCTGCCTGTTGCGGCCTCCCAAAGTGCTGGGATTACACAGATCAAATATTTCTAATGAAAAATGAGCCTCCGTTTCAAGATAGGCTGCCAGGGTAAAGTACACACCACATCTTGTAGGCATCATGGGAAAAAAATCCTGCAGACCAGGGATCCCCAACCCTCAGGCCACAGACCACTAGCAGTCCATGGCCTGTTAGGAGCTGGGTTGCACAGCAGAGGTGAGCGGAGGGCTGGTGAGCATTGCCGCCTGAGCTCCGCCTCCTGTCAGATCAGTGGCAGCACTGGATTCTGATAGGAACTCCAATCCTATTGTGAACTGTGTGTACAAGGGATCTGGGTTGCCTGCTCCCTATGACAATCTAACAGTTTCATTCTAAAACCATCACCACCCATCCCCATCCATGGAAAAATTGTCTTCTATCATTGGTCCCTGGTGCCAAAAAGGTTGAGGAACACTGCTATAGACTATCTCATTAATCTTTTTTTTTTTTTTTTTTTTTTAAGGATTGATTACATGCGGAATTTTTTTTTTTTTTTTGAGATGGAGTTTCGCTCTTTTTGCCCAGGCTGGAGTGCAATGGCGCAATCTTGGCTCACTGCAACCTCCACCTCCCGCGTTCAAGCGATTTTTCTGCCTCAGCCTCCCGAGTAGCTGGGATTACACGCATGCGTCACCATGCCCGGCTAATTTTGTATTTTTAGTAGAGATGGGGTTTCTCCATGTTGGTCAGGCTGGTCTTGAACTCCCGACCTCAGGTGATCCACCCGCCTTGGCCTCCCAAAGTGCTGGCATTACAGGTGTGAGCCACCACGCCCAGCCTTTTTTTTATTTTTGAGATGGAGTCTTGCTCTGTTGCCCAGGCTGGAGTGCAATGGCATGATCTCAGCTCACTGCAACTTCCATCTCCCAGGTTCAAGTGATTCTCCTGCCTCAGCTTCCCAAGTAGCTGAGATTACAGGCGTGAGCCACGGTACCTGACCCATTTGGCATATTTTAGTACGGAGATGGTGATCAGGCACGGTGGCTCATGCCTGTAATCCCAGCACTTTGGGAGGCTGAGGTGGGCGGATCACCTGAGGTCAGAGTTTGAGACCAGCCTGGCCAACATGATGAAATCCCGTCTCTACTAAAAATACAAAATTAGCCGGGAGTGGTGGCAGGCACCTGTAATCCCAGCTACTCGGGAGGCTGAGGCAGGAGAATTGCTTGAATCCCGGAAGTGGAGGTTGCAGCGAGCCGAGATCGTGCCATTGCACTCCGCCTGGGCAACAGAGTGAGACTCAGTCTCAAATAAAGAAAAAAAAAAGAAAAAAGAAAAAAGAAAATATTAGCTGCCACTAGCACCCTCTTCCTCATTGCCTTTCTCTACCTGTACAAAGAGTGGCCATTAACCAGGTACCCATTATGAAGTACTTGAAGCATCCTTCACTCCCACTCAGAGATGTTAAAAGCCGGCAGAAATCCTTGCGTCTATTTCTGCCGTCATTTCTAACATCCTCTGGGTATTTTCTGTCCCAGGAGTAAATTGCACTATTGTCTTTCACTAATAGGGACATATACGGCTTTAATGAATTAAGAGTTAGATTCATAGGAGATTTAAAAAGAAAAGCAATTCTTGATTGTTCCCTACAATTATAGCTGTTTAATCTTTACTCATAACAACTTTAGTGAGATAGAATTCACATGACATACAATTCACCCATTTTAAGTGTGCAATTAGGTGGTTTTGAGTACATTGACAGTTGTGCAACCGTGACCACAGTCAGTTTTAGAACGTTTGCATCATCCTCAAAGAAACACTGTACGCTTTAGCTACCACTTTCCATCCCCCATTTCCCTAGCTCTTGGCAGCCACGAATCTATTTTCTGTCTCTATGGATTTGCCTCTTCTGGATTTTTTTGTATGAATGGAGTCGGAAAACGTGGTCTTCTCTGTTCGACTTCTTTTATGGAGAAAGTTCATACCTGTAATCCCAGCACTTTGGGAGGCAAAGACTGGAGGATCGTTTGAATTCAGGAGTTTGAGGGCGTTCCGGGCAACATAGCGAGATCACTGTCTCTACAAAACAAATTTTTTAATTAGCTGGGCATGGTGGTGCATGTCTGTGGTTCCAGCTACACTGGAGGCATAGTTTTGTTTTGTTTTTGTTTGTTTGTTTTTGTTTTTGTTTTTGTTTTTTTTGTGTGTGTGTTTTGAGATGGAGTTTCGCACTGTCACCCAGGCTGGAGTGCAAAGGCACGATCTCAGGTTACTGCAACCTCCGCCTCCCGGGTTCAAGCCATTTTCCTGCCTCAGCCTCCCTAGTAGCTGGGATTACAGGCACGTGCCACCCCGCCCAGCTAATTTTTGTATTTTTAGTAGAGACAGGGTTTCACCGTGTTGGCCAAGCTGGTCTCGAACTCCTGACCTCAGGTGATCCCCTCGCCTCGGCCTCCCAAAGTGCTGGGATTATAGGAATGAGCCACTGTGGCTGGCCTTTTATTTACATTTATTTATTTATTTAGAGACAGAGTCTCACTCTTTCGCCAGGCTGGAGTGCAGTGGTGCGATCTCGGCTCACTGCAACCTTTCACTCCCGGGTTCACACGATTCTTCTGCCTCGACTTCCCAAGTAGCTGGGATTATAGGCACATGCCACCACGCCCAGCTAATTTTTTTTTTTTTTTTTTTTTTAATTTTTAGTAGAGATGGGGTTTCACCATGTTGGCCAGGATGGTCTCGATCTCCTGACCTCATGATCCACCTACCTCGGCCTCCCACAGTGCTGGGATTACAGGTATGAGCCACTGCGGCCGGCCTGTATTTACTTTTGAGACAAGATCTTGCTCTGTTGCCCAGGCTGGAGTATAGGGGTGCAAACACAGATCACTGCAGTCCCAGACTCCTAGGCTCAAGCGATCCTCCTGCCTCAGTCTCCCATGTAGCTGGGACCAGAGACACACACCAGCATCCCTAGCTAATATTTTAATTTTTTGTAGAGATGGAGTCTCACTATGTTGCCCAGGTTGGTCTTGAACTCCTGGACTCAAGCAATCCTTCCGTCTCTACCTCCCAAAGTGCTGGGGTTATAGGCGTGAGCCACTGCACTCAGCCTTAGCTATTGTGAATAATGCTGCTATAGACATTTGTGTACACGTCTTTGTGTGGACATAAAGTATCATTTCTCTTAGGTAGTTACCTAGGAGTAGAATTGCCGGGTCATATGGCAACTCTTGGTTTAATATTTTGAGGAACTACCCGAGTGTTTTCCACAGTGGCTGCACGGTTTTACATCCCCATCAGGAATGCAAAAAGATACTAATTTCTCTACATTTTTTTTTTCCTTTGAGATGGAGTCTCGCTCTGTCGCCCAGGCTGGAGTGCAGTGATCTTGGCTCACTGCAACCTCCACCTCCCAGGTTCAAGTGATTCTCCTGCCTCAGACTCCTAAGTATCTGGAACTGCAGGCGCCTGTCACCACGCCCAGCTAATTGTTTTTTGTATTTTTAATAGAGACGGGGTTTCTCCATGTTGGCCAGGCTGGTCTTGAACTCCTGACCTCAGGTAATCTGCCCGCCTTGGCCTCCCAAAAAGCTGGGATTACAGGCGTGAGCCACGGTGCCCGGCCCATTTCTGTACATTCTTTGCACTTGTAATTGTCACTCTTTTTGGTTTTAGCTATCCTAGTGGGGATAAAGTAATATCTCTTTGTGGTTTGAATTTGTATTTCCCTAATGTCCAACAGCCAGTTAATCTTTGTTGTTGTTGTTGTTGTTGTTTTGTTTGTTTGTTTGTTTGTTTTGAGACAGAGTCTTGCTCTGTCGCCCAGGCTGGAGTGCAGTGGCGTGATCTTGGCTCACTGCAAGCTCCACCTCCCGGGTTCACACCATTCTCCTGCCTCAGTCTCGTGAGTAGCTGGAACTACAGGCACCCGCCACCAGGCCCAGCTAATTTTTTTGTATTTTTTAGTAAGAGACGAGTTTCAACGTGTTAGCCAGTATGGTCTTGATCTCCTGACCTCGTGATCCACCCATCTTGGCCTCCCAAAGTGCTGGGATTACAGGTGTAAGCCACCACCTCCAGCCATTGTTTTTTTTTTAAATCTAGACAAGGTCTCACTCTGTTGCCCAAGCTGGAGTGCAGTGGTGTGATCATAGCTCGCTGTAACCTCCTATTCCTGGACCCAAGTGATCTCCTGTCTCAGCCTCCCAAGTAGCTGGAACTACAAGCACATGCCACCATGCCTAGATATTTATTTATTTATTTAGAGACGGAGTCTCGCTCTGTCGCCCAGGCTGGAGTGCAGCGGCACAGTCTCGGCTCACTGCAAGCTCCGCCTCCCAGGTTCATGCCATTCTCCTGCCTCAGCCTCCCGAGTAGCTGGAACTACAGGCGCCTGCCACCACGCCTGGCTAATTTTTTTGTATTTTTAGTAGAGACAGGGTTTCACCATGTTAACCAGGATGGTCTCAATCTCCTGACCTCGTGATCTGCCTGCCTCAGCCTCCCAAAGTGCTGGGATTATAGGTGTGAGCCACCGCGCCTGGCCCATGCCTGGATATTTAATTATTATTATTTCTTTTTTAGAGTTGGGGTCTTGCTATGTAGCCCAGGCTGACTTTGAACTCCTGGCTTGAATTGATTCTCCCACTGTGGCCTCCCAGACTGCTGGGATTACAGGCAGGAGCCACTGTGCCCAGCCCTAGTTAATCTTTGAATGCATATTCATGTTTGATTTTAGTTCTGCCATAGCCTGGGGAGGATGGCGGGCAAGTGTTCTTTGTACCTGCAGTGTGTGTGTGTGTGTGTGTGTGTGTGTGTGTGTGAGAGAGAGAGAGAGAGAGAGACAGAGAGAGAGAAAGAGAGAGAGAGAAATGAAATATAGTGTGGGACTCAGGGCTGAGAAGCCCAGGGCTATGGCCAAATCTAAGACTAGGATGCCGGCCAGGCATGGTGGCTCATGCCTGTAATCCCAGCACTTTGGGAGGCCGAGGCGGGTGGTTCACGAGGTCAGGAGATCACGACCGTCCTGGTCAACATGGTGAACTCCTGTCTCTACTAAAAATACAAAAATTAGCTGGGCGTGGTGTTGGACACTACTCGGGAGGCTGAAGCAGGAAAATCACTTGAACCCAGGAGGTGGAGTTTGCAGTGATCCAAGATCATGGCACTGCACTTCAGCCTGGGCAACAGAACGAGACTCCATGTCAAAACAACAACAACAACAACAACAACAACAACAAACCCCACAAGAATTTCATAGAAACAATGAGTAATTTTTTTTTTAGGGTAAGTATGGTCCAAACATTGCATGGGATATACTTATCCTAAAAAAGGTTTTATTGCTTATCTGAAATTCAAATTCAACCGGGCATCCTCCATCTTTATTTGCTAAGTCTGGCAATCCTGCCAGTCGCTGGTGAGTTGCGTGTCCTTGAGTGATGGCCTTTGCCCCTTGGAGCTTCAGTTTTCTCATCTGTGGGATGGGGACAGAGCTTACTGGGAGGTGTCAGTGGCACACAGGGTCCTGTGACATCTCTGGATGTGGAAGCCATTGATGTGACTGTGACTGGGAGGGGTAGGGGGCTAGAACTGGCATCCTTGTCCCCTTGAAGCTGCTTCTCAGCCTCTCAGCCTGAGCTTGGTCCCTGCAGGGTTCCTGCTTGGTTCAGACCCCAGGCAGCCAGTGTTGGGGGGAGGGTGGAGGTTATTCCATAGTTGTATACTTGGGCTTTCCTCCAACTTCCTAGCAAGCGACTATATGTGTGTGTGTGTGTGTGTGTGTGTGTGTGTGTGTGTTTTCTTGACTTAGCCTAGTCCGTTTGCTGCATGGAATGTGATTCAGAATTATTGCTACTTTGTTTTTCCCATTTGTTTGCTTTTTCTGTTTGTTGTTGTTGTTGTTTTTCTAATTTGTGCTTCTTTTGTGGGTAATTCTCAGGGTGGATTTTTTTTTTTAAGAGGATTTACTATTCTTCTTTAGAACAATTGGTTTTCCTCAAAGATATTGGTGGAAGGTTTCGTGTTTTGGAACAAAATAAGCAGGAGTTATATAGTGAGCCTTATATTCTAGGTGCTGAGGATTGTGGTGTGTGTGTTGGGGAGATGGGGTGTGTGTGTGTGTGTGTGCACGCGCGCGCATTGGCAGAGAGAAGCCATCTGAAGAGTTTGATTTTGAAAAATGTCAACTCAAGTGTAAGGGACACAAGGAGGAGAAACACCCAAATAGGTATGCTGAGGAAAGGAAATCAGGGAAGACTGCCTGGAGGAGGAGGCAGCATTTGAACTGGATATCTTGAAGCATGATGGGCTGGATTTAGAAATAGGGAGCTAAGGTCCAAAGCACTTCACTAGCCAAAAGATAGACTAGCCTAGAGATGCCTAGAGATGACTGTTAAATGTTTGGAGGAATAGACAACAGCAGCAGCAAAGCAACAAACAAGAAAATAACTGACATTAATGCAGCACTTGCTATATTTCAGGCACTGTTAGAGTGCTTGCCCTGAGTTGTTTCACTTCTTCTTCCACATAAGCCATGTTACAGAGGAGGATAGGAGTCTTGGAGTTGTGCAAGAGTGGTGGGCAGGCCTGTTTAGTGGGTGCAGGGGATGGAGGGACAGAATCTTGAGGGGAGTGCAGGGTGATGGGGAGCCATGGAGGGTATTGGGGCCTGGGAGGGACCGCCTTCAGGAGAATGAGAACTCAGGGCATTTGTGCAATGGAGATCGGGCTCCCTGGGAAGCTCTCACCACACCCAGGTAAAAGGTAATTAGGTCTTGATTGCAGGCCAGGAGAGCAGTCCGGGAAGGAAAGTCAGCCAGCGAGGTGGGAGGATTGACAAAACAAATACATTCAGCTTTCCTTGCTCCATTTCTGACGCGGGCACCTTTATCCCCGTAAATCATCTCCTGAAGATCTTCAGTGTTGACGCACTGGAGACAGTTTCCCTTTCGCCTTCTGCACCTGCCGCGTTACTCAATCCCCTGTAATCCCATTGTCCCGATTGCATCATTTCAGAGGTGATGATTTTAAGGATTTTAACAGGGCTTGCCAAAAGAATTATTTTCTTGGCCTTTTGAAAGTAATTACTTAGGCATGGGCACTTTACAGAGAAAGCCACTCATCCCTGCCGGCTGCAGGGTTTACAGGGCCTGGGATGAAAACACAGGGCCCAGTTTCACGTCCACGAGGCCGGCTCTGCCCCCGATCCTTCTGACGCATCCACCGTGCGTCTGCTCACCTGTCTTTGCTTTCTGTTCATTTTCTCTTCTAGTGTGTCCCGGCATGGATATCCGGAACAACCTCACCAGGTTACACGAGCTGGAGAATTGCTCTGTCATCGAAGGACACTTGCAGATACTCTTGATGTTCAAAACGAGGCCCGAAGATTTCCGAGACCTCAGTTTCCCCAAACTCATAATGATCACTGATTACCTGCTGCTCTTCCGGGTCTATGGGCTCGAGAGCCTGAAGGACCTGTTCCCCAACCTCACGGTCATCCGGGGATCACGACTGTTCTTTAACTACGCGCTGGTCATCTTCGAGATGGTTCACCTCAAGGAACTTGGCCTCTACAATCTAATGAACATCACCCGGGGTTCTGTCCGCATCGAGAAGAACAATGAGCTCTGTTACTTGGCCACTATCGACTGGTCCCGCATCCTGGATTCCGTGGAGGATAATTACATCGTGTTGAACAAAGATGACAACGAGGAGTGTGGAGACATCTGTCCGGGTACAGCGAAGGGCAAGACCAACTGCCCCGCCACTGTCATCAATGGGCAGTTTGTCGAACGGTGTTGGACTCATAGTCACTGCCAGAAAGGTATGCTGGGGATACAGGGTTCTAAGCAGTGTCTAGTGCCTTGTTCTAGAAAGCTTAAAATGTTTATAGCTTAAAAATGTTAAATGGACATTAGGTAGGGGCTGGGGAACAGTGGGTGGTGGCATTCACTAGCCCAGGGAGTGGCAGACTTTTTCTGTAAAGACTCAGATAGTAGATACTTCAGATTTTGCAGGCCATATGGTCTCTGATGCAATGACTCAATTCTGCCATTGTAGTGGGCAAGCAGCCACAGGCACGCATAAACGTGTTTCAATAAAACTTTATTTACAAAAACAAGTCGTGGGCCGGATTTTGCTGGAGGACAGCAGTTTGCCACCTCCTGTGCTAGACAGGGAATGTTCTTCTTGCTTGGGAGAGGAAAAGGAGTGGAAAACTATAGATTTTTTTTTTTTTTTAAATAGTTTAGTTCTTATCTGATTATAGAAGTGATATTGCTTATAATAGACATTTGGAAAAAGAAACGTGTAAATGAAGAAAAAGCAAAACATTCATCTTATTCCACAATGCATGTCGCTGAGAGTACTTTATTGGGGGTTGTTCCTTCTAGTGGTCTTCAGGAATCTGTTGTGTCTACTAAAGGTTTCCTTAACCATTTCTGTTATTGGGCAGTAAGATGATTTCCGGACTGGGCGTGGTGGCTCACACCTGTAATCTCAGCATTTTGGGAGGCTGAGGAGGGTGGACCCCTTGAGGTCAGGACTTTGAGACCAGCCTGACCAACATGGTGAAACCCTGTCTTTACTAAAAATACAAAATTAGCCAGGGTGTGGCAGTGCACGCCTGTAGTCCCAGCTACTTGGGAGGCTGAGGCAGGAGAGTCACTTGATCTCGGGAGGTGGAGGTTGCAGTGAGCCGAGATTGCGCCATTTTGCACTCCACCCTGGGCAACCAGAGCAAAACTCCGTCTCAAAAAAAAGATGATTTTGGTTGGGTGCGGTGGCTCACGCCTGTAATACCAGCACTTTGGGAGGCTGAGGCGGGTGGATCACGAGGTCAGGAGTTCAAGACCAGCCTGGCCAAGATGGCGAAATCCTATCTCTACTAAAAATACAAAAAAATTAGCCGGGCGTGGTGGCATGCGCCTGTAATCCCAGCTACTCCGGAGGCTGAGGCAGAGAATTGCTTAAACCTGGAGGGGCGGAGCTTGCAGTGAGCCGAGACTACGCCACTGCACTCCAGCCTGGGCGACAGAGGGAGACTCCATCCAAAAAAAAAAGATGATTTCTAGTTTTCACAGAGAGAGTGATGAACATTTTAGAGTCAAAGCTTTATCGAGCAGTTATTTCTTTAGGCTTGCTTTCCAGAAGTGAAATTTCTGGGTCAGAGGCTCTTGGTGCAGATTGCCAAATGGTGTTCCGGAAACATTGTACCAACGGCCGCTCCTCCTAGCTTTGGAGGAGAGGGAACACCTTGGCCAGCTTTGAGTGTTATTTGAAAGATCTTTCATAATTTACTGTGGGAGGGAGGAGCTGATGTGTTGTCATTGTTTCTATTTGCATTTCTTTGATTGCGATCGGGGCTGAGCCTTTTAAAACGTGTTTATTTGTCATTTGGGTTTTCTCTTCCTGTTCATATCCTTTGCCCATTTGTCTCTTGGTACCTCAGTGGCTTTTGCAAAGTTAATCTGTATGTGGTTTTCATCAATGAAGGCTACTAACCCTTTGCCAGTTGCATTTTATTGTTTTTGTTGCTGTTCAGTGGTTTAAATGCCCTGGGATTTGTTTTGCTGGAGAAGCTTAAAATGTTGATGGAGTTCAGAGCTGGATTTCTGTGTACCACTTCTGTACTTTACACTTAGAATGTCTTTCTCTACCCATGAAAGGTTTTTTTTTTTTCCTCTACATTTTATATTTTAATTTAGTTTTATTTTTTTTGAGACAGAGTTTCACTCTTGTTGTTCAGACTGGAGTGTGATGGCACGATCTCGGCTCACTGCAACCTCCGCCTCCCGGGTTCAAGCGATTCTCCTGCCTCAGCCTCCCGAGTAGCTGGGATTACAGGCACCCACCACCATGCCCAGCTAATTTTTGTATTGTTAGGAGAGACGAGGTTTCACTACGTGGACCAGGCTGGTCTCGAACTCTCAGGTGATCCACCCACTTCGGCCTTCCAAAGTGCTGGGATTACAGGTGTCAGCCACCATGCCCAGCCTATATTTTAATTATTATCATCTAAAAAAATTCAGCCTCACTGCTTGAGATCTGTTTGTGTGATTCAACGGGTGTTTCTTTTCTCTTCCAAATAGCTAATTGGGGGCCTCAGACAGGTATTGATTATAGAAATCGACCTCTTTACCATTGCTTTCCGGTCTGTTTCTGGTGTGTCCATAGATTTGCCACTCCATGCCACAGAGCTGTGACTGTTCTGATCATGGTAGTTTTATCATGTTTTCATGCTCAAGGAGGCAGTTCCACATACACACGTTACTGGTTTGTTGTTTCATGGACTTCTTTCCACGTTTCCCTGGGAAGAACTAGGGAACATGCGATGGAGATGGGAAGAAGTTAAGTAGGTGGCTTGAGGGTTGTATCACAAAAGATAGAAGGGAGGGGAGAAAGGAGGATCTTCTTATCTGAGCCCAATGCTCTGGGGAAGCCACTCAGAGTGAGTTGAGTCCTTAAATAGATCTAAATAGAATCCTTGGAATTGTCTGTGAGGACTCCCTTGGAGCCCCTAGAATGAGTCCTTCCATGGTACATGTTGGATGGTTGGAAATGGGGAGTGGGAGGGCTGAAAAAAGAAGATGGGGTAGTGAAGGGAGGTGGGAGAGGGGACCGTTATTATTGTACTGTGGAAAAATCCTGAGAATATTGTAGGTCAGGGGCAAGGAGAAGCTAAACTATGACCAGAGAGGTTACTTAACTTGCCCAGGGCCACACAGCTAATAAAAGACAGAACTAGGGTTGGTTTGCGCCAAATTTATGCAAGACATACACCAAAATAAAAACTATGATTTTTGGGGGGAGTGGGAAGGATGTCCCCTCTGTTTAGAAACAAGTGAGCTGCTTCCAACTGGGACACCAGGGGAAACAGCGAACATTCTTTTATTCTGTTACTGAGTTTTCCAAATGTAGGTGCTTGTTTGAAATGCTCTAGGCTTGCCCGTCTTGAGATATAATATAAGACATTCCTGTATGGATTTATTTTTGGATCTGTTTTAGACAAAATATCCAGAATGGTGTTATCTGCAATTGAGTCTCCTGCTCCCTGATGGGTTTTTAGTTGCTGTTGTTGTTTGTTTGTTTTTGAGACAGAGTCTCGCTCTGTCACCCAGGCTGGAGTACAGTGGCGCGATCTCGGCTCACTGCAACCTCCTCAACAATTCTCCTGCCTCAGCCTCCCAGGTAACTGGGATTACAGGTGCCACCACATCTGGCTACTTTTTTTCTTTTCTTTTTTTTTTTTTGAGACAGAATTTCGCTCTTATTGCCTAGGCTGGGGTACAATGGCATGATCTCGGCTGACCGCAACCTCTGCCTCCCGGGTTCAAGCAATTCTCCTGCCTCAGCCTCCCGAGTAGCTGGGATTACAGGCATGCGCCACCACGCCCGGCTAATTTTGTATTTTTAGTAGAGACGGGATTTCTCCATGTTGGCCAGGCTGATCTCGAACTCCCGACCTCAGGTGATCCGCCCGTCTTGGCCTCCCAAAGTGCTGGAATTCCAGGGGTGAGCCACCGCCCCCGGCTGACACCCAGCTAAGTTTTGTATATGTTGTAGAGACAGGGTTTGGCCATGTTGGTCAGGCTGGCCTCAAACTTCGAGCTCAAGCAATCCTCCTGCCTCGGCTTCCCAAAGTGCTAGGATTACATGCGTTGGCCAGTGTGCCTGGCCATGCCTGGCCGTGCCTGGCTGTGCCTGATGTTTTGAGTGAATTAAAAATTGTTTTTTTTTTTTTTTGAGACGGAGTCTCGCTCTGTCGCCCAGGCTGGAGTGCAGTGGCCGGATCTCAGCTGATTGCAAGCTCCGCCTCCTGGGTTCACACCATTCTCCTGCCTCAGCCTCCCGAGTAGCTGGGACTACAGGCGCCCGCCACCTCGCCTGGCTAGTTTTTTTGTATTTTTAGTAGAGACGGCGTTTCACCATGTTAGCCAGGATGGTCTCGATCTCCTGACCTCGTGATCTGCCCGTCTTGGCCTCCCAAAGTGCTGGGATTACAGGCGTGAGCCATCGCGCCCTGCCAAAAATTGCTTTGCTATTAAGAACCAGGCTTCTCGTGTCCAGGAGGTCGAGGCTGCTCTGAGCCCTGTTCATGCCACTGAGCTCCAGCCTGGGTGACAAAGCGAGACTCTATCTCAAAAACAAAAGAAAACAAAAACAAAAACGAACACAAAACCAAAGAGTGAAAAGAACTGGGCTTGTTTTTCCAGTACTGGGGGTTTTGTCACCTGGAGAAGGTGCGAGTAATACTTCCCCGGGTACTGGGTTCCTGGCATGTGGTGTGTATCTCAGCCACCCATTTAGTAGCAGTGTCCCTGGGGAGCCTGCCATGTCCTGATAATAATGTCAAGAAATGATTGTTTTTCGAACTGTCGCCCCTGTCTTTGGAGAACAACTCAGCTTCAGCTTTCTTTCCCTTTCTCAATTTCTTTTATTGTGGTAAAATACACATAGAATACATTTGCCATGTTAACTTTTTTTTTTTTTTTTTGAGATGGAGTCTTGCTCTGTCACCTAGGCTGGGGGGCAGTGGTGCGATCTCGGCTCACTGCAACCTCCGCCTCCTGGATTCAGGTGATCTCCTGCTTCAGCCTTCCAAGTGGCCGGGACTTACAGGCACCGGCCACCACGCCCGGCTAAGTTTTGTATTTTCAGGACAGACGGGGCTTTGCCACGTTGGCCAGGATGGTCTCAAACCCCTGGCCTCAAACGATACACCCACCTCAGCCTTGCACAGTGCTGGGATTACAGGTGTGTGCCACTGTGCCTGGCCCCATCTTAAGCATTTTAAGTATACAGTTCAGCGGCAGTAAGCACGTTCACGTGGTTTTGCAACCAATACCACCACCATCTTTCTCAAACTTTCTCAACCTCCCAAACTGAAACTCTGTCCCCATGAAACACTCACTCCACCATCTCCCTCTCCCAGCCCCTGGCACCTACCATTCCTGTTTTCTGTCTCTATGAATGTGATGACTCTAGGGACCTCCTGTGAGTGGAGTCAGACAGGATTTGTCCTTTTGTGCCTGGCTTATTTCACTGAGCGGGATGTCCTCAAGGTTCATCCACGTGGTAGCCTGTGTTGGAAATTCTTTCCTTTTTAAGGCTGAATCATGTCCATTGTATGGAGGGAGCACATTTTGCCTGTTCATTCATCCATCCATGGGCACTTGGTTCCTTTCACATTTCTGCCATTGTGAATCAGGGCTGCTGCCGTTTACACATCTAGCTTTTCAATGCCTGCATTAACCTTGTTGCTGAGGCTTTAGGAGACTTACTTATTTATTTATTTTTTGAGATGGAATTTTGCTCTCGTTGCCCAGGCTGGAGTGCAACCGGGCGATCTCAGCTCACTGCAACCTCTGCCTCCCGGGTTCAAGCGATTCTCCTGCCTCAGCCTCCCATGTAGCTGGGATTATGGGCACCTGCCACCATGCCCAGTTAATTTTTTTGTATTTTTGGTAGAGATGGGGTTTCACCATGTTGGCCAGGCTGGTCTCAAACTCCTGACTTCAGGTGATCCACCCACCTCAGCCTCCCAAAGTGCTAGGATTACAGGCATGAGCCACCTCACCCAGCCTTCAGAGGCAATTTAATGTCTGATGGGTTTTTTTTTTTTTTTTTTTTTTTTTTTTTGAGACGGAGTCTCGCTCTGTAGCCCAGGCTGGAGTGCAGTGGCGTGATCTTGGCTCACTGCAAACTCCACCTCCCAGGTTCACGCCATTCTCCTGCCTCAGCCTCCTGAGTAGCTGGGACTACAGGCGCCCGCCACCACGCCCGGCTAATTTTTTAGTATTTTTAGTAGAGACGGAGTTTCACCGTGTTAGCCAGGATGGTCTCAGTCTCCTGACCTCGTGATCCGCCCGCCTCGGCCACCCGAAGTGCTGGGATTACAGGCGTGAGCCACCGTGCCCTGCCGTGATGGGATCTTGGAATGCAGACTAGATTGAACCTTCAGAGGATACTCCCCTGTCTTAGGTGACAGAAATGGGCTGGAGAAAACTATCCATTAACCCCTCTTTTCCCCCAGAGTCTTCTCAGATCCTTCCGTGAACATCTGTAATTGCTGTTTTTGTCTTCCACACTTGGCAGCTTCTGGAAGCATCAGGGGAATGGATCAATGTTTAGGATGAAGATGCTGGTTTGTCCTTTGGACCTAGTTTAAGCAATTCCAAGCAGCATACACCCCTTCTTCTATCTGTCCCTTAAGCAGTGATGCTTTTTACAGAAAGACCGAAGGAAGGCTTTCGATAGTTAAGGGGGCCGGGTGTGGAGGCCCCACACCTGTAATCCCAGCACTTTGGGAGGCCGAGGTGGGCGGATCTCTTGAGGTCAGCAGTTGGAGACCAGCCTGGGCAACATAGTGAAACCCTGTCTCTACTACAAATACAAAAATTAGCCAGGCGTGGTGGCGGGCGCCTGTAATCCCAGCTACTCAGGAGGCTGAGGCAGGAGAACCACTCGAACCCAGGAGGCAGAGGTTGAAGTGAGCCGAGATCGTGCCATTGCACTCTAAACTGGGTGACAGAGTGAAACTCTGTTTTTTAAAGAAAAAAAAAAATGGTTAGGGGAATTAAAAGAAAAAAAAAAAAAAGAAACATGGCATGTGCTAATGATCCATAGCCTGGAGAGGACACCCTCTCTCCATTATCCTGCCATGGATTTGGGGCAAAGATACCAGAATAGGTCCAATGCACGAAGCCCTGCATGGGAAGAGTGGAGACGGGGTCTGTGCAGCTCTTTTATTGACTGCCTACTAGGTATCATGTTCTGGGGCACTCAGGGCATAGGAAGAGAGCCAGCCTTTGCCTCCTCAGAGCAGCCACTCTAGTGGCAAATGCAGATGCTCACGATCAAACCAAGTATCCTCAGAGGAGTGGGAGCGTTAGAGGGAGATCGACATTAGTTCAACCAGCCGGGCACCGTGGCTCACCCTTGTAATGCCAGCACTTTGGGAGGCCGAGGAGGGCAGATTGCTCGAGCTCAGGAGTTCAAGTGGAGAAACCCCATCTCTACAAAAAATACAAAAATTAGCCAGGCGTGGTGGCAGGTGCCTGTAATCGCAGCTACTTGGAAGGCTGAGGTGGGAGGATCACATGGGCCGGGGGCTGGAGGTTGCAGTGAACTGAGGTCGCACCACTGCACTCCAGCCTGGGCGACAGAGTGAGACTCGGTGAGACTCTGTCTTTAAAAAAAAAAAAAAAAGTAGTTCTTGGAGGCAGGCAGCACCGGCTCCCAGTCTCGTTTTACCATTGACTGGTCACAAGCTGGCTCAAGCCTCACTTTCTGAAAAATGGGGGTCATTATGGGACCTGCTTCTTAGGGTGGTGGTTTGGGGGTTCAATGAGATGGTGCAGGGGGAGGCACTTAACCCAGCCTCGGGTGCTCCGTGAGTGTTCTGGAAGCTTCCACTAAGTAAGCACCATGGGCCCACCCTATCTGGGCAGACTAGCTTCCAGGTGAATATCTACCGGGTCTCAGCCTCATTTCTGACTTTGGTTTTGAGGCAGGCAGAGGAACGTGCATCTTGTGACCTGCTGATGAGGGGTGGGTGCAACACCTCCAGCCCCGGAGGGAAGGCCACCCTGATTTTTCAGGTGCCAACAGCGTGCGATGCTCTGGAAATTCTCAGCTCTGGGCATTTCGAGGGGACCAGAAGCCACAGGGTTTGCCTGACCAGCTGCTTTAGCCAAACCCACTGGCATTTTCTGTCTGGGAGGTCACCCCAGCTGCTTACTGCCGGCCAGAGGGGTGGGTGAGGCTGGGACATGCTGGGTGCCAGGGGAAACCAGCCCGAGATGCCACATATGGACGTCGGCACCAAAGCAGGAGGCGGAGGCCGAAAGCAGCAAATCCCTCCTCCCTGGGTCTGAGATTACAGCTCCGAGTCAAAGTCTCTGAACGTGTGGTATTCTGCCTACCACATTAAATATCGCGTATTTAAATGTACTAGTTTAAATGCATGCTCAGGGAGGGTTTGATTTTTGGCAGAATTTTTAGCTGCCTATGGAAACTCTCTGCTTTTTTTTTCTTCTTCCATTTAAAAAGTCTGCCTTGACAGTTTATTTTTTTTTACATTTTTATTTAGTTTTTAATGTTTTTAAAAATTGAGATGGGAGTCTTGCTATGTTGTCCAGGCTGATCTCAAACTCCTGGGCTCAAAGACATTCCCCCACCTCAGCCTCTCAAAGTGCTGGGATTACAGGTGTGAGCCGCCACGCTGGGCTTACCTTGATTTTTTTTTCTTTCTTTTTTTTTTTTTTTTTTGAGACAGAGTCTTGCTCTGTTGTCCAGGCTGGAGTGCAGTGGCATGATCTCAGCTCACTGCAACCTCTGCCTCCTGGGTTCAAGCGATTCTCCTGCCTCAACCTCTTGAGTAGCTGGGATGACAGGCACGTGCCACCATGCCTGGCTAATTTTTGTATTTTTAGTAGAGATGGGGTTTCGCCATGTTGCCTAGGCTGGTCTCGAACTCCTGGCCTCAGGGGATCCTCCTGCCTTGGCCTACCAAAGTGCTAGGATTACAGGTGTGAGCCATCACTCTGGGCTTGTCTTGGTATTTTAACAATCGAAATTGTCTTTGCAACAAATGCTGATTTCATGCCAGCCATGGTTCTAGGTGCTTTCATTAGGATATTGCATCTCATCTTCCCAACAGTCTCATTTATGGTTGAGGCCACTAAGGCTTCGAGAGGTTAAGCAACTTCCATTTCCAACACTGTCCCGCCCCACCACCACCCCACCGCGCACGCGCGCGCACACACACACACACACACACACACAGACACACACACAGACACACACAGAGACACACAGACACACACACACACACAGACACACACACACAGACACACACAGACACACACAGAGACACACAGACACACACACACACACAGACACACACACACACACACAGACACACACAGAGACACACACACACACACAGAGACACACACACAGACACATAGACACACACACAGACACGCACACACACAGACACACAGGCACACACACAGACACACACACACATGCACACAAACACACAGACACACACACATACACACGGGTAGTAAGTAGTGGAGATGGAATTTGAACCTGGGTATTCTGGCTCAGAATCCAAGCTCCTTACCATTGTGTCTTATAGATGTCATTGAGGGAAGTTGGTGAAATGCAGGAAACTGTAAAAAGAAAGGAAGGAAGGAGGGAAGAAAGAAAAGGAAAGAAGGAAGGAGGGAAGAAAGAAAAGGAAAGAAAGGAGGGAAAGAAGGAAGGAAGGAAGGTGGGAAGGAAAGAAGGAGGGAAGGAGGAAGGAAGGAAGGAGGAAAGGAGAAAGGAAAGGAATGAAGGAAGGAAGGAGGAAAGAAAGGAAGGAGGGAAGGAAGGAAGGAAGGAAGGAAGGAAGGAAGGAAAAGAAACTGGAGAGGAAATCTAGAATTTGCCGCTGCCAACATGCTTGTTGCCTCTTCTTATCAGCCTTCTCATCCTGTCTTGACTTAGGGCCTCTCCCATCAGACTAAGCTCCCCCGAAGGCAGGGACTTTGTTACTACTTTGTTACTATGTCAAGCACCTGTCTAGTACCTGGCTCACAGTTGACAAACAATGACATCCTTAACACTCATCAATAGCTAGTGTTTATTGAGCACTTACTATGTGCTAAGCAATGCCTTAGGGGATCCCACCACAGCCTATGAGGGTTTATTACCCTCATTTTACGGAAGAGGGAACTGAGGTATGGCTAGGAATTAAGAGACTCACTCTAGGAGACCTAGCTGGGGAATGGTTTGACTTCAGACTTGTCTGACGTAAGGCCTTTGTCCAGTGATCAGCAAACTATGACCCGTGGGCCAAATCCAGCCCGCCAGCTATTTTTGTATGACCTATGAGCTAAGAATTTTTTATTTTATTTTTATTTTTAGAGATGGGGTCTCACTCTGTCACCCAGGCTGGAGTGCTGTGGGATGACCATAGGTCACTGCAACCTCAGCCTCCTGGGTAGCTGGAACCACAGGCATGCACCACCATGCCCAGGTAATTTCTTTTTATATTTTTGGTAGAGATAGGGTCTTGCTATGTTGCCCAGGCTGGTCTCAAACAATTGGGTTCAAGCAATCCTCCCGCCTTGGCCTCCCAAAGTGCTGGGACTATAGGCGTGAGCCATAGTGCTTGCTTGGCTTAAGACTGCTTTTTCACATTTTTGGCCAGGCGTGGTGGCTAATGCCTGTAATCCCAGCACCTTGGGAGGCTGAAGTGGGAGGATCACTCAAGGCTAGGAGTTCGAGACCAGCCTGGCCAACATGGAGAAACCCCATCTCTACTAAAAAAATGTACAAAAATTAGCTGAGCATGGTGGCAGGCACCTGTAATCCCAGCTACTCAGGAGGCTGAGGCAGGAGAATCACCTGAACCTGGGAGGCGGAGGTTGCAATGAGTGGAGACTGCACCACTGCACTCCAGCCTGGGCGACAGGGCGAGACTCCGTCTCTCTATATATGAGCTGGACATTCACATTCAGGGATAGAGGCTGTTGCAGTGGAACTTGGGACCACCACGGCCTCAGGCCCACAAAGCCCAGCTGCCATTTGTTGGTACTGACCTTTGCTGGTACTTTCCTTCCTTCCTTCCTTCCTTCCTTCCTTCCTTCCTTCCCTCCCTCCCTCCTTCCCTTCCTTCCTTCCTTCCTTCCTTCCTTCCTTCCTTCCTTCCTTTCCTTCCTTTCCTTCCTTTCCTTCCTTTCCTTCCTTCCTTCCTTCCTTCCTTCCTTCCTTCCTTTCCTTCCTTTCCTTCCTCCCTTCCTTCCCTTCCTTCCCTTCCTTCCCTTCCTTCCCTTCCTTCCCTTCCTTCCCTTCCTTCCCTTCCTTCCCTTCCTTCCCTTCCTTCCCTTCCTTCCCTTCCTTCCTTCCTTCCTTCCTTCCTTCCTTCCTTCCTTCCTTCCTTCCCTCCCTCCTTCCTTCCCTTCCTTCCCTTCCTTCCTTCCTTCCTTCCTTCCTTCCTTCCTTCCTTCCTTCCTTCCTTTCCTTCCTTTCCTTCCCTTCCTTCCTTCCTTCCTTCCTTCCTTCCTTCCTTCCTTCCTTCCTTCCTTCCTTCCCTTCCTTCCCTTCCTTCCCTTCCTTCCCTTCCTTCCTTCCTTCCTTCCTTCCTTCCTTCCTTCCTTCCTTCCTTCCTTCCTTCCTTCCTTCCTTCCTTTCCTTCCTTTCCTTCCCTTCCTTCCCTTCCTTCCCTTCCTTCCTTTCCTTCCTTTCCTTCCCTCCCTCCCTCTTTCCTTCCTTTCCTTCTTTTCCTTCTTTCCTTCCTTTTTGAGACTCCTTCTCAAAAAAAGAAAAAAAAAAGAAAGGTGAGGTAGAATATGTAACGCGAATCATGGACCACTTGAATTTCTCATTCATCTCTCTTCCCTTTTGTGTTGTCAAAGATCTGTTTAAAAAAAAAAAAAATCTAGGAGAGAAAAAACAAACACAAATCACTGTACTGAAAAAAATTCCACAGTAGCCGTAATTCATTTTTCACTCAGATGATTAGCATTTGTTTTTCTTTGTTTTTTTTTTTTTTTGAGCTCTCTGTTTGGGTGGAGGAGTGCAGTATATATACAAGGCAAGGCCCCTCTCCACCCGCCTCCCTCCTCCCACCCTGCCTTTCCCCTTCGAGTGAGTCATCAGACCGGTGCTTCTAGACATGTTTGGAGCAGAGTACCTGGAAATCATGATGTTCTCCAGATAACAGGGAATATGGGTAAATTCCCTTGTGGTGATGTTACTGTCGTCCACACAGAAGACAAGAAAGTGTAACACCTGCACATGGGGATCCAACAAAAAGAAAAAGATAAGGTCGGGGAGGCCGGGCACTTTGGGAGGCCGAGGTGGGTGGATCACCTGAGGTCAGGAGTTCGAGACCACACTGGCCAACGTGGTGAAACCCCATCTCTACTAAAAATACAAAAATTAGCCAGGCGGGGTGGCTAGTGCCTGTAATCCCAGCTGCTGGGGAAGCTGAGACAGGAGAATCGCTTGGCGAAAGTTGCAGTGAGCCGAGATTGTGCCATTGCATTCCAGCCTGGGCGTCGCAGTGAGACTCTGTCTCAAAAAAAGAAGGGGGGAAAAAAAAAGGTGGGGTAGAGCATGTAACGCCAATGATGGCCCACTTGAATTTCTCATTCCTCTTTCTTCCCTTTTAAGTTGTCAAAGATCTTTTTTTTTTTTTTTTTTTTTTTTTGAGACGGAGTCTTGCTCTGTAGCCCGGGCTGGAGTGCAGTGGCCGGATCTCAGCTCACTGCAAGCTCCGCCTCCCGGGTTCACGCCATTCTCCTGCCTCAGCCTCCGGAGTAGCTGGGACTACAGGCGCCCGCCACCTCGCCCGGCTAGTTTTTTGTATTTTTAGTAGAGACGGGGTTTCACCGTGTTAGCCAGGATGGTCTCGATCTCCTGACCTCGTGATCCGCCCGTCTCGGCCTCCCAAAGTGCTGGGATTACAGGCTTGAGCCACCGCGCCCGGCCGTCAAAGATCTTTTTAAAAAAAATCTAGGCGAGAAACAATCACTATACTGAAAAAAATTCCACAGAAGTTGTAATTCATTTTTCACTCAGATGATTAGCATTTGTTTTATTTTCTTTTTGAGACAAGGGTCTCAACTCTGTGGCCCTGGCTGGGGTGCAGTGGCGCAATCTTGGCTCACTGCAGCCTTGACCTCCTGGCTTAGTGATCCTTGTACTTCAGCCTCCTGAGTAGCTAGAATTCCAGGCACGTACCACCATGCCCGGCTAATTTTTGTATTTTTTGTAGACGTGGGGTTTCACCACGTTACCCAGGCTGGTCTTGAACTCCTGGACCCAAGCAGTCCACCCGCTTCGACTTTCAAAGTGTTGCGCTATATTATAGCTGTGAGTCACGGTGCCGGCCATGATTGGAATTATTTATTCATTTATTTATTTAGTGAGATGGAGTCTTGCTTTGTTGCCCAGGCTGAAGTGCAGTGGTGCAGTCTCGGCTCACTGCAACCCCCACCTCCTAGGTTCAAGTGATTCTCTTGCCTCAGCCTCCCAAGTAGCTGGGTCTACAGGCGCCCACCACTATGCCCGGCTAATTGTTTTTTTTCTTGTGTTTTTAGTAGAGATGGGGTTTCTCTATTTTGGCCAGGGTGGTCTTGAACTCCTGACCTTGGGTGATCCTCCCACTTCGGCTTCTCAAAGCGCTGGGATTACAGGCGTGAGCCACCGTGCCCGGCCCTTATTTGTTTATTTTTATTTTATTTTTAAATAAAATACATTTTAAAAATTTGAAAGTTTTTAAACTTTTCACTTTGAAGATGATTGGATTTTGTAGAGCAGGAAAGAACGAGTGCTCTGGAAAGTATGTTTCTGGGCTCCCGGCTCTTCTTCCAGGGGTTGAAGATGAATTGCCGTTGGCATTTGTAAAAGAAGAGAGATTGTTCCAGATCGGAGTGGCAGAGACGTGCTTTGGTTTGGGTGTCAAGGATCACAAAGAAAGAGGATGAGGTTGGTATGGTGGGTCACACCTGTAACCCCAGCACTTTGGGAGGCTGAGGCAGGAGGATTGCTTGAACCCAGGAATTTGAGCTCAGCCTGGGCAACATAGCAAGACCCCATCTCTACAAAAAAGTTTTTAAAAATTAACCAAGCATGGGGCTGTGTGCCTGTAGTCCTAGCTACTCAGGAGTCTGAGGTAGGAGGATCGCTTGAGCCTGGGACTTGGAGGCTGCAATGAGCTATGATTAGACCACTGTACTCCAGCCTGGGTAACAGAGTGAGACCCTGTCTCAAACACAAACAACAAACACACGAACAAAAACAAAAAGAAAGAAAAGAAATGAAAAACAAAGACAAGAAAAAAAAGAAAAGAGAAGAGAGGGTGAGAGGGGAGGGTATTCGGGTGGATGAAATGGCAAAGGCAAGGCCAAGAGGCGTTTTGTGGGAAAGAGTGAAGAAGGTGCCTCGTGCTGGGAAGGGAGGCTTGGACCAGTGCAGAGTCCTTATGGGCTCCATTGCCCTCATGAAGGTCACACGGGGGCTGTGTTTAGGGGGAGCTGTGTTTAGGAGGGGCTGTTTCTACCAGTGCTGAGTGGACAGCCTTGCTGAGCCAGGCTTTTTGCTGGGGCCCTGCAGTCCTTGCTGAGTCAGGGAGGAAGTCAAAGTAACTATCAGGTTATATAAACTGGGTGGGCAGAAAGTGCTGTAGTGGGTTCAAGGCTGTGCTGAAAGATGGTAGACTAGTTGGCCGTGTGGTCACTTGGCTGCCCCACAGATGATGTCTAAATCTTGAGTGGTGAAGATAATGAATTTACAATTCCCACCATTGCCTGGCTTCCTGGAGCCGGTGGGGGCGGGGGGCGGGGAGGCTGAGGGCTATCAGTTGAAACTGACCTTTTGGCCCAATCCTTTTGGGAAGAAGGGGGGTAGAATTAAAATCCATCGTTATAGAAAGGCGGCTTAACTAGTCTGACAAGTTTTTCTTTTTCTCCTTCCTACCTGATATTCATTGACCAGTTACTTCCCATGTCACCCGACCCTTTGTCAGAATTAAAATCTGTTCTTTGTGACTGAACACCTGAAATGCCCCGGGGAGGACACAGGGACGTCAGCAAGCGCGTGCGTCAGGCCGGGAGCCCAGGCCCTTCTGTGGTCTGTCTCTCTGGCTGTGCCTGCGTCAGAGAGAACCGTCCATTCCCCAATAAAGGGAGGCGATGTGTGCATGCTGGAGTTTCAAAATTGTACCCCTTACCCTAGCTCCCCTTTCCTCTGTCTTCCCTCTCTGTTTTTTGTTTGTGTTGTTGTTGGTTTGGTTTTGAGATGGGGTCTTGCTCTGTCACCCAGGCTGCAGTGCAGTGGTGTGATCACAGCTCCCTGCAGCCTCAACCTTTTGGGCTCAAGCAATCCTCCAGCCTCAGCCTCTCCAGTAGCTGGAACTACAGGTGCACACCACCACGCCCAGCTAATTTTATTTATTTATTTATTTATTTATTTATTTATGAGATGGAGTCTTGCTATGTTTCCCAGGCTAGTCACAAATTCGTGTCCTGAAGTGACCCTCTTGTTTCAGTCTCCCCATTAGCTGAGACGACAGGTGCGCACCACCATGCCTGGCTCATTTTTTTTTTAACTTTTCTTTTTGTGGACATGGGGATTTTGCTATGTTGCCCAGGCTGGTCTTGAACTCTTAGACTCAAGCAATCCTCCCACTTTGGGCTTCCCAAAGTGTTAGGATTACAGGTGTCAGCCACTAGGCTGACCTGTTTGCTCATTTTTTCATTTTCCTTCCCCCCCCCCCCCCCCCCCCCCCCGAGATGGAGCTTCGCTGTGTCACCCAGGCTGGAGTGCAATGGCGCGATCTCGGCTGATTGCAACCTCTGCCTCCCGGGTTCAAGCAATTCTCCTACCTCAGTGAGAATGCTGGGATTACAGGCGCATGCCACCACACCTGGCTGGTTTTTGTATTTTTTGTATTTTTTTTTTTTTTTGAGACGGAGTCTCGCTCTGTCGCCCAGGCTGGAGTGCAGTGGCCGGATCTCAGCTCACTGCAAGCTCCGCCTCCCGGGTTCACGCCATTCTCCTGCCTCAGCCTCCTGAGTAGCTGGGATTACAGGCACCCGTCACCTCGCCCGACTAGTTTTTTGTATTTTTTAGTAGAGACAGGGTTTCACCGTGTTAGCCAGGATGGTCTCGATCTCCTGACCTCGTGATCCGCCCGTCTCGGCCTCCCAAAGTGCTGGGATTACAGGCTTGAGCCACCGAGCCCGGCCCTGTTGCTCATTTTTAAACATAAATGATGTCAAGAGTGGGAGGCAAACAAGAAAGCATTGAGAACATTGCTCTCCTCTGCTCCCTGGTTCTGTCATCCTGGGGCCTGAGGAGTAGCTGTAGATTGGGCCACCTTCCTCCAATCACAGGTTTGGGAAGTGGACTGAGGTCTCTCAACACACTGGACTTAGCATGATCATCAAATTTGCACTGGACGGGCCAGGCAGGGTGGCTCATGCCTGTAATCCCAGCACTTTGGGAGGCCCAGGCAGGTGGATCACCTGAGGTCAGGAGCTCGAGACCAGCCTGGCCAACATGGTGAAACTTCATCTCTACTAAAAATACAAAAATTATCCGGGCCTGGTGGTGGGAACCTGTAATCCCAGCTACTTGAGGGGCTGAGGCAGGAGAATCGCTTGAATCCAGGAGGCGGAGGTTGCAGTGAGTCGAGATCACGTCACTGCACTCCAGCCTGGGTGACAAGAGCAAAACTTCGTATCAAAAAAAAAAAAAAAATTACACTGTAGGGCGTGTGGTAGGTTGAGGCCCACCATTGTCAAGTACAAGAGGGTTTGGGGTAGAGGGTCCTGTGGCTTCTTCCTCTTTTTTTTTTTTTTTGAGGCAGAGTCTCTCTCTGTCGCTCAGGCTGGAGTGCAGTGGCCGGATCTTAGCTCACTGCAAGCTCCGCCTCCCAGGTTTACGCCATTCTCCTGCCTCAGCCTCCCGAGTAGCTGGGACTACAGGCGCCCGCCACCTCCCTGGCTAGTTTTTTGTATTTTTTAGTAGAGACGGGGTTTCACCGTGTTAGCCAGGATGGTCTTGATCTCCTAACCTCGTGATCCGCCCGTCTCGGCCTCCCAAAGTGCTGGGATTACAGGCTTGAGCCACCGCGCCCGGCTTCTTTTTTGTTTTTTAAGAGAGTCTCACTCTGTCACTAGGCTGGAATGCAGTGGCACAATCTCAGTTTACTGCAAGCTCTACCTCCCAGGTTCTAAAGGATTCTCCTGCCTCAGCCTCCTGAGTAGCTGGGACTATAGGCACATGCCACCACACCTGGCTAATTTTTTGTATTTTAGAAGAGATGGGGTTTCACCATGTTGGCCAGGATGGTCTCGATCTCTTGACCTTGTGATCTGCCCGCCTCGGCCTCCCAAAGTGTTGGGATTACAGGCGTGAGCCACCGCGCCTGGCCGTGGCTTCCTTATCCTAGAAGTTTCTTTGCCTCTCGTTTTGACCCAGGCAAGGAGGGTCTTGGATCTTTAATGACCCCATGGCTTATTGACTGCAGCCTAGAAAGAATGGTTTTTTAATAGGCTTTATTACCAAGTGTTTCCAAGGGCTCACCTGGGGAAGGAAAACATTCTTACTCAAAGGTCTGATAAGGACAGGCTTTAAAGCCGTGGCAGCTAGTCATGCCGACACGTGGTGTGTGAAGTACTGCGTTGTTTACTGACCACCTGCAAAGCCCGTCAGCTGGTGAACAAGGCTCTTGTCTCAGGCTGCCTCATTGGCGGTGATGACGTTAAGGGTTTCCTCATTTGCAAAGAAATTTACTAACCTAGCCGACAGGTTTGATCCAGAGTGGTCAAGTTGCCTTTTCTTTAAATTTCTTTTTTTTTTTTTTTGAGATGGAGTCTTGCTCTGTCACCCAGGCTGGAGTGCAGTGGTGTGATCTCAGCTCACTACAACCTCCTGGGTTCCAGCGATTCTCCTGCCTCAGCCTCCTGAGTAACTGGGATTATAGGTGAACACCACCACGCCTGGCTAATGTTTTGTATTTTGAGTAGAGATGGGGTTTCGTCATGTGGGCCAGAATGCTCTTGAACTCCTGACCTCAAGTGATCCACCCGCCTCCACCTCCCAAAGTGCTGGGATTACAGGCGTGCACCACCACACGCTGGCAAATTTTTGTATTTTTGGTAGAGACAGGGTTTCACCATGTTTGGTAGAGACAGGGTTTCGCCATGAGGTCAAACTTCTGACCTCAGGTGATGCACCCACCTCATCCACCCAAAGTGCTGCGATTACAGGCATGAGCCACTGCAGCTGGGCTATTCTCACTTCTTTCGAAGTTATACCTGGGAGTGGAATCGCTGGGTTACTTGGTAATTCTATGTTTAATTAATGGAATCAAGGCTTCTTTTTCTTTTTTTTGGTTTTACTTTAAAAAATTCTATCGTACTATATAAAAAACCCACAGATTCAGAAAGCCACACAAAACAAATGAATAGCCTAATGGTTCACTCTAACGTGAACACCCTTGTAATCCCTAACTCTGGTTGAGAAATAGTGCTTTGCCAGAACAGCCCCTCCAAAAGCCATGGTATGGACCACATCCTAGTCACAGCCTTCTTCCCCTAGAGTAGTCACTGTCCTGTCTTTTGTAGACATCACTTCCTTCTTTCTGTATAGTTTTATCACCTAAATGTGAATCTCTAAGCTTTGCCCATTAAAAAAAAATTGATGGCCGGGCATGGTGGCTAATGCCTGTAATCTCAGCACTTTGGGAGGCTGAGGTGGGAGGATCACTTGAGGCCAAGAGTTGGAGACCAGCCTGGACAACATAGTGAGACCCCATCTCTACTGAAAATAAAAAATGAGCCAAGCGTGATGGTGCATGCCTGTAGTCCCAGCTACTCGGGAGGCTGAGGTGGGAGGATCGCTTGAGCACAGAAGGTTGAGGCTGCAATGAGCTGAGATCGCATATCGCACTCCAGCCTGTGTGACAGAGCAAGACCCTGGCTCAAAAATAAAGAAAAACAATAAAATAAATTGATGTGTTTGTTTGGATCTCTAGCAGTGGTTTTTAACTGAGGGTGATTTTGTCTCCCAGGGGACATTTGGCAATGTCTGGAGACGTTTTTGCTTGTCACAACTCCAGGGAATGTGTGTGTACTGCTTTCATTGAGCAGATGGAGGCCAGGGATGCTATTCAACATCCTGTAATGCAGAGACAGCCCAGCCACAAAGAATGATCCAGCCCCAAATGTCAATAGTGCTGAGGGGGAGAAACCCTGGTCCACAGGTTCTCCCTCCATCCCTTTCTGTTCCTTACCTTCTCTCTGTTGAAGAGCTGGGCTCTGAGTGTTGCTGATTGTACGTTCCTGGGGCAGTTCTGCTTGCCCGTCTGAGCTCCAGACTCAGAGCTAGGGTCACACTCAGGTTCTACCTCTTGGACTGACTTTATTTAACAAGTAACACTTCCACACTCTCTGCAGTCAGCTGTTTTCAAAGGCGACCATGCTTGATGCTGTTCGTCTGCACGTGGCTCTGAGTGGTGGTGTGTTCTTTTTTATTCTTTTGCTTTTGTTTTAAAACAAAAAACACAGTTTTTAAAACACAGTTGCCCAAACTCTCATCTTTCTCCCTTCCTTCCTTCCTCCTTCCCTCCCTCTCCCTCCCTCCTTCCTTCCTTCCTTTTTCTTTATTTCCTCCCTTCCTTCAATCTCTCCCTCCCTCTCCCTCCCTCCCTTTATCCCTCTCTCTCCTTCCTTCCTTCTCTTTCTTTTCTTTCTTCTTTCTTTTCTTTCCTTCCTTCCTTTTTCTTACTTCCCTTCCCTTTCCCCCTTCCTCCCCCCCTCCTCCTTCCTCTTTCCCTTTCTCCCTCCTCTTTCTTTTTCTCTCTCTTCCTTTCATTTTCCTCCCCTCCCCTCACTTTCTTCCTCTCCCCTTCTTCTCCTCCCCTCCTTCCTGTCCCCTCCCTTCCCTTTTCTTCCTTTCCTTCTTTTCCTTCCCTCCCTTTCCCCCTCCCCTCCCCTCCCCTCCCCTCCCCTCCCCTCTCCTCTCCTCTCCTCTCCTCTCCTCTCCTCTCCTCTCCTCTCCTCTCCTCTCTTCTCCTCTCCTCTCCTCTCCTTTCCCTCTCTTTTCTTTCTTTTCTCCTGTAACCTCCACCTCTTGGGCTCTAGTGATTCTCCTGCCTCAGCCTCCTGAGTAGCTGGGATTACAGGTGCATGCCACCACGCCCACCTACTTTTTATATTTTTATTAGGGACGGGTTTCACCATGAGGGCCAGGCTGGTCTCGAACTTCTGACCTCAAGTGATCCATCTGCCTTGGCCTCCCAAAGTGCTGGGATTATAGGTGTGAGCCACTGTGCCTAGCCTAAGCTAATTTTTTAAAAATTTATTTTTTGTACAGATGGGGTCTCACTATATTGTCCAGGCTGGTCTTAAACTCCCAGGCTGAAGCAGTTCTAGCACCCCAGCCTCCCCCAGTTCAATGGGATTACAGGTGTACCTATTTTTTTTTTTTCACTGGGCAAGACTAAAAATTTGTCTAGAGATCCATACTTGAGTGATAAAGCTATGCGGGATTACATCTGAGAATTCTTTTCTGTGGCAAAACAGTGCCGACAGGCCTCCCTTTTCTTAGTGTCTGACAAACAGGGCACAGACCAAACTTCATAACAAAACTTTGTGTTCTTGACGAAGGCAAGTTTTGCTAAGAAAATTATTTTTATAGGCGAGAAAGGTATGAAGGTTATTTGCAAAGGAATTTTACTCGGGTGAGAAAAAAGCGAGAGGTTTATCTTAGGATTCCTGGTGGTACGGAAGACGGAATGGGCAGAAGACGTCACCACAAATGTCACGGGGAAAGTGATAGCTGAACCTCTGAAAGGAAAGAGGTTCCCAGGGAGGGATAAATTCGATGCAGGAAAAAAGTTAGAGGATGGTCTTAAATTTGCCAGCGTAGTTCAGAGGAAGTTGTAATTCTTCACAGACTTTTAGTTTTGAAAGGATGGCTTCCAAAGATACTGGGGGTGGGGGGCATGGGTGTGGTAACTCACGCCTGTAATCCCAGCACCTTGGGAGGCCGAGATGGGTGGATCACCTGAGGTCGGGAGTTCGAGATCAGCCTGACCAACATGGAGAAACCCTGTCTCTACTAAAAATACTGAATTAGCTGGATGTGGTGGTGTGTGCCTGTCATCCCAGCTACTTGGGAGGCTGAGGCAGGAGAATGACTTGAACCCGGGAGGCGGGGGTTGCAGTGAGCCAAGATTGCACCACTGCACTCCAGCCTGGGCAACGAGAATGAAACTCTGTCTCAAAAAAATGAATAAATAAATAAAATAAAATAAAATAAACTCTGGCCAGCCGGGAACAGTCCAGGACAATCCATTCGTCAGAACTTATTCTTGCTAACCATGAACTGTCGAATGGCGTGGGTCGTCTATTGTGTTTTAGAGGACATTAGAATATTTATAAAGGGCTTTCCCAGGTTTGGTCATAACTTCATTTTCCTCATGCTATTTGCCCCTTAAGGTCTTTCTTAAATCTTTAAGTTGCCACTTCTTCTTGGGTGGGTGGGTATGTATGTTGAGGGTCGCGCTTTTTTTTTTTTTTGAGATGGGATCTCCCTCTGTCACCCAGGCTGGAGTGCAGTGAGGCAGTCACAGCTCACTGAAGGCTCAACCTCTCAGGCTTAAGTGATCCTCCCACCTCAGCCTCCCAAGTAGCTGGGACTACAGGCATGAACCACCATGCCTGACTAATTTAAAAAATATATTTTTGCAAAATTAGCCAGGCGCAGTGGTGCACGCCTGTAGTCCCAGCTACCTGGGGGATTGAGGCGGGAGGATCGCTTGAGCCTGGGAGATTGAGGCAGCAGCGAGCCAAGATCATGCCACTGCACTCCAGCCTGGGTGACAGAGTGAGACCCTGTCTCCAAAAATTTAAAAAAAAAAAAAAAAAAAAAAAAAGATGGATTCTTGCTGTGTTGCCCAGGTTGGTCTTGAAC
Organism: Chlorocebus sabaeus; assembly: GCF_047675955.1. Lineage (NCBI taxonomy): Eukaryota > Metazoa > Chordata > Mammalia > Primates > Cercopithecidae > Chlorocebus > Chlorocebus sabaeus. The sequence goes on from NC_132909.1 coordinate 55,380,834, forward strand.
CCCTGGACTCGAGTGATCCTCCTGCCTTGGCTTCCCAGAGTTCTGGAATTATAGGCATGAGCCACTGCACCTGTCTGGGTGCTGCTTTTGGTAGTGATATAGAACCAACCTAGTGAAATTCTAGAATTCCACTATCTACTAAGGTAGCCCTGCCAGCCACAGCCACGTGTGGCAATTTAAGTAGAAATTCATTAAAATTAGATATTTGCCCCTCAGTTGTACTCACCATATTTAGACGATGCAGACAGAGAATATTGCTATCACTGCAAAAATTTGTATTGGGTAACTACCTCTGCCTTAGAACTTCGCATTCCATGATGAAAGATTGTTCTGGAGTCAGACAGGCCTACATTTGAATCCTGTATCTGTTTTGTGACCTTGGGCACATTGTCTAGCTTTTCTGAATGTTTGTTTTCTCTTCTTTCATGAGGACATGATAAGGGAACCAGTCTCCAAGCTTTTCCTCAACTTCGAACTGGTATATCCCTTCTTTCGATAAAAATAAAAATCCAGTTCCTCTTCCCTACTTGGAGTTTGTTCTTTTTTCCTCTAAATATAAAATACACCGTTGAATGTTTTTTCAACCTCTCCACCCCTTGAGAGTCCCTGGAATAGAGAGGAAGGAGTGGCTTGGGAAAGTTGATCACAACAAAGAGGCTATTATAGGTACATCTAAGCTAGAAGAGGAACAAGGAAGGAGTACAAGTGTTGACCGGGGCTCACAGTGTCTTGTCTGTGGGTCACCAAGAATGAGGAATATGTCAGCTCCTTCCTGGCTTCTCCTCTCTGGGAACAGAGAACAGTGCATTGCAGCTTAAGTGGAGTAAAACGGGTATGGGCATGGAGGAAGTGGTTTAAGGATGTGGAAGGGGCCGTGAGAGAGAACCCCAGCCTGAGTTTGTCTTCCTGGCTCAGCACTGAGTGTCTCAGTCAACACATGAATGCCAGTAATGGGAATCTCTCTGGACTCACTTAAGCCATGGAGGTGGGGGCAGCGTGTTAATTGGGGCAACACAGGGCTTTCAGCTTGTGTCAGCTAGCTTTTGCTGTGTAGCAAACCATTCTGAAACATAGAACTTGAAACTTGTATCCAGGTTCAATCATGGAGCTTGTATCAGCTAACTTTTGCCACGGTAACAAACCATCCTGAAACAGAGAACTTGGAACTTGTTGTATCCAAGTTCATTCGTGGAGCATGTATCAGCTAGCTTTTGCTGTGTAACAAACCACCCTGAAACATAAAACTGGGAACTTGTATCCAAGTTCAATCATGGAACTTGTATCAGCTAGCTTTTGCTGTGTAACAAACTACTCTGAAACGTAATGGCTTAATCAACAATCGTGTACTTAGCTCATGACTTTGTGGGGCAGCTGGGCAAGTTTTCTTGTTTAGACCCACCAGCAGACCACAAACACAGGCTCTGTGCTCTCTCGTGTCTGGGATCAACCAGTGGGTTGTCTGGTAGCTGGATGGTCTAGCATGGCCTCATTCACATGTCTGGTGGTTGGTGCTGGCTGTCAGCTGGGAGGCCTTGGTTTCCTTCCCTGTAGCTGCTCATCCTCTCATCCTCCAGTTGGCTAGTTTGGGCTTAGATTACATGATGGTCTCAGTGTTCCAAGAGTGGCAAGAGATCAATTTTCAGTGCACATGTGCCTTTTGAGTTTCTGTTTGCATCTTGTGTGCTAACATCCCATTGGCTAAGGTGAGCTGGGGGGAGGGGGGAAGGGAGAAGATAGAATTTACCTGTTGATGGAAGAGGAAGAATTTGTGGCCCTGTTTGCCATCTACCAAAGAACCCTGGAGTGGGAAACAGTGGGGCTCATAAAACATTTTTTTAAAAACCTTTTATTTTAGGTTATGAGTACAGTAACATTTTAATCAGAATTTCGAGCTCAGTTGGACATCAGGACTGTGGATGGTGTGACTGAGGACATTAAATGAGTTTTCCGAGTAGGAATTTAATTTTTATGAATTCCACTTGTTGAATAACCAATTCCTTACCCCAGTAATTCTTGATGTTTTCTTCATCAGGTATTAAATTAAACCAAAACCATGAATTTGCTTTTGGGATATCCATTCGATTTCAAGTCTTCTGTGTCTTAATCTTACCCCAGTACCATACTGTTTATAGATTTAGAGTTTGTGTTTTTTAAGTTTTTGTTGTTGTTTTGTTTTGTTTTTAAAGAAGTGGGGCTTGGCTGGGCGTGGTGGCTCATGCCTGTAATCCCAGCACTTTGAGAGGCTGAAGCAGCTGGATCACTTGAAGTCAGGAGTTTGAGACCAGCCTGGCCAACATGGAGAAACCCCACTACTATAAATACAAAAATTAGCCGGGCATGGTGGCACGTGCCTGTAGTCCCAGCTACTTGGGAACCTGAGGCAGGAGAGTTGCTTGAACCCGGGAGGTGGAGGTGCAGTGAGCCGAGATTGTGCCACTGCACTTGAGCCTGGGTGACAGAGTGAGACTCTGTCTTCAAACAAGAATGGGGGCTCACTGTGTTGCCCAGGCTGGACTCAAACTTCTGGGTGCAAGTGAGCCTCCTGCCTTAGCCTCCAAGTAGCTGGGACTACAAACTCATGCCTGGTAAGAACATGCTTTATAAAGTGGCAAATCTAGGTTTTTTCCCTATTACACCTTTTAGAAGAATGTTTCCTTTTCTGGTTGAACTAAATCTTTCCCTCCTCTCGCCCTCATATAAAACTCATCGAGATACTGATTTAAAAATTTAATTAAAAATGTAACCCATTTCCCATAGAAAAAAAGTACAGCTCGCTGCCAGCACTTCTTTAATTTTGCATAAACATGTTCTTTGAGTCTGAAGCAAATCTGACTGATTTTCAATGTGAGAAAATATAAAAACGGTTCTGGAGTTATTTCTAAACAGAACTTATCTCTAGTGTTAATGTAATAGAAATGTCTATAATGTTACATTAGGATTAGAGAAAAGAGTATTCTTGGGACAAATGGAAAAATGGGTTAAAATCCATAAATTAAGAAATCAATAACTTCATATTTTTCCTTTCCAGGCAGGTATGAGATCTCCTTTTCCATTTGCTCAAATCTTTTTTTTTCTTTTCTTTTTAAGACAGAGTCTCGCTCTGTCGCCCAGGCTGGAGTGCAGGGGCACGATCCGGGCTCACCGCAACCTCCGCCTCCCAAGTTCAAGTGATTCTTGTGCCTCAGCCTCCCAAGTAGCTGGGATTACAGATGCCCACTACCACGCCTGGCTAATTTTTGTATTTTTGGCAGAGATGGGGTTTCACCATGTTGGGCAGGCTGGCCTCAAACTCCTGGCCTCAAGTAATCTACCCACGTCGGCCTCCCAAAGTGCTGGGATTACAGGCATGAGCCACCGCACCCTGCCAGTTTGTTCAAATCTTTTATATTGTCCCTTTTTCATCTTTATCCTGTATTATTTTTGTTATGATAGTTCCTGATTTCTGTATCACGGAGTTTTGTTGTGTTAGTTATGTCTCCTACGAGTAGCATATTTACCCCGAATCCAGATCCTTTAGCGAAAGTGATTGGTAGGTTTTTAAATCGTTTTATTCATTATATGCAATTTTGTCCTCTACAAATTACGGCCATTTAAAAAAATGATGTCTGCTCAGTTCTGGAAGCATGAAAAAAAAAATTATGTCTAAAAGTCATGCCTCTTGTTTCAGTTTTAAATCTTATTCTATTGACCAGGGCTTCTAGACTAACATTAAATATTTAACAATGGTATTATCCGACATCCATGTTTAATAGATTTCCTAATATGAAATCATCCTTGCTTTCCTGTGGTAAACCCTACTTGGTGGTGATGAATTATTCTTTCAGCATAATGTTGAATTCGATTTGCTAGGTTTGCTTTGTTTCGTTTTTTGAATTCTTGCCATCTGTGTTCATGAGTGAAACTGGGCTATGTTTTTGGTTTGTTTTATTTTGCAATCTCTTCATCAGTTTCGATTATTTATTATGTTCTAGCCACATAAAATGAAATAGCAGGTAACTGAGTTTTCATTGACAAGTTTTATGGTGCCATAACTTTTTGGGGGGGAGCAATTCTTTGATAGCCTAAAAAACAAATTTAGGCCAGGCACGGTGGCTCACGCCTGTAATCCCAGCACTTTGGGAGGCCGAGGTGGGTAGATCACTGGAGGTTAGGAGTTCGAGACCAGCCTGGCCAACATGGTGAAACCCCGTATCTACCAAAAATACAAAAATTAGCCAGGTGTGGTGGTGCAAGTCTGTAATCCCAGCTACTCAGGAGGCTGAGGCAGGAGAATCACTTGAACCCGGGAGGCCAAAGTTGCAGTGAGCCAAGATCTCACCACTGCACTCCAGCCTGGGCAGTAGAGCTAGACTGCATCTCAGAAAAAAAAAAAAAGAAAAAAGAAAAAAAAAAAACCCAAAACAGTGTGTGACTGGCTCTGACGTAAGGCAGTTAGATCTTTCCTTCGAAATGGGCCGTGATTCATCTTTATTTTTATAGGGCTGTATCACGTTAGAAGCACTACAGCAGAAGTTTTCATTGGAAATCTAATAATGTTTTTTTTTAATGTGCCATCTGGAGTCTGTGTTCCTTGTATGTCTTTACTGTTGATGACTAAGAATGGTGTGTGTGTCTGTGCTGGGGTGGGTGGGTTTGGTAATTTTGCTAACATTGGCTCTAAGGATCTGTCCTACTTCCCAAAACCTTATTTTTCTCTGCTCTAGTAGTAGACCAACACTGAAAACAGGGTGCTGCTTTTTTAGAGGGGTCCTGATTTGGTTTCCTTTTCTTTCTTTCTTTTTAGGCCAAAATTTTCATTTATAAATAGCTTCTGTGGTACACAACATGCAAATATTTTTGGTTTCATGATATTACACCAGAGTTGTAGCTTTTTTTTTTTTTTTTTTTTTTTTTGAGTCAGTCTCGCTCTGTCACCCAGGCTGGAGTGCGATGGTGCGATCGTGGCTCACTGCAACCTCCGTCTCCCGGGTTCAAGCAATTCTCCCATCTCAGCCTCCTGAGTAGCTGGGATTACAGGCACCCACCACCACACCTGGCTAATTTTCTATTTTTAGTAGAGACGGGGTTTCACTGTGTTGGCCAGGCAGGTCTCGAACTCCTGACCTCAAGTGATCTGCCCGCCTCGGCCTTTCAAAGTGCTGGGAATACAGGCATAAGCCACTGCACCCGGCTGAACTTTTATTATTTTAAAAACATTTTTTTTTTATGGTAAAAGTCACACATAAAATAAAATTTGGTGTTTTTAGAAAGAATGTTTAAAAAGATATGTACCATGTTGCCCAGTACAGTAGAAACACAGCCATAGTACACCACAGCCTCGAACTCCTGGGCTGAAGGGATCCTCAAACTTCAGCCTCCCAAGTAACTGGGACTACAGGAACACACCACCACATCTGGCTTCCCTCCTTCTCCTTCTCTTTCTCCTTCTCATTCTCCTCCTCCTCCTTCTGTTTTGTGTGGTTTTTTTTTTTTTTTTTTTTGAGACGGAGTCTCACTCTGTCACCCAGGCTAGAGTACAGTGGCATGATCTTGGCTCATTGCAACTTCTGCCTCCTGAGTTCAAGCAATTCTCCTGCCTCAGCCTCCCAAGCAGCTGGGATTACAGGTGCATACCACCATACCTGGGTAATTTTTGTACTTTTAGTAGCGATGGGGTTTCACCATGTTGGCCAGTCTCGAACGCCTGACCTCCAGTGATCCTCTTACCTCGGCCTTTCAAAGTGCTAGGATTACAGGCATGAGCCACTGTGCCTGGCTTTTCTTCTTTTTTAAACTTAATGAGTTTAGGCAGGGTTTCTCAGCCTCAACAGTATTAGCATTCTGGGCTGAACCCCTCTCTGTGGTGGGGACTGCCCTGTACATTACAGGAAGCTGAGCAGCATCCCTGGCCTCCACTCAATACCAGTAGCAACCCCAAGTCACGACAGCCAGAAATGTCTCCGGATGCCGCCAAGTGCTGGGATCACAGGCATGTGCCACCATGCCCAGCTAATTTATTTTTATTTTATTATTTATTTATTTATTTATTATTTTTGAGACAGTCTTGCTCTGTCACCCAGGCTGGAGTGCACTGGCATGATCTCGGCTCACTGCAACCTCTGCCTCCCAGGTTCAAGCGATTCTCCTGCCTCAGCCTCCCAAGTAGCTGGGATGACAGGTGCACGCCACTATGCCTGGCAAATTTTTGTATTTTTGTAGAGACGGGGTTTCATCATGTTGGGCAGGCTGGTCTCGAACTCCTGACCTCCGGTGATCTACCCGCCTGGGCAACATAGAAAGACCCCATCTCTACAAAATAATTTTAAAAAATTTGGCCAGGGGTGGTGGCATGCGCTTGTAGTTCTGGCTGCTTACAAGGGTAAAGTGGGAGGATCACTTGAGTCCAGGAGCTGGAGGCTGCAGTGAGCTATCATCACACCACTGCACCCTAGCCTGGACAACAGAGCAAGACCTCATCTCTTAAAAAAAAAAAAAAAAAAGTGAATAAATGAAAGTAATAAAATATAAGATACCATTGGAGTTCTCTTTGTCATCTTCCCTGGCCATATTCTCCTCTGTTCTTCCCAGAGGTAACAACTCTCTTAAGTTTGGTACATAAACTTCCAGCCAAAAAAATGCATGTTTTTTTTTTTTTTTGAGATGGAGTCTCGCGCTGTCACCCAGGCTTGAGTGCAGTGGCCGGATCTCAGCTCACTGCAAGCTCCACCTCCGGGGTTCAGGCCATTCTCCTGCCTCAGCCTCCCGAGTAGCTGGGACTACAGGCGCCTGCTACCATGCCCGGCTAATTTTTTGTATTTTCAGTAGAGATGGGGTTTCACCATGTTAGCCAGGATGGTCTCGATCCCCTGACCTCGTGATCCTCCCGCCTCGGCCTCCCAAAGTGCTGGGATTACAGGCGTGAGCCACCGCACCTGGCCTATTTATTTATTTATTTATTTGACACCGAGTTTCGCTCTTGTCACCCAGGGTGGAGTACAATGGCGCATTCTTGGCTTACTGCAACCTCCACCTCCCGGTTTAAGCGATTCTCCTCCCTAGTAGCTGGGATTACAGGTGTGCACCACCATGCCTGGCTAATTTCTGTATTTTTGTAGAGACAGGATTTCACCATGTTGGCCAGGCTGGTCTCAAACTCCCGACTTCGGGTAATCCGTCTGCCTCAGCCTCCCAAAGTGTTGGGATTACAGGCGTGAGCCACCGTGCCTGGCATAAATCTTTCTTTAAATCTTTTGCTGCTGTAATTAAGTATACATCATAAAATTTGCCATCTTAACCATTTTTAAGTATACAGTTCACTGGCGTTAAACACTGCCATTTATATTGGAATACACTTTTGAGTATTCTAAATATCTGCATATATTGGGAAGCTAAGCAGTGTTATCCCTTAGGAAGTCATTGTGTATTTTGCCCTTAAAGCACATTTCAGTTCTGACTGGCCACACGTGGCTGGTCCTATGGTAATGGATCTAGTCTTTAAAAATACTCCACGATCCCCCTCACCATGCACACGTATGATAGGTTTGTGTGTGTGATTCAAATTTCTACACCTGCTGCATGAGTTCTTAAGCCAAATGCTTTTTTTTTTCTCTCTCAGCCAATATGTTCTTTAAGTTGATGCCTCTTGATTCAGTAGTGCTAGTTCATTCATTTAAGTGCTACATAGTATCTTGTATGAATGAGCCACATGCTACTCACTAGCTCCCCTAGTGGGAGACATTGAGATTGTTTCCGGTTTGTTTCTTTTATAAACAATGCGGCAGTGAACATCTTGGTGTCCATCTCCTCCTGCCCATTTGTGAATGGTTTTCTAGGATTGATGTTCAGAATTGAAGTGATTGGGAATGGGGTGTGTGCATTTTAAAATCTAGTATATACTCCCCAGATGGTCTCCAAGGTGGCTGTGACAGCATACCATTTTACCGGTGGTGCATTAAGGTATATGTCAAATGTGGGCAAGGCTTCAGGAAAATTATGTTATTTCCAGTGCATGGAAATTGGTATCCTACGGTTTTCTTTTGCAACTCCCTGATTCCTGGTAAGACTGAGACTCTCTCTGTGTGCTTCTTAGCCATGTCTTCCTACCTCTTCCTCCTCTTTCCCTGGGAGCTGTTTTGGGGTGGGGGTGGAGCTGGGCCTTTTTCTTCAGGGACTCTGCATTTGCAACTGTCACAAAGAGGTGCACAAGGGATTGAAGTGTCGGAAATGCTTTAATGTTGTCATTGCATTTCTTTACCCAGCATTTCAATGTGTGCTTTGCTTTGCTTTTCTCACTTGAAATTGTGGCCAGGCAGAAACCCAGTTAGACCAATAGGCATCCATTTTTTTTTTTTTAATCTCTTTGAGGTGCTGATGTTTGTATATCTTCAGTTGCTCTTCTTTAAATCTTTAATTGCTTTTGTAGTAATAGAACATGCATCATAAAATTGACCATCTTAACCTTTTTTTTTTTTTTTTTTGAGAATTTATCTGTTGATTGACATTTGCGTTGTTTCTGCCTTCTGGCCATTGTAATTAATGCTGGGAAAAACATGGGTCTACCAATACCTGTTTGTGGCTGTCCAAGTTTTGGGGACACATAGTGGAAGCCCACCCCTTCCTGATTCAAGAATGGTGCCCATTGAGGGACTTAGCCCATGGGAGCCTCTGTTCCAGTGAGGAACATGGAGGGAATGGAGGACAATGCAAAAGTTCTCCGGCCCCGGACCCTTGTGATTCTTTGAAGGCTGAGATGAGAGACGACGAGACTCATGGCTGGGTTCACTTTCCCTTCCTTTTTTTTTTTTTTTTTTTTTTGAGATGGAGCACTCTGTTGCCCAGGCTGGAGTGCAATGGCATGATCTTGGCTCATTGCAACCTCCGCCTCCTGGCTTCAAGTGATTCTCCTGCCTCAGCCTCTCAAGTAGCTGGAATTACAGGTGCATGCCACCACGCCTGGCTAATTTTTTATAGTTTTTTAGTAGAGATGGGGTTTCACCATGTTGGCCAGGCTGGTCTTGAACTCATGACCTCAAGTGATCTACGCACCTCAGCCTCCCAAAGTACTGGGATTACAGGCGTGAGCCACTGAGCCTGGCCTCTTTTTGCATTTTCTGTTGCATCAATGGAAAGTCCGTCTCCTGCCTGTGGACGTTTTCTATGTTGATGTGGAATGTGGCATTTGTCCAGGAACTTGGTGCTTTTTTTTTTTTTTCTCTCTCTATTATTTCATTTGCTTTTGGATTTTGAGAGATGAAGAACTTCCTTAGTGTGGGAGGGAAATAGTTATGGATTTACTTTGTGATTCTACATTCAATCATGGTCTCTTCAAATGATTTCAGGGCTTGCTTGGCCAGGTCAAGTCTGTTCTAGGAGGATTTTCTTTCCATCCTTCCTCTGGGAAAGGAATGAGTATAAAAACATGCCCAAGATGGAGGGAAACCTTCCCTTCTCTTTTTTGCCTTTTTCTTCCTGGTTTTGTACATAACTGAACATTTTGATTTTGATTTTGGGATGAGAGGATATTAGTTCATTCTCACATTGCTATAAGGAACTATCTGAGACTGGGTATTTTTTAAATTTTTAAAAAGTTAATTTAATTTATTTTTCTTTTAATTTTTTTTTTTTTTTTTTTTTTTTTTTTTTTTTTTTTTTTTTTTGAGACTGAGTCTTGCTCTGTCACCCAGGCTGGAGTGCAGTGGTACCATCTCGGCTCACTGCAAGCTCCTCCTCCCAGGTTCATGCCATTCTCCTGCCTCAGCGTCCCGAGTAGCTGAGACTACAGGTGCCCGCCACCATGCCCGGCTAATTTTTTGTATTTTTAAATAGAGACAGGGTTTCACCGTGTTAGCCAGGATGGTCTTGATCTCCTGACCTCGTGATCTGCCCACCTTGACCTTCCAAAGTGCTGGGATTACAGGCATGAGCCACCGCGCCCAGCCTATTTATTTATTTTTTTGAGACAGAGTCTCCCTCTGTTGCCCAGGTTGGAGTGCAGTGACACAATCTCTGCTCACTGCAACCTCTGCCTCCCCGGTTCGAGTGATTCTTCTGCCTCAGCCTCCCGAGTAGCTGGGATTACAGGCACCTGCCACCACACCCAGCTAATTTTTGTACTTTTAGTAGAGACTGAAAATTTTACCATATTGGCCAGGCTGGTCTCGAACTCCTGGCCTCGTGATCCACCTGCCTCGGCCTCCCAATGTGCTGGGATTACAGGTGTGAGCCACTGCGCCCGGCCTATTTTTTTTGTTTCCATAGGTTTTTAGGGAACAGGTAGTATTTGGTTATATGAGTAAATTAGTGGTGATTTGTAAGATTTTGGTGGACCCATCACCCGAGCAGTATACACTGAACCCAATTTGTAGTCTTTTATCCCTCACTCACTTCCCATCCTTTCCCCCTGAGTCCCCAAAGTCTGTTGTATCATCCTTTCTTTTTTTTTTTTTTTTGAGATAGAGTCTCGCTCAGTCGCCCAGCCTGGAGTGCAGTGGAACGATCTCAGCTCAGTGCAAGCTCTACCTCCCGGGTTCACGCCATTCTCCTGCCTCAGCCTCCTGAGTAGCTGGGACTACAGGCACCCACCACCACGCCCGGCTAATTTTTTTGTATTTTTATTAGAGGCGGGGTTTCCCCATTTTAGCCAGGATGGTCTCGATCTCCTGACCTCGTGATCCGCCTGCCTCAGCCTCCCAAAGTGCCAGGAGTACAGGCAGGAGCCACCGTGCGGCCTTGTATCATTCTTAAGACTTTGCATCCTTATAGGTTAGCTCCCACTTACGAGTGAAAACATATGATATTGGGTTTTCCATTCCTGAGTTACTTCACTTAAGAGTGAGACTGAATAATGTATAAAGTGCTGGGATTAGAGGCGTGAGCCCTGGTGCCTGGTCAATGTCTGGCATCTTTGCTTTGGTGTCATGTTTTGAGATTCATCCATGGTTTTGCATTTATCAATAGCCTATTTCTTTTGTGTTGTTCAGTAGTATTCCATTGTGTGAAGAGACAGCATTTTGTTTTAGCATTTTTTTTTTTTTTTTTTTTTTTTTTGAGGCGGAATCTCGCTCTGTCGCCCAGGCTGGAGTGCAGTGGCCAGATCTCAGCTCACTGCAAGCTCCGCCTCCCGGGTTTACGCCATTCTCCTGCCTCAGCCTCCCGAGTAGCCGGGACTACAGGCGTCCTCCACCTCGCCCTGCTAGGTTTTTTTTTTTTGTATTTTTTAGTAGAGACGGGGTTTCACCATGTTAGCCAGGATGGTCTCGATCTCCTGACCGCGTGATCCGCCCGTCTCGGCCTCCCAAAGTGCTGGGATTACAGGCTTAAGCCATCGCGCCCGGCCTTGTTTTAGCATTTTACCTGTTGAGAGACATTTGGGTTGTTTTCAACTTTTGGCTATTATGCATAAACTTGTTATACACAACTGTGTAGGAGACTTTTATGTGGACCAATGCCTTCATATCTCTTGAGGGCATATCCTGGAGCAGAATGGATGAGTTGTGTAGCAGAAGTGTGTATAAGGAATGGCCAGGCCGGGCGCGATGGGTCATGCCTGTAATCCTAGAACTTTGGGAGGCTGAGGCAGGTGGATCACTTGAGGTCAGGAGTTCGAGACCAGTCTGGCCAACATGGTGAAACCCCGTCTCTACTAAAAAAACAAAAGTTAGCCGGGTGTGGTAGTGCACACCTGTAATCCCAGTTACGTTGGGAGAATTGCTTGAACCCAGCAGGTGGAGGTTGCAGTGAACTGAGATCGTACCACTACACTCCAGCCTGGGTAATAGAGCGAGACTCTGTCTTTAAAAAAAAAAAAAAAAAAAAAAGGCCAGATTGTTTTCCTAAGTGGTTGGAGCCTGTGTGAGAGTTCTAATTGCTCCACATCCTCAGCAGCACTTAATATTTATTGTCAATCTTTATTATTATTATTTTTAGAGACAGGATCTCACTCTGTTGCCCAGGCTGGAGTTCACTGCACCCCTGAACTCCTAGACTCAAGTAATCCTCCCACCTCGGCCTCCTGAGTAGCTTGGATTACAAGCACACACCACCACACCGAGCTAGTTTCATTTTTGTAGAGATGGGGTCTCACTACCTTGCCCAGGCTTGTCTTGAACTCCTGGGATCAAGCGATCCTCCCTCCTCATCCTTCCAAAGTGCTCGGATTACAGGCGAGAGCTGCAGCGCCTGGCCCCTTTCACTTTTTTAACAGTATCTTCGAAAAGCAGCTGATTTTTCACAGGGTGTTGTCATTAATTTAATTAGCTCCACGTTGTGGCTCTGAAAATCTTCCATAAGCTCTAGCCCCAGACACATGGACATTTGCAGAATCTTATTTTCTAGAGTCCTGGAAATTTTCTTTCCAGTGAGAGAGTTTGGAGCAATCATTTCAGGATGGTTATTCATCTTCAAACACAAGGAGTAAGAATTTAGGCAGTTCGTGACTGTATTTGGAGAGGGGAGAGCATAGCAGTGGTCTAATGACCACCTCGGGGTTCTCAAAGGGTGGACGAGCTGCAGGTTGAAACTTGCCTTGCTTTTAGACTGTTGACTGAGTTTATAGTTGAACAAATAAGTGCCAAGGCAGAAGTCAGGGCTGACTGATTGCAAGTGATGATTGAATACTGGCCCTCACAACCATCTGTGAAAAGTCTATTTCCAGAAATATTTTTAAGAAGGAATTTTTGAAAAACCCTCGTTTTCATGATGGAAGGATATGAAAAGCAGTGTTTTGAAATCTCCTCCTTAGATCCCGATACTTGGAACTGTCGATTTTCCCATTTTCATTTTCTCCTGGATAGATTGTACACTTGTGCTTGGCATCCTTGACGATTCCAAAACCCCCTGGGGATCCAGTCCCTGATAGAAAATGGCGTAGTGTTTGTATGTAACCTACACACATCCCTCTATATACTTTTTTTTTTTTTTTTTTTTTTGAGACGAGTCTCTCTCTCTCGGCCAGGTTGAAGCGCAGTGGCGCAATCTCGGCTCACTGCAAGCTCCACCTCCCAAGTTCACGCCATTCTCCTGCCTCAGCCTCCCGAGTAGCTGGGACTACAGGCGCCCGCCACCAAGCCTGGCTAATTTTTTGTATTTGTAGTAGAGACGGGGTTTCACCGTGTTAGCCAGGATGGTCTCGATTTCCTGACCTCGGGATCCTCCTGCCTCGGCCTCCCAAAGTGCTGGGATTACAGGCGTGAGCCACCGCACCCGGCCCCTCCTGTATACTTTAAATCATCTTGGTCTGGCAGTGTGGCTCACACTTGTAACCCCAGCACGTTTGGAAGCTGAGGTAGGAGGATTACTTGAGCCCAGGAGTTCAAGACCAGCCTGGGCAACATGGCGAGACCATCTCTACAAAAAATTTAAAAATTAGTTGGGCATAGTGGCATGTACCTGTAGTCCCAGCTACTCGGGAGGCTGAGGCAGGAAGATTGCTTGAGCCAGGGAGTTCCAGGCTGCAGTGAGCTATGATCACACCACTGCACTCCAGGCTGGGCAACAAAGCAAGACCCCGTTTCCATTTAACATAATAATAGGGGCCAAACGCAGTGACTCATGCCTGTAATCCCAGCACTTTGGAAGCCTGAGGTGGACAGGTCCTCGCTTGAGGTCAGGAGTTTGAGACCAGCCTGCCCAACATAGTGAAACCCCATCTCTACTAAAAATACAAAAATTAGCTGGACGTGGTAGTGCACCTGTAGTCTCAGCTACTAGGGAGGCTGAGGCAGGAGAATCACTTGAACCTGGGAGGTGGAGGTTGCAGTGAGCCAAGATCGCACCACTGCACCACTCCAGCCTGGGTGACAGAATGTGACTTCGTCCCAAAAAAAAAAAAAAAGTTTCTGTCAATAGAGTTGTGTCCACCAATAACAGATTATCAAAAGTAAAGATTAAACACCAAACAAGTTGTCAGTCACATTCATGAAAGTACTTTATAGTGGTGATTAAGCACTCAGATAAATGTGAACCTTGGCGACAACCCAGGAACAGGTTGTGTGTCCATTTTGAGCCTCTGTTTTCTCACCTGCAAAAGGTAAAATAATAATCCAAGCTTCCTCGTGGAACTACTGTGAGGCTTAACTAAGAGACTGCACGTACGACAGTTAGCACGTAGTAAGCACTCATTTAGAGCCAGAAAGTTACAGCTGAGCTTGAAGAGTGTGACGAAGAAAGCAGTTGAACTTAAACCATGTTAAAAATAAATAGTTGTCGATATTTGTTTTGTTAGGAACAGAACATAACACACACACACATTTATACCCTGTAACTTTGTATTACTAGAGAACTTTGTTATGAGCCAAAGTAAATAGATCTTTCAATAGTTGGGAGAGGCCAGGAGCTGTCGCTTACACCTGTAATCCCAGCACTTTGGGAGTTCGAGCCCAGCCTAGGCGATATAGTGATACCCCTGTCTCTACAAAATAATATTAATTAACAAGTTATTGGTGGCATGCACCTGCAGTCCCAGCTACTCAGGAGGCTGTGGTGGGAGGACTGCTTGAGCCTAGGAGGTTGAGGCTGTAGTGAGCCATGATCGTGTTACTACACTCCAGCCTGGGCAACAGAGGGAGACCCCCATCTCTTAGAAAAAACAAAAGATGGCTGGGCATGGTGGCTCAGGCCTGTAATCCCAGCACTTTGGGAGGCCGAGGCGGGCAGATCACGAGGTCAGGAGATCGAGACCATCCCGGCGAACACGGTGAAACCCCGTCTCTATTAAAAATATAAAAAAATTAGCCGAGCGTGGTGGTGGGTGCCTGTAGTCCCAGCTACTTGGGAGGCTGAGGCAGGAGAATGGCATGAACCCGGGAGGTGGAGCTTGCAGTGAGCCGAGATCACACCACTGCACTCCAGCCTGGGCGACAGTGAGACTCCGTCTCTAAATAAATAAAGAGAAAAATTAAAAACGAAAGATGTTCAGCTTTCCTGGGTGACCCAGTGTTGCAGGGATTGGCCATCCTTGGTGTAAGGCATAGGATGTGCAGGGTGGCAGGATGGCAGAGTGGGCAGTGTGTGGGGTTTCTTTCATTGACAGTGTGGCTCCCAGCACTCGGGGTCAGGGCTTGCTTGTAGAAGTTTCTGAAAAGCTGCAGTCATGTTTCATTTCTTTCTCCCCCACCTAACACATGCCAGGACACACAGCGTAGTGCTATGGTTTAGAACCAGGCTTTACCCGTTAGTGGCCGTGGGGCCCTGGGCAAGTTCACTGGAGTTCTCTGGCATCTCTGTTTCTTCTTTTGTAAAATGGCAACTGAAACATATCACAGGCCGGGCGCCTGTAATCCCAGCACTCTGGGAGGCCAAGGTGGGTGGATCACTTGAGGTCAGGAGTTTAAGACCAGCCTGGCCAACATGGTGAAACCCAGTCTCTGCTGGCTGGGCGCGGTGGCTCAAGCCTGTAATCCCAGCACTTTGGGAGGCCGAGGCAGGTGGATCACGAGGTCAGGAGATCGAGACCATCCTGGCTAACACGGTGAAACCCCGTCTCTACTAAAAATACAAAAAACTACCCGGTCGTGGTGGCGGGCGCCTGTAGTCCCAGCTACTCGGGAGGCTGAGGCAGGAGAATGGCGTGAACCCGGGAGGCGGAGCTTGTAGTGAGCTGAGATCGCGCCACTGCACTCCAGCCTGGGCGACAGAGCGAGACTCCGTCTCAAAAAAAAAAAAAAAAAAAAGAAACCCAGTCTCTGCTAAAAATACAACGATTAGCCAGGCATGGTGGCTGGTGCCTGTAATCCCAGCTACTCCGGAGGCTGAGGCAGGAGAATCACTTGAGCCCAGGAAGCGGAGGTTGCAGTGAGCCAAGATGGTGCCACTGCACTTAAGCCTGGGCGACAGAGGGAGACCGTCTCAAAAAATCAACACCAAAGCCAAACCCAAAATGTATTACAAGCTTGTGAGGATCAGAGAAGTGGATGTGGGAATAATAAGCATGGTAGTTACATTGTTGCTAGTATTGTAGTTATATTATAGCTGTACATTGCGATGTATTGTAGTTATATTACAACTGTACATTGCGACGTATTGTAGTTATATTACAGCTGTACCTTGTGACCTATTGTAGTTATATTACAGCTGTACATTGCGACGTATTGTAGTTATATTACAGCTGTACATTGCGACGTATTGTTGTTATATTACAGCTGTACATTGCGATGTATTGTAGTTATATTATAGCTGTACATTGCGACGTATTGTAGTTATATTACAGCTGTACATTGCAATGTATTGTAGTTATATTATAGCTGTACATTGCGACGTATTGTAGTTATATTACAGCTGTACATTGCGACCTATTGTAGCTACTGCTGTTCCTTTGGTTGTGTTTAACAGGTTAAATTTTTGCTAGTATTGTAGTTATATTGCAGTTACACATTGTGATCCTATTGTAGCTGCTGTTATTCCTTTGATTAAGTTTAACAACTGAAATATTTCACATACAATAAAATGCATATGGCCGGGGCGCAGTGGCTCTCGCCTGTAATCCCAGCGCTTTGAGAGGCTGAGGCAGGCGGATCACTTGAGGTCGGGAATTTGAGACCAGCCTGGCCAACTACTAAAAATACAAAAATTAGCCGAACATCGTGGTGCGTTCCTGTAATCCCAGCTACTCAGGAGGCTGAGGCAGGAGAATCGCTTAAACCCATAAGGTGGAGGTTGCAGTGAGCCAAGATCAGGCCACTGTACTCCAGAAGGGGTGACAGAGGGAGACTCTGTCTCAAAATAAATAACATAAAATGCACAAGTCTTAAGCATTCAGTTCAATGAATTTTGACAAAAATTATAGGTACTCGTGTAGCCACCACTGAAAACAAAATGGAGAACATTGCCTCATCCCAGCCCTTTCCAGTGAATTCCTAGTACCCCCTGGGAATGAGGTGTTACGATGATTATTATCACCATTACTGATTATTATTGTTCAGTTTGGTTTGATTGAAGAAGAGAGTAGAGAAAGAAATAGTTAGCTTCATGCAAAAAGTAGGGCATATGAGAGCCTGAGATATGGCTTAAGGAGAGTATTGTTTGGAAAGTTTGGCTGAGTGTGGTGGCTCATGCCTGTAATCCCAGCACTTCGGGAGGCCGAGGTAGGAGAATTACGTGAGCTCAGGAGTTTGAGAATAGCCGGGGCAACATAATGAGACTCTGTCTCTATAAAAAGAAAAAAGAGGCCGGACGCGGTGGCTCAAGCCTGTAATCCCAGCACTTTGGGAGGCTGAGGCAGGCGGATCACAAGGTCAGGAGATCAAGACCATCCTGGCTAACACGGTGAAACCCTGTCTCTACTAAAAAATACAAAAAACTAGCCGGGCGAGGTGGCGGGCGCCTGTAGTCCCAGCTACTCAGGAGGCTGAGGCAGGAGAATGGCGTAAACCCGGAAGGAGGAGCTTGTAGTGAGCTGAGATCCGGCCACTGTCCTCCAGCCTGGGCGACAGAGCGAGACTCTGTCTCAAAAAAAAAAAAAAAGAAAAAGAAAAAAGAAAAAAAAAAGGAGAAAAGTTTAAGGGGTGTTGGCAGGTTGTCCTAGACGGGGTTTACTGCCAGGAGCAGTTAGGATACAAGAAGAGCAAAAATTTGAGGGTAAAAGGATGCATGGCAGGTCATTGGGTGGTGGATATACAGCCCTAACGTCCAGTGACTTTAAACTTTATCAAGACAACACAGGGCCGGGTGCCATGGCTCATGTCTGTAATCCCAGCACTATGGGAGGCCAAGGCAGGCAGGTAACTTGAGGTCAGGAGTTCCAGACCAGTCTGACCAACAATGGTGAAACCCCGTCTCTACTACAAATACAAAAATTAGCAGGGCGCGGTGTTGGGGACCTGTAATCCCAGCTACTCAGGAGGCTGAGGCAGGAGAATCACTTGGACCTGGGAGGTGGAGGTTGCAGAGAGCAGAGATCGCACCACTGCACTCCAGCCTGGGCGAAAGAGGGAGACTCCATCTCAAAAACAAACAAACAAACAAAAACAAACACCACAAAGCATTTGAACGAAAGAAACAGCATTTGCAGATGCAAATTCAGGATCCGAAACTAATTTTTGCCCCCTCTTTGCTGAGCTGCCAGGATGTTCCAGGGAGATCCCTCCTTTCCCGTTTCCTCCGTGGCACACAGGCTGTGCCGAGTAAGTGGGCAGTTGTGAGTTTCTGGAAATCAGTAAGCTGGTGTGGCTCCTGGCTCCTAGCTCTGGCCAAGGGAGTTGGCTTCCCTGAGTCCGCGCCAGGAGGGGAGGCTGGAGGCTTTTAAAGGCCGCAGCTCCGCTGTAGACACGTGCCTCCTTGGCACTGGCTTTGTTGAAAACGCTTTTCTTAGATAGTCTCTCTTCTGCACAGACCTCCGAGGTTCTTCCGCACGCCAAAGGGCCTTGCCGCAGGAGGAACAGTCTGACCTAATCTCTCCTAGAGGAGGCCTTGAGCTAATATTTCTTTTCTTTTCTTTTCTTTTCTTTTTTTTTTTTTTGAGACAGAGTCTCACTCTGTTGCCCAGGCTGGAGTGCAGTGACATGATCTCGGCTCACTGCAAGCTCCGCCTCCCGGGTTCCCTCCATTCTCCTGCCTCAGCCTCCCGAGTAGCTGGGACTGCAGGTGCCCGCCACCTCGCCCGGCTAATTTTTTTGTATTTTTAGTAAAGACGGGGTTTCACTGTGTTAGCCTGGATGGTCTCGATTTCCTGACCTCGTGATCCGCCTGACTTGGCCTCCCAAAGTGCTGGGATTACAGGCGTGAGCCACTGCGCCTGGCCTCTTTTTTTTTTTTTTTTTTTTTTTTTGAGTTGGAATCTCTCTCTCTCACTCAGGCTGGAGTGCAGTGGTGCAGTCTTGGTCCACTGCAATCTCCGCCTCTCCAGTTCAAGTGATTCTCCCTGCCTCAGCCCCCCCAAGTAGCTGGAATTGCAGATGGCCACCACCACACCTAACTAATTTTTGTATTTTTAGTAGAGATAGGGTTTTGCCATGTTGGCCGGGCTGGTCTCGAACTCCTAACCTCAGGTGATCCACCTGCCTTGGCCTCCCAAAGTGCTGGGATGACAGGCATGAACCACCTCACCCGGCCGAGGTAATATTTCTGAAAGGTGGAGTACCATGCTGTGAGCTAGAGGCTTGGTGTGGTTTATCCTGTCATCTCCTCAGTGACCTCACCAGGTGGACACTGTTAGGATTCCTAATTTGCAGAGGGAGAATTTCAGGCTGACAGAAAGGTCAGCACCGTACTCAAAGTGATCCAGCTGCTACCAAGATGAACTGTAGCCTTTGCTCTGAGCTCACAGCCTGACCTCAGTCTAGAGCTGGGAACCTTTCTCTCCCTCGTTGCTACACCTGATCAATTACTGAGTCCCATCCCTTTAACTCCTTCCATGGCCTTCAAATCCATCTTCCCTATCTAAGCTGCCCATTCATTGACTTGTGCCTTCTGTCCATCTGTTAAGAGCCAGGTGCTGTGCTGGGCTCTGAGAATGTGGCCGAGAACAATATGGATAAAAGTTCTGAGCCGGGTATGGTGACTCATGTCTGTAAACCCAGTGCTTTGGGAGGTTGAGGCAGAAGACTTCCTTGAAGCCAGGAGTTTGAGGCTGGCCTGGACAATATAGCAAGACCCCGTCTTTACAAAAACAAAAACAAAAACAAAAAAAAAGGAAAAAGAAAAATTAGCTGAGCATGGTGGCACTGACTTGTAGTCCCAGCTACTTAGGAGGCTGAGGTGGGAGCATCACTTGACTCCAGGAGTTTGAGGCTGCAGTGAGCCATGATTGTGCCACTGCACTCCAGCCTGGGCAATAGAGCAAGACCCTGTCTCAAAAAAAAAAAAAAAAAAAAAAAAGACTGTAAATGTATCCTCCAGAGTAATTCTTCTTTTTCATTTTTCAAAAGCATCCTTGCTTTGTTTATGCTTCCAAAAGTTTAAAAACTGTAGCCAAGTTCCAAGAAAGTAAAAGGGAAGCAAAGGAAAAGGAAAATACAGACCCAGAGGCCCTTTATGGGTTTGATTGTATGTGAAGTCCATAAATTGATGGCGAGAAGGAGCATCTTGATAGTATTTACTTGTACTCTCCTATGTCATGGATTTCCTCTCCATTTTCCCGAGGGTTCGTTCCTATTCTTAGAAATGTTTTGTGATTTTCCTTCAGACACAGTTTGTCTACTTCTTATAAGCATTGTTCTTAGATTGCTGGCTTTGTATCTATCACTCCCTCGCTCATCTGCCTATCTATCTATCTTATCTATCTATCTATCTATCCATCCATCCCTCCATCCCTCCATCCACTTGCTCATCTGCCCATCCATCCATCCATCCATCCATCCATCCATCCATCCATCCCTCCATCCACTTGCTCATCTGCCCTTCCATCCATCCATCCATCCATCCATCCACCCATCCAGTCCATCCACCCACCCACCCATTATCCATCCATCTATCCATCCATCCATCCATCCATCCATCCATCCACTCACTCATTCATCCATCCACTCACCCATTCATCCATCCATTCACCCATTCATTCATCCATCCACTCACCCATCCATCCATCCACTCACCCATCCATCCATCCACTCACCCATTCATTCATCCACTCACCCATCCATCCATCCACTCACCCATTCATTCATCCACTCACCCATCCATCCATCCACTCACCCATTCATTTATCCACTCACCCATCCATCCATCCACTCATCCAGTCACCCATCCATCTATACATCCACTCATCCATTAATCCATCCATCCACCCACCCAGACATCCATCCATCCATCCATCCCTCCATCCATTCATCCACTCGCCTATCCATCCATCCACTCACCCATCCATCCATCCACTCACCCATTCATCCATCCACTCACTCATCCATCCATCCATCCATCCATCCATCCATCCATCCATCCATCCACTCATCCAGTCACCCATCCATCCATACATCCACTCATCCATTCATCCATACATCCACTCATCCAGACATCCATCCATCCATCCATCCATCCATCCATCCATCCATCCATCCATCCATCCTTTTATCTACTTTCCCAATAATCCACATACCTGTCCCTCCATCTCTTCCAACCACTCACCCACCAATCTTCTTATCCATCTATTCACTCATCCATACATCCACTTATTCATTCATCCCTCCACCCACCCATTCATCCACCCATCCATGTATCCATTCATCTCTCCATCTATCCATGTGTCTGTCATCTAATATAAGGGAGATGTTTTGAAGTATTAAAAGTGATTATTTTGTAGAACAGGGGACAGGGATCATGTTTTCTTTACTCACTGCTACCTTATTAAATGCTTACTAGTTCTAAAAGCCTTGCAATTGATTCCCTTCAATTTTCCAACTCTATAATCGCAGCATCTGCAGATAATGATGACTTGTTGCCTTTTGCCAATAATTAGACCAGTTATTGCTGTTAACCTTGTTATGGCAGGAACTTCCAGAACAGTGTTTGGTGACGCAGCTGAATATGGTCAGCCCAGTCTCATTTCTGATTTGAGTGGAATGCCTCAATTGTTTTACTGCAGAGGATAATTATATAATCGTTCATCCTCTTGACCTTCCTGTCTTTAGCCTCACTGAGTAAATGGGGTGTGATCGTGAAATCTTGATTGTCTCGTAGATGCGAGAGACATAAACGACATTTGTCTGTGTATAATGACAGCAGATTTATTTTGCTAAGCTGTTAAGCTGTTAAAATAAGCCTTTAAGCCCCCGCCTCAATTTGCAAGCAGAATGGAATGTTGTTTTGTTGCTTCCGGCCAAATGTCGCTATTCGTTTTAGAGCAGCTCTTGATGGACAGTCTGGTGGACTGCAGGTCTGGATACTTACCGGACCCTGTGTCATCACTAAAGTTAGGATGCATTTCAGAACCACCCGGTACCACAGTGAACAGAGACAAATGGCCTTAGTGAGCAGGACCCATGGGGCCCTCTGGGGCTGTTTCTTGTGCCCTGAGAGAGGCCCTAGATTTGGGACAGTCTGATTTATGCCTCCCCCACTTTTTTTTCTGGGTGATGCTGCCCTGGTTTCTGTGTTGAAATATGACCTTAGTGTGAAGGTTCCGGTCTCAGACCATCCTGTTTCTGGTATGTTAAGAAACAGAAAAACACCTTCTAGAACACAATGTTAACCATCGAGGATACATATCAGTGTTCTGGAAAAACAAAAACAAAAGCAAAGCAATTTATACCGCGACTGTGGTTTTCATCAGGGTGGGCTGCCCTTCCAGTCCATAACCCTGTGTGGCCTGATGAAGAACTCGTTTTGTAACTTGCAAGGGCATCTGCAATAGCTGCTGGTCCTCTTGGTGAAAGGGGAGGGCCCACATTAGGTCTAAGCTGCCTGGAGTCGATGCAAAACTCTCACAGGCTTTGGAAAAAGCACGTGATCTTTTGAAGAGCATGCAAATGTTGACCGGGCACAGTGGCTCACGCCTGTAATTGCAGCGTTTGGGGAGACGGAGGCAAGTGGATCGCTTGAGTCCAGGAGTTCGAGACCAGCCTGGGCAACTTGGTGAAACCCCATCTCTACAAAACAATGCAAAAATTAGCTGGGTGTGGTAGTGCATGCCTGTAGTCCCAGCTACTTGAGAGGCTGAGGTGAGAGGATTGCTTGAGCTCAGGAGGTCGAGGCTGCAGTGAGCTGTGATTGTGCCACTGCACTCCAGCCTAGGCAACAGAGCCAGACTGTTTAAAAAAAAAAAAAATGCAATGTTTGCTTGATTATTCAGCTGGTATTTAACACACAGTTCTTTGTTCCAGAGGGACTGTCCAGCAACAAATAGTGAATTCATTAATTTTTTGCACCTATTGAAAATAACTGGAAAAGGTATATGCTGGAAAACTCAGTGTTCTAGGAACTTTCATGTTTGCTACCCCAAGAGCAAACATCATGAAATGCCTGATGCTTAGTGTTAAGAGGAAGGAATTCCACACAGCCTGTGGCTAGCTTTTCTTATTTCATTGGTGTCCAAGACAAGATTTGAACTGTTTACTAAAGGAAATTAGCATAATAAGTCTCCTCTGGCATATATTTCCAGCATCCAAGTGGAGCTGCTGAGATCTTGCTCAAGAGTAGCAAAATTGGCAGGAGGAGGACGGCATTGGTTTTTACATCAGCTTTAACAACTTATCAGCCATTTTTGCAATTTGGAAACCTGTTTGGGGTATGGGTGTACTGAGATGAAACCGGGCTGTTTCTAGGACTCACCTCCTCCTTCAGGCTTTTTTTTTTTTTAAACAGGGTCTGGCTCTGTTGCCCAGGCTGGCGTGATCATGGCTTACTGTAGCCTTGACCTCTTGGGCTCAAGCAGTCCTCCCACTTCAGCTTCCCGAGTAGCTGGGACCACAGGTGCACACCATCGTGCTTGGCTAATTTTTATATTTTTTTGTAGAGATGGGGTCTCACTATGTTGCCAGGGATGGTCTTGACCTATCAGGCTCAAGCAACTCTCCTGCCTCTGCCTCCCAAAGTGGTGGGATTATAGGCAGGAGCCACTGCAGTTGGTCCTCAGACATTTTTTTTTTTTTTCTTTTTTCCTTGAGACAGAGTCTCGCTCTGTTGCCAGGCTGGAGTGCAGTGGTGTGATCGCGGCTCACTGCAACCTCCTCCTCCTGGGTTCAAGCAGTTCTCCTGTCTCAGGCTCTTGAGTAGCTGGGACTACAGGCACACACCACCATGCCCGGCTAATCTTTTTGTATTTTTAGTAGAGATGGGGTTTCACCATGTTGGCCAGGATGGTCTCTATGTCTTGACCTCGTGATCCTCCCGCCTTGGCCTCCCAAAGTGCTGGGATTACAGGCGTGAGGCACCACGCCTGGCCGATCCTCAGACATTTTTTAATGTTCCTTTTTTAGTGTTACAGTCAGCCATTTGCAAAATGAGACTTCCCCCTAACTTTGCGTCAAACTCAGAGACGTTGTCATCTTGGCTTTGATGTGGTGGAGAAGAGGGGCTTCCCGTTCTGGGACGAGGTGTCTCCACCTGGGTCCGGTGGACACTGGGGCTGGATTGTTCTCTGGGGTGGGGCCATCCTGGGCACTGCAGGGTGCTAAGCAGCATCCCTGGCTTCCACCCACTCCATGCCAGGAGCGCCGCCCCCGAGGCATGGCAAACACAAATGTCTCCAGACACTGCTGGTGTCTCCTGGTGAGCAGAATTACCTCCGTTTGAGGACCCCTGGACCAGGGTGCTGGAATGGGGGTGAGGGGTACTCTGCAGTTATTCTCTGCTCTTTTTTTGAGGGGATGGGGAATGGAAAGCAAGAGCCTATCATCCACCAAATGGCTCTGTGGCTTGACACTGCAGTGCTACCAACAAAAACCACGTCCCTAGTCTTGGGGGACCAAGGAACCTGGGGGAATATGACTATAGTCATGTAATGAGGGCGGGTTTATGTATTACGCAAGTGCTGGGCTGGGGAGTCAGGACATACCCGCAGGGAAGAAGACAGACAGGTCCTTCTCTCCTGGAAGCCCCTCGTGAAACACCTAATTGGTGACATGGTACACTGGAGGATCAGAGGGTGTCACTCAAGCATTTTGGCTTGGTGGCGGTGGGGGTGGGGGCGCGCCAGGCACTCAAGCACCCCTAAGCTGATCTGGAGAAAGTGTCGGGGAAGGGGAACATCAGCATTTCTCCCTGAGGAATCATCTTACGCCCATGATGGCAACTGGCCCACAGTAACACTGATGGAGCGAGCATCTTCTTATGGCTCGGTAACCCAATAGCTGTGTGGCCATGGGCAGGTTACTGAACCTCTCTGTGCCTCAGTCTTCTCTTCTGTAAAATGGTAACATCTAGGATTGTTGGGGGAAATAAATGGTTAATAATTGGACTAGTGCTGGGTGCATAGGAAGCTGTAAGTGTTATAGCATGTGGCCACAGCCCCCCCTCTCCCCTCCTCTCTCCTGTCTCCGCTTTGCTGCTGCCCTGCTGCCTTGATGGGATACTCCCCGTCTGTCTCTGTTTGTCTGTCTATCTGCCTGTCTCATCCCCTTTTCTTTCCTCTGTTCCCCCACCCCCACCACTGATGCAGTTTGGACCAAGTTTTCTTCAGCCAGTTAATTTAGAGACAAGGAGAACCTAGATATTTAATGGGGGCTTGGGGGACTTCCTTACAGCCGCAGGTCTCTGTGAAAAGGGCCCTGGATGATCTCTGCAGAAGCCCACCTGCTGTTGGTTAGCCAGGACCATCTCCACTTTCAGACACCAGCTTCATCCAAACACTCTTTGCTGTATTTATAACCACAGTGCATTTCCTCGGGACGCACATCTTACGGCTTCTTGGCACCTTCGCCCAGGGTGCACTGCCTGGACCATCGCCCGCCGGCAGAGACACTGTCTTTCTTTGTGTGTTCTCCTTCCTCTGGTCGAGATGTGGCTTGGTCATCTGGAGCGGGGCCGTCAGAAGTCGCCTCGGCTTCGTGGAGTCTCGCTGTCCCCATGGCGGAAAGCTCGGCCACACACCCTGATGTCTCGACACCTTTGAGCTGCCCGTGAATGGGTTTTCAGAGCTTCCCGTGTTTACTTCGCTGCACGCCTCTGTTTGTGCTCTGGAGAAATTCTTGGCAGAGGAGAAGCCAAGTGGAAAAACAGCCCTGCTTGGTGTCAGGGCTTGAGGTTGAGGGAGAAAGACTGAAATGGAGATTTGCATGAACTGGTTTGCGCATGTGACAAGAGTTTGTCTTAAAAAAAAAAAACAAAAAAACTGGCCTGGTGCGGTGGCTCACTCCTGTAATCCCAGCGCTTTGGGAGGCTGAGGCCGGCATATCACGAGGTCAAGAGATCGAGACCATCCTGGCCAACATGGTGAAACCCCGTCTCTACTAAAAATACAAAAATTAGCTGGGTGTGGTGGTGTATGCCTGTAGTCCCACCTACTCGGGAGGCTGAGGTGGGAGAATGGCTTGAACCCAGGAGGCAGAGGTTGCAGTGAGCCGAGATCACGCCACTGCACTCCAGCCTGGGTGGCAGAGCAAGACTCCGCCCATCTCAAAAAAAAAAAAATTGTGTTCCAGTCTGTTCTGGTGGCTTAGAGGAGGGAAGATGGGAAATTTTGGGTTTAATAAGTAGCATCCATCAGGTTAAGGGCTTTGAAGCACCTGGGAACATCCACAAGTTACTATTTATTGAGCACCAGCTGTATACAGTTATTGAGCATGCATTGTCTCCCAGGCACATAGTCCTCATAACAATCTTTTTACAGAGCTAGGATTTGAACCCACAGTCTCTCTGGCTTCAGAACCCTAGTTTTTCCTGCTATACTCTGCCTTACAGAGGAAGGGAATTTTTGTACTGGGTTTTGAAGGGTGAATAGGAGTTCAATGAAGAAGACGCACAGTCTGTGCTAACCTTGCCTTCCTGATCCTCTTAGAGTTGGCCAGAAGCTATTATCTGGAGGCCAAAATTGGGTCACTAGGGTGACCAGCTCATCACAGGGCCCTGGATTTTCTCTGCAAAAGCCCATCTGCTATTGGTTAGCCAGGACCATCACACTGTGCCCAGGTCACCCTACATTTCACCCAAAAGCAGAATTTTACACCAGAGCCTGGACACTGATTGAATTTTCTTTAACTCATTTCTGTCAATGGTTCTCTCCAAAAATACTCCCTTGTGTCTTTATGCTGGGCTTCTTTCTCTAGATACTTCCATTTCTTGGTTTGGGTGAAAATCAAATGAGGTAATTAATGCTTGTGATATATAAAGTGTGTAGCACATGGTAACCTCTTTAGTTTTAGCCTGTTGTTTTTGTTTGTTTTGTTTGTTTTGAGTCTTGCTGTGTCACCCAGGCTGGAGTGCAGTGGCGCAATCTCAGCTCACTGCAACCTCCGTTTCCCAGGTTCAAGCAATTCTCCTGCCTCAGCCTCCCGAGTAGCTGAGATTATAAGTGCACACTACCACACTGGACTAATTTTTGTATTTTTAGTAGAGATGGTGTTTTGCCATGCTGGCCAGGCTGGTCTCAAACTCCTGACCTCAGGTGATACTCCCTCCTTGGTCTCCCAAAGTGCTGGGATTACAGGCGTGAGCCACAGTGCCTGGCCAGTTTTAGCCAGTTTTTCATTGACCTCCCTCTTTGCCTTTTTTTTTTTTTTGAGACAGAGTCTCACTCTGTCGCCCAGACTGAAGTGCAGTGGTGCGATCTCGGCTCACTGCAAGCTCTGCCTCCTGCATTCACGCCATTCTCCTGCCTCAGCCTCCCAAGTAGCTGGGACTACAGGTGCCCGCCACCACGCCTGGCTAATTTTTTGTATTTTTAGTAGAGACGGGTTTTCACCGTGTTAGCCAGGATGATCTCAATCTCTTGACCCTGTGATCTGCCCGTCTCGGCCTCCCAAAGTGCTGGGATTACAGGCATGAACCGCTGCACCCAGCCCCTCTTTGCCTTTTTTGCAAGGGAGCTGGCCTCCCTGTCCCTGGAGTCAGCAGGCTTCCTTATACCTACAGCTTCCTCTAAGGAAGTGTAGCTACCTCCAGCCTGGCCCTCCCCAAGGACTCAGCTGTTTCCTTCACCAAGAGTAAGGAGTGGACCTAATCACTGCCAAATAGGGAAGCCAGGCTGGATGCCGTGGCTCATGCCTGTAATCCCAGCACTTTGGGAGGCTGAGGCAGGAGGATCACTTGAGGCCAGGAATTGAAGACCAACTTGGGCAATGTAGCAAGACCCTGTCTCTAAACAAATAAAAAAACTGGCCGGGTGCGGTGAGTGTGAGGCCAGGCGTGAGCCACTGCACCCGGCCTTCTTCTTCTTCTTTTTTTTTTTTTAGATAGGGTCTCACTCTATTGCCCAGGCTGGAGGGCAGTGGCACAATCTCAGCTCACTGCAACCTCTGCCTCCTGGGTTCAAGAGATTCTCCCACTTCAGCCTCCCGAGTAGCTGGGATTACAGGTGTGCAACACCACGGCTGGTTAATTTTTGTGTTTTTAGTAGAAACGGGGTCTCGCCATGTTGGCCAGGTTAGTCTCAAACTCCTCACTTCAAGTGATCCGCCCGCCTCAGCCTCCCAAAGTGCTGGGATTACAGGCATGAGCCACCGTGCCCGGCCTGGTGAGGACCTTCTTGCTGCTGGGGGCTCTCTGCAGAGTCCTGACAGGGAGCAGGGCATCACATGGCGAAGGGGCTGAGAGTGTCAGCTCAGGTCGCTCTTCCTCTTCTTATAAAACCACCAGTTCCACTCCTATGATAAACCGTTAATCCATGAATGGATTAATCCACTTATGAGGACAGAGCCCTCATAATCACTTCTTAAAGGCCCCGCCTCTCAGTGCTGCCACATGGGGAATTACACTTCAACATGTGTTTTGGAGGGGACAAATACTCAAATCATACTATTATGTTACCAGTAACATTTAAAATACAGTAATAATAATGGCCGATGTGTGGCGGGCTTACCAAATACTGGACCCTGTGCTAAGTGTGTTTGATATCTATTATTTTATTTAATTTTCTTGGTCACTGCATAACATATGCTCTGTGAGTCCCAGTTTTTCGAATCGGCATAACAAGACCGAACCTACCTAGAGTTGGCACAAGTTGTAAAAATAGGATTCGCGGCCGGACACGGTGGCTCACACTTGTAATCCCAGCACTTTGGGAGACCATGGCAGAAGGATCACCTGAGGTCAGGAGTTTGAGACCAGCCTGGCCAACATGGTGAAACCCCGTCTCTACTTAAAATACAAAAATTAGCCAGGCGTGGGGGCGCACCTGTAGCCCCAGCTACTCGGGAAACTGAGGCAGGAGAATCGCTTGAACCCGGGAGGTGGAGGTTGCAGTGAGCCAAGATTGTGCCACTGCACTCCAGCCTGGGCGACAGAGAGAGGCTGAAAAATAAAATAAAAAAATAGGATTCACTTTTGCCAGCAACTTGAAAAGGAGGCAAACACAAGAGTACTCATCTCTGGAGAGGAAACATTCAGATGTGTCTACTCAGCATTCCTGGAGATAGAACCAGATTTTGCATGGGTTAGAATCATATTTTGCCTGGGAAGCCACTCAGACCTCACTGTGCGGACCAGAGCCAGCTTCCTTTATTCCTTCAGACTCTTATGATTGGCTCAGGGGAAGGCACAGGACTCAGACTGGGCCAATCAGCTTTCTTAATTCCTCTAGCCTCCATGATTGGTTCAGGGGTGGGCATGTGACCCCAGAGGGTTCCATAAGATTCAGTTCTGGTACGTTGGTGGGAGTGACTGAAAGAGAGATTTTTCCTTGCTAGATCTTCCTTGCTGTGAAGCTATAATCCAGGTGCCACCATGTAAAGACCACCTGTCTCAGACTTCTGACACCATAGAAGGAAGCAGGACTGAGACAAGGAAAGGGAGAGAGATGGGGTGCCCATGACATCCTTTGACACCTGGATCTAGCTATACCTGAAAGCATGCTTGTCCTATGACTTGTTAGTTAAATGAGCCAGCAATCATTCTTTTCTCTCTTTTTTTGTTTTCTTTCTTTTCCTTCCTCCCTCCTTTTTCTTTCTTTTTCTTTCTTTCCTTCCTTCCTTCCTTCTTTCCTTCCTTCCCTCCCTTCCTTCCTTTCTTTTCTTTCTTTTCTTTCTGTTTTCTTTCTTTTCCTTTTTTCTTTCTTTCTTTTCTTTCTTCCTCTTTCTCTTTGCTTCCTTCCTTCTTTCCCTCCCTCATTCCTTCCTTACCTCCCTCCTTTCCCTTCCTCCCTCTCTCTCTCTTTCTTTCTTTTTTCTTTCTCCTTCCTTCCTTCCTTCCTTCCTCCCTCTCTCTCTCTCTCTTTCTTTTTTTCTTTCTCCTTCCTTCCTTCCTTCCTCCCTCTCTCTGTCCTTCCTGCCTTCCTTCCTTCCGTCCTTTCTTCCTTCCCTCCCTCCTTTATCTCTCTCTCTCTGTATAACAGCTTTCTGTTCTCACAAACGGAGAGAGGTCTTGCTAATCCAAGGCATGACAATCAAAGCAACATGTGAAGCCCAGAGAGCCTCAGAACTCCCCTCTATGGTTTCCAGCCCTGGGGGTGGTCAGTGGAAGTAACTGGAGCCCAGAGCTTCAAAGGCCAGTGTAGAGGTTGGGAAGGTTGTGGTCAGGAGAGAGTGATATATCTGGTCCCTGCAACAGACACCCCTGCAGTTTGATCCTGGATCCTGGGTAATTTCTCCAGGTCCTGGGAAGCCTAACAAAGCCCCTACTCAGATGTTGGACTGCAAGTCCTTTGTGTTTGTTTGTTTTTAAAATCCACTTTAAATATATCTGAAAACCACACACAGAGTGACTGCTGTGCAGAAGAGAGAATGGTTCATGCCTTCTTTGCTGCCACCAACAAGCCAGTTGCCTACTCTGACCCTTGGCTGGAGCTCACTGGCTGCCTTCCTGCTGCCTCTAAGCCTCTGCACTTGCTGTTCCCTATACCTACATGCTTTTCCCTGTGATCCTTCCTCATATGATTTCCTCAGATTATCTTTGCTCAAACAACAGGCAAGGGCTGGGCCACACCTGTAATCTCAGCACTTTGGGTGGCCAAGGCAGGTGGATCACCTGGGGTCAGGAGTTGGAGACCAGCCTGGCCGCCATGGCGAAACCCCACCTCTACAAAAAATTAGCCAGATGTGGTGGCGGGTGCCTGTAATCCCAGGCTCTTGGATGACTGAGGCAGGAGAATCACTTAAACCCAGGAGGCGAAGGTTGCAGTGAGTGGAGATCGTGCTGTTGCACTCCAGCCTAGGCAACAGAGCGAGGCTCTGTTTCATAAAAACAAACAAGCAAGCAAACAAACAGAAAAAACCAACAAAACAAAAAACAAGAGGCAAGAAGTTCAGTGTGCAGAATCTCTGAGAAAAACCCGTGGTTGTTAACCCCAGGTCTGCCCCTTTTGAGCAGGGTGACTTTAGGCAACTGATTTGATTTCTCTTAGATGAAATTTCCTCACTCCATGCTTATTCAACCGCAGTACTGAGGACATTTGGGGCTGGATTAGTCTCTCCGGTGGGGGCTGTCCTGGGCATTTTAGGGTGTTTAGTAGCATCCCTGGCCTCTCCCCACTAGATGCCAGTAGCACTCCCACCCCACACCGGTTGCGACAACCAGAAATGTCTCCTAGGCACTGCCGAGCGACCCCTGGGGGTATCAGAATTTCTCCCCTTCCCCCTGTGTTTTCCTGCGGAGGCAGAACGTGTTTATTTCTTTGCTCACCGTTTTGCAGTCTCTCTTCCCCCACCACAAGGCAGGGACTCTCCTGTCTCCGTCACTATCCCATCCTCCCACAGTGGAGAGAGCTTTTAGGACTCTTCTGAGCAGCAGATTCTTGGGTGCAGCCTTCTGTTTCATTCCTGGGGATTTACCTCTGCTGAGTGATGGGTACATGAGAACTCTTTGTATCACCCTTCCAACTTTTCCGTTTTGTTTTTACAAAAGGAAAGAAAGAAGGCTGGGCGCGGTGGCTCACGCCTGTAATCCCAGCACTTTGGAAGGCCAAGGCGGGTGGATCATGAGGTCAGGAGATCAAGACCATCCTGGATAACAGAGTGAAACCCCGTCTCTACTAAAAATACAAAAAATTAGCTGGGTGTGGTGGCGGGCGCCTGTAGTCCCAGCTACTCGGGAGGCTGAGGCAGGAGAATAGTGTGAACCTGGGAGACGGAGCTTGCAGTGAGCCGAGATTGCACCACTGCACTCCAGCCTGGGCGACAGAGCGAGACTCTGTCT
Organism: Chlorocebus sabaeus; assembly: GCF_047675955.1. NCBI lineage: Eukaryota > Metazoa > Chordata > Mammalia > Primates > Cercopithecidae > Chlorocebus > Chlorocebus sabaeus. The sequence goes on from NC_132909.1 coordinate 55,412,463, forward strand.
CAAAAAAAAAAAAAAAAAAAGAAAAAAAGAAAAAGGGCCGGGCGCGGTGGCTCAAGCCTGTAATCCCAGAACTTTGGGAGGCCGAGATGGGCGGATCACGAGGTCAGGAGATCAAGACCATCCTGGCTAACACAGTGAAACCCCGTCTCTACTAAAAAATACAAAAACCTAGCCGGGCGAGGTGGCGGGCGCCTGTAGTCCCAGCTACTCGGGAGGCTGAGACAGGAGAATGGCGTGAACCCGGGAGGCGGAGCTTGCAGTGAGCCGAGATCCGGCCACTGTACTCCAGCCTGGGCGGCAGAGCGAGACTCCGTCTCAAAAAAAAAAAAAAAAAAAAAAAAAAAGAAAAAGATGAGAGAGATCACTCACTGACTGCTACCGAAACATTCATTCTGTGGCTGGGAGAGGAAAATAACAGGAAGGGTGAATATGGTCAGTTGAATGATGCCTTTCCCTTCCCCCAGAGATGCCCACATCGTAATCCCTGCCACCTGTGAATTTGGTACCTCACTTGGCACAAGGCTCTTTGCAGATGTGATTAAGTTGAGAATCTTGAGATGGGGGATGATCCTAGATTATCTGGTGCACCAGATGTCATCACAGGGACCCTTTTCAGGGAAAGAGGGAGGCAAGAGATCGGAGTGTTATGGCCAGGATAAAGAGGCTGCCCTAAAAGCTGGATTTTCTCTGGAGCATCCAGAAAGAACCAGCCTTTGGTAACATCTTGATTTTAGCCGTGTAAGACTCATTTTGGGCTTTTCACCACCAAAACTGAGCAAATAGGCAGGGCATGGTGGCTCATGCCTGTAATGCCAGTGCTTTGGGAGGCCAAGGTGGGACGATTTCTTGAGGCTAGGAGTTTGAGACCAGTCTGGGCAACATAGGAAGACCCCATCTCTACAAAACAATTAGCTGGGCTTGGTGGCACACATCTATATTCCCAGCTACTTGGGAGGTTGAGGTGGGAGGATTGCTTGAGCCCAGGAGTTCGAGGCTGCAGTAAGCCATGATTGCACCACTGCACTCCAGCCTAGGCAACAGAGTAAGATCCTGATGCAAGAGAAAATAATAAATGTATGTCGTTTTACATTTGTGGGCATTTGTGACAGCAGCAGTGGGAAAAGGATACAGTGAGAAACCCAGCATCTGGGCCTGGAAACCCCCTCTGAGTAGGTCTCTAGCCAGGGGCCAACAGGAGTTGGAGCACAGGCTTGGTGAGAGGTGGATACGGGGCCCCAGCATCCTGGTGGCCTTGCTGTGGCTTCTGGGGACACCTGCAGTGGCTCCCTTAGATTGTGGCAGTTTGTTCCTTCCTAGACCTCCTGGATACAAGGCACCTGCACTTTAGAACCAGAGCCCAGGGACATCCACTGTGGTTCCCTGTTACCCTCTGGATGTCTGTCCTGCTACTATGCACCTCTCCCCAACGCCTGGTACACAGTGGGAGTTCAGGGGCTGTCTCTTTTGTACCACATCACATCACGGAGGTCCAAGATGCCATGCAATACTCTGTTTAGGATTTCAGAGTCACAGTCAGTTACTTCCATCTTCTTTTTGTCTTTGAGACAGAGTCTCGCTCTGTTGCCCAGGCTGGAGTGCAATGGCGTGATCTCAGCTCACTGCAACCTCTGCCTCCTGGATTTAAGCGATTCTCCTGACTCAGCCTCCCGAGTAGCTGGGATTACAGGTGCACACCACCACACCTGGCTAATTTTTTGTATTTTTAGTAGAGATGGGGTTTCACATGTTAGTCAGGCTAGTCTTGAACTCCTGACCTCAAGTGATCCACCCGCCTTGGCTTCCCAAAGCGCTGGGATTACAGGCGTGAGCCACTGCACCCGGCCTGCTTCCATCTTCTTAGCCACTTTTCCCTCAGGTGAGACCATGAGATTAGGAACCTGTTTCAATTCCCATCGGAATTTCCCAACAGAGCCAGAGCTTTGTGATTCGAATATGTTCAGAGAAGGAAGCAGAAATGAATTTTCTGATAACAATCAGAAAAGGAGGTTCGGGGCCGGGCGCGGTGGCTCACACCTGTAATCCCAGCACTTTGGGAGGCCAAGGTGGGTGGATCACCTGAGGTCAGGAGTTCGAGACCAGCCAGGCCAACGTGATGAAACCCCGTCTCTACTAAAATTTACAAAACTTAGCCAGGCATGGTGGCATGTGCCTGTAATCCAAGCTACTCGGGAGACTGAGGCAGGAGAATCGCTTGAACCCAGGAGGTGAAGGTTGCAGTGAGCCAAGATCATGCCACTGCACTCCAGCCTGGGTGACAGAGCAAGACTCCATCTAAAATAAATAAATAAATAAATAAATAAATAAATAAATAAATAAATAAATAAAAGAAAAGGAAACTCAGTAGTTTTTAGGGGCTGCTGGCATTTCCAAGCTTTAGGCATTTTGCTTTGAGTCTTTTTCTGTCTTTCGAGTCATCCTGAAGTGGAACCCAGAGAGGACTGAGTGGGTGGAGGGGGGTGGTGGCGGGGACGGCTGTCTGCTCTGCTGGAATTGACAGTCTGGAAGATCATTGTGGTGTTTCTGGAGTGATTCTTAACCCCAGATATAGACAGTGACACAAGGGGCATAAATACGAGGAACAGTGACCTTCCCTGGTGTCCTTGTTTGAAGCATTTGACCATCTGGGTGAGGCCTGGGAGCGCCTGAACTGACTGGTGCTTCCATGAACAAGCACAGCCTCAGAGCCCGTGGTCCTGGGTTCGAATCCCAGTTCTTCCACTTCTTTGCTGTGTGACCTTTGTCTACAAAAAATAAAAATTTAGCCAGTCACAGTGGCGTGTGCCTGTAGCCCCAGCTACTTGGGAGGCTGAGGCGGGAAGATCCACTGAGCCCAGGGGTCGAGGCTGAAGTGAGCTATGATTGCACCACTGCACTCCAGCCTGGGCAACAGAGCCAGACTGTGAAGAAAGAAATGAAGGGAGGGCAGCAGGGAAGAAGGAAGGAAGGAAGGAGGGAGGAAAGGAGGGGGAAGGAAGGAAGGAGGGAGGGGGGAGGGGGGAAGGAAGGAAGGAAGGAAAAAGGGAGGGAGGGAACAAGGAGGGAGGGAGGGAGGGGGGAAGGAAGGAAGGAAAAAGGGAGGGAGGGAGGGAACAAGGAAGGAGGGAGGGAGGGAAGAAGTAAGGAAGGAGGGAGGGAAGGAAGGAAAGGGAGTGAGGGAGGAAGGGAGGAAGGGAGAAAGGGATGGAAGAAGGAAGGACAGAAGGAAGGAAGGAAAGAAGGAAGGAAGGAAGGGAAGAGAAAAAGGGAAGGGAAGGACCTTTGGAACTACTGAACATCTCTGTTTCCTCATCTATAAAAAGAGGGATAAATCATCATCACACCTTCCTCTATGGTCATTGAGTGGATGAAATAAGACGGCAGTTGCAAATCCCCTAACGCATACCTGGTCCCTGATTTTGTTCCTCGGGCTGCAGCGATGATGGAGGTTTAAAACTCCCAAACGCTGTGTTGAAATCTCTCACGTGGACAACCAATCCACCAGCAGAGAACGTCATTTTTCCATCCTGGGTAAACAGGGTAGAGAAGAATGAGGACCTCAGGCCAGGTTAGACAGACCTCGCTCGGTGACCTTGGGAAGGCTTTTAACTTTTAACTTTAACGGTAACGTCTGGTTCCCTCCGGTTAGGCGGTCGGCGGCCCAGCCGTCTTGTCTTGAAGTTTCTGTTGCCTTCCGTCGTGGGTTTATTTGTTCAGCAAATGTTTATGGAGGGGCCAGCACAGCGGGTAATGGGAACTAGAGTTCTGAGAGGACGTGTGAAGAAACAGGTTCCGAGCCCCAGGGAGGAAAGAAGAGGTCACTGCCTCCCTCCGGGGAAAACGTCTCTTCTCATACCTGGTTCATTTCTTAAATGGAATTTCCCCCTTCAGATGAGTAAGGAGTTTAATCACAAAGAGAAAACACCTTCATCACAAAGCCATCCTTAGAAGGCATTTATTGAGAAGCTGGTTCATAGAGTTCTCACTCAGGTTGCCTAACAGCCAACCTGTCTGGGTTTTGGGAAGTTAAAGTGTCTATATCCCATTTCTCTCACCTTCCTTCCTTCCTTCCTCCCTCCTTCCCTCCCTCCCTTCCTTTCTTTTTTTGAGACAAAGTCTTGCCCTGTCGTCCACGATCTCGGCTCATCATGACCTCTGCCTCCCGGGTTCAAGCGATTCTCCTGCCTCAGCCTCCCGAGTAGCTGAGATTACAGGCATGCACCACCACGCCTGGCTAATTTTTTGTATCTTTAGTACAGACGGGGTTTCACCATGTTGGCCAGGCTGGTCTCGAACTCCTGACTTTGTGACCCACCCGCCTCAGCCTCCCAAAGGGCTGGGATGACAGGCATGAGCCACCGTGCCCAGCCAGTTCTGACTTTTTAACTTGTGATTTGACTTTTCCTGTCTAAAGTCTTTCCCTGCTGGTCACGAGTTGTTGAAGATGTTGCTTTTCTTCGTAGACAAATAGAGGAGCCCATGCCCTGGGCTATGGACGCTAATACTTTGAAGATGTGCGAATGATTTGCAACCTTTGCTGCAGAAATCATCCTTCTGAGATGCTCTTTGGCTCCATAAATAAAGGACCTGTAGGAGAGAATTTATTTTGAGCATTCCTTGGGGAGAGAAGCAAAGGGAAAGTGAATGCTGCGTAATCATTCTTTGCATGCTTTATGGAGGATGGGTTCTTGCAGTGCCCTGTAGTGGTTGAAAGCATCTTCATTGTTATTCTAAGCCTCACATTTTAAACAGAGCTGAAAAAGGACTCTAATTGCTGGCCTGGGATCCTTGTGTACTGTAGGAATTCACTGAGGGGCCGGGACTGAAGAGGCTGCTAGAGGGTGGCACAGAAGGAGATGGAAATTTCTCTGACTGGGCACAGTGACTCACACCTGTAATCCCAGCACTTTGGGAGGCCGAGGCAGGTGGATCACCTGAGGTCAGGAGTTCGAGACCAGCCTGGCCAACATGGTGAAACCCCGTCTCTACTAAAGATACAAAAAATTAGCGGGGCGTGGTGGTGGGTGCCTGTAACCCCAATTACTTGGGAGGCTGAGGCAGGAGAATTGCTTGAACCCAGGAGGCGGAGGTTGCGGTGAGCCAAGATCATGCCATTGCACTCCAGCCTGGGCGACAGAGTGAAACTCCATCTCAAAAAAACCCAGACGTAAATTAAAAGAAAAATGTTCTCTCTGATTCTGCCTGCCTGCTGGGCTGGAAGCACCATGAGGTCACTGTCCACAATGTCTTGTCACTGTTGAAGCGCCCCCAAAACATGCCAGACCCTTAGCAAATCTTGGACAGGTGAATGTGCGTTGGATTCAACATGTGTCTCCAAGGTGGGAGCTGAGCGGGAACTGCCGGGCTTGGGTCCCGGGGATAACGGAGAATGGCAGTGTGACTGTGGGGAAGCCAGGGGCGTGGGGTGCTGGAGCCCCCAAAGCTGTAAATCAGGGCCTGATGAACAGACAGATGGATCAACTCAGCCATTTCAGCCCCATCCGCTTTGATGATTTCCCTCTGGCTCTGGCAAGGGTCTTGCTCACCAGGTGGTTCTCACCTGGTGGGTCTGGGTATTTCTGGGGACATCTGTGGTTGTCATACAGCAGACCGGGGCGGGGGGGACCAGGGGGAGATCCTCCTGGCATGGAGTGGGCGGAGGCCAGGGATGCTACTCAGCACCCTGCAGTGTACAGGGCGGCCCCACCCTAGATGAAGATCCGGCTCTGAATACCACCAGTCCTGAGGCTGACAAACGCTACTTTAAGATAACAGTGGGCCGGGCGCGGTGGCTCAAGCCTGTAATCCCAGCACTTTGGGAGGCCGAGATGGGCGGATCACGAGGTCAGGAGATCGAGACCATCCTGGCTAACATGGTGAAACCCCGTCTCTACTAAAAAAAGACAAAAAAACTAGCCGGGCGAGGTGGCGGGCGCCTGTAGTCCCAGCTACTCCGGAGGCTGAGGCAGGAGAATGGCGTGAACCTGGGAGGTGGAGCTTGCAGTGAGCCGAGATCGTGCCACTGCACTCCAGCCTGGGCGACAGAGCCAGACTCCGTCTCAAAAAAAAAAAAAAAAAAAAAAGATAACAGTGAAGGGGGAATTATCCACCCCGGAGTCTGAGTCTGTGACTTGAGAAACAGCCCCAGCATTACCAGGTGTTGAATTCGTGAGAATAAAAGGGGAAGGTGTGTAGCCCGTGACCCAGTCCTGCCCCAGACAAACCGATCTTCCCTCCAAAGCTCTATTTGGCAGAAGGAGTGTTTTCGTTGCTTCTTGCCCAGGGTATCTCCCCTGATAAGCGTTGTGGATTGTTCCAGATCGTGTTGACTGGGACTGCTTCCTAGTCCGCGGCTGCCGGCCCTGACCCTGCAGCTTTCAGTCTGTGGGAGCAGAGGCAGCTGTTGAGTGGTTTACTCTGCCCCTGTGTAAATGGGGTCGTGCATGTTTTGGTTCCTGAGGGGTCACCGATGGTGCACCTTTTTGTTGTTGTTAGTTAATTTAATTTGTTACTAATAATAAAATCCGGAACTTACCTGACCCCCAAAGTGCCAGGTCGTTAAGAATGCTTGGTGGAATGCACGTCCTTTTCCAACGCCGGCTCCTTTGGAAAACACAGAGGATGGAGTGAAATCCTTACCTGGATTGTACCGGCAGTTGGATGACAGCATCCTCTCCTGAAAACGGAATTTAGCTTATTGCTAAATAAGACAGCACAGTGCCTCGCACCTGTCATCCTGGTACTTAGAGAGGCTGAGGTGGGAGAAATTCTTGAGGTCAGGAGTTCAAAACCAGCCTGGGCAATACAGAAAGAACCCCATGTCTACTAAAAATATAAAAATTAGCTGGGTGTGGTGGCGTGCACCTGTAGTCGCAGCTACTCGGGAGGCTGAGGCGGGAGAATCAGGAAGTCGAGGAAGTCGAGGCTGCAGTGAGCTGTGTCTGTGCCACTGCACTCCAGCCTGTGCAGCAGAGAGAGATCCTGTTTCAAACCAACCAACCAGCCAGCCAACAAGCAGACCCCAAGGGGACCATTTTTCCCGAATTACCTGGTTGTATGAAGAAGAGTTTGATCAACACCTGTAATCCCAGCACTTTGGGAGGCCGAGGAGGGTGGATCACTTGAGATCAGGAGTTTGAGACCAGCCTGACCAACATGGTGAAACCCTGTCTCTACTAAAAATATAACAATTAGCAGGGCATGGTGGTGGCTGCCTGTAATCCCAGCCCTACTTGGGAGGCAGAGGCAGGAGAATGGCTTGAACCCCGGAGGCAGAGGCTGCAGTGAGCTGAGATTGTGCCACTGCACTCCAGCCTGGGCCACAGAGCAAGACTCTGTCTGTGTCTCTCTGTCTGTCTGTCTGTATCTCTCTCTCTCTCTCTGTCTCTCTCTCTCTCTTTCTCTCTCTCTCTCTCTCTCTCTCTATATAGTCTCGCTGTGTCACCAGGCTGGAGAGCAGTGGTGTGATCTTGGCTCACTGCAACCTGCAACTCCCTGGTTCAGGTGATTCTCCTGCCTCAGCCTCTCGAGTAGCTGGGATTACAGGCACGCGCCACCATGCCCAGCTAATTTTTGTATTTTTGTGTTTTTAGTAGGGATGGGGTTTCACCATGTTGGCCAGGTTGGTCTCGATCTCCTGACCTCACGATCTGCCCACCTCAGCCTCCCAAAGTGCTGGGATTACCTGCGTAAGCCACTGCACCCGGCCTAAGTTTTGTATCCCTAGCAGAGACTAGGTTTTGCCATGTTGTCTAAGCTGGTCTCGAGCTCCTGGGCTCAAGCGATCCACCCACTTGGGCCTCCCAAAGTGCTGGGATTACAGGTATGAGCCACGGCGCCCAGCCACAGCTGTTGTTTTCTCACTGGCTTGAGAATTGTTCTCTTAAGCTGGTCAAGGTTATGACAGTTTGTGTGGCCTGTGCACGTGTGTGTGGTCAGATCCCATTTTTCCAAAGCAAAGTTTCTATTTGGGTATCTGCTGTTTAATTTTTCAGGGATTTTTTTTCCCGGTTGCTAAGGAAAGGTACATTAAATTTTATCTTTGCATCCTGTAGAACTCTTTGTGAATAATACACAGCCAGAGGGAAGATAGGCTGAGGAAACTGATAGGAAGGAAGTTCAAGGGGGCGATTTCTGTGTGAGAACCAAGAAACACCTTTGATCTTTAGATTTCAAAGTGGGAAATTCAAGGTGAGGTGGGCGTGGAATTAGGAGTAAACCCAAGAAGACCGAATGGGCGGTTCCTCCTGGCAGCCACAGAATGGTTCCGTGGCATGAGATCAGTGACATCTCAGAGGGGGTTGTTGTCTTTGACTTAGACGAGTTCCAAGAAGCAGAAGTTCGTGAGCCAAACATGAGGTGGTTTTCTAGGGGGTACAAGGGCTGGAAGTGGGGCCAGCTCTTACCCACAAATCCCTTTCCACGCCCAAGGCCAAGCTCCTTGTAACTCTTTTCTTTCTTTCTCTCCCTCCCTCCTCCCTCCCTCCCTCTTTCCTCCCCTCCCTCCCTCCCTTCTCCCCTCCCTCCCTCCCTTCTCCCCTTCCTCCCTCCCTCCCTTCTCCCCTTCCTCCCTCCCTCCCTTCTCCCCTTCCTCCCTCCCTCCCTTCTCCCCTTCCTCCCTCCCTCCCTTCTCCCCTTCCTCCCTCCCTCCCTTCTCCCCTTCCTCCCTCCCTCCCTTCCTTCTTCTCTCTCCTTCCTTCCTTCCTCCCTCCCTCCCTTCCTTTCTTCTCCCCTCCCTCCCTTCTCCTCTCCCTCCCTCCCTCCCTTCCTTCTCTCTCCTTCCTTCCTTCCTCCCTCCCTCCCTCCCTTCCTTTCTTCTCCCCTCCCTCCCTTCTCCTCTCCCTCCCTCCCTTCTCCCCTCCCTCCCTCCCTTCTCCCCTTCCTTCCTCCCTCCCTTCCTTCTTCTCTCTTCCTCCCTCCCTCCCTCCCTTTCTCCTCCCCTCCTTCCCTCCCTTCTCCCTTTCCTCCCTCCCTCCCTTCTCCCCTTCCTCCCTCCTTCCCTTCCTTCTTCTGTCTCCTTCCTTTCCCTCCCTCCCTCCCTCCATCTCTCCCTCTCTTTCTTCCTTCCCTCCCTCCCTTCCTTCCTTTCCTCCCTCCCTTCCTTCCTTCCCTCCCTCTTTCCTTCCTTCCTTCTCAAACAAGGTCTCACTCTGTCACCCCGGCTAGAGTGCAACAGCACAGTCATAGCTCACTGCAGCCTCAAACCCCTGTGCTCTAGGGATCCTCCTGCCTCGGTCCCTCAAGTAGTTTTTAAACTTGCTTGTAGAGATGGGTCTTGTTATGTCACCCAGGCTTGTCTTGAACTTCTGGTCTCAAGCGATCCTCCTGCCTCAGCCTCCCAAAGTGCTGGGATTACAGGCCTGAGCCACTGCCCTGGCCCACTCTTTCTTTAGCCAGGCTAGGGAGACATAAGTGGGCAAACTCATGTTTATTTGAAATGGTTTCTTTATTCTCGTGATATTTTCCCTCTTTGCACCTTCCTTGTGCCCTCCCCAGCCTCCTCTCAGCATCTGTGTGTGGGTGAAGGGGCTTTGCTATACCTTCTGCTTTGGGTCTCATTCATTTTATTTTGTTTTGTTTTGTTTTGAGACGGAGTCTCACTCTGCCACCCAGGCTGGAGTGCAGTGGCACCATCTTGGCTCACTGTAACTTCTGCCTCTCGGGTTCAAGCGATTCTCCTGCCTCAGCCTCCCGAGCAGCTGGGATTACAGGTGCCTGCCACCATGACTGGCTAATTTTTCTATTTTTAGTAGAGATGGGGTTTTATCATGTTGGCCAGGCTGGTCTCGAACTCCTGACCTCAGGTGATCCGCTTGCTTCGGCTTCCCAAAGTGCTGGGATTACAGGCGTGAGCCACCGTGCCCAGCCATGGGTCTCATTCGTTTTAGTTGGAGCCCAAATTCCCTGGTGGTTCAAGTTCCCAGTCATTCTTGGCATTCTATAATCACAGGCCTTGGAGAGCAGTGCACCCAATGGCCCTCAAATTATGGTTTCCTTAGGAGGCTATTAAATCCTGATTTCTGAGAGGAAAATTGGGGATTTTGTGTTTTCCCTTTTAGACTTGAGTGTTCTGTTACTGTGGGTGAGCTCTTCTAGAAACTTCCAAGTGGTTTCAAAGGGGATTTAGGTGTTGTCAGAAGTGTGGTTGACAACATGATATTTGGGCTTTAGAAAAACAGCATGCCACCTGTTTTATTTACTCCTTGATAACTTTTTGTTTGTTTTTGTTGTTGTTGTTGAGATAGAGTCTCAGTCTGCTGCCCAGACTGGAGTGCCGTGGTGCAATCTCTGTTCACTGAAACCTCCTCCTGCCAGGTTCAAGGAATTCTCGTGCCTCAGCCTCCCAAGTAGCTGGGATTACAGTGTGCCACCACGCCCTGCTAATTTTTCTTTTTCTTAGTAGAATTTTTGTATTTTTGTACACTTTTTGTATTTTTTAGTTTCATCATGTTGGCCAGGCTGGTCTCAAACTCCTGACCTCAAGTGATCCACCCGCTTTGGCCTCCCAAAGTGCTGGGATTACAGGTGTGAGCCACCCTGCCCGGCCTTCCTTGATGACTCTTTTGGGTTGTGTCCTTTTAGGAAAGAGGAGAATGCAGGGTTGATGGGAATGTGGAGAGACTGTGGGTTCAGATCCAGATGCACAGATAGCAATGTCTGGTTGTGATCCTCCTGGGCTCAGTTTTGGGATCTTGGAGGGCAGTGTCTGCTTCCTGTGCCTGGCCAGGGGCTGCTTGGCACAGATCGGGTTCATATTTGCGTTTGCTGAATTGAATGGAGCGAGGTGATGGGTTGGACTGACAGGATCAACTGCCCGGAAGGACCAGTTACCAGTTCAGGTCACCTCTGCCTCCGGTACCTGGACAATTTGGGAGCAACACACAGAAGTGGGGACAAACACAGTTTTCCCAAGAATGCATCAAAGTTTTCAAAGAATGCATCAACAACAACAACTACTACAGTTGCTCAATGCACGCTTCGAATTCCATCATTTAATCCCAAGGCCAGCAACCTTTTTGACGCCAAAGGACTGGTTTTGTGGAAGACAATGTTTCCACAGACTGAGCCCGGGCTGGGGGTGGGGGGGTGGTTTCAGGATGATTCAAGCCCATTACATTTGTCGTGCGCTTTATTTATATTATTATTACATTATAATATACAATGAAATAATTGTATAACTCATCATGATATAGAATCAGTGGGAGCCCTGAGCTGGTTTTCCTGCACTAGATGGTCCATTCTGGGGGTGATGGGAGACAGTGACAGATCATCAGGCATTAGATTCTCTCTTTTTTTTTTTTTTTTTTTTTTGAGATGGAGTCTCACTCCATTGCCCAGGCTGGAGTACAATGGCGTGATCTCGGCTCACTGCAATCTCTACCTGCCGGGTTCAAGCGATTCTCCTGCCTCAGCCTCCCGAGTAGCTGGGATTACAGGCACTCACCACCACACCCAGCAAATTTTTGTGTTTTTAGTAGAGACGGGGTTTCACCATGTTGGTCAGGCTGGTCTCGAACTCCTGACCTCATGATCCCATTTGGTGGTGATGGGAGACAGTGACAGATCATCAAGCATTAGATTCTCATAAGGAGTGTGCAACCTAGATACCTCGTATGCACAGGTCCCAACAGGGTTCACGCTCCTATGAGAATCTAATGCTGCTGCTGATCTGACAGGAGGCGCAGCTCGGGTGGTCATACGAGCGATGGGGAGTGACTGTAAATACAGATGAAGCTTCCATCGCTCGCCCGCCGCTCACCTCCTGCTGTACAGCCCTGTTCCTAACTGGCTGGTTTGAAACTAGACTGGGCAACATGGCCAAACCCCGTCAGCACAACAAATACCAAAATTAGCTGAGTGTGGATCCTAAGTGTGTGCCTGTAGTCCCAGCTACTTGGGAGGCTCAGGTGGGAGGACTGAGTGAGCCCAAGAGGTGGAAGCTGCAGCGAGCTGTGATCACACCCACTGCACTCCAGCCTGGGTTACAGAATGAGATTCTGTCTCTCAACTCCCCGAGGGGTGGGGGATCCCTGGTTTAATCTGTCCAACCCTCTCCTCCCCATGAAATAAAGGAAGTTGTGAGTACTGTTTTGTGCATCATCCCTTCTAGTACTCAAGTCAGCCCAATGTACTTCGATGGTTCCCTTCTGCACATGGGGAAACTGAGGAACAGAACGCAGAGTCACGTGACCAGGAAGTAGCTCTGTCTGCTTGAAACTCAGGTCTGCCTGATACCGTAAGTCCTTGCACTCCACGTCCTGGCAATGGAAGCTGTGGCTCGCAGGTCTGAGGGGAGAGCCTCAGACAGTGTCTCACTCTGTCACCCAGGCTGGAGTGCAATCATAGCCTACTGCAGCTTTGACCTCCTGGGCTAATTGATCCTCCCACCTTAGCCTCCCGAGTAGCTGGGACTACAGCTGTGCACCACAATGCCCACCTAATTTTTGTATTATCTGTAGAGATGGCGGTGGGTGGGGGGGGGGGGGGGCGGACTTGCCATGTTGCCCAGGCTGGTCTTGAACTCCTGACCTCAAGTGATCCTCTGGCCTCAGCCTCCTAAAGTACCGGGATTACAGGCATGAGAGAGCCACTGCAGGAAGCCAAGAGAGCAGATTTGGACAATGTAGAATTTCTCTGCACTCCCCCTAGTGTCCCCATCTTAGGCCTGACTGCTACGGGACTGACAGGCATGGCTGGCTGTCCATCTGTTCCTTCGTTTGATTGCATAGCAGAGATGAGGAAGGAAGGCAGAAACTGAGCTAGAAAGTTGGCATTTGGTGCTCTGGGTTTTCAATGCACAAAAGTAACACTTTGGCTTTTATAGAATAACCTTCTGAGGAAATTAACAACCTAGGCATTTCAGCCCCCTGTGAACTTGCTTGGAGCATGGTCACAATTTGTAAGGAACTGTTCTTGCCTGCCCCATGCTGATTTCTCTCTGTCTACCCTCTAGGCTGTGGAATGGTCTGTTTTAACCATTAGCTTGTATCTGGAGCTCAGATGGTGCCGGACACTCCGTAAGAGCTCAGATCTGTTGAAGGAAGCCACTAGAGAATGGGACAAGCAACAGGAGGTGTTCTGCTGCCTAGTAAACTTTTTTTTTCTTTTTATTTCTGTTTTTTTTTTTGAGACGAAGTTTCGCTTTTGTTGCCCAAGCTGGAGTGCAGTGGTGCCATCTTGGCTCACCGCAACTTCTGCCTCCTGGGTTCAAGCGATTCTCCTGCCTCAGCCTCCCAAGCAGCTGGGATTACGGGCACCTGCCACCACGCCCGGCTACTTTTTTTGGTATGTTTAGTAGAAATGAGGTTTTGCCATGTTGGCTAGGCTGGTCTCGAACTCCTGACCTCAAGTGCTCTGCCCGCCTCAGCCTTCCAAAGTGCTGGGATTACAGGCATGAGCCACCGTGCCCGGCTCTACCCATCTTTCTTACATGATGATATTCAGCAGCCAGTCTGATAGGGGAGCATTGTTTGTCTTTATTTTCCTTATTGCATTTTCCGTGCATAGGTGCCGGCATCAGTAGCATAAATCCAGGTAGAGCTGGGAAGTTCCAGGTGTCTGGCCTGTTTGCTCTGGTGGACGAAGAGCAGCTGCAAGGTGGGGCTGATAAGCCAGTGAAGTCTGAGGATCCAGCGGGAAACTTACTCCTTTCTTTTGTTGAAATCAACATGGGCAGGAAATGGACATCTCCCCCAGTCAGAGAACTTGACGTGTTTTTCTAACAGAATAGCAGTGTCTGAGGTGTATACATGAGGAGTGGCCCCCCTCCCCGGGAAAACGAGGCCACGAGGCTTCTGGCATGGAGATGACACACGGAGCCTCTCCTAACTTCTAGAGGGGAAAACAAAGCAGTCATTCCAGGCTGGGCGACCTGTGTAATCCCAACACTTTGGGAGGCCGAGGCAGGTGGATCACCTGAGGTCAGGAGTTCGAGACCAGCCTGGCCAACATGGTGAAACCCCATCTCTACTAAAAATCCAACAAAACAAAACAAAATGAAAATAGCTGGGTGTGGTGCTGGGCACCTATAATCCCAGCTACTCAGGAGGCTGAGGCAGGAGAATTCCTTGAACCCGGGAGGCAGAGATTGCAGTGAGCCAAGATCATACCACTGCACTCCAGCCTGGGTGGCAAGAGTGAAACTCCGTCTCAAAAATAAATAAATAAAATAAAATAATAAAAAATAAAAATTAAAGCAGTCATCCTGGCTTTTGGGAACCCACAGAATTGGGAAGTAAGCTAAAAGTCGTCTCCCTTTTGTCACAATGGAATTTGAAATAGGTGCATTTTCCTTCTGACTTAATGATTCTGTTTCATGGTGCCTCTGCAGAAATTCAGTATGTCCCCATGGGCACCTGTGTCCTTCAGGAGTTGAGGAAATTTTCTCCATTCCCTGTCCCTGTCCCTAGACTGTGCCAGCTCCCGGGAAAACTCCCTGTGCGTGTAGCAGCTCCCGGGAAAACTGTCGACCTGTGCACATTCAAGACTGCCATATACTTGTTATTGAAAAGCCATCAGTCATGTGAGCGGAACTTTTTTATGGCTGAGATTGTCCCCAGGGAAACCCGCCTTGCAATTCAGACCTTCCACGGAGATCGATTCCAAACTCTTATCCCATTCCCACTTCCTTGTTCCCATGGAGGCTGCGGTTCTCTCTCTCTGTGCCTCTTGCAGATGGTCATACCTATTTCCAAAAACGACACAGAAAACTTCAACATGTGGCTAAATTTGAACAGAGAAAAATAAGCAAAGATTTCAAGGCGCAAGGCATTTTCAGGGAGAGAGGGAGAGCTTTTGCGTGGTTTGAAGGGATGATCTTTAATGAGTTGAGGGTCATCTAGAATAGAATTAAACTGTTAAGAGCAAATTGTTGGAAATGCAAGGAGAAACTTCGGAGAAGACTCCAACACAGCCTTGATCTGGGAGATAAGACTCAGGTAACAAAAAGTTTGAACAACATGGTTAATAAGATTGTGGTAACAGATAGGACTGAACTTTGCACTCTGCAAACAATATACATTTTAAAGTACTCTTGGAATAGTTAGAAAAAGTAATCATCTGTTAAATCTGGAAAAAAAAAAAAAAAAACACCCCAAACCAATGCATTCCATAAAAGCAGACTAATCTCTGGCTGCAAGTAAGCATAACTGGAAATTAATTTTTAAAAGCTTAACTAGGCCAGGCGCGGTGGCTCAAGCCTGTAATCTCAGCACTTCGGGAGGCCGGGATGGGCAGATCACGAGGTCAGGAGATCGAGACCATCCTGGCTAACACGGTGAAACCCCGTCTCTACTAAAAAAATACAAAAAACTAGCCGGGCAAGGTGGCGGGCGCCTGTAGTCCCAGCTACTTGGGAGGCTGAGGCAGGAGAATGGCGTAAACCCGGGAGGTGGAGCTTGCAGTGAGCTGAGATCCAGCCATGGCACTCCAGCCTGGGCGACAGAGCGAGACTCCGTCTCAAAAAAAAAAAAAAAGCTTAACTGAACAAGCATGCAAGAGAGACTCCTACCACTTGATAATTAAAAATAAAATGAAAACCAAACAAGCAAACAAAAAACCCAAAAGGGCCAGGCGTTGTGGCTCACGCCTGTAATACCAGCACTTTGATCCCCTGAGGTCAGGAGTTTGAGACCAGCCTGGTCAATGTGGTGAAACCCCGTCTCTATTAAAAGTACAAAAATTAGCCGAGGGTAGTGGAGCATACCTGTAATCCTAGCTACTTGGGAGGCTGAGGCAGGAGAATTGCTTGAACCCAGCGGGCAGAGGTTGCAGTGAGCCAAGATCACACCATTGGACTCTAGCCTTGGCAATAAGAGCTAACCTCCATCTCAAACAAAAACAAAAGCAAAAAACACAACCAACCCACAAATCTTAAGTTGGAGGATCGAAACACTGCAAGGACAGCCTATTTTGAGATGACAACGATGTGAACGTGGAGACGAAGGCAGACATTTAAATGATGATGGAGGAAATTTGCTTGATAGTTTATTATAAAGATATAGAGATAAATCACAAAAATGAGACAATGAATATTGGAAATAATCAATTAGCACAAACGAACCGATTAGAAAACAAATAGAACTGACAAAATCAAAAAGCTGGATCTTTTAGAGCCATGCTGCTCACTAGGGGTGGCCACAACCCATGCGAAAATTAAATTAAAAGTTCATTTTCTCAATCACACGAGCCAAGTTTCCAGTGCTCAGGGGCCATATATGGTTAGTGACTACTGAAATGGATAGAACAGACACAGAACTTTTCCATCACTGCCGACCTTTGTTGGACAGTGGTGTTTTAGAGAGGAGAATCAATAAAATAGAAAAACTAAGACAAAGGAGGGGGAGAGAACAAATATTGTAGATAAAATTAAGAATGAAAATAGATGTAATTTATTTATTATTGATTGATTGATTGATTGAGACAGAGTCACACTTGGTCGCCCAGGCTGGAGTGCAGTGGTACAATCTCGGCTCACTGCAACCTCCGCCTCCAGGGTTCAAGCGATTCTCCTGCCTCAGCCTTCTGTGTAGCTGGGATGACAGGTGCGTGCCACCACACGCAGCTAATTTTTATATTTTTAGTAGAGAAGGGATTTCACTCTGTTGGCCAGGCTGGTCTCGAACACCTGACTTCAGGTGATATGCCCACCTCGGCCTCCCAAAGTGCTGGGATTAAAAACAGGTGTCATTTAAATCCATAAAAATGTGTAGGCCGGACACAGTGGCATAAGCCTGTAATTCCAGCACTTTGGGAGGCCGAGACGGGCAGATCACGAGGTCAGGAGATCGAGACCATCCTGGCTAACACGGTGAAACCTCGTGTCTACTAAAAAAATACAAAAAAAAAAAAAAAAAAACTAGCTGGGTGAGGTGGCAGGCACCTATAGTCCCAGCTACTCGGGAGGCTCAGGCAGGAGAATGGCGTAAACCTGGGAGGCGGAGCTTGCAGTGAGCTGAGATTGCGTCACTGCACTCCAGCCTGGGCGACAGAGCAAGACTCCATCTCAAAAAAAAAAAAAAAAAAAAAAAAATTGTAAAGACAGCTCTACTAACAATTTCGGAAATATTAAAAATAACTTCATTTACTGATTCCAGTGTGACTTTTATTTAGATTGTTTCTCTTTACCAGAAATTGAGGCTCTGAATTTGCCCCAGAGAATGGCTATGCCATTCTCTCTCATAAGCTGTACTCTCTCATTATCAGTCATTTCTAAATAGCCTGTAAAATCTATATGGACTCAAAAAGCAGGAAACATCGGTAGGTTGAAACTCAACAACTTTTAAGAAGTGACTCCTGTACTTAATTGCATAAAATGTATATTACCCCCGGCCGGGCGCGGTGGCTCAAGCCTGTAATCCCAGCACTTTGGGAGGCCGAGACGGGCGGATCACAAGGTCAGGAGATCGAGACCATCCTGGCTAACACGGTGAAACCCCGTCTCTACTAAAAAATACAAAAAACTAGCCGGGCGAGGTGGCGGGCGCCTGTAGTCCCCGCTACTCGGGAGGCTGAGGCAGGAGAATGGCGTAAACCCGGGAGGCGGAGCTTGCAGTGAGCTGAGATCCGGCCACTGCACTCCAGCCTGGGCGACAGAGCGAGACTCCGTCTCAAAAAAAAAAAAAAATGTATATTACCTACGTGAATGGGAATAAAAACTTCCAAAGTGTCCCCAACAAACGGGTTTTTGCACCTTGCCATGAGTAGCTTTCTGGAGCAAGCTGGAGTGGTTCGAGGTGTGACTCGGCAACCACAAACACAACCATTTTTGTGTGGAAGTGTGGCTCTTCACCCTTTTTTTTTATTTTGAGACAGAGTCTCAGTCTGTTACCCAGGCTGGACTGCAGTGGCGTGATCCTAGCTCACTGCAGCCTCAACTTCCTGGACTCAAGCCTCAGCTTCCCAAGTAGCTGGCACTACAATCGTGTGCCATCATGCCCAGTTAAGTTTTATTTTTTTTTAATCTTTAATTTTTTTTTAAGAAATAGAGATGAGGTCTTGCTATGTTTCTCAGTCTGGTCTTGAACTCCTAGGCTCAGGCAGTCCTCCTGTCTCAGCCTCCCCAGTAGCTGGAACTACACTTGTGTGTCATCATGCCCAGCTAATTTTAATTTTTTTTTTTTTTTTTTTTTTTTTAAGAGATGAGGTCTTGCTCTGTTGCCCAGGCTGGTCTTGAACTCTTAGGCTCAAGCAATCCTCCCACCTCAGCCTCCAAAGCGCAGCCTCTATATCTTGAACTCCAGACCTCAAACCCAGATTGTCCACATGTGAGCACTTGTCTTTTTGGTTTGCTGTTTCTCTCGTGAGTCGTATCCAGTTGCCCAAGGTGGAAAGTTGGCTGTCATCCAGTAGATAAGTCCTGACAACTCCACCTCCCGGATGGCTTCAGAAGCCAGCCTCTTCTTTTCTGTTTCCTCTGCCTCTCACCTTCCTCATCCGTCTACCATAAGCCAGAAGAGTGACCCCCAAGTGTGAATCCGATGCTGTTCTTTCTGCCTGACATCTTTCTTTGGCTTCTCCTGTGGGGTAAAGTCCAAGCCCCTTGGTTCCCTGTCTTTCCTCTGTGAGTCTAATCTTCTATTCCTCTCACCCTGTACTTTGCCCTTCATCAACTCTGAACTGTTTATAGTTCTCTGAACATAGCCCTAGTGATTCACACATTTGCATGTACTGTTCCTCTCCTGCTGGGATAAAGCGACAGTCACCTAATCCCCGCCCCCGCCATTGCATTTGTTTTTCCTACAAGGTTTACTGTGCACCTACTGTGTGCATGGCTCTTGGATGCTGTAATAAGCAAGACAGACACCATCTTTCCCTTCATGGGGCATATGTGTCTTGTGCATACTAGGAGGGCAGGGACAGGGTCTCCATCCATTTCTGCATTCCAATGCCAAGAGGGTGTCAGATCTGGGTGGGTCGGGGTAAGGAACAGGTAAACACAACTCACAGTGTAACACCGTGTTACAGCCAGGTGGGGTACCTCAGGCCTGTGATTGCAGCACTTTGGGAAGCCAAGGTGGGAGGATTGCTTGAGGCCGGGATATTGAGACCAACCTAGGCAGCACAGACCTCCTCTCCACACACACACACACACACACACACACACACTGTGCACAGTGGCACACTCCTGTAGTCCTAGCTCCTTGAGAGGCTCAGGCAGAAGGATCACTTGAGCCCAGGAGTCCCAGACTGCAGTGAGCTATGATGGTGCCATTGTACTCCAGCCTGGGCCACAGAGTAAGACCCTGTTTCAAAAAAAACCCCAAAAAACAAAACAGAACACATCAAACAAACTGCTCCCCCAAACTCCATGCCACACCCTCTCCTGGTCTCTCTGGGAGACCTGGGTTCGAGTTCTGGCAGAGCTGGTTATTGGCAAAGTAGCCATTCTATGCCTTAGTTTCTCCAACTCTAATGGAGATGATTGCTTGAATAATTGAGTTAATATGACCTCACTGACGGATTGGACCGTGTGTGCTGCAAACAGAATACACATTTTAAAGTGTATTCATGCCTGTGATCCCAACACTTTGAGAGGCTGAAGCAGGAGGATCACTTGAGGCCAGGGATTCTAAACCAGCCTGGGCAACGAGTCCCCATGTCTACAAAAAATACAAAACAATTAGCCAGGCACAGTGATGCATGCCTGTAGTCCCAGCTACTCGGGAGGCTGAGGTGGGAGGATGCCTTGAGCCCAGGAGTTTGAGGCTGCAGTGAGTGATGATCACGCCACTGCACTCCAGCCTGAGGCGACAGAGTGAGACCCCCCTCCACCCAAAAAAGTGTATTTATGGGGGTGAATGTTAAATGAGAATGTCCACTAGCTGCCTTTGTTTACTGGAACCACAAATTCAATGGGGATACAGAAGTTTTCAAATGCATGGGGAAATATTGGCTGGAGGTTACCCCAAAAACGTAGCCTGTGGATTTTAAGAATGTATTTATGAGTATGGTTCTCGTTTTCTGGGCGAGTGGTGGGTGAGAATAGAGGGTGCACTGGCCCGGGGAGTTCGGAGATGCGAACCCTCCCCCCTGCAATGTGGGGAATTTTGCTGTGTGACCCCAGTGAGCCGCTGCCCCTTTCTGGGACCCTCCCGAGGGAGGCCTAGGGTCAGGGGGCCCCTCGGCGGTGCCGGGCGCTGCCACGCGGTGACCTGATCTCCTCCCGGGCACACGCCCAGCGCCGCGCACAGCCTAAACCACCCTGGTGGATGCTTGATGAACCCTTGCACGCTCGGTTTCTCCTTTTCCCTAGCTCTTTCCAAAGTTCCATCCGTGGCTGACTCGACCTGCGGGGTCGGCAGCCACGAGGGGCTCTCCCAGGGCGCCCAGCGGCGGCCACTGCCCGAGCGCAAGTCCGGGGAACGGAGCCCGGCGCACCCGGGGGGGCGGGGCCAGCGCCCCGGCAGCACGCCCGCCTATTGGCTGAACGCGAGGGCGGCACTGCGGCCGCCGCAACCGCCCGGCCCGGATTCCCCGGAGCGGAGCGCGCCCCGGGCTTTGTGCTGCACGGAGGCCTCCGGCTCGAGGGGGCGGGGCCTTGAGAGCCCAGGGCTCCCTCCCCCGCCCCCATGGGCGCACACGCAGACACACACACACACTCCCACCATGGACACACACACACTCCCACCATGGGGACACACACACACACACACCCATTCTGAAACCGACCAATCCTGGGGCTGTAGAGACACACACACGCGCACACAAACACACGCATACACACATTCTCTTTCTCTCGTTCTCTCACTCTTCCACTCTGGAACCGACCAATTCTGGGGACACATACACACACACACACTCTCACACTCCCACTCCCACTCTGGAACCTACCAATCCCGGGGCTGCTCTAGCGTGGAGGCCCCTGGGACCCCGCCTCCTTCCGGGCCTCTGCGTGCGCGGTATATCTCCGAAGAGATCCGCAGCACGCAGCGGGCCCGCCCCTGTGGACAGGACAGACTCACTCCTCTCTCACTCGCTTGCTTACTCACTCTTTCTTGGAACACAGCAAGCCTGAGGCTCCCGAAGCGGGAAGGCCCCCTAGGACTCCGTTCCCTTTCTAGCCTCTGTATGCGCCGTATGTCTCCAAAGAGCTGCGCGGTTCGATTTCAAAGGCGTCAGCGCGCGTGGGGCGGTATTGTCAGGCAAGGAAAAGGGGCGCTTCCCCGCTTTAAGGACACGGGCTCCTGCGGTCGTCGCTACTGACCACCCAATTTTCAAAAGTTCACCCCTTTGGCTGCCCCCCACCCCTGCCCCTTCGCCATTAAATCATTTACTGGATTCCAACGAGAGGAATTTGGCTCCGGGGAGTCGAACCTCTGAGGTCAGGGTCCGGGGCAAGTGTGGGAGAGAAAGGCCTTGAATGGAAACAAAATAAATTACTTTAAGGAGTTTATAAAACTCACACTCAGGAGCCGCGGGCCCCTGTGGTCAATGTACCAGCAGGCCCATGACGCAACTGTTCCGTTTGGAAATTTCTGGAAAGCAGTAATTTTTGGAATCATAAATCTTGAGTATTTTTTTTTTAAACGACAGGCTTTGGAAAGAATGTAACAAAATGTTATTAACATATGTGGGGCTATCGAATCATTTAATGGTGGTTTCTGTATTTTCTGTTTTGTTTTTTACCACATACCTTCTTAATTAAGGAAAACCTAAACTAATTTGAACTTAAAAAGGGAGGCAAAGAAAAAAGTGTCAGCGACTGGATTTTTGTGCTCAAGTCATTTAACAACGCAGCGCTGCATGTCCTATTTCTCTGGCTTTTAACCTTGCTTTGGACAAATTGGTCGCTTTTTGTTTTGATGTAGTTTCAAGCTTACAGAAAAATTGCAAGATTATATCTAGATCGATAAATTGTTTTTGTTTTATTCTATTTGTTCTATTACCTCTCTAATATATTTATGCACACACATTATATATATTTTTTTCCCTGAACTATTTGAGAGTCAGTTGCAGGCATGATACATACTCCTTAATTCTTCAGGGGATATTTCCTAGAACAAGAATGTTCTCAGGTGGGGCGTGGTGGCTCACACCTGTAATCCCAGCACTTTGGGAAGCTGAGGTCAGGAGTTGATCACCTGAGGTCTGATCACCTGAGGTCAGGAGTTTGAGACCAGCCTGACCAACTCGGAGAAACCCTGTCTCTACTAAAAATACAAAATTAGCCGGAAGTGATGGCGCGTGCCTGTAATCCCAGCTACTTGGGGGACTGAGGCAGGAGGATCACTTGAACCCAGGAGACAGAGGTTGCAGTGAGCTGAGATGGCGCCATTGCACTCCAGCCTGGGCAACAAGAGCGAAACTCCATCTCCCCCAAAAAAAAAGAAAAGAAAAAGAAAAAAGAAAGTTACACAGCGACGGTACTGGTACCGTGGTCAAAATCAGGAAATTAACATTGATACAGTATTTTCATCCAGTGTCTTCTATAATCTTGTCTGTTGTCTCAATATTGCCCTATATAGATTTTTTTTTCCTAGGCGAAGGTTCCAATCTAGGATCACACTTTGCATTTGAATGCTGCTGTCTCTTTAGTCTGCACAATTCCTGAGTTTTCTGTGTCTTTCACAACGTTGGCTTTTATTTATTTATTTAGTTTTAAATTTTTTTCGAGGCGGAGGCTCACTCTGTCACTCAGGCTAGAGTGCAGTGGTGAGATCTCAGTTGACTGAACCCTCTGCCTCCTGGGTTCAAGCGATTCTCCTGCCCCAGCCCCCGAGTAGCTGGGATTACAGGCATGCACCACCACACCCAGCTAATTTTTGTATTTTTAGTACAGACGGTGTTTCACCACGTTGGCCAGGCTGGTCTCAAACTCCTGACCTCCACTGATCTTACTGCCTCGGCCTCCCAAAGTGCTGGGATTACACGTGTGAGCCACCAAGCCTGGCCAACATTGGCATTTATGAAGAGCACAGGCCAGTTATTTAATAGAATGACCTCAAGCCTAGGGTAAGTAATGTATGGAAAGAAAGCTACACAAATACTGTCTTTTTCAGTGCATCATAATGGGAAACATGTGTTGTTGCCTTGTGCCACTATTGTGGGCGATGTTACTTGAAGTATTTTTAACTAGAATTTTTAAGAAGTACATTTCCCGTAAGACTCAGTACCCAAGACATGCATATACCTGAATGAAAAGTTTCCCACAACAAGATTTACTCTTGCCATTTTCTTGTACTGTGGGAGTTTTTTCCTTTTCTTTTCTCCCTGCAGGAGGGGGTGCTGCTGGGGGCTGAGGACAATGCTAAACCTGAATGTCTCGAGGACAGGGATGGGGTTTCTGTATCGTCTATGATCTCATGCTTGTTCAGTTAATATGAGAACTGGTTTCCTATGATTTGGCACACTGGAACATTCGACACGTTTGTTGAATGAAAAAAAGAAAAAAGAGAAATGCTAGCAATTTGTTGAATAGTCCATAAAAGAGCAAAGCTGGCCTGGCGCAGTGGTTCACACCTGTAATACCAGCACTTTAAGAGGCCGAGGTGGATGGATCACTTGAGGTCAGGTGTTCGAGACCAGCCTGGCCAACATGGCGAAACCCTTTCTCCACTTAAACAAACAAACAAAAAAATCAGTTGGCATGATGGCGCGTGCCTGTAGTCCCAGCTACTCAGGAGACTGAGGCAGGAGAATCACTTGAACCCAGGACGTGGTGATTACAGTGAGCCAAGATTGCAACACCGCATTCCAGCCTTGGCGACAGAACGAGATTTTGTCTCAAAAAAAAAAAAAAAAAAAAAAAGCAAAGCTATTATTAAAACACACTCCACACTTCACCCCGAGCCCCATATTGATTTTGTAATAAGGCAAAGATAATTTTTTTTTCTTTTTTTGAGATGGAGTCTCATTCTGTCGTCCAGGCTGGAGTGCAGTGGCACGATCTTAGCTGACTGCAACCTCCGCCTCCCAGGTTCGAGCAATTCTCCTGCCTCAGCCTCCCGAGTAGCTAGGATTACAGGTGCCCACCACCACACCTAGCTAATTTTTGTATTTTGAGTAGAGATGGGGTTTCACCATATTGGCCAGGATGGTGTCGATCTCCTGACCTCAAGTGATCTTCCTGCCTCAGCCTCCCAAAGTGCTGGGATTACAGGCGTGAGCCACCACACCCGGCCAGCAAAGATGATTTTAAGAAAACTTTTGTAAAAGCTCTCACCGATGCCTGTCAGCTGTTTTATGCGTCATTATTAGAATATCTGGGAGTAGAATCATGTGATGGATCAATAACATTGTTTACTGTCTAGCAGAGGCTTTTGAAAAATGTATTTCCTGGCTGGGCATTGTGGCTTCCGCCTATAATCCAAGCAGTTTGGGAGCTCAGGGAGAGCGGATCTCTTGAGCCTAGGAGTTCGAGACCAGCCTGGGCAATATTGTGAGACCTCATCTCTACCAAATGTATATATACACATACAAAAATTAGCCAAGCATGGTGGTGTACGCCTGTAGTCCCAGCTACTCAGGAGGCTGAGGCAGGAGGAGCACTTGAACCTGGGAGGCGGAGGTTGCAGTGAGCCGAGGTCATGCCACTGCACTCCAGCCTGGGCAACAGAGTGAGACACTGTTTCTAAATAAATAAATGAAAGAAGAAACTACTTGAGAAAAAAAAAAAGTATTTCCAAATATATGTCAGTTTTGACAGGATAGTACACATACATGGTAAAAAATAAAAATAAAATAGGGCACTTTTTTGTGTCCCTTTTAGAGGGACATATGTCCTGTGTGTCCTCCCCTTCCCCCCCACCCCCTGGGTTTTTTGTTTGTTTTTTTGAGACGGAGTCTCACTCTGTCGCCGGGCTGGAGTGCAGTGGCGCGATCTCAGCTCACTGCAACCTCTGCCTCCCGGGTTCAGGTGATTCTCCTGCCTCAGCCTCGCGTGTAGCTGAGACGACAGGTGCGCGACACCATGACCAGCTAATTTTTGTATTTTTAGTAGAGATGGGGTTTCACCATGTTGGTCAGGATGGTCTGGATCTCCTGACCTTGTGATCTGCTCGCCTTGGCCTCCCAAAGTGCTGGGATTACAGGCATGAGCCACCACGCCCGGCCCCCAGTTTTTAATGTATAATTTACATAGAGTAAAATTCACCATTTTTAATGTAAAGTTCTTCAGATTTTAATTGGTCTATGTAGTGATGTAACCATCACCACAATCAAGATGTAGAATGGTTCCATCACCACCCACCCCCAACCCTCACAAAAAAAATTTCCTCTTGGGTGTTTGCAGATACTCCCTCTCCATTTTCAGCCCCCTGGTGACCCACTGGGCTCTGTCATTTTTTGCTATGATTTTACCTTTTCAAGGATGTCATCAAAATGGAATCATTCACTGTGTAGCTTTTGAGACCAGTTTCTTTCTTTTTTTTTTTAATGATTGTAAAAAATTTTATTCTCAGTAAGAATAATTCCACTAAAATTATACAAAATAAATTCAATACGTAAAAGTGGCAAGGGAAGAGAGAGGAGGAGAATAATCCAGTTTGGCCTGGATGCCTTTTTTTTTTTTTTTTTTTTTTTTGAGATGGAGTCTCACTCTGTTGTCTAGGCTGGAGTGCAATGGTGCAATCTCCTCCCACTGCAACCTTTGCCTCCTGGGTTCAAGCAATCCTCCTGCCTCAGCCTCCCGAGTAGCTGGGATTACAGGCGCCTGCCACCACACGCGGCTAATTTTGTATTTTTAGTAGAGACGGGGTTTCACCATGTTGGCCAGGCTGGTCTCCAACTCCTGACCTCAGGTGATCCATTCACCTCGGCCTCCCAAAGTGCTAGGATTACAGGCGTGAGCCACCGCATCCGACCTGGATCCATTTCTACACTGAATATAATGCACTTAAAATCCAGCAATGCTGTTGGCCAGGTGTGGTGGCTCACGCCTGTAATTCCAGCACTTTGGGAGGCCAATGTGGGAGGATTGCTTGAGGCCAGGAGTTCGAGACCAGCCTGGGCAACATGGCAAAAACCCATCTCTACTAAAAATACAAAAAGTAGCCAGGCATAGTGGTGGACAGCTGTAATCCCAGCTACTCAGGAGGCTGAGGCAAGGGAATCACTGGAACCCAGGAGACGGAGGTTGCAGTGAGCTGAGATTACACTAGTTCACTCCAGCCTGAGTAATAGTGTGAGAGTCCATCTAAAACCAAAACAAAACAAAACAAAAAATCATCCATGCTGTTATGGGTATGAGTGTTTCATTTCTTTTTATTGCTGAGTGGTGTTTCCTTGTATGGATGTGCCACAGGTTTTTTTGTTTGTTTGTTTTTGTTTTTGTTTTTGAGACAGAGTCTCGCTCTGTCGCCCAGGCTGGAGTGCAGTGGCGCGATCTCGGCTCACTGCAAGCTCCGTCTCCCGGGTTTGCGCCATTCTCCTGCCTCAGCCTCCCGAGTAGCTGGGACTACAGGCGCCCGCCACCGTGCCGGGCTAATTTTTTGTATTTTTTAGTAGAGACGGGGTTTCACCGTGTTAGCCAGGATGGTCTTGATCTTCTGACCTCATGATCCACCCGCCTTGGCCTTGCAAAGTGCTGGGATTACAGGCGTGAGCCACCGCGCCTGGCCCGGATGTGCCACAGTTTAATGCATTCCGCAGTTGAGGGGCATTTGGGTTGTTTCCGGTTCGGAGTGATTATGAACGCAGCCATTATCAGCATTCAAGTACCGGTTTTTGCGTGAACGCATGTTTCCATTTTACATACCTAGGGTAAAACCCTAGGAATGAGATTTCTGGGTTGTGTGGTAAGGATGAGAAGCATATACTTAACTTTATTTTTATTTTTATTTTTTTGAGACAGAGTCTCTCTCTGTCGCCCAAGCTGGAGTGCAGTGGCACAATCTTGGCTCGCTGCAACCTCTGCCTCCGGATTCAAGCGATTCCCCTGCCTGAGCCTCCCGAATAGCTGGGGTTACAGGCATGTGCTACCACGCCCTGCCCTGTGTTGTATTTTTAGTAGAGATGGGATTTCGCCTTGTTGACCAGGCTGGTCTCGAACTCCTGAGCTCAAATGATCTACCAGCCTCGGCCTCCCAACATGCTGGGATTACAGGCGTGAGCCATGATACCCGACCCATATGCTTAACTTTATTTTTATTTTATTATTATTATTATTTTTAGATGGAGTTTCACCCTTGTCACCCAGGCTGGAGTGCAATGGCATGATCTCCACTCACTGCAATCTCCACCTCCTGGGTTCAAGTGATTCTCCAGCCTCAGTCTCCCGAGTAGCTGGGATTACAGGCGCATGCCGGCCCATGTCCGGCTAAATTTGTATTTTTAGTAGAGAGGGGGCTTCACCATGTTGGCCAGGCTGGTCTTGAACTCCTGACCTCTGGTGATCCGCCCACCGTGGCCTTTCAAAGTGCTAGATTACTGGCACGGGGCACGGTGGTTGACGTATGTGACCCCAGCACATTGGGAGGTCAAGGCAGGAGGATCACTTGAGGTCAGGTTTGAGATCAGCCGGGGCAACATAGCAAGACTCCATCTCTGCAAAAAATTTGTCAAACTCTAAGCTTGGCGAGCTGCTACGTGCCTGTAGCCCAGCTACTTAGGAAGCTGAGGTGGGAGGATGGCTTGAGCCTGGAAGATCAAGGTTGCAGTGAGCTGAGATTGTGTCACCGCACTCCAGCTGGGGCAACACAGCGAGACCCTGTCTCCAAAAAAAAAAAAAAAAAGAAAAGAAAAAGATTGCCAAACTCTTTTCCAAAGTAGCCATCCCATTTTGTATTCCCACTATACGTGTCTCCTTCCCTTCTCTGCAAATGAATTAGACTCTTTAGACACTGTGTTGTACCTTGATATTTTTCAAGTTAATGCTATGTCAGTAGCGATTCCAACTTCTCAATGCACAGAGCTATCTCCATTTCTACAGCAGATTCCGCCTCCTTGACCCACAGTAATTTATTTACTCAGTCTTCTATTTTGGATCTCTAGGTTGTTTTCTGTCCTTTGCTGTTAGAAACACAAATGGCTAAGGTCTGACAGGGCAGAGAATGTCCCCTTCCAGGCATTGACGTGGACGTTGGGTCTCTTGTCTGCAGGGTAATTCCTAGAAGTGGAAATACTACGTCAGGGCTGGACGTAGTGGCTCACGTCTGTAATCTAGCACTTTGGGAGGCCGAGGTGGGCAGATCACCTGAGGTCAGGAGTTCAAGACCAGCCTGGACAGCATGATGAAACACTGTCTCTACTAAAAGTACAAAATTAGCTGGGTGTGGTATCAGGCGTCTGTAATCCCAGCTGCTCGGAAGGCTGAGGCAGGAGAATCACTTGAACCCGGGAGGTGGAGGTTGCAGTGAGCTGAGATCGTGGCACTGCACTCTAGCCTAAGGGACAAGAGTGAGACTCCATCTTGAAAAAAAAAAAAGAAAGAAAAAAGAAAAAAGAAATACTGCAATCAAATTGCACCTGCCTCTTGGTGCAATGTTCCTCCCTTTGCTTTGAACTGCCTCCCTGAAGCAAATTGGTGTTTCTGTGACTCCCTCTGTCTAGGGAAGTGCTCCTTTAGTGGGGACATTGTTTATCCTGGGGAGGGTCCACCAGAGGACTCTGACACAGCCATCTCCTTTCCCCTCCATCAATTTAGTTAGATTTTAGTCTCCGATCTTCTCAGCAGCGTATAGTGAAAAAGCCACCGCAGCTGAAAGTTTCAGGAAGGTAATGGTTGCTTCTGTTTGCTCACCCAGGAGCTTTTGGGAGGTTTAGGGAGAACTGGGGGAAAATTGGGACCAGCGGCTCAAGGTGGCTTTGAAGGGGAGACAATGGATGGACACAGAACCTGCATTTTTGGAGAGGGGAGGTCTGGGTAGATGTTCCCTACACACACAGCACGCACTCGTGTGCAGATGTGAGGGAGGGATAGCTGCCGGACGGTTTGGCATTTTCCTGAAAGTCTGCCGTCTTCTCTGGCAGACACAGCCTGGGCTGCTGACTGTCCCTAGCCCAAACCAGAAGTTGGGCAGGAACGGACACTTGGGCTCATTAAGTGTCAATAAGGGGGATCAGGTCAGGGGCACAGGGAGAGGAAAGTCAACCCCGTCCTCCACCGGGGCTGTTTCTCATCTTGCACGACACGTGGCTTTCATAATGTCTTCACTTTGCGGTCTGTGTCACCAGAAGAAGCTGCTGTTTTGTGGCTACTTCACTTGTGTCATGCCCCTTCCCCACCCTGGGCTGCTTGTGATTTTCCCTTTCTTTCCTTCTTTTCTTTACTTCCCTCCCTCCCTCCCTCCCTTCTTCCCTCCCTTCTCTTTCTTTTCTTTCTTTCTCTTTTCCTTCTCTGTCTCTTTCTTTTTCTTTCTTTCTCTTTCTCTTTTCTTTATTTCTTCTTTCTCCCTGTCTCTTTCTTTTTTCTCTTTATTCTTTCTTCTTTCTCTTTTTCTTTCCTTCTTTCTTTCTCTCTCCTTCCTTCCTCTTTCTTTCTCCCTTTCTTTCTCTCTCTTTCCCCTCCCTCCTTCCTTCCCTCCTTCTTTCCTTTTTTCTCTCTCCTTCCTTCCTTCCTTCCTTCCTTCTTTCCTTCCCTCCCTCCCTCCCTTTTTCTTTCTCTGTTTCTCTTTCCTCTCTCTCTTCCTTCCCCCTTCCTTCCCTCCTTCTTTCTCTCTTTCTTTCTCTCTCCCTTCTTTTCTTCCTTCCTTCCATCCTTTCTTTTTGATGGAGTCTTGCTCTGTCGCCCAGGCTGGAGTGCAGTGGTGCGATCTTGGCTCACTGCAAGCTCCGCCTCCCGGGTTCACGCCATTCTCCTGCCTGAGCCTCCCGAGTAGCTGGGACTACAGGCGCCCGCCACCACGCCCTGCTAATTTTTAGTAGTATTTTTAGTAGTGACAGGGTTTCACTGTATTAGCCAGGATGGTCTCGATCTCCTGACCTTGTGATCCACCCGCCTCGGCCTCCCAAAGTGCTGGGATTACAGGCGTGAGTCACCGCGCCCGGCCCTCACTCTCTCTTCTTTTTAAAGATAGGGTCTTGCTTTATTGCCCAGGCTGGAGTGCAGGGTGCAGTCACAGCTCACTGCAGCCTCAAACTGCTGGGCTATAGCAATTCCCCCACCTCAGTCACCCCCGTAACTGGGATTAGTAGTGTGCACCATCAGACCTGGCTAACTTTTTTATTTTTGTAGAGACAGGGTCTGGCTATTTTGCCCAGGCTGGTCTTGAACTACTGGACTCAAGCGATCCTCCCATGTTAGCCTCCCAAAGTGCCATTACATGCACAAGCCACTGAGCCTGGCAGGCTTGTGATTTTCGTGTGGAGCTTTTCACATTCTCTCTAACAATTCGTGTTCAGAGAAACCAGTATGGGGAGCAAGAGTATGTGGAAGCATCCAGAACCAGTTTAGAGGACTCCCACTCAGCTAGGGGGTGCAGTGGCCACCCCGAGTAGCCTGCCTTTCTCTTTCTTCCCTTCCCTCCCCTTCCCTCCCCTCCCCTCCCCTCCCCTCACCCTCCCCTCCCCATCCCCTCCCCTCACCCTCCCCTCCCCATCCCCTCCCTTCCCTTCTCTTTCTCTTTCTATCTTTCTCTTTCTCTCTTTCTCTTTCTCTTTCTTTCTCTTTCTCTCTTTCTCCTTCTCCTCCTTCTCCTTCTCCTTCTCCTTCTCCTTGTCCTTCTCCTTGTCCTTCTCCTTCTCCTTCTCCTTCTCTTTTCTTTCTTTTTGAGACAGAGTCTTATTCTCTCTCCCAGCAGTGGCACAATCTCGGCTCACTGCAACCCCCGCCTCCTGGGTTCAAGCAATTCTCCTACCTCAGCCTTCCACGTGGCTGGGATTACGGGCTCGTGCCACCATGCCTGTATAATTTTTGTATTTTTAGTAGAAACAGGGTTTCACTATGTTGGCCAGGCTGGTCTCAAACTCCCTGCCACGGCCTCCCAAAGTGCTGGGATTACAGGCAGAGCCACCACACCTGGCCTCTATTTTTTTTTTTGTAATTGACAAATAATAATTGTATATGTTACATATTTATGGAGTACCATGTGATGTTTTGATATGTTTACATTGTAGAATTATTAAATCATGCCAATTTAAAAGCTGTTGCTTTTAAAAGACATTTCAATTTTGAAATGTCCAGTGCACTGTTACTTATTATAGCAACCATTGTGTCCAATACGTAACTAAAGCTTATTTCTCCTAAGTGAAATTTTGTACTGTTTGATCAACATCTCCCTACGGAGTTGGAGACATCTGGAATGGGCTTATAGTGTTCCAAGGATAGTCTTCAAAGAACTGGTTGGGCGTGGTGGCTCATGCCTGTAATCCCAGCACTTTGGGATGCCGAGGCGGGTGGATCCCGAGGTCAGGAGTTCAAGACCAGCCTGGCCAACATGGTGAAACCCCGTCTCTACTAAAAATACAAAAATTAGCTGGGTGTGATGATGGGCGCCTGTAATCCCAACTACTCAGGAGGCTGAGGCAGAGAATTGCTTGAACCAGGGAGGTGGAGGTTGCAGTGAGCCGAGTTCGCACCATTGCATTCCAGCCTGGGTGACAGAGTGAGACTCTGTCTCAAAAACAAAACAAAACAAACAACAACAACAACAACAACAAAACACCAAAGAATACAGGTCAACATGTTTATTTAAGCCGTTAGTGAGGGAACAGCAGGATTATAAAGCCAAAACATGTATAGTCACTGAAATAAGAAGGCAATGTTAGCTATGAGGCTGCTTAATGTCCCATAGGAGAATAAAACTGTAATCTTTGGGGATGATTTTTTTCTTTTTTTCCCCCCTTTTTTTTTTTTTTTGTTTTTGGTAGGGAGAGATGGGATCTCACTCTGTTACCCAGGCTGGTCTTGAACTCCTCCTGCCTCAAGCAATCCTCCTGCCTCAGACTCCCAAAGTGCTGGGATTACAGGCATGAGCCTCCATGCCCAGCTGAGAGTATCTTTTCTCTGAGATGAAAATAATTTGCAGCATATCTGTCTGTAAGTTAGCACTAATTTCCATGAGTCTAGTCCCTAATAGAAATAGTGAAATCGGCCAGGTGTAGTGGTTCATGCCTATAATCCCAGCACTTTGGGAGGCCAAGGTGGGCAGATCACTTGAGGTCAGGAGTTCAAGACCAGACTGGCCAACGTGGTGAAACCCCGTCTCTACTAAAAATACAAAAATTATCCAGGCATGGTGGTGAGTGCCTGTAATCCCAGCTACTCAAGAGACTGAGGCAGGAGAATCGCTTGAACCTGGGACACAGAGTTTACAGTGAGCGGAGATCGCACCACTGTACTCCAGCCTGGACTACAGAGCGAGACTCCATTTCAAAAAAAAAGAAAGAGTAAAATCAATTACAGGTACATTTAACTAGCGCAGGTTGATAAACTATCTGGCCCATCACTTGCTTTTATAAATAAAGTTTTATTGGACCCAGCCATGCCTCTTCATGTACATATGTCTATAGCTGCTATCATGCCATCGTGGCAGAGTTGAGTAGTTTCAACCGACACCGTATGTCCTGCAGAGCCTCAAGTATTTGCCTGTGGCCCTTTACAGAAAAAGTTGACCAACTCCTGTGCTGGAAAATGAAATAGCTCAGATGAGCCTGTCAGATAGGGCTCCAACACGGGATTACAAAATCTGGCAGCCTCTGGCCTTGTTTGCAATGGTTGGATAATTTTTCTTCCCATTGTCTGGGCCGGAAGGACTTATGTGTTTGAGAGGTTTGTGTTAGGCCATTGATGACGCCTCTTTTGAATGAAAGGGCTGACCCTCTGAAGTGGCTCCAGCCCAGGAAACAAGCCCTTTCCTCTTGTGTGTGTGTCCTTGCCAGAGCGCTGGGACTCTGTGGGCCCTAGGTAATTGTTGTCTGCCTTGTATATTGCTTCCTCCCATTGAATTTCAGCCCTCAGGTTCCCACAGACAGATCAGTGTTAATGATGTTGATAATTGTGATAATTAGAGATACCCTCTGTAGTTAATTTCTATCAAGCCTAGAAATGTCTCTATCAGAGAATCTGATGTGTTATCGACGTTATCCTGTTTATTTCTTGCAACAGCCTTAAGAAGGAAGCAAGGGACTCTTATTAACAATCCCTCCCTCAGCCTTTTTTTTTTTTTTTTTTGAGATGGAGTCTTGCTCTGTCCCCTAGGCTGGAGTTCAGTGGCACAATCTTGTCTCACTGCAAACTCCTCCTCCTGGGTTCAAGCGATTCTCCTGCCTAAGTCTCTTGAGTAGCTGGGATTACAGGCAAGCATCACCACACCCAAAAAAATAATTTTTGTATTTTTAGTAGAGACAGGTTTCACTACGTTGATCAGGTTGGTCGTCTTGAACTCCTGACCTCAAGTGATCCACCCGCCTGAGCCTCTCAAAGTGCTGGGATTACAAGCATCCGCCACTGTGCTTGGCCCTGTTAGAACTTCCTAATTCTTGTTTTTTTTGTTTTGTTTTGTTTTGTTTTTGACAGAGTCTCACTCTGTCAACCAGGTTGGAGTGCAGTGGCGTGATCTCAGCTCACGGCAACCTCCACCTCCCAGGTTCAAGGGATTCTCGTGCCTCAGCCTCCTGAGTAGCTGGAATTACAGGCGCCCGCCACCATGCCTGGCTAATTTCTGTATTTTTAGTAGAGACGGGGTTTTACCATGTTGGTCAGGCTGGTCTCAAATTCCTGACCTCAAGTAATCCATCCGCCTCAGCCTCCCAAAGTGCTGGGATTACAGGTGTGAGCCACCGTGCCCAGCCCCAGGATAATTTTCAAGAGTGATCCATGCCATAAGGAAAATGTAATGAGATAACGTGTTAGCTCATGAATGGAGAAGGAGGGGCAACTTCTGCTGGGGACGTCAGGGAAGGTCTGTATAAAGACCTGAAGGATACAAAGGATCGAGCCACAAGGGGACAAGGGACCAGGATGCTCCACCCAGAACAGCTTACACAAGGTCCTAAGGTAGGGCTGAGCCTGGGTGTGTGTGGGTGGGAGGTGCAGAAAGGAGGCCAGCCTGGGAGAAGGATTTAGCAAGACTGGCAGGGATTAGACCCCCCAAGGCCTGTAGGGAGTCTGCTTTTATTCTCTATGCGTGCACTGTCTAGTGTGGGAGACGGTAGTCATCTGTGGCTAGTAAACATTGGAACTGTGTCAGGCGCAGTGGCTCACACCTGTAATCCCAGCACTTTGGGAAGCTGAGGTGGGAAGATCGCTTGAGCCAGGAGTTCGAGACCAGCCTGGGCAACATAGTGAGACCCCATTTCTACAAAAAATTAAAAACTTAGCAGGGTGTGGTGGCGCATGTCCATCATTCCAGCTATGCAGGAGGCCGAGGTGGGAGGATCACCTGAGCCCAGGAGATTGAGACTGTAGTGAACTGTGACCATGTCATTGTACCCCAGAGCCTAGGGGACAGAGCCGGACCCCATCACACACACAAAAAAGAAATCGTTACACGTTTTATCCATGTGACAAAATATCACATGTACCCCATAAATGTGTAAAACATTGTGTATCAATGTACAACTTTTTAAAAATTTTAAACTGAAATTAAAATGAAATGTAGTTGAAAGTTTGGTTCCTTGGTAAAAATTGGAACCCTGGTACACTGTTGGTGGGAATTTAAAATAGTGCAACTAGGCTGGGCATAGTGGCTCATACCTGTAATTCCAGTACTTTGGGAGGCCGAGGCAGGTGGATCACTTGAGGTGAGGAGTTCGAGACCAGCCTGGCCAACATGGTGAAACCCCATCTCTACTAAAAATACAAAAATTAGCTGGGCGTGGTGGTGGGCACCTGTAATCCCAGATACTCAGAGGCTGAGGCAGGAGAATTCCTTGAACCCAGGAGGTGGAGGTTGCAGTGAACCGAGATCGAGTCACTGCACTCCAGCCTGAGTGACAGAGTGAGACTCCATCTCAAAATACATAAATAAGTAAAGAATAAATCCTATATTATTCCACTTATACGAGGTTCCTAGAGTTGTCAGAGTCAGACAGAAAGTCAAATGGGATGCCGGGAGCAAAGGCTCACACCTGTAATCCCAGCACATTGGGAGGCCAAGGCAGGAAGATCACGAGGTTAGGAGTTCAAGACCAGCCTGGCCAACATGGTGAAACCCCATCTCTACTAAAAATACAAAAATTAGCTGGGCTTGGTGGTGGACATCTGTAATCCCAGCTACTCTGGAGGCTGAGGCAGGAGAATCGCTTGAACCCGGGAGGCGGAGGTTACAGTGAGCTGAGATTGTGCCACTGCACCCCAGCCTGGGCGACAAAGCAAGACTCTGTCTCAAAATAATAATAATAATAATAATAATAATAATAATAATAAAAAGAAAGTAAAATGGGAGGTGCCAGGAGCTGGGGAGGAGGGTGGGTGTCAGTGTTTCATGGGGACAGAGTTTCAGTTTGGTTAAGATGAGAAAGTTCTGGAGATGGGTGGTGGTGATGGTCGCATAGCCACGTGAAAGTATTTAATACCACTGAACTGTACATTTAAACATGGCTACAATAGTGAATTTTATGCTATGTGTATTTTACCACACTTGAAAAAAAAATCGGATTTCCTAGTCGCACTAACCACATTCAGAAGCCACAGGGGAGAAGTGGCTACTGTGTTGGACGGCCCAGATGGAGAATATTTCTGTCATCGCAGAAAGTTCAACCGGACGGTGCTGCTCACATACGGGTGTAGGTTCTGGGGCCACTTCTGTTCCCTGAGTTTGGCTGGTGGGATCCACTGTGCTGAGAATCACGGTCTGGGGATTTGGGGTGAAGAATACTCCCCAACTTTTTTTCTTTTTTTTTTTCTTTTTGTTTCGTTTTTTTGTTTTGAGAGTCTCCCTCTGTCACCAAGGCTGGAGTGCAGTGGCATGATCTCGGCTCTCTGCAACCTCCACCTGCCAAGTTCAAGTGATTCTCTTGCCTCAGCCTCCTGAGTAGCTGGGATTACAGTTTACAGTCCCCCACCACCACACCTGGCTAATTGTATTTTCAGTAGAGATGGGATTTCACCATGTTGGCCAGGCTGGTCTCGAACTCCTGACCTCAGGTGATCTGCCCACCTTGGCCTCCCAAAGTGCTAGGATTACAGGCATGAGGCACCACACCCAGCCTTTTTTTTTTCTTTTTTTTTTCTTTTTTTTTTTTTTTGATGGAATTTTGTTCTTGTCGCCCAGGCTGGAGTGTAATGGTGTGATCTTGGCTCAGTGCAATCTCCACCTCCTGGATTCAAGTGATTCTCGTACCTCAGCCTCCTGAGCAGCTGGGAGTACAGGCGTGCACCACCACACCCGGCTAATTTTTGTATTTTTAGTAGAGACAGGGTTTCACCATGTTGGCCAGGCTCGTCTCAAACTCCTGACCTCAGGTGATCCACCCGCCTCGAGCTCCCAAAGTACTGGGATTACAGGCATGAGCCATGGCACCCAGACACATTTGCATGTTTAAGTAACTAACGTGTCTCCTCCATTAGACCTTGTGCTTGCTCCCAAAGGCAGGGTCTGCAGCCACTTTTTCCCCATAGTGGCTACAGTATCTAGATTAGTGCAGGCAAATGTCTGTTAAGCAATCAGTGGTTTGGGGGCAAGTTACTTAACCTCCCCATGCCTCAGTTTCCCCATTTGTAAAACAAAAAAAATAAAGGAGATAACAGTGTATCTACTTGACATGTGGGGTGCAGCAGCATGCTGGAGTTGGCTTGCTAGAGCCAGTGGTCAAATTTTCAGTCAATTTGTGAGCCATTTGTTAGACACAGATATTCATAAAAACGACATAAACCTACAGTTAAACAAATGACATTAAAAACCGAAGTTTTTAAATTAACAAAGATTTTTAAAAGTAGCAAATACTCAAAACTCACCACCTCCTAATAGCATACGATGTTTTCCTATTATCTGTGCTGTTGAGGTTATTTACTACTTTTGTGTCAATAGTAGATACATTTTGTATATACTTATAAATACTATTTAGAGGAATGCTACTATGTGTCGCTTGCCAGCTGTATGTTTAGTAACTTCATGTGGGTGGCCTGAAATCCACCACTGTAGGAATATTTACACCATGGAAATTGGCAAATGCTATATAGATCTGGGACCTCCTGTCCCCCTCCCTCAGGCAGTTGTTAAACATTGACAAGCACACCAATGGTTTGGAGGCTTAAACCAGTTAATAGATGTGTCTGGCATGTGGGTAATGATGTGGAAATGCCGCTTTTATTGTTAGTATTTGGTTGGCTCTCACTGTCTGATCCAGAATTGCTGCATATGCAGACAGGAATTGGACAAAGCCATTGACCGACTGTTTTATTTATTCATTTATTTTCTTCCCTCTCTCT
The DNA here is from genome assembly GCF_047675955.1 of Chlorocebus sabaeus. NCBI lineage: Eukaryota > Metazoa > Chordata > Mammalia > Primates > Cercopithecidae > Chlorocebus > Chlorocebus sabaeus. The sequence goes on from NC_132909.1 coordinate 55,449,706, forward strand.
CTCCAGTTTGCCCAACCATCTGTAAGTCACACGGCTGCACTGCCGAAGGCCTCTGTTGCCACAGCGAGTGCCTGGGCAACTGTTCTGAACCCGACGACCCCACCAAGTGCGTGGCCTGCCGCAACTTCTACCTGGACGGCAGGTGTGTGGAGACCTGCCCGCCCCCATACTACCACTTCCAGGATTGGCGCTGTGTGAACTTCAGCTTCTGCCAGGACCTGCACCACAAATGCAAGAACTCGCGGAGGCAGGGCTGCCACCAGTACGTCATTCATAACAACAAGTGCATCCCTGAGTGTCCCTCCGGGTACACGATGAATTCCAGCAAGTGAGTTCTGGATGTGGGTGTGGGGGGCAGCCGAGAGGAGAAGGAACGTGGGGTTGGTTGTAACGATGCCTCCTGTTAAAACTGTGTGCAAACCCGGGGTTAATTGGCTATGAGTGAGGTCTCTGCTCTCAGATGCTACTTTTGCACCCTGTTTTGGTCCTGGGCTTGGGAGCAGGAGTTGACTACCTTTTTCTCTAAAGGGCCAGATAGTATATACTTCTGGCATTGTGCCCACCATTCTTTCTTTTTTTTTTTTTTTGAGATGGGGTCTTGTTCTGTCGCTCAAGTCAGAGTGCAGTGGCACGAACCTGGCTCACTACAACCTCTGCCTCCTGGGTTCAAGTGATTGTCTTGCCTCAGCCTCCCAAGCAGCTGGGACTGCAGGTGTCTGCCATCATGACTGGCTAATTTTTTTTTTTTTTTTTTGAGACGGAGTCTTGCTCTGTCACCCAGGCTGGAGTGCAGTGGTGTAATCTCGGCTCACTGCAAGCTCCACCTCCCGGGTTCACGCCATTCTCCTGCCTCAGCCTCGCACGTAGCTGGGACTACAGGCGCCCATCACCACGCCAGGCTAATTTTTTTGTATTTTTAGTAGAGATGGGGTTTCACCATGTTAGCCAGGATGGTCTCGATCTCCTGACCTCGTGATCCTCCCATCTCGGCCTCCCAAAGTGCTGGGATTACAGACGTGAGCTACCGCGCCTGGCCAATTTTTGTATTTTTAATAGAGACAGCGTTTTACCATGTTGGTCAGGCTGGTCTCAAACTCCCAACCTCAAGTGGTCCACCTGCCTCGGTCTCTCAAAGTGCTGGGATTGCAGGTGTGAGCCACCGTGCCGTCTGGCATTGTGGACCCCAGTTCTAAGCTTTCTGTGCTTGACTTCAGAACGAGAAAACATAATAAGGACAGAGTCCTTGAATTTCCCTAAAATCCTCCATGTGGCCTGTCCTCACTGATGTAGCTTCATCGTTGTCACATCAAGGATATACCAAGGTCTTTTGTGTCTTCCCTGGCCTGTAGCCTGGTGGTGTGCCAAGATTAGCCCAGAACATACTGTCTCCAGGAGGAAGAGACTCACTTCTGCATTATTCTCAGGGCTTTGCTGTTCTCTGAAGGACAGTATAATCAAACCATTTCCTGCCGTTTGGGTGAGAAATAGCAGGGTTTTCTCTCTTCGGCAGTGAGTCAGATTTCCTACGCACATCACAGACTTTCTGTTCACGCTGTTAGCTTCTTCCATGAGCTATTTTGGGGGCCGTAACTGAGTTGCAAAAATCTGTTTCCTGGTTTTTGTATTGAGGTTTTATGTTTTGTTTTAAAAACACACACACGCACACACCACAAAACAACACAAAAGCAAATCAGAAACAGACACATATCAAGAGGCCTTGAGCTGACCTGCTTACGTCAAGTATCTTCCTCTTCAGACTTGAGAATTAGCCAAGCGAGAGTGTTGTGGTGGGAAATTTTATTTCCCTGGGTGGAGAGGGCGGGAAGGAAAACAAGCTGTAATTTCAGTTCTTACGACTCTTTCTTTGAGTGTTTGTGAAACCTGCAAGTACAATATGTTTTGTTTTGCTTGTTGTTGATAAAAACCTACCAACAAAACCTTTTGGCTTTATTGACCAAAAGGGTCTATAAATCACCTTTGCATACCAGACAGAGTTTTGTTTTTTTGTTTTTTTTTTTTTTTGGCCAGTGTATTCCCAAGATTGAGGAAATGACCATATTCCTTTTGATTCTTTTCTAAAATCGCATTTGAAATTAAAAAAAAAAAATGGGGTAATATCTCCTGGCAAGACGTTTGCTTAAAAGACATTGGCCTTAAATAAAAGGCATTTTTGCCTCACCTTAACTACGGCCTGAGACATATAGCAGCCTCCTTTGATTTTCTCACTGATGATGTAGGAGATGCTAAAACAAAAACTCTGAGAAACTGACAGCACATCTTTGGCACCGGAGACCTTTCCTGAATGGAAGAAAACAAAGGAGAGGACGGTGCATTGTCGCAGTATTTTATTGCGTAGGTTTAAAAAAATTAATATTTTTATTTCTGAAGCTTTTAATTAATTAATTTATTTATTTATTTTGAGACAGAGCCTCACTCTGTCACCCAGGCCGGAGTGCAGTGGCGTGATCTCGGCTCACTGCAACCTCTGCCTCCCGGGTTCAAGCAGTTCTCCTGCCTCAGCCTCCCAAGTAGCTGGGATTACAGGTGTGAGCCAACAAGCCCGGCCAATGTTTTTTGTTAGTGCTTTTGTTTTTTTTGAGATGGAGTTTCATTCTTGTTGCCCAGACTGGAGTGCAATGGTGCGATCTCGGCTCACTGCAACCTCAGCCTCCCGGGTTCAAGTGATTCTCCTCCCTCAGCCTCTGAGTAGCTGGGACTACAGACATCTGTCACCATGCCCTGTTAAATTTTTTCTTGTATTTTTAGTAGAGACGGGGTTTCACCATGTTGGCCAGGCTGGTCTCGAACTCCTGACCTCAAGTGATCCCCCCACTTCGGCCTCCCAAAGTTCTGGGATTACAGGTGTGAGCAACCATACCTGGCCTGAAGCTTTTCTTTTTATCTTATGAAAGACTTTATAGGACTGTGGCATTTTCGAATGTGGTTTGTTATCAAATAGGGCCAGATGTTTTCTTCCATTCTGGTGGCTTATCTGGGAAAGAGTTCTTGATGTTCTCAGAGCAGAGTTCTGGGAACTCATGTGGATTTGTTCAGAGGTCTTGGCCAGGCGCAGTGGCTCATGCCTGTAATCCCAGCACTTGGGAGGCCGAACTGGATGGATCACCTGAGGGCAGGAGTTTGAGATCAGCCTGGCCACCATGGTGAAACTCCATCTTTACTTAAAATACAAAAAAAAAAAAAAAAAATGAGCCGGGCATGGTGGTGCATACCTGTTATTCCAGCTCCTCAGGAGGCTGAGGCATGAGAATTGCTTGAACTCAGGAGGCGGAAGTTGCAGTGAGTTGAGATCACGCCATTGCACTTCAGCCTGGGTGACAAGAGTGAAACTGCATCTCCAAAAAAAAAAAAAAGGTCTCACCATCTACTGTCCTTCCAAAGTACCTGCTGCGATGTAATAGCACAGTGCTGCTTCCTGAGATGAGGAGGATCAAATATTTGTGATGGATAAATTTTCAATGAGTACGCGACATCCATTGGGAAGGGGAGAATGACCTAAAATCCTTGACTCTTCTTGGCCTCTCTCACTTCTTCCTGTTAAGCTGAGGTCTCAAATTCGTCTACAGCTCCATCTACTTCACCATCATGTCTGACCCAGTCCCCTTGAACAATCTCTTTGCTCCTGCTTCCATTCTAGTGACACTGGTTAAAAGTGGCCACCTGGGCCGGGGGTGGTGGCTCACGCCTGTAACCCCAGCACTTTGGGAGGCCAAGGTGGGTGGATCACCTGAGGTCAGGAGTTCGAGACCAGCCTGACCAACATGGTGAAACCCTGTCTCTACTGAAAATACAAAAATTAGCCAGGCAGTTGGCTGGGTGCGGTGGCTCAAGCCTGTAATCCCAGCACTTTGGGAGGCCGAGACGGGCAGATCATGAGGTCAGGAGATTGAGACCATCCTGGCTAACACGGTGAAACCCTGTCTCTACTAAAAAATACAAAAAACTAGCCGGGCAAGGTGGCAGGCGCCTGTGGTCCCAGTTGCTTGGGAGGCTGAGGCAGGAGAATGGCATAAACCCGGGAGGTGGAGCTTGCAGTGAGCTGAGATCTGGCCACTGCACTCCAGCCTGGGCGACAGAGCAAGACTCTGTCTCAAAAAAAAAAAAAAAAAAAAAAATTTGACCAGGCATGGTGGCAGGTGCCTGTAATCCCAGCTACTCGGGAGGCTGAGACAGGAGAATTGCTTGAACCTGGGAGATGGAGGTTGCAGTGAGCCGAGATTGTGCCACTGCACTCCAGTCTCGGTGACAGAACGAGACTGTCTCAAAAGAAAAAATAAAAGTGGCTATCTGATCATATGCCATGTCCTTCCCTAAAACCTCCCAGTGGCTCCCCAAGACCAGTGCACAGAATCCAAACTCTTTATCGAGATGGCTTTGCCAGTTCTCATTCTAATTTCATTCTGGTGCCTCTTGGCCATGGCTGTAACCGCAGGAGCTTTTCCTCCAGCTTGCTACGTCTGCTTTCCTCTGTGCCTTTGCATTAGCTGTTCCCTCTTCCTAAAATGCTTGTCCCTTAATTTGAGAATGACCCACTTTTTGTCCTGGTCGTCTCCTTGGCAAATCCTTCCCATCTGAGTCAATCATCCATGCACTACTCTCTGTCACATCATTTAGTTTTAACTCTTTGATTTGTTGCTAGCTGATATTTTTATTGTCAGGTTTTTTTTTTTCTTGAGACAAGGTCTTGCTCCATCGCCCAGGCTAGAGTGCAGTGGCACCCACATGGCTCACTGTGGTCTCAACCCCCTGGGCTCAAGAGATCCTCCTGCCACTGCCTCCTGAGTAGCTGGGACTATAGGCACATACCACCACACCTGGCTAAAAAAAAATTTTGTAGTGATAGGGGTCTTGCTCTATTCCCCAGGCTCGTCTTGAACTCCTGGGCTTAAGCGAGCCTCCCACCTTGGCTTCCCAAAGTGCTGAGATTACAGGGCCTGAGCCACTGCACCTAATCTTTGTTGTCAATTTATTTACTCTCCCCAACCAGCTTATAAGCTTTGGGAGTGTATCAGCTAGCCCTTGCTGTGTAACAAAACCACCTCAGTGCTTAGCGGCTTAAAACACTCCTTTAGGAGCTCTGATGATTTTGTGTGTTGACTGAAGGTTTGTCTGGCCTGGGCCTGTTTAGCTATGGCTGATGGTTTAGGAGGATGGTTTAGGAGAGCCTCTTGCGTCTTAGATGGTCAGCGGGGGTCTCTCTCCATAAGCCTCTCACTCCAGCAGCCAGGAAGGACAGACCTCAGCGTTCAAGTGCTTTTCAAGCCTCAGCTTGTATCACATTTGCAAATATCCCATTGGCCAAAGCAAGCCATATGGCCAAGCCCAGATTCAACAGGTGGGAACATAGACTCCACTTCTTGGTGGGAGAGGCAGCAAAGAACTCGTGGTCATTTATAATTTCCCACTGGGAAAGCATATTATTGGCTTTGTTCACTCATGTATACTGGCAGCTGAGAACAGGGGTTGGCCAAGGGCCAGATAGTAAATATTTTCAGTGCTTAGGGCCATATGGTCTCTGTTGGAGCGACTTAACTCTGCCTCTGCAGTGTGAAAGCGGGGTTAGATGATATACTAACCAATAAATGTGGCCATATTCCAATAGGATATTATTTGCAAAAACAGGTGGCCAACTGGATTTGGCTCCCAAGCCACTGTTTGCCAACTCCAGGCTTAGAGCATTGCCTGCCGCATAATAAGAATAGAGGCAATAAAAGAAGTCAAACATTCGGACACTGTTTTGTTTCCACCTCAGCTGTTCTGCCACTACCTGGGTGTGCTGCAACACCGTTCTGACACCATCCTCCTCCAAAGTTAGCATCAGACTCCACAAGTTTAAGGCTCAGCCTTTCATGAGATTTCCCTTACTTCCGACACTGGCAGCATCTTAGGGATCCCCCAGCCACCCACACTTCTGACTCACTGGCTCTAAACTGGGGGAGTCCCACAAACTCTTTGGGTTTGATAATTTCCTAGAAGGAACTCACAGAACTAAAATAAACCTGGCCAGGTGTGGTGGCTCATGCCTGTAATCCCAGCACTTTGGGAGGCTAAGGTTGGAGGCTCACTTGAGCTCAGAGGTTTGAGACCAGCCTGGACAACATAGCAGGACCCCATCTCTACAAAAATTTAAAAACATTAGCCAGGTGTGGGGGTGCATGCCTGTAGTCCCAGCTACTTGGGGGGCTTAAGCAGGAGGATTGCTTGAGCCCAGGAGTTCGAGGCTGCAGTGAGCTGAGATTGTGCCAGTGCACTCCAGCCTGGGTGGATCTTGAGCAAGATCTTGTCTCAAATTTAAAAACCCTGCTATACAGTTATAGTTTTATTATAAAGCATACACATATAGGGCAAGATCTGGGAGAGTTCTTGACACAGAATTTCCATATTCCCTCCCTGTGGCAATAGCCTATATATCACCCTCTTGACATACTGACATGTCCACCAACTGGGAAGTACTGCTGAGCTTCAGTGTCCAGAGTTTTTGTTTGTTTGTTTGTTTTGAGATGGAGTCTCACTCTGTCACCCAGGCTGGAGTGCAGTGGCACAATCTCAGCTCACTGCAATCTCCACATCCCAGGTTCAAGCGATTCTCCTGCCTCAGCCTCCCAAGTAGCTGGGACTACAGGCGTGCACAAACCATGCACGGCTAATTTTTGTATTTTTAGTAGAGACGGGGTTTCACCATGTTGGCCAGGCTGGTCTCGAACTCCTGACCTCGTGATTCACCTGCCTCAGCCTCCCAAAGAGCTAGGATTACAGGTGTGAGGCACTGCACCCGGCCCAGTGTCCAGAGTTTTAATTGGAGTCTCTTTCCTTCTGTGTGATCGATGGAAATCATTGGCCATGTGATTAAACACTGCCATTTCCAGCCCCCTCCTCTCCCTGGAGGTCAGGTGACTAAAAGCCTCAACCCTGTGATCACAAGGTTGGTCTTTCTGGTGACCGCCCCCCACCCTAATGTTATCTAGGCCCCCACCGCAAGTCACCCCCAACATTCCTAACCCTCCTAACAAAAGCATTCCTATGACTCAGAAAATTCCAAGGGTTTTTGAAGCTCTATGCCAAGAACTGGGATGAAGACCAGATACATTCTTTATGATACTACAGTCACAAAAATCATTCTGAAGAGTTGTATACACAGGGGTGTGAGAACAACGGCAGCAGCAACAACGATGCCACCCATAACAAATGACTCTTGCAGCAATGGATAAAATTATGTTCTGTGTGCGAAGTGCTTTTGTGGTATGCATCATTGAGTTCCTCATCACAAGCTGTGGCATTCGTGTTGTTATTTTCAGATGAACACACAGAGACTGTAACAGTTGGGAATCTTGTGGTTTCATGCACCAGAACCCCAACTCAAATTGGCTTAACCAGTCTGGCACAATGGCTCATACCTGTAATCCCAGCCCTTTGGGAGGCCGAGGTGGGTGGATCACCTGAGGTCGGGAGTTCGAGACCAGCCTGACCAACATGGAGAAACCCCGTCTCTACTAAAAAAAATAAAAAAATACAAAAATTAGACGGGCATGGTGATGCAGGCCTGTAATCCCAGTTACTCAGGAGGCCGAGGCAGGAGAGTCGTTTGAACCTGGGAGGCGGAGGTTGCAGTGAGCCGAGGTTGTACCATTGCACTCCAGCCTGAGCAACAAGAGCGAGACTCCATCAAAAAACAAAAAACAAAAAACAAAAACCTTGATTTAACCAAGATTAAAGGAGTTTGTTGATGCCCATAACCAAAGAGTTCAGGGAGTTGCTTCAGGCATGGCTGTATCAAGAAGCTTAAGTGATATACCTGATCAGTCTCTTCCATCTTTATTTTGCTCTTTGTTGGTTTTCTTTTCAGGTAGCTTCTCCCTCACCCTTCACCCTGTGCTAGCAAGATGGCAAAACCCTTAGATACTCCAGAAGGAAGACAATTTCCCCTTCCTGCATGTTCTAGCAAAACCCTCACTGTGCTGACTTAAGTCCTCTACCCACCTCTGAGCCGCCACAGGAATAGAAGGTGGTGCTTAGCTTGTCTTGGATCTTGTGTCCATCCTGGATCTAGAAAGGCTTTGGAAGCCAAGAGCTGATCTCAGAGACCCCGTGTTGGGGGAGGACTGGCTCCCAAAGGACTCCTGGGGGCTGTGAGTTTGATGGCATCAGGCTGCAGGTTGGCAAAACCAAAGGCTGCCCAAGTTGTTTGCTGTTAAACATGGAGTCATGTTACAGCCATACTTGCATCAAATCCCACACAGAACAGCAAATGTCCTGTCTCCTTGGAGTAGCAAGTTGAGTTCTGCCACTTTGGGGTAACAGTGTCAGTTCTGCCACATCAGGCCCATGAGCTCAAGGTAATGAATGGCACATTCTCATCACCACGTGCATTCATCCATTTCTGCACTGCTATAAATAAATACCTAGAGCCAGGTGTCGTGGCTCACGCCTGTAATCCCAGCACTTTGGGAGGCCGAGGCGGGTGGGTCATCTGAGGTTGGGAGTTCAAGATGAGCCTGACCAACATGGAGAAACCCCGTCTCTCCTAAAAATACAAAATTAGCTGGGTGCAGTGGCTCACACCTGTAATCCCAACACTTTGGGAGGCCGAGCTGGGTGGATCACCTGAGGTCAGGAGTTCAAGACGAGCCTGACCAACATGGAGAAACCTCATCTCTACTAAAAATACAAAATTAGCCGGATGTGGTGGTGCATGCCTGTAATCCCAGCTACTTGGGAGGCTGAGGCAGGAGAATCGCTTGAACCCAGGAGGTATAGGTTGCAGTGAGTTGAGATGGCACCATTGCACTCCAGCCTGGGCAACAAGGGCAAAACTCAGTCTCATAGGAAAAAAGAAAAAAAAAAAAAGAAAGAAAGAAATACCTGGAACTGGGTAATTTATAAAGAGAAGAGATTTAGGCCGGGCGCGGTGGCTCAAGCCTGTAGTCCTAGCACTTTGGGAGGCTGAGACGGGCGGATCACGAGGTCAGGAGATCGAGACCATCCTGGCTAACACGGTGAAACCCCGTCTCTACTAAAAAATACAAAAAACTAGCTGGGCGAGATGGCGGGCACCTGTAGTCCCAGCTACACGGGAGGCTGAGGCATGAGAATGGCGTAAACCTGGGAGGCGGAGCTTGCAGTAAGCTGAGATCCAGCCACTGCACTCCAGCCCGGGCGACAGAGCGAGACTCCGTCTCAAAAAAAAAAAAAAAAAAGAAAAGAAAAGAGATTTAATTGACTCATGGCCCTGCAGGCTGTACAGGAAGCATAGCAGCTTCTGCTTCTGGGGAGGCCTCAGGAAACTTACAATCATGGGGGAAAGTGAAGGGGAGGCAGGCACATCTTACACGACTGGAGGAAGAGAGAAAGGAGGAAAGGTGCTACAATTTTTTTTTTTTTTTTTTGAGACAGAGTCTCACTCTGTCACCCAGACTGGAGTAAAGTGGCACGATCTTGGCTCACTGCAGCCACCGCCTCCCGGGTTCAAGTGATTCTCCTGCCTCAGCCTCCCCAGTAGTTGGGACTACAGGTGGGTACCACTACACCTGGCTAATTTTTGTATTTTTAGTAGAGACCGGGTTTCACCATGTTGGCCAGGCTCCCAAAGTGCTGGGATTACAGGCGTGAGCCACTGCGCCTGGCCTGGAGGACATTTTTAATTGCCACAACTTATGGGAAGGATGCTACTGGCATCTCGTGAGCAGAGCCCAGGGATGCTGCCCCATATCGTCCAATGCACAGGATGCCACCCCCACCACCGCAGTGGAGAGTTACTTGGCCCCAGATGTGAACAGCGCTGAGGTCAGAAGACCTTTGCCGTCGCATGACGGACTCATGCCATCACTTGAGACCCTGCATGGTGTGCTGTCTTCCCAGGCTGATCTCGAACTCCCTGGCTCAAGCAACACTCCCTCCTTGGCCTCTCAAAGTGCAGAGATGATAGGCAGGAGCCACCACGCCCGGCTCCAGAATCTACAATTTTAACAATCAAGCAATATGCCCTATGGTAGATCTGCAGACTGTGTTTTCAGAAATATCATCTCAGGCAGAAAGGGCCAGGTGCAGTGGCTCACACCTGTAATCCCAGCACTTTGGGAGACTGAGGCGAGTGGATCACTTGAGGTCAGGAGTTCGAGACCAGCCTGGTCAACATGGTGAAACCCCGTCTCTACTCAAAAATACGAAAATTAGCTGGGCGTGGTCGTGGGCACCTGTAATCCCAGCTACTGTGGAGGCTGAGGCAGGAGAATCTCTTGAACCCAGGAGGCAGAGGTTGCAGTGAGCTGAGATCGCACCACTGCACTCCAGCTTGGGCGACAGAGCAAGACTCTGTCTCACGCACATACAAAGAAATAGCATATCAGGCAGAAAGATGCTGGAGATATCTGAGGGACTTTGAACACCCTTATCCCTCTCTCTCTCTGCTCTGCCTTAGCTTGCTGTGCACCCCGTGCCTGGGTCCCTGTCCCAAGGTATGCCACCTCCTAGAAGGCGAGAAGACCATCGACTCGGTGACGTCTGCCCAGGAGCTCCGAGGATGCACCGTCATCAATGGGAGTCTGATCATCAACATTCGAGGAGGCAGTGAGTGCTCTCTCTGTGGGGACATTGGGGGTGCCTGCTGGGCTCCATGTCCATTTTCTTCCCCGCTCACAGCTCAGAGAAACATGGAGAAACCCCGTCTCTACTAAAAATACAAAACAATTTGCCAAGTGTGGTGGCACACGCCTGTAATCCCAGCTACACAGGAGGTTGAGGCAGGAGAATTGCTTGAACTCAGCAAGTGGAGGTTGCAATGAGCTGAGATCGCGCCACTGCACTCCAGCCTGGGCGACAGAGTGAGACTGCAACTCAAAAAAAAAAAAAAAAAAAAAAAGACCAGGCGCGGTGGCTCATGCCTGTAATCCCAGCACTTTGGAAGGCTGAGGTGGGCGTATCACTTGAGGTCAGGAGTTTGAGACCAGCCAACATGGTGAAACCCTGTCTCTGCTAAAAATACAAAAATTAGCTGGGCATGGTGGCACATGCCTGTAGTCCCAGCTACTCGGGAGGCTGAGGCAGGAGAGTCACTTGAACCTGGGAGGCAGAGGTTGCAGTGAGCTGAGATCACACCACTGCACTCCAGCCTGGGCCATAGACCGAGACTCCATTTCAAAAAAAAAGAAAAGGAAAGAAAAGAAATACCATGTCAGGCAAAAAGGCATTCCTTTGCTTCTTTCTTTTTTTTTTTCTTTTGAGACAGCGTCTCGCTCTGTCGCCCAGGCTGGAGTGTAGTGGCCGGATCTCAGCTCACTACAAGCTCCGCCTCCTGGGTTTACGCCATTCTCCTGCCTCAGCCTCCCGAGTAGCTGGGATTACAGGTGCCTGCCACCTCGCCTGGCTGGTTTTTCGTATTTTTTAGTAGAGACGGGGTTTCACCGGGTTAGCCAGGATGGTCTCGATCTCCTGACCTTGTGATCTGCCCGTCTCGACCTCCCAAAGTGCTGGGATTACAGGCTTGAGCCGCCGCGCCCGGCCCCTTTGCTTATTTCTTTAGCAAACATGTATTGAATACGCACAGTGAGTAAGGTAAAGTCCTTACCCTGCTGGATTTTTGCACATAAGTAAATCAACAGATATTGTAAGTTCAGGTGGTGGCCGGTGCTGTGAAGGGAAGTGCAGCAGGGTAATAAGTGGAATGGAAATGGGCAGCTTTTCCCTATAAAGGGCTCTGTCATGAATATAGTCAGCCCTGCAGGCCAGGCAATGTCTGTCATAACCACTGAGCTCTGCTGTTGTAATATGAAAACAGCCATAGACCCATGTCAGCTAGTGGGCATGGCTTTGTTCCAATAAAACTTTATTTTACAAAACCGGTGGAATTTGGCCAGCGGGCTGTCATTGGTCAACCTCTGAAATAGAGAATAAAAGGGGTTGCTATTTTTTTTTTTTTTTTTTTTTGTAGTTTTAGTAGAGACAGGGTTTCACCATGTTGGCCAGGCTGGTCTTGAACTCCTGACCTCAAGTGATCCACCTGCCTCACTCTCCCAAGGTGCTGGGATTACAGGTGTGGGAAAGGAGGGTTTGAGATGATGATGGAACAAGCCAAGCAGATATATGGTGGAATAATGTTCTGAGCAACAGAGGCAGCCAGTACCAAGGTCCTGGGGCAGAAGTATGCTTGACCCATTTAAGGAATGCTAAGAACTACAGATTGTGTTCTAAGCATGATGAAGTTTTGTTTGTTTGTTTGTTTGTTTTGTTTTGATTTTTGTTTTTTGTTTTTTGGTTTTTTTTGAAACGGAGTTCCACTCTTGTTGCCCAGGCTGGAGTGCAATGGTGCGATCTTGGCTTACCACAACCTCCGCCTCCCGGGTTCAAGGAATTCTCCTGCCTCAGCCTCCCAAGTAACTGGGATTACGGGCATGTGCCACCACACCTGGCTAATTTTTTTTTTGTATTTTTAGTAGAGACGGGGTTTCTCCATGTTGGTCAGGCTGGTCTCGAACTCCTGACCTCAGGTGATCCGCCCACCTCGGCCTCCCAAAGTGCTGGGATTACAGGTGTGAGCCACCGCTCCTGGCCAGCATGATGAGTTTTGAGCTGGGTATGTCAAATCATTTACAGCCTGAGGGTTATCTTCTCACCATGGAGAATCATGAGAAGATTGAAATATTTCTATAGAAACCCACTGAATATTCTCTCCTTTCCTTAGATAATCTGGCAGCTGAGCTAGAAGCCAACCTCGGCCTCATTGAAGAAATTTCAGGGTATCTGAAAATCCGCCGATCCTACGCTCTGGTGTCACTTTCTTTCTTCCGGAAGTTACGCCTGATTCGAGGAGAGACCTTGGAAATCGGGTACGTGGGCCTGAGTGCCAACTAGGAAGTTCAGGCATTAGAAAAACTTGAGGATTTTTTTGGCCAGGCGCGGTGACTGATGCCTGTAATCCCATCACTTTGGGAGGCCGATGTGGGTGGATCACTTGAGGCCAAGAGTTCAAGACCAGCCTGGCCAACATGGTGAAACCCCATCTCTACTAAAAGTACAAAAATTAGCCAGGTGTGGTGGTGCACACCTGTAATCCCGGCTACTTGGGAGGCTGAGGCAGGAGAATAGCTTGAACCTGGGAGACAGAGGTTGCAGTGAGCCAAGATCACACCACTGCACTCCAGCCTGGGTGACAGAGCGAGACTGTCCACAAGAAAAAAAAAAAAAAAAGAAAAGAAAAGAAGAAGAAAAACTTAAGGATTTTTTAAAAAACAAATAAAAGTTATGTGGCAAAACCTTGGGAGAAAAGAACTTGGAATGTGCCTAGAGGTCCATCCAGCCAAAAATTGTAAAAGCCGTTTTATAGTCATTCTTGAGAAACAAAAGTGGGAGCAGCCCAACCTTGGTGCCCATCCTCCAAGGGCACAGGCTGGAATTTTTGCTAAATAGGGCATCCGGCTGTTTGGGCTACATTGTAAGTAGAGTTTAACATGCATAAAATGGACATTTCTTCTTAGTCCCAGTTGTCCATCCTAATTTCTGGGATGGACTCCATCTCAGTGTATTCCAATATATTCCAGCCTTCTCCTTGAGGTCCTAGAAACTCTGTTAGTAAAACAGCAGAAACTCAGACTAGCTGTGTTTCACGCAGATCAAGATTGACTCATAGGCAGGAGGTCTGTGGAAGACCCAGGTTCTTTCCATCTTTGTGTTCCTCATGGTCACAAGATGGCTGCCTCAGCCCCAGCCTCACATCTGTAGAACAGACAGCCAATGGGGAAAGGGACAAAAGGACATGTTAATCAACATGAGCTGGTAAGTGATTCGAGAAGGTGGTCTAAACAATATAGTTTGGGCAACAGAGTGAGACTCCGTCTCAATTTAAAAAACAAATAAACAAAAGCCTTCAGTGGCTCCTTTCTGCTTATTAAGGACGGTCACACGTTCTTGGTCTTGGTCTGGCACGCAGTATACTAGACGGTCTGGTCCATTGCAACTCCAGCTATTTCCTGTCACCTATTGGCCAAAACAGGCTACTTTGCTCTTCCCTGAGCTCAACTTTGGTGCCTCTGTGTCATCAGTATTTCCCCTGTTTGCAGAAATTGGTTTCTGCAAAACCTATTCCTCAGTTCATCACAGACTCTCCACCCCCCTTCAAGACTGAGCTGAGCCTCCTTCCTGGCCATGAAAACTTCCTCAACCTCCCCTGTTATCCCCATTCGACAAACATATGTTGAGTATGTGCCAAGCAAGTAGAGAGGATTAGGGATATAGCACTGAACAAGATCAACTCCAGGTATGGCCATACCATCTTGGAGCTGTAGAAGACCAGCTGTTGAATGACTAGATGTGTGTGTTATTTCCATAGGAACTACTCCTTCTATGCCTTGGACAACCAGAACCTAAGGCAGCTCTGGGATTGGAGCAAACACAACCTCACCATCACTCAGGGGAAACTCTTCTTCCACTATAACCCCAAACTCTGCTTGTCAGAAATCCACAAGATGGAAGAAGTTTCAGGAACCAAGGGGCGCCAGGAGAGAAATGACATTGCCCTGAAGACAAATGGGGACCAGGCATCCTGTAAGTCACTGGTCCCCAACCTTTTTGGCACCAGGGACCGGTTTAGTGGAAGATGGTTTTTCCACGGATTGGTGGAGGGTGGGGATGGTTTTGGCATGATTCAAGTGCATTACATTTATTGTGCACCTTATTCCTATTATTGTTACATTGTAATATATAATGAAAGAATTGTACAACTCACCATCAGGTAGAATCAGTGGGAGCCCTGAGCTTATGTTCCTGCAACTAGATGGTCCCAGCTGGGGGTGGTGGGACACAGTGGCAGATCATCAGGCATTAGATTTTCATAAGGAGTGCTCAGTCTAGATCCCTCATGTGCACAGTTCACAATGGGGTTCATGCTCCTATGAGAATCTCATGCTGCTGTTGATCTGACAGGAGGCAGAGCTCAGGTGGTCATGTGAGCGATGGGGAGTGACTATAAATACAGATGAAGCTTCACTTGCTCGCCCACCACTCACCTCCCGCTGTACAGCCCTGTTCCTAACAGGCCATGGAGCATACTGGTCTGTGGCCCAGGGGCTGGGGATCCCTGCTGTAAGTGGTCCACAAACCAGATAATGTGGCTGTCCTCTCTCATCCATCACAGTGGCCCCCCAGGGGTGTTATTTCCCTCTAACAACCCATTGTGTGATAGGCTTTCTTACTGAGGGCAGATTCTGCACATTTATTAATATTATCACTATGCTTACTGCATGCAATATAGTACCTGATATGGGGTGAAGTCATACAAGCACTGAATGAATGATGGACGAATGAATGACATCTTATATGTGTATCAGGCTGACGCTGAAGAGTTCAGAGTTGAGTAAAATACCTATGTCAGTCTGCATCTCCTGTGAAGTGACTGCCAAGTTGAAGTTTAGGAGTGCAGAAAATGTATAGAGGGTAATACCCATGAAATGTGAAAGAGAGGAAGAGCTTCCTTTTTTTTTTTTTTTTTTTTGAGACAGAATCTTGCTCTGTCACCCAGGCTGGAGTGCAGTGGTGCGATCTTGGCTCACTGCAACCTCCTCCTCCTGGATTCAAGTAATTCTCTCGCCTCAGCCTCCAGAGTAGCTGGGACTATAGGCACGTGCCACCATGCCCGGCTAATTTTTTTTGTATTTTTAGTAGAGACAGGGTTTTGCCGTGTTGGCCAGGGTGGTCTTGAATTCTGAACTTATTTGATCCTCCCGCCTCGGCCTCCCAAAGTGCTGGGATTACAGGTGTGAGCCACCACACCCGGCCATGAAGAGCCTTTTGACAATAGCGTGGGTCTGACCTCTGTGAACAGAGAGCAGGAAGGAAGGAGGATAGGGCTGGGAGAGCCTCAGACAGTGGTGTATCCCTGAGTCTTGTCCAAACCCAGAAAGAGCTCAAGGCCACGGTTGTCTACAGGGAAGTTCTGCATTGCAATGGGACGGCCAGGCATCCGCCAAGCTCAGTCACAGGTGGGGGCTGTCCAGGGAGAATCAGGTCTTGGCTGGAACGCTACAGCGGGTCCTGCAGTTTCTGCAGCTGCAGGCTGCCTGCTGACTGCACTTCCCTGACAGATTCTGAGCAGTGAGCTGCCAGGGGCTTCTGTGACACCTCCACGGGGAGTTAGCTACTTCTGTCAAAATGTAGTGCAAGGGCCGGGCATGGTGGCTCACGCCTGTAATCCCAACCCTTGGGGAGGCTGAGGCGGGCAGATCACTTGAGGTCAGGAGTTCGAGAGCAGCCTGGCCAATGTGGTGAAACGCCATCTCTACTAAAAAAATATACAAAAACTAGCTGGGCGTGGTAGTGGGTGCCTGTAATCCCAGCTACGTGAGAGGTTGAGGCATGAGAATTGCTTAAACCCGGTAGGCGGAGGTTATAGTGAGCAGATATCGTGCCACTGCACTCCAGTCTTGGCAACAGAGCAAGACTGTGTCTCAAAAAATAATAATAATAATAATAATAATAATAATACAAGAAGAGAGAACGAGGTTGGGGTGAGGTTTAGAGAACGAGGTTCTAGGCAGAGAGAATTACTTAGATGCGTTTCTCCAATGTCTAATGGTCTGCAGTCTCTCTAAACTCACTTGGCATGGGTTTATTTGCACTGGAGTTGCATCTCCTTCCAGGTCAGTCTTAGAAGCCCACGTGTGAGACAACATTATGTCAGGACAAACATCATCCTTGGAAATCCCTTCCTCCAATAACTGTTGGCC
Organism: Chlorocebus sabaeus; assembly: GCF_047675955.1. Lineage (NCBI taxonomy): Eukaryota > Metazoa > Chordata > Mammalia > Primates > Cercopithecidae > Chlorocebus > Chlorocebus sabaeus. The sequence goes on from NC_132909.1 coordinate 55,466,433, forward strand.
AGTTGTCCTTCTTGCGCGGGAACAGATCGCCCTTATTCAGTTGAGTGTCTGGCTGAGTCAAGTCATTGGCTTCCGTGAGCGTAAGCGGCCAAGTTGCAAAACCGTTTCTTGCCTTTGAATCTCCCCCGATTCATACTCAGCCAGGCACATGGGGAGGAGACCCTTAGGGGAATTGCAGCTGGACCTCTCCCTTCTCACAGTCCCTCCAGGAAGTGTGGGGGTCCCAGACTTTGGTCTGAAACTACACTGAAATCGCTTGGTTTTGCCTTTTGTTTTAACTTTTCTAGGTGAAAATGAGTTACTTAAATTTTCTTACATTCGGACATCTTTCGATAAGATCTTGCTGAGATGGGAGCCGTACTGGCCCCCCGACTTCCGAGACCTCCTGGGGTTCATGCTGTTCTACAAAGAGGCGTAAGTGGAAGAGTTAGACCTTGCAGAGGCGAGGGCTGGCTGGCTCTGTGCTTGCCTCGTTTGTGCCCCAGTCTGCCCCTCTCGGGTTCCTCTCTATCTCCCTCCTCCTCCTGGAATAAATATCTTAGGTTCCTTTTACAATCTCACCGGTCAATGGTATGCAGAGTCAATAATGTCTGCTTTTATCAAATGCCGAAAATGGAAGCGGGCAGCTTTCCTGTAGAAGCCCGGACTGGCCAGTTTCCTGGGGCAATATTCCATTTTGCCTTGCCTGTGTATGTCTCATCAGACATCCTTTGTAGTCAGGAGCTCAGTCTACTGCATGTTACATTCTACTACATTTGCATGTTATCAAATGTATTGCTTATCTATTTTTCATTTTTTTTCCCCAACTGGTTTTTTTTTTTTTTTGAGATGGAGTCTCGCTCTGTCACCCAGGCTGCAGTGCAGTGGCACAATCTTGGCTCACTGCAACCTCTGCCTCCCGGGTTCAAGCAATTCTCCTGCCTCAGTCTCTTGAGTAGCTGGGATTACAGGCATGTACCACCACACCCAGCTAATTTGTGTATTTTTGGTAGAGATGTGTTTTGCCATGTTGGTCAGGCTGGTCTCAAACTCCTGACCTCAGGTGATCCGCCCACCTTGGCCTCCCAAAGTGCTGGGATTACAGGCGTGAGCCACCGCACCTGGCCAGTAGTAATATTAATAATAGTTCTAGCCCCAAGATTGACCTTGTGCCTTGCTGAGAACTTACACACAGTCTAATCTTATCAATAACTTGCGAGGAAATTCCTGCTATTACTGTTATTACAGATTGAGTATCCCTAGTCGGAAAATCTGAAATCTGTAATGCTCCAAAATCCAAAGCCTTTTGAGGGCTGACCTGATGCTCAACGGAAAAGTTCATTGGAGCATTTCAGATTTCAGCTTTTGAGATTCGAGATGCTGAACCAGTACAATGCAAATTAACTAGTAAAATGCAAATATTTCAAAACCCAAAAATATCCAAAATCCAAAACACTTCTGGTCCCAATCATTTATTTATTTATTTATTTTTAGACATGTCACCCAGGCTGAAGTGCAGTGGTGCAATCTCGGTTCATTGCAACCTCTGCTCCCGAGTTCAAGCGATTCTCTTGCCTCAGCCTCCAGAGCAGCTGGGATTACAGGCATGCAGCACCACACCTTGCTAATTTTTGTATTTTTAGTAGAGATGAGGTTTTGCCATGTTGGCCAGGCTGGTCTTGAACTCCTGGCCTCAAATGATCCACCCACCTCAGCCTCCCAAAGTGCTGGGATTACAGGCGTGAGCCACCACGCCTGGCCAAATCCCAAGTATTTTGAATAAGGGATGCCCAAGCTGTGTTTTTTTCATTGAGATGTCAGGGTTGGCGGTTTCTTTCTCTTCGGCTGTTCCCGAGTTATTTTTTCTTGCGGCATAAGATTGTTGGGTGAGTAAGATGTGACCCTACAGGATGTAACTTCCCAGGCCTCACCTGCACAGTGCTCAATGTGACGGTCTTTTTTTTTTTTTCTTTCTTTTTGGGATAGAGTCTCGCTCTGTCGCCCAGGCTGGGTGCAGTGGCCGGATCTCAGCTCACTGCAAGCTCCGCCTCCCAGGTTTACGCCATTCTCCTGCCTCAGCCTCCCGAGTAGCTGGGACTACAGGCGCCCGCCACCTCGCCCGGCTTGTTTTTTGTATTTTTTAGTAGAGACGGGGTTTCACCGGGTTAGCCAGGATGGTCTCGATCTCCTGACCTCGTGATCCGCCCGTCTCGGCCTCCCAAAGTGCTGGGATTACAGGCTTGAGCCACCGCGCCCGGCCGTAATGTGACGGTCTTATAAAGGTAACCGCCTTGCTGTTTTGTCTTGACAGCCCTTACCAGAACGTGACGGAGTTTGACGGGCAGGACGCGTGTGGTTCCAACAGCTGGACGGTGGTAGACATTGACCCGCCCCTGAGGTCCAATGACCCCAAATCACAGAACCACCCAGGATGGCTAATGCGGGGTCTCAAGCCCTGGACCCAGTATGCCATCTTTGTGAAGACCCTGGTCACCTTTTCGGATGAACGCCGGACCTACGGAGCCAAGAGTGACATCATTTATGTCCAGACAGATGCCACCAGTGAGTGTGTCTTGGGAATGTGAATTTGTCTATGAATCAGACCTCTGGCTTTTAACAGGCTGATGCAGCGAGGTTGTATAAAATGCTCCTTGATACGGTTATTACCTTTTTTTTTTTTTTTTGGAGACAGGGTCTTACTTCGTCACCCAGGCTGGAGTGCAGTGCAGTGGCGTGTTCATGGCTCACTGCAGCCTCAAACTCCCAGGCTCAAGCAATCCTCCTGCCTCAGCCTCCTAAGTAGAAGGAATTACCAGAGTATACCACTATGTGTGGCTATTTTTTTTTTTTTTCAAGACAAAGTCTGGCTTCGTCACCTAGACTGGAGTGCAACAGCACGATCTCGGCTCACTGCAACCTCTGCCTCCCGGGTTCAAGTAATTCTCCCATCTCAGCCTCCTGAGTAGCTGGGACTACAGGCATGCACCACCACAGCCAGCTAATTTTTGTATTTTTTGTGGAGACAGAACGTTGCTTTGTTACCCAGGCTGGTCTTGAACCCCTGGCCTCAAGTGATCCTCCTGCCTTGGCCTCCCAAAGTCCTGGGATTAGAAGTGTGAGCCATCTCACCCAGTCAGTTATTGGCTTTTAAAGGAGCTGAGTATTGAGGTTTATAGTTTCAGATGAGGTAGTAGCAACAAGCCACTTGATGGGAATATTTATATTTTTCATCCTATTATGAAAAATTTTCAAATATTCACAACATAGAAAGAACGACAGCCCCACAGGCAGCCGCCTCCCAACTTCAACCTTTGGTCATTTTTGTTTCATCTCGATGTCTTTTCCCTCTTCCCACTTGTTACTTCTTTTTGTTTTGTTTTTTGTTTGTTTGTTTTGGCCTGGAGTATTTCATAGCAATTTAATTATGTTTTGTTTGTTTGTTTGAGATGGAGTCTCACTCTGTCACCCAGGCTGGAGTGCAGTGGCGCTATCTGGACTCACTGCAGCCTCCACCTCCCAGGTTCAAGTGATTCTCCTGCCTCAGTCTCCCAAGTAGCTGGGATTATGGGTGTGCACCACCATGCTTGGCTAATTTTTGTTTGGTTTGGTTTTGTTTTTTGAGACAGAGTCTCACTCTGTTGCCCAGGCTGGAGTGCAGTGGTGTAATCTCAGCTCACTGCAACCTCCCCGTCCTGGTTCAAGTGATTCTCCTGCTTCAGCCCCCCAAGTAGCTGCAACTACCAGGCACGCCACCCACGCCCGGCTGGTTTTTATATTTTTAATAGAGACGGGTTTCACCATGTTGACCAGGATGGTGTCGATCTCTTGACCTGCAATCTGCTCACCTTGGTGGGATTACAGGCATGAGCCACCATGCCAGCTTTTTTTTGTTTGTTTTGTTTTCGAGACTGAGTTTCGCTCTTGTTGCTCAGGCTGGAGTGCAATGGCACTATCTCAACTCACTGCAACCTCTGCCTCCTGGGTTCAAGCAATTCTCCTGCCTCAGCCTCCTGAGTAGCTGGGATTACAGGCGTGCGCCACCACGCTTGGCTAATTTTGTATTTTTTTTTTTTTTGTAGAGATAAGATTTCTCCATGTTGGTCAGGCTGGTCTTGAACTCCCGACCTCAGGTGATCCGTCCGCCTTGGCCTCCCAAAGTGCTGGGAATAGGCATGAGACACCATGCCCAGCCATTTTGTATTTTTAATAGAGACGGGGCTTCACCATGTTGGCCAGGCTGCTCTGGAACTCCTGACCTCAAATGATCCGCCCACCTTGGCCTCCCAAAGTGCTGGGATTGCAGGCGTGAGCCACTGGGCCCAGCCTAATTTATTTTTGTAAAACCTAAGTGCTTCTCTTATAGCAGTAGTTCCCAAATGGGGTTAACTGCTCTTCCAGGGAACAGTTGCCAGTCAATGTCTGGAGACATGTTTGGTTGTCACAGCTGTGGAGATGAAACCACTGGCATTTCGTGGGTAGAAGCCAGAGAGGCTGTTTCATGTCCTGCAACACACAGGATGCACCCTCCATCATGACAAAGAATTATCCAGCCCCAAAAGCCAATAGTGCTGAGGATGAGAAACCCCGTCCTATAGGCTCAAAATCAGCTTTTTCTTTTTAGACAGAGTCTTGCTCTGTCGCCCAGGCTGGAGTACAGTGGCGCAGTCTCGGCTCACTGCAAGCTCCACCTCCCGAGTTCACGCCATTCTCCTGCCTCAGTCTCCCAAGTAGCTGGGACTACAGGTGCCCGCCACCATGCCCAGCTAGTTTTTGTATTTCCAGTAGAGACGGGGTTTCACTGTAGTCTTGATCTCCTGACCTCATGATCCGCCCATCTTGGCCTCCCAAAGTGCTGGGATTACAGGCGTGAGCCACCGCACCCGGCCCTTTTTTTTTTTTTCAACGGAGTTTCGCTCTTGTCTCCCAGGCTGGAGTTCAATGGCGCATTCTCGGCTCACTGCAACCTTCACCTCCCGGGTTCAAGATTCTCGTGCCTCAGCCTCCCAGGAAGCTGAGATTACAGGCGCCCACCACCATGTGCAGCTAATTTTTGTTTTTTTTTTTAGTAGAGACACGGTTTCACCATGTTGGCCGGGTGTGGTCTCAAACTCCTGATCTCAGATGTTTCAGGTGATTCGGCCACCTGAAGTGCTGTGATTACAGGCATGAGCCACCGTGCCCGGCCTCGAATTCAAACTATATAAATCACCCTATCTTCTTCAGTTAATCCCCTCTCATCCTATATCTTTCAGTGATACCAAAAGACAGTTTTCAGAAACGTCTGGCTCCCAGGTGTTTGGACTCCTTCCCCACCCTCAGCTCCCTCAGCCACCTCTGTTACTTTGGGTTTTTTGGGTTTTGTTTGGTTGGTTGGTTTTTTTCTTTCTTTCTTTCTTTCTTTCTTTGAGAAAGGATCTTGTTCTGTCGCCCAGGCTGGAGTGCAGTCGTGCGATCACAGCTCACTGCAGCATCAGCCTCCTGAGTTCCAGCGATCCTCCCATCTCAGCATCCCAACTAGCTGGGACCACAGGCGTGCTTCCTCGTGCCTGGCTGGTTTTTATGATTTTTAGTAGAGACAGGGTCTTGCTATGTGACCCAGGCTGGTCTCAAACTCCTGAGCTCAAGCAATCCTCCCGCCTCAGCCTCCCAAAGTACTGGGATTACAGGTATGAGCCACTCCGTCAGCCACCTCCATTCTTGAGGGGAAAGTTTTGTAGACTGAATGCCAGGTCATTGACATGATCCAGTGGCTTCAAGTCTCCCCACGACCGGGTTCAATTAGGGACGGATGTTAATCAGAAAAATGTAAGTTTACTGGTCTCTTCCCACCATCCTCTCTTTTCCCAGCGGCATCTACCCAGAGCCCAGAACAGAGAGAGTTTAGCTCATAGTCAGAGAGCGTTAGTGTTTGTTGCAGAAAAGGATAAATGAATGCTCACGTAATCTGGGATGTGAATGGGCTACCGCTTGGTATCCCGTGCCCTGATTGGATGAGGATTCCCCGTACGTCTCCAGTTTTCTCCAATGTTAAAGAACACTGCGGCGGCTGGACACCGTGGCTCACACCTGTAATCCCAGCAATTTGGGAGGCCAAAGCAGGCGGATCACCTGAGGTCGGGAGTTCGAGACCAGCCTGGCTAACATGCCAAAACCCCATCTCTACCAAAACTACAAAAATTAGCCAGGCATGGTGGCGGGTGCCTGTAGTCCTAGCTACTCAGGAGGCCGAGGCAGGAGAATGGCTTGAACCCAGAAGGTGGAGGTTGCAGTGAGCCGAGATCACGCCACTGCACTCCAGCCTGGGTCACAGAGCAAGACTCTGTCTCAAACAAAACAAAACAAAACAAAAACAAAAACAAAAACCGAAACAAAAAAACAATACAAACAAAATAAAACAAACAAAACAAAAAACAAAAACAAAACAAAAAACAAAAACACTGCAGCAAACATCCTTATAATGTCTTTTTTTTTTTTTTTTTTTTTTTTTTTTTTGGAGACAGAGTCTCACTCTGTCGCGAGGCTGGAGTGCAGTGGCACAATCTCGGCTCGCTGCAACCTCCACCTCCCGGGTTCAAGCCATTCTCCTGCCTCAGCCTCCCGAGTAGCTGGGACTACAGGCGTGCACCACCACGCCTGGCTATTTTTTTTTTTTACTTTTACTAGACACCAAGTTTCACCATGTTGGCCAGGATGGTCTCGATCTCCTGACCTCGTGATCTGCCCACCTTGGTCGCCCAAAGTGTTGGGATGCGTGCCCTCATGATGTCTTTAGTGTGTCCCCTGCATCCGCCCACCAGCTTTTTGTGCACACTCTTTCTCACAGTGGACCCATTTCCTTTCTCTTTGGCAGACCCCTCCGTGCCCCTGGATCCAATCTCAGTGTCTAACTCATCATCCCAGATTATTTTGAAGTGGAAACCCCCCTCCGACCCCAACGGCAACATCACCCACTACCTGGTTTTCTGGGAGAGGCAGGCGGAAGACAGTGAGCTGTTCGAGCTGGATTATTGCCTCAAAGGTGAGTGCGGGCAGCTGTGCTGGGATGGGTGAGGTTTGCCCACATGTAACTGATGCACTTTGCTTCACCTCTAGCGAAGCAGCCATCCCTTCCCGTGTCTCAGTGTCGGGAGCCACACACACACACGCTCCGTTCTATCTCATACGAAAACATACATACATGTTTTTATCTATTTATTTATTTACTTTATTTATTTACTTTTTTGAGATGGAGTTTCACTCTTCTCGCCATTTATTTACTTTATTTATTTACTTTTTTGAGATGGAGTTTCACTCTTCTCGCCCAGGCTGGAGTGCAATGGCGCGATCTCGGCTCATCGAGACCTCTGCCTCCCGGGTTCAAGCGATTCTCCTGCTTCAGCCTCCCGAGTAGCTGGGATTTCAGGCACGCGCCACCACGCCCGGCTAATTTTGTATTTTTAGTAGAGACAGGGTTTTCTCCATGTTGGTCAGGCGGCTGGTCTCAAACTCCCCACCTCAGGTGATCCACCCGCCTCGGCCTCCGAAAGTGCTGGGATTACAGGCATGAGTCATCACACCCGGCCTATTTTTTTTTTTTTTTTTTGAGACAGGGTCTCACTCTGTCACGCAGGCTGGAGTACAGTGGTGCGATCTCGGGTCACTGCAACTTGCACCTCCCAGGCGCAAGCGATTCTCCTGCCTCAGGCTCCTGAGTAGCTGGGACTACAGGCGCCTGCCACCACACCCGGCTAATTTTTGCATTTTTAGTAGAGATAGGGTTTTACCATGTTGGCCAGGCTGGTCTTGAACTCCTGACCTCAAATGATCTACCCGCCTCGGCCTCCCAAAGTGCTGGGATTACAGGCAGGAGCCACCGTGCCCAGCCCTGGCTAAGTTTTAAACTTCTTTTTGTAGAGATGGAGTCTCCTTATATTGCTCAGTCTGGTCTCAAACTCCCGGCTTCAAGCAATTAACCTGCCTCAGCCTCCCAAAGTGCTGGGATTATAGGCATGAGCCACTATGGCTTATACATACCCCCTTTTTTTTTTTTTTTTCTGAGATGGAGTCTCGTTTTGTCGCCCAGGCTGGAGTGCAGTGGCGTGATCTTGGCTCACTGCAAGCTCTGCTTCCCAGGTTCACGCCATTCTCCTGCCTCAGCCTCCTGAGTAGCTGGGACTACAGGCGCCCACCACCACACCCAGCTAATTTTTTGTATTTGTAGTAGAGACGGGGTTTCAGCCCGTTAGACAGGATGGTCTCGATTTCCTGACCTTGTGATCCGCCCGCTTCGGCCTCCCAAAGTGCTAGGATTACAGGCGTGAGCCACTGTGCCCGGCCTACATACACATTTTTAAACATCGTAACACAAGCACACACTCTGAAGATTTGTGTCTAAACCAGATTTTCCACATGTCTTGGCATCATTTCCCTCTGGGATTTTCTCCTCTTCCCTCTCCTTCATTCTCCCTCCCTGTCTTCCTTGTCCTCTTCATCCCTCCTCACACTGACGGGGATGCAGCTGTGTTAACCCACGCAAGGCATCCATGCAAAGCTAGAAACACAACTCATGTTATTGACAAAGTCAGGGAAGGATTTTGGCCCCATTGAGATCCCTTAGTTGTAAGGCTCGAAGGCAGCAAAAATCGATTATCTCATATCTCCCACCCCACACTGTCAATTAAAAATGTCCACCAGGCTTGGCACTCATGCCTGTAATCCCAGCACATTGGGAGGCCAAGGTGGGAGGATCACTGGAGGCCAGGACTTTGAGACCAGCCTGAGCAACATAGCAAGATCCCATCTCTGAAAAATTTTTAAACAATGGTGGTGTACACCTGTAGTCCCAGTTACTCGGGAGGCCCAGGTGGCAGGATCTCTTGAGCCCAGGAGTTCAAGTCTGCAGTGAGCTATGATTATTCCACTGCACTCCAGCCTGGGTGACAGAGCAAGACCCCGTCTCTATTAAAAAAAAAAAATTAAAATAAAAAAATACAAATGACATTAAGCGCATTCACAATGTTGTGTAATCATTTTATTGTATAAAAATTATATTTATAAATATAACATAAATAATTACATAAATAATTTTTATTATAAAACTTAATGACAAATTTTTCAGTCTTAATCTTGTTACTTAATGGACCGCCGTCCATCTGAAGGAAAATGGATTAATATTTAAAGTCTTAAACTAGCGTGTATACATTAGTTTAAAATTATTATTATTATTTTTTGAGACGGAGTCTTACTCTGTCACCCAGGCTGGAGTGCAGTGGCTTGATCTCAGCTCACAGCAACCTTCACCTGCCGGGTTCAAGCAATTCTTGTGCCTCAGCTTCCTGAATAGCTGGGATTACGGGTGCTGCCACTACACCCAGCTAATTTTTTTGTTTTTAGTAGAGACAGGGTTTCATCATGTTGGCCAGGGTGATCTTGAACGCCTGACCTCAAATGATCTACCCGCCTCAGCCTCCCAAAGTGCTGGGATTACAGGCGTGAGCCACTGCACCCGGCCCTAAAATTATTTTAACATTGGGTTTTTTAAAAACCCATCAAACCGGAGAAGGATCTGTCACTTTTTTCTTTTTCTTTTTCTTTTTTAAGATAGGGTCTCACTCTGTTGTCCAGGCTGGAGTACAGTGGCACAATCATAGCTCACTGCAGCCTCGAACTCCTGGGCTCAAACGATCTTCCCACCTCAGCCTCCTGAGTAGCTGGACTACTCAGAACTATAGGCCTGAGACACTACACCTGGCTAATTGTTTAAAATAATTTTTTAGGCCGGGCGCAGTGACTCATACATGTAATCCCAGCACTTTGGGAGGCCGAGGTGGGCGGACCAGCAGGGGTCAGGACTTCGAGACCAGCCTGGCCAACATGGCAAAACCCCGTCTCTACTCAAAATACAAAAAGTAGCCGGGCATGGTGGCATGTGCCTGTAATCCCAGCTACTCAGGAGGCTGAGGCAGGAGAATTGCTTGAACCCGGAAGGCAGAGGTTGCAGTGAGCTGAGATCGCACCACTGCACTCCAGCCTGGGCAACAAAAGTGAAACTCCATCTGAGAAAAAATATATAATAATAATAATAATGTTTTAGAGGTGGGGATCTTGATCTGTTGCCCAGGCTGGTCTCGAACTCCTGACCCCTGGTAGTCCGCCCACCTCGGCCTCCCAAAGTGCTGGGATTACAGGTATGAGTCACTGCACTGGGCCCATTTTTCTCTTTAGTGTTGGTTTCCTTGTGTGTCTTGATGTCTTTTTCTTGAGATATTTTCTGTTAGTGATATTCTCAGTCCACGACCCTGGAGGAGAAGGCCAGGGGGCCGCTGGCGAGTGAGGTGTGGCTGCGGCCGGGAGCTCAACATTTGCTCTTGGCTCCAGCCCTGACCTGCTGAAGGGTTTTGGCCAGGTTCCCAAGCAAGTCACCGTCTGCCTCCTTTTTGGGAGAAGGGGCGGGAGGACAGATGATCTCTGGGAGCTGTCCCAGCTCTAAGCTCATATGCTATATGTGTGTGTGTGACATCATCCCCGCCTGAACCGAGGGTTGCAAACGTGATTTATCTCCTTCGATGCTTTATATAACTCCAGGGTGAATCCAGTCATCAGCTCCGCTGTAAGCTGTTGGCCCTGCGTTCAAGTAACCAGAACCACCCGTGAGAGCTGCTACCAGCAATGTCACTCAAAGCTTTCTTTTTTTTTTTTTTTTAATAAATTCTGAAAGTCTAAATCTCTTAATTACCAAGGGACCGTTTAAACATGGTTTTATTTGTAATTGTCGCAAAGTTAATATCATTAAAAGGAAACTCACTAAGGACAAATTCTGTGTGATTTCACTCCTAGGAGGTCCCTAGAGTCCTCAGATTCATAGAGACAAAAAGTAGAATGGGGAGTGCCAGGGGCTGAGGAGGGGACGGGTTGGGGACAGAGTTTCAATTTGGGAAGATGAGAAAGTTCCGGAGATGATGGTGGTGATGATTGCAAAACACTGTGAATGCGCTTAATACCACAGAACTGTGCATTTAAAATGGTTGAGATTTACCAGGCACAGTGGCTCACGCCTGTAATCCCAGCACATTGGGAGGCCGAAGTGGGTGGGTCACTTTGAGGCCAGGAGTTCGAGACCAGCCTGGGCAACATGGTGAAACCCCGTCTCTACTAAAAATACAGAAATTAGCGGCCGGGCGCAGTGGCTCACGCCTGTAATCCCAGCACATTGGGAGGCCGAAGTGGGTGGGTCACTTTGAGGCCAGGAGTTCGAGACCAGCCTGGGCAACATGGTGAAACCCCGTCTCTACTAAAAATACAGAAATTAGCGGCCGGGCGCAGTGGCTCACGCCTGTAATCCCAGCACATTGGGAGGCCGAAGTGGGTGGGTCACTTTGAGGCCAGGAGTTCGAGACCAGCCTGGGCAACATGGTGAAACCCCGTCTCTACTAAAAATACAGAAATTAGCGGCCGGGCGCAGTGGCTCACGCCTGTAATCCCAGCACATTGGGAGGCTGAGGCAGGCGGATCACGAGGTCAGGAGATCGAGACCATCCTGGTTAACATGGTGAAACCCTGTCTTTACTGAAAATACAAAAAAATAGCCAGGTGTGGTGATGGGTGCCTGTAGTCCCAGCTACCCGGGAGGCTGAGGCGGGAGAATGGCGTGAACCCGGGAGGCGGAACTTGCAGTGAGGTGAGATCGCGCCACTGCACTCCAGTCTGGCAACAGAATGAGACTCCATCTTAAAAAAAAAAAAAAAAAAAAAAAGATTGAGATGGTAAATTGGTAAATTTTATATGACATTTATTTTTCCACAATTTAATACACACACACACAAATAAATAAGCTTACAAACCCTTCCTGTTAATATCACTAGGGTATGTGCTGTTATCGTAAAATAGACATCACATACAATTTATTATTGTAACTGTGTTTAAGGGCACAGTTTCGCCGCATCAAGTGCGTTGCCGTGGTTGTGTGACCATCACCACCATCATCTCCAGAACTTTCTCAACTTCCCAAACTGAAACTGTCCCCTGAAACACTCACCCCCCTTCTCCTTCCGTCAGCCCCAGCACCCACCATCCTCCTTTATGTCTTTGTGAATCTGATGACGCTAGAGACTTCATTATGCTTAATTTTCTTTTTTTTTTTTTTTTTTTTTGAGACGTGATCTCGCTGTGTCGCCCAGGCTGGAGTGCAGTGGCACAATCTTGGCCCACTGCAAGCTCCGCCTCCTGGATTCACGCCATTCTCCCCCCTCAGCCTCCCGAGTAGCTGGGCCCTACAGGCGCCTGCCACCACGCCTGGCTAATTTTTTGGTAGAAACGGGGTTTCACCGTGTTAGCCAGGATGGTCTCGATCTCCTGACCTCGTGATCGCCTCGGCCTCCCAAAGTGCTGGGATTACAGGCGTGAGCCACCGCGCCCGGCCCATTGTGCTTCATCTTTCTAATCTCAGAAAAACCACAGTGTACCAGGTTTCCTGCAGTGGATTCTAGGAAGAGGTAGCAGGTATCAGGAATGATACCTGTGCCTGAACAAATATCTCTTCCTCTCCAAATAATAATAATAATAATAATAATAATAATAATACCAGGAGCTTCCCTTATTCAGGTAGTTCTACATTTTTTTTTTCCATCTGTATTGCTGTAACTAGCTCCCATCAGAGTTAACCCAGGCAGGTTATTCTAGGTCTATTTATAAACATAAGAAGTATTTTCCAGTCTCTCGTAGGCTTTTAAAGCTGTATAAATACTTGGGTTTCCGAGTCGATACTCACCATTCACAGGAAGGTACTTGATACACGATTTAGAGCTTATTGTCTATCCTGGAGGCATTAAGGGGAGGAGAGAACAATGGAATTTCCTTTGCTCAGCAGTCACCAGGCACCAAGCAAGGTGGCAGCAGGGGAGGTGACTCTCCAGGGACTGTTGCAGATTGTGCTTGTAAAGAGCTGTGTCCGTCCATATTAGTGGCTGTACCAGAGGCGTAATTGTGCTTGCACCATGGGTCACAAGAACCCTGGAATTTGACTTCAGGGGTTAAGACATGACCAGTTGCGGTACTTAAGTATTGTAGGCTGGGTGCGGTGGCTCATGCCTCTAATCCCAGCACTTTGGGAGGCCGAGGCGGGCAGATTGTTTGAGCTCAGGAGTTTGAGATCAGCCTAGTAAACATGACAAAACTCCGTCTCTACCAGATTTTAAAAAAAAAAAAAAAAAAAAAAAAATTGACCAGGCATAGTGGCTCACGCCTGCAATCCCAGCACTTTGGGAGGCCAAGGCAGGTGGATCACCTGCGGTCAGGAGTTCAAGACCAGCCTGGCCAACGTGGTGAAACCCCATCTCTAATAAAAATACAAAAAAAATTAGCCAGGCGTGGTGGTGCATCTGTAATCCCAGTTACCCGGGAGAGCTGAGACAGGAGAATCGCGTGAACCCGGGAGGCAGAGGTTGCAGTGTGCCAAGATTGCGCCACCGCACTACAGCCTGGGCGACGGAGCAAGACCCCATCTCAAAAAAAAGAAGAAGAAAAAAGAGAGAAATAGTATTGTATTTTTAGGACTGTTACCTTTATAAGCTACTGGTGTTCTTCATTTATTAATTTTTAAATTCCCTTTTCTGTGCGTATTTGAAAAATTCCTTCCTCTGTCTCCTCTCATGCCTTTAGGTCAGGGTTTCTCTACCTTGTGTTTTTGATATCTGGTGTTGGATCATTCTCTGGGGTGGGGCTGTCCTGGGCATTTCAGGGTACTGAGCAGCATCCCTGTTCTCCACCCCATTCCACGCTCCAGGAGGATGCTGCAGCCAGGTCCTGACACCTAAAAATATCTCCAGATGTTGCCCAATGTCCCTAGCAGGACACCCACCGCCACGTCCGGCTAACTTTCGTATTTTGAGTAGAGACGGGGTTTCGCCATGTTGGCTAGATGGACCTCCTGACCTCAAGTGATCCGCCCGCCTCAGCCTCCCAAAGTGCTGGGATTACAGGAGTGAGCCACCGCGCCTGTTAGTTTCTATTAGGTTGGTGCAAAAGTAATTGTGGTTTTTTTGCCATTACCTTTAATGGCAAAAGCTGCAATTACTTATGCATTAACATAATAAAACATGTTGACATGCTCTTCTCAGATGACACTCTAGACACAGATATTTTATGTATTTATTTTTTTGAGACAGAGTCTGGCTCTGTCACCCAGGCTGGAGTACAGTGGCGCCATCTCGGCTCACTGCAACCTCCACCTCCCAGGTTCAATCGATTCTCCTGCCTTGGCCTCCTGAGTAGCTGGGATTACAGTCAAGCACCACTACACCTGGCTAATTTTTGTATTTTTAGTAGAGACGGGGTTTTACCGCATTGACCAGGCTGGTCTCGAACTCCTGACGTCAGGTGGTCTGCCTACCTCGGCCTCCCAAAGTGCTGGGATTACGGGTGTGATCTGTCCGGCCTGTTTTTATTGGTTATTTTACTTTATTTTTAGTAGAGACAGGGTTTCACCACATTGCCCAGGCTGGTCTTGAACTCCTGGGCTCAAGTGATCCTCACACCTCGGCCTCCAAAAGTGCCAGGATTACAGGTGTGAGCCACTGTGTTCGGCTATATTTTTAATCTTTGAGACAGGGTTCTACGCTGTCACCCAGGCCGAAGTGTAGGGGCGCAATCGCAGCTCACTGCAGCCTTGGCCTCCTGGGCTCAAGCGATCCTCTCACCTCAGCCACCCAAGTAGCTGGGACCACAGGCGTGAACCATAGTGTCTGGCTTTTTTCCAAAGCGGAACTTGAATCTAGGCTGTGTCTCAGCTCAGCCTCTCTGAGAAGGTGATCCCTCTTCACTGTATGTGTGTGTGTGTGTGGGGGGGTGTGGTGTGTTTGTGGTGTGTAGCCTGGGTGTTTGTCGTGTGTGTGTGATTTGTGTGGTGTGTGTGTGATTTGTGTGGTGTGTGTGGTGTGGGTGTATCATGTGTGGTATGTGTGTGATTTGTGTGGTGTGTGGCGTGGGTGTGTCGTGTGTGTAGTGTGTGGTGTGAATGTGTGTCGTGTGGTGTGTGATTTGCGTGGTGTGTGTAAGTGGTGGTGTGTGGGTGTGTGTGGTGTGTGGTGTGTGGTGTGTGTGATGCGTGTGTGGTGTGTGTGTAGTGTGTGTGGTGTGTGGTGTGTTGGTGCATGTGTGGTGTGTGTGTGTAGTGTGCGTGGTGTGGTGTATGTGTGGTGTGTGGTGTGTGTGTGATTTGTGTGGTGTGTGGTGGTGTGTGTGGTGTGTGTGTGTGGTGTGTGTGTGTGTGGTGGGTGTGTGTGTGGTGGGTGTGTATGGGGTATGTGGTGTATGTGTGTGTGGTGTGTGTGTGTGGTGGGTGTGTGTGGATGTGTGTGGTGTATGTGTGGTGTGTGTGGATGTGTGTGGTGGGTGTATGTGTGTGTGGTGGGTGTGTGTGTGGTATGTGTATGGTGTGTGTGTGTGGGGTGTGTGTGTGTGGGGTGCGTGTGTGTGGATGTGTGTGTGCGTGTGTGCGTGTGTGTGTGTGTTCAGCCGCAGAGACGTGAGCCCCGCTTTTCTGTTTCTTTCTCCAGGGCTGAAGCTGCCCTCCAGGACCTGGTCTCCACCATTCGAGTCTGAAGATTCTCAGAAGCACAACCAGAGTGAATATGAGGATTCAGCCGGTGAATGTTGCTCCTGTCCAAAGACAGACTCTCAGATCCTGAAGGAGCTGGAGGAGTCCTCGTTTAGGAAGACGTTTGAGGATTACCTGCACAATGTGGTTTTCGTCCCCAGGTCAGGACTTGGCGCTGGGCTGTCTTAGTGGGTGCCAGTTGGCTTGGTGCTGGTCATTGCTTAGGGACCCAGAGGTAGTGGGACCCAGAGATGGCAGAAGGGTGGGTGGAGTCTGAATGCAGCCCTTTCCTGGAGGAAGAGATCTTGGAATTTCGAAATTTCGAGCGGAATTTTATCAGGAAGAGCAAATAATCACACAAAAGGGGAAAAATGGACAAAACTCAGCCTTTGCCTTTCTTACCTCTCCCAAGCTGGTCTCCATCTGAGTTCCAAAACAAACACCATTAGATAATTAAGGCTTTTCTCTCTCTCTCTCTCTTTTATTTTTATTTTTTTATTTTTGTAACAGAGTCTCCGTCTGTTGTCCAGGCTGGAGTGCAGTGGTGCAGTTTCGGCTCACCACAACCTCCTCTCCCCGGGTTCAAGTAATTCTCGTGCCTCAGCCTCCCAAGTAGCTGGGACTACAGGCACGCACCACCACGCCCAGCTAATTTTTACATTTTTAGTAGAGACAGGGTTCACTATGTTGGTCAGGCTGGTCTCGAACTCCTGACCTCAGGTGATCTGCCTGCCTCGGCCTCCCAAAGTGCTGGGATTATAGGTGTGAGCCACCGCGCCTGGCCATGATGATTGAGGGTTTAGCTGGGTACAGTGGTGTAAGCCTGTGGTCCCACCTACTTGGGAAGCCGAGGTGGTAGGGTTGCTTGAGGCCAGCCTGGGCAACATAATGAGACCCCATCTCTACAAAAAGACAATTTAAAAATTAGCCAGGCATGGTAATGCATGCCTGAACTCCTAGCCTGTGGGGAGGCTGAGAAAGAAGGATCATAAGAGCCCAGGAGATCGAGGCTGCAATGAGCAATGATGGCGCCACTGCACTCCAGCCTGGGTGACAGAGCGAGACCCTGTCTCTAAAAAAAAATGAAAAGTATCTGTTCAGATGTTTACCAATGTTACTCTCCCGAGCAGACTTTTCTCCCAGAACCAACAATGTGTAAGAATTCTCTTTTTTTTTCTTTTTTTTTTCTTACACGTTCCCCAATGACCCCGAGTCCAAAAGAATGTTCAGTGGGACAGCCCAGGCATTGAAGTGGTTACTGTTTCACCTGTTAAAAATGAAATGTTGGCTGGGCGCAGTAGCTCCCTCCTGTAATCCCAGCACTTTGGGAGGCCAAAGTGGGAGAATCAGTTGAGGCCAGAGGTGGAGACCAGCCTGAGCAACAGAGTGAGACCCTATTTCTACTGAAAAAAGAAACAAAAATAGCCAGACATGGTGGTGCATGCCTTGTAGTCCCAGCTACTCTGGAGGCTGAGGCGAGAGCATTGCTTGAGCACAGGAGTTGGAGGCTGCTGTGAGCTATGATGGCACCATTGCACTCCAGCCTGGGCAACAGAGCAAGACCCTGTCTCAAAAAGGAAAGAAAGAAAGAAAGAGAGAAAGAGAGAGAGAGCGAGAAGGAAAAAAAAGGAAAGAGAGAGAGGAAGGGAGGGAGGAAGGAAGGAAGGAAGGAGAAAAAGAAAGAGAAAGAGAAAATGAAAAGAAAAAGGAAGAAAGAAAAAAGAAAAAGGAAAGAAAGAAGAAAAAGAAAGAGGAAGGAAAAGAAAAGAAGGAAGGAAGGGGAGAGAGGGAGAGAGAACGAAAGAGGAAAGGAGAAAGAAAGAGGAAAGAAAGCAGAAAGAGAAAGAAAGAAGAAAGAAGGAAAAGAAAAGAAAAAGAAAAAAGTGCTGCCAGACTTGGAGAAGTGACTGAGTCAGTTGTGTCCACATGTAGTCACATTTGACATCCCAGGGCCACCTCCGCAGGCCGTCTCTGGGGGAGAATTTTCTCTGATTTCTCCCCCGTCCCTTGCCGGGCCCCTGCACCTGCTGTCGAAGATGTAGCTCCCTCCCTCCAGCAAGTGATGGGAGCAAGTGGTCCAGGTTCAAAGCCAAGGTGCCCTTACTCGAACACAATGTGACCTCCAAGTGTCAGAGCCCAGTGGTCTGTCTAATGAAGTTCCCTCTGTCCTCAAAGCAGTTGGTTTTATTTCCACAGAAAAACCTCTTCAGGCACTGGTGCCGAGGACCCTAGGTATGACTCACCTGTACGACCCCTGGTGCCTGCTCCGTGCAGGGCCGGCGGGGTGCCAGGCAGACGCCTCGGAGAACGCAGGGGTTTCTGTGGCTTTTTGCATGCGGTGGGCTGCTGTGCTGGAGACGAGATGCTTCACAAATTCAGAAATTCAATGCCTTCACTCTGAAATGAAATCTGGGCATGAATGGTGGGGGGAAATCTTCACTAACACACTCTTGCTAAAACATAGAAGCACGTGAGTGCTTCCTGGGTACCTCCTCCCTGCCTTCTGTTTGCAGCCACTGTTGGCTCACTAAACATCTCTTTGCACCTCCCACGTGCATTTGCAGAAGTGGGTGGGGGTCCCCAGAGTCTGAGCTCCCCGCGGCTGGGTGCCCCGACCCAGCAACTCCTATACCATGAAGGGAGGGTGGTCTGGAAACAGAATGTTTTCATGAAAGGGTGACAGGATATGAACAAAAGAACACCGTGTCGCTCACTGAATTCTACAGAGGAGAGTCAGGGACCGCTTGCTTCCTTCCTTCCTTCCTTCCTTCCTTCTTTCCTTCCTTCCTTCCTTCCTTCTTTCCTTTCTCTCTCTCTCTCTTCCTTTCTTCCTTCCTTCCTTTCTTTCTTTCTTTTCTTTCTTTCTTTCTTTCTTTCTTTCTTTCTTTCTTTCTTTCTTTCTTTCTTTCTTTCTTTCTTTCTTTCTTTCTTTCTTTCTTTCTTTCTCTCTCTTTCTTTCTTCCTTTCTTCCTTTCTTCCTTTCTTTCCTTTCTTTCCTTTCTTTCCTTTCTTTCCTTTCTTTCTCTCTTTTTTTTTTTTGTTTGAGATGGAGTTTCACTCTTGTTGCCCAGTCTGGAGTGCAGTGGTGCAATCTCGGCTCACCTCAACCTCCACCTCCCGGATTCAAGCGATTCTCCTGCCTCAGCCTCCCGAGTAGCTGGGATTATAGGCATGCGCCACCACGCCCAGCTAATTTTTGTATTTTTAGTAGAGACGGGGTTTCTCCGTGTTGGTCAGGCTGGTCTCGAACTCTCGCCCACCTTGGCCTCCCAAAGTGCTGGGATTACAGGCGTGAGCCACCGCGCCGGGCCAGGGACGTTTCTTTTCAACTCGTGTCTTAGGAGAATGAAGCAGTAGGGTCCTGGGAGAGAGGAAAACCTTGGAGAACTTGGGAGAAAGGCAAGGAGATGTTACCCATCGGGGGCTTTTGGGAGGAACAGGAGGTGAGACTAAAGAGGCAAGCTGGGACCACTTGGAGGGATTTTCTTCCTTTAGTGGAGTGTTTATTTTTTTCCAGGCACCTGTGTGGCCTGATATGACCTCTAGTGGCCATTTGCAATACTATCTGTGGCCAAGAAGGATCTAAAAATGTGTGGGCTTGGTCCAGAGTGGATCTCAATCTCAGTCCTGCTATTCATAATATTTGGGGGCCACAGCGGGACGTGGTAGCTCACGCCTGTAATCCCAACACTTTGGGAGGTCCAGGCGGGGCAATCACTTGAGGCCAGGAGTTCGAGACCAGCCTGACCAAGATGGTGAAACTCCGTCACTCCAAGAAATATAAAAATTAGCTGGACGTGGTGACACACGCCTGTAGTCCCAGCTACTTGGGAGGCCGAGGCAGGAGAATCGCTTGAACCCTGGAGGCGGAGGTGGCAGTGAGCTGAGATCTCGCCACTGCACTCCAGCCTGGGTGACAGAGCAAGACTCTGTCTCAAAAAATAAATAAATAAATAAATAAATAAATAAATAAATAATAAATACATAATAGTAATTAATAATAATAAATCATATTTGGGGTCAGACTATTCTAGGGCATGGAAACTGTCCTGGGCAGTGTCCAGCAACACTAAGCAGCATCACTGGCTTCCACTCATCTGATGCCAGTAGCATGTCTTCCCCCCAAAGTAGTAATAACCAAAAATATCTTCAGACGTTGCTAAATATCCCCCTGGGGGATGGGGGCAGAAGGACCCTTGGTTGAGACCACCAGTTTAGTGTGGGATTGTTGGATAATGAAATGCTGCCTAGGGTGGGCACCGTGGCTCATGTCTGTCATCCCAGCACTTTGGGAGGCCCAGGCAGGCGGATCACCTGAGGTCAGGAGTTCAAAACCAGCCTGGCCAACATGGCGAAACCCCATCTCTACTAAAAATACAAAACTTAGTGGGGCCATGGTGATACACGCCTGTAATCCCAGCTACTTGGGAGGCTGAGGCAGGAGAATCGCTTGAACCCAGAAATTGGAAGTTGCAGTGAGCCGAGATCACCCCACTGCACTCCAGCCTAGGCAACAGAGCAAGACTCTGTCTCAAAAAAAAAAAAAATTCTGCCTTTGTAAGAAGTAGAACACTCAGTTGATGCTTTGTCTTTTGCCACTTCATGGTCTTTTTGGTTATAATCTTTTTGGTATATAAACCCATTTGGCCTATTTGATGAGCCCGTTTTACATCTCTGGTTATTCAGGTTTCAATTTCTCAGTAGTTATTCATGAAGCACCAGCGTCTTGGTTATTTTCACAAGACCTATTGCATGTATAGAAATTATCTGAATCTTGCTCATATGGATGTATCTTTGGCTTGATCAGTGGTGGAGCTGTTTTCTTTTCCATTCTAGAATGTTGTTGGTCTTTTAATACAAAAAGACCACAAAGAAAATCTTAACAAATGCCCCCAAAGTAGGATTTGTTTTCTGACCACACATTTTCTGATGACGTTGCAATAGAAACTAAAAGTTAATTTCAAAAGTTTAAACAGAAAACTTTACTTCTTGGTGGTTAACAAACACTTACAGGCTGGGTGCAGTGGCTCACACCTGTAATCCCAGCACTTTGGGAGGCCAAGGCTTCTCACGAAGTCAGGAGCTTGAGACCAGCCTGGCCAATATGGTGAAACCCTATCTCTACTCGAAATACCAAAATTAGCCAGATGTGGTAACACGTGCCTGTGGTCCCAGCTACTCGGGAGGTTGAGGCAGAAGAATCACTTGAACCCGGGAGGCGGAGGTTGCAGTGAGCCGAGATCAGGCCACTGCCCTCCAGCCTGGGCAATAGAGCGAGACTCCATCTTAAAAAAAAAAAAAAAAAAAAAAGTTAAAAAGTTAAACACTTACATATCTATTGGGTCAAAGCAGAAATGGAAACTTCCATTGAAGTCCTTTTGGAAAATAATGAAAACGTGAATATCACATACCTTCACTTGTAGAATATTGCCAAAGCTTGGCTTTGATGTTAGTTAGCAGACTTAAATGGATTGATACATTAAGAAATAAACTTTAAACTATAAAATATAAATGTATTAGACAGGAAGGGAAAAGCAATAACAGCTAAGCCTATGGTAAACATAATCAAAGGGAAACCAGAAGGAAAGAAGATGACATAAAACTAGTGTCTGAAGAAAATTTTAATGTGTTAAGTTCTTTGGACAACTGTGCACTTGCTCAGTTTGAAAGTTTCAGCATGGTGGAAAAATTTAACTTGTCCAAATGGATTCAAAAAGAAGCAGAAAAATTAAGTGGTTATGAACCTTGGAAAAAGATATGTGTCAATTAATTTCCTCAAAAAAGTCCCTTGGCCTGGAGAGTTTTATAGACATGTTCTTTCAAGTTCTGAAAGAGCATCTATTTCCTATAATATAAAAACTATTTTAGGGCACAGAAATCTATAAAAATTATCCCAGTTCATATTATGAAATGAACATAACACCCTTAAAGAACTTGACAAAGAGGCTGGGCACGGTGGCTCACGCCTGTAATCCCAGTACTTTGGGAGGCCAAGGTGGGCAGATCACAATGTCAAGACATTGAGACTATCCTGGCCAACATGGTGAAACCCTGTCTCTACTAACAATACAAACATTAGCCAGATATGGTGGCACATGCCTGTAATCCCAGCTACTTGGAAGGCTGAGGCAGGAGAATCACTTCAACCCAGGAGGCAGAGGTTGCAGTGAGCTGAGATCACACCATTGCACACTCCAGCCTGGCAACAGAGTGAGACTCTGTCTCAAAAAAAAAAAAAAAAAAAAACTTGACAAAGATACTGCACTGAACAAAAGCCACAGGCCAAGCTAATATGTGATATTAGATTCAAATGTCCCAAATAAAACACTGCACTGGCAATATTGTTTATCCCCAAAATGCAAGGATGGTTTAAGATCAGAAGATTTGATAACATCATCTATTTCATCAAGAGGCGCAATAAGGAAGATCATATCTATTTCAATAATCTTAATTTAAAATTCCTAACTTAGAGAAAGGGGAGGAAAAAAAAAAGAGGCCACTCATAAAACTAGTAATAGAATATTTCTTCTACAAGATAAATGTTACCTAGGTTAAACCAACAGCCAAGCTAACGTCATTCTTAAAATTATTCTTAGTATACTTAGGAACAAAACAAGGAAACCCCATCTCATCATTACTAATTAACATTTCTCTGGGCATCCAGCCAATGTAATAAGACAAGAAACAGAAATTACAGTTGTAAAGAATGGAATGTGGGAAATAAAGTCATTGCTATTTGCAGAGTGTCTAGCTCAAGGGTAGGCAAACTATGGCCCATGGGCTAGCTGCCTGTTTTTGTAAATGAACTCTTATTGGAATGCAACCCCACCCACTTGTTTACACATCATCTAGGGCTGCTTTAAGCTACAATGACAGAGTAGTTGTGACAGAGGTCATTTGGCTTGCAAAACCCAAAATATTTATTATCTAGCCCTTTACGGGAAAATTTGCTGACCCCTCTTCTAGTGTATCATTAAAAACCCAAGAAAGCCAATTATGAAACTTTTAAAATGAGTTAGAGTTTGGGAAAGTAGGTACAATAGAAATAACTAAAAAAAAACTGTAGATATACCAGCAATAATTAGAATATAAAATAAGGAAAAAGATCCCTTTCCAAATTGCCATAAAACCTTAGCACAACTCATAATAACCCCATCTAGAATGACTTGTAAGGGAACAAATTTTAAAATGTTACTGATATATTAAATTGTATAAATAAACATGAAAGCCTGTATCAAACCATTTAAAGAAAGCTTACTGGCAAATGGAAAAGTGTAAGTTGTGTAGCATGATACATAAAAGGTTAATATCTTTAACGAATAAACAACACAGGAGTAAGGAAAGCACAAGGAATTCATGGAAAAACAAAGGACAAGGAGGGGACAATTCTTTGGAGAATCACAGAGAATCAATAAAGGAAAAATGAAGTCACAGTATTATAAAGATCCACAAATAACATAGTCGAGTGATAGCATATTTTTAATCTCTTGGGTTAAAAATCTAGACAAACTAAACAAACACAGAAAGAAAAAAAAAAAAAAAAAAAAAAACTGTTAAGGTTAGGGTTGCTGAGATTGTCCTGGAATGCAGTCTCATGGCCTGCTGGTGGAACCAGAAGTCAGTTTAGAGTTTCTGGACAACCATTTAGCTGTAGATATTAAGAAGCTTAAAGAGTTTCTTATCTCCCTGAACCTAGTGATATTTTCCTCTAGGAATCTACTTTGGGGAAGTAATAAGACAATCAGATAATGATCAAAGGAATATTTATAACAGCAAAAAAAAAAAAAAAAAAAAAGGGAGCCAGGCACGGTGGCTCATGCCTGTAATCTTAGCACTTTGGGAGACTGAGGTGGGTGGATCACCTGAGGTCAGGAGTTCCAGACCAGCCTGGCCAACATGGCGAAACTCCGTCTCTACTAAAAATACAAAAATTTACTGGGCATGGTGGCAGACGCCTGTAATCCCAGCTACTCAGGAGGCTGAGGCAGGAGAATAGCCTGAACCCAGGAGGTGGAAGTTGCAGTGAGCCGAGATTGCACCACTGCACTCTAGCCTGGGTGACATGAGTGAAACTCTGTCTCAGAATAAATTAAGTAAAATAAGGACGATGGTTAAGTGAATGATGACTCATGTAGTAAATGGAATATTTTACAGTCATTCATCATTTACCAAGTTTTCTGCAGGGAGCACATGCTACTTCTGTAGGTGATGGGGGAAAACCCTAACATTAAAAAGGAAAAATCCCAAAATTCTCTCTTAGTTAAGATGTTATGTTGAAAGGAAAATATTTAATAAATGCTTCCAATATAACAAGTAAACAAAGTTTACTTATAAAACAGGCTTGATGCTTATCATGTTCACACATAATATTTACAGGGAAAAAATTGCCCAAAGGAAGCAGTGGGCTGTGGATTTGTGAGTGATTTATATTTTCTTTTCTTTTCTTTCTTTTTTTTGAGGCAGAGTCTCGCTCTGTCACCCAGGCTGGAGTGCAGTGGCACAATCTTGGCTCACTGCAACCTCCGCCTCCTGGGTTCAAGCGACTCTCTTGCCTCAGCCTCCTGAGTAGCTGGGATTATAGCTGTACACCACCAGGCTCAGCTAATTTTTGTATTTTCAGTAGAGACGGGGTTTCCCCATGTTGGCCAGACTGGTCTCGAACTCCTGACCTCAGGTTATCTGCCTGCCTGGGCCTCCCAAAGTACTGGAATTATAGGCGTGAGCCACCTCGCCCAGCCTACATTTTCTCCTTTATCCTTTTTTCTTTGTATTTTAAAATTTGCTAGCTATCAACATCTGCTGTTTGATGTATCTTTTCAAGGGATGGAGAGAAGTGTGCGGATTGCCCAGATGTTTCTTGGAGTTAATCTTCCTGACCTGAGTGCTGTGATTCCTTTTCTAAAAATTACAGCTTAATCACTCAAATTATGCAGGTGCCCTAAGCAGTCATAAGAAGGAGAAGATGATTTTTTCCTGTTTAAACTGACGATGTCGATCAGTAGCTTGGACCATTGAGCAAATGCCATTTGGCAGGGCTTCCTGAAAAGCTAGACTCTTACGTGCTTTTAGTGTCTTATTTTTGTCACTGACCCTGGCTGGCCTATTTATCTGCAAAATGAAAAACCTGAAATCGAGCCTGTCGAGGGGAATATCGGTGTGTGTCTACTATTGATGGTCTTAGAAGCCCTCATCCCTCACGAGGTGGGCCTGCTCTAATCCTTCAGATACTCACAAGGGCATCTTGAAAGCTGCTCTGGGTGGTCATTCCTGGCAGTCTGCGTTGTAATCCATGTTCCCCACCGCTGCACCCTCCTGCACTCTGATCTTTCTTCTTCATCGAGCCTTTTAATTCTCCAGCGTCATTTAAAAAAAAAAAATGATGGTGATGGTGTGATCATGCACGTCCTACTGTCATTCCAGGCCATCTCGGAAACGCAGGTCCCTTGGCGATATTGGGAATGTGACGGTGGCCGTGCCCACGGTGGCAGCTTTCCCCAACACTTCCTCGACCAGCACGCCCACGAGTCCAGAGGAGCACAGGCCCTTTGAGAAGGTGGTGAACAAGGAGTCGCTGGTCATCTCCGGCTTGCGACACTTCACGGGCTATCGCATCGAGCTGCAGGCTTGCAACCAAGACACCCCTGAGGAACGGTGCAGTGTGGCAGCCTACGTCAGCGCCAGGACCATGCCTGAAGGTGGGGCTGCTGCCCTGGGGTCCGAATGTCATGCGGTGGGACACCCAGGCTGACCAAAGACAGATTCTCCACGCCCTGAGCAGTGCATATCTGTATTTTACCTTATTGGCCTTTTTTTTTTTTTTGAGACAGAGCCTTGCCCTGTTGCCCACACTGGAGTACAGTGGTGCAACCTCAGCTCACTCCAGTCTCTGCCTCCTCTGTCAAGTGATTCCCTGCTTCAGCCTCCCGAGTAGCTGGGACTACAGGTGTCTCCCACCACGCCCAGCTAATTTTTGTATTTTTAGTAGAGATGGGGTTTCACCATATTGCCCAGGCTGGTCTCGAACTCCTGGGCTCAAATGATCCACCCACCTCGGCCTCTCAAAGTGCTGGGATTACAGGCATGAGCCACCGAGCCTGGCCTTTTTTTTTTTTTTTTTTTTAATGAGATGAAGCGTTGCTCTGTCACCCAGGCTGGAGTTCAATGGTGCAATCTTGGCTCACTGCAATCTCTGCCTCCCTGGTTCAAGCAATTCTCCTGCCTCAGCCTCCCAAGTAGCTGGGACTAGAGGTGTGTGCCACCACACCTGTATTTTCAGTAGAGACAGGGTTTCACCATGTTTCCCGGGCTGGTCTCTAATGCCTGAGCTCAAATGGTCCGCCAAACTTGAGCTCCCAAAGTGCTGCGATTACAGGCATGAGCCACCATGCCAGGCCATATTTTCAAATCATAAGAGTCATAGGCAACCATTATGTAAACTTTAGAAAATATACCACTGCACTGCAGCCTGGGTGACAGAGCAAGACTCCGTCTCAAAAAAAAAGTTATATGCAGAAAGTAATCCATTTAATCTTCCTAACAATCCTGTGGGATGAGTTTTAGATGTCCATTCTCTGATGAGGAAAATGGGATGTGGGAAAATGATGTCACCAGCCCAAGGTTGCACCATGGGCAGGTGGCAGAAGTGGGATCTGATCCAACAGTTACATCCCTGCCTCTCACTTCCTCTCCTTACAGCCAAGGCTGATGACATTGTTGGCCCTGTGACACATGAAATCTTTGAGAACAACATTGTCCACTTGATGTGGCAGGAGCCGAAGGAGCCCAATGGTCTGATTGTGCTGTATGAAGTGAGTTATCGGCGATATGGCGATGAGGTAAGGCCCTTGACTCTTGGGCACACCCCTTCACACTTCAGCATGCCCCTTCAGAGTTGCCCTTGGTACCTCCTTCCTCTGCTGAAATTCTGATTCCAGTGCTTCTCTCATCAGATACTGTGTTATTAGCACTTAAAGCCTTGATATTTGACTTCCCAGGAAGATGGGTCAGAAATGCCAACCTACAAGCTTGTTAGTTTTCTTAGTTTCTCACATTGCTTTTCAGCTGTGTCCTCTAAGTTGAATGATGTCTGTCTCACACCATGACAGGAGACTCATTTCACTTTAGAAGGAGTTATTTGAGTCTTAAAACCTTATAAGTTGCTGGGCATGGTGGCTAACACCTGTAATCCAAGCATTTTGGGAGGCTGAGGCAGGCAGACCACTTGAGGCCAGGAGTTTGAGACCAGCCTGGCTAACATGGTGAAACCCCGTCTCTACTAAAAATACAAAAATTAGCCAGGTATGGTGGTGGGTACTTGTAATCCCAGCTACTCAGGAGGCCGAGGTGGGAAGCTGAGGCAGGAGAATCACTTGAACCCAGGAGGGAGAGGTTGCAGTGAGCCAAGATTGGCCATTGTACTCCAGCCTGGGTGACAAAGCGAGACTCTGTCTCAAAAACAGCAACAACAGGCCAGGCACAGTGGCTCATGCCCGTAATCCCAGCACTTTGGGAGGCTGAGGCAGGCGGATCACGAGGTCAGGAGATTGAGACCATCCTGGCTAACCCAGTGAAACTCTGTCTCTACTAAAAATGCAAAAAAAATTAGCCAGGCGTGGTGGTGGGGGCCTGTAGTCCCAGCTACTCGGGAGGCTGAGGCAGGAAAATGACGTGAACCTGGGAGGCGGAGCTTGCAGTGAGCCAAGATCACACCACTGCATTCCAGCCTGGGCGACAGAGCGAGGCTCCATCTCAAAAAAAGAAGAAGAAGAAAAAAAAAAACCACAACAACAACAACAAAAAACCTTATAAGTTACTTTTCGTTGGATGCTTCCATTCAGCCAGACACCATACAAGTGCTGGGTGAATGCAGAGACGCACAAGACACAGAATCCAATACAAACAACTCAAAAGAACCCAAACAGTTGCTAAGCTATTCCCAGAACTCACCGTATGTCCCAAACACGTTCAGCACATTACACACAGTATCTCATTGATCACATTTTATTACCTCTAGGAAATTTTGAGAGGCCCCATTATTTTTATGGACAGCCAGGCAAAAGAAAAAAAAACAAAAGGTGCTGTTAATTCTAATTTTATTTTTATTTTTTCTAGAATATAGATCCTGAGCACTGTTAAGTGCTTGTAAGATGCACTCCAATTTCAGAAATGCCAAAATGCAAAAATAACATACCTGTTGGGATTGAGGAAGTACAATACATCCTCACATTATCCCAGTGAGCTGGGTACTGAGGCTTCCAGAGTTTAAGCTGCTGCACAAAACCTGGAAGAATAGAATCAGGATCCAAATGCAAGGCTGATATTCCAATCCAGATTTGCCAATTTTTTTTAACCATAAAGGTTTGTATAGTAAACATGTTTGACTCTGTGGCCAGATGATTTCTGTTACAACTACTCAATTCCACCATTCTACTGAGAAAGCTGCTATGGGTGATACGTAAATGAATGGGTGTGGTTGTGTGCCAATAAAACTTTATATACAAAAACAAGTGGTGGGCCAGGTTTAGCTGGTGGGCCAGAGTTTGCCAACAACTAACAGAGGCTACAGCAAAATGTCTGATTTCCTGGAACTTTGAAAGAGAGTCCTCCTATAACCAGGTGGACCTCCCTCTATTTACCCCTCCTGGGACCACATCTACTCTTGGCAACCAAAGATTTTGGCTTTGACAATAATTTAGAATTGAGATTCGTACACTATGGCTTGTGGGCCAAATCTAGCTTGCAGAGCATTGTAAAGAATGTGCAACAAGACTGAGGTCAGGACGTCAAGACCAGCCTGGGCAACATGACGAAACTCCATCTCTACTAAAAATACAGAAATTAGCCAGGCGTAATGGCAGGTGTCTGTAATCCCAGCTACTCCTCGGGAGGCTAAGGCAGGGAGAATTGCTTGAACCCGGGAGACAGAGGTTGCAGTGAGCCAAGATCGTGCCACTGCACTCCAGCCTGGGTGACAGAGCAAGACTCTGTCTCAAAAAAAAAAAAAAAAAAAAAAAAAAAGAATACACAACACAGGCTATATGTGGCCCTTCACAGAAAAAGTAAACTTTCAAAAATAGCCAGTGTCCTTACTGAAATTGTCATTCTGGGCCTATTTTGGGGCCCTATTTGCTAAATGAATGGCTTGATTTGCCTTTTTTAACATTCGTTTTTAAAATAAAATCCCTTACCATACAAAGCTCAGCAAGTTTTTAATTGGCACCAACGTGCATATGCCTCTAATCCATATTCTTCAGTTACTTTCTTCTGCCTTTTGATGTCTCTGTCCACAGTAGCCTTTGGAATTATGATTTGTAGTTGCTACATAGAGTTTAATCTCATGATTGGGGTATCATTTATTTTTGGGGATTTGGATTGCCTCTGGTTTTTACCATTTTAGGTAATACAGATTTTATCTGAAAAACAGTTTCGCTTTTTGGATTGACAGTTTTAGTTACTGTTTCAGTCAGTTCTTGCTGCGTGACAAACTGCCCCCAAAGGTCCTGGTTGAAAACAAAGGACATTGGCCAGGCGCAGTGGCTCATGCCTGTAATCCCAGCACTTTGGGAGGCTGAGGCGGGTGGATCACGAGGTCAGGAGTTTGAGACCAGCCTGACCAACATGGTGAAACCCCGTCTCTACTAAAAATACAAAAATTAGCCGGGCATGGTGGTGCGTGCCTGCAATCCCAGCTACTTGGGAGGCTGAGGCAGGAGAACCACTTGAACCTGGGAGGTGGAGGTTGCAGTGAGCCGAGATCGCACCACTGCACTCCAGCCTGGGTGACAGAGACTCTATTTCAGGCAAAAAAAAAAAAAAAGACATTTATTCTTTCTTTCAATTCTGCAGGTTCACTGGGTGATTCCTTTGTCGTGGGCCAGTTTGGCTGGAGCTGGATGGCCTCATTCACGTGACTGGGGCCTCAGCTGGGGACACTTGGAGCTTTTCCCCCCATGTGTTCTCTCACTGTCCAGCGACCTAGCCCAGGCAAGGAAGGACATGCTCCATATACAAACACTTCTCAGGTCTCTGTTCACATCACATTTGCTAGTGTCCCTTTGGCAAAGTGAGCCCGTGGCTAAGCCCAGAGTAAGGAAGTGCAATGCATCCTCTGAGTATCTCAGTGAGCTGGATACTGAGGCTGCCAGAGTCTCATAGACACAGAAAGTCATGATTCCCTGGGGGCCATAATTGCAAAATTTATTAATATATTATCCTATATGTATTAATCCTGTAGGTCCTAAGGAAATCATTCAAATTTGGGGCAGGGAACAAAGCTCTATGCACAAGATTTTCATCAGTAGCAAAATATGCAAACCACTAGACATCCATCCATTGGAGAACGGACACATGGAAGATGGGGCAGCCATAGAATTGGTGGATGAAGAGCCATTTAAAACAATGTTTGGGAGCCAAGCATGGTGGCTCATGCCTATAATTCCAGTGACTCAGGAAGCTGAGGTGGGAGGATTGCTTTGAGGCCAGGAGTTTGAGACTGGGCAACATAGCCAGACCCCATCTCTGGAAAAAAATTTTCAAAATTAGCTAGGTGTGGTGGTCTGTGCCTATAGTTCCATCTGCTTGGGAGGCTGAGGAGAGAATTGCTTGAGCTCAGGAGCTCCAGGTTATAGTGGGCTATGACTCAGTCACTACACTCCAGACTGGGTGACAGAGCAAGAAGACTCTGTCTCCAAAAAACTAAGATGAAATGTTTGGGATGACGTTTGTTCAGTGTAATGTAGAAGTTAAAATTACACACTCTGGAATTTAGTTCCTTTGTGTTACCCCCCAGCAGTTAAGAATCCCCCTGTATCCAAACTAACTTATGACAGAGGAAAAGCTTATTAGCTCCCAGAGCTGAACAACTGAGGAGCTTCAGGAATAGCTGGATCTTTGGGTCGGTTGCATCTTTTTTTTTTTTTTTTTTTTTTTTTTTTGAGATGGAGCCTCATTCACTCTGTCATCCAGGCTGGAGTGCAGTGGTGCAATCTCAGCTCACTGCAACCTCCGCCTCCCGGGTTTAAGTGATTTTTCTGCCTCAGCCTCCTAAGTAGCTGGGATTACAGGCACCCACCACCACACCCAGCTAATATTTGTATTTTTAATGGAGACAGGGTTTCACCATGTTGGCCTGGCTGGTCTCGAACTCCTGACCTCAGGTAATCCACCTTGGCATCCCAAAGTGCTGGGATTACAGGTGTGAGCCACCACGCCTGGCCTGGGTGGGTTACATCTTAAGGCTCCTGGCAGTGAGCCCAGTAGCCCCTGGCTGTCCACCTGTGGTTGCAGTGGTTCCAAACCTCATTTCTTTGCAGTGCCAAACCCAGAGGAAGACAGAGTGCATCCCAGCATTCCCAGCTAGACTGAGGTCATGTGACACCCAATGCCCAATCATGTGACCAGAGGAATGCTGTGTGCTGATTGGCTTGGGCATGAGGGTTTTTTTTTTTTTTTTTTTTAATTTAGAAACAGCTTTATTGAGATGTAACTTACATAACATAATATTCACTCCCACCGCATGCTAGAGAGAATTTTGTAAATGTAGTAAAATTATACTCCAACAATATAAATTGTGTACATAAAAATAAAGTTTTAGGCCGGGAGCAGTGGCTCACGCCTGTAATCCTAGCACCTCAGGAGGGCGGATCACCTGAGGTCAGGGTTCAAGACCAGCCTGGCCAACATGGTGAAACCTTGTGTCTACTAAAAATACAAAAATTAGCTGGGCGTGGTGGTGTGCGCCTGTAATCCCAACTACTCAGGAGGCTAAGACAGGAGAGTCGCTTGAACCCCGGAGGCAGAGATTGCAGTGATCCAAGATCACACCACTGCACGCCAGCCTGGGTGACAGAGTGAGACTCCATCTCTCTCTATATATGTAAATAAATAAAATTGTACGTCACTTTTTTTTCTTGATCAAAGCAATGCTAGGTAATTAAGGAAATTGTTGGCAATAACAGAAATGTGTCTATGAAAAGGTTCTTAAGAAGGTGACTGTAACCTCACATTCTCCTTTCATTTTCTCCCCCTTCTCTGCTTCTCTCTAGGGTGAACAGAATTGGACTGGGTGGGATTGGGGTTGTACTGTGTGGGGCAGAGGCTGTTGGGGATTCGTGGTGGGAATTTCTAATAGTGACCCTTGGGTCCCAGGAACAGGAGACACAGGCCAGTCAAAGGCATGGGAAAAAGCTAGGAGAAGTTAGGATTCGAGTTAAATCCAATGCAGACAGGGTGGCCAGTTGTCTAGGTTTAGCCAGGACTGAGGGCTCCCTGGGATGTGAGATTTTCAGTGTCCACACTCAGAAAGTTCTGGGTGAACAGGGACAAGTTGGACACAGAAACAGAAAAAAAAATCAAGGAGGATCTGCAGTGGAAACAGGCATTGTTCACTCTGCAGAATCTGTATCCTTGTTGTCAACAATGCCCTGAACTTCCTTTGGAAGCTGCTCGTCTCCCTTGAGTGGCTCTCACCTCCCACCTTCAACCCCACCCTGGTACCAGGACAGAACACAAAATTCAGCCCCAAATTAGCCGTGACAAAAATGCAAATCAAGAGCACAGTGCGATACCACTTCATGCCCACGAGCATGGCAAAAAACAAAAAGATGGATAGTAATTAGTGTTGGTGAGGATGAGGAGAAATCAGAACCCTCATACGTTGCTGGTGGGAATGTAAAATGGCACATCTGCTTTAGGAAGGAGTTTGGCATTTCTTTCTTTCTTTCTTTCTTTCTTTCTTTCTTTCTTTCTTTCTTTTTTTTTTTTAGACAGAGTCTATCTCTATAGCCCAGGCTACAGTGCATTGGTGCAATCTCAGTTCACTGCAACCTCCGCTTCCTGGGTTCGAGTGATTCTCCTGCCTCAGCCTCCTGAGTATCTGGGACTACAGGAGCCCACCATCACACCCGGCTAATTTTTGTCTTTTAGTAGAGATGGGGTTTCACCGTGTTGGTCAGTCTGGTCTCGAACTCCTGACCTCGTGATCCACCCACCTTGGCCTCCCAAAGTGCTGGGATTACAGGTGTGAGCCACCGCGCCCGGCCGGTGAGTGTTATGTTGTTTTTTCTTTTGCTAGTTTCATAAACAAAGCCACCTCTAGCTATTTAATTGCATTTTTTTTTCAGTATCTCCCTTAAAAAAATTTTTTTTAGAGACAGAGTCATGCTGTGGCACGCCCCGTCATCCCAGTTACTCAGGAGGCTGAGGCAGGAGAATCGCTTGAACCCAGGAGGCGGAGGTTGCAGTGAGCCAAGATGCCAAGATCTCGCCACTGCACTCCAGCCTGGGCGACGAGAGCGAAACTCCGTCTCCCAAAAAAAAAAAAAAACAGAAGGTGCATTTCCCCTTTGTCCCCCATAGCAGCTACCTTGGGTTTCTATATTTGCTTATTCATCCCTCTCTACTCGGTGACTCATTCCACTTGGAAGAAACTTTGGACTGGAGTTCCCCGCCCCCACCCCTGCCATCAGACTGATTTGTTTTCTTGCTGTTACTGTCACATGATAAGCACGGGGTTGTTGGCTTTTTTTTTTTTTTTTCTAAAACGTTTATTTCTCTTCTCCACTCTCCACCCCCCTCCTAAATGTTCCAGCCCGGTTCTCTGCATATACTATTAGCTTGAAACTGTTTCGAAAACTTTTCAGAGTTTTGGCTCGAGGAAGCTTGCAGGTTCATGGTCTTATTCCCGAGAGCCTCCTGTCTCTTCTCGGAAGTTCTCGGGTTTATCTCTAGTTACATGCTTATCACAAGGTATGTTTCGCACTTTGCGAATCTCCATTTGGGTGGATCCCAACTGTTTTATCCCCACTCTTTCATTTATTTATTTATTTACTTATTTTATTTTATTTTGAGGCGAAGTGTACCACATTTTCTTTTTCTTTTTCAGACAGTCTCGCTCTGTTACCCAGGCTGGAGTGCAGTGTTGCGATCTCAACTCACTGCAAACTCCGCCTCCCGGGTTCAAGTGAATCTCCTGCCTCAGCCTCCCGAGTAGCTGGGATTACAGGCACCCGCCACCACGCCCAGCTAATTTTTGTATTTTTAGTAGAGACAGGGTTTCACTATGTTGGCAAGGATGGTCTCGATCTCTTGACCTCGTCATCTGCCCTCCTTGGCCTCCCAAAGTGCTGGGATTACAGGCATGAGCCACACCGTGCCTGGCCTAATGAGTAAAAAAAAAAAAAAAAACGAAAGGCAGCACCATGGCAAAGAAAGAACTTTTTTATTTGTCCTTAGACATTAAGCCCATTTATCTATTTGGTTCTGATGCGGCAGAGGCCGAAAGTTGCAGGGAAAGGCAGGAAATCTGGCATAGACCCTGCAGATCCTTCATTTCCACCCTTTTCTAATTTTGCTGGAGACATGGCAAAATTATTCTGCCGTGGTCTTAAGGAGAAGTTATAAAGCCAGACAGTTCTCTTTTTTTTCTTTTTTCTTTTTCTTTTTTTTTCTTTGAGACGGAGTTTTGCTCTATCGCCCAGGCCGCAATGCAGTGGTGTAATCTCGGCTCACTGCAAGCTCCGCCTCCCGGGTTCATGCCATTCTCCTGCCTCAGCCTCCGGAGTAGCTGTAGAGCCAGACAGTTCAAGAGCTGGCCCTGCCACTTTGCAGCTATGATACCGCAGACAAACCATATAATGTCTTAAACCAGGGGTCAGTCAGTAAACTATATCCCATAGGCTAAATGTGGCCTGCTGCCTGATTTGTAATGATTTGTGAGCTGGGAATCACTTCTGCATTTTATTTATTTATGTATTTATTTTTGAGATGGAGTCTTGCTCTGTCACCCAGACTGGAGTGCAGTGGCACAGTCTCGGCTCACTGCAACCTCCGTCTCCCGGGTTCAAGTGATTCTCCCGTCTCAGCCTCTGAGTAACTAGGATTACAGGTGTACACCACCAGGTCCAGCTAATTTTTGTATTTTGGGTAGAGACAGGGTTTCACCATCTTGACCAGGCTGGTCTCGAACTCCTGACCTCAAGTGATCTGCCCACCTCAGCCTCCCAAAGTGTTGGGATTATAAGCATGAGCCACCATGCCCTGCCCACTTTTGCATTTTAAAATGGTCAGGGAAAAAAACAATCAAAGGAAGAATAAGGAGAGATGTGAATCAAAGGGTGCGAAGTTTCAGACAGGAATACGTTCTTGGAATCCATTGCTCTGTACATGAATGGTGACTGTAGCTAATAACACATATTGCAAAATGGCTAGAAGAATACATTTTAAATATTCTCACAACAAAGAAATAAGTACATGAACTGATGAGCATTTAATTAGCTTGTTTTAATCATTCCACAATTTATACTGTATTATAACTTTACACTGTATCCCATATGTGTATGCCACTATTATTTTTATTTTTGTTTATTTATTTTAGAGACAGGGTCTAGCCTGTCACCCAGGCTGGAGTGCAGTGGAGCTTTCATAGCTCACTGCACCCTTGACCTCCTGGGCTCAAGTGATTCTCCCACCTTAGCCTCCTGAGTAGCTGGGACTACAGGCACGAACCACTGTGCCTGGCTAATTGTTCTGTTCTCTGTGGAAATGGGGTCTCACCATGTTGCCCAGGTTGGTCTCTAATTCCTGGGCTCCAGTGATCCTCCCATCATGGCCTTCCATGATTACAGGCATGAGCCACTGTGCCAGACCTATATAACTGTTGTCAATTAAAAATAAAACAAATGATCTTTAGAAAGATAATATTATAGAAAATAATATTAATAGAAAATAGATAATAGGGCTGGGTGTGGTGGCTCATGCCCGTAACCTCAGCACATTGGGAGGCCGAGGTGGGCAGATCACTTGAGGTCAGGAGTTTGAGACCAGCCTGGCCAACATGGTAAAACCCTGACTCTACTGAAAATGCAAAATTAGCTGGGCATGGTGGTGGGTGCCTGTAATCTCAGCTATTCAGGCGGCTGAGGCAGGAGAATCGCTTGAACCCAAGAGGCGTAGGTTGCAGTGAGCCGAGATTGCGCCATTGCACTCCAGCCTGGGCAACTAGAGTGAAACTCTGTCTCAAAAAAAAAAAAAAGAGAAAGAAAAAAGAAAAGAAACCATCAAGGTCTAATGCTCGGCTTCTGGCTTAGGAAGTCTGGCCCTTTCCAATAATGATCATCTCTGTATCTATATCCTTATCCCTAGCACTGTGGTTATAAAATTCTGCAATTCTCAAAGTCACTTGTGTCTTAGTCTGTGCTTTGCTGCCTTGGCGTCATTTCTGAGCAGGATCCTGGCTGTGAGCTCCCTGCTAGGGGCGGACACTCCCAAATGTGCAAAACTCAGCCACCCTCTTCCTCCTCCTCTCTTCCTTCCAGGAGCTGCATCTTTGTGTCTCCCGCAAGCACTTCGCTCTGGAACGGGGCTGCAGGCTGCGCGGGCTGTCGCCGGGGAACTACAGCGTGCGAGTCCGGGCCACCTCCCTCGCGGGCAACGGCTCCTGGACGGAACCCACCTATTTCTACGTGACGGACTATTGTAAGTCTCCGTGGCAGCCTCAGCTAGTTGGGGCTGTGCTTAGCACTGAGCATGGTGGGACATTTAAGAGGATGACATGGAGAGGCCACAGGTGCTGGTCCTGGCCTTGACTCTCCAGCCTACCAGCTGCCGCTGTGTGACTGGGGCTAGGTGCTTGCCCTCTCTGATCCTGCACTTTTTTTTATTTTTATTTTTGAGATGGATGCTTGTTCTGGAGTGCAGTGGCACCATCTCGGCTCACTGTAGCCTCCACCTTCCAGGTTCAAGTGATTCTCCCACCTCAACCTCACAGTAACTGGGACTACAGGTGCACACCACCACGCCTGGCTAATTTTTGTATTTTTAGTAGAGATGGCATTTCACCACGTTGGCCAGCTGGTCTCAAACTCCTGACCTCAAGTGATCCACCCACCTCAGCCTCCCAAAGTGCTGGAATCACAGGCATGAGTCACCATGCCTGGACTGATCCTGCACTTTAAAAAAAAAAAGAAAAAGCACTTTTATTTTTGTTTCAGAGGTACTTATGCAGTTCATTATATAAGTAAATTGTGTGTCGTTGGGGGTTTGCCGTACAGATAATTTTGTCACCCATGTCATCAGCATAGTGCCAGATAGGTCATTTTTTGATCCTTTTCCTCTTCTCACCCACCACTCTCAAGTAGGCACCTGTGTTAGTCTGTACTCACACTGCAATAAAGAAATACCTGGCTGGGCACAGTGGCTCACACCTGTAATCCCAGCACTTTGGGAAGCCAAGGTGGGCCGATCACTTGAGGTCAGGAGTTTGAGACCAGCCTGGCCAACATGGTGAAACCCCATCTCTACCAAAAAATACAAAAATTAGCTGGGCATGGTGGTGTGTGCCCATAGTCCAGTTGGGAGGCTGAGGTGGGAGAATTGCTTGAACTGGGGAGGCAGAGGTTGCAGTGAGACGAGATTGCACCACTGCACCCCAGCTTGGGCAACAGAGCGACACCCTGTCTCAAAAAAAAAAAAAAAAAGAGAGACAGACAGGAAGGAAAGAAAGAAAAAAAAGAAGAAAGGAAGGAGGGAAGGAAAGAAGGAAGGAAGGAAGGAGAAAGAGAGGGAAAGAAAGAAAGAGAAGGAAAGAAAAAAAAAGAAAAAGAAAGAAAGAGAAAGAAAGGAAAGAAAGAAAGAAAGAAAGAAAGAAAGAAAGAAAGAAAGAAAGAAAGAAAGAAAAAAAAAAGAAAAGAAAACAAAACAAAAGAAAAGAAAAGAAAAGAAAGAGGATGGGCACGGTGACTCATGCTTGTAATCCCAGCACTTTGGGAGTCCATGGTGGGCAGATCATGAGGTCAGGAGTTTGAGACCAGCCTAGCTAATATGGTGGAACCCTGTTTCTACTAAAAATTAAAAAAAAATTAGCCGGGCATGGTGATGTGTGCCTGTAATCCCAGCTACTTGGGAGGCTGAGGCAGGAGAATTGCTTGAACCCGGGAGGTGGAGGTTGCAGTGAGCCGAGATCATGCCACTGCACTCCAGCCCGGGCAATGCAGTGAGACTCTGTCTCAAAAAATAAAAAAAGAAAGAGTGAAAGATAGAGAGAAGAAAAAGAAAGAGAAGGAAAGAAAGGAAAAGAAAAAAGAAAAGAAGGAAGGAAGGAAAGAAAAAAGAAAAGAAGAGAAGAGAAAAAAGAAAAGAAAAGAAGCCTGAGACTAGGACTCAGTAATTTATAAAGAAAAGAGGTTTAATTGGCTCCCAGTTCTGCAGACAGTACAGGAACCATGATGCTGGTATCTGCTCAACTTCTGAGGAGGCCTCAAGAAACTTTCAATCATGGTGGAAGGCGAAATGGGAGCAAGGTGTTAAGACAGGGGGGATGGTGCTATACACTTTTTAAACCACCAGATCCCATGAGAACCCACTCATTATACAGCACCCAGGAGGGATGTTGCTAACCCATTAGAAACTGCCTCCATGATCCAATCACGTCCCACCCGGCCACTCCTCCAACATTGGGGATTGCATTTCCACAAGAGCTTTGGGTGGGGACACAGATCCAAACCATATCAGTCCCGGTGTCTACTGTTCCTTTCTTTCTGTCCATGTGTGCTCTGTGTCTTACTCTCACTTATGGGGGAGAATATGAGGTAGTTGGTTTTGTGTTCCTGTGTGAATTCAATTAGCATAATCACCTCCAGCTCCATTCATGTTGCTGCAAAGAACATGATCTCATTCTTTTTTATGGCTGTGTAGTATTCCATGGTGTGTATGTATCACATTTTCTTTATCTGGCAATCCTGCACTTGCTCATCTGTACATGGAGATAATAACAGAACCACTCCAGGAGGTGGAGGGACATTTTAATGACACACATGTTAAGTGCCTGGCCCCTGTTGCTAGCGTCTCCATCTTTGTTATTAGAGTCTTTCGGCTGGGTGTGGTGGCTCACACCTGTAATCCCAGCACTGTGGGAGGCTGAGGCAAGAGGATTGCTTGAGGATAGGCATTAGAGACCGGCCTGAGTAACATAGCAAGACTCTGTCTCCACAAAAAGATACAAAAATTAGCCAGCTGTGGTGGTGCATGCCTGTAATCCCAGCTACTTGGGAGGCTGAGACAGGAGGATCACTTGGGCCCAGGAGTTTGAGGTTGCGGTGAACTGTGATCATGCCACTATACTCCAGCCTGGTGACAGAGCAAGACCCTGTCTCTAAAACATAAAAATCAAAAGAATTTTACGTCTGTCAAAAGTCATGCTGGTGTCGAGACTAGCTATATAATTTGCAAGACCCAGTGAAAAATGAAAATGCAGAGCTCCTTGCTTTAAAATTATTAAGAATTTGGCTGGCCGCGGTGGCTCACGCCTGTCATCCCAGCACTTTCGGAGGCTGAGGCGGGAGGATCGCCTGAGGTCAGGAGTTTGAGACCAGCCTGGCCAACAAGGTGAAACCCCATCTCTACTAAATGTACAAAAATTAGCTGGGCGTGGTGGTGCACGCCTGTAATCCCAGCTACTCGGGGAAGCTGAGGCAGGATAATCGCTTGAACCTGGAAGGAGGAGGTTCCAGTGAACCAAGATCGTGCCACTGAACTCTAGCCTGGGTGGGTGTCAGAGCAAGACTCCGTCACAAAAATAAGTAACTAAATAAAGATTAAAATAAAATGAATAAGCATT
Organism: Chlorocebus sabaeus; assembly: GCF_047675955.1. Taxonomy (NCBI): domain Eukaryota; kingdom Metazoa; phylum Chordata; class Mammalia; order Primates; family Cercopithecidae; genus Chlorocebus; species Chlorocebus sabaeus. The sequence continues at coordinate 55,505,594 of NC_132909.1, forward strand.
TCAGAGGGGCAGCAGCACAGCATTAAACTGACAGTATGGTGTCCTGCATCCACTGCCTGAGATGTGGGAGGGGTGGAAATGAGCAGTGATTTGGGAGTAGGGGTGGGGAACAGTGTGCTACCGGAATACTGACCTCTGAGCCCACTGCCTGGTCCTACTGAACCCACGGGACTGTTGTGGGACTGCTGGAAAAATCAGGGTATGGAAGAGTAGCAGAGAAGTTCATGGACAAGGGAGGGAGGAAACAGGGTGGCCCACCCATTCCAGGAGTGGATGTGGTTTTTGGTGTTAAGTTTCTTGGGAACACATTGATATGAAACATATATTTTCTTATTCTATTTCAGTAGATGTCCCGTCAAATATTGCAAAAATTATCATCGGCCCCCTCATCTTTGTCTTTCTCTTCAGTATTGTGATTGGAAGTATTTATCTATTCCTGAGAAAGAGGTGAGTTGAGTGAGTTCAGTGGTGTGCTGGGAACCATTGGTTCTCTGGGGGAAAATATGCCTCGATATAGGTATAGGTATATGTAAGTTTATTATGAATTTTACTGATATAGGATGTGTAACGTGCAATTTACAGATAATTGTCATAATACGATATATACAACTCTTTATTGTAAATTTTCTCTAGCCAGTTGATTCTCACAGAATGTTTTTGTTGATTTTTTTGCCCAAACCTTTATATCTGAAGCCAACCTATTATTGCAATTAATTAAACAAGTATAGCTCCAATGTGAATGTTGATTAATTTTTCAAAATTTACATTAAAGAGTAGGACATGGCTGGGCACAGTGGCTCACGCCTGTAATCCTAGCATTTTGGGAGGCCGAGGCGGGTGAATCACCTGAGGTCAGGAGTTTGAGACCAGCCTGGCCAACATGGTGAAACCTCATCTCTACTAAAAATACTAAGAAATTAACTGGGCGTGGTGGTAGGTGCCTGTAATCCCAGCTACTCAGGAGGCTGCGGCAGGAGAATTACTTGAACCTTGGAGGTGGACGTTGCAGCTAGCCAAGATCCCGCCATTGCACTCCAGCCTGGGCAACAGAGTGAGACTCCATCTCAGAAAAAAAAAAAAGAAAAAAAGAGTAGGACAAAACTGAAATAAGACATAGATGTTCATCAGTGATATGAGTGATGCCTTTGCTGAGTCAGATAATAATTTTTAAATACCAGAAGAACATTTTCTTAATGTTTTGTGCCATGTGCAATATCACAGTTGCAGACATGACTTGCTTTTAAGTTTAATCTACATGATTAAACATTTTTCTCGGCTGGGCGCGGTGGCTCACACCTGTAATCCCAGCACTTTGGGTGGCCGAGGCGGGCGGATCGTGAGGTCAGGAGTTCGAGACCAGCCTGACCAACAGGGTGAAACCCCGTCTCTACTAAAAATACAAAAATTAGCAGGGTGTGGTGGTGTGCGCCTGTAATCCCAGCTCCTCAGGAGGCCGAGGCAGGAGAATCGCTTGAACCCGGGAGGCAGAGGTTGCAGTGAGCTGAGATCGCACCATTGCGCTCCACCCTGGGCAACAGAAGGAGACTCTGTCTCAAAAACAAAACAAAAAACATTTTTCTCATCACTTTCTCAAGCCTGGACAAACAACAGAACAACAAATCCAGTCCCAAGTTACAGCTTTTGCCAGTTTCTGTAATGTAAATATTCCCAGCATGTCTAATTTCAAGCTGTAGACATAATATTACTGAGCACAGTGTCGGAAAGAGACACATGATAGCTCCCCATTGAATTCACCCTATGGATACAATATGGTGTGTAAATGATATAAGGTAAATAACCTCAACTGCATTGATCATAGTAAAATGGAGTATGACAGTTAGAAAGTGATGAGTTTTGAGCATGTATTGTCTTTGCTTTTAGGGTAATTTATTTAATTGTAAGCCTCTATAATTTACATTTTTTGTTCTATTTGGAAGGCATTGTACAATTTAAAATTTAATGATGCTTGTATTTAATAACTGACTCACTTGTTTCCTGAAAATTTAATAATTGTTTCTCATCAGTCGAGGTGAGTTCGCTGTAGAACAGTACTGGGTGAGTGGCTTTTAAGTGTTACATAGATGGCCATAAATTATAATAAAAGCCAGCCAGAGCCCTGCATGGTCGTGCACATCTGTAATCCCAGCCACTCGGAAGGATGAGGCAGGAGGATCACTTGAGACCAAGAGTTCAAGACCAGCCTGGGCAACATAGCGAGACCCTGTCTCTACGAAATTTTAAAAATTAGCCAGGTGTGGTGGTGAGCACCTGTATTCCCAGCTATTCAAAAAGCTGAGGTGAGAGGATCTCTGGAGCCCAGAAGGTCGAGACTGCAGTGAGCTATGAGTAAACCACTGCCGTCCAGCCACAACACAGCAAGACTCCAACTCTGAAATGTGAAAACAAAACAAAACAAAAACACCCAGGGAGGGATGAGTGCTGCTGCCATGTTGATGCATTTAAGTACTTGTCTGATGGGCTTCCATTCAAAACATAAGGGTCCCCCATCCCTGCCCTGGACTGCACCTAGAATTATGGGGATTCTGCTCGTAAGGGCTGCCATTTGCCTTGAGGAGTCTTGTATGAAACCCCTTTCTGGAGACCTGCAGAGTCCCATGAGAACCTCAAGCTAATGTGCCTCATTTTTCTCCTCCAGGCAGCCAGATGGGCCTCTGGGACCGCTTTACGCTTCTTCAAACCCTGAGTATCTCAGTGCCAGTGATGGTGAGTACCATCCCTTCCCTGTGGGTGACCAGTACCCTACTCAACAGCTTCCTTTGCCTTCACCATTGAGTGAGAGTGAAGGATGGGTTCCCCAGGGAGGCCAAGAAAAGCCCTCTTAGTCATTTGAGCTTGCCAAACTGCCCTCGCTGCAGAAACCTCATTATGGTGTGCATGTGGACACATGGTATTTGGCACCTGCCTGGATGGGCTCATCTAGCCGGTCTGGGACCCTTGGATGGGGTCGACAACTTGGGCTGAGCTCAGCTGGGCGGTTCTTCTTCTGGTCTTGCCTGGCTTCACCCATGTAGCTACATTTTGCTGGTGTGTCAGCTAGCACTTGGTAGTCTTAGATGATTTCACTCACATGTCTGGTGGTCGGCAGGCTGGGTGGTCCCAACGTGGGGGCCCTAAGCTGGGGGAGGCTGAGCCTCACTCTGTCCATGTGGCCTCTTAGGCTTCAGCAGGCTGGCCTAGGCTTCATTACATGGTACTCTGTTGGTTCCTAGTAGCAAGAGAGGGCAAGCTCCAGGGCAATAGTCCATTCTGAGTTTCTGCTTGGGTTGTTCCTGCTGATTCCCATTGACCAAAATAACTCACAAGGCCATGCCCAGAGCCAAGGGGTGGTGAGATAGACTCCACCTTTTCATGGGAAGAGCTGCCAAGTATCCTGGCTTTTTTTTTACCCCCAACCTATTACAACCTGTCTTCCATCCCCTTGGCACTTTGCAGAAACAGTAGTCTCAGGTGGGAAGTAGCACCATTCCGTGGCAAGGGTCTGAAATCAGACAAGAAGGATGGGGATGCAGGTTTGCCTCAGGACATATTGACCAGGATCTTGAATCGGTTGTGGCTCCTTCCTTGAGTCTCTGCCATGCCCTCTCCATGGGTGCAGATGCCTGTCCTGTTCTCAGCCATACGCCCAGTGCCTGGCATGGGTCCTGGATCACAGAACTCACTTCATGAGTGTTTTCGAGGGGGTTTGGGTGAGGGCTTGGGTGGAAGGTGGCTGCAGACCCCCAAGGGATCAGCCAAAGATGCTGTGTAGATAAGTGAGAAGTAGTGTTTCCATGCTCTGTGTACGTGCCGGACGAGTGGGAGGTGCCTCGAGAGAAGATCACCCTCCTTCGAGAGCTGGGGCAGGGCTCCTTCGGCATGGTATATGAGGGCAACGCCAGGGACATCATCAAGGGTGAGGCAGAGACCCGCGTGGCAGTGAAGACGGTCAACGAGTCAGCCAGTCTCCGAGAGCGGATTGAGTTCCTCAATGAGGCCTCGGTCATGAAGGGCTTCACCTGCCATCATGTGGTGAGTCCAGCGGGGGTGGGACACGGGCTGGCTTTCCTGCCCCTACCCTCTCTCTGCCTCCTCCTCCTGCACAGAGTGACAGAGGACACTGGGTGTAACCTCCTGCCCAACCCCCACTCTACTACTCATCCTAAAGGTGTGGGGAGGGATTGTTCCCTTCTCAAATCACATCCTCTCCCACTTCGCCTGGAACCAGACTCTATCACTGTCTTATCACTTTCTGGAATGCTTCATTGCTTTCCAGATTCTTTCATCACTTTCTAGAATCTTCCATCATTTTCTGGAATCTTCTACCACTTTCTGGACTCTTCCATCATTTTCCAGAATCTTCCGTTGCTTTTTAGACTCCTCCATTTCTTGCTTTTTCCTGGCACCTTTGTAACCCAGGACCACACAGAGGTCCACCTCATACCACCTGCCATCATTCCTACTCTCCCTTGAAGGCAGCATGAACTCTTCCTGCCTTTCTGCTCTTTTGTTTCTCTTTCAGTCCCATGTGCTTTCATCCTTGCCACACATATTTGTGGGGCATTTAAAACCCTGCTCTTGTCCCTGCGATACAGTGGATTCCTGCCCCTGTAGAGCTTCCAAAACAGGAGGTGGAGATAGACTCCAAAACCTTTATTTTTATTTTTATATATTTTAAAGACAGAGTCTCTGTCTGTCACCCAGGGTGGAGTACAGTGGCACAATCTTGGTTCACTCAACCTCTGCCTCCCGGGTTCAAGCAATTCTCCTGCCACGTCTTCCTGAGTAGCTGGGATAACAGGAGCCCACCACCACACCCGGCTAATTTTTGTATTTTTAGTAGAGATGGGATTTTGCCATGTTGGCCAGACTGGTCTCGAACTCCTGACTTCAGGTGATCCACTGGCCTCAGCCTCTCAAAGTGCTGGGATTACAGGCATAAGCCACCGTCCCCGGCCGACTGCAAACCCTTTATACATTAGGAGAAAATGCTATGGAAACATGAAGAAAGGGAGGAAAGAAGGGTTGGACAAGGGTGTATTTGAGCAAAGACTTAAAGGACATGAGGAGCTGGGCCCTGTGGATGTGGCAGGGAACAGAGAGCCAGGCAGAGAGAATGGTTAAAATACAAAGGCCTGGCTGGGTGTGGTGGCTGTAATCCCAGCACTTTGGGAGGCTGAGGCAGGCGGATCACCAGAGGTCGGGAGATCAAGACCAACCTGACCAACATGGAGAAATCTTGTTTCTACTAAAAATACAAAAATTAGCCGGGTGTGCTGGTGGGTGTCTGTAACCCCAGCTACTTGGTAGACTGAGGCAGGAGAATTGCTTGAACCTGGGAGGCGAAGGTTGCAGTGAGCGGAGATCACGCCACTGCACTCCAGCCTGGGTAAGAGAGTATGATTCCATCTCGAAAATTAAAAATAAAAAAAAAAAAAATACAAAGGCCTATCTGTCTGCTGTCCAGATGGGTCTGTCTGCTCCCCTAGACCAGGGCTGAGCACACTGCATCCAGGCCACAGGGTGCTGTGTGTGACATAGACACCAGGCAGGGAGAACCTTGGCGAGTCGAATCACAGACCCTCCTCCAAGAACCCTGGTGGCTTGCTCTGCAGGTGCGCCTCCTGGGAGTGGTGTCCAAGGGCCAGCCCACGCTGGTGGTGATGGAGCTGATGGCTCACGGAGACCTGAAGAGCTACCTCCGTTCTCTGCGGCCAGAGGCTGAGGTGAGCTGCCTCGGGGGGACCCAGCGGGGTACTCGGTGGGGCGCCTGCTCCCAGCCTCCTCAAATCCCAGTGCTGCTGAAACACCAACCCCATGTTTCGGTTTTAGAATAATCCTGGCCGCCCTCCCCCTACCCTGCAAGAGATGATTCAGATGGCGGCAGAGATTGCTGACGGGATGGCCTACCTGAATGCCAAGAAGTTTGTGCATCGGGACCTGGCAGCGAGAAACTGCATGGTTGCCCACGATTTTACTGTCAAAATTGGAGGTTCGTCTGGCTTTCTGCTTTGAAAACGTAATGACCCACGACAGGTTTGATTTCAGAAGGAAGTTGTCTATAATGAGCCGCTAAGTCTTTTCTGATAGTATAAAAGGGGCAGGATACTTCTTTTTGTTTTTGTTTTTTGGTTTTTTGTTTTGTTTTGTTTTGTTTCCTTTTGTTTGTTTGTTTTGAGATGGAGTCTTACTCTTTCGCCCAGGCTGGAGTGCAGTGGTGCAATCTTGGCTCACTGCAACCTCCGCCTCCCAGGTTCAAGTGATTCACCTGCCTCAGCCTCCCGAGTAGCTGGGACTATGGGTGTGCACCACCACGCTTGGCTAATTTTTGTATTTTTAGTGGAGACGGGGTTTCACCACGTTGGCCAGGATAGTCTTGATTTCCTGACCTCGTGATCCTCCTGCCTCGGCCTCCCAAAGTGCTGGGATTACAGGTGTGAGCCACCGCACTGGCTTTTTTTTTTCTTTCTTTTTTATGAGATGGAGTCTTGCTCTGTCACCCAGGCTGGAGTGCAGTGACAGGATCTCGGCTCACTGAAACCTCCACCTCTCAGGTTCAAGCGATTCTCTCACCTTAGTCTCCCAAGTAGCTGGGATTACAGGCGTGCGCCACCACACCCAGCTAATTTTTGTATTTTTAGTAGAGATGGAGTTTCACCGTGTTGGCCAGGATGGTCTCAAACTCCTGACCTCAAATGATCCACCTGTGTTGGCCTCCCAAAGCACTGGGATTACAGGCATGAGCCACTGTGCCTGGCCTGGGCAAGATTTTGGATGGGGACCGCCCCCACCAGGCTGTCATTTAATTGCATGTATTGATAAACTCATTTACCCATTCACTTCTTTAAAAGATATGTTTGTAGGACCGGGGGCCCCACCTGTAATCTCAGTGCTTTGGAAGGCCAAGGTGTGAGGACTGCTTGAGTCCAGGAGTTTGAGACCAGCCTGGGCAACATAGTGAGACTCCATCTCTATGAAAAATTTTTTTAAAAAGGGGTGTGGTGGTGCACATCTGTGGTCCCAGCTACTCAGGAGGCTAGGGTGGGAGGATTGCTTGAGCCCAGGAGGTGGAGGCTGCAGTGAGCTGTGACTGCATCACTGCACTCCAGCCTGGGCAATAGTGAGACACTATTTCAAAAAAACAAACAAAAAAGGAATATAGAGGGGACCAGAGCAGCATGAGATGTGAGGTTGAGGACAGAGGCAGAAACCAGACCCAGAAGGACCTTGTATGTCACAGCAAGTCATCTCGACATTATCTTACATTAGCAAGGGGCAGCAGGAAGTGATATGATTCTATTTATGACTCAAAAAGACATCTCCTGGCCAGGCGCAGTGGCTCACAGCTGTAATCCCAGCACTTTGAGAGGCTGAGGCGGGCGGATTACTGGAGGTCAGGAGTTCAAGACCAGCCTGGTCAACATGGTGAAACCCCATCTCTACTCAAAATACAAAACATTAGCTAGACATGGTGGCAGAGAGCTGTAATCCCAGCTACTCAGGAGGCTGAGTCAGTAGAATTGCTTGAATCAGGGAGGTAGAGGTTGCAGTGAACTGAGATCGCACCACCGCACTCCAGCCTGGAGGACAGAGTGAGACTCCATATTTAAAAAAAAAAAAAAGGGAAAGAAAGAAAAATGTAGCTTCTTTGTCATTTGGTACCTTCTTTTCCCTCCCTTTAAATAGTAGCCCATCTTCCCCCTTCACTTCCCCATGTGCACCCTCAGAATCCCTTCTTACTGGATTTGGCTACTACCCAGGTGAGCGCACACCAGGGCCAGGTGAACCCCTCTTAGGGCTCCATGAGAGGTGGGGCAGTCAAGATGGCAGATGGTAGGACCAAGGCTGAAGGTTAAGAGCATGTGAATTATTTGTGTTGTCAGACTTCGGAATGACCAGAGACATCTATGAAACGGATTACTACCGGAAAGGGGGCAAGGGTCTGCTCCCTGTACGGTGGATGGCGCCGGAGTCCCTGAAGGATGGGGTCTTTACCACTTCTTCTGACATGTGGTGAGTTGTGTGTGGAGGGGTGGACGGACGCTGGGCTTGAATTCCAGGTGCTAGTAACAGCCAAGAGCGGGGGAAGGAAGCCTGCCATCCTCCTGGACCCCCAATCAAGGAAAGGAAGGCAGCGTCCTGTCTGAGGACCTTCCCATGGCCACTCTTATGTCCTGATTAATCCTGTAGGCATTGTGAACCCCGAAAATCTGAGACAGGTCTCAGTTAATTTAGGAAGGTTATTTTGCCAAGGTTGAGGACACGTGCTCATGACACAGCCTCAGGAGATCCCGACCACATGTGCCCAAAGTGGTCAGGGCACAGCTTGGTTTTATACATATATTTTAGGGAGACGTGAGACATCAATCAACATATGCAAGATGACCATTGGTTGGGTCTGGAAAGGCGGGACAACTCGAAGCGGGGAGGGGTCTTCCAGGTCATAGGTAGATAAGAGACGAATGGTTGCATTCTTTTGAGTTTCTAATGAGTCTCTCCAAAGGAGCCAATCAGATATGAATGTTTCTCAGTGAGCAGAGGGGGGACTTTGAATAGAGTGGGAGGCAAGTGTGTTCAAGCAGTTCCCAGCTGGACTTTTTCCTTGAGTTTAGTGATTTGGGGGCCCCAAGATTGATTTTCCTTCCATAGCATTTATGGACTGCAGCATGAATTGTTTTATTAACTGGCCAACCATGTTCTCGCAAACCAAGAGATGTGTTTGTGTGTTTGTGTGTGTGTGTGCGCGTGTGTTTGTGTGTGTATTTGTATGTGTGTGAGCGTGTGTGTGTGTTTGTGTGTATGTGTATGCATATGTGTTTGCGTGTTTGTGTATTAAACGTGTGTGTGTTTGTGTGCGTGTGTGCGTGCATGTGTTTGCATGTGTGTTTGTGTGTGTGCTAGTTTGCCTGTGTGTGTGTTTGCGTGTTTGTGTGTATTTGCATGTGTGTGCATGTGCCTGCGTTTGCGTGTGTGTGTGTTTATTTGCATGTGTGCATGCGTGTTTGCATGTGTTTGTGTGTATTTGCATGTGTGTGCACGTGTTTGCCTGTATGTGTATGCGTATGTGTGGGTGTGTTTGTGTGTATTAAATGTGTGCCTGTGTTTGTGTGCGTGTGTGTTTGTGTGCATGTGTGTGCATGTGTGTTTGCGTGTGTATACTAGTTTGTGTGTGTGTTTGCATGTGTTTGTATTTGCATGTGTGTGCACGTGTGTGTTTGCATGTTTGTGTATTTGCATGTGTGCACACGTGTTTGCGTGTGTGTCCTAGTTTGCCTGTGTGTGTGTTTGCGTGTGTTTGTGTGTGTGTTTGCGTGCATGTGTTTGCATGTGTGTTTGTGTGTTTTTGCGTGGGTGCGCGTGTGTTTGTGTGTGCGCATGTGTTTGCATGTGTGTTTGCGTGTGTTGTGTGCTAGTTTGCCTGTGTGCGTGTGTGTGTGTGTTTGCGTGTGTGTGTGTGAATGGTTTCTTTGTTACTACTCTCAACTGTCATTGGCAGGTCCTTTGGCGTGGTCCTTTGGGAAATCACCAGCTTGGCAGAACAGCCTTACCAAGGCCTGTCTAATGAACAGGTGTTGAAATTTGTCATGGACGGAGGGTATCTGGATCAACCCGACAACTGTCCAGAGAGAGTGTAAGTGTAGAAAGGGTTTGAGGTGTGTGAGGTGTCCATTGAAAGGGTATTGCCCTTTACACGTGTGCTTGGTTTTGCCTTTCCTATGTCTACACGCTCACTGTGTTTGCATGCTATATGTTACAGGTGTGTTTGTGTTTGCATAGCTTGTCTTTACATGCGTGTATACATTTGCATATTGCATGGTGGTACACACACTTGAGTTTCCATATGTGCTACATGTATGCTTGTTTGCATATTATATATTTACATAGGTATTTATGTTTGCATACTATATGTTTACATGTACATCAGCATATGGCACATGTACACCTTGTTTACATATCTTTATAAGCACACGTGTTTACATATGTGCTTGTTTACATATTATGTCTTTACTGGCATGCTTGTGTTCGCAAATCATAAGATTTTCCTGCATATTGTATAGTTGGAATGTTGCACAAGAAACCCATAGTGGTAGTTATCTTGGGAGAAGGGAACTGGAGACCTGGGGTTGGGGGAGCAAGACCTATGTTTGGCTATTAATTATTTATACGCTGAAAATTTTGTCAGGTGGCTGGGAATGGGTGGCTGTAATCCCAGCAATTTGGGAGACCGAGGCGAACAGATCACCTGAGGTCAGGAGTTCAAGACCAGCCTGGCCAACATGGTGAAACCCCATCTCTATTAGAAATACAAAAATTACCTGGGTGTGGTGGTGGGCACCTATAATCCCAGCTACTCAGGAGGCTGAGGCAGGAGAATTGCTTGAATCCCGGAGGCAGAGGTTGCAGTGAGCAGAGACTGTGCCATTGCACAGCAGCCTAGGTGACAGAGCGAGATTCTGTCTCAAAAACAAACACAGACACACAAAAATGTTGTCAGGCATACATATTAGTATTCCCCCCTCCAAATGTACGTATATATATATTTAGATGAAGTCTCGCTCTGTCACCCAGGCTGGTAGAGTGCAGTGCTGCAATCACAGCTCACTGCAACCTTGAATTCCTGGACTCAGCCTCCTGGCTCAGCCTCCCAAAGTGCTGGGATTACTCTTGATCCAGTTTTGAAATGAGGCAACCCTTTTCAAAACCATCTTTCGGCCGGGCACGATGGCTGACGCCTGTAATCCCAGCACTTTGGGAGGCCGAGGCCGGCAGATCATGAATTCAGGAGACCGAGACCATCCTGGCTAACATGGTGAAACCCTGTCTCTACTAAAAATACAAAAAATTAGCTGGGCGTGGTGGCGGGCGCCTGTAGTCCCAGCTACTCGGGAGGCTGAGGTAGGAGAATGGCATGAACCTGGGAGGCGGAGCTGGCAGTGAGCCGAGATCGCGCCACTGCACTCCAGCCTGGGTGACAGAGCGAGACTCTGTCTCAAAAAAAAAAAAAAAAAAAAATTCAGGCTGGACAGGATGGCTCATGCCTGTAATCTCAGCACTTTGGGAGGTTGAGGCAGGAGGATTGCTTGAGCCCAGGGGTTCAAGGCTGCAATGAGCTATGATTGTGCCACTGCACTCCATCCTGGATGACAACATGAGAAACCCTGTCTCAAAAAAAAAAAAAAAAAAGGAAGGGAAAAAAAAGTGGCCAGGCATGGTGGCTCACGCCTATAATCCCAGCATCTTGGGAGGCCAAGGTGGGTGGATCACTTGAGCCTAGAGTTTGAGACCAGCCTGGGCAACATAGCAAAGCCCTGTCTCTGCAAAACATAGAAAAATTAGCTAGGCATGGTGGTGCACACTTGTGGTCCCAGCTACTTGGGAGGCCAGATGAGAGGATTGCTTGAGCCTAGGAGGCAGAGGCTGCAGTGAGCTATGATCATGCCACTGCACTCCAGCCTGGGTAATAGAATGAGACCCTGTGTCCAAAAAAAGGAGAAAAGCAAAAAGAAAACGCCATCTCTCAGAACCTCCAGCATTGCTATTTCTGCCTTGACAATTGTCCACACACGCAGCCAGCATCTGATGTGAACACGTGTGGTCCGTGGGTGTTGGCTGCAGGGACGAGGGTAGGGGTTGGGAGGATGCTTGGCTGGGCCCCTAGACTCACCCAAGACGTGTCCTTCTGCCCCGCAGCACTGACCTCATGCGCATGTGCTGGCAATTCAACCCCAAGATGAGGCCAACCTTCCTGGAGATCGTCAACCTGCTCAAGGACGACCTGCACCCCAGCTTTCCGGAGGTGTCGTTCTTTCACAGCGAGGAGAACAAGGCTCCCGAGAGTGAGGAGCTGGAGATGGAGTTTGAGGACATGGAGAACGTGCCCCTGGACCGTTCCTCGCACTGTCAGAGGGAGGAGGCGGGGGGCCGGGATGGAGGGTCCTCGCTGGGTTTCAAGCGGAGCTACGAGGAACACATCCCTTACACCCACATGAACGGAGGCAAGAAAAACGGGCGGATTCTGACCTTGCCTCGGTCCAATCCTTCCTAACAGTGCCTACCGCGGCGGGGACGGGCAGGGGTTCCCATTGTCACTTTCCTCTGGTTTGAAAGCCTCTGGAAAACTCAGGATTCTCACGACTCTACCACGTCCAATGGAGTTCAGAGATCGTTCCTATACATTTCTGTTCATCTTAAGATGGACTCGTTTGGTTGCCAATTTAACTAGTCCCGCAGAGGATTTAACTGCTGCCCTTTTGGGGCAACGACGGTTTCAAACCAGGATTTTGTGTTTTTTCGTTTTTCCCTCTCTCCCCCCAGCAGATGGAAGACAGCACTTGTTTTTACAAATTCTTTTTTGTTTGTTTGTTTGTTTGTTTTTTGCTGGTGTCTGAGCTGCAGTAAAAAAGATAAAACTTCTTGTCTGTGAACAAAAGTTCGAAAGAAAAAAAACAAAACAAAAATACCCAGCCCTGTTCCAGGAGAATTTCAAGCTTTACAGGTTGGGCTTCAATGAAGGCGGCTTTTTTTTTTTTTTTTTTTTTTTTCCCTCATCCAGGCTGAAGGATTTCTTTTTTTTTTTTTTTTCTTTACCAGATCAGTTCCTCAAATTGACCAATAGCTGCTGCTGCTTTCATACTTTGGATAAGGGTCTGTGGTCCCAGCGTGTGCTCACGTGTGTATGCGTGTGTGTGTCCATTCGACACGGCTGATGTGTGTGCAAAGTATCCTTGCGGAGTTGATGCTTTGGGAATTGGCTCATGAAGGTTCTTCTCAAGGGTGCGAGCTCATGTCCCCCTCTCTCCTTCCTTCTCATCGACTGGGAGACTGTACTCCCGACAGATTCTTCTTGTGTCAGAAGTCTAGCCTCAGGTTTCTACCCTCCTTTCACGTCGGTGGAAAGATGCTTTTTGGGAGCCAAGGGAGGAACATTTCATTTGGAGTGATTATGAATCTTTTCAAGACCAAACCAAGCTAGGACATTAAAAAAGAAAGAAAGAAAGGAAAAACAAAATAGAAAAAGGAAAAAAAAAAAAAAAAAAAGGAAGAACTGAGATGACAGAGTTTTGAGAATATATTTGTAACATATTTAATTTTTAAAGTCTCTGGTATTAGCCTCATAAGTTATTGACTATTCCCCGGGGTTGGCGGGGAGTGGAGACGTGAGTTGGTCTGCCTGTTGTGGGGCCGGGAACGGGAGGGAGTGAGGCACAAGTGGCCTCTTTGTTTGGTCTTAAAGGCATCCATTTCTGGGAATGAAGCCACGTTCGCTGCTAACACTTTTGGACGCTGTGAGGCCACGTGGAGTGTGTGGGAGACTAGGTTTTGTGGATGGTCTCGTTCAGGTACCGGGTCTGCTGGAAGGTTCCTGTTCGGATAAGCTGGTAGCTACCTAGCTCTGAGCCTGCCTTCAAGAACACCCGTGTTCATCCTCTGGTTCTCTGTGTGTACCTCTCGTGGCGTTTCCTCTCCTGGGTGTGAACATCCTACCGTTATTGTGCAAACACAAGAACATCAGATCCCAAAGATCAACAACCTGGATGGATTTGGGGAACATCTAAGCAATAAAAGAGAGAGGTGCACTGAGAGTACATCTGGCTCCCCTCCACCCTGAGAGCATCCGATGGTCCTCAGTACTGAACTCCTGGAAGCTGCTCTGAGCCCGGTGACCTCATCTGGGCCAGGTGTGGTGCCTGAGCAGAATGCGCAGACACTTACGATGTTGCAGTCCCTAAGAGAGTAGAGTCTGGAGGAGAAACCGTGAAAAAGACCTTTCGCACCACCAAGAACTTCCGAATGGGCGTGAATCCACCGTTTCTTCTCTTTGCGAAAAGAACCACCACAGCTGCTCAAAGAACACAGTGAACTCATCACTTTGGTTCATCAAAAAATCATCACCCATGCGCTATTCCTGAGTGCATTTTCTTACAACTTTTTGACTGCTTCCTTTTCTTCTCTTGAGAGTTGTGGGCTTAAGAATGGGATCGAGTCATAATGGCAACCTCCAAGCCCTCTCAATTCTTGATTAAGAACACAGGTAGACACGAATCCCAATTGTCTATTGCTATCTTATTTATATGATTCGAGAAATTACAGCATGTAAAAATATTGCTGAGACGCCTCAGTGATTGGGTACAAGGAGCAAGAGTACAGAAATTATTTTTGCCAAATTTATTTTGTAAATATGAGGGTCTGTACGTAAATTAAAAAAAAAAAAAAACACGTAGATCTAGGTATTTTGTTCTCTTCCTAGTAAATTTGTAGTGGTCGTATACTACACTAGCTGCAATTTTCACATTTTTCTAATTCAGAAAAGTTTTTCTTATATTAGGGGAAAAAGTATTTATTTTAATATATAAAATCACTCTGAAAATCACTCTCATAAAAAACGGAGCGCATGTACATTTTTATCAAAGAAAAATAAACAGGTGAATGGGGGACAGTGATTTTTGTTTTTCAGCACAGTCTACCTCAGTGTATTGTTAAGAGGTGATTCAATCACAGACATCTTCGAGATTTCAGAATTCTACCTGGAACCGGTCTGAATCCGGGCACATGTGGATCAGCTGATTCGAATGCCAAGGACCAGCAAGAATTTTGAGGGAGGGAGTTGGGATGGAGAAGGTATGGCTTTTATGTGAGCATAGATCCTTTTCTTCCTTGGCTGGTAATATTCTTCTCTGAATTTAATCTTCCTTTAAAAAAAAAAAATCCTCCATCTACTGTCACTATGTTCCCCAAGCATACACTAAGTTCCAGGCCATCATGATGTATCTGATCTATGAGGTACGCCCGCAAGGTGTACCTTCCTTTGGTGAGAGATGGCTGCTGGGGCAAAGACGGGCTTTGATTCAGAACAAGCATTCCCACCTGTTCCATGGAATTTCCCTGAAGTGAGCACAAAGGTGCCCTGGGCTCCCCGATGGTTTATCCCCACTCCTTTCAGGCTGGTGATACACCTCACACACAAACACCTAACACAATGTCTTTTAAAATTCTCCAAGTGGGATGGGAGCATGTGCGGGAAATTCCAATCCAAACCCATTAATGTGCTGAACACCCCTTTTTTTTTTTTTTTTTTTTTTTTTTTTTTTTTGCAACAACACCTTGGATCTCTGTGTTGGGGTTGAATTGACCTCAAGCTGATATTGTTGAACCTTGTGCAGCTTTGATAACCCATGCAAGAGTCTAGGCAGGGCCAGTGGGGCCCAAATCTTGCTGCTCTGGTACTTTTAGGCACTGCCCTTGCAGACTCAGCTTTCTCCACCCGCCCTGGAGAAAGGTAGGGTGCTGGGCCTGCCCCTTGCAAATGGGGTTCACCAGTTTCATTTATTTGACTCTACTGCCACAGTGAAAAGAGCAAACAGCTCTTGGGTTGCAAGCCTCTTTTGACATTAGGAAATGCTGACTTTGTAACAATAAAACTTTGGTTCTAGACAGACATGGTTGTCCTGGGAGTTTGTAGTGTTAAATTACAACAACAACAACAACAACAAAAAGCAACAAAACCAGCTTAGGGTAACACTTTTTGTTGCTTGTTTTTAAAGATGTCTCACTATGATTAAAAGCCTTTTCATTCATGTACTGAAAGCCACACAGGAGTTTCTTCTTCCAGGAGGAGAATACTAAGCACGTCACTTTCTCTCTGCATTGGTGATGTCAAATACGCATCAGAAAATGTTCAGGTTTCGGGAGCTGTCCTAGGTGCTGTTCCGTCATTGGAAGTAGTGAGAAGGAGGAGCACTGCTGCTTGTCTGGATATAGGCTGAGGACGATGGAGAGAAGCTGTGGGAACTGACATAAGGGTCTGCCCAGGTCATCCTGCGACCCTGGGGACTATGTTACCAATTGATGGACAGATCTTTCACTGTATCCTACCAGGGCAGGTAGTCCACCAAGAAATGTGTTTATTGGGTTGGGAAGTGTTTATCTGTAGTCCCCTGTAACACTTGTGGACGAGCAGGAGCATCATCAGGGTATGACTTGCGCTGGCCATCCTGGTAAATGGATGTGCTGTAGTCCCAGCAGTAATCATTTCTCTACTTCACAGTGGGTGGAAGTTTAGGGTTAAATGTCCTTTGCATGCCACCTGGTGAGTCCTTGACACCTTAGGCTCTTCAGAAACGATGGTTTTGTTGAGGATGGGGAACAGGGAATGCCAATTTTATATTCGTGGTACACATAGAGGGGTGTCACTTCAGAAAATCTTCTAGCATGTTCTTCAGAATATTAATTTATATGAGAGGTGAGGTTGGAAATGAAAAGAACAGGTCAGCACTTTTTTTTTTCCCCCTAGAACATACAAAAGAACATGGTGGACTTTCAGGGGGCTGCAACAGAAGGTGACTATTTCCTTAAGGGTCCTCAAGAAATCGGGTTGGGGGAAGGGGACACAACGGCTTTTCGAGCTTACTGTTACCTTCTGATCCCAGTCAGTGTCCAGAACCAGCCACCAGCCAAATTTCTATCTGGGTGTGGGCCACTGAAAATCCTTGTTAAAAACCAGATCTGGGGCTCTTGGTCCCATTGGAGAAGGAAGGAAGAGCCTCAAAATAAGTGTGCATCCATGCACATATTCAGGAACAGCTTGTTTAGTCTTTACACTTTGCCTCAAAGTTGCTGCTCCTCGTCCCTTTGTGTGCCTGGGTGGCCTCAGCCCTGCATGTGGGCAACGCAGGATCAAATATGCTGCAGCTTTTGCAGAAAACAACTCAGAAACAAAACCCACCAACAGCTCCATTATTATTTTTTCAATGTTTTCCTACAAGAGCCAAGTAGCACCATGTACAGAAGATGCCTTTTTTTTTTTTTTTTTGGAATATTGAAATCGTTCTGCATGTAAAATATGAGATAATGACCTGTTTATATTAAAATTCTGATTAAATTATCTGAGAATACGCTTGTTTTTGTGTGGTGTCCCAGTAAGGACCTGTCGTGTGGTGGGAGGATGTGTCTATGAGTTGGTTTGTGTGAAGGAAAACCTCTTGGAATTTGTGGGTACCTTTTTTTTAGAGGAGAAAAACACCTAGATTCTTCCACACATGAAAAGAGGTTAAATAATTGCTACCAGCGGAGTTGATGACTCGCAGGGACATACCGGTATGACCAAACTGGCGGTTTAAATATCGCACTATTTCCATACTATTTGGTAAGTAAGCGCTTCCCCAGGGGCTCCCAGACCTCCCCATGGTGCAACCACTCAAGGGTTCACTCCGAGAATACCAACGAACCGTCAAGATCTTGCTTTATTCTGACATGCGGGAAACTCACACGTTAAATACTGTCCATGTCATCCCGGGAGTGGAGACCTATTACCAGATTGGGTGGACAGGTGAGTGATCATGGGTTTGACCATGGGATTGAAAGCCTTTTGAACAGTCTTGAGCTATCATGCACAGTACGGAGTGTAGTGGGTTGGGAGACAGACTCCTCACCTTCTGTTCCTTGAGTGCTTTCGAATGAGTCACGTCACTTCACATGTTAATTTTTGCTACAGCCCCAGAACTTAGTGGCTTAAAACAGCAACCATTTATTTCTTTTCTTCTTTCTTTTTCTTTTTTTTTTTTTTTTATGTGTGTGTGTTTGTGTTTTGAGATAGAGTCTCGCTCTGTCACCCAGGCTGGAGGACAGTGGTGCGATGTCGGTTCACTGCAACTCTGTCTCTTGGGTTCAAGCAATTCTCCTGACTCAGCCTCCTGAGTAGCTGGGATTACAGGCATGCACACCATGCCCAGCTAATTTTGTATTTTTAGTAGAGACGGGGTTTCACCATGTTGGCCAGGCTGGTCTCAAGCCAGCCTGGCCTCAGGTGATCCGCCCACCTCGGCCTCCCAAAGTGCTGGGATTACAGGTATGAGCCACCACATCCAGCGTTATTATTATTATTATCATTATTATTACTATTTTTGTATTTTTAGTAGAGATGGGTTTTCGCCATGTTGCCCAGGCGGGTCTCAAACTCCTGATCTCAAGTGATCTGCCCGCCTCGGCCTCCCAAAGTGCTGAGATTACAGGCATAAGCCACGGTGCCTGGCCTGTTTCTTACAGTTCTATATGTTGGTTGGGCGGTTCTTCCAGGAACAGCCTCGCTCCTGTGCTGAGGCCTCTGCTGGGAGAGCCAGGATTGCTTATCTTCCAGGAGGTTCAGGCTTGTTTGTATGGTGGTGGTTGCAAGGACATCCAGTCGGAAGAAACAAAAAGCCCCCAAATGCAAATGTTTTCCAAACGTCTGCTCATGTGGTATTTGCTACTGTCCCATTGCCCAAAGTAAGTCCCATGGCCAAACCCAGAGTCAGCTTTGAAGAGGACTGTCCAAGGATGCAGATAAAAAGTGATGTGAACCAACTAAAGTCCAATCCTGCAAAATCTTCCACTCCTTTACCCTCCTATCATTAATATTATTATTTTTAATAATGTAAAGGGGGGTCAGGTGTGGTGGCTCACGCCTGTAATTTCAGCACTTTGGGAGGCCGAGGCAGGCCGATCACAAGATTAGGAGATCGAGACCATCCTGGCCAACATGGTGAAACCCCGTCTCTACTAAAAACACAAAAATTAGCTGGGTGTGGTGGCGTGCACCTGTAGTCCCAGCTACTCGGGAGGCTGAGGCAGGAGTATCACTAGAACCTGGGAGGAGGCAGAGGTTGCAGTGAGCTGAGATCACGTCACTGCACTCCAGCCTGGCGACAGAGCAAGACTCTGTCTCAAAAATAAAAAATAAAATAAATACTGCTACTACCGGTAATAATATAAAGGTAAAGTTCTCACTTTACCCTCCTATTATTATTATTTTTTCCTTGTGTTTTAGATGGGAGAAATAGCAGTATGGATGATGACGGGGATAATCTAGTCATCAGAGGGAAAAGAGATGAAGGCAGGGGATTACTAGATCTATGTCCTTGAGATGAAGGCAGGGCATTACTAGATCTATGTCCTTAAGCAAACAAGTGATGATGAGATCGACGGCACAGGTGGAGGGGTTGACCTAAGCTAAAGTACAAAGTATGTGGGCTGTGGAATCTCTCCCTCCCAAAGGCAATGGAACTCAATCCCCCACTCCCTCCAGGCGGTCTCTGGATTTCTTCAGACCACCTACCTCCAGCTGGTGGTGGTCTGAGCTGGGCCATCGAAAGTTGAGGTTATCGAATATGGGTTTCTCCATTATCCCGGGAGCTTTCCAGAGCCTGCATGAAAGTCGCCTCTGAAGTCTTCACATTCCTCCAAACTCTGGCCCAGAGTTCCGCAGTATGGGGTTGTTGAATTAGCCCGAAGAGACACAAAGCAACTAACTGCTAAATTAGCCAGGCACGGTGGTGCACACCTGTAGTCCCAGCTACTCAGGAGGCTGAAGAGGGAGGACTCCTTGAGCCCAGGAGCTGCAGGCTGCAGTGAGCTATGATTGTACTACTGTACTCCAGCCTGGGCAACAGAGTGAGACACTGTCTCTAAAAATAAACAAAAAACCTCAACTAAATAAAACGTGCATGTTTTCTCTTGTTAATCTGTCTGGTTTTACAAAGGGCGGTGGTCCTAACCCTGGGCTCTGGAATCCCAACATTCGTTCGAGCTCTCGCCCCTCCTCCTTTCTGCTCCCAGTTCTCTGCCATCCAGCTAGCAGGCTGATCATGGCCCACAGAGGCCCTACCCTCTTATTATTGATGATAGACCTTACTTGATATGACCATGGCGAAGATTAAATGAGGTAACATTGATTTTTCATCCTCCCTCCAGGATGGACGTTCCTATATCCCCAAGTCCCTCCAAGTTCCCTGTTCTCCAAGAAATCGATGCTACTTCTTATTGGCTGTGGTGGCAGCGTAAAGTCGGCTTCCTTGGGTTTGTGAAATTCAATATAAGTCTCTTGGAAAATTGAAAATGCTTTTCTCCCAAGGAAAGCTCATCAAGGAAGGCATGAGTCTCAGGGAGGGTGGATGGCCGTGTGGTCTCTGCGCAGAGGAGCCACTTGGATTCCTTGAAACCCCCGGCTGAGTGATCACAGCACCATTTGGAAGAGTTGCTGGGGACGTGGCCTGGAGTGGGGAGTGTCTGCACTGGGTTCCTGGAGCTGCCTCCTGGGCCTTGGGTGCTTAACAGAATCCCACTTATTAAAAACAAAGGCGTGTCTGTCTAAGCCAAACCCAGGCCTCCTCAGTGAGTATCTATGGGGCAGGGCCTGGTGAAGGGGTGACCTGCCCCTCCACACCTGTGGGCGTTTCTCGTTAGGTGGAACGAGAGACTTGAGAAAAGAAGTGAGACACAGAGACAAAGTATAGAGAAAGAAAAAGTGGGCCCCGGGGACCGGCGCTGCCTGGGAACTTGCATTTTAACAACTTCCCCTTCCCCCTGGTGGACTCAGCTGACTCGGGACAAGAACACATTCTACCTTTGCCTGTGTAGGGGATCAAAATAGGCCACTCCAAAGCATGCCACTTTTGACCAGGCATGGTGGCTCACACCTGTAATCCCAGCACTTCGGGAGGCCAAGGCAGGCGGATCACCTGAGGTCACGAGTTCAGAACCAGCCAGGCCCCAACGTGGTGAAACCCTGTCTCTAACTAAAAATACAAAAATTAACTGAGTGTGGTGGTGCACGCCTGTAATCCCAGATACTTGGGAGGCTGAGGCAGGAGAATCACTTGAGCCCGGGAGGCGGAGGTGGCAGTGAGCCGAGGTTGTGCTACTGCACTCCAGCCTGGGTGACAGAGCGAGACTCTGTCTCAAAATAAATAAATGAATGAATGAATGAATAAATAAATAAATAAATAAATAAATAAATAAATAAGATAAAAATAAAAAGTAAGAAAAGCACAACAAAAACATTTCACAACAAGAAAGTATGCCACTTTGACACATTTTCGTTATTTTGAGTTAAAGATGCTTGAAAAATAGCAAATGCAAGAAGGACACTCTGGCTTGCCTTTTTCTTCTTGAAAGCAGGAGATGAAACTACCATATTACATTTTGTCCAACCTAGTACATAAGCATTTGGCTCCAGCTGCTACTTTAGGTCTTCATTTTTCTTACAAAGGCTCCCATGCACATGTAAAAATTGCTAAATGAAGACCAGGCATGGTGACTCAGGTCTGTAATTCCTCCACTTTAGGAGGCCAGGGCAGGAGGATCACTTGAGGCCAGGAGTTCAAGACCAGCCTGGGCAACATAGAGAGACCCTATCTCTAAAAAATTTTTTAAAAATTAGCCAGGCACAGTAGTGCACACCTGTAGTCCCAGCTACTCAGGAGACTGAAGAGGGAGGACTCCTTGAGCCCAGGAATTGCAGCCTGCAGTGAGCTATGATTGTGCCACTGTACTCCAGCCTGGGCGACGGAGTGAGACACTGTCTCTAAAAATAAACAAAAATCCTCAACTAAATAAAATGTGTATGTTTTCTCTTGTTAATCTGTCTTATGTCAGTCCCAGTCAGAGACTCTAAGCGGGTGACAGGGAAAGGTTACTTCACTTGACCCCCAAAATATTATATTTGTCTTAGTGGTTCAAGTGAGCTCCCAGAAGCCCTCTGCCTCATTTTGAGCCATGGCTCTCCTATGATTAGTTGTATGAATCTCCCTAGGTATGGGGATGAAAGTGGTCCCTGTTTCTTCGGGCTGTTGTGGGACATAAAATAAATTTGTGCTGTGTGTAAAGCACTTACACAGGGCATGGCTAAAGTAATTGATGGTGACAAAAACCAGAACATGGGTTTCCTATGGAGGGGTAATGGGATCTTGGTTGCAAAGGGGTACATGGGAAGTTTCTGGGGTGATGTACCTTGTTCTGTACCTTCACTGAGGTAGCAATTACACAGGTATATGCATTTATCAATTCACTGAGCTGTACGCTTAAAACCTATCCCTTTTATTGTATGTAAATTATATCTCAGTTAAAAGAGGTTGCCTGGCACACAGTAAACACTTAGTATGTGTCAATTGTTGCTTCCACCAGCATTATCATCATCAGCATCGTCATAATTATCACCAGCATCATCATCATAATCACCGTCATAATCGTGATCACCATCACCCTCATCATTATATCATCACCACCATATCCACCACTGTCATCATCACCATCATCATTATCACCGTCATCACCATCACCACCATACCGCCATCATCATCATCACTATCATCACCATCGTCACCATCCTCATCACCATCACCATCACCCTCATCATCATTATATCATCATCACCATCGCTATCACTGTCATCATCATCATTAACATAATCACCACTATCACCATCATCACCATCACCATATCATCATCATCAGTATCATCACCATCCTCATCACCATTACCATCATCACCATCACCCTCATCATCATCATATCATCACCATCTCCATCACCACCACCATCATCATCACCATCACGACCATCACCACCATCATCACCATCATCATCACTATCATCATCACTATCATCATCACCACCATCACCATCACCATCATCATCATCATCACTATCATCACCACCATCGTCATCATTACTATCATGATCACCATCATCACTACCATCATCACCATCATCACCATCACCATCATCACCATCATCACCATCATCACCATCACCATCATCACCATCATCACCATCATCACCATCACCATCATCACCATCATCACCATCACCATCATCACCATCACCATCATCATCACTATCATCACCATCATCATCATCATTACTATCATGATCACCATCATCACTACCATCATCACCATCACCATCACCATCACCATACCGTCATCATTATCACCACCATCCTAATCACCATCACCATCATCATCACCATCATCACCACTATCATCATCAGCACCATCATCACCATCACCATACCATCATCATCATCACCATCATAACCATCTCCATCACCATCATCATTACCATCCTCATCACCATCACCATCATCATCATTACCATCCTTACCATCTTCATCACCATCATCATCATTACCATCACCCTCATTACCATCACTATCATCGCCATCGTGGTCATTCTTACCATTACCATCATTATCTTTATCATTATCTGATGCCTCAGGATGATTTCCAGTGCTGGCTACTACCCTTGTATCTCTGCCTCCTTCCACCCTTCTAGAAGAAAGAAATGCTTCTCTTTCTTCTCTTTCCCTCTTCCCTTCTCTCTTTCCTCTATCTTGTTCAGTGTGGGCCTCTTCTTTGCTGCCTCCACCCTGGCTTCCCCTTTTCACTTCTCCCTCTCATTCCCTTCCTCTCTTTGTATTTATCTCACTGTTTCTCCTTGTGTTTTGATTTTTTTTGTTGTTTGCTTGCTTGTTTCTTCATCACCCTGCTCCCTCCTTGTTTCTGTCCTACTTTCTACTGCTTTCCACTCTTTTATCTCTGTTTTATCTCTTTCAAGTCCTCTTCATCCTCTTCTCCCTCTTCTTCTGTGTCTGCCTTCTGCTCTTTTCTCCTATTCTCTTCATCTTTCTCCTTCTGTGTGCTTCTCTTTGTGATCAGTTCTATTTCTGCCTCTCTTCATTTGTGCTTCTCTCTTTTTTCCCTTCTCTCTCTGTCCTGTCTACTCCCCTCCTGCACCCACAATGGCTCCCTCACTTTCTTTTATTCTTTCTTTCCTTTTTTCTTTTCTTTTTTCTTTTTTGAGACAGAGTTTCACTCTTGTTGCCCAGGCTGGAGTGCAATGGCACAGTCTCAGCTCATTGCAACCTCCCCCTCCAGGGTTCAAGTGATTCTCCTGCCTCAGCCTCCTGAGTAACTGGGATTACAGGCACCTGCCACCATGCCCAGCTAATTTTTTGTATTTTTAATAGAGAACGGGTTTCACCATGTTGGCCAGGCTGGTCTTGAACTCCTGACCACAGGTGATCTGCCCGTCTCAGCCTCCCAAAGTGCTGGGATTACAGGCATGAGCCACCATGCCCGACGTACTTTTATTTCTGTTTTACATTATTTCTCTATCTCCTTACCCTATCTTTCCCTCTGTCTTTCCTTCTATGTAGGACTTTTCTGTCTTCCCATTTTTTTCTCTATTTCCCCCTCTCCTCCTCCCACTCTTGTCTTATTTTTCTTCTCTTGCTTTGCTTCCCTTGTGTCTGTTCTTTAGTTTCTCTCCTTCTTGGTCACTGTCTCTGAATTATGTCTCCAATTTTGGTCTCACTTGTTTCTCTTTCTTTGCATGTGTGTTTCTGCCACCCAATCTTCCTGTCACGCTATAATTTGGGCTTTGTTTTTCTTTCTCTCTCATTTCACCTTCCTCCTCCCATTCATATCTCTGATCTCCTCCCCCTTTTCTATCATTCTGCTTCTACCTGTACTTCTCTTGGGGCCTTTTTAACCTATTTATATTTGTAATTTCATAGATGTTTGTCTATTGCCTTCTCTTCATCCACCCATCCATCTGTCCTTCCTTCCTTCCTTTCTATCCATCCGCCCACCCATTTGTCTGTATATCCATCTTGTCTGTCCATTCATCTATCTATCCACCTACCTGTCCATTCATCCACCCACTTATCCATCCATCCGTCCATTTATCCATCCACCTATCCCTCCATCCATTCATCCATCCATCCTCCATCCCTCTTCCTGCCAATCCATCAATTTATCTATCTGCCTGTCCTTTCATCCAAGGCTCCTACCCAGTCGTAAGACTCTGACAGGCTGAGAAAGCAAGGCAAAGGCTTTGGTTTTATAGACCACACTCTCACAACCAGAGGAGGAACTCTGGCTGGGCTCTGGGTTAGAATGGGGATGTGGGTTGCTGAGACAGTCAGACTTGGGAGCCAGGAAATGCAAATTCTGGCCTTGACTCTGCTCCATGTGTGTTTTGCATGACCACAGATGAGACAGTGGTCATCAGGATAGTACACAAGTGAGAGAAAACATCTTCAAAGTACTCCACAAAGAAGGAAGCAATACTTTTAATAGGGCTGACAGAGCTGGTGGGTGGTTTAGACTATAAGTCCATGGTCTAATGTTCTCAACTGTTGATCTCCAGCCTTCTTGGAGGCTGCTGACCCATCTCCTAAAGCATAACCCCAACCTCATGAAGCTGACTCTGCTGCCTGAGATTGTGCCCTCAAGGTGACTACCCCAGAATCTTACACCCCAAGCACCTCTAGAAGCCCTTGTTATAATCCAAGACCCAAAGGATGCCACTATAGTGGAAACTCTAGTGGATTCACTTTACTGGATGCTGGGGTGGATGTTCTGGGAGGCCATTGTGTTGGAGTCACTGTAGTGGATTCTGGAGTGGATGCTGTAGTGGATGTGGTGATTGCTGTGGTGGATCCACGATGCTGTAGTGGAGGTAGCAGACGCTGTAGTGGAGGTAGTGGATGCTGTAGTGGAGGTAGCGGACACTGTAGTGGAGGTAGCGGATGCTGTGGTGGAAGTAGTAGATGCTGTAGTGGAGGTAGTGGATGCTCTAGTGGAGGTAGTGGATTCTCTAGTGAAGGTAGTGGATGCTGTAGTGGATGCTGTAGCAGAGGTAGTGGATATTGTAGTGGAGGTAGTGGATGCTTTAGTGGAGGCATTGGTTGTTGTAGTGGAGGTAGTGGTTGTTGTAGTGGAGGTAGTGGTTGTTGTAGTGGAGGTAGTGGATGCTCTAGTGGAGGTAGTGGTTGTTGTAGTGGAGGTAGTGGTTGTTGTAGTGGAGGTAGTGTTTGTTGTAGTGGAGGTAGTGAATGCTGTAGTGGAGATAGTGGATGCTCTAGTGGAGGTAGTGGTTGTTGTAGTGGAGGTAGTGGTTGTTGTAGTGGCGGTAGTGGATGCTCTAGTGGAGGTAGTGGTTGTTGTAGTGGAGGTAGTGGTTGTTGTAGTGGAGGTAGTGTTTGTTGTAGTGGAGGTAGTGAATGCTGTAGTGGAGATAGTGGATGCTCTAGTGGAGGTAGTGGTTGTTGTAGTGGAGGTAGTGGTTGTTGTAGTGGCGGTAGTGGATGCTCTAGTGGAGGTAGTGGTTGTTGTAGTGGAGGTAGTGGTTGTTGTAGTGGAGGTAGTGGATGCTCTAGTGGAGGTAGTGGTTGTTGTAGTGGAGGTAGTGTTTGTTGTAGTGGAGGTAGTGGTTGTTGTAGTGGAGGTAGTGTTTGTTGTAGTGGAGGTAGTGGTTGTTGTAGTGGAGGTAGTGGTTGTTGTAGTGGAGGTAGTGGTTGTTGTAGTGGAGGTAGTGTTTGTTGTAGTGGAGGTAGTGAATGCTGTAGTGGAGATAGTGGATGCTCTAGTGGAGGTAGTGGTTGTTGTAGTGGAGGTAGTGGATGCTCTAGTGGAGGTAGTGGTTGTTGTAGTGGAGGTAGTGGATGCTCTAGTGGAGGTAGTGGTTGTTGTAGTGGAGGTAGTGGTTGTTGTAGTGGAGGTAGTGGTTGTTGTAGTGGAGGTAGTGGTTGTTGTAGTGGAGGTAGTGAATGCTGTAGTGGAGATAGTGGATGCTCTAGTGGAGGTAGTGGTTGTTGTAGTGGAGGTAGTGGTTGTTGTAGTGGAGGTAGTGTTTGTTGTAGTGGAGGTAGTGAATGCTGTAGTGGAGATAGTGGATGCTCTAGTGGAGGTAGTGGTTGTTGTAGTGGAGATAGTGGATGCTCTAGTGGAGGTAGTGGTTGTTGTAGTGGAGGTAGTGGTTGTTGTAGTGGAGGTAGTGTTTGTTGTAGTGGAGGTAGTGGTTGTTGTAGTGGAGGTAGTGAATGCTGTAGTGGAGATAGTGGATGCTCTAGTGGAGGTAGTGGTTGTTGTAGTGGAGGTAGTGGATGCTCTAGTGGATGTTGTAGTGGATGCAGCAAGAGCCGTGGCACATCCACTGTTGTGGATGTTGTCGTGCACCACCCAGATCACCCCATTCAGAACTAAGTGCTCACTCTTCCAACTTCCAGGAAAGTTGTCTTCTGGAAACTTGACAACTGAGTCCCTCTTCCGGAACTTTCCTAGGTTTAAGGGAGTTATTTTGTCCAAGGTTATTCCTCCTCCCCAGAGAGCAGCCGCATTTGATGGTTGATGTAGGGTATGACAGGTTGGTCCCCGTGCCTAAACAATGCTATGAATTCAATTGTGCACCCCCAAATATATCAACTCTTGGTCCCCAGGACCTCAGAATGTGGCCTTATCTGGAAATAGGGTTTCGGGGGGTTTTTTGTTTGTTTGTTTGTTTGCTTTTGAGATAGAGTTTCACTCTTGTTGTCTAGGCTGGAGTGCAATGGTGCAATCTCAGCTCACTGCAACCTCCGCCTCCTGGGTTCAAGCGATTCTCCTGCCTCAGCCTCCCAAGTAGCTGGGATCACAGGCATGCGCCACCATGCCCAGCTGATTTTTTATTTTCAATAGAGACAGGGTTTCTCCTTGATGGTCAGGCTGGTCTCGAACTCCCCACCTCAGGTGATCTGCCCACCTCGGCCTCCCAAAGTGCTGAGATTACAGGCATGAGCCACTACACCCGGCCTTGTATTCATTTCTTTTTTTTTTTAAGATGGAGTCTTGCCCTTGTTGCCCAGGTTGGAGTGCAGTGGCATGATCTCGGCTCATTGCAACCTCTGCCTCCTGGGTTCAAGCGATTCTCCTGCCTCAGTCTCCCGAGTAGCTGGGACTACTGGCATGTGCCACCACGCCTGGCTAATTTTTTTTTTTTTTTTTTTGGTATTTTTAGTAGAGATGGGTTTTTGCCATGTTGGCCAGGCTGGTCTCAAACTCCTGATCTCAAGTGATCAGCCCATCTTGGCCTCCCAAAGTGCTGGGATTACAGGTGTGTATTCACCTTTTTAAATGTTCTGTAGTAGGAGTGTTTTTCAAGGTAATTAGCCCGCCATACTGCAGACAAGTCTCCTTGTTTCATATTGATCTTTTTTTCTTATGGGCTTCTTCCCAGCTGAGTCAAATTTGCTTTACATTCCAGAGAAGAAAGTGAAGACCATCGATTATGAAACTTCCATTGCTCACTGGGATCCATGATCACAAAGGCAGTGGCTATCTTGTCTGTGGAGACGAAGAGATTTCCCTTATTCAAAGTGAATAATTGCAAATTGCGTTCTAGGAGACCAATGTCATGTTGTTAATGGAAGGATTAAACGCTAATGGGCTCACATGTCTAATTGGTGATTATTGTTTTCAGAAGATAGACATATGTTAGCCATCAGAGCAATCATTTAGAAAACAGGTTAAAGCCATCGAGGAATGAAAGTCATTGAGGAAAAGAGATTAAAGTCATTGAGCCCGGTTACAGCTGGGATCAGTGGGTCACGCCTGTAACCCCAGCACTTTGGGAGGCCAAGGTGGGTGGATCACCTGAGGTCAGGGGTTTGAGACCATTCTGGCCAACATGGTGAAACCCCGTCTCTACTAAAAATACACAAATTTGCTTGGCGTGGTGGCATGCACCCGTAATCCCAGCTACTCGGGAGGCCTGAGGCAGGAGAATTGCTTGAACCTGGGAGGCAGAGACCGCAGTGAGCTGAGATCGCACCACTGTACTCCAGCCTGGGCAACAGACCACGACTCCATCTCAAACAAACGAACAAACAACAACAACAACAAAGTGAATAAATTGTACGGTTGCTCTCTAGGAGACCGATGCATTGTTCTTCGTGGAAGGAGTAAATGCTAATTGATTCACCTAATTGGTGATTATTGTTTTCAGAAGACGGACATCAGGGCAATCATTTGGAAATGAGCTTGAATCCACTGAGGACTGAAAAGGAGACTATTATGCTGTTTAGCACCAAGATGTGCTACAGTTTCTAAGTTTTACCGTGTTGT
This sequence comes from Chlorocebus sabaeus, assembly GCF_047675955.1. Lineage (NCBI taxonomy): Eukaryota > Metazoa > Chordata > Mammalia > Primates > Cercopithecidae > Chlorocebus > Chlorocebus sabaeus. Next base: position 55,534,290 of record NC_132909.1, read on the forward strand.
GTGTGTTGTGAACAACCAAACCAGCCCGGAAGGTAACTGCGTCCCTTTAAATCCAATAGCCTGTAACCAGTTTTCAAGGCGAGCTGACATCGCACTAGGATCCCAGTTTCCTTTTAGGCGCCTCATGTCTATTAGGACCCCCTGTTGTCAGAAGCAATATGAGGGATGTGTCTACATCCCTCATATTGATGTCTACACAGAGTTTTCCCATTGTTTTGCTTTTGTTTTGTCGCTATTTTGTAAGTTTCCATGAATATTCTGGTATACCATCTCGATACACAGGGTATACAGGGGAGAATTTTCTTTGGCATTTTGTAGCTCTGGGTTGGGGACCTCTGGTTAGATGGCATGTAGTTGAAAGAGAAAGAAACTCCTCTCTTGTAAGCCATCCTGTACCCTAAGAAGAATCAGTGTCTGCCGGTGTGAACTCCAAATATCCGAGATAGGCCTCAGTGAATTTAGAAAGTTTATTGTGCCAAGGTTAACGACGTGCCTCTGACATAGCCTCAGGAGGTCCTCATGACATGTGCCCAAGATGGTCAGGGCACAGTTTAGTTTTGTACATTTTAGGGAGACACGAGCCATCTATCAATATATATAAGATGTACATTGGTTCCATCCAAAAAGGTGGGACAACTCAAAGTGGAGAGGGGGACCTCCAAGTCGTAGGTAAATGGTTGCATTCTTTTGAATTTTTCTTTTTCTTTCTTTTTTTTTTTTTTCTTTGAGACAGAGTCTTGTTCTGTCGCCCAGGCTGGAGTGCAATGGCACAATCTCGGCTCACTGCAACCTCCGCCTCCCAGGTTCAAGAGATTCTCCTCCCTCGGTCCCCCGAGTAGCTGGGATTACAGGTGCCCACCACCACGCCCAGCTAATTTTTTGTATTTTTAGTAGAGATGGGGTTTCATCAGGTTGGCCAGGCTAGTCTTGAACTCCTGACCTCAGGTGATTTGCCCACCTCAGCCTCCCAAAGTGCTGGGATTACAGGTGTGAGCCACCACACCCAGCCTTTCTTTTTCTTTTCTTTTCTTTTTTTTTTTATTGAGACAGAGTTTCACTTTGTTGCCCAGGCAGGAGTGCAGTGGCATGATCTCCGCTCACTGCAACCTCCGCCTCCCAGGTTCAAGCAATTCTCCTGCCTCAGCCTCTGGAGTAGCTGGAATTACAGGTGCCCGCGACCACACCCAGCTAATTTTTTGTATTTTTAGTAGAGACAAGGTTTCATCATGTTGGCCAGGCTGGTCTCAAACTCCTGACCTCAGGTGCTCCTCCTGCCTCAGCCTCCCAAAAGTGCTGGGATTACAGGCATGAGCCACTGCACCCAGCCTCTTCTGAGTTTCTCATTAGCCTTTCACTGAATGCACAATTTACAGGAATAGTCACTTAGGCCTTAGTCTGGCTTTGTGAAACAATAGGAGAGTTCAGGTGCGATGGCTCATGCCTGTAATCCCAGCACATTGGGAAGCTGAGGTGGGCAAATCACTTGAGGTCAGGAGTTCGAGACCAGCCTGGCCAACATGGTGAAACCCCGTCTCTACAAAAACACAAAAATTAGCCCAGCATGATGTTGCATGCCTGTAGTCCCAGCTACTCGGGAGGCTGAGGCAGGAGAACTGCTTGAACCTGGGAGGCAGAGGTTGCAGTGAACCGAGATCGTGCCATTGCACTCCAGCCTGGGTGACAGAGTGAGACTCAATCACAAAAAAAAAAAAAAAAAAAAAAAAAAAAAAGGGAAACAATAGGAGAGAGGAAGTCAATAGGAGAGAGGGATGACCATGAGTTCTGCCTGTCCTTTGTCCACAAGGAATTTCCTCGTGGGCAAGTTGTGAGGGGGCTGTGTAGCTTTTTTTCTTTTTTTTTTTTAATCTTTGTAGCTATCTTATTTAGGAATAGTATGGAAGGCACGTTTGTCCCACGCAGTTCCCAAGTTGACTTTTCCCTTTGGCTTAGTGATTTTGGAGGGAGATTTATTTTCCTTTCACACTGGCTACAAAACACAAATTCTTACCCTGAGTTAAATGGAAGAGAAACCATTTTGGTTTGTGGGTTTAGGGTGGTGCAATACTGCCATCTTCAGGGCATATTTTGAAATAAAAAAGAAAGGCACTCTAGATGTGCCAGCCATCGGAAAAACCGACGAAAGTATTAGAAACTCCTCACTCAAACAGGCCAGAGAGGCCGGGCGCGGTGGCTCATGCCTATAATCCCAGCACTTTGGGAGGGCGAGGCAGGCAGATCACCTGAGGTCGGGAGTTCGAGACCAGCCTGGCCAAGATGGTGAAACCCTGTCTCTACTAAAAAATACAAAAATCAGCCAGGCATGGCTCTACTAAAAAATACAAAAATTAGCCAGGCATGGTGGTGCGTGCCTGTAACCCCAGCTACTCAGGAGGCTGAGGCAGGAGAATCGCTTGAATCCAGGAGGCGGAGGTTGCAGTGAGCTGAGATGGCACCGCTGCACTCCAGCCTGGGCAACAAAAGACACCAGGGAGACCACAAAATCAAGATAAGGACATTCTTTTGGATCTTGATTTGGTTCTCTCATTCTCTCTTTTGCTCATAGCGCAATGGTTAGGGGTACTCATTCTGGAGTACCCATTTTAATCCCATTTAAATCCCTTACCAGCTGTGTAACCTTAGGTAAGTTACTTAACCCCTCTGTGCCTTCACGTCTCAGTTTCCTCATTCGCAAAACAGTGTTATCAGGCAAGTCCTCCAAAAAGCAAACACCAAAACAGGATTCCGGTGTGAGGATAAGCAGGTGAGGGGCCAGAGGTTCTCAGCGCAGTTCAGAGAAAGTGTCTGCCAGGCCGACGGGGTGTTGCTATGCAAATATCACCAATGAGCATTCATTGGGGGCAGAGAACATGCAGCTGTTGCCGATGGAGCAGCCCTCGCAGGGGATGGTGGCAGGCCCAGAGCAACAGGACCAGGAGGGCAGGAGGACCTGAAACCACTGGAGAAGTTCATTTTGCTCATCAATATAGAGCTGATTTATCAAGGTAGGAGAATGGCAATAGAGAAAGAATTCAAAACATGCACAGTGGCCGGGCACGGTGGCTCAGGTCTGTAATCCCAGCACTTTGGGAGGCCGAGGTGGGCGGATCACGAGGTCAGAAGATCGAGACCATCCTGGCTAACACGGTGAAAACCCGTCTCTACTAAAAACACAAAAAATTAGCCGGGCGGTGGCGGACGCCTGTAATCCCAGCTACTTGGGAGGCTGAGGCAGGCGAATGACGTGAATCCGGGAGGCGGAGCTGGCAGTGAGCCGGGATCGTGCCACTGCACTCCAGCCTGGACGACAGAGCGAGACTCCATCTCAAAAAACCAAAACAAACAAACAAACAAAAAACACGCACAGTCGGTTAAATGGGAAACCTGAAAATTTGGAGGCTAGGGTTTTTAAAAGATAGTTTGGTGGGCGGGGCAGGGAACAGGTGCTGCTAATTGGTCCAGGACACGTAGAAATAAACAGTCCTTGTGCGCTGACTTTGTTTCTGGGTGGGGAGCCACAGGAATCATCCAGTCATCAGAAATGCAAAAGTCTTTATTTATTTATTTATTTATTTATTTATTTATTTAGACAGAGTCTCTGTTGGGAAAAGGGCATGTTGGGAAAAGGCTTGTGGGGTGCCTCTATAAACTGGCCATAAAAGTATGGGACAATGAGTTGTGGAAAGCCACAAAAGGCCTGTGAGGAGGAATGCCTCCTAGTTGCCATCACGTTCCCATGCTCAGAGCGAGACCCGCGCTCTTACCTGTAAACACTGTGTTCAAGGAGAAAGACACTCCTTTGAAACACTGGAATGTGGACAGACCTGCGGGCTCCTGGCAAAGCCGCTCCCACTAGCTCTCTCCGATAAGTTAAAGACATGCTGTTTGAGCACAAAGGAGATTCATTTAAAGCGCTATTGCTATAGATTACGCCTATGAGGCACTGCCTCCCTTTCACTGTTTTGCCTTGAACATCTGCTTCTTAGATCTAAGTGATTATACTCAATAAATAGTGTGGAGACCAGAGCTCTGAGCCTTTTGCAGCCTCCTACCTCGCATCTGGCCCCCTGGCTCCCCACTTTTACTCTTGTCTCTTCTCAATCTTTTGTCGCCACCAGACTTCGGGTACCCTTACTCCCCAACACTCTCTTGCTGTTGCCCAGGCTGAAGCGCAGTGGCACAATCTCGGCTCACTGCAACGTCCGCCTCCCAGGTTCAAGCAATTCTCGTGCCTCAACCTCTTGAGTAGCTGGGATTACAGGCGTGCATCACCACGCCTGGCTAATTTTGTATTTTTAGTAGAGACAGGGTTTCACCATGTTGGCCAGGCTGGTCTCGAACTCCTGACCTCAGGTGATCCACCCGCCTCGGCCTCCCAAAGTGCTGGAATTACAGGCATGAGCCACCATGCCTGGCCCAAAAGTCTTAAATGACATCTCAAAAGGTCAATCTACAATAGTGATGTTATTTACAGGAGTAATTGGAGGGGTTACAAATCTTGTGATCACCTGAGCAAGGGCTGGTAATCCTTAACGAAGTCTACATCTTAGCGGAATTCGGGCCCCGCTCCTAATCCTAACTTGGTGGTCTCTTAGTTTTATAAGGCGGTTTAGTTTTAGGAAAGGTTTTTATTATTTAAACTATAACTAAATTTCTCACAAGGTTAGCTTGGCCCACACCTAGGAATGACCGAGGAGAATTTGGAGGTTAAAGGCGAGATGGAGTCGGTTAGGTCAGGTGTCTTTCACTATCATAATTTTCTCACTGTTATAATTTTTGCAGAGGCATTTTGAGGCCCTGCAGGTGACTCTGGCCATGTTGACAGCTTCGGGCTTAACCATCCACAGCCCCTTCCCCTGCTCCCAAGAAAATGGGCCCCGGCTCAACTTCAGCGTTTTTCGCCCGCTCAGCTCCTCCCACTTGGCCTCAGCTCCTCCCACTCGCCATTGGCTACTCCCACTTGGCTTCAGCTCCTCCCACGCGTCCTCGGATCCTCCTACCCAGCCTCATTTACCCTCTTCGACCCGCTCTGGACCTCGGTTTCCAGGGCCCTGCCTCGGTTCGCCCGCCCCCAAACACCCACTAGCTCCCGGCTTCCGCTGTTTCTGCCTAGCTCGGCTCTCGCTCCCGCCCTCGCCCGAGGTGCTGCCCTCCCTTCGCCGTCTCTGCCCCGCGACCTCCCTCCCTTGGCGCCGGTGACGCCGCTTTTCGGCCCAGTTCGGATCCTCCCGCCCGGCTTCGGCTCCCTCCGCGCCTGGCTTCGGCTCTCTCCGCGCCTGGTTTCGGCTCTTTCCGCCCAGCCTCGGCTTTCCCGCCAGTCCTCGCTTCGCGTCCCACCTTGGCGTCGTCTGTTCCTCGCTGTCTCCGACCTGAAACTTCCCCTCCGTCCACGCCTGGTTTTGCTCTGCTTCTCCGCCGCCCTTCCCGCCGCTTTTGGGCCCGGCGCGGCTCCTCCCGCCTGGCCTCAGCTCCTCCCATTGGCCTTGGCTCTTCCGGTTCCTCTCGGCCGACCTCGGCTCCCACCCCCGGTCTTTGGCTCCCCTCGCCCAGCCTTGGATTCCCCGCCGCTCCTCGACTCGGTTCGTTCAGTTCGGCTTTCTGCGCCCGGCCTCGGTTTTCTCCGATTTCGCTGCTTCAGTTCGGCTCTTTCCGCCTCTCCACATGGCATCCTGGCCGCGGCGTGGCACTAGGTCTGGTTGGGTCCTCGTCTTAGTCCGGGGAGGTTGCACTAATTTGAGTTCCCGTCATTATTATATGGAGGTGCCAGTGTCTCCACATCCTGGCCAATCTGTTATCTTTTTAAAAGAAAAAAACTTCCTGATCCATGAAAAAGGTAATCTCAATGTTTTACTTCCCATTTTTCTTAGGAGAGCCACTTGGATTTCTGTGAAGTGTTCTTAGCACTTGCTCCTTTCTCTGATTTAACTCTTGGTCTTTCTCTTACTGCTTCGTAGGAGTTCTCGAATAATAACAAATTATGAGCAATGTTCAAGCATGGAAATAATTTTTGAAAAAATGTACAGGAACATTCATCAGTAACATTTTGCTCTACTTTGTCATATACATCTCTGTGCCATCCACCAATTCATCTTTTTTAATGCATTTTGAAGTAGGTTGCAGATAGCTTACGTATCATTAATAGAGTTAAAAATTTGGGGCTGGAAGATCTTCTAAGGTGGCCCATCCCCTGGCTAGCAATGTGGTGCTGGTGAGTTGGTTACTGGTTACGGGGCTGCTTGAGTCTCCTCACGGCATGGCGAATGGCTTCCCCTAGAGAAAGAGCAATAGAAGAGACCAAGGAGGAAGCTTCAGTGTGTCTTATGACCTAGCCTCAGATGTCACATGCAGTAGTGCTGTATTGATCGTATGGGTCATGTATGATTCAATATTGGAGGTGGGGTACACAGGACAGGAATGTCAGGTGGCAAGAGTCTTTGGTAAGCATCCTGAAGGCCAGCCAACACACCCACCTTTCCTCTAGACCACCTCTTTTCATCAGCCCGGAATCTCTTTTTTTTGTGCTGGAGTGCCTGATCTGATTGTAGCTGTTTGAGGCATCTGGAATTCATGGCCGGTTTTAGAATAACTTGGAAGGTCTCCTTTCCCCCTCTTCTCTTTCTTTTACCCTTCTCCCCTTTCTCTACTTCTCAGCCTCACCCCCAGCTCCGGTCTTTCTTTGCTTCTAGTGAGCGAGCAGGAGATGCTCTGAGAGTCAACTGGGAATGCAGCCGATAAGGGTCTGCTGGGTGCAGGAAATGTTGGAAGGTTTGCTTGCTGGGCTATACCACCTCCTGTATTATGGGAGCTTAGAGTATTTGCCAGCTTGTCGGGACTACCGTTGTCTTCCATGTTCTGAGACTGGAGTACCCAACATTCCCCAACAGGGAATACTTGGCTTGCTAGGGCTCTGTCTATCTATATTGTGAGCGTAGAGATATTCATATTGCAAGGGGAGGCTGCAAGAGTTGCCTGCTGAGGTTATGATTATTCCTTGTGTTTGGGATAAAGGAGGGGTCACCACAGGGGCAGTCAACTCATGTTGGGGGAGACAGGGGATTTGCATTCTGGGCTCCCTTCCTCATTTATGTTAAGGGTGTTGCTTGCTGATGCTTCTATCAACTCTTACTTTGGGATAATGGGAAGAGATAGTTTTCTGGGGTATGAGTTTGGCACTTACATTGTAGAATCTGGGGGCTGCCTGTTGAGATTCTGACCATTGCTTGTTTTGGGTGTCATTGCTGGGGATACTTAGAGTCTTGGAAAGACAAGGGATGCACGTTGCAGTGGTATTGGGTAGGAAAGGTGGCATTTACCGGAGTTCCTTTTTTTTTTTTGAGACGGAATCTTGCTGTGTCACCCAGGCTCGAGTGCAGTGGTGTGATCTTGGCTCACTGCAACCTCTGCCTCCCAGATTCAAGTGATTCTCCTGCCTCAGTCTCCTGAGTAGCTGGGACTACAGACGCATGTCACCACGCCCGGCTACTTTTTGTATTTTTAGTAGAGACAGGGTTTCACCATATTTGTCAGGCTGGTCTTGAACTCCTGACTTCGTGATCCGCCCACCTCGGCTTCCCAAAGTGCTAGGATTACAGGCGTGAGCCACCGCGCCCTCAGGATCAAGGTTGGTCCCATTGCCTGGAGAAACTGACAAGAGGAAGATCAGTGGACAAATTGTAGACAGCCCTTTCCACCTGAACAAGTCTCAGAGATGCAATTGATGCTTATCACACTCCTTTACTTGCACCTTCTAATGTCCCTTCACCCTTGACTAGGGTGAAAATTCTAGATTTCCTTCTCACCTAGATCCTGCTGGTCTAGGCGGCTTACCTGGAGAGCGTCTCCAGATCCTCATGCCTACGGGGTCTTCACCATGCCCTTCTCAAGATATAGCTGGTGAAATTTTTTTATCTTTAAAACTGGGGAAACAACAGCAAGAGACATCCCAGTGGATTCCCTGAATGCTAAATGTTTTCTCCCTGCACTCATCAGATAACGGCAGCCTCAGATTCTAATGGATGACAGCATTAGTTACCTAAGCCAGTATGGTGACTTCTTTCCTTGTGTGCTGGTCTCATAGAAGTCAGTTGAACATCTGATGAGACTCTTACTGTGTCTCTTGGTGGAAGTGTTCCCCTCTGGGAACCAGGTCCTTTAGGTTACTACTTTTTTTTTTTTGAGATGGAGTCTTGCTCTGTCACCCAGGCTAGAGTGCAGTGGTGCGATCTTGGCTCACTGCAACCTCCGCCTCCTGGGTTCGAGCGATTCTTCTGCCTCAGCCTCCTGAGTAGCTGGGATTACAGGCACCCGCCACTGTGCCTGGCTAATTTTTGTACTTTTAGTAGAGATGGGGTTTCACCATCTCGGCCAGGCTGGTCTTCAACTCCTGACCTTGTGATCTGCCCACCTCGGCTTCCCAAAGTGCTGAGATTACAAGGGTGAGTCACCGTGCCCAGCCAGGTTAATTATTTCTTGTGCTTTCCTCCCCAGTGGCTCTATCCCTCATCCTATACAGGAAATGGTGTTGGCAACTATGTTAGGCTTCAGCGGGGAATATCAATGCATGGACAGCACCCCAGGGCAGCAGAGCAACTGATGGAATTCCTGGGCTTGGATATGAACTTTCCATCCAGGTGATGGGCATGAGTAGATTCTGAGAAGCAAAAGGAGTGACCAATACAGGATATCTTCCATTCGCCGCAGCAGATCCACCTCCTCTACCCTGCTGTGCACGGGATGATTAGTTACTATGAACAGAATCAACGAAATCCCTTACCTTACTGGCTTTTGGTTGAGTTTGGCAAATGGGGAACCCAAATATGATATCAGAAGAATGAAGGACAAGGAGGGCTGGCCCTGGCTATTTCTTTTTTTTTTTTGACATGGAGCCTCACTCTGTCACCCAGGCTGGACCATGGCATGATCTCGGCTCATTGCAACTTCCACCTCCGGGGTTCAAGCAGTTCTGCCTCAGCCTCCTGAGTAGCTGGGACTACAAGCACGTGCCACCACACCCGGCTAATTTTTGTATTTTCAGTAGAAAATGGGTTTCATTCATCATGTTGGCCAGGCTGGTCTTGAAGTCCTGATCTCAAGTGATCCACCCGCCTCGGCCTCCCCAAGTGCCAGGATTATAGGTGTGAGCCACTGTGCCCGGCCGGCCCTATTCCTTGCAGAACTCGAGGCTGGATGCTGCCCCTCACTGACCTCCTGTGAGCTCCTGGAATGCGGTCCTCTCCTCGCTTGAACAACAACGTTCAGTTGTTCCCTTCCTTTGTCCCTTCAGGCTTATGGGTGTCCACTGATCTGCCATTTGTTTGGAAGCTGGAGAACCAAGAAAGCTGGTAGTCTAGCTCCAGTCCAAGCTCAAAGACCTGAAAGCAGGGAGTCAACAGTGCAAACCCCAGTGTGAAGTCTAAAGGCTTGAGAACAGGAGGGCCGACGGTGTTAAGTAGCGAGTCTGAGTCTGAAGGCTGGAGAACCAGAAGCACCCATGTCTGAGGTGGGGAGAAGACCGATGTTCCATTTCAAGTACTTTTGTCAGTTTCTCTACATCCTGTTCACAATTCTGTCCCTTGATCGAAACTGCACTTGAATCAGCCCAGTTGACGTGTGTGTCAACTGTTTCCTGCTGGGACTCTGATATTCCAACTTCCTGAACATGTAAGGAAAAGTCCTAACAATGACCTATAAACCCCCACAAGATCAGGATCTGCATCTCTGATTACCCTCTAATCCCTGAATCCCTGTTTTACCTGAGTCATACTGGCCTCTGTGCTGTGGGTCTTTGCGTGCCAACGGTGCTCTTGCCACAGAAATTCACATGACTCAAGCTCCTACTCAAGTCTCTCCTCAAATGTTCCTTAACTGGGGGCCTTTCCCTTCCTATGCTATGTAAAACAGCAAGTCCCCGCCCTCCATAACTCTCTCACAGTGCTTTATGTTTCTGCATAACACGAATATTGTTTTTATTTTTGTTTTTTTTGTTGTTTTTTTTTTTTTTGAGACGGAGTGTTGCCCAGGCTGGAGTGCAGTGGCCGGATCTCAGCTCACTGCAAGCTCCGCCTCCCGGGTTTACGCCATTCTCCTGCCTCAGCCTCCCGAGTAGCTGGGACTACAGGCGCCCGCCACCTCGCCCGGCTAGTTTTTTGTATTTTTTTAGTAGAGACGGGGTTTCACCGTGTTAGCCAGGATGGTCTTGATCTCCTGACCTTGTGATCCGCCCGTCTTGGCCTCCCAAAGTGCTGGGATTACAGGCTTGAGCCACCGCGCCCGGCCAGATTTTTTTCTGTTTTTTAGACAGAGTCTCGCTCTGTCACCCAGGCTGGAGTACATTGGCGTGATCTTGGATAACTGCAACCTCCACCTCCGAGGTTCAAATGATTCTCCTGCCTCGGCCTCCTGAATAGCTAATTAGCTGAGATTACAGGCGTGCGCCACCACGCCTGGCTAATTTTTTTGTGTTTTTACTGGAGATGGGGTTTCACCATGTTTGTCAGGCTGGTCTCAAACTGCTGACCTCATGATCTGCCCGCCTCAGCCTCCCGAAGTATTGGAATTACAGGCGTGAGTCACAGCAGCCAGCCATATTGTTGATTTTTCTATAATTCACCCCTCCTCATTAGGATGTAAATGCCTCAATGGCAAAACTTGAGTTTCATTCACTGCTGTAGACATGATATCTCAAACAGTGCTTAGCCACATGGAATGTACTCAATAAACAGGCTAGTGGTTATGAGGATGAACTGTCTGGATTCCAATCTGTGCTCTACCACTTGCTAGCTGGTGAACTCAGGCAAGCAACCTAAACATTCCATGCCAGTTTTCCCATCTGTAAGTTGGAGATAGTAATAGCACATACTTTGCAAGCCTATAGTGAGTATGCAGTTAATGTTCATAAGGCACTTTGGAAGAGTACCTGGTCTATAGGATAGTGAGATGTTTGATCTCTTTTTGTTAATATATTTTAATGTTACAATTCTTTGGTATGAAAAGGTATGGCCCCTACTGAAAATAAATAAATTCATAAGAAAATATGTAAACCTCTACACACCTAGTTACATTACACATAAACCTATATAAAGCAAAAAAGACAGAATTACAGAAAGAATTTGTTAACCCACCATGCTAGTGGAAGACTTTAATATACCTCTATCACTAAGTCAGGTCGAGAGAAAAAAATAAAGTACATGTTGAAAAACACTATTAGTTTGAGTACGTATGTCCATCCTGTATCCAAAAATTAAGATACACAGTATACTGTTTTCAAAGAATCATGGAGCACTTATAAAAATAGATCAATAAACAGGATTAACAGTTAGATACTGCATTCACCTGGAAGCTAACAGAACACCGCCTCCCCACCACACACACACACACACACACTCACTTTGGTTTTAACCAATTAGTGGTTACTTGTGATCATGTAAGAAGTCTAGTAATATGCAGAACAGAGCCAATGCAGCCAATCAAAGGTTTTTGAAGAACTCAAATCATTGTGATTTTTTCGGCACTTCTGTTTTTAATTTTTTTTGAGACCGAGTTTCGCTCTTGTTGCCGAGGCTGGAGTGCAATGTCAACCTTGGCTCATTGCAACCTCCACCTCCCAGTTGCAAGCGCTTCTCCTGCCTCGGCCTTCTGAGTAGCTGGGATTACAGGCATGTGCCAATACGCTTGGCTAATTTTGTATTTCTAGGAGAGACAGGGTTTCTCCATGTTGGTCAGGCTGGTCTCGAACTCCCCACCTCAGGTGATCCTCCTGCCTCGGCCTCCCAAAGTGATGGGATTACAGGCATGAGCCATTCTGTGATTTTTATCATCGTAGTGAAAAAAAAAAAAAAAACGGCTCTTTTAACTCTATGCTTTGTGACTACAGGCGCCCACCAGCACGCCTGGCTAATTTTTTGTATTTTTAGTAGAGACAGGGTTTCACCGAGTTAGCCAGGATGGTCTTGATCTCCTGACCTTGTGATCCGCCCGCCTTGGCCTCCCAAAATGCTGGCATTACAGGCATGAGCCACCATGCCCGGCCTCTAATTTCTGTTACAACAAACTAGATCACTCAGGAGCTGTTTGGAAATACCTTTCTGAATATTTGATGTATTGATGTTTTAGAATTATAATAGATATACTGTATATAAAATAAGGTAATAAGATTTTCAGGACAGCTATAGCCATAAATACTTAAAAGATGGAAAATTAATGAGCTAGTGGCCCAACCTACAAATGAGACACTGATGAAGGTAGTTCTGCATACACAGCACTTACACCTTTTGTTCTAAGTTATCATGTGGCCACTCAGGTAAGAGGTGAGGCATCCTAACATCAATCACGTTCCTAGGGTTTCCTCTATGAGTTCTCTCATGTGTAAAGGGAGGAATCACTGAAGGATTTTCTGAAAATAACACACTCATGGGTACTGTATCCAAGGAACATTTTCATATTTTTCCTAACGTAAGAGGTATCACTGAAAACATTCCCTCATCCTTTATCTTAAGAAGTTCTGGCTGGGAGTGGTGGCTCGTTCCTGTATTCCAAGCACTTCGGGAGGCTGAGGCAGGTGGATCACTTGAGCCCAGGACTTTGAGGGCAGCCTGGGTAACATGGTGAATCCCCATCTTTACAAAAACTAGACAGGCATGGTGGTGCATGCCTACAGTCCCAGCTACTTGGGAGGCTGAGATGGGAGGATCCCTTGAGCCCAGGAGGTGGAGGTTGTAATAAGCCAAGACTGCACCATTGCACTACAGCCTGGGCACAGACGAAACCCTGTCTCCAAAAAAAAAAAAAAATTAAAAAAATAAAATAATATTATAAAATAAAAAATTATCTCCACTGATTTCATGGCAAGCTTTCCAGATGGTTCCGAATGTCTACTGTTCATACCTCGTGTGGTGTTCTTCCACATTGTATCAGGATTGGTGTGTGTGACCAATGTAACAGGGACATGAAAACAGCTCTCTCTGAAGCTAGGTCATAAAAGACATTATGCTTTCTGTGTTGCCTCCTTTAGATCACTGGCTTTGGGGAGAAGTCGCTTCCATAAAGAAATTTAGCCCTGTTGAGAGGCCTACGTGGTTTGGAAGTGCAGGTCCCTCGGAAACACCTAGCATGCACTTGTCAGGCATGTGAGTGAGCCATCTGGAAGTGGTCCCTTCACCAGTACAAATTCTGGATGATTATGGTTCTGCTGACATCTGGACTGTAACCTCTTGAGAGATCCTGAACTATGGAGCTACGTTGTTTCTGAATTCCTGACCTACAAAAACTGTGAGATAAGTGTTTGTTGTTTGAAGCCACACAATTTTGTGGGGTAATTTGTTACACGTTATACAGTAGCAGGTAATTCATACATCTGGTGAAGAGTTCTTTCATGTTATCTGAGGCATGAAAGATCAATGAATGCTTTTCGCAGTTATTGAATTCACATCTGCCTAATATGCTTTCTCATATGCACAGAAAGGTACCCGTTACTTGTGAAGAATCTCCCACAATAATTACATTCATAGGGTTTTTTTCCACTGTGAGTTCTCCTGTGTTTCTTAACAGATGAGAGAACATTAAAGGCTTTTCCACAGTCACTGCACTCATAGGATTTCTCTCCATTATGTATTCTCCTGTGAACTGTAAGAGAAAAGCTACTGGTGAAGGACATCCCACACTCATTACATTTGTAGGGCTTTTCTCCAGTATGAGTTCTTACGTGCTGTGTCAGATTCGAGCTCCTCCTGAACGTTTTCCCACAATTGTGGCATTCGTAAGGGTTCTCCCCTGTATGAATGCTATAGTGCAAAGAAAGAGATGACCCTGTGCTGAAAGCCTTTCCACACTGATTACATACATACTGACTCTCTCCTGTATGAACTCTCTTGTGCCTTGTGAAGATTGACTGAGTGCGGAACTCACGACAACACCGGATACATTTGTAGGGTTTTTCTCCGGTGTGAATTCTCAGGTGTGGTCTGAGGTATGACAAATTGCTGAAGGTTTTCCCACAGTCACTGCATTTGTAGGGTTTCTCCCCATTGTGGATTCTCTTATGAACAGTAACGTAAGATTTGCTGCTGTAGAATTTCCCACATTCACTGCAGTTGTAGGGTTTTTCTCCAGTGTGAATCCTCTTGTGCTGCGTAAGGGAAGATTTTGTGCTGAAGACTTTAAAACACTGATTACATTCGTTGAGTTCTGCTCCGAGATGATTCCTCTCCTGTCGATTAAGAGATGACTAATAAGTACCATTTATAATATTTTTAACATTGAATGCTGTCAGAGGATTTCCTCCCCCAGGAATTCTGTTGTGTATCATAGTATTGGAATTAATGTTTTTGCCACTATGAGTGCTGGTACATTGCTTCTGTCAGTTTGAATTCTTAGCATTTAAAAAAGATGGATTCTTTCCGCAAGTCTTTATCATATTCACAGAGTATTTTCTGATAAATTTAAGGCTAATTTCTTTTTCAAATACCCAATATCTGACTCAGATTACTGGAAATACTTACTTGTGGGAATTCTCAGGAAAAAGACATTTGGGGCTAACTAATGCTTTTTTCCAAATTCAAAATAATTTTACAGTATCTCTTCGGAGACACTACTTTCTCTTGGAAAAATGACACTTTCCTTTAATAACTATTCAATAAAGCCACTCTTTCTTTTTTTTTGAGACAGAGTCTCGCTCTGTCGCCCAGGCTGGAGTGCAGTGGCGCGATCTTGGCTCACTGCAAGCTCCGCCTCCAGGGTTCAAGTGATTCTTCTGCTTCAGCCTCCCAGGTATTTGGGATTACAGGCGTGCACCACCACACCCGGCTAATTTTTTTTTTTTTGCATTTTTAGTAGAGACGGGGTTTCACCATATTGGCCAGGCTGGTTTCCAACACCTGACCTTGTGATCCACCCGCCTCGGCTTTCCAAAGTATTGGGATTACAGGCATGAGCCACTGTGCCTGGCCAACAAAGCCAGTCTTTGTGGCTTTTCTCACGTAGGGCATTCTCCTACCATGAAAAAAAAAACAGAAATCACCCATGTTAGTCTTACCATTTTCATATTTCTAGATTGTTCTTTTCGAAAAACATGCAGCTTAGGAGTTAACCCTTTGGCTTTAAGTGGATTCTCCACATCTGAAACAAGTTAAAAAGAAATTTAAGTTGATAGAAAAGAGGCAAATTTAAGTTGATGGTGAAATGGTAAAATGCATACATGGGTGAAGGCAGAATCTGAGAGGTGACGGTTTTTGAGAAGGGATTCCATGAAAGATATGGCTGTGACAATTTTAGGCAATGTTTAAGAAAGACTCTAGGAAGACTGAGATTGATGTGGACAGAATGAAGGAACTGTCAAGAAGGCAAGGTGGACTGAAACTGATCAAAGAGTTCACAGGAGACTTAAATGTCAGAAAAAGAGACATGTCTTTTTTTTCTCCCCTGAGGCCCAAGTAAAGTACGAGATGACAGAAAGTTAAAGTCATGAAAGTACATGGGGGGGCTCAGACCAAATGTTCTTGGCCTTCTTGAGAAAAGGGGCATTTACACAGTTCTCTGACTGGTATTTCCTAATGTATTATAATACCCCCAACTCCTAGGTCCCTGGCCAGAGCCGTTCCTCACAAGGACTTATATCCACCTGGTGCTCACCTGGACACGTACCTGGGAGAATTCCTCTCTCTTCTGTCATCACTTTATCTTCTTGCTCCAGCTGGGAGATCAGACCAGGTTTATCAACTTGGTTCCCTGTACATGGAGAAAAGACGCATGATGTAGGAGGACTGTGCAGCAGACAAGCTCCCCACGAAACTGAAATCAGTTCTGAAGGGGAAGAGGTGTGACTTCAGGAGCAGAGGAATAATTATGCCAAAATTGAAGAAATATAGCAACTGTCTTTCACACACATACACAAAATCACAAGCAATATGTAGGGTGGTTGCAGGATAACTGGTCCCAGGAGCCCCTGCCCAGGTTTAAATACAGAATCTGGAAGCCCAGAAGATTTAACTACAGAGAATATACAGTCAGGGAAAGGAGGAGATCTTCATTTCATAGTGGATAGCATTAGACAGACAGCTCCATGAGGGTGGGGACCATGTTGCATTCTTCACTGTACACCCACATCCCAGCACAGACCTAGGAACAGAGGTGCTTACGAAGGACTTAAAAGAAGTGATGTCGGTGAAAGTAGTGGAGTAGGGAACTCCCCAACTTCATCCCTTCATAGAAACAGTAAGTAAATGGGCAAAAACAGAATCAGCTTCATTGGAGCTCTTGAATGTTATCAAAAGTTTACAGCCACAGGAGAATGCCTAATCGAGACAAACAGCCGAATCAGGGTAAGAGAGATTTGTGACATTTTAACTGACTCTAGCCACACACTCTATTCCCCATTTTGCCTTGAAGACAACAACCTGTGTTTCTAGTGCTGAAGGGAATAGAATGCACCTTATTCTCAAAAACCTGTGGTTGTTTGTTCTGACCTGTCTGCTGGCTCCCTGATGGGCTGGATCAAAGGGCTTCCCTTTATTTGTGTAACTCCAAACTCTCCCAGGTCTGAAGAGGCTACACCTATGGAAGGTGGAGGGTGGAGAGGGAAGTGTATCCCAACACATCTAAAGGCAAATGAGCCACTGCTGAATGGGGCAAGGGAAAACTGTGAAGCAAACAAGACTAACCAAAAAACCTGGGAGGAGAAAAAGATGCTTGGGGGAGTAGAGCATCTTTCCACACCTTTTTTATCACCCCCACAAGATGGAGTCTTACTCTGTTGCCCAGGCTAGAGTACAGTGGCATGATCTCGGCTCACTGCAACCTCTGCCTCCTGGGTTCAAGCAATTCTCCTGCCTCATCCTCCCAAGTAGCTGGGATTATAGGCATGTGCCACCACGCCTGGATGATTTTTTTGTATTTTTAGTAAAGATACGGTTTCACCATCTTGACCAGGCTGGTCTCGAACTCCTGACCTCAGGTGATCCGCCCACCTCGGCCTCCCAAAGTTCTGGCATTACAGGTGTGAGCCACTGTGCCCAGCCCTCCACACATTTCTAGAAGGCCATGTTCATACCCAGGGATGAACACATGCTCAGAGAAGATCTGAGAAGGCACCAAGCCCTTACCTTTGACTGACCTTCAGGCTCTGCATAAGAAGGAAGTGAAGGCTAAGTCAGAGTTGTAAAGTGCTTTAGCTGAGTTTTGAAGGCATGCTTCAACATGTAATTCAGATCCATTGGTAAAGACTAGTTATCTTTTGGGTTCCAGGTATTTAAGAAAATCTCTGGCAAATTAATCCCAAGCTGAACATTAAGCTAATAGAACAGAGACTTCAGTGGTCACATATGACAAATACAGACATTACAAAATTAGTTCAGAAATGTCACTAAACTAAGAAATAATACCAACTACAACAAACCTTGGGGAGGGGGGAAAATCAGATTTAAAGAACTGCCATATTGTAATATTCTGAAAGTAGTTTTCAGCAAATAAATTATGAGGCATGTAAAGAAATTAAAAAATGGGCTGGGTGTGGTGGCTTATGCCTGTAATCCCAACACTTTGGGAGGCTGAGGTGGGTGGATCACGATTTCAGGAGATCGAGACCATCCTGGGTAACACAGTGAAATCCCGTCTCTACTAAATATACAAAAATTAGCCAGGAGTGGTGGTGGGCGCCTGTAGTCCCAGCTACTCGGGAGGCTGAGGCAAGAGAATGGCGTGAACCCGGGAGGCAAAGCTTGCAGTGAGCCAAGATTGTGTCACTGCACTCCAGCCTGGGCATCAGAGTGAGACTCTGTCTCCGAAAAAAAAAAAGAAAAAAAAAAGAAACAAAGAAATGAAACTGCATTATAGGAAAAAAGAAATGAACAGAAATTATCCACAAGGAAACCCAGTCATTGGATTTATTAGGCAACGACTTCACGTCAACTATTTCAAATATGCTCAAGGAGTTAATGGAAACTGTGTGCAAAGAACTAATGAAAACCATCAGAATGAATTCTCACCAAGTAGAGAAAAGCATAAAGAGATGGAAATTATAAAAAGGAGCCAAACAGGAATTTTTAAATTGAAAAATATATATTATCTGAAATGAAAAATTTACTAGAGGGGTTCCTCAGAAGACTTGATCAGGCAGAAGAAACAATCAGTGAACTTGATGCCAGCTCAATTAAGATTGCCTGATTGGTAGAGCAGAAATTAAAAGGGAAAAAAATGAGCAGAGCCTAAGAGACCCAGAAGACACCATCAAACATCACAATACACATAATGGGAGTTGCTACTGGAGAGGAGACAGAGAAAGGAGCAGAAGGAATATATGGAAAAATTGGCAAGGTGCGGTGGGTCACACTCTAATTACAAGACTTTGGGAGGCCGAGGTGGAAGGATCACCTGAGATCAGGAGTTCGAGACCAGCCTGGCCAACATGGTGAAACCTTGTCTCTACTAAAAATACAAAAATTAGCCAGGTGTGGTGGTGTGCGTTTGTCATCCCAGCTACTCAGGAGGCTGAGGCAGGGAGAACTGCTTTAACCCAGGAGGCGGAGGTTGCGGTGAGCTGAGATCGTGCCAGTGCACTCCAGCCTGGGTGACAGAGTGAGACTCTAAATAATAATAATAAAAAAGGAATATATGGAAAAATAATGGCCAAACATTCCCAAATTTGATGGAAATTACAAGTCTATACATCAAAGCAGCTTAAGGATCTCCAAATAGGATACACTCAAAAAAACTCACACTGAGATACCTTAAAATTAAACGGTCA
Organism: Chlorocebus sabaeus; assembly: GCF_047675955.1. Taxonomy (NCBI): domain Eukaryota; kingdom Metazoa; phylum Chordata; class Mammalia; order Primates; family Cercopithecidae; genus Chlorocebus; species Chlorocebus sabaeus. The sequence goes on from NC_132909.1 coordinate 55,553,020, forward strand.
AAAGCCAAAGACAAAGAGAATATCCTGAAAAATAGCAAGGCAGAAATAAGTCATCATGTACAAGATTAACAGCTGATTTCTCATCAAAAACCATAGAGGCCACAAGCCAGTAGGATGATGACATACGCCAAGTACTGAAAGAAAAATATCAACCAAGAGTTCTATCTCCCGCAAAACTGTCATTCAAGATAGTGAAAAGGCAATCCACTGAATGGGAGGAAATATCTGAAAATTATGTATCTCTTAAGGGTCGAGGATCCAGAACATATAAAGAACTTTTACAACCCAGTAACAAAAAGGCAAACAATGCCCCGCAAATGGAAAAAGCACTTGAACAAACATTTCTTCAAAAAAGATGTATAAATGGCCAACAAGCACAAGAAAAGATGGCCAATCTCATCATTTTTTTTTAGGGAATAGAAATAAAAACCACAATGAGACAGACACCCACAAGAATGGCTATCATAATTTTTTTTTAAAAAGGAAAAGAGGCGAATGTTGGTAAGGATGCAGAGAAATTGTAATACATTGCTGGTCTCATGCATTGCTAGTAGGAATGTAAAAGTTTGGAGGTTCCTCAACACATTAAACATAGAATTAACACAGGACCCAGCAGTTCCACTCCTAGTTAAATACCCAAGAGAAAACAGGTGCTCAAGCAAAATCTTGTACATGAATGTTTATAGCAACACTACCCACATTAGCCAAAACATGAGAACAGGCTAAATTTCCATCAGCTGATGAACTGATTTATAAAAAGTGGTATATACACATAATGGAACAATATTTAACCATAAAAAGAATGAAGTTCTGATATGTGCTACAACACGGCTATACTTCGAAAACAACTGGGCGTGGTGGCTCATGCCTGTAATCCCAGCACTTTGGGAGGCCGAGGTGGGTGGATCACTTGAGGCCAGGAGTCCCAGCCTGGCCATCATGGTGAAACCCCATCTCTATTAAAAATACAAAAATTTGCCGGGCGTGGTGGTTCATGCCTTTAGTCCCAGCTATTTGGGAAGCTGAGGCAGGAGAACAGATTGAACCTGGAAGGTGGAGGTTGCAGTGAGCTGAGATTACACCACTGCACTCTAGCCTGGGCAACAGAGCAAAACTCCATCTCAAAAAAAAACCCAGAAAACATTATGCTAAGCAAAAAGTGAGACACAAAAGACCACATTTTATATGATCCCATTTATATAAAATGGCAAGAATAGGGCCAGGAATGGTAGCTCACATCTGTAATCCCAGCACTCTGGGAAGCTAAGGCAGGAGGATCACCTGAGCCCAGGAGTTTGAGACCAGCCTGGGCAACAGAGCAAGATCCTATCTCTACAAAAAATAAGCAAATTAGCTGGGCGTGGTGATGCGCACCTGTGGTCCCAGCTACTCAGGATTGCGCCACTGCACTATAGCCTGGGCGATGGAGGGAGACACTGTCTGAAAACCACCTCCTCAAAAAGAAGAGACACATCTATAGAGACAGGAAGGTTAGTGGCTGCCAAGGTATTCGGGAGGGAGAAATGGGGAGAGACCACTTCATGACTACGGGGCTTATTTCCAGCATGACAGCTATGCTCTGGAATTAGTGGTGATGGTCGTACTACACGGTGAACCTACGAAAAACCACCGAATTGGACACTTTAAAATAGTTTAAATGGTGACTTTTGTGTCCTGTGTTACCTCAATTAAAAAAAAAAGAAAGACCTACTTCCTGAGTCATTAAATAAATGCAGGAATGATGTCAGGCTTACCCAGCGAGGCCAGGTTCCTGAAGTTCTCCAGCATCACGTCCCTGTACAGTGTCCTTTGGGCAGGGCCCAACAGCGTCCACTCCTCCTGGGTGAACTCCACGGCCACATCCTCGAAGGTCACCAAGCCCTAAGGCATTGCAGACATCACGGCTTAGCCAAGGACCACCCGCACCAACGTGCACAGGAAGAGGGGCCAACAGAACAGAGCCATGGCTAGGGAAACCTGAGCACGAGATGTGGGGTGGGGTTCCAAGCTCCCCTCCCTGGCTTCTGAGCTCAGCCCTCAATGCTTGTCTCCTTAGGCCACTCCCAGGTCCAGTGCCCAGTACCACAGAGCAGCTGTCTTTTCTCTCAGACTGGGTGCTCCTGTGATCTCGTTTCCCTCAATCTCCAGGGGAGTACGGGCCCGTGACACAGCAGAAATTAGAGAAATACTTGGTAAGTGAATGAATGATTTCCGTACAGCCTTCATTAATCGCTTGGGCTTAGAACATTGTCATGTCTTTACCTGGCTTTCCCTTAAAACTCGCAGGAGCACGTGATGTACTTAGCGACCCTGGAGGGAGCTCTGAACCTGCGGTAAACATTGACACACCCTTGTATTTTCTGGACAGCCCTCGCTCAGAGATCCTGGGATGCCTGAGGAGCGAGTTTGGCCGTGAAGGTCCAGGCCACTGAAAGGCATTGAGTCCAACCTTCTGGCTGAAGGAATAATGATTTGGAAAAAGGAACATCTAACTTACCTTTAGCCAGCTTGTCAGGTGCTCATTAACCAGCTCTCTGCCCTCCGTGTGTCCTTCTCGCTGAGAGGCCGGGAACGGGGAAGACAGAGCTGGAGGAGGACAAACGAGTCCCAGGAATCCAGACCAGCCCTGTGTCCACTCACACACCTGGAAGCTCCCCCACCTGCCTGCAATTGACCACGTCCCCAAGCATACACAGTCACCCACAAAGCAGCCACCTCTACTGCACGCGAACACCCAGCAACAGCAATCCAAGGAAACCAGAGCACGGCCCTGCGGCATCCACGCCAGGTAACAGGGCTCAAGGTCTGACTGCACTTGGGGAAGGGATTATTCCCACCTCACAGATGAGGAAACTGAAGTTCCAAGGGTGTCACTGTGTTTTTATCAGGTTCACAGAAAGAACTAAAGGGAGAATTCAAAAGTTCCAGCACATTCACCACAGAGGCGACATCCACAGACACCCAAACGCCTAAGTCCCAAATCCCGAGAGCCGCCCGGTCAGACACTGAGGACCTCTGGGCCCTGGGACTCCACTCCTGCCTCACCTGCTCTGCCCAACTCACTCCCGTCCCATGCTGTGGGTCAGAGCCTTTCAAGCCTGGACTCTGAGACCCCACAACTCACCAGCAGTCGGGGGCAGGATGATGGCTGCCATCCTGTGACTCCGACAGCAACAGGGCAGCCAGGAAGCAGGACGCTCCTCCCTTATTCCTGCATCGCTCTCAGGAAAGCACTCTGGAAGAAATGGGAACACTCTGCCTGGGCCACCCCCTCTCCAGCCCGTGCTTTGCCTCAGTCATCCCCGTCAGCCCATGTCCTGCCTCGGTCACCCCCTCTCAGCCCGTGCCCTGCTTCAGTCACCCCCTCTCCAGCCTGTGCCCTGCCTTGGCCACCCTCCCTCCTGGTTTCCACCTTCTCATTTCAGCTGATTTCCTTCTCCCCATCCCCTATTCTCATGACAGCCCAGCAGAGCTCCAGCCATTTTCTATCAGAGACCCTAGATTCCTACAACTTCTAAGAATCGATCTGTAAGATACACAAATATAAAAGTCGTGTAAGATTATTCACTGTGGCATTATAGTGCACCCGTTAAAAAAAGAGAGATCTCTAGATATCAATAGATTATTATCCTCAGTAAATTTAAGGGGAAAAAAAGTACCAAATAGTATATATGGAATGTTTCCTTTTTTACGAGAAAAGAAGGGCTGTGTGTGTGTGTGCGCGCGCATGTGTATACACACAAAGATGAAAGTGGCCGGTGGGGCGTGGTGGCTCCCGCCTGTAATCCCAGCACTTTGGGAGGCCAAGGCGGGCGGATCGTGAGATCAGGAGATCGAGACCATTCTGGCTAATGTGGTGAAACCCCATCTCTACTAAAAAATATATTAAAAATTAGCCGGGCGTGGTGGCGCACACCTGTAATCCCAGCTGCTCAGGAGGCTGAGGCAGGAGAATGGCATGAACCTGGGAGGTGGAGCTTGTAGTGAGCCAGGATCGCGCCATATGCACTCCAGCCTGGGCAGCAGAGCGATACTCCGTCTAAAAAAACAACAAACAAAAAAAGAAAGCGGCCAAGGGTGTGCGTGTGGGAGGGGTTGGCGAGGGGGCACGGTCTGGAGTTAGAGACTGTAAGAGTGAGTTTGGGCCAGGGAGACAAAACAGAGCTGTAGAGGGTGGATGATGCTCGCTATTCATGGAAGGCAGGGCCACTCAGTCTCTCTAGGAATTTGTCCTGAGATGCAGCATTCAGGCCCTGGCGTCCTAGATCTCTTGCCCAGGGAATTTATCCTGGGTGACCCCCATACCCCCAATGTCCGGGGAGGGAAGGATTGGGAGAGGAGTGAATGGAGAGCCATTCCCCACAGGCCAGCTGTTCGCTGGTACTTGGAGCCAAGCAGAGATGGGCGGCTCTTTCCCATTCCTGCCTGCAGCCTCACAGTCCCCACCCCCCACAGCCCCCACCCCCCACCCCCCACAGTCCCCACCCCCCAATGAATACAGCTGCCAAGTGTCTCTGACATTTGGTCTCTGTGGTTGGCAGAATAACAACACCCCCAAAATTCACATATACATGTGAAAAGTTTATATATTTGTACTTATATGTAAAAGCCTGAGTTTTAGTATTATGACATGCAAGAAAATCTGTATTATAGCCGGCCGCAGTGGCTCACGCCTCTAATCCCAGCACTTTGGGAGGCCGAGGCAGGCAGATCACCTGAGATCAGCAGTTTGAGAACAGCCTGGCCAAGTTGGTGAAACCTTGTCTCTACTAAAAATATATTTAAAAAATTAGCTGGGCATGGTGGTGGGCGCCTGTAATCCCAGCTACCTGGGAGGCTGAGGCAGGAGAATCGCTTGAACCCGGGAGGCAAAGGTTGCAGTGAGCCCAGATCATGCCACTGCACTCCAGCCTGGGTGAAAGAGTGAGACTCCATCTCAAAAAAAAAAAAGAAAGTATTATTTCTCTGCAGTTCCACATATTTCTAATTGTTTATGAGTGGGGTCTGCCAGCAGCTGTGTTGCACAAACGGTAGAAAAGAGAATTTTGCATAGGTGAGCCCCTGGTGGGTCCGCCCCCTTTTCCCTCCCAAGTCCAAACGAGGCATAGCATTTCCTCACCCAGTTATTCCTCTCGAATCCCTTCTCCAGCCCTCGGGTCCCAACGTTGACCCTTCATTCATGTTTTATTGATGCCTGCCCCAAGCCGGGTGCTGCAGATGGAGGGGAGGAAGATCCCTGTCATCTAAGAACTGGCTTTCCAGGAGTGGGACACACACACAGACCTATGGCTGCATGTCAGAGTGATATGTGCTATGGCAGAGGGGCGCGTGGCATCCAACCCAGGATCTGGGAGGAAGCGGACTGGGAAGCCTGGGAAGGAAAAACACTAAAAACATTTGAGTTGAGTCTTGAGAGTCGAGGTAGGGTCTTGCTCAGTGGGAAGTGCACGTGCAGAGGCAGGAAAGCAAGCTGCTGAGGCAGCCAAGTTTGCAGTTTGGAGCATGTGGACAAATAAGGGGCCAGAGTACAGGGGAAAGGTTGTATTTCAAAAGGTATTATAAAGAGTGGTGGGGAGTTTGAAGGTGAGAGGCAGTAGAGAGCCACCAAAGGCTTTTCAGGCAGGGGAGTGACTGAAGCAAATTTATCTTTATTTATTTTGAGACAGTCTTGCTCTGTCACCCAGGCTGGAGTACAATGGTGAGATCTCGGCTCACTGCAACCTCTGCTTCCCGGGTTCAAGCGATTCTCCTGCCTCAGCCTCCCAAGTAGCTGGGATTACAGGCGCCCACCACCACGCCCGGCTACTTTTTGTATTTTTAGTAGAGACGGGGTTTTGCCATGTTGGCCAGGCTGGTCTCAAACTCCTGACCTAAGATGATCTGCCCACCTCAGTCTCCCAAAGTACTGGAATTACAGGTGTGAGCCACTGCACCCAGCTGTATTTTTACTTTTATTTATTTATTTTTATTGAGATGCAGTCTCGCTCTGTTGCCCAGGCTGGAGTGTAGTGGTGCCATCTTGGCTCACTGCAACCTCCACCACCCGGGCTCAAAAGTCACCACACCCAGCTAATTTCTGTATTTTTAGTACAGACGGGGTTTCACCATGTTGGCCCGGCTGGTCTTGAACGCCTGACCTCAGGTGATCCACCCACCTCGGCCTCCCAAAGTTCTGGGATTACAGACAGGCTTGAGCCACCACTCCCGGCCACAAATTATCTTTTACAACAGCCGTTCTGGCTTCATTGCAACGGACAAATGGAAGAGACTAGGACAATGCCGCCCAGCAGGGCTTTCTGGGATGATGGAAATGATCTTAATCTTCGCTTTTCAATAGGGGCATTAGCCACATGTCGCTGTCAAGCACTTGAAATGCGGTTAGTGCGACTGAGAACCTGAATTTAAAATTTTATTGAATCTTTTTTTTTTTTTTTTTTTTGAGATGGAATCTTGCTCTGTGGCCCAGGCTGGAGTGCAGTGGCGCAATCTCGGCTCACTGCAAGCTCCGCCTCCCAACTTCACGCCATTCTCCTGCCTTAGCCTCCCAAGTAGCTGGGACTACAGGCGTCCACACGCCCGGCTAATTTTTTGTATTTTTAGTAGAAACGGGGTTTCACTGTGTTAGCCAGGATGACCTCAATCTCCTGACCTCGTGATCTACCTGCGTTGACCTCCCAAAGTGCTAGGATTACAGGTGTCAGCTACAGTGCCCGGCCAATTTTATTGAATCTTAATTGGTCTAAATTTAAATTTAAACAACCACATGGACTAACAGCTACCTTATTTATTTATTTATTTTTGAGAAAGAGTCTCGCTGTGTCGCCCAGGCTGGAGCACAGTGGCGCAATCTCGGCTCACTGCAACCTCCGCCTCCCAGGTTCAAGCAATTTTCCTGCCTCAGCCTCCCGTGTAGCTGGGACTACAGGTGCTGGCCACCATGCACAGCTAATTTTGTATTTTTAGTAGAGACAGGGTTTCACGATGTTGGTGGGGCTGGTCTCGAACTCCCGACCTCAGGTGATCCGCCCGCCTCAGCCTCCCAAAGTGCTGGGATTACATAATTACAAGGAATTACAAGGAATTACAAGGGTGCACCACCGCACCCGCTTAGCAGCTACCTTATTATACAGCACAAGTCTACAGGCTGGCAGGCCAGTTAGGAAAAGAAAAAAATAAAAGAAAAATTGAGATATCTTGGAAGGTTGAAAAAAAAATTTTTAAATAGTGTTTACATGTTTATTTTGTGTACTGATTTGCATATAGCTGTATTTACTGACTTATTTACATACACACTGTCACACACCCCTTAGTATCTTTCTCTTGAACAGAAGCGGTCAAACAAATAATTTTTAAAGTACCCTCACTCGTGGCTCACGCCTGTAATCCCAGCACTTTGGGAGGCCGAGTTGGGCGGATCACCTGAGGTCAGGGGTTCAAGACCAGCCTGGCCAACATGGCAACACCCTGCCTGTACTAAAAACACAAAAAGTAGCCGGGCGTGGTGGTGCACCCTTGTAATTCCAGCTACTTGGGAGGCTGAGGCAGGAGAATCACTTGAACCTGGGAGGCAGATGTTGCAATGAGCTGAAATCGTACCACTGCACTCCAGCCTGGGCAACAGAGTGAGTCTGTCTCAAAAAAAAAAAAAAAAAAAGGATACCCTCACTCTTAGTAATTCCTTGTGTTTACAACCTGAGCACAGGAAAAATCCATTTGCAGTATTTCTACACAGTAGAGTATTGCAGCTTACAAGTTCTACACGCTACTCACCTGATCATGCAGAAATCCGCAGATCAGTGAGGATAGGTGAACCTTGAGGCTGGTTTCAACACAAATCTGAGCTAGAATGATACTTTTCTTGTCCGAAAAGAAAAAGGGCACAAAAATGGCTTACGAGGGCTTTTGTAGGGAGTAATATGTATGCATAATAAAATGTATTTATTGAGAGTAACACAGTTGTTGCACAGAAAGACCACCCCAATTCACTTAAAAACACTGATTGAGGCCGGGCACAGTGGCTCACGCCTGTAATCCCAGCACTTTGGGAGGCCGAGGCATGTGGATCACAAGGTCAGGAGATCGAGATCATCCTGGCTAACACAGTGAAATCCCGTCTCTACTAAAAATACAAAAAAATTAGCCGGGCGTGGTGGCGGGCACCTGTAGTCCCCGCTACTCGGGAGGCTGAGGCAGGAGAATGGCGTGAATCCAGGGGGCGGAGCTTGCAGTGAGCCGAGATCGCACCACCGCACTCCAGCCTGGGCGACAGAGCAAGACTCCGTCTCAAAAAAAAAAAAAAAAAAAAAGGAAAGAAAGAAAGAAAGAAAAGATTTAAATAATAATAAGAACCCAGGCTACTGGCTGTGCCTGAATTCCCCAGATTCCTATCCGGCCATTTGCTCCCTAAAATGGGACAAGGGGCTTAAAGCTGTTTGCATTTGACTTGCTTAACTCATTTGCCTGGAGATTTTATGGTGACTCCAGATGCTCTAATTCGTAACTTTAGGTCTTATAAGTGACTCAGCTGAATTCTAAATAATTTCTACAGTGCATTTAGGACTGCAGAGATTTTAATGCCCTCCATCAGGGTTTCCCAACCTGGGCACTACTGACATTTGGGGCTGGATGAGTCTTGGCTGGCGGCGGCTGCTTTATGCGCTGCAGGATGCTAAGCTGCTAGAATCCCTGGTCTCCACCCTCTAGATTACGGTAGTAACATAGTCCCTCCTAAACCCCTTTTTGTGACATTGAAAACCGTCTCCAACCATAGCCAAAAGTCCCCTGGGGCGCATAATCGCCCCGTGTGAGGGCGACAGGGGCGCGGGGCCCCGACACCGGAGGAAACAGCAGCTTCGGGCTGAACTGAGGGTACAGCCCAAGGCCTCAGGGGCGGAAACCCAGCTCCCGGGAGGGACGCAGGGCCCGCGGCTGGGACCCCTCTCTGGACTCAGACTCACCGAACCCAGCACCTCTCGCGGCGACCAAAAGACTCCCAGTCGCTGCAAACGCAGCTCTTCTCACAGTACGCACCTGCAATTCCGCTTCCGGTTACACATCTGCAATTCCGCTTCCGGTTCCCGGCTAGCGGCGCTGCACCTCCACTTCCGGTTCCAGCTGGTCCCAACCCAAAATGTGGCGTGTCCGGGGGCCCCGGGTTCAGGCTGCATGTGCAGCGGGCGGGCGGGAGCAGCGGCCGCGCACGCAAACCTCAGGCCGAGGTGTTCCAGTTTGCTTAGTTATTAACAGAACAAGGTTGGGCCCTGACCAGGGATAGCCGCGGAGGCAGGGTTGTCCTGGCGCGAGTCTGTGGTAGGGTTGGGGGCGGAACTAGCTCCTGAGCGGGGCCGCGGGCGGTACCAGGCTTGGAGGCGGGGCTGAGTGTGGGCGTGGGCTAGTTCCGGGAGCGGGAACCAACTCTGGGGCGGGGCTGGGGCGGTACCAGGCATGCGGGCGGGGCTAACAGTCCAGAGACTGTTAGGGGGCGGGGTTGTGGGCGGGCATTAAGTTTAATGGGCGGGTCTTGCGGGCTAGTACCAGGTTTGGTGCGAGAGCATGTGGACCAGATAAGGTAGTGATGGGGCATGGAATGGGGTTGAGCTAAGAGGCTGAGAGGGCAAGACTTTGGGGAGGTCAGTTTTTGGGTGCAGGGCTTTTTGTGGATTTTAAAACTGTTCGGGTAGCAGGATGCAAAATGAACTCTAAAGTTTTCTTCAGTCCTTTCTCCACATTCACTGCCTGTTAAAATGATATAGCCACACATTTAGGGCTTGTGTGCGTCATTTGTTTTGAGACAGGGTCTCACTCTGGCCCAGACTGGAGTGCAGTGGTGCAATCGTCGCTCACTGCAGCCTTGACCTCCTGAGCTCAAGCCATCCTTCCGCCTGGGCCTCCCACACCACCAAGCCTGGCTATTTTGTATTTTTTTGTAGAGAGGAGGTCTGTATTGCCCAGGATGGTGTAGAACTCATGGCCTCAAGTCATTCTCTCGCACCTCGGCCTCCCAAAGTGCTGAGATTACAGGTGTGAACCACACCACACTCAGCCTTTTTTGTGATTTTGAGCTTCCTAATTTCTTTCAAAAATGGGATCATGTATGCATCTTTCTCCCATCCAGAGAGGGACGAGGGGAGGGAGAGCTAGGGAGGGATGTCTCCAAGTAAAAGCCAAAGCTGATGAATTGTCTCGTGCACATCTGGATCTATTGAAAAGAGAATTACATTTCTGGTGGAGAAAATAGGTGTTGGATTCATAGGAATAAATAAAAAAGGAAAATTTTAAATTTAAGAAATCAAAAGAAAAAATAAAAAAAATTAACATACTACTTGTTACATCTCTGGCTAAGGTTTAGATGCTACAAATGGTAAATATTGATGTCATAAAATGATAAACATTGAATTTTAATTTATCCAGATTCCTTAAATGATTATGTTTGGTGAGGAAAATTAATTTTACAGTAGGTAAGAGTTATGTGCTAATTGTTTTGGAGAAGAAAGTAATTCAATATAGTCTAAAGCTGATAAATGAAAAAGCAGTATAAATACCTAACTTACAAATATGTAATTAATATCAGGAAAAAAAAAAGTTGATTCTAGGAGCCAGGCTACAGGGTGAGGAAGAGAGCTTTTCATTGTGAAAATTAAGGTATTATTTGAGATCTATGTGTGAACACATACAGCCTGAATTTGTATGCAAAAGGAATCGCTAAACCCTTGGAAAAAATATGAATATGATTCACTTTACAACAATAGAATGTGTTTGAAAACTCTGGAATTCAATAATTAAAAGGAAAAAAACTCAAACACCCTATGGCCATCCTAGTGGACAAATGAATGGGACATTACTTTCCAGCCTGCATGGTAATAAACAGTTTTACATACATTATCCGTAAATACTTTCACAGAGACCTACAAGGAAATTGTTATTATCACTATTTATAGGTGAGGAAACATATGGTGGCCTGTGTGCTAAATTTTTCATATTTCGTAGTTCTTAATGTTGTTTTATTTAGAAGTTTTTAATTGGATTTTTAAATTTAGTAAAATAATATGTACTTATTCTCACAAATATAGAGTATGTAAAACACAATTCAAAATTCCCTTTCCTGGCCAGGCACGGTGGCTCATGCCTGTAATCCCAGCACTTTGGGAGGCTAAGGCGGGCGGATCACCTGAGGTCAGGAGCTCGAAACCAGCCTGGTCAACATGGTGAAACCCCGTTTCTACTAAAATAACAAAAAAATTAGCCAGGTGTAGTGGCACATGCTTGTAATCTCAACTACTTGGGAGGCTCAGGCAGGAGAATTGCTTGAACCTGGGATGCGGAGGTCGCAGTGAGCTGAGATCACGCCATTGCACCTCCAGACTGGGCAACGAGTGAAACTCCATCTCAAAAATTAAAAAATAAAATAAAATAAAATAAAACTCCATTTCCCTTCTCTAATATGAGCTTGAGGTGGCCATTACTATAGTCCATCTATGAAAAATTAAACTTATGCATGTAATAATATAATTTGCTACATAAATACTAGAAAAAGCATTTTATCACAATATATATTCCTATATTTAGAGTTTTAAAATAGTTTTACAAAAAAAAAACTATGATACTACATACTAATTATTCTGGAGATTACTTTAAAAAATTAACAGACTGTGGACTTTTTTCCAGGTAGATATGAGTGTTTAGCTAAGTCTTAAATAAGTGGTATGGTATTCCAATTAATTGCTGTACCAGAATTTATTTAATCACTCATCTACTAACACATAGTCATATTATGTAGTCTTTTTCTTTTTTTATATTTTTTAAAAAGAGGCAGGGTTTTACCATGGTGCTCAGGCTGGTCTTGAACTTCTGACCTCAGGTGATCCACCTGCCTCGGCCTCCCAAAGTGCTGGGATTACAGGAGTGAGCCACTGGACCCAACCAAATAAATCAGATTTAATATATAGACAAAGATGGATGTGTACTTATAAAAAGTATTGTTAGAAAGTTTAATTTACCGTCTAATTTCTAATTTGATGGACAGTAATAATACATGTATATTTTTGAGACAGAATCTCTCTGTTGCTCAGGCTGGAGTGCAGTAGCTCCATCATGGCTCATGGTAGCCTCGAATTCCTGGACTCAAGTGATCCTCCTGCCTCAGCCTCCTGAATAGCTAGGACTACAGGTGCACACCACCACACCCAGCTAAATTTTAAAATTTTTGTAGACATAGGGTCTTGCTATGTTGCCCAGCTGGTCTTAGGCTCCTAGCCTCAAGTGATCTGCTCACCTCGACCTCCTGAGTAGCTGGGATTACAGGTGTATGCCACCATGCCCAGCTAATCTGTATTATTTTTTTCTTTTTCTTTTCATTTTTATAGAGACAGGCTCTTACTATTTTGCCTAGGCTGGTTTTGAACTCCTGGCCTCAAGCAGTCTTCCTGCCTTGGCCTCCCAAAGTGCTGGGATTATAGGCATGAGCCACCACTGCTCCTGACCTGGTCCTTGTACTTTGAAAAGCACATGACATGAATAAATATGTTTAGTACCTCGATTATGGTGGTGGCACCACAGGTGTGTGCATATGTCCAAACCCATCAAAATGTATACGTTTATTATTTATTTTTATTTTTGAGACCGAGTCTTGCTCTGTCACCCAGGCTGGAGTGCAGTGGCAGAATTTGAAGGGCAGGCTCCACAATTCTTCCATCTTGCGGCCCAGCAAGTAAGAAGAAAAAAAGGTCAATCCAGAATTTACTAAAGTAAAAGTATTCTGTGTATTGGAAAGGGTTCACTGTCTTGAGGAAGTGTTGGAAACCAGATATTTCTCTCTTTTGGTGTGAAAGAAAATTCTTTAGTAAATTCTTTCTTTAGATCTCTAGCATCTGACAGTCATTGGTCTGTTTTGTTTTGTTTGTTTGTTTTTGAGACAGTTTTGCTCTTGTTGTCCAGGCTGATGTGCAATGGTGCGATCTTGGCTCACCACAACCTCCGCCTTCCGGGTTCAAGTGATTCTCCTACCTCAGCCTCCCAAGTAGCTGGGATTACAGGTGCCCGCCACCATGCCCAGCTAATTTTGTAGTTTTAGTAGAGACAGGGTTTCTCTATGTTGGTCAGGCTGGTCTCAAACTCCCAACCTCAGGTGATTCACCCGCCTTGGTCTCCCAAAGTGCTGGGATTATAGGTGTGAGCCTGGTCTCTGGATGCCGCTGAGAAAGTCATATTCTAGGATGGGGTACTTCTCTGTGTTGTGGAATTCCTGGCCTCCTGTAATCCTGACAGCTGTGAATGGTCAGCAGTCACTAGTCTCAGCAGCTGGGGGAGGGAGGCATTAGCCATGGATAGGACTCTGGGTTGAGGCTCACAGCATCCACTGCTCCTTCTCCTTTATCCCCATCCTTGCTATTGTTAATAATGTTGACTGGATACACACATGTAATCTCAGCACTTTGGGAGGCCAAGGCAGGAGGATCACTTGGGGCCAGGAGTTCAAGGCCAGGCTGGGCAACATAGTGAGACCCTGTCTCTACCAAAAAAAAAAAAAAAAAAACGCAAAATACAAAATTTAGCCAGGTGTAGTGGCATGCGCCTGTAGTCACAGTTCCTTGGGAGGCTGAGGCAGGAGGATCACTTGAGCTCAGGAGGTTAAGACTGCAGTGAGCCATGATCATACCACATGCCACTGCACTCCAGCCTGGGCAACATAGTGTTGTACAACAACAGCAAAATTAGCCGGGTGTGGTGGCATGCATCTGTAGTCCCAGATCCTTGGGAGGCTGAGTCGGGAGGATCACCTGAGCCAGGAGGTCGAGACAGCAGTGAGCCGTGATTGTACCACTGCACTCCAACCTGGATGACAGAGCGAGACTTTCTTTCCAAAATAATGATAGTGATAATCATCATCATCGTCACCATCATGATCATTTCATGATACAGGGAATTCCCTAGGATCTGCTTATAGCTCTCATGGATATGTAAGCTCAGTGTCCACCTTTCCCTTTGATGAGATGTAAGAGAGTGGCATTAGGGGAGACCCAAATATTTCTCTCCCCAGAATTCACAAACTCCTTATCCGTGGCCTTCTGTAGCACCCCAGGAGAGCTCCAGTCTTGGTCGAAGATACTGATGTGGTGCCTGGTATGACGGCAACAGTTTTGTTCTGTGCCTAGTGGTTGTAGTTAGGGATAGTCTGTCTTCCTGCAGAGAGCCACAGAAGGGAGCTCTCCAAGGTCCTTAGGTCACTGGGAAAGGCATCCCACAGATGGAAACCCAGAGACAGGTTGGGGAGCACATGGGGATTCTTGTTGATCTCTCTATGTAATAATATATATAATATATATAAGTATATAATATATATAAATATATAATATAAATTATGTATACATTATATATTATATAACTTACATATATTTAATATATAATTACATTATATAGAATTGTATAACTATATTATACATAAATTATATATACTTGTATAATATATAATTTATATATAATATATGAATATAAAAAATATATAAATATATATAAATATAATTTATATATTATATTTAAATATAATTTTGTATTATATATGATTTATATATATTATAAATTATATTTTATGTATATTATATGTAATATAATATATTTAATTTATGTATGTTGTATTATATATAATTTATATATTATATACAAATATAATGTATATAAATAATGAATAATATACAAATTATATATAATATATAAAATATATATTATATAAATATAAATATTATATAAATATATATAAATTATATATAAATATAATATATAATACTTATATTATATAAATATAAATATAATTATATAAATATTTAAATATAATATTTATATATAGTATTATTAATTATATAATATTATATATATTATATAAATATAAATATATTTTATATAAATATATAAATCTTATATAAATATAATATATAAATATAAATATATTATGTAAATATTATATAAATATATAATACGATATATTATAACATGTATTTATATAAAAATTATATATAATTTATAATTATATATGTATATTGAGATGGAGTCTCAAATATATATTATATTATATAATTTATATATAATACATAAATATAATTTAAATATAATATATAATACAATATATTATAACTTATGCATTTATATAAAAATTATACATAACTCTTTATAATTACATATATATATTTTGAGATGGAGTCTCACTCTGTGGCCCAGGTTGGAGTGCAGTGGCACGATCTCGGCTCACTGCAATCTTTGCCTCCCGGGTTCAAGCGATTCTTCTGTCTCAATCTCCTGAGTAGCTGGGACTACTCAAAATACAAAATTTAGCCAGGTATAGTGGCATGCGGCTAATTTTGGTATTTTTAGTAGAGACGGGATCTCACCATGTTGCCCAGGCTGGTCTTGAACTTCTGATCCGCCTGCCTTGGTCTCCCAAAGTGCTGGGATTACAGGCGTGAGCCACTGTGCCCATCCCTATTTATAATTATATTATAGCTGTTTTATAATATATAATTATATGTAACATATAATTGTATAATATATAATGTATTTATAATTATATATGAATTATGTATGTATTTTTAGCGACAGAGTCTTGCTCTGTCGCCCAGGCTGGTGTGCGGTAGCATTGGCTGATAGGCACTTCCTACCACCCTAACTCTGCTGGAGTGAAAACAACCAGTAGCTTCCACCTAACCTGAGATGCATAAAATAATTGCCATGAAGTATTCCATTCCGTGTTTTGATCAATGATAGAGAGAAAGAGGTAAGGAAACTCAAAATGAAACAGCAGGCACGGACCTAGTATGTGTATATATTTATGCGGTACATGAGATATTTTCATACAGCCACTCTGAAAAACACATCAGAGTAAATGGGGTAAAAATGTTTAATTAAAAAATAATCTCTTGGGATACGTACCAACTTCACCTTGGGAATGTATATTATAGGGAGAAAATGTAACGACTAAACACTGAACAATCCTTCAGGCTGGGTTAATTGAATTTACCCATTGGTTGAAAACTTAGCTCCTGGGTATGATGTTCAGTATTTGGGTAACCCATAAACTGCAAACCCAATCTCCACCATTAAGCAATGTATCCATGTAACAAACATGTACATGTACCCCTAAATCGAAAATTTTTAAAAAATGAAAACAATTTAAAAATGAAAATGTAATAAATGTCTAATAAATTATGTAATATATTCATTTCATTTAAACTTACATATTTTATTTTCATTTTTTAAGGATTTCATTTGAAATTATATTAGAATTTTTTTTTTTTGAGACAAAGTCTCACCAAGGTTGGAGTACAGTGGCATGATCTTGGCTCACTGCAACCTCTGCCTCCTGGGTTCAAGCGATTCTCTTGCCTCAGCCTCCAGAGTAGCTGAAATTACAGGGGCCCGCCACCACGCCTGGCTAATTATTGTATTTTTAGTAGAGATGGAATTTCGCCATATTGGCCAGGTTGGTCCTGAACTCCTGACCTCAGATGGTCTGCCCTCCTCCGCCTCCCAAAGTGCTGGGACTACAGGCATAAGCCACAGTGCCAGGCCAAAAATTAAATTAGAATTTAATATAAAAACTAATTAACGGCCGGGCACGGTGGCTCACGCCTGTAATCCCAGTACTTTGGGAGGCCAAGGTGGGCAGATTGCCTGAGGTCAGCAGTTCAAGACCAGCCTGGCCAGCGTGGTGAAACCCCATCTCTACTAAAAATACAAAAAATAACTGGGTGTGGTGGTGGGCACCTGTAATCCCAGCTACTGGGGAAGCTGAGGCAGGAGAATCACTTGAACCCGGGAAGCGGAGGTTTCGGTGAGCTGAGATCGCACCATTGCACTTCAGTCTGGACAACAGAGCGAGACTCCGTCTCAAAACAAACAAACAAACAAAAAAACCCCACAACTCATTAAAATCATGGTAAACAGAAACTGAGGTGTACAACGACATGTAAAGGTTTCCCTCCTCATCCCATAAAACCCAATTTTTCACCACAAAACCATGCACTCCTTACACATGTTGCCTTTCAAATACTTTTAATAAACAACAGGTGGGGAAGGAAAAAGTGTGACAATTCAGAGTAGGAAAGAGAATGGGAATTAAAAGAAAGGGATGCAAAACCCAGGACTGCACTTCATCTACCCGTCAGCATTTCTGCCTGCCTGGCCAGCCTGTCTGCCTGCAAGGCCCTGGCCAATCTCTCCCTGGCTTTCTTCACCCTCCTGGTCTGTCTCCGGATATCTGCACGAGTCACCAGTTGGCCCGAGAGGGGCGGTGGGAGCTGACAACCCACTCCTGGGGTTGGCCCCCCTGCCACAGCTGGAAACTGCCCAGGGGTGGACTCGGGCAGCCTGTGCACACGCTCAGCTCCAGCCCTGTCCAGAGATTCACCGGCCATCCCCGGTGCGAGGATACTGAAGACGTTCTCCAACTGCAGTGGACTCGAACCTTCGCCTTGGCTGCTGCAGGGCTGCAGGGCCTGCATTCTCCGGTAGGCGCAGAGTTGCTGTGGCTTCTCCAGGTGCTCCTCCCCTTTTCTGCGTCTGACCTGGTTGTCAGGATGAGACCTGATCCTTGTCACCGGCCTCGGGAAGATGCAGCTGGTGAGTCTCACGGGGAGAGCAGACCTCGCAGCTCGTCTCCGACGGGCCTTGGCCATGTGGATTTCTCGTTTCTTCTGTAAAGCCCAGGGCATCATGTTTCTTTTGAGCTTCCCCTTTCAAAAGAAAAGAAAAGGTGAAATTTCAGCCAAATGGAGGCTGGAGAAGGTCAGCTCTGGGGGGCTTCTCTCAGCTCAGTGGAATCTTCCCACCAGCCTCTCTTTCTGGGGAAATGTGTCTCAAACGGCATCGTACATCCTCAGCACCTGCAGGGTTTGTTAAACTCAGATCTCTGGACCTGAACCCAAGTGAGCCTGGGGTGGACCCTAGAGTCTGCATTTCTCCATGTGATGCTGCTGCTGCTGGCAGGAGTTCCAGGCATTGACACTGGGTCCTGGGACCTCATCGGGCTGATGCGAGTCAAGGACTAAATGCTCAAGGTCATGTCCCAGGGCCAGTTCCAGATCTTGTCCCTCATCCTCCTCGGAGGACACCCCTCTCTTCTCTTCCCTGCCACTGTCAGCTACACACATGCTGGTACCTCCTAACCTATCCCCAACAGGACACCGGGATCCCAGACTTCCCTGTGAACCAAGACCTCACATTTCTCTGTATCTCTTGCTGCTGTGCTTCAGGACACACCATCATTTTCATAGCTCCTTGACTCCCTGGTCTCCAAAGAAATGGTGCCCTCACCAACCCTTAAATACTCACTGCCACACCCGGATCCCATCTTCACCTGAGCGCCTCCTGCTCCTGAAGAAAAACCTCAGAAACACCATGTTGGCTTTCTGTTTCTGATAAGCTCAATTAACCAGAGTTGTACCATGAGGGAATCTTTTGATGACATACTGGGAAAGATGATTAAGTTCTTCCTAAGATTTGAAATCCTTTCTTGCTCTAACTCAATTGGAAGACCCTAGTCTCATAAAGCTGTTTCAGATACAGACTTTATCAGGGCACTTTCTACTTTAAAGCCTTCGTTTCTGTCCTTCTCATTTCACTTCTGTTGTCCTGGGATTAAGATTAACACTACCCCTTACATGACCTAAGATGTTCCCCTTTGGAGGGAAAATTATTTAGTCCCCTTAGTTACAGGGCACCTGTGATGTGCCAAGCTGTACAGTAGAACCCCTGATCCAGAAGTAAACTTTGTAAGGCACTGTTCTGTTGATTTTCATCTTGGTGAGAAGGAAGACGTAATAAACACACTAAAAACACATTTCTGATAGGATATCAGATATAATTAAGTTCCGTGATGAAGAAGAAAGGAGAGACAGGGATGGAGGGAGGAGAAATGGAGAAACAGAAAAGAAAGAAATTCACTACAACGAATCGTGACAGTGAGTTTAGGGGACTAATCATGAAATTTAACTGGAGAACTATTTTTTTTAAAGGGAGCAAGCAATTTCTAGTTCAAGAACTTTCCAGAGAAGGAGACAATTTGAAGACTGCAAGGCCAAATAATACTTCTTCCCCTTCCTAGTGATGTTGGATTAAAAAAAAAAAAAAATCGAAGCTATTTTCCCCATATAGTTTCATGGGCAAAAAATGAGAAGACTTTGAATATTATTCAACAAATATTAACACCTAAGGTATAACTTTCCACAACATCTAGTTTTAAGAACAACTCACTGCTAACTGTAAAGATGTTTTACAGAAAGAAAAAGGACACAAATGGATATTCCTGTGGTCAATAAAAATCCCCTACTTACCAGAACAGGTGGTCTTGGAAAAGAGGTGAACGCGGGCTCTCCCATAGCTGTAGAGTTTCTCTTGCTGACCCCACTCCTGAGATGCAGACAGCCCTTGGCTTGCTGGAAAATGCAGTGACTTCTGCATCTGGTTCCCCTTTTTATAGAGAAAGGGAGTGATAATGCAATCAGTGGATAATCCACTGGGAACGCCCTGTCTCCGCCCATTGAATTTGAGGCATTTCTAAATCTTTATACAGAAACCAATGTGTTACCTACACAGGGTGTTAGTAGATAAAGAATTTAATACGTGTGTGCGTGTGGCGAAGTGGTATTTGCAGTTAATATCAGCATTTTAGATATGTTTCCTTTTTCTCCCAGTCTTCCAAACATCTTTGAATACTTTCTATAGAAATAGAAATGGAATTGTCTATCTACATAAATGTTCATGTAGTATTTGATTTAAAAACAAAAACTAAAGACCATTTAAGTCTTCTTCAAGAAAAGAAAGCCCAAAACTTTTATTTACAATCCTATAGAATAGGATTTTGCAACACAGTTGTTGCAAAGAAATTACTACTTTGGTCGGGCGAGGTGGCTCACGCCTTTAATCCCAGCACTTTGGGAGACTGAGGCAGGTAGATCACCTGAGGTCAGGAGTTCAAGACCAGCTTGGCCAACATAGTGAAACCCCGTTTCTACTAAAAAGACAAAAATTACTCGGGCGTGGTGGCACACGCCTGTAATCCCAGCTACTCGGGAGGCTGAAGCAGGAGAATCGCTTGAAACTGGGAGGGAGAGGTCGCAGTGAGCCGAGATCATGCCACTGCAGTTCAGCATGGACGACAGAGTGAGACTCCATCTCAAAAAAAAAAAATTCTATTTTGTGCATTTGCATTTAATATAATTACCAGTACATTTGAAATTGTTTCAATCATCTCATTTTTCCTAGGTTTTGACTTAACCGGTTAATGAATGTTCCTTTTGCCTTTACTTGGCTGACTTTGAATTAAATATGTTTATTATTTTATTGTCCTCTCTATGAACTTGCTACTTACAGCCATACAAGTCTGTGTAGTTATGCTAATAATTAAATCATATACTCTGATACAATTACTTACTTGAACCCCTCCCACAAAATGCTAATACTTTAGCTCTTTTTAGCTTTTTCTGACTTTTGTATTACCACTGTCATGCATATTAATTCTACATAAAGCAATATGCACTAATACTTACCTACAGATTATCTTGTCCGTTCATCTTTATTCTTTCTGCATTTCTGGCATTCAATCTGGATTTATTTCCCTGTGGACTTGAGAATTCATTCTAGTATTTTCTTTTCTAATTCAGTGCTGCTAACAACTAATTGTTTTCCTTTACACCTTTATTTAGGCATCTTTATTTGGGGGCAATATTGCTGTTGGGTATAGGTGTCTGGCTTGACAAGTTTCTTTTAGCATGTTAGAAACGGTGCTACACTGATGTCTATCTCATTTTATGTGTGTTGAGATGTCAGCTGTCAGGCTTTTCCTTGCTTCTTTAGTTTCTGCATTCTCTAAACTCTTTCTCATTGTCGTTGGTTTGTAGGCCACAGTGTAGCTCATTATTGCTTCCTGTGTATTTCCTTTGCCTAGAGGGTGTGGGGTTAATTGCATCTGTGGGTTGATGTCTTTCATCAGTTTGGAAGGTGCATGTGTATCCTTCACTTCTGATATCCATTCTTCTCCAAGTTCTCTCTACTCTTCTTTTCATCACATCCCACTTGTCTCTGAATTTTCCAGCGTTGTTCATCTTGTGCTTTGGTGGAAATATTTGCTGTTGAACTCTGCTAATCCAGAGTTTTTTCTAGAACTTTTTCAGAACTTTGCTAATCTACGTTTTTTCTAGGTTCAATCTCATTTTAATTTCTTTTCCTTCTTTCTTTCTTCCTTTCCTTTCCTATCCTTTTCCTTCCTTCCTTCCTTCCTTCCTTCCTTCCTTCCTTCCTTCCTTCCTTCCTTCCTTCTCTTCTCTTCTTTCTTTCTTTCCTTTCTCTTGAGACAGGGTCTCACTCTGTCACCCGGGCTGAATAGCAGTGGTATGATCTTGGCTCACTGCAACCTCCGCCTCACAGGTTCAAGCGGTTCTCCTGCTTCAGCCTCCCAAGTAGCTGGGACTACAGGCACATGCCATCACACCCAGCTTATTTTTGTATTTTTTGTAGAGATGGGGTTTTGCCATGTTGGCCAGGGTGGTCTCGAACTCGTGACCTCAAGTGACTCACCTGCCTTGGCCTCTCAAAGTGATAGGATTACAGGTGTGAGCCACCGTGCCTGGCCTAATTTCTTATATTCTTAGTTTCAGTCCTAAATATAAAACACAGTAAATAGCTTTAATTAAAAACTAGGTAGAAGAACAACTTCACAGTCAATGAGGAGACAGTCTTTCTTCTTGATACAATAAAACTCTAAATAGAAAGGAGAAAATTCAAATGTGAACCAATGAAGATACATTAAGAGCAACTATTCATTAAAATACATCAGTAAGAGAGAAAGGGCGGAAAACGAGAGTGGGGGAAGAGGTTTTGATTCTGTACCCCCAGGGAAAATGCATCAAGCCAGAGTATATAAAGAATAATGTCAAACAAACAGAGAAAAATAATGAAAACACACTTGAAACTGGGTGAAAGACTTGAATGAATCCTACACAAAAGAATATAAACAAGTGACCGTAAAAAATTATTATTATTATTGTTATTGTTATTTTGAGGTGGAGTCTTGCTCTGTCACCCAGGCTGGAGTGCAGTGGCATGATCTTGGCTCACTGCAACCTCTGCCTTCTGGGTTCAAGCAATTCTCCTGCCTCAGCCTCCTGAGTAGGTGGGATTACAGGCTCCAACCACCACATCCAGCTAATTTTTGTATTTTGAGTAGAAACTGGGTTTTTACCATGCTGCCCAGGCTGGTCTTGAACTCCGACCTCAAGTGATCCACCCGCCTTGGCCTCCCAAAGTACTGAGATTACAGGCATGAGCCACCACGCCTGGCCTAAATGACCAGCAAAATTTGAGCAAATGTGTAACCTGTTTAGCTTCAGGGAAATGCTAAAAAAAAAATAAAAATTACAATGAGTTACTATTATACAGACATTAGCTTAGCTAAAGGGAAAAACACAGAAACACCAAGTAAGTGCTGACTAGACTATGGAGGGACCAGTCTTTCCTGTAAGGACTGTGGGAGTTTAAATTGGAATAACCACTTTGGAAAACTATATGGAAACATCTATTAAAGCTGTACAGGGCCAGGTACGGTGGTTTACGCCTGTAATCCCAGCATTTTGGGAGGCAGAGGTGGGAGGATCGCTTGAGCTCAGTAGTCTGACAACAAGGAAGACCTTATCTCTACAAAAAATAAAAAATAAATATTGTCAGGCATGGTGATGTATGCCTGTAGTCCCAACTACTCAAGAGGCTGAAGTGGGAGGATCACTTGAGCCCAGGAGATCAAGGCTGTAGTGAGTTATGACTGAGCTACTGCACTCCAGCCTGGGTGACACAGCAAGACCCTGTCTCAAAAACAAAATCTGTAGGCTGGGCACAATGGCTCACACCTGTAATCCCAGCACTTTAGGAGGCTGAGGTGCATGGATTACTTGAGGTCAGGAGTTCGAGACCAGCCTGGCCAACGTGATGAAACCCCATCTCTACTAAAATACAAAAATAAGCCAGGCATGGTGGTGCACACCTGTAGTCCCAGCTACTTGGGGGGCTGAGGTACACGAATCCCTTGAACCCGGGAGGTGGAGGTTGCAGTAATCTGAGATCATGCCACTGCACTCCAGCCTGGGTGACAGAGTGAGACCGACTTTGTCTCAAAAGAAACAAACAAATCAACATGCAACACTTAATAAAGAAACAGACAAAAAAAAAAAAAATACAATCTCAGCAGCCTTGGTCTCTGCAGTGACTACTCAGGTTTTTTAAAATGATTTTTCATGATGTTATCCTTATATAAATCTTCCTGGTTTGATCTTTGGGGATGCAGACGACGCTGGCTATTTTGCCAATTTGGACCGGGGACTAGGAAGTTTAAAACACAATTAGGGCCGGGCACAGTGGCTCACGCCTGTAATTCCAGCACTTTGGGAGGCCAAGGTGGGAGGAGCACGAGGTCAGGAGATCGAGATCATTCTGGCTAACACGGTGAAAACCCATCTCTGCTAAAAAATACGAAAAAAATTAGCTGGGCGTGGTGGCGGGGGCCTGTAGTCCCAGCTACTCGGGAGGCTGAGACAGGAGAATGGCGTGAACAGGAGACGGAGCTTGCAGTGAGCCAAGATTGCGCCACTGCACTCCAGCCTGGTTGACAGCGAGACCCCGTCCCCCTAAAAGAGAATAAAAGACACAATTAGCTTACATATTTTATCATATAGGGCAATTTCAAGGTACTGAAGCCTCCCTCAGCACCTCAGCAAACTATTATACAGATACAAATGATCCTGCTTGGGATCCAGACACCAGTGCTTTTAAATTTTACTGTGATGTGCTGCAAAACCTGAGACAGAAATGTCCTCTTCTTGACTTACAATTGAAGGACTTGGAGTTCTTTTTTTTTTTTTTTTTTTTTGAGATAGAGTCTGGCTCTGTCACACAGGCTGTAGTGCCATGGCATGATCTCAGCTCACTGCAAATCCTACCTCCTGGATTCAAGCAATCCTCCTGCCTCAGCCTCTCAAGTCACTGTTATTACAGGTGCCCGCCATCAAGCCCAGCTAAATTTTTTTTTTTTTTTTGAAACAGAGTCTTGCTCTGTCAGGCAGGCTGGAGTGCAGTGGTGCGATCTCGGCTCACTACAACCTCTGCCTCCCGGGTTCAAGCAATTCTCCTGTCTCAGCCTCCTGAGTACCTGGGATTACAGCGCCCACCACCACGCCCAGCTAATTTTTGTATTTTTAGTAGAGACGAGGTTTCACCATGTTGGCCGGGCTGCTCTTGAACTCCTGGCCTCAAGTGATCCGCCCACCTTGGCCTCCCAAAGTGCTGGGATTACAGGCGTGAGCCACCGCGCCCAGCCTAATTTTTGTATTTTTAGTAGAGATGGGGTTTCACCAACTCGCCCAGGTTGGTCGCAAACTCCTGACCTCAAATGATCTGTCCGCCTCGGCCTCCCAAAGTGCTGGGATAACAGGCATAAACCACCCTGCCCGGGCAGGACTTGGAGTTCTTAAAAATAATAACAACAATAAATTCTGTTGGGTGTGGGCGGCAAGCCACCCAGGTGTCGAGGCAAGAGCTGGAGGGCACGAGCTGTTCCAGTATAATAAAATATATAAAATATATAAATAATAAAATATATAAGAATAGTCATACTAGATATAGATAATAGATATGATTATGTATGAATATAATCATTGGTTTGTAGCAATTACTCTTTGCTCCAATATTATGATAATCCTTGCTCTATAATCATAACCTAGAAAAAACCAGGCCATACAGAGATAGGGGCTGAGGGGACATAGTGAGAAGTGACCAGAAGACAAGAGTGTGAGCCTTCTGTCATGCCCAGGCAGGGCCACCAGAGGGCTCCTTGGTCTAGTGGTAACACCAGCATCTGGGAAGATGCCCGTTGCCAAGTGGACCGTGGTCTAGCAGTAGCGTCAGTGTCAAGGAAAAACACCCGCTACTTAGCAGACAGGGAAGACAGGGAAAGGGAGTCTCCCTTTCCCCGGAGGAGTTCAGAGAAGACTCTACTCCTCCACCTCTTGTGGAGGGCCGGACATCAGTCAGGCTTGCCCGCAGTTATCCGGAGGCCCAACCGTCTCCCTGTGATGCTGTGCTTCAGTGGTCACGCTCCTAGTCTGCCTTCATGTTCCATCCTGTACACCTGGCTCTGCCTTTTAGATAACAGTAGCAAATTAGTGAAAGTACTAAAAGTCTCTGATATGCAGAAATAATGGCGTAAGCTGTCTCTCTCTCTCTCCTCTCTTTCTCTCTGCCTTGGCTGCCAGGCAGGGAAGGGCCCCCTGTCCAGTGGACATGTGACCCACGTGACCTTACCTATCATTGGAGATGGCTCACACTCCTTACCCTGCCTCTTTGTCTTGTATCCAATAAATATCACTGCAGCCTGGCATTCGGGGCCACTACCAGTCTCCACGTCTTGGTGGTAGTGGTCCCCTGGGCCCAGCTGTCTTTTCTTTTATCTCTTTGTCCTGTGTCTTTATTTCTACAATCTCTTGTCTCCGCACACAGGGAGAAAAACCCACCAACCCTGTGGGGCTGGACCCTACGTTTGGGAGGCTGAGGTGGGCAGATCACTTGAGGTCAGGACAAGACCAGCCTGGCCAACATGATGAAAGCCTGACTCTACTAAGAATACAAATATTAG
This sequence comes from Chlorocebus sabaeus, assembly GCF_047675955.1. NCBI lineage: Eukaryota > Metazoa > Chordata > Mammalia > Primates > Cercopithecidae > Chlorocebus > Chlorocebus sabaeus. Next base: position 55,578,680 of record NC_132909.1, read on the forward strand.
CTGGGTGTGGCTGGGCACGGTGGCTCATGCCTGTAATCCTAGCACTTTGGGAGGCTGAGGTGGGCAGATCACCTGAGGTCGGGAGTTCAAGACCAGCCTGGCCGACATAGTGATACCTCGTCTATACTAAAAAAATATACAAAAAATAGCTGGGTGTGGTGGCGGGGGCCTGTAATCCCAGCTACTTGGAACTTGGGAGGCTGAGGCAGGAGAATCGCTTGAACCTGGGAGGTGGAGGTTGAGGTGAGCTGAGATCACGTCATTGCACTCCAGCCTGGGCAACAGAGTGAGGCTCTGTCTCCAAGAAAAAAAAAAAGAAAAAAAAATTAGCTGGGCGTGGTGTCTCAGGCCTGTAATCCCTGCTACTTGGGAGGTTGAGGCAGGAGAATAGCTTAAACCTGGGAGGTAGAGCTTGCAGTGACCTTAGAGCATGCCACTGCACTCCAGCCTGGGCAACAGAGGCAGAAGGCAATAGAGGGAGATTCTGTTTCAATAAATAAATAAATACATACATACATACATACTGATTTCCTGGTCCCTCCCATAGGCATCCTGAGACATTGGTCTGGAAGGTGCCCAGGTGTGAAAACACTCCCAGGTGTGTTTTCTGCAAACCAAGGTTCAGAACCACAGACTCCAAACCACCCAGGGAAGTGGTGTGTCATCCTTGGCTGTCCTTTTGGCCTTTGGGGGATTGTAAAATTCCTGTACCCCAGGCTGCATCCAACATCAGTGGAATACAAATGTATAGGGGTAGGTGCTGCCATTAGTTTTTCAAACTCTCCAGGAGATTCCAATGTACATCCAGGTTGGGATACACTTAAACTCTCACTAGCTATACATGAATGGTACGATTGCTCCATAGCCTTGTCTGCACTTGGCACTGCTGTTTTTTCATTTTAGCCAAACAGAAGTGTGTATGAATATCTCATTGTGATTTTTCATCAGCATTTATCTGAAGCCAAACAGAATTTGGACATGTGTTCAGGATTTTATTGACCGTTTATTCTGTCTTCAGTAGTGCCTACTGAAGTTTTTCACCCATTTTGTATGTACATCTTTTATATATTTTTTTCATTTGATGGACATCTTTCTATTCTGTATTCTGGCTTGATGTACTTTACTGGATGCATGTCATGCAAATATATTTTCCAATATGATTTTCCAACACCGATTTCTCACTGCATTTTGATTAACAGGAGATCTTTCTTTTTTCTGTGTGTATGTGTGTGTGTGTGTGTGTGTGTGTGTGTGTGTGTGTTTAGATGGAGTCTCTGTCACCCAGGCTGGAGTGCAGATATTGTATCTGTATATTGGAGTTTGCTGGGGGAGGCATCAGTACGTTGAAATAGCCACAATGTGATAAATATGTAAGCTAATTGTGTCTTAAACTTCCTAGCCAGCATCTGTCTGCCTCCCCAAAGATCAAACCAGGAAGATTTATGCAAGGAAAAGATCATGAAAAATAATAAGAAAAAACTAAGTAGTAACCACATAGACCAAGACTGTTGAGATTGTATTTCTTTTTTATTAGGTCTGTTTATTTATTAGGTGTTTTTCTTTTTTCTTTTTCTTTTTTTTTTTTTTGTTGAGATGGAGTCTCACTCTGTCACCCAGGCTGGAGTGCAGTGGTGCAATCTCAGCTCACTGCAACTTCCACCTCCCAGGTTCACACCATTCTCCTGACTCAGCCTCCTGAGTAGCTGGGATTACAGGTGCCCGTCACCACACCTAATCAATTTTTGTATTTTTTGTAGAGACAGGGTTTCACCATGTTGGCCAGGCTGGTCTCAAACTCCTGACCTCAGGTGATCTGCTCACCTTGGCCTCTTGGGATTACAGGTGTGAGCCACCGTGTCCAGCCTGAGTAATGGGAGCTCTTAATAAATCTTTTTAATCTTAACATAATTTAATGTAATCCAAGTTATACTTTTCTCCTTGCCATTTTGAGTTCTATTGTATTGAAAGGAAAGTTTGTCTCTCATTCAGTGTGGAGTTGCTTTTCAACCTATTATTTAATTAAAGCTATTTATTGTGTCTTATAGTTAGAACTGCAATTAAGAATGTTAGAAATTGGCTGGATGAGGTGGCTCACACCTATAATCCCAGCACTTTGGGAAGCTGAGGAAGGAGGATCACTTGAGCCTAGAAATTTGAGATGAGCCTGGGCAATATGGCAAGACCCTGTCTCTACAAAAAATACAAAAATTAGCTGGGTGGAGGGGCATGTACCTGTGGTCCCAGCTGCTTGGAAGGCTGAGGAGGGAGGATTTCTTGAGCCCAGAAGGTCGAGGCGGCAGTGAGCGATGATCGAGCCACTGCACTGCAGCCTGGGTGACACTGTCTCAAAGACCCTATCTCAGAAAACAAACAACAAAAAAGGAAGACATTAAGATGAAATTGAACCTAGCAAAAGTCTAGATTACTAAAGTGAAAGACAGCTCAAAAGCAGGTATCCCAACCAAAGCACAGGGTGAGCAACATTGGAAAGTTGTTGGGCATTTTTTTCCGGATGAACATTTAAATGGTCTTTAATTTTTGTTATTAAATCAAATAGTGCATGAACATTTATGTACACGGACAATTCCATTCTTGGTTTTTTTTTTTTTTTTTTTTTTTTTTTTTTTTTTTTTTGAGACAGAGTTTCGCTTTTGTCTCCCAGGCTGGAGTGCAATGGCGCGATCTCGGCTCACTGCTACCTCTGCTTCCCAGGTTCAAGCAATTCTCCTCCCTCAGCCTCCCGAGTAGCTGAGATGACAGGCGTGCACCACCACACCCGGCTAATTTTGTATTTTTAGTAGAGACGGGGTTTCTCCATGTTGAGGCTGGTCACGAACTCCTGACCTCAGGTGATCCACCCACCTTAGCCTCCCAAAGTGTTGGGATTACAGGCGTGAGCCACCACGCCCAGCCAACAGTTCCATTCTTATTTCCATTGAATGCTTTCAGAGATATTTGAAAGAAGGGGAGGAAAAGGGAACACATCTAAAATGCTGACATTAACTGCAAATACCACCTCGCCACACACACATATTAAATTCTTTTTCTACTAACACTCTGTGTCGGTAACACCACATTGGTTTCTGTATAAAGATTTAGAAATGCCTCAAATCCAATGGGCGGAGATAGGGCGTTCCTTGTGGATTATCCAGTGATTGGGTTATCACTCCCTTTCTCTATAAAAGAGGAGCCAGATGCAGAAGTCACTGCATTTTCCAGCAAGCCAAGGGCTGTCTGCATCTCAGGACTGGGGTCAGCAAGAGAAACTCGACAGCTATGGGAGAGCCCACGTTCACCTCTTTTCCAAGACCATCTGTTCTGGTGAGTACGGGATTTTTATCGACCACAAGAATGTCCATTTGTGTCCTTTTTCTTTCTGTAAAACATCTTTGCAGTTAGCAGTGAGTTGTTCTTAAAACTAGATGTTGTGGAAAGTTATACTTTAGGTGTTAATATTTGTTGAATAATATTCAAAGTATTCTCATTTTTGCCCATGAAACTGTATGGGGATAATAGCTTCGATTCTATCAGAAATTTGTTTATAGTGTGTTTATTACGTCTTCCTTCTCACCAAGATGAAAATCAACAGAACGGTGCCTTACAAAGTTTACTTCTGGATCAGGGGTTCTACTGTACAGCTTGGCACATCACAGGTGCCCTGTAACTAAGGGGACTAAATAATTTTCCCTCCAAAGGGGAACATCTTAGGTTGTGTAAAGGGGTAGTGTTAATCTTAATGCCAGGACAACAGAAATGAAATGAGAAGGACAGAAACGAAGGCCCTGATAAAGTCTGTATCTGAAACAGCTTTATGAGACTAGAGTCTTCTAATTGAGTTAGAGCAAGAAAGGATTTCAAATCTTAGGAAGAACTTAATCATCTTTCCCAGTATGTCATCAAAAGATTCCCTCATGGTACAACTCTGGTTAATTGAGCTTATCAGAAACAGAAAGCCAACATGGTGTTTCTGAGGTTTTTCTTCAGGAGCAGGAGGCGCTCAGGTGAAGATGGGATCCGGGTGTGGCAGTGAGTATTTTAAGGGTTGGCGAGGGCACCATTTCTTTGGAGACCAGGGAGTCAAGGAGCTATGAAAATGATGGTGTGTCCTGAAGCACAGCAGCAAGAGATACAGAGAAATGTGAGGTCTTGGTTCACAGGGAAGTCTGGGATCCCGGTGTCCTGTTGGGGATAGGTTAGGAGGCACCAGCATGTGTGTAGCTGACAGTGGCAGGGAAGAGAAGAGAGGGGTGTCCTCCGAGGAGGATGAGGAGGGACAAGGTCTGGAACTGGCCCTGGGACATGACCTTGAGCATTTAGTCCTTGACTCGCATCAGCCCGATGAGGTCCCAGGACCCAGTGTCAATGCTTGGAGCTCCTGCCAGCAGCATGAGCATCACATGGAGAAATGCAGACTCTAGGGTCCACCCCAGGCTCACTTGGGTTCAGGTCCAGAGATCTGAGTTTAACAAACCCTGCGGGTGCTGAGGATGTACGGTGCCGTTTGAGACACATTTCCCCAGAAAGAGAGGCTGGTGGGAAGATTCCACTGAGCTGAGAGAAGCCCCCCAGAGCTGACCTTCTCCAGCCTCCATTTGGCTGAAATTTCACCTTTTCTTTTCTTTTGAAAGGGGAAGCTCAAAAGAAACATGATGCCCTGGGCTTTACAGAAGAAACGAGAAATCCACATGGCCAAGGCCCGTCGGAGACGAGCTGCGAGGTCTGCTCTCCCCGTGAGACTCACCAGCTGCATCTTCCCGAGGCCGGTGACAAGGATCAGGTCTCATCCTGACAACCAGGTCAGACGCAGAAAAGGGGAGGAGCACCTGGAGAAGCCACAGCAACTCTGCGCCTACCGGAGAATGCAGGCCCTGCAGCCCTGCAGCAGCCAAGGCGAAGGTTCGAGTCCACTGCAGTTGGAGAACGTCTTCAGTATCCTCGCACCGGGGATGGCCGGTGAATCTCTGGACAGGGCTGGAGCTGAGCGTGTGCACAGGCTGCCCGAGTCCACCCCTGGGCAGTTTCCAGCTGTGGCAGGGGGGCCAACCCCAGGAGTGGGTTGTCAGCTCCCACCGCCCCTCTCGGGCCAACTGGTGACTCGTGCAGATATCCGGAGACAGACCAGGAGGGTGAAGAAAACCAGGGAGAGATTGGCCAGAGCCTTGCAGGCAGACGGGCTGGCCAGGCAGGCAGAAATGCTGACGGGTGGATGAACTGCAGGAGGAGGGGGCGCTGAGAAGCTGTTGGGGGTGTGGTCCCAGAGTTGGATGCTGGTCCTCTTTCCTACTCTCAATTGTTACACTTTGTACTTCCCCACCTGTTCTTTATTAAAAGCATTTGAAAGGCAACACGTGTAAGGAGTGGATGGTTTTGTGGTGAGAAATTGGGTTTCGTGAGCCAAAGAGGGAGACCTTTACATGTACACCTCAATGTCTGTTTACCGTGATTTTAATTAGGTTTTCTTTTCTTTCTCTTTCTTTCTCTCTTTATTTATTTTTTGGTTTTAGACAGTTTCCCTCTTGTTGCCCAGGCTGGAGTACAATGGCGCGATCTCAGCTCACCGCAACCCCTGTCTCCCGGGTTTAAGCAATTCTCCTGCCTCAGCCTCCCGAGTAGCTGGGATTATAGGCATTCACCACCACGCCCGGCTAATTTTGTATTTTTAGTAGAGACAGGGGTTTCACCATGTTGGTCAGGCTGGTCTCAAACTCCCAACCTCAGGTAATCCACCCGCCTCGGCCTCCCAAAGTGCTGGGATTACAGGCGTGAGCCACCACACCCAGCGGTGCATTCTTCTTTAAACCACTGGCTGTTTATGAGTCTGCTATTTAATTTCCACATGTCTGAATGTTGTTGACTGAAGATACAAAGTATCTTCTATGATTGCTCTAGAAAGAAGCTGGAAATTCACAATAAAAAGAATGCTGGAAAATTCAGATGTGGAAATTAAATAGCAGAGTCTTAAGCAGCCAATAGTTTAAAGAAGAATGCATGACTGGGTGTGGTGGCTCATGCCTGTAAACCCAGCACTTTGGGAGGCCGAGGCGGGTGGATCACCTGAGGTCAGGAGTTCGAGACCAGCCTGACCAACATGGAGAAACCCCGTCTCTACTAAAAATACAAATAAAATTTAGAGCTGGAACCCGAGAGGCGGAGGTTGCAGTGAGCCGAGATCAGGCCATTTCACTCCAGCCTGGGCGACAAAAGTGAAACTCCGTCTCAAAAAAAAAAAAAAAAAAAATCCTTGTGGAGGTGACAGCTTTATTAATTCACCTTAGAAATACAGAGTTTGTTACGACAATGATATCTTATTTACTTATTGAATTTTTTCCAGTACAAGTTTAATACTTATTAAAGGAGTTTCTTTCAGATGATGGGGAAGAATGGCAACAGGTGGTGGGATCTGCTGAAGGCAGGAGCTTCACTGTGATGGTGGAGCCCTGCACCTCGGGTTTCCTGCAGCCCAGGATCTGGTAGCAGACCATGGTATCATCGCATCTTTGTTCCTACAAGGATAGGACGTGGTCTGCCTCATCTCCATGGAAACTTGAGAACTGCTTAGTTGTTTTCAGTTGGAAGACGGTGTCATGCCTGAGAGAAGTGGTTCAGGCTCGAAAGGTCACTACAACTGGATATCCAACTGCAAAAGAATGACTTTGGACTCCTACTTCACAGGATATAGAAAAATGAATGAAACAACAGCTAACAAGGGGCCAGAAAGTTCTAGTCTACTGCCGTGTATGATACACAAACATCAACTCAAAATCGACCAGTGTAGTCAAGATAAACTTTGAAACTAGAAAGCTTTTAGAAGCAAACAAAGGGTAATATTTTATGAGCCATATCTAAGGTCATAAAAACCCACAGTGATTTTAGAGATGACACCAAAAGTACAAGAAAAAACAAAGCAGATACATTTCAGCTCACTATTTTTTACACTCTGTTTTAACAAATGTGTAATGATATATGCACACACATGATATATGCATACACACGATATATGCACACACATGATATATGCATACACACATAATATATACACACATGATATATGCATACACACATCATATATGCACACACACACACATATGCACACACCTGTCTGGTGCCGCAAGTTCCCCTTTTGCTCAGACTTATGGTTTTGCAGACACTTCAAAGGAAACAAAGATGTTTCCTTTTATTTTTGTCTTCTTGCTCCTGAAGCTTCCCCTCCATGTGTGCAATATGACTGATGCCAACTTCTCTTTCTTCTTTTTCTTTCTTTCTTTCTTTCTTTTCTTTCTTTCTTTCTTTCTTTCTTTCTTTCTTTCTTTCTTTCTTTCTTTCTTTCTCTCTCTCTCTTTCTTTCTTTTTCTTTCTCTTTCTTTTTCTTTCTTTCTTTCCTTCTTTCTTTCTCGCTCTTTCTCTCTCTCTCTCTTTCTCTCTCCCCCCCTCCTCTCCCCTCCCGTCCCCTCCCCTCCCCCTCCACCTCCACTTCTCCTCCCCTCCCCTCCCCTCCCCTTCCCTTTTCTGAGACAGAATTTCACTCTTGCTGCCCAGGCTGGAGTGCAGTGGTGTGGTCTCAGCTCACTGCCACCTCCGCCTCCCGGGTTCAAGCGATTCTCCTGCCTCAGCCTCCAGAGTAGCTGGGATTACAGGTGCCCGCCAACACACCTGGCTAATTTTTGTATTTTTAGTGGAGACGGGGTTTTACCATGTTGGCTAATCTGGTCTGGAATTCCTGGCCTAGGTGATCGACCTGCCTCGGCCTCTCAAAGTGCTGGGAATACAGGCAGGAGTCACTGCGTCCAGCCTATTTTTTACATTTTATATCAGGCAATTATAATACATCAAACATCTACATTCCAATCACCCAGAATGGACAATTACTGACATTATATTTACTTTGAGTCTTTTAAAAATAACATTTTACAAACAAGTAGTCTCCCATTGGCTCCCCAGACAATCCAATTTCTCTCCTCTCTGTTTCCCCGAGCAGGCAAATGTCATTATTTATTCGGTGTATATACTTCCATTCTAAATTTCATACACATACAGTATATACATCCAAATACATATTAATAACATTTAAACATGTATTAATATACAAAGCACATATATCCATTAACATTACCTAGCATCGTTTAGTGCATTTACATTTTTACATATATACAAAATACGTATGCTTATTATGTTTGGTCCTCCTTTTTGGTTAACTTGTTCCTTAAAGATGAATCCAACTGGGCCCAAGGCGGGTGGATCACCTGAAGTCAGGAGTTCGAGATCAGTCTGGCCAACATGGTGAAATCCTGTCTCTACTAAAAATACAAAATTAGCCCGGTGTGGTGGCGGGCACCTATAATCTCAGCTACTCAGGAGGCTGAGGCAGGAGAATTGCTTTAACCCAGGAGGCAGAGGTTGCCCCATGAGCCAAGATGTACCACTGCACTCCAACCTGGGAGACAGAGCAAGACCATGTATCAAAAAAAAAAAAAAAAAAAAAAAAAGGAGTCCTTTTGTACTGGGAACCTAATGCCCTATATTATAATTCATAGCCAAACACAGAGTAATTACTTGTTTGCACCCAGCATTCTAACCACAGGAAGGGAATGGGGGAAGTGGGTTTTTGCAAGAACATGCCTTGAGGTGCACGCCTCCACACAGCTAAGCAAACTAGTTTGGGAGATAATACTCATAGGTGTCCAGGAAATGAGGAACAACCAGATAGCACATAATTAAAGCACCACATTTTATGATGCAGATCATTTAAGAAATGTGGGAGACTGGACACAGTGGCTCACGCCTGTAATCCCAGCACTTTGGGAGGCTGAGGCGGGTGGGTCGCCTGAGGTCAGGAGTTCCAGACCAGCTTGGCCAACATGGTGAAACCCTGCCTCTACTGAAAATGTAAAAATTAGCCAGGCGTGGTGGCGGGCACCTGCAATCCCAGCACCTGCAATCCCAGGCTGAGGCAGGGGAATCGCTTGACCCCAGGAAGCGGAGGTTGCAGTGAGCCAAGATCATGCCACTGCACTCCAGCCTGGGCAACAAGAGTGAAAACCCATCCCCCACAAAAAAAAAAAAAGAGAGAGAGAGAGAGAGAGAGAAAGAAAGAAAGAAAGAAAGAAAGAAAGAAAGAAAGAAAGAAAGAAAGAAAGAAAGAAAGAAAGAAAGAAAGAAAGAAAGAGAAAGAAAGAAAGAAGTTGGGATCAGTCATATTGCACACGTGGCGGGGAAGCTGCAAGAGCAAGAAGACAAAAATTAAAGGGAACATCAATGTTTCCTTAGAAGTGTCTGCAAAATCAGAAGTCTGAGCAAAAGGGGAACTTGCACACCAGACAGGTGTATGCATATATCATGTGTATGTGTGTGTGTTGGGTTGGGGCGGGGAGGAATTATTGCTGTGAAATGGAGAAACTACTAGAATCTCTCCCCCACCCTCGCAGCCCTGATTCCTTTCAGTCAAGCCTCCTTCAGTCCCCTGTAAGAATCTGGAATCCTCTGTGCCCTGGGGCTCTGCATCTAGGGTCCTGCATCTAGGAGAAAAACACGAGATGGAAAACATGTTTGAGGGTCATCCTCTCCACCCCCAGGCACTATGAGTTCATCCAAGTCCACGGATAGCAAGGCCCCAGGGACCCCTCCTCTTGGGTGGATTTCGTCCCAAGCCCGTGCCAATAAACCATTTGCACAAACGCCATTTGGGCTGATGCCAGGCAAGGTGTGAGGTAAGAGGATCAGAAGGGCTCATGCTAATCAGGACTCAGCCAACAACATTCCGGCATCACACCCTTTAAAGTTCAACATGGCAGGGGGCCGCCTCACACACCCAGGGCCCAGGGCAGCTGCAGAACATTCCGTGTGTGGCCTGCACACATCTGCACGCCAATCCCGTGTGCACGAGCACCGGCAGGTGCATGCGTCCCCCACTGCTTGGGAAGAAACATTCACACTGCATTCAGAAAGTCCAAATGAGTAGCTCAAGATCAATGCAGAATTCAAGCTGCATTGTTGGGTTCTAAAATGTGATCTCCTTCCTTATTTCTTAGTTTTTTGTTGTTGTTGTTGTTTTTTGTTTGTTTGTTTTGTTTTTTTACCTTGGTAATCCGACGGAACAACATATCCTGACGATTCATTTCTTGACCTGCAGAATTGCATTCCTCCATTATCTATGGTTTTATGAAAATATGAGTCTAGGTGGGGAATTCCTCTCTTTTCTGACCTAAAGCAGAGGATAATAACTGAAAATCACACCTACATTCCCCACCACCCAAAACATCGATGACGAGGCTCACACCACCAGACCTCTAAGGCCGTGGAATACAGGGGATTTTCAGGGCAGTGAAACCATTCTGTATGACACAGTGATGATGGATACAGGTTATTACATATATTTCAAAACTCGGAATGTACAAAATAAAGAGTCAACTGAAATGTATCTACTTTTTGTTCTTTTGCTTGTAATTTGGTGTATCTCTAAAATCACTATGGGTTTTCATGACCTTAGGGGTCATAAAAAATTACCCTTTGTTTGCTTCGAATAGCTTTCTGGTTTCAACGTTTGTATTTACAACACTGGTCGATTTTGAGTTGATGTTTGTGTATCATACACTCCAGGAGACTAGCACTTTCTGGCCGCTTGTTAGCTGTTGTTTTATTTATTTTTTCTATATCCTGTGAGGTAGGAGTCCAACCTTCTACCTATGAGGTAGAACGCCTCATAAACACATTTCTGGTCCTTATAAACACATTTCTGGTCTTCCTTTTGCAGTTGGATATCCAGTTGTAGTGACCTTTCCACACTGAACCTGCTCTCTCAGCCATCACACCGTCTCCCAACTGAAAAAACAGCTAAGTCACTCTCAAGTTTCCATGGAGACAGGGGCCACATGACCTCAATCTGGCCAATCAGCAGATCCCATCTTCTTTTTCCACAGTGATTGGCTAAGGCCTGCTCATGTGACACACTCTGTGCCAAAGGTCAGGCCGTTGTCTTGGAAACATTCGGGAGGAGAAGATCTGTTTTTCCGTTAGGCTGCTGGGGCTGTGGGTGCCATCCTGTCACCTTGGAGGAAGAGCCCACCTGAGAATGACATCAACTCAGAGGGAAGTCAGCAGAGCCAAGGGGCTGGGAGAGGTGATTCCTGGTGACATCATCCGGCTCCTGGTTGCAGCCACAGTGGAGTTGGCCTCGAATGTTGTCCCTGGCATGGAAGTGACCAGAGGTCGCCCTCACATGTCAGCAGACACCTCCAGCCATGTCATTTTTGCTTCTCGTTAGCAAAGTTTGTAGGGATAGTATTCTCAGTTGGCATTCCTAGCTGAGATGTGTAGCTGGGAGGTCTCCACGCTGTGGGGCCTTGGGACGACTTCTGCCTCCGAGGAGACCCTTACTGATGATCATAGGCTCCTCAAGGTCATCAGCCAGGGCAGCTTTGCAGAAGTCAAGGCAGCTGGCCCAGCACATTCTCACTGGGACCGAGATGGCTGTGGAGGTCACCCCAACAGGGCAGCAGGGCTCCTGCAGCCTCCAGCGTCTGTACCGCAGGGTCCATATGATGAAGGCCCTTCATCGCCCGAAGATCATCAGACTCCCGTGGCTGGCGCCCAGAACAGGCTGTTCCTGGTCGTGGATTAAGCCAGCTCGAGAGAGCTATCCGACTTCACCCTCGAATTCTCCTCCTTGAAGGGGGAAGACGCCCGGGGCAAGTTCCAGCAAATAGAGTATTCCGTGCAGTGAGGCTTCCAGCAGGAAATTATCTACAGGGTTCTGAAGCCAGAGAACTTCCCTGAGGAGGCTCAGCACGACATGGAAACAACAGACTCTGGCTTTGATACCGGATTCACCATAGGCTGAAAGCTGAGGCCCTTCGGTGGGAGCTCCTCTTACGCAGCCTCGGAACTGTTCCCCGGGACAAAAGTACGATGGACCCCGGTGGGCATGGGGAGCTTGGGAGTCACTGTCTACACCATGGTGGCCGGGACCTGCCATCTGTCGGACAGACTTTTGTGGGGCTGAGGACAACACTAATACTGTGTGAATGATGACAGGCGGTCCCATTCCTTATTTCCATAGAACTAGAACGCCTCATAAACACATTTCTGGTCCTTGACTCCAGGGAGAGGCCCTCACTAGCCCTCATCATGGGGAGTTCATGGATTAACATGGGTCAGGAGGAGATCCCAACTAAGACCATACTGGGAGCTATTCCCCGATCACCCGGAGTCTGGAAAGCGCTCCTGATGTGCCCAGGAGATGAGGCAGACCGCGTCCCATCCTTGCAGGAACAAAGATGCGATGATACCATTGTCTGCCACCAGATCCTGGGCTGCGGGAAACCCGAGGTGCGGGGCTCCATCCTCACAGTGAAGCTCTTGCCTTCAGCAGATCCTACTCCCTGCCGCCATTCTCCCCCACACCTGAAAAAAACACTGCTTTAATGAATATTAAACTTGTACTGGAAAAAAGTGAATAAATAAACAAGATATAGTTGCCTTAGTCAAGGCACGATCTTGGCTCACTGCAACCTTCACTTCCCAGGTTCAAGCGATTCTCCTGCTTCAGCCTCCCAAGTAGCTGGGATTACAGGCATGCACCACCACGTCCGGCTAATTTTGTATTGCTAGTAGAGACGGGGTTTCTCTATTTTGGTCAGGCTGGCCTCGAACTCCCGACCTCAGGTGATCCACCCACCTCTGTCTCCTAAAGTGCTGAGATTACAGGCGTGAGCCACCGCGACTGGCCGGCAAACTCTCTGTTTCTAAGGTGAGTAGATAAAGCTGCGACCTCCACAACAGGGATTTTTCTTAGTATCATCAAACCACACTTGCCATTCTTTTATCCCTGTGGTATCATTTGTCTCCACTAGAGGGAGAAAGGAGTAAAAACTTCATGGTTCTCTAATCCCATACACATAACATGAAATAAATTTGCCTTTTTATAATCTGAATAATTTATGGTGTGCAAGAAAATGCAGATCCATTTACTCAAGAAATATTTATTGACCACGTACAATACGCTTATCCTCCCAGAACACTAGTTGAAAAAATACTGAAAAATTGGAAAGTGTATTAGAATTTAAAACACTGTATAAATGTTTTATGTATCCCCCAAACCAAAATTATTAATATTTTAATTTCCTGTTTGTTTCTGCATTTTTGTAAGACTTATTTTTTATTTTTTATTATTTTTGGAGTCACGTTTTTGCTCTGTCTCCCAGGCTAGAGTGCAGTGGTGCGATCTTGGCTCACTGCAACCTTGACCTCCTGGGCTCAAGCCATTCTCCTACCTCAGCCTCCTGAATAGCTGAGAATACAGGTGCACACCACCATGCCCAGCTCTTTGCTGGTTTTAATGGAAGCAAATTCATCAATAATATTTTAAAAATCAAACTTCTGGGAAGAAAATGAACCATTAATTAAATATATATTTATATTTAAATATATTTCTGTATTTCTATATATATACGTGTGTGTATATATAGTGTGTGTGTGTGTGTGTGTGTGTATATATATATATATATTTTTTTTTTTTTTTTTTTTTTGAGATGGAGCCTCGCTCTGTCACCCAGGCTGGAGTGCAGTAGCATGATATTGGCTCGCTGCAGTTTCAGCCTCCCAGGTTCATGTGATTCTCCTGCCTCAGCCTCCCGAGCACCTGGGACTACAGGCATGTGCCATCACGCCCAACTAATTTTTGTATTTTTAGTAAAGACAGGGTTTCACCATGTTAACTAGGCTGGTCTTGAACTCCTGACCTCAGGTGATCCGCCCACCTTGGTCTCCCAAAGTGCTGGGATTACAGGCGTGAGCCACTGTTCCTGGCCATTAACAATATTATTCAGCTTTAAAAAAGAAGGAGATCCTGCCATTTGTGACAACATGGATAAACCTGAAGGACACTGAAGGACATTTTCCTAAGTGAAATAAACGAGTCACAGAGAGACAAATACTGCATGATGTCACACATACATGGAATCTCAAAAAACCATCAAATACATGGAAACAAGAGGATAGAATGGTGGTTACTGAGGTGGTGATGGAGTAGAGGAGAAACGGGGAGATAGAGGTCAAAGGGCACAAAATTGCAGCTATGTGTGATGAATAAGTCCAGAGCTCAGGTGTATAACATGAGGACAGTAGTTAATATTGTATTGTGAAGTGGAAATTTGCTAAGAAAGTAAATTTTGGATACTTTTGCACACACACAAAAGGTAACTACAAGAGATAATGAAAAGGTTAATTCACTTAACTACAGTTATCCTTTCCTTATATCAAAGCATCCTGTTGAACATCTTAAATATAGACAACAAAAACAAACACATTAAAAATGTCTGCATAGAGAGGTGCCCGTGTTTCCATTTGCCTCAGTGTCCGTTACGATCTGGCATAGCACTGTCAGATTTTGAAACTGGTTATTTTCTTTATCATGAATTTTCTTGCATTGAATTTTTTTTTTTTTTTTTTTTTTTAAGACAGAGTCTCACTCCGTGGACCAGGCTGGATGCAGTGGCATAATCTTGGCTCACTGCAACCTCTGCCTCCCAGGTTCAAGCGATTCTCCTGCCTCGGCCTCCTGAATAGCTGGGATTACAGGCCTGTGCCCTCATACCTGGTCTTTTTTTTTTTTTTTTTTTTGTATTTTTACTAGAGACAGGGTTTCACCATGTTGACCACGCTGGTCTTGCATTGATTTTTTAAAATATTGCATTGAAACAGTATTTGCTTTGCTTACTTAATTTTTGGTACCTCCTTAAATTTTGTACCTGAACTGGGTGCTTCTCTCCTCTTGCCCTAGTCTGAGCCATGATTATAATTTTATTTTATTTTATGATGGAGTCTCACTCTGTCTCCCAGGCTGGAGTGTAGTGGCAAGATCTTGGCTCACTGCAACCACTTCTTCTGCGGTTCAAGCAATTCTCCTGCCTCAGTCTCCTGAGTAGCTGGGATTATAGGTGCCTGCCACCACGCTGGCTAATTTTTGTATTTTTAGTAGAGATGGGATTTCACCATGTTGGCCAGGCTGGTTTCAAACTTCTGACCTCAGGTGATCCACCCTCCTCGGCCTCCCAAAGTGCTAGGATTACAGGCGTGAGGCACCACACCCGGCCTTAACCCACCGCACCCAGCCTATAAACTTTTTAAGGCTGATTTTTAGCCGGCTTCTAGGAAAGGGGACAACATTACCCACATCTTCTTTTAAACGCTCCAATTTTTTTTTTTTTTTTTTTTTTTGAGACAGAGTCTCGCTCAGTCGCCCAGGCTGGAGTGCAGTAGCGTGATCTCGGCTCACTGCAAGCTCCACCTCCCGGGTTCACTCCATTCTCCTGCTTCAGCCTCCCAAGTAGCTGGGACTACAGGCGCCCGCCGCCACGCCCGGTTAATTTTTTGCATTTTTAGTAGAGACGGGGTTTCACCGTGTTAGCCAGGATGGTCTCGATCTCCTGACCTCATGATCTGCCCGCCTTGGCCTCCCAAAGTGCGGAGATTATAGGCTTGAGCCACCGCGCCCGGCAAACACTCCACTATTAATAAAAAGAAAATCTCTTAGTCACATTAGTCTGCACGTAAAGGAAAAATTGTACCATGGCATTGCCAGATGCCTCAGGCCCACATAGGAAATTGTCCCGAGAATAATCTACAACAGATATGCCCTTTGTTTCTTTTTTCCACTTGTCACAATATGAACATCTTTTCAACTCATTAACCCTTTCAGAACCTGTTTTTGGATGGCTAACTGGTAACCTCTGGTATACCTGTGTCACAGCGTATTTACCCTGAGTTTGTGTCATTTCCAACTTTTCACTACTGTATACAACACTGTGACAAACATCTTCAAGCTATAATTTTAACACTCTACCATTAGAGTGCTTTTAAAATCAGCAGGGGGTTATCAGTGGCAGGAAGTTTATATATCTCTTTTATTGTCTGATTGAAAAAATATATTTATGGGCTGGGCGTGGTGGCTCACGCCTGTAATCCCAGCACTTTGGGAGGCTGAGACAGGAGGATCACAAGGTCAAGAAATCGAGATCATCCTGGCCAACATGGTGAAACCCTGTCTTTACTAAAAATACAAAAATTAGCTGGGTGTGGTGGTGCATGCCTGCAGTCCCAGCTACTCAGGAGGCTGAGGCAGGAGAATAACTTGAACCCGGGAGGCAGAGGTTGCAGTGAGCCGAGATCATGCCACTGCACTCCAGCCTGGCAACAGGGAAAAAAAAGGAAAAAAGAAAAAGAAAGAAAAGAAAAGAAAAACAAAAACATTTATGACTACACAGAAGCTGCCCAAACTTTCCCAAACTGTAAAAAACACATCATTAGAAATATAGTAATTTGGCCAGGCACAGTGGCTCACACCTATAATCCCAGCACTTTGGGAGTCCAGGGAGGGAAGATTTCTTGAGCCCAGGAGTTCACAACCAGTCCTGGGAACATAGCAAGACTCTGTTTCTACCCCTCTCCCCCAAAAAGTAGCCAGATATAGTGATGGACACCTGTGACCCCAGCTACTTGAGAGACAGGGTTTCTTTTTTTCTTTTTGAGACCAAGTCGCACTCTGTCACCCAGGCTGGAGTGCAGCGGCATGATCTCCACTCACTGCAGCCTCCGTCTTGTGGGTTGAAGCCATTCTCCTGCCTCAGCCTCCTAAGCAGCTGGGATTATAGGTGTCCACCATGATGCACGGCTAATTTTTGTATTTTTAGTAGATGGGGTTTCACCACGTTGGCCAGACTGGTCTCAAACTCCTGACCTCAAGTGATCTACCTGCCTCAGCGTCCCAAAGTGCTGGGACTACAAGCGTGAGCCCCCGTGCCCACCTTATTTGAAGTTTATTTAATTTTTGCTCATAGAAGAGCTTTCCATCATCAGTTCAAAGTCATCCAGTTACTTCCTGACTTAATATTTCTGTTTCATTGTGTCCACAGTTATTATCGATCTTTTATTTGTAATACTCAGCATGTTGGATCATAATCAGATGAGTTCCTTGTCTGATTTATCTCTGTAAGTGTATTACCCAGCAGGAGACTGGGGTCACTGATTGGGTTTATAACGTTTGTTGAATGAATACATCTGAGAAAGACCATGTGTCAATCTACTGCACAGCAACAGAACATGATTCTGACATTCTGTCTCCTGAAGTGACCATTCTTGTTTTTTTTTTTTCTTTTTTTTTCTTGAAGTTATAGGGTACATGTGCACTCTTATTTCATAAATAACATCATGGGCTGGGTGCGTTGACTCACGCCTGTAATCCCAGCACTTTGGGAGGCTGAGGTGGGTGGATCATCTGAGGTCAGGAGTTCGAGACCAGACTGACCAACATGGCGAAACCCCGTCTCCACTAAAAATACAAAAATTAGCTGGGGGTGGTGGTAAGCACCTGTAGTCCCAGCTGCTCAGAAGGCTGAGGCAGGAGAATTGCTTGAACCCGGGAGGCAGAGGTCGCAGTGAGCCAAGATTGTGCCACTGCACTCCAGCCTGGGCAACAGAGCGAGATGCCATCTGAAAAAAAAAAAAAAAGGAAGAAGCTACCAGTGTCTTAAAATAAGATCTGGTCCTGTAAGATGTATAGAGTTATTTTCTTTCTTTCTTTTTCTTTCTTTCTTTCTTTTTTTTTTTTTTTTTTTTTTGTGAGACAGAGCCTTGCTCTGTCACCCAGGTTGGAGTGCAGTGGCGCAATCTCGGCTCACTACAAGCTCCACCTCCCGGGTTCACACCATTCTCCTGCCTCAGCCTCCCGAAAAGCTGGTACTGCAGTTGTCTGTCAACACACACAGCTAATTTTTTTGTATTTTTAGTAGAGGTGGGGCTTCACTGTGTTAGCCAGGATGGTCTCGATCTCCTGACCTCATGATCCGCCTGCCTTGGCCTCCCAAAGTGCTGGGATTACAGGCGTGAGCCACCGCGCCCGGCTACATAGAGTTATTTTCTATTGTCAGTTCTACTAGTTAAGAAGTTACAAAGCCCAGATACAAGAAGACAAGACATAGACTTCAGCTCTCCAGAAAAGAATGTCAGAAAGTGTGGGGCCATGTTTTAATACCATCTCAGGCACCAAGCACACTTAGCATAAGAGGTTTGTTAGAAACAAAGGTGACAATATTATCTAAGGGCATGATTCTGTTGGTGCCCAGTGAACCGGCAAGAAAGATCATATGTATGAGCCACTGAACACAACCTTTTAGGCATCAAGTCTGGGCTGCCATTCTGAAAAAGCCCAGGTTCTAAGCTCTGATTCCTATATCCCATTCTTTCCAAGTGGACCACCTACACCATATTTCCAGCCAATTCACATACTGAACACCACTATTTCAAGGCATGGGAAGTTGGCTGAGAAACAATTCCTTTTAAATGATTGCCAAAGGAGGAAGTGATATTTGTGTTTTGTGATTCACTTCCACGCGTTGGTCGAAGAATGGTGTTTTCTTCTTTTCTTGAAGTAAGGGTTTCCTCTTCTATGACAGTTGATAAGAAAGCTAGAATAAGCAGAATCAGGACCAAAGTGTGTATTAATTGGTGACATGGGAAGAAACAGCTGCCCCCTCAAATGAGTTAAATGAGGGGGGTTTCATGAAAGGACTGTTTATTTAGGTGGGGGTAGGGCTAAGGGAAATCAACAGAGGATGGCGAGGCACCCTGGGATTGGCAATGTGGGTGACCTCTTACCACTTGTTGACTTGAAGGCATGAAGGGAGGGAGCATCCATAAGAACCTGGAAAGGGCTTTAGCCTGCAGCAGAAAAACCCAACCACTGTCCAAATGTGCAATGCTGCGGGGGAAGAGGAGGCTGGGGAAGTAAACACCACATCTCTTGCTGCACCAGCTCTCTTTTCTTCTTCCGGGGCTAACACTGGTCAAATCCAGCTTCACAGCAGAGCATGCAAGTGCCTCATGATCCAGAACATACAGGGAAGCCTCTCAATGCACAGGGCTGGTTGCAGAAGGATGGAGAACAGGTGTTTTCCACAATTGCCCAAAGTGAATTGTTAAATGCTTGTTAAAGTTTGGGAAATGACCAGGCCATATCAAATGTTCCTAGACCAAATATTTGCTCCCTTGGGTTTTGAGATGGGCTGATTTCTGTGATGGTGACAGTGTACTGTACTGCTCTACCGAGGCAAGGTGAGATACCCGACGTAGAGATTAGAGAGGAAGGTCATCATTCTCCTATCTGATGGCTTCTGCTTTTGTTATTTCTTAGTTTGTTCACTGCGGCTCATGAGTCATGCTGCTGTCTGTATCCCTTTCCGGGACTTATTCAGATTCCTCAAGAGAGACACAGGTTGAATGGATTCGTCAGTCAATATTCAATATACAGAACTATTTGAAGGTACACTTATCTTCTTGGCCATCTCATAAGTTGTTGTTTGCCATATGGACCAATCCATGTTCCAATCAGCTGTGGTTGGGAGGCAAAGTTAAATAATACCATGTCTGACAACATGAGTGCAAATAACTTATTCCAGCACACTTTGGAAAGTGTCTCATTTGGCCTTGGGTGTATAACAAACCATCCTCTCCTTATTGAATTTTTTTTCTTTCTTTCTTTTTTTTTTTTTTTTGCTTAAAATAACAACTATTTCACGATTCTGTGGACATTTCTTCAGATCTAGGCTGGCTTGTTGGTTCCATTCATATGTGTTTATGGTCAGTTAGAGGGTATGCTGGTTGAATGGATGATCTGACATGGTCTTACCCACACGTGTGGTGATTGGCAGATTGGCAACCGAAGTGATGAATGATTGGCTATCAAGCCTTGGTTTCTTCCACACGGCTTCTTACACTCCAGCAGGCTAGCATTTTTTTTGCATTCTGTTAGCTGTTGTTTCATTGGCCAAAGCCAGTCACATGGCCAAGATAAGACCCGCAGACTACACTTAAAGATGGAGAATTCTTCCTTCCCAGGGCGCAATCTGTCGCGTGCAGAATTGGGCCATGAGCACACAGAATACTCAGAATTTCAGGGACTTCCTTTGGGTTTAGGCGTTTCCATTTTACATTCAGACAATTTTCTCTTCAGTACAGCTGACAATGGCAGGCTGAATCCGTCTTTCATTTGTCATTTGAAAGATGCTGCAGCAGGCTGAGCACGGTGGCTCACGCCTGTAATCCCAGCACTTTGGGAGGCTGAAGCGGGCAGATCACCTAACGTTAGGAGTTCGAGACCAGCCTCGCCAACATGGAGGAAATCCCGTCTCTACTAAAAACACAAAAATTAGCTGGGTGTGGTGGTGTGTGCCTGTAATCCCAGCTACTGGGGAGGCTGAGGCAGGAGAATCGCTTGAACCCAGGAGGCAGAGGTTGCAGTGAGCCAAGATTGTGCCATTGCACTCCAGCCTGGGCAACAAGAGTGAAATTCCATCTCAAAAAAAAGATGATGCAGCAAACATTTTGAGTAGTACATGGAGGAGGTGATTACCAGCCCAGCTATACAGCCATATCTATGTGATTATTTGCATAATTTATTGCATTTACTCTTATGAATTTATAAAAATAAATGGAAAACAGAAAGATGAAGGTGTTAACGTTTGGGATAATAAGACCATGTTTCATACACGTAATAAAATCAAGACAAGGAGTAAATTGCTTGTTGTGTATTTGGACTTGCCAAATTAGGGCATTATTTGCCATGTTCATGCTGGATCTTACCAAGATTCTTCTAATACAAATGAGACAACAATTTCAGAATACCACCCTAATGAAACCAGTTGAAAATCTTATCAGCCAAGTCTATCAGTGTAATTCTGTTAAATGGTACCATCCCAAAGACCAAGAATATGGATGAGTCATTTTTCCAAGTTGGTCAACTGGAACAGGAAATTAAGCTCTACAAAGATATGCTGACTCCTTTCCACACTCTGGCCTTCAACTCTGGTAGTGAAAATTAAATTAAAAGGACCTCTTTGAAGTTGAACCCATATCCTTGGGAGTTGGCCTCACTCTCCATTATCACTCTCCGTTTCCCACTGACCACCATCACCATTTCCCCGTTCATTTTCTGAGGCACTTTGATATGGTCCACCATGATAATGTACCACTTACATTATGGCAATGGAAGGAGAACTAATAGACCCTGCATTATGCAAACTCCCCAAACAACAACGCAGCCTCCCTTGTCCACCCACAAGACTCCTTGAGAAACCGGAGCTCAAGATAAAAAGCAACATACTTCCTCTTCTGTCAGTTCTGAGACGCTACCAGGCTCAGTGAGAGGCAAGGACTTTTCATCTTTAGGGTAAGTAGTATCTTCCTATAGAAAATAGGAAATGTTTTACTTGTGATCCTGAATCTAAGAAAAATATTCTCGTTCTGGAAACATTTTCAAGGAGGCCTCATTACTTGTCTGATTATTTCTTGAGAGCTGCTATGACGGCTTCTATCTCACATTCATTTTTTCCACTTCTGCTTGGGCAAGGAGTGTGTGTGTTGTTATGCGATAGTCTGAAACCTGCTGGGATGCCTTATCACGCACAAAGAAGGGGGCAATGGTGCGTAAAGGGGCTTAACGTGAACTAAAATGATCAAGATTCGAGAATAATCTAAGATGAACATAGTTTATAACGAACATGTTATGAAAAACAAGGAAAACAAGATCTAAAAAGATGAGCCAGTTTCCTAAGTCCGTAGGATGAATTAGCAGCTTTTTCATACACCTCACACCCATAATATACACATCAGCACATGTGTTTAAATGCCAGCCTCACAGTCATCGTCATTATCATGGTGGAAGGGTTTTGTGCTTTATTCATGACCAAAGCAGAGATCTACAGGTCAACTTTTTCACCCAGCTGGTTATGACCCACTGGAGGAGGCTGGTCACTTTCAGTGGATGGGTCTTCTTAGGCCACTACTGTGTTCCTGTGGAGACTTCACAGGACTCTTGTTAATTCTCATTACCCCTTGGTAAAAGGTCAGTCCTTAGCATGCACCACCATGGCACCACCTTAGTGAGTAACAACCACCAAGGCAACAAGCAGAAATGAAAACAACTCTAATTAGATAATATCAGTCGCTGCAAATAGTGAGTTTCTTTGTGTGTGATCCTTGGCTCAGTTCTGTGTGTCTGCCTCTCTTTCTCTCTGATGTGAAATTCTTTTCTTATAATTGGTGATGGTCAAAAGTCCTCTCCAAATCAGCATCCCTAGAGGCCTCGGCTGTTGTGAAAAATCTTACCACCTTATTCCTTTCAAAATACTCACTTTAGGTAAACTTGTTTCAAATGAGGCCTCAGCAAAGAAACGCCATTATCTGGACAGGGGTTCTTTTCATTGAGAATTTTCCAGTTATATTTTAGAGTAGACTTTATGAAGCGTGGAGCAACACGACTCTAAAAAGAAGACAAAGGTTGAAAGAGGAAAGGTATCCAGAAAGTAATCAAGTATAACTCTACCAACGGGACACAAGTTTCCCACGACAGAATTTGATTTCAGTGAAGTAGAGATTGCAAGTGATTGGCCTCCTGGTTCTGTATTTAAGGAAAACGTGGGTGTGGGTGTCTCTAGATAGCCTTTGGTGTCCAGTTCCCCACAGTCCTTATTACTTCCCACCAATGGCCTTATGTATTTATGTTGCGTGTCTAGACCCTGGGAGACCTTGGAGTTTATGACCTTGGTGAGGTGGTTGCGCATGGGCTTTGGACTCCACCTGACGTCGTCCAAGTCTTAGATTTGTGTTTTCCTAGCAGCACAATCTTGAACAAATGATATCATTGTTTGGAGCCTCAATTTCCTCATCTGAAGACTGAGGAGACATAAAATTATAAGACCTACATCATGGCCGGGCACGGTGGCTCACATCTGTAATCCCAGCACTTTGGGAGGCCAAGGTGGGTGGATCACCTGACGTCAGGAGTTCCAGACCAGCCTGGCCAACGTGGCGAAACCCCATCTCTACTAAAAATACAAAAATTAGCTGGGTATGGTGATGCGCACCTGTAGTCCCAGCTACTCGGGAGGCTGAGGCAGGAGAATTGCTTGAACCCAGGAGGCAGAGGTTGTAGTGAGCTGAGATCACACCACTGGGTGACAGAGAGCGACTCCATCTCAAAATAAAATAATAATAATAAAATAAAGACCTACATCATAAGATGGTTGTAGCTTTCAATAAGAGAATAGCCATATTAGCCACAAAGTTCTTAAGGCACTTGGCCCATAGTAGAAGTTCCATAAGTGATTTTAGGAGGCAGTAATGGAAGGGATGAGAGAAGCATCTGCAGCAAAATTTGATTTGCAAGCAGGATTCCAATGCATAATATGCAGTTGGCCTGCTTAGGAATAAGTGGCTCCATGGGATGGGTCTTCTTAGGCCACTACTGTGTTCCTGTGGGGACTTCACAGGACCTTTGTTAATTCTCATCACCACTGGGTAAAAAGTCAGTCCTCAGCATGCAAAGTTGTGATTACAGTTGGGGTCAGGAAAAGGACATGACAGATCTTCATGACCTCTGTCGTCACCATCATCACCATCAGCATTACTGTCACTTCCACCATCCTTGCCACCATCACCACAACCATGCTGTCCCCCTTCACTATTACCATCACTGCCATCACCACCACTATCATCACCATCACTGTCAGCACCATCATCACTATCATCATCATCACCACCATCACCATTACTACCACTGGCATCACCACCACCACCATTACCATCACCACCATCATTACCACCATCATCACCATCACTACCACCGCCATTACCACCATCATCACCATCACCACCATTACCATCACCACCATCATTACCACCATCATCACCACCATCATTACCATCACCACCATCATTACCACCATCATCACCACCACCATTACCATCACCACCATCACCATTGCCACTATCACCATCACCACCATCACCATTATTACCACCACCACCATCACCATTGACACTATCACCATCACCACCATCACTGCTATTACCACCATCACCATCACCATTGCCACCATTCCCATCACTACCATCACCATTATTACCACCACCACCATCACCATTGACACCATCACCACCATCACCATGATTACCACCATCACCCTTGCCACCATCACTATCACTACCATCACCATCACCATCACTTTGCCACCATTGCTATCATCATTACTATCATGTCCACCATAATAACCACCGTCAGGACCATCACCACCACTGCCACTTTCATCACTACCTCCACCATCATTATGATCTCCACTGCCATCACCACCATTACCATCACGACCACTACTATCACATCCACTACGACCACCACCACCACTACCACCATTATCATCCTTCCCTCTTTCCTTCACAGGTAGCTTTATTCAGGATGTAGCACATGCCGGCAGGTGTGAAGGGTTGTCTCACTGAATCAGCATGAAACTGTAAAATATGTGCTCTTTCTTAGCTATGTTTTGCAGACGAGAGGCTTGGAGGTAAAGTCACAACCTCAGAGCCACTCAACTAGTAGTTGTAGATTTGGGATTCAAACCCAGGTTTGCCTGTGCACCAAATTCTAAAGCCATCTAACTGTGTAGGGCCAGTATGTAACTGTGCGTGAAGCATGGAGGGAGAACTGCCACATAAACACACAGGCAGCCCCAACAGATTCCAAACTCAGAGATCAAAGCAGCATGAATATATCAAAGCAGGAGTATCAAAGCAGACCTCTCAAGAACAATTTTTAAAGTCATTTTGTGGCTGGGCGTGGTGACTCATGCTTGTAGTCTCAAGACTTTGGGAGAATGAGGTGGGTGGATCACTTGAGGTCAGAAATTCAAGACCAGCCTGGCCAACATGGTGAAACGTCTCTACTAAAAATACAAAAATTAGCTGGGTGTGGTGGCAGGTGCCTGTAATCCTAGCTGCTTGGGAGGCTGAGGCAGGAGATTTGCTTGAACCTGGGAGGCGGAGGTTGCGGTGAGCCAAGATTACATCACTGCACTGCAGTCTGGGTGACAGAGTGAGACCCTGTCTCAAAAAAAAAAAAAAAAAAAAAGTAATTTTGTTTTCTCTTTTATTAAAACACTTCATTATATTATTATTTTTATTGCTAAGGCAATGTACATAATTTAGAATTACAGCTGAATAAAGAGAAATTTAAAATCACTCATACTGACATTCTTCTATTAACATTTAAAATTCTCTTACATGTGATATTATATACTTTCTTTATAACCTACATTTTGTATTGATACATAATAGTGGTACATATGTGTGAGTTCCATATGATATATTTTGATACATGCATACAATGTGTAATGATAGAATCATATAACTTCATTTTGATCCTAATGCTACGTCATAATCACTTTCTATGGATTGTTTTGTTTTGTTTTGTTTTTTGAGACGAGTCTCGCTCTGTCACCCAGGCTGGAGTGCAGTAGTTTGATCTCAGGTCACTGCAGCCTTCACGTCCCGGTTCAAGTGATTCTCATGTCTTAGCCTCCCAAGTAGCTGGGATTACAGGCACCTGCCACCATGCCCGGATAATTTTGTGTTTTTAGCAGAGATGGGGTTTCACCATGTTGGTCAGGCTGGTCTCAAACTCCTGACCTCAAGCGATCCACCTGCCTCTGCCCTCCAAAGGGCTGGGATTGTAGGTGAGACCCACCGCGTCCGGCCCTATGTTGTTCTAATAGCCTCCTACAACATTATTTTTCGCATGTGATATCGGATTGTTTGCGTTGCACATAATTGTTGTTTTCCTTCCTGCTTACATTTTGTGAAACTTTTCTGCAAACTACTTAAAGCATCTTCTCCATCAGTGCCTCCATCATCACTGGCAGAGCCTTTGAAAGGCTTCACCGATCTGCAGAGTACATCATCTTTGCTAATGTGCACGGGAGGTTTTATCTTAAACCCCAGTTGGCCACCGACATTACCTTAGGAGAATGCTTTCTGCATTTTAAATTGATATCCGTAGGCAAACGCTTACTACAATGCTTCTTAAAGTTCTCTTTGAAAGACTCATTTAGGCCTGGCTTGGTGGCTCACACCTATAATCCCAGCACTTTGGGAGGCCCAGGCGGGTGGCTCACCAGAGGTCAGGAGTTTGAGACCAACCTGACCAACGTGGTGAAACTCTGTCTCTACTTAGAAAATACAAAAATTAGCCGGGCGTAGTGGCGGGAGCCTGTCATCCCAGCTACTAGGGAGGCTGAGACAGGAGAATTGCTTGAACCCCGGAGGCGGAGGTTACAGCGAGACGAGATCACACCACTGCACTCCAGCCTGGGCGCCACGGCCAGAAAGCCTCATTGATAGTGATGTCTAGTTCCTCCACTATTTTGTCTGTTAGAAATGATTTCTGTTTTGAATAGAAAAGACCTTCACTTGGTTCAAAATTCAAAAGAAGAGGATAAACTGAAAAGTCTCCTTGCCTCGGCTTCCCAGTCACTTGGTTTCTTTCTCTTTTTAAAAAATATTTTATTTTATTTTAGGTTGGGTACAGTGGCTCACACCTGTAATCCCAGCATTTTGGGAGGCCGAGGAGGGCCAGCCTAGCCAACATGACAAAAACCCGTCTCTACTAAAAATATAAAAAATTAGCCAGTCATGGTGGCAGGTGCCTGTTATCCCAGCTACTTGGGAGGCTGAGGTAGGAGAATCACTTGAACCTGTGAGGCGGAGGTTGCGGTGAGCCGAGATTGCGCCACTGAACTCCAGCCTGGGCGATAGAGCGGAAAAAAAAAAAAAAATTATTCCACAATGTCAACCTAAGTCAAAACATCATATTATAGCCCATAAGCATATGTAATTATTTATGAATTAAAAATTAAAAATAAATAAATCAATGACAGCAATGTAAAAAAAAGAAGAAGAAAAAAAGAAAAAATGAGTAGTTTGGTGGAGTTTTCCACTCTCGATCTTGCTGATTGCCATAGAACAGGATTTCAAATTCCAGCTGGATATTTCATCAGGTGCATCCGTTTTTTAGCATTTGTTGAGTGATAAACTTGTTCCCTATAACCAAATGTGCTATGATCATCCTTGCAGGGTCTTTTCCTTGAGAGAGTTAACCAGAGGCAGAATTATTGGGTCAAACGAGAGGGAGAGATGAAAGGTTTTTTGTTGGTTGGTTGGTTGGTTGGTTGGTTTCGAGATGGAGTCTTGCTCTGTTGCCCAGCCTGGAGTGCAGTGGTGCGATCTCGGCTCACTGCTACCTCTGCCTTCTGGTTTCAAGCAATTCTCCTGCCTCAGCCTTACATTTTGATAAGCATTGGCCACGTGGCTTCTGAACTTGGGACCATCAGGAATCGGATTTCATGGGGCTTGTTCATTCCAGGCACTCTGACCGCGTCCTGCTTAAGAGAGATTCTTCCCGGCATCTCAGCGCTATGGGGAACAGGTGCCTCCTGGTCCTGCTCTTGGGTAAGTGGAACTAAGAACGCCCTTCCCTTCCCCTCATGTGCCTGGTATTCTCGCTTGATTTGCTCCTTCAAATCTGGCATTTTCTCCAGCATTAACTGCGTGTGCCTGTGCTATTAGAAGCTCTCATCTCGAGTCAGGCTGGGCTGCCACAAAGCAGAACTGAAACAAGGACTCGTGTGCGTAAATAGTTTATTTGGGAGGGGATCCCAGGAAAGGAGGGTGCGGGGAGGTCACACAAGGAAGGGTGAAGAGCCGCTGAAGGGTGTGTTAGTGAGGGGGTTACCACTGCAGGTAGGTGGGTTGCTGTCCTGCTAGGGACCTCCAAGAGACAGTGTAATTCCCACATTTCTGGCCTACTCCCCAGCTGGGTGCAGTAAAATGCACTGTTGCGGAGAGAGACAGAAAGTCATCTGCGGCCGGGCACGGTGGCTCACGCCTCTAATCCTAGCACTTTTGGAGGCCAAGGCAGGTGAATCACTTAAGGTCGGGAGTTTGAAACCAGCCTGGCCAACATGGTGAAACGCCATCTCTACTAAAAAGACAAAAAATTTAGCCGGCCGTGGTGGCAGATGCCCGTAATCCTAGCTACTCTGGAGGCTGAGGCAGGAGAATCACTGGAACCCAGAAGGCAGAGGTTTCAGTGAGCCAAGATTCCGCCACTGCACTCCAGCCCTGGGTGACAGAGTGAGACTCTCCATCTCAAAAAGTAAAAAAAAGAAAGAAAGAAAAAGAATGTTATCTGCATTCATAGGAATCCCCTCTGGGGTAGGCTAAAGGGTCATTTCAAATATCTGCTATATGGATTGACACCAAGCAGGTCCATGCTTGGAGCATCATAGCTCAGTAAGTTACATCCTAGACCTTCCCACCCTGTCCTCTGGGCCTTAGGGTCTTAGAGACAAGAAAAAGAAATCTCCGTAGGAGGCATCAGATGCAGTTTAAGGATGGAAGGTTTGTTAGGAGACCTTACAGGTAAGTGATGTTCCATACTGTATGTAAGGGGTGGACACATTTTTTTCTGTAAAGGGACAGATAATTTGTATTTCAGCTTTGTGGGCCATATAGCCCCTGGCTTAACTACTCAATTCAGCTATTCCAGCCCTAAAGCATCCCTGGCCTTATGGAAATGAATGGATGTGGCTGTGTGTCAATAAAACTTTATTTACAGACATAAGCAGCTAAAATGCGTATTGTTTTCATGGCCATTAAGTATTATTCTTCTTTTGATTTTTTTCAACCATTTAAAATGTTTTATGTAAAAAATATAAAAGTCATCTCAACTCATAGGTCCAGTTTGCTGACCCCTACCCTGTGGGAATCAAGTGATATTTCTCTCTGAAAAAAAAAAAAAAAATGATTCACAGGAAAATTGGTGTTGAGTGTTTTGGCTCAGAAAAATGGCCCTGTCAGCCAGGCGTGGTGGCTTATGGCTGTAATCCCAGCACTTTGGGAGGCCGAGGTGGGCAGATCACGAGGTCAGGAGTTCGAGACTAGCCTGGCCAACGTGGTGAAACCCCATCTCTACTAAAAATACAAAAATTATCCAGGCGTGATGGCGGGCGCCTGTAATCCCAGCTACTTAGGAGGCTGAGACAGGAGAATTGCTTGAACCTGGGAGGCAGAGGTTACAGTGAGATGAGATCGTGCCACGGCACTCCAGCCTGGGAGACAGAGCAAGACTCTGTCTCAAAAAAAAAAAAAAAAAAGAAACAAAAACAAAACAAAACAAAATGTCATAAGAGATAACCTAATATTATAAATCTTTAAACATAATGTTTTCATCAGTATGCATGATATTGAAAATAGCATGCATGATATTTAAAATAGTAAATACAATGGGTGAGACAGGAGCAGGTGACTTTACCTTGCCCAGGTACCTTGCCTTGTTCTTTGATAACTCGAATGGACCATGAGCATGACCCAAATCCAATCTCCTAGGTATTATTCGCTATGCTTACACCATCTGGGGGCCGACATTGTTCATAGAAGCAGATGCCTCCATATTTTAGCAAAAGATTCCCGCAGAGCCACCTTGCAACGGAAGGGATAGGAAAAAAATTCCTTCTTCAAGTGCCTGCGCATTCCAAGCGTATTTGCCTTAAGGGAGTGATGTTAGATAATCCAGGAAGAAATCGGTGGAGAAGCTTTCTGCGTTTCTGAGTTCATCCCCAGTGTATGTATTTAACTTCAGTCTAACAACAGGGCAGCAGGAAGGGATCATCTTCAAATCATCATTATCCATTCCAAATTTGTCAAAATATCTGAACTCCCAGGATTCTCATGCCCCATGAATATTCAAATCTCCTCGTACCTCAGAGGAAACCCTATTTCCTAAGGATTAAACCTACCCTGTTGTCACCCGGGCATGGCTACTGAGCACTCAGAATGTGTCTAGTCCAAACGGACATGTGCCGTCTGCACAACATGCATACCAGATTTCAAAGACCTAATAAACACAAATACATTTAAATGATGGATGAATTATTTATTGCATATTGATTATGTGTTGGAATAGTAATATATTTCAACTACATTGAACTAAAAAATATTATCAAAATTAATTTCATGTGTTTCTCTTTGCTTTTTAAAAATGTGGCTAATAGATGGCCAGGTGTGGTGGCTCACACCTGTAATCCCAGCACTTTGGGAGGCCGAGGCGTGCAAATCACTTGAGGTCATGAGTTTGCAACGAGCCTGGCCAACATGGTGAAACCCCATCTTTACTAAAAATACAAAAATTATCCAGGCATGGTGGCAGGTGCCTGTAATCCCAGCTACTTGGGAGGCTGAGGTGGGAGAATTGCTTGAACCTGGGAGGTGGAGGTTGCAGTGAGTCGAGAACATGCCGTTGCACTCCAGCCTGGGCAACAGAGCAAAACTCTGTCTCAGCCAAAAAAATGTTGCTAATGGAAAATTTAAAAGGACCTATGGGGTTTCCATTTATATTTTTCTTGGACAGTGTGTGGTTTGAAGTCTGGACTGATATTAAAATAAACTGTTGAATATAGAAAGGAGATTGCCAACTTGGTCTTTTGGTGCTAGGACATAGAGAAGAAGCTGAATTCGCTGCTGGGTTTTCTGAAATTGGGAAACACACCTCCAATTAGATGCACTTCCCATACTTTAGAAGGATATGATGTCCAAATCTGTGACTCTTGTGTTTATAACCTGCCTGGAAGACGCTATGGTGAAGCTTGCACGTGTGACTGGGCAGAGTTAGGGTTAGTCGTCCCTAACTCACCCAGCCTTCAGCCAAGCAGAGTCCAGGGGATCCCCGTCTGAATGATCCCCTCCTCTCTCTGTTCCAGGTCTCACTATCTTACTGGTTCTGCCAGGATCAGAAGCTGAGAATTCTGGAGGTGAGTCTATTCATAGCCAAAGGCCAGAGGAAAGGAAATTGGGATCTGGAAGCTTCCTTCAGAGAAGGGAAGAAGCTTTTTTCAAGAGACAGAGCATGGAGTCTCTGGCACTTCCTTCTGGCTCCTTGGAGATCCCAAGAGCTGTTTTCCCATCTCCATCATCACCATCACCTGCATTTACATAGCAAAGCACATCACACATGCCATCTCAGTCAATCCCCGTGACACTCCTACAAAGACAGCATGGGCATTGTCCCCACTTGATCGAGGGTCTTCCAGAAAAGTGGCTGGCTCAAGGTCACATGGCTGGTGGATGCTAGACTCTCCTCTTTCTTTCCCCAAGCCTGTGTCTTGAGTCATTCCAGGAAATACTTTGCCTTCACTGCAAGCCATTGCTTGGGTTCCCCAAGAAGCAGACCCTGAGAGCAACCCGTTGTTCTGGGAGGGAATCCTAGGAGGCACCAGCTGGGAGTGGGCAGTGGCATAGGAAGGGGAGGAGCTCATATAGGATCTTTATCAAGCAAGTTACATGTGGGCAGCTGGAGTTTAATCCCTGAGGGCAGCTGTTGGGTGTGGCATGGAGCAGGCACCTCATACCCCTCAATGGGTAAGGAACCTATTGATTATGACTATGTTCTAAATTGTGGTAAAATGTACACAACATAAAATGTAGCTTTTTAACCATTGTCAAGGGTACAGGTCAATGCCATTCAACGTTTGCACTGCCATGCAGCCATCACCACCATCCACCCACCGTGTTCTTTCTAGTTGCAGAACTGAAACTCTGTGTCTAGGAAACATGAACTCCCCATTCCTCCTCCCCAAGGCCCTGGCACCCACCATTCTACTTTCTGTCTCTGTGAATCCAGCGACTCTGGGCATCTCATAGGAGTGATCATACATTATTTGACGCTTTGTCCTGGCTTATTTCACGGAGCATAATGTTCCCCAAGGTTCATTTATGGTGTGGCGTGTGTCAGAATTCCATTCCTTTTTTTTTTTTTTTTTTTTCTTTTTTTGAGACTGAGTTTCGCTCTTGTTGCCCAGGCTGGAGTGCAATGGTACAATCTCGGCTCACTGCAACCTCAGCCTCCTGGGTTCAAGCGATTCTTCTGCCTCAGCCTTCCAAGTAGCTGGGATTATAAGCATGCACCACCATGCCCAGCTAATTTTTTTTGTTTGTTTGTTTGCATTTATTAGAGACGAGGTTTCACCATGTTGGTCAGGCTGGTCTCAAACTCCTGACCTCAGGTGATCCACCCACCTCAGCCTCCCAAAGTGCTGGGATTACAGGCGTGTGAGCCACCATGCCTGGCCAGAATTTCCTTCTTTCTAGAGGCTGAATAACATACTATTGTGTGGATGGACCACATTTTGTTCATTCATTTATTCATTCATGGGCACCTGGATTACATACAACATTCGGCTATTATGAATAATGTTGATATGAACATGAGTGGACAAGTATCTCTTCTATACCCTGCTTTTGATTCCTTTGAGTATATTCCCAGAAGTGTGATTGCTGGATCATATGGTAAGATCATATGGTAATTCTGATTTAGAATTTTTTGAGGAATTGCTATACTGTTTCTCATAGTCATGGCGTCATTTTACATTTCTACCGGCAGGGCACAAGGGTTCCATTTTCTCTACCATTCTCACCAACACTTGGTATTTTCTGTTGTTTTTAAAATAATAATGAAATTGGCTTTTTTTTTTTTTTTTTGAGATGGAGTCTCGCTCTGTCGCCCAGGCTGCAGAGCAGTGGCACTATCTCGGCTCACTGCAAGCTCCGCCTCCCAGGTTCATGCCATTCTCCTGCCTCAGCCTCCCGAGTAGCTGGGTCTACAGATGCCCGCCACCATGCCCAGCTAATTTTTTTTTTTTTTTTTTTGTATTTTTTAGTAGAGACGGGATTTCACCATGTTAGCCAGGATGGTCTCAATCTCCTGACCTTGTGATCCACCTGCCTCAGCCTCCCAAAGTGCTGGGATTACAGGCGTGAACCATCACGCCTGGCCAAAATTGGCTTTTTTTTTCTTTTTTTTTTTTAAATGCACTATCTTCTATCAATCATTGATAAAGGGAGCTACTTATGAGAGGAAAGGCATTGTTAACCTGTCATGTGATGAACAAAGAGAATTCTGGTAGCCAGGGTGAGCCCTCAAGGAAAGAAAAACAGGTGCTGGCATTTGGAGGTTCACTCATCTGGTAAAACTAGTGTTGGTGGCAGAAGTGGGACATGGTTGGGCACTGTGTGCCCCTGTGTTCAGCAAAGGTCTGGGTGCCAAACGGATGCCAACAGAACTATTCCCAACATGACATTCTTCTGACAGCAGCATTGATACAGGGTAGACGCATACTGAATATTTCTTAGACGAATGAATGGATTCTGTTTCTCTGCAGCTTTCTGTCCTCCATGCCCTAAATACGCCAAGTGCCACAACAGCACCCACTGCACCTGTGAAGACGGCTTTTGGGCCAGGTCTGGCAGGACATACTTTCATGAGTTCTCTGAGAAGTGTGAAGGTAAAAATGTTAACGGGGTTTTAATTTAATCTCTCATTAGTGATAACTATTCTGTTCCATGTGTCCTCTGCCCAAAACACATAAACCCATAGCCCAAATAAAACTCGTCTCTCTTCAGCAGACTATTTGATAAAGTACAGCCGTCGGCCAGGTGTGCTTGTCCCTGAGTCCTTCAGATGGAGAGCACAAGTATAAGTCTGTGGTCCAGAGCACCTTTTGTCTGTGGGTCCTTTGCTTGAGCCTCAGCTCTGGTCCATTCAGCAGAGAAGGCTGATGTGGTTGGGAGCGGCAAGACACATAAACATTGCATAAGCCAGGATTTTTTTTTTTTTTTTTTTTTTTGAGATGGAGTCTCGCTGTGTCGCCCAGGCTGGAGTGCAGTGGCGCAATCTCGGCTCACTGTAAGCTCTGCCTCCCAGGTTCACGCCATTCTCCTGCCTCAGCCTCCCGAGTAGCTAGGACTACAGGCGCCCACCACCATGCCCGGCTAATTTTTTGTGTTTTTAGTAGAGACGGGGTTTCACCATGTTAGCCAGGATGGTTTTGATTTCCTGACCTTGTGATCCGCCCGCTTCAGCCTCCCAAGGTGCTGGGATGACAGGTGTGAGCCACCACACCTAGCCTTTTTTTTTGAGTCAGAGTCTTACTCTGTCACCCAGACTGGAGTGCAATGGCGCGATCTCAACTCACTGCAACCTCCGCCTCCCGGGTTCAAGCGATTCTCCTGCTTCAGACTCCTGAGTAGCTGGGATTACAGGCACACACCATGACGCCCAGGAATTTTTGTATTTTTAGTAGAGATGGGGTTTCACCATGTTGGCCAGGCTGGTCTTGAACTCCTGACCTCATGTGATCCACCCGCCTCAGCCTCCCTAAGTGCTGGGATTACAGGCATGAGCCACCACACCCGGCCAAGCCAGGATTTTAGTAGTGTGGTCCTTCCTCATCTCTCTCAAGTTTTTATAATAGTGTGTTAACTTACCCTATGTTTATTACCCTGCTATGCACTATGTGTATTAAATTGATTTAGCAAATGGTGTGACTTAAAAACAACATTAAAAACAACATTCCATCCTTATTCTAGTGATTTGATATGTCATCTTTACCATGTTCTAAAGCTCCATAGGTGCTTGGGTCTATGTCTGGACTTCTAGTCTATTCCATTAGTCTATTTTTATTTATGCATGCATCAGTACCTCTTTGTTTAGTTGCAGCTTTATACTTTGTCTTAATGTCTGGTTCCCACCTTGTAGTTTTTTCTGGCTGCACCTGCATGATAGCAACAATTTGTCTCTCACCTCATAAAATATACATGTAGATTTTTAAAAATTGGAATTGTATTGGATTTATAAGTTAACTTAGGGAGAACATTGATGGACAATGGTTGGGCAATAAAGATTTCATGGGCAAGGGAAATGGTATAATTCTATGAAAATGAAAGTAACACTTTCTCTTGATTCACAGATATTAATGAATGTGAGACCGGGCTGGCAAAGTGCAAGTATAAAGCTTATTGTAAAAATAAAATTGGAACTTACATCTGTAGCTGTTGGGTAAAACATCCTATCCTCAACTGGCTAGCTGGTTTTATAGATTATAATTTTCCAGATTGTTATGGTAAGAACCTCCAAATACTATTTTCACTGAAAAATGATGGGGACTTGGGGGAAATTCTGAGAGATTCTCTAATTTTAGGCCAGGGTAAGAGAGTAAAGCTCCATCCTAACCCTCATCCCTCATTCCTTTGTTGTCTTTGATGATATTTTCCAAGATGGTGTCATCCAAGCCTTGGCATCTATAACCATCTCTATATAGATGCTTCCAAATGTATGTGTCCAATACAGGTCTGTTTCCCGAGCTTCCAAAAGGGCACCTTTAAATTTCTTCTCAATTCCTCTATTTAGTCATCTCTCACTCATGTTAAATTCAATGTTTATGTCTATCTACCTATCTACTAAATCTGATGAATTCACACTGATACCTCTGGTTCCAGTTCAACATCAAGGCTTGTTGGAACCTTCCCTCTTTCCTTGTTTGTAACTTCCTTCTCCAACAATGAGAAACCCGTCTCTCACTATCCACAATTTATTTATTTGTTTAATTCCAGCATTATTTCACGTTTTGGGTAAGAGAGATTGAAGTGCTAAATCTTCCACTTATCATCTGGCTTTCAGTTAATGACTTAATTTCTATATACCTCATCTTTAAATGGGAGTAGTAATATTAATAGTATCTATTGTGTCAGTTACGTGTTGCTGCATAACAAGTTACCCCCAAATTTAGTGGCCTAAAACAACACATATGTATTGTTTCATAGTTTCTCTGGGTTAGGGAACTAAGCATGGCTTAGCTTGGTCTTTTGCTTCTGGGTCTATCACAGTTGCAACTGAGGTTTTGTCCAGGCTGTGGTTTCATCTGGAGACTCGACTGGGGCAGGTTCTGCTTCCAAGCTACTCACAAGGTTGCTGGGAGAATTTAGTTCCTTCAGAGCTGGTGGACTGAAACCCTCAGTTCATTTCTGGTGGTTGGTGGGAGGCAGCCTTTAGTTCCTAGATATGTGGGTCTCTACAGCTTGCTTTGTTATAGCAAACACATTAGAATGGCCAGAAAGAGAGCATGAATAAGACAGGAGTCATAGTCTTTTATAACCCACTCTCAGAAGTGACATCCTATCACATTTGCTATATTCTGTTCCTTAGAAATGAGTCACTGAGTCCAGTCCACAGTCAAGGGAAGATTACCCAAGGATGTGAATGCCAAGAGGCAGGGATTATTTGCAGCCATTTCTGAATCCTTCTTACTGGACTGAATAGTGTTCTCCCCAAATTGATTCCACCTGGAATCTGTGAATGTGATCTTATCTGGAAATAGGGTATTTGTAGATGTAATAAGTCAAGATGCAGTTATACGAGATCAAAGTGGACCCTGAATCCTACATGATTGGTGTCCTTATAAGATGAAGAGTATTTGGACACAGAGACACACACAGAGGGAAGATGGCCATGTGAAGACAGAGGTGAAGATTGGAAAGGGCAAGGAATGTCAGAGACTGATGGCAACCACCAGAGGCTGGAAGAGGCAGGGCAAGGTGTTTCCCTGAAGCCTTCAGAGGGAGCATGGTCTTGCTGGCACCTTGATTTGGACTTCTGGCCTCCAGAACTATGAGACAATACATTTCTATTGCTTTAAGCCACCCAATTTGTGTCACTATATTATGGCAACCCCAGGAAATTAATACACTTTACCTATTCATTATTATTATTTTTGAGATGGGGTCTCACTTTGTTACCAGGCTGGAGTGCAGTGGTGTGATCTTGGCTCACTGCAACCTCTGCCTCCCAGGCTCAAGCAATCCTCCCACCTCAGCCTCCTGAGTAGCTGGGACCACAGGCCTATGCCACCACACCTGGCTAATTTTTGCATTTTTTGTAGAGATAGGGTTTCACAATGTTGCCCGCACAGGTCTGGAACTCCTGACCTTAAATGATCCACCCGTCTTGGCCTCCCAAAGTGCTAGGATTACAGGCGTGAGCCACTGCACCCAGCCCCTACTCATTATTAATGTATGTGAAATACTTAACAGTCCTAGGCACCTAGGAAGAGTCCGTTAATACTGGTTATTATGCTGTATGTGCCTTTTCTACAACTTTCTGTGTTCCCTGAAATGAGATAATATATATGAAGGCACTTTATATACTGCGATGTGTAGTCAACTGCTTCTATATTATTAAGTCAATTAACACTGATTTCTTGCATGTCACCCTGATGTGTTGGGATCCTCTGCTATATACTCCTACACCATCATGTCCTATTTATTATTGATTGATTGATTGATTGATTTTGGGAAGTCCTGTTTTATTTTATTTTAGATTTGGGTGTCGTATATGTGCAGGTTTGTTGCGTGGGTAAATTGCGTGTCTCTGGGGTTTGGTGTATGAATGTTTCCATCACCCCAGTAGTGGGCATAGTACCCAATCGGTAGCTTTTCAGCCCTCCTCAGCCTCCCACCCTCTCCCTCTAGTAGTCCCCAGTGTCTATAGTTCCCATCTTTTTGTCCACATATCATGTTCTATTTATTAAGAGTAAGAGCATCCCTTGCAATTGCTTAATTATTTATTCATAATAACTTGCTTAATGACTTTCATGCCAAACTTCAGATTCCACAAGGGGACACCTTTGTTTCTTTTCCTAGCCTATATCCATATATTTCAGCATTGTGCTTGGTTTCGAGTAGGTGCTCAACAAACAGGGTTGACTAAAGTAATGGGTTGGTGCAAAAGTAATGGCGGTTTTTGCCATTACTTTCAATAGCAAAGATTGCCATGACTTTTGCACCAACTCAATGTGGAACTGGAAGCCCCATTCTAATTCTCTTTTATAATTCTAGTGTGCAATACTTTTTAGGTTTCTTAGAGGGGAATTAGGATGGGCTGCAGAAGTATTAGGGAAAGACTCAACTTGAGGGTGATTGGAGGAAGGGATGCAAGCAGGGTGTATTTTCTCCCACATCTCTTTCAATGACATCTTTTCTTTCACAGAGGATGATAGTCAAGGGACACAGGCAAAAGTGGATATTTGGGTGAGTGGGGTGAAGCCTGGATTTGGGAAACAGCTGGTATGTATAACTATGTCATTCTCCTACCCAAACATTAACATGTCTTCCTGTGATTTTTAGGGCAGGGTAGTTCTATCCAGGGGTAATTTTGTCCTCCATTCCAAGGTTATCTGTGAATGTCTGGGGACACTTTGGGTTGTCATACCTTCAGGGTGATGTGTGTGACTGGCATCTGGTGGATAGAGACCAGGGATACAGCTCAACATCCTACAGTGCCTGGGACAGCCTCCCACAATTAAGAAGTTCCCAGTGCCACATGTCCATAGAGAAAGAGAAATACAAGGGTAGGGGTAAAGTGCCTCAGCTGTCATTCAGAGACCTACATCAAGCACCTAGATTCTCCATGCCACACGCACCTTGTGGCACCTTAATAAATATCGTTGCCTTCTGGGCTCCCCACTCCAACACTTGTGCATATTCCTTATTTCTTACATTTCAGTGAGAGTCAATCTAATTAGCTTTATTTTTTTGAAGGAAAATCTGAGAAGAAATGGAAGCAGAGAGGACATTGCAAGAGAGGCTACTCAACTAATTCAGAGCGTGGAGTTGAAGATCTGGAATGACAGTTTTGCTTCTCCAGGAAAGGGTCGAATTTCTGACTTAGATGTAGGTAAGAGAGGCTGAGTAGAGTTTTTATCACTCTCCGTAAAGACCATTAAGAGGTCTGGGTCCTGGCTTTGCCAGGGTTTCTGAATGATGAAATCTGTGGGTTTCCAGGATCATAGACCCTCTACACCAACATTCTACATGAGAAGGACTCTGTTTTCAAAAATGCAAATTCAAGGGACAAGAGACTAAACCAGCTCTCGTCTTCTTTTCAGCTTCCCTTGGTATGATGGAAAGTATTTAAGAGCATATTCACCACGCCTCCATGGCTAGAGGATAGAAAAAACCTCGGTTATTTTCCTACTCTACTCTCACATAGTAACGAGAACACAGAATACTTCATCTCTGGTCACCAAAATATGTGTGGGCTCATTTTCCACACTGACCACACAGTTCTCTGGTGGATACCAGCTGGGTGTTCTATAATTCAATTATGACATTATCTGACATTCTCTACCAAAGATAGTGTCAGATCCCATAGGCTGCAGGCTTAATCCCACAAAAGTGTTCTTCACCTCAAATGCCAATCTCAAGTTCTAGGTTGTAACCTGTACGTCCGACTGACAGGCTATACATTAGAGTCCCACAACCCCTTCCTTGGGTTTGAGTAATTTGCT
Source organism: Chlorocebus sabaeus (assembly GCF_047675955.1). NCBI lineage: Eukaryota > Metazoa > Chordata > Mammalia > Primates > Cercopithecidae > Chlorocebus > Chlorocebus sabaeus. Next base: position 55,617,727 of record NC_132909.1, read on the forward strand.
AGAGTGACTCACTTAACTTAGGAAAGCACTTTACTTACATTTATCCATTTATTAAAAATATATTACAAATGGGCTGGGTGTGGTGAGTTATGCCTGTATTCCCAGCACTTTGGGAGGCTGAAGCAAGTCGATCGCCTGAGGTCAGGAGTTCAAGACCAGCCTGGCCAACATGGCAAAACCCCATCTCTACTGAAAAAAAAAAAAAAAAAAAAAAAAAAAAGTATCTGGGCGTGGTGTTGTGTGCCTGTAATCCTAGCTTCCCAGGGGGCTGAGGCAAGAGAATTGCTTGAACCCAGGAGGTGGAGGTTGCAATGAGCTGAGATCGCACCATTGCACTCAAGCCTGGGCAAGAGAGCAAGACTCATCTCTCTCTCTATATATATAAAAAATATATTTAAAATATAAATATATATTTATAAATACTATATATATATATAAATAAAACAAATGATACAGATGAACAGCCAGATGGAAGAGATGCACAGGGCAAGGCATAGAAGAAGAGGTGCAGAGCTTCTAAGCCCCCTTTAGGGGTGCCACCCCGAGGACCCACATATTTTAAGCTATCTAGAATCTCCTAGACAGCTTAACAAATCTTTTGGATTTGTATGGAGGCTTCATTAGTTAGCCATGATTGGGTACATTATTGGCCATTGATATCAACTCAACATTCAGCCTCCCTCCTCTTCCTGTATCTGGGATGGGGGTGAAACTGAAAGTTCCAATCCTTTAATCTCACCATTGGTTTCCTTGGCAACCACCCCCATCCTGAGGCTATCCAGGAGCTGGCTAAGAGTCACCACATTAGAAAAAAAGATGTTTCTATAACCAAGAAAATACAAAGGATTTGAGTTGAGTCACATGCTCCTGTCACTCAGGAAATTACAATGGTCTTAGGGGCGATATGTCAGTAACTTGAGTCCAAGACCAAATATTAGAACAAGAGATTTTCCTAGTGTTCCTACTGCTCAGGAAATGCTAAGGGTTTTAGGAACTGTATATCAGGAACTGTGGTTTCTTCCTAACCTCTGTATCTGTTAATCATTTCAAAGAATCAATTTTTGGCTTTGTTGATTATTTATATTATTATTCCATTTCCTTTTTCTTTAATTTTCTGTATTATTTCTTTCCTTTTACTTCTTTTAGGTCGAACTTGCTTTTCATTTTCTAACTTATTGACTTAGTAATTTGATTACTAATTTTAAACCATTCTCCTTTCCCAATATATGCATTTAAAGCTTAACACTTAGCTATAAATTAGAGCTATATATTTCCCTCTAAGCACACCTTTAGCTGCATCCTGCAGGTTTTCATATACTGGGCTTTCATTATCATTTAGATCAAAATATTAAAACATTTCCTATGTAATTTGTCATTTAACTCATGGTTTATTTAGAAGTGTGTTGCTGAATTACCAAATATTTGTGGCTTTTTAGGGTTTCCTTGTGTTAATGGCCTCATTTAATTTATTATGGGTTTTAATTAAGAAAGGATGTTGAACTTCGTCAAATGCTTTTTCTACCTCAATTGAGATGATCATTTTATCATCAATTGAGATGGTTTTTATCTTTCATTCTGTTAATGTGATAAATCCTATTGATTGATTTACATATGTTAAACCACACTTGCTTACCAGGAAAAAATAGTTGTGATATATACTCTTTGATGAGTTGTCTGAGCACATACTATGTAAGATTTCAATCCTTTTGAATTAATTGAGACTTGATTGATAGTCTATTTTGGCAAATGTTCCATATGAACTTAGTGTCTGAATTAACATACCAAATCTGGTGGTATAAGCATGGTAAACAGTGGCTTAACCATTATTTTTTAAATAGTTTTAGCATAAGTGAGTCAGGGCTGATGTAGCAATACCATGGCAGCTCTATGCTCTGCTGCCTTCATCATTCACGTTCACTTTGTGATACAAGACAGCTGTTCTACTATCACACCCTTTTACCAGCCAGTGAAAAGGGGAAAAAATAAGTTGAAAGGATGTCTGTTTCCCTTAGCACATGCCATTCTGTTCTTTGATTCATTGGCCTGAAAATAGTTGCATGACTCTGCCTAGCTGCAAGGGAAGCTGGAAAATGGCTTGTCTTCAGCTTAAATTTAGTAGTTCTAGACCCAAAGAAAGAATAGGTAAATGGTGATCACAGGTAATAAGCAGTCTGCCATAGCCCCTAGGACAGCTTTCTCACTTGCTCAGAGACAAACTCTGGTTATACCCCCAAAATGTTGAGGTTGATCTCACAAAATGTGTTTATAGGTTTGATGAATAGTGTTTACTCAAGGGATTCTTCCCAAATGCAGAAGTTCTGTTCCTAGTGACTATTTTTTGGAGAAAACTTTAAAATGCTTAGCTACTCTTGCTTATAAAGATTGCATTCTCCCCTAACCAGGCACCCCAGTACCGTTAAGTGTCCTGTGGAAACTGCTTAGCTTGCCTATCAGAGTACCAGTTCTGGGAAGCACGCCCTTCTCTCTTCTCTTGGGTTGTGGCCAGTGTGTTGCTAAGGCCATTTTGGCCACTCCATTTCTACCAGCCAAAGGTGGGAAGAAAGTGCCATGTGGCCAACCTTGCACAGGGGAGATGGAATCACTAATAGGCGGTCTTCCAGAGAAGGGAGTTCTTTAGCAAATTATTTAGGCATGAGGCTTGAGAACAGGACTGACTTTCTTAATGTTTTCAGTTTATGAAACCAAGAGGTGTAATGAAACAAGGGAGAACGCTTTTCTGGAAGCTGGAAATAACACCATGGATATCAACTGTGCTGATGCTTTTAAAAGAACCCCAAGAGGTACTGTGTCTCCAATGAATTCTCTTGACTCTGAATTCTATGCATCATTGTTTCATTTCTAGGTGATTAAACCCCGGGGTGGGAATTCACAAAGCTTTTCAGGTACGGAGATTCTACATGGTGGAATAAAAAGATCTTCCTTGACCACTAACTAGGCATTTTGCAGAGAGAAGTCGGGTTGCCATATGGGGTGTGTACTTTGTGATATACACAAAAATTTGCACAGGGATTCCTTGCAATGCCTCCTGAAAAGGGACTGGTTGGGCCGGGCACAGTGGCTCATGCCTGTAATCCCGGCACTTTGGGAGTGTGAGGCGGGCGGATCACAAGGTCAGGAGTTTGAGACCAGCCTGGCCAACATGGAGAAACCCCATCTGTACTAAAAATACAAAAATTAGCCAGGCGTGTTGGTGCGTGCCTGTAATCCCAGCTACTCAGGAGGATAAAGCAGGAGAATTGCTTGAACCCAGAAGGCGGAGGTTGCAATGAGCCGAGATGCCGCCATTGCACCCCAGCTTAGGTGACAGTGTGAGATTCTGCCTCAAAAAAAAAAAAAAAAAAAAAAGGACCGACTGATGCATGCCGTTTCCATGTGATGGTCTGAAAAGGTAACACTCAACGGTGTCAGATTGCCTTGAACACTTCCTTGAGAAGCGTTTATGAACACCCTTTTCAAGAGAGCCACCCCGTCTTGTTCTTTACCACAGATTGGAAAACGAATGTTCTCTACAAGGTTCAGAGAGTAAATATGTTAGGCCTTTTGTTCCAGATGACCTCTGTCATAACTACTCAACTCTGCCATCAGAGTGTGAAAGCAGCCATTGATGATGTGTCAGTGAAGGAGTGTGGCTGTGTGTCAATAAAACTTTATTTACAAAAGCAGGCGGCAGGCTGGGTTTTACCCTCACAGCATGGTGTTTCACCCCCACTTTATCTCATCTCCTGAAGTCTCTGTAAAGCTCCTGCACTATGTACTTTTTTCTAATGTATTTATTTGTTGGTGGCCCATCTATCTCACTATGACATCAGCTCTCTGATGGCAGGGGTTTTGTCTGTTTTGTTCGCTGCTGTCTAATAATTCCTAGAATGTCTGGCACACAGTAGAGGATAAAAAAATATTTCCCTGAAAGATAAATGAATGAATGCATATGAACTATTTCAAAGAGAAAAACCTGGTTACCTTAAAAATGAAATATCTGCTGCATTTCCTCCAAAAAATTCCTGGTTACTCGTCAATCTTCACTCCTTACTATAGCTATAGAGTAGGGGAAGGGAGGAAAGGGATCTAAAAATAAGTTGATTTTGTTGTTGTTGAGACCGAGTCTCACTCTGTTGCCCAGACTGGAGTGCAGTGACGCAATCTTGGCTCACTGCAGCCTCTGCCTCCCGAGTTCAAGCAATTCTGCCTCAGCCTCCCAAGTAGGTGGGATTATAGGCACCCGCTATGCCCAGCTAATTTTTGTATTTATAGTAGAGACGGGGTTTCACTGTGTTGGCCAAGGTGGTCTCGAACTCCTGACCTCAGGCAATCCACCCACCTTGGCCTCCCAAAGTGCTGGAATTACAGGCGTGAGCCACCATGCCCAGCTGAGTTGATTTTTTTTAATGGAGCAAATAGGAATACAGATGATAAGTAGCTTTGGTCAAAAATGGGATGGTAGCACGTGGACAACTGCAATTTGGGAAACACCCCATCACACGGGCATCCTGTGTGCACTGAACCTCCATAATTTTTTTTTTTTTGGAGTCAGAGTCTCACTCTGTCACCCAGGCTGGAGTGCAGTAGCACCATCTTAGCTCACTGCAACCTCTGCCTCCTGGGTTCCAGCGATTTTCCTGCCTCAGCCTCCTGAGTAACTGGGATTACAGGTGCCCACCACTACACCTGGCTAATGTTTGTATTTTTAGTACAGATGGGATTTTTGCCATGTTGGGCAGGCTGGTCTTGAAATCCTGACCTCAGATGACCCACCTGCTTCAGCCTCCCAAAGTGCTGGGATCATAGGTGTGAGCCACTGTGCCCGGCCTGAAGCTCTCTACATTAAACTGTGGCTTCATGAAAAGGGGAGGGGGAAAAGGAAGACAGGGAGAGGAAGGGTGATAAGATGAGAGAGAGAGAGAAAAGGAGTGAATTAATTAAATACAGTGGGTCATTCTGCACACCATTCCACTAAATTAGGTAACCCAGAGTGAGCTTGAGGTGAAGGCTGAGAGAGTGTGATTTTCTTAGACTGCCTGAGTTCCACGTGCCCTTCTGAGGACAAGCATCTTGCCTCACAACTCTGGTTATAATGCTCCAGGGCTCGTATATATTTTTAGGACTCTGATGAGCATATTTTGCACATAAACCGCTTATAGTATGTGGGGCATTATAATACATATTACATAAACAAAAATGCTGCACCCCAAGCGACACACAGTGTCTTGAATGGCATTTAAGGGATTTCCAAGAACAGTTTTAGCCATTCCTTGCTTGCCTTATGACCCTCATGTTAGACACTACTGTCCTTTGTCTCCAAACTATGGACGGCCACTAACAGTATTTCTTTTCCATTTTTCTCAGAGAGCACTGCAGTTGCCCTCATCACGTTTCAATCTCTTGGGGATATTCTGAATGCATCCTTTTTTAGTAAAAGAAAAGGGATGCAGGAAGTAAAACTGAACTCTCATGTTGTGAGTGGCAGCATCGGTTTGAAGGAAAAAGTGTCCCTGTCTGAACCTGTGTTCCTGACTTTTCACCATAATCAGGTGAGAAACACCCCGGGCTGGGTCTTCATGCAGCACCTTAAAGGGTGAGCAGGTGCGGACAGCTTCCCAAGTAGAAAACGAAATTCAGAAGTAAGAGAACACACAAGACACACTGAGGCATCTTCAATGAGATTTCGCCTCACCATGGTGAGGATAGCTATTATCGAAAACTTAAAATATCAGTATGTGGCAAAAATAAAGAAATAAAGAGGAACCCTTATGGATATGCTATTGAAAATGTAATTTGGTACAGTCATTATGGAGAACAGTACAGAGGCTTCTCAAAAAGTTATAAACAGAATTATCATCTGTTCCAGCAATTCCACTTCTGGGTATGTGGCCAAAAGAATTGAAATCAGGATCTCAAAGAGATAACTGCACTCCTATGTTTATTGCAGTATTATTCACACTAGCCGAGATATGGAAACAGCCTATGTATCTGTCAACAGATGAATGAAGTTTTTTTTTTGTGTTTTTTTTTTTTTTTTTTTGAGGCAGAGTCTCGCTCTGTCGGCCAGGCTGGAGTGCAGTGGTGCCATCTCGGCTCATTGCAACCTCCATCTCCCTGGCTGAAGCGATTCTCCTGCCTCAGCCTCCCGAGTGGCTGGGATCACAGGAGTGTGCCACTACGCCCAGCTAGTTTTTATATTTTTAGTAGAGACAGGGTTTCACCATGTTGGCCAAGCTGGTCACGAACTCCTGACCTCAGGTAATCCGTCTGCCTCAGCCTCCCAAAGTGCTGGGATTACAGGTGTGAAACACCGTGCCTGGCCAATAGCTTTTTTTTTTTTTTTTTTTTAACAGACGGAGTCTCACTGTCACCCCAGGCTGAAGTGCAATGGCACGATCTCTGCTCACTGCAACCTCCGCCTCCTGAGTTCAAATGATTCTCCTGCCTCAGCCTCCCGAACAGCTGGGATTACAGACACCTGCCATCATGCCTGGCTAATTTTTGTACTTTTAGTAGAGACAGGATTTCACCATGTTGGCCAGGCTGGTCTCAAACTCCTAACCTCAGGTGATCTGCCCGCCTCAGCCTCCCAAAGTGCTGGGATTACAGGCGTGAGCCACCATGCCCAGCCTAATGTATCACACTCAATGTAACTACACTTAATAAGTGTATACGTGAGATCTGCTGAGAAAGTGCATCACAAATGTATTCACCACACAAACACACACACACAAATATGTGAGGTGTTGGATGTGTTAGCTTCATTGTGGTAATCATTTAAAACTGTATACATCTATCAGAATGTATAAACATAGTTTTTTGGGTTTTTTTTTTTGTTTTTTTTGTTTTTTTTTTGGTCAATCACACCTCAGTAAAGCTTGGGAAGAAATGAAATGTTGGGGCATCCAGAAATTGCCACAGTGAGATGCCATTCTCACGCTGAAGCCAAAAGGCAATGGAGGAGAAGCTTTACTGAGCTCAGTGGAAGCAGGAGGCAGGAATGAGGGATCGCTCTGCAGAAGATGGAGATGGTTTAAAGTAGAAAGGGCACAGGGAAGAAATACTTTATTCCTCTCTCTTCTCTCACCCAAAGAGTCTCACCAGTGCCTCTCTTTGGTTCTATAAATAGCAAGGAAGCTGGCGAAGCCATTCAGAGGGTCAACACCAGGGTTCTGAGCTGACCAGAGAAGGGCAGAATAGATGGAGAATAAACCCACCACAGGCGTGGTGATATGAAACTCTTCCCCTACAAGTGTATTTCCGATCCAGTTTCCAACACTGCATAGTGATTAACCTATAAAGTTGAAATAATAAGCTGGGCACGTTGGCTCATGCCTGTAATCCCAGCACTTTGGGAGGCTGAGGTGGGCGGATCACTTGAGGCCAGGAGTTCAAGACCAGCCTGGCCAACATGGTGAAACCCCATCTCTACTAAAAATACAAAAATTAGCTGGGCGTGGTGGTGTGCACCAGTAGTCCCAGCTACTTGGGAGGCTGAGGCAGGATAATTGCTTGAACTCGGGAGGTGGAGGTTGCAGTGAGCTGAGATCGCACCACTGCACTCCAGCCTGGGCAACAGAGCAAGACTCTGTCTCAAAATAAAATAAAATAAAAAATAAAACCAGGAAGAGACTCACTTTCATACTCTTCTCTTTCCAGCCTAGTGACGAGAGAACAAAACATATCTGTGTCTACTGGGAGGGATTGGAGGGAGGCAGCTGGTCCACTGAGGGCTGCTCTCGTGTGTGCAGCAACGGCTCTTACACCAAATGCAAGTGCTTCCATCTGTCCAGCTTTGCCGTCCTCGTGGCTCTTGCCCCCAAGGTACCAAGATTAATTCCTGTGAACCTGTGTATGTCCCAGAAGCTGTGAGTCATCCTCTGCATTTCTTACAAAAAGATTCTAAAGGCCAGGTGCGGTGTCTCACACCTGTAGTCTCAGCACTTTGGGAGGCCAAGCCGGGTGGATCATTTGAGGTCAGGAGTTCGAGACCAGCCTGGCCAACATGATGAAAACCTGTCTCTACCAAAAATACAAAATTAGCTGGGCATGGTGGCGCACACCTGTAATCCCAGCTACTCAAGAGGCTGAGGGAGAAGAACTGAGTGAACCCAGGAAGCAGAGGTTGCAGTGAGCCGAGATCGTGCCACCGTACTCCAGCCTTGGTGACACAGCAAGACTCCATGTTAAAAAAAAAAAAAAAAGAAAGAAAGAAAAGAGGTTCTAAGACAAGGAGTCAAATAGTAGTAGCTTACCTGAAAGCGGATTACAGGAAACACTAGTGGGGGATTGAGACAATGAGATGGAAGTAAGACAGATGTCAGTGCAGACAGCATTATCAAGACAGTTACCACCATAGGTAACTGGACTTTATTCCCTCTGGGGGACTCTGGGAGTCAGTGTAGAACTCACATCTCTGGGTCATTCTATCTGAGCTGCAAGGGAGCTGGGGTATTTATACACCAACTCCCATTAGTCATTTGTTAAGAGCTGTATCCAGCACTGGTCTAGTTGTTTCGGTTTTTATCATTCCTGTGTGATGAGTGTTATTACTGCCCTCATTTTGAAGATGAGAACACTAAGTCTCAGAGAGGTAAAGTCAATTGTTTCAGGGACTGAACTAGGAAGCCCATCTGACACTACCTCAGGAACATAACACCACCACTGGACACTATAATGGATTCCCCCTTTGGTGTTTTGCAGGAGGACCCTGTGCTGACTGTAATCACCCAGGTGGGGCTGGCCATCTCTCTGCTGTGCCTCTTCCTGGCCATCCTCACCTTCCTCCTGTGCCGGCCCATCCAGAACACCAGCACCTCCCTCCACCTACAGTTCTCCCTCTGCCTCTTCCTGGCCCACCTCCTATTCCTGACGGGCATCAACAGAACTGAGCCTGAGGTAGGTAATTTACCCAAATTACCTCATGGTCATAATGAATCCAGCCATCTTGTCCCACAAGAAGATAGAGAGCAAAGCATTAGTCAGCAGTGATGGTGTAGAGAGGAAAAGTAAGAGCTCCATTTCAGTTGTCCTCCTATACAAGGGCCATTTAGCAAAGTGATTGAGTGTCAGGCTGATGGTATTAAATAGGGTAACATTAGTGGTTGTTAGGATCACCTCCAGAATGTGAGTGGGAGTTATTTTTTCCTTATGTATCAGTAGAGGGTGAGCAAACAGGTCTGAAGAGTGTCTATCCTGCACCGTCAGGCTGAGGGAAGCTCTCATTTTTCCATACACAGCTCCCAAGGTCATCCTGGTGTTCACATTTCAGCCAGCCCGGAGGGGGAAAAGAACATGGCTGAGTCCCACAGTGGGAGGTTAATATGTGCCACACCAGGAAGTGGTGCATATCACTTCCCCTCACACTCTATTGGCTAGGATTCAGTCACATGATAACACATAACTGCAAGGGTAGTTGGGAAATGTAGTCTCTGGGAAGCCACTTCCTCGTGACAAATCTATACTCTGGATTTGAGGGTGGGGAAGAGGCTTAAGTTTTTGGTGGGCAGTGAGTTTGCTGCACTGATCTGCACTTGAATCGCAGCTCTTCACGTTACTTGCTGTAAAACCTTGTTGAAGTGACTTCCCCTTTTAATTAATTTATTTACATTTATTTTTTAAGCTGAAAAATACAACTATATATATGATATTTTTTTCTGTACAGCATGTTTTGAAATATGTATACATTGTAGAATGGCTCAAGTGATCTAATTAACATTTGCATTACCTCACACACTCAGCTTTGCTGTGTGTGTAGTGTTTTTTTGTTTTTTTGTGTGTGTGTGTGGTGAGAACACTAACAACCTATTCTTTTAGCAGTTTTTGAGAATACATACATTGTTACCATGTAACTATGATCACCATGTTTTACAATAGAGCTCTTGTGGCTTCCCCTTTTTAAACTTCCTCTGCAAAACAGGGGCCTAGTCGTAGGATTTAGTAAGAACTTAGCAAGATAAAACATATAAAAGATTATGAATTAATCACTCAGAGAACAGTGTTCATTTTTGTCTTTATCATGATCATGGCCATCATATGATCCTGGAAGATTTAAAGCTAGATGGTTCTCTAAGTCTTCTATTAACCCTAAAACGCTATGATCACACAACTAGAAAGTTACAAAATCACTCTGTTGATTTTTTAATTTTTTTTTTTCCTGAGAAATAGTATAATTTTATGGTTAAGGGTAAGTACATTTTCTGGAGATAGTTTAGGTTCAAATCCAGTTTTATTTTTTTATTAGCTGTAAGATTTGGGGGCCAGATTTTAACCTCTTGGTGTTTCATTTGAAAATAGGCAGAGGTTGGGAAGACAGTCCTCAGGCCAAATCTGGCCCGCCTTCTGTTTTTGTAAGTTAAGTTTTATTAAAACACAGCCTCATCTATTCATTTACATATTGTCTGTGGCTGCTTTTATGCTACAATGGCAGAATGGTGTAGTTGCAATAGAGATTCAACTGCAAAGCTTAAAATCTGGCCCTTAAAATTTTTTTTTTTTTGCCGGGCGCGGTGGCTCACGCCTGTAATCCCAGCACTTTGGGAGGCCGAGACGGGCGGATCACGAGGTCAGGAGATCGAGACCATCCTGGTTAACATGGTGAAATCCCGTCTCTACTAAAAATACAAAAAAATCAGCCGGGCGTAGTGGCGGGCGCCTGTAGCCCCAGCTGCTCCGGAGGCTGAGGAGGAGAATGGCGTGAACCCAGGAGGCGGAGCTTGCAGTGAGCCGAGATCGTGCCACTGCACCCCACCCTGGGCGACTGAGCAAACTCCCTCTCAAAAAAAAAAAAAAAAAAAAAAAAAAAATTTTTTTGTCTCACAGTAGTGAGGTAATAATATGAGTTGAGTTAATACTTACAAAGCAATTTGATCAGTGTTCACCCATAGTTAAGTGCTCAGAAGGTACTAATTACTTCTCTGATAAAATTTTCAAATAATGTTTTTAAAATCTGTAAAAATAATATTGTGGTTAAGATGGAGTTGACTTAGTCATCTTGAAAATATATGCTTTTGCTGGGCGCGGTGGCTCAAGCCTGTAATCCCAGCACTTTGGGAGGCGGAGATGGGCGGATCATGAGGTAAGGAGATCGAGACCATCCTGGCTAACATAGTGAAACCCCGTCTCCGCTAAAAAATACAAAAAACTAGCCGGGCCAGGTGGTGGGCGCCTGTAGTCCCAGCTACTTGGGAGGCTGAGGCAGGAGAATGGCGTGAACCCGGGAGGCGGAGCTTGCAGTGAGCTGAGATCCGGCCACTGCACTCCAGCCTGGGCGACAGAGCGAGACTCCGCCTCAAAAAAAAAAAAAAAAAAAAAAAATATATATATATATATATATATGCTTTTATATAATGATCTAAAATCCTACCTCTTATTTTATTTATTTATTTATTCATTTGATGGATATTCTTCAAATACCTACTGTGTGTCAGGCATTGTGCTGAGAATACATTAATAATTAGGTGAACTACCGCAATTACTTTCCCCATAGAGTTCACAGCTTAGAAACATGTGCTGAGGTTGGGTGTGGTGGCTCACACTTAATCCCGCACTTTGGGAGGCCAAGGCAGGCAGATCACCTGAGGTCAGGAATTTGAGACCAGCCTGGCTAACATGGTGAAAGCCCACCTCTACTAAAAATACAAAATATTAGCCGGTCGTGGTGGCGGGCGCCTGTAATCCCAGCTACTCGGGAGGCTGAGGCAGGAGAATGGCTTGAACCCGGGAGGCGGAGCTTGCAGTGAGCTGAGATCCGGCCACTGCACTCCAGCCTGGGCGACAGAGCTACACCCCGCCTCAAAAAAAAAAAAAAAAAAAAAAAGAGGTGGCCACAGATAAAAGTAAATGAATATGTGTGGCCATGTGCTAATAAAACTTTACTTACAAAAATAGATACTGGGCCAGAACTGGCCCAAAGCCACAGATTTCCTAACCCTGCTCAAGGCAGCAATGGAAAGGACTTCAAGCTGGGAATGACAGAAGACACTTCTCAGGTCAACACAAGTTGAAGGTAAAAGTAACTGGAGTGAGAGGAAACTAGCAGCAGAAAGAACAGCAATAGGGCTATGAATAGTCTGAGTGGGAGTTAATAAAAATATGGGCCAGGTGCGGTGGCTCACACCTGTAATCCCAGCACTTTGGGAGGCCGAGGTGGGTGAATCACTAGATCAGGAGTTCAAGACCAGCCTGGCCAACATAGTGAAACCCCGTCTCTACTAAAAATACAAAAAATTAGCCAGGTGTGGTGGTGGTGGCCACGTGTACTCCCAGCTACTCGGGAGGCTGAGGCAGGAGAATTGCTTGAACCCAGGAGGCGACAGTTGCAGTGAGCAGAGATCGCGCCACTGCACTCCAGCCTGGGTGACAGAGGGAGACTCCATCTCAAAAAATAAAATTAAATTAAATTAAAAAATTAAAATATAAACCCTGCTAGAGGAAGTGGGCCAGACTTTAGAATTATTTGTAAGGGGAGTTGGTCAGACTTGAGGCCCAGATAGATGTGGAAGTGGTACATGTGCGAGAAAGCAGAAATAAGGATGAATTAGAGGTTTCCCATTTGGGAGGTTGGGTAGATGGATGGCGAGAAAGAGGAACAGACTTGAAGCAAGAAGTAGAATGAATTCGGTTTTAAATCTGTTAGTTAGAGGTGCTGGTCAGTCACTGGAATTGAGACATACAATAGAAAATTGAAAATAGGAATTTGGAGCCCTGGAGAGATTAGAGCATGAGAAAGGGATATTGGAGTTTTCTACACGAAGGAGACACTTCAAGCTGCAGAAATAATGATCAGAGATACGTAAAATGGATTAAGAATAAAGCTCTGTGGAGGAGGAAGAAGGGGGTAGAGGGAGAAGGAGGAGGAAGAGGAAGAGGGGACGTTGGGACAGGAGGAGGAGGAGAACTCTGCACATAGTCTGTCCATAATCCTCTCCGAGTCCTTGAAGCCATGGTCTCAGAATGGAGGCCACCCTGTAAGGAGGGTCTTCACAGGTGCCAGGCCCTCTGCAAACACATATGAGGTAGGGACCACCAGGATGTAGAAGCCACAATCTCCACATTCCAGGTGGGGACACAGAGGCTTAGAAGTCACACCAGCCTAGTCCACCTTTTAATTGCCAACTATACTTCAAACCAGTCCTTCCTTAAGCCTGAATTCTATTTTCTCTTGAAAATCCCTAGAGCAGTGATTCTCAGCATCTTTGAGGTTGGATCCCTTTGAGAATTTTGTTGAACGCTAAAGCCCTTTTTCCCAGACAAATGTGCATATACACAAAAGTTTGAATAAAACTTCAGTTAATTCAGGGACAGGAAAAGCAAATTCAGGCCAGGTGCGGTGGCTCACGCCTGTAATCTAAAGATTCAGAGGAGGAAGATACACGAGATATATGAGAAGACTCAAAGATAAGCAGGTGAGAATTCCTGGATAGATGAGTGTCCAGGACATCAAAGGATAGGAAGTGCCAACTAGGTTGATCAGCTTCTGCTGAAAGGCAGATGGACGGGCGCGGTGGCTCATGCCTGTAATCCCAGCACTTTGAGAGGCCAAGGCGGGTGGATCACGAGGTCAGGAGTTCCAGACCAGCCTGGCCAATATGGTGAAACTCCGTCTTTACTAAAAATACAAAAATTAGCAGAGTGCGGTGGCACGCACCTGTAATGCCAGCTACTCAGGAGACTGAGGCAGGAGAATTGCTTGAACCTAGGAGGCGGAGGTTGCAGTGAGCCGAGATCGTGCCACTACCCTCTAGCCTAGGCGACAGAGCAAGACTCCATCTCAAAAACAAACAAACAAACAAACAAACAAACAAACCCAGAAATGCCAAGTAGAGAGACCGCTGGATTTGGTAGTTAGGAGGTTATGTTAGTCAGGGTTTCTGGAGACACAGAAATAGTAGGATGTGTGTATATTACTTGATTGGATTTAACTGCTTCGTATTTTTAGTAGAGATGAGGTTTCACCATGTTGGCCAGGCTGGTCTCAAACTCCTGACCTCAGGTGATCCACGCACCTCGGCCTCCCAAAATGCTGGGGATTACAGGCGTAAGCCACTGCACCTAGCCAATAGATGTGTTTTTAAGAGTTTCCACTATGGTCATTTGGAGCTCAGTTCCACCGAGGATCCCCAGGGGGCAGTGTAGAGAACATGTCTTCGTTGTTAGTGGATTCTACCAATTTTTGTTTATTATACATTTGGGGGCTGTTCCCACGACATATATTCCTTGGGTTTCTACCCTGCTCTATGCATGATGTAAACAGACTTCAATAAGTAGCAGAAGTCCTCAGAAAATGTTTAGCCCCCAGGCAAAATGTTATAGGTGCTCAAATAGAAATTCCAGGCAGCATCCAGGAAATGCTACGTGCTGAGCATATAATCAGGTACAGACCACATCTACTGTACACCCCTGACTCTTCTGTTCCCTTCAGGTGCTGTGCTCCGTCATTGCAGGGCTGCTGCACTTCCTCTACCTGGCGTGCTTCACCTGGATGCTCCTGGAAGGGCTGCACCTCTTCCTCACCGTCAGGAACCTCAGGGTGGCCAACTACACCAGCATGGGCAGATTCAAGAAGAGGTTCATGTACCCTGTAGGCTACGGGATCCCAGCTGTGATAATTGCTGTGTCTGCAATAGTCGGACCCCAGAATTATGGAACATTTACTCAGTAAGCATAATGCGTGTCTTTATGATGGTGGTAGCAATGGCCATGGTTCCTGCGTGACTTAAAATCAAAATGTTTTCTTAGTCCATCTTTTCTTTCTTTCTTTTTTTTTTTTTCAGATGGAGTTTTGCTCTGGTTGCCCAGGCTGGAGTACAATGGTGAGGTCTTGGCTCACTGCAACCTCCATCTCCCGGATTCAAGAAGTTATTCTCCTGCCTCAGCTTCCCAAGTAGCTGGGACTACAGGTGCCTGCCACCATGCCTGGCTTATTTTTGTATTTTTAGTGGAGATGGGGTTTCACCATGTTGGCTAGGCTGGTCTCGAACTCCTGACCTCAGGCGATCCACGTGCCTCGGCCTCCCAAGGTGCTGGGATTATAGGCATGAACCTTCGCACTCAGCCCTTAGTCCATCTTTTAATTGCCACTTATACTTCAAACCAGTCCTTCCTTAAGCCTGAATTCTGTTTTCTCTTGAAAATCCCTAGAGCAGTGGTTCTCAGCATCTTTGAGGTTGGATCCTTTTGAGAATTTTATTGAAAGTCAAAGCCCGTTTCCTCAGACAAATGTACATATAAACAAAATTTTGAATACAACTTCAGTTAATTCCGAGACAGGAACATCAGATTCCGGCCAGGCACAGTGACTCACACCTGTAATCCCAGCACTTTGGGAGGCCGAGGTGGGCGGATCACCTGAGGTCAGGAGTTCAAGACCAGCCTGGCCAACGTGGTGAAACCGCAAGTCTACTAAAAATACAAACAATTAGCTGGGTGTGGTGGTGGATGCCTGTAATCCCAGCTACTCAGGAGGCTAAGGCAGGAGAATCGCTTGAACCCAGGAGGCGGAGGTTGCAGTGAGCTGAGATTGCACCATGGCACTCCAGCCTGGACAACAAGAGCAAAACTTCGTGTCAAAAGGAAAAAAAAAAGCAAATTCAGAGCCCCACATTAAGCACCCATGAGCTACATGTTCTCCTGGATTCTGAAAGAGTAGGTGGAATGGGCTGAGATGAATCTCCAAGATGTCAAGAATAACACCAATATTAAAAGTATCAAAGCCCTGTGGTGCATCAAAAATGGTGCTTCCTCTATGCAGCAGCTCATGCCATTCTCACCATGACCCTATGATGTCAGCAGTTTATTTTCTTACGCACAGGACACCTGGGCTTGAGTGCATTTCATAAACTTTTCCAAGGTCAGAGCTGCAAGGTGAGTAAGTCAGAATTTTCAAGGCAATACTCTGAATAGCCATGTTTTATTGCTTCACTAAAGAAGCTTGCAAAACTCAACACACAACACTTAGTTGAAGTAGTTAATATTTTGTTAATGGTGCTTGGGTTAGGAAGTAGGTTGTGCATACACTAAAACATCATGTATGTTGTTTTATCATGTATGTTGTCCCTCTTTTTTTTTTTTTTTTTTTTGCAGTGGAGTCTTGCTCACCTGCCCAGGCTGGAGTGCAGTGGTGTGATCTCGGCTCACTGCAACCACCATCTCCCGGGTTCAAACAATTCTCCCGTCTCAGCCTCCTGAGTAGCTGGGATTACAGGCACCCACTATCATGCCCGGCTAATTTTTGTATTTTTTAGTGGAGATGGGGTTTCACCACGTTGGCCAGGCTGGTCTTGAACTCCAGACCTCAGGTGATCTGCCTGCCTCGGCCTCCCAATGTTGTCCCTCTTAAAGTCAAAGAGATACTTTGTTTCCAGCTTGAACTCTATATCCTGCCAGAATGGTGGAGATAGAATGATAGAGGAGTTGACCAACATTTCCTTTTTTTTTTTTTTTTTTTTTTACAATTTTAGGTACTCCCTTCTGATTTTTTTCTATTATGGGAGATGGGAATTTGGTGTGTGTATTCTTTTAAAATTATACTTTAAGTTCTAGGGTACATGTGCATAACGTGCAGGTTTGTTACATATGTATACATGTGCCATGTTGGTGTGCTGCACCCATTAACTCGTTAATTACATTAGGTATATCTCCTAATGCTATCCCTCCCCCATTCCCCCTCCCCACAATAGGCCCCGGTGTGTGATGTTCCCCAACCTATGTCCAAGTGTTCTCATTGTTCAATTCCCACCTATGAGTGAGAACATGCGGTGTTTGGTTTTCTGTCCTTGGAATAGTTTGCTCAGAATGATGGTTTCCAGCTTCATCCATGTCCTTACAAAGGACATTAACTCATTCTTTTTTATGGCTGCATAGTATTCCATGGTGTATATGTGCCACATTTCCTTAATCCAGTCTATCACTGATGGACATTTGGGTTGCCATTGTGGAAGACAGTGTGGCAATTCCTCAAAGATCTAGAACTAGAAATACCATTTGACCCAGCCATCCCATTACTGGTTATATACCCAAAGGATTATAAATCATGCTGCTATAAAAACACATGCACACATATGTTTATTGCGGCACTATTTACTATAGCAAAGACTTGGAACCAACATTTTCAATAAATGGCCAGATAGTAAATATGTTTGGCTTTGCTGGCCACAGGGTCTCTGAGGTGACTACTCAATGTTGCCCATGTAGTGTGAAAGCAGCATTGACAATATGTAGCTGAATGAGTATGATTGTCTTTCAGTCAAACTTATGAAAGCAAGTAGTGGGCTGGATCTGACCCGTAGGCCATAGTTGGCAACCCTTCGGATAGAACTTAAATTTGGAAGCTTTTCTGCCTACTGAATGTTGGAGATTCAGGCGCTCAACTTCCATTTAAAAATAAGGTATGCCACTTTGGGAGGCCGAGACGGGCGGATCACGAGGTCAGGAGATCGAGACCATCCTGGCTAACCTGGTGAAACCCCGTCTCTACTACAAAATACAAAAAACTAGCCGGGCGACGTGGCGGGCACCTGTAGTCCCAGCTACTCAGGAGGCTGAGGCAGGAGAATGGCAGGAACCCGGGAGGCGGAGCTTGCAGTGAGCCGAGATCGCGCCACTGCACTCCAGCCTGGGCGACAGAGCGAGACTCCGTCTCAAAAAAAAAAAAAAAAAAAAAAAAGGTATGCTACCTTTGCCATCATAAGCCAAGAAAGAATACACATTGTTTGGACAACAGAGTACCTGATGCATGGAATATGCTTAATTACAGTTAGTTTTTATAGCTGTAGTTAAGTTACTGTTTTTACTCTCTCAATATAACAATCATTATCAACTTGCTAACTACATTTATTACCATGAACTCATTGCTAGGAACTGTAGTCAAAAACTTTAAGCACATTATCTTCTTTAATCTTTCCTACAAGTTCTATATGAAAGTAGTGACAAAATTCTGATGAAAAAAAATCAAAGGATATCCAAATAGAGAGATATTCTATGTTCATGGATAAGAAGACTCAACGTTGTCAAGATGGCAGTTCTTCCCAACTTGATCTATAGATCCAACACATTCCAAATCAAAATCCCAGAAAATTATTTTGTGGATATTGACAAATTGATTCTGAAGTTTAGATAAAGGAGGCAAAAAACCTAGAATGGCCGACACTGTTTAGAAGGAGAACAACGAAGATAGAGAACTGACATTCCCTGACTTCAAGCCTCAGTAGAGAGCTACAGTCATCATTTAATCTTTCCAGTACTTTGATCAGCTCTATTATACACTTGAAAAAACTCAGCCTCAGAGCATGCATCTGCGTCAAATGAGAACTCACATCTGACTCCATCTAAAATTCAGGATTCTGAGCGAAGCAACTCCTGGCCCTGTTCAGATCTTGCACCAGGAGCCTGCATTCAAGGTCTCTGCCTTCTCCCAGGGAAGAGGCAGTTAATACTTCTCTCTCTTTCTCAACAGCTGTTGGCTCAAGCCTGATAAAGGATTCATCTGGAGCTTCACGGGGCCAGTGGCAGTCATTATCTTGGTAGGTGATAATTATTTATGGGTGTGCCCGCCTTGGGTTGACCAAGCATATAAAATGTTTTTCTTATCTAAGGGGAAATGAGATGAAGATAAGAAATACAGCCTAATGTGATCAATCCCTCTTCTTCTGTCTTCTGTCTTCACTTTTCTTTCCTTGGATTCCCCCTGGCTCACTTGTTGCTTTGATGTAATAATATCATCTCTCCTGGGACTTCTTTTTCAAAATGCTGTTATTCATTCATTCAACAAATATTTAATGGTTGGCCTCTCTACACAGGATGACTTGGTTTCCTGTTTGCCAGGAACTTTCTGATGACACCCGTTCCCTGGTAGAGACATTAATAGCACCCTTCCACTTTCAAAGTGTCCTGGTTGGAATGATAAATTGTATCGTCACCGAATCAAGCACCAAATGCTACAGGGTATATGCTGTGTGTTGCATGTAATAGACCAGAACATATGGGTGTACCATCTTTATAAAACCTGTGTCTTTTGGGAAAAGATTCTTAGGTCCCCCTGAAATTAGACTGTATAAAATGGCTCCAAAAGAAAATTCCAAGTCACTTTTTTCATGTGGTTCCCACAGATAAACCTGGTGTTCTACTTCCAAATTCTGTGGATTTTGAGAAGCAAACTTTCCTCCCTCAATAAAGAAGTTTCCACCATTCAGGATACCAGGTAAGAGGGCACCAGAATCAGTGGCCCCCACACGTTATTCCTGCGTGATCACTCTTTTGGGAAAGAAAGAACCCACGCAGAAATATGATCTAAATTACCTTGGTATACGATAAAAGGTATGTGAAGGACAATTTATAGAAGAAATAGAAACTCTGATTTTCAGGTAACTTCATTTCCTTATTCAATAAATATTCATGCCGAGTGCGGTGACTCACACTTGTAATCCCAGCACTTAGGGAGGCTGAGGTGACAGGATTGTTTGAGTCTAGCTGCTCAGGACCAGCCTGGCAACATATTGAGACCCCTGTCTCTACAACAAATTTACAAAATTGGCTGTGCATAGTGGCGTGTGTCTGCAGTCCCAGCTATCTGGGAGGCTGCAAAAGGAGAATCACTTGAGTCAGGGAGGTTGAGGCTGCAGTGAGCTATGATCATGTCACTGTGCTCCATCCTGGGCAGCAGAGCGAGACTGTCTCAAAAAAAAAAAGTAAAAGAAGCACTCATCAAGTGCCTCCTTTGTATAACATACTCTTCCAAGAGAATCAGCATCCTCCTCCCACTCCACCAAGAGCCCATATACCTCTGGACTCTGTTTTCTTTCTCTTTTTTTTTTTCTTTCCTTTTTCTTTTTTCTTTTTCTTTTTTTCTTTTTCTTTTTTTTTTTTTTTTTGAGACCGAGTGTCACTCTGTCACCTAGGCACGATCGTGTCCAGTGGCACAATCTCAGCTCACTGCAACCTCCATCTCCCGGGTTCAAGCAATTCTCCTGGGTTCAAGCAATTCTCCTGTTTCAGCCTCCTGAGTAGCTGGGACTACAGGTGCATGCCACCACCCCCGGCTAATTTTTGTATTTTTAGTAGAGATGGGGTTTTACCATGTTGGTCAGGCTGGTCTCGAGCTCCTGACCTCAGACGATCCACCCGCCTCAGCCTCCTAAAGTGCTGAGATTACAGGCATGAGCCACCGCACCTGACCTGGACTCCATTTCTTTGGTTGTAGAAACTCAATTCTCATGGGTACCAATCTACGCTATTAAAAATAATGATGACAAAAACTAATGTTCAATAGAATCTTGATAGATGCTGGACATTTATCAATATTATTTCATGGCGTGCTAATACTTTCAACCCATGGGGTGAATGCTACTAATACCCTCATTGATAATATGAGCCCACAGCTCACCTTACACAAGGGTGGGTAAGGATCTTGCCTTGGTGAGTCATGTGTATGAAAATTAAAAGGACTGTCTGTCTATTTCAAGCCCTGTCTCTAGTCTCCTCTACTTACGAAATCAGTCTGATATTTCTTAGCCTTGGTTTCCTCAATTATTGAGGGTCAAAGTGCCACCCTTCTTGGTGGTTCCCCATTCCCCTATTTCTCAATTCCTTACCCTCTAAGGGCTCACTTCTTCCTTAGAACTGCAAGCAGCAAGCTCCATGTCTGACCTCATCCCCAGCAGCCATGCCCTGTTGCCAACCTCTTCCTCTTGCTGGTGAATAGACAGTTATCCTGTTGTGCTACACTAGGTTAATGCCATACTTTGGGGTAGAGATTAACTATCTCGTCTATTTCTTAAGTAATAAATCCGAGGTTAACACTGACATGGTGGAAACATCGTGCTCTTTCAATAGGAAGGACTTGGATTCTAGAAATTTCAAACATCATGGCAGGAAGGGGAGGCTGGATAAGAGGAGTTGAGAGACTTGTTCCAGATCTGTTAGAAGCCCCCAACCACTTGAGTCCCTTTGCCTCCTAAGCTCCAGAATAAACCATAGTGCTATCGAATCCCATAACTGGCCAGGCACAGTGGTTCACGTCTGTAATCCCAGCACTTTGGGAAGCTGAGGCGGGTGGACCATAAGGTCAAGAGATCGAGACCATCGTGGCCAACATGGCAAAACCCCGTCTTTACTAAAAATACAAAAATTAGCTGGGCGTGGTGGCGGGCACCTGTAGTCCCAGCTACTTGGGAGGCTGAGGCAGGAGAATCGCTTGAACCTGGGAGGCGGAGGTTGCAGTGAGCCGAGATTGCACCACTGCACTCCAGCCTGGGCAACAGAGCAAGACTCCATCTCAAAAAGAAACAAAAATCGCGTATTTATGACTCCCTTTGCCTGCACCTTGGCTCTGTCCTCTTCTCCCTGCAGACTGACTTTCCACAGCTGATGAACAGGGCAGAACCAAAGGGTTCTCAGAGATTCATTCTCCAAGCCTCTTACTTCAAATGCTTAAGACAGAAAATCTGGTTGGCTGGGGGAAAATGGATTGATTGACTCTTTATAGGTCAGGTGTCTACTCTGGGACAACTGGCTATGGTCAGTGGGGATGAAGCCATATGGCACCCTTTAGGTCAAAGAGAAAGTTGTCATGGGAGAATCCTGATATACCAGTGATTATGCTGTCTCCTAAATGTAGACATAGGTAGGTTTTCTGTCATTTCTGTAAGTATATATCTTTCTGTAAGCATAAATGGAAGGAGGACTGGATATAAGAAAAATCACCAAGCTAGATTGCAGTTGTGGAAAACCTAGGAACCAAATCAGGAGCAGGAAGGACTGATTAGCAAGTTTATCACAAACCATAATATGTATTGAGTATTTACTTTGTGCTAGGCATTGTTCTAAGGACTGGAGATAAAGCAGAGAGTAAAACAGACCAAAATCCCTGCCCTCATAGAGTTTATATTCCCAGGGGGTAATGCAAAAAGTAAAAAGTGAAGTCTCATAGACACACACACACACTCACACACACACTCATTAGCTCTCCCAGCCAGCTGCCATCAACAATCCCACTCCATTATATGAAACACAATATTTTTTGTGTGAAGAAATCCAACATTATGTTATGTTCTAAAGTCAGGAATTCACCATTATTCAAAATTTTTAATACAGATTTCTAGAAGGCATTTTCCCATAAATCTTCCAAAAAGTCTAGGCAGAAGACATGCAGATAAATCAAATTATTTTCAGCGCTGGGGAAAAAGCACTATTCTCAGTGATTTGCCATGATTGAAACCATGGGTTCCACTTCATCCTCAAGCTGTGTGACCTTGTTGTATATGTCACTTAACTGCATGAAGCTGTTGTGAGGTTTAAATAAGGGAAAGCATTTAGTTCGCACTAATGTTAACTACACTTGTGGTGAATACCTGGTAAACCGTAGTTATTATTACTTTTATTCCCTGCAGAGCCATGACATTTAAAGCCATTGCTCAGCTATTTATCCTGGGCTGTTCTTGGGGCCTTGGTCTTTTTATGGTTGAAGAAGTAGGGAAGACGATTGGATCAATCTTTGCATACTCATTCACTATCATCAACACTCTTCAGGGAGCATTGCTGTTTGTGGTACACTGTCTCCTTAATCGCCAGGTAAGACTACTTATTTTGTCTGTCATCAGCCTAGTCCCAAAGTCTAATTGAATGGTTGTTCACATTCTCACTCTTCTCTGACCTTTTATAATTGTATTTTGGGGTTGTCTTGATTTGAGGATGAGGGTTTAGGTGTTGCTGGGGTATGCTATATCCTGTGGGTTTCATCTGTTTAGCATCATATCTCTGAAGAGCATGGATCAGTCAGGATAAGATGGATTATGCTGCAATAACAAATAGCCCCTTGCCTCCCACACTCAGTCTTAGCAACTTACAACAATAAATGTTTATTTCTTGCTTGTGCTACATAAGTACATCATCTTTCCTCTGGGGTGCAGGCTGAAGGTATGACCTCTTTGGGACATTGATGGTTTCATGGCACAGGAAAAGGAGATTGTGAGAAAGCTCAGCTTAGCTCTCTTAAAGCTTCTACCTAATAGTGATGCACCTCTGTTCTGCTCTCATTTAATTGGTCAAAGCAAGTCACATGGCCATACCTCAGTTCACCAAGAAGGGGATGAATAATCCTCCTGTAGTGAGGGGCACTACAGGAAGTGATGCTGAAATATGTGGTACAATCTACCACAAACTCAAAAAGACTTCAAGTCTAATCCCAGTTCCTCCACTGAGTAGGTGGCTGTGTGACTCTGGGTAAACTGCCTATCCTTTCTGAGTATCATCTGTAGTTTTCTCATCTGCAGATGCGGTGATGCCTTCATTACAGGGTTGAATATTTAAATGAATCAGTGCAATCTCCTAGCATAGTCCTTAGTACACATTAGGATCTCAGTGAGTGTTGTTATTTCAATTTTACTCTCCATAGAAAATTAGGACCAGTTCTCCTGGCATTTTCCCTTTGCTGTTGAATAAAACTACAAGCAGTTAAGATGCTAGTGACAAAATGCTATCTTAACATGTCATTAATTTCTCTTCAATCTTTTAATGCCTTAATGCTTGGTACTTCTCACTCACAGAAGAAGTAAAATCAGTTTTAGAATGTTAAGGAGGTTAGAGAAAGGCAATTCTTGGAATCATGGAGGATGGGTGAGTGTAATGGCTAGCGTCAGGGCTCTCAATAAAGATGACAAGATTTTGAGTCCTGGCTGTGTGACCTTGGGCAAGTCAATTTACCTGCAAGAGTCTCAACTTCTTCATCTTTAATTGTGGGTAGGAGAAATGTCTTTCTCACTCCATTTATGTAAGAATTAAATGATATATTGCATATACAGTGTATTGAATATAGTTAGTGTTCAACAAATGGTGACCTTCACCATCATATAATCACCAACACTCCCACCATTATCATCTAACCATCATCACCATAGTCACTTTTATCATTACCACCATTATCATCTTTATCATAATCACCTTCACCATCACCACCTTCATTACCTTTATCACACCTTCATCATCTTTACTATTATCACCATCACCATCATCACCATTACCATAACCTTCAATATCACCCTTATCATCATCACTAGCATCACCACCACCTTTATCATCACTTTCACCATCACCTTCATCACCATCTTCATGATCATCACCATCACCATCATCACCATTACCATCACCTTCATCATCATCACCTTCACATTACTTTCATCAGCATCACTATCACCACCGTCACCATGACCTTCATCATCACCTTCACTACCATCACCTTCATCATCACCATCATCACCTTCATCATGATCATTTTCATCATCATCACCATCATCACCATTACTTTTACCATTGTCCATTCCATTATCATCAACTTCATCATCATCACCTTTCACCATTATCATCACTATCACCTTCATTATCATCATCTTCATTATCATCACCCTCACCATCATCACCATTACCATCCCCTTCACCATCATCAATTTCATTACCTTTATCACCTTCATCATCACCGTCATCACCATTACCATCACCTTCATCATCACCATCATCATCTTAATTACCTTCATTACCACCACCACCAACAGTCACCTTCATCACCATCATCATCATCATCATCATCTACTGAGTCCTATAGTGACTGATATTTAATACACACCTTTTTTACAACTGAGAAGTTTGAGTTTAAATAAAATGAATCAACATAAGCATGGCCAAGATTATATGGAAAACTAGAAAGAGAGTAGGGCTTGGTGTCTTTATCTTTAACCTCCCATTTTAGGATTCTTTCTCCTAAACTGAGCCCTGGATGTAACATGGACCTCTCTACTCAAATTTCCAGGTGCGAATGGAATACAAAAAATGGTTTAGTGGGATGAGGAAAGGAGTAGAAACTGAAAGCACTGAGATGTCTCGCTCTACTACCCAAACCAAAACGGTAAGATCAGCCCTTTCTGAGTTCCTTATTGGAACCCAACATCTCATGCCTCTGGAAGCTTCCTGGTTCTTTGATCTGAAAGAAAAGAGAAATTGCATTAGGTTCCTGTATTATGCAGCTGAAGTTTCTGGGTATTGAGACCAAAACCAGAACCAACCCTTCCTTCCTTCCTTTCTTTCTTCTTTCCTTGCTTCCTTCTTTCCTTCTTTCCTTCTTTTTCTCTCTTTTTTTCTTGCTCTCTCTCAGTCTCTTTCTCTCCCTCACTCCTGGTTTCCCTTTCCTTCCTTACATTTTATTTCTTTCTCACTCTCTTTTTCACTATCTCTCTTTGTCACTCCCTTCCTCCTTCTCTCTCTTTTCTGACTCTCTGATCCATTCTTTCTATCCCTCCCTCCTTCTCTTCCTCTCTCTTTTCATTTCTTCCTTCAACAAATATCCAAAGGATATTTAACATTTTAAAAAATTTATTAACTACACTCATTTAACAAATATTTATTGTCCGGCACTGTTTAGGTGCCGGAGAACCATCAGTGGACACATTGACAGTAGTCCTTGACCTCACAGCGCTAACATTCTAGTTGGGTGAGGGGACTGACAACAGACCTCAAAAAGTGAATTTTATGATATGTTACAAAGTGATAAATGCTTCAGAAAAAAATAGAGCAATGGAGAGCAGCCAGGAATGACAGGGTGGGAGGATTCCAGTTTTAAATAAGGTGACTACAAGAAGTTGGCACTTGACCAAAAATTTGAAGGCTGTGTATGATAAAAACGACCTCTGGTTTGTGAAATTATCTAGATTTGGAGGACTAGAAAGAGACTTTTGGTCAGAAACCGCAGATTCCTGAGTGCTGTGACTCATGAAACTGGGTTTGCCCCTAGAGGGCAGCCTAAATGCTAAGACCATGGAGCTGTTGCAAAGATATGAGCTTTATTTGGGACAGAGAGCTTCTTAGCTAGGGTAGCACCTCTCATCGTGAGGATTAAATGATGTCAAATAAGCACGTAGAAGGCTGCCTGGCACCACACGAAGCCCCTGCAAATGTTTGTGAAAAGATAAAATAAAATAACCATTATTAGATGGTGGAGCTTTTTTGGAGGAGGGTGGGAAGTTGTAATGTCAGATATTGAGCTTTGGACCTTACAGAAATCCTAGCTTGTCATCTCCGGGCAGGTTAGAAGTTTTAGTTAATTTCTGAGGTATTACATTCTCTTTCACCTTTTCTCCTTATTATCTTTCCCCTAAGTAGGAAGAAGTGGGGAAGTCCTCAGAATTCATTCATAAAGGAGACACTCCATCATCATCTGCAGTTTCAAGCAAGCAACCACAGCCACAGGTTCATCTTGTCTCTGTTGATTGGCTAAAGATGAACTGACCTGGCAAATGCCATGGCAATGACCCGGAAGTTATCACTGCTTTCCGTTTGTCTACGGCGCCCCTGTGGTCACACACAGATTGGACAAATGCTACTATTTCTAGCTTTCCTGTGAAAAGTCCAGGCTCACTCACCTATTTTGGCTTTTTATCTTCATAGAAAGAACAAGACATTTGGGAGAATTCTTAGATCCGGAGTCCAATAGTGTGGCACATGCAATGAAGTGTCTGAAGGATGCATTTTAAAGATGGTGGGCGGGAGAAGTGGATTTTCTTCTTGCAGCTACTGCCGCCTTGCCAGAAAATCACTAACTGGAATCTGGATTCAGCTCATAGTTCCCTTTCTGGCCTCTCTGCTGTATTTTATGCTCCCAAAGATCTTACATCGTCACTCCACATTCACATAATTCAGCAATTTCCATGCGGTTCAATATTAAAGAGGGTGTTGCATTTCGCAATACAAAAAGGTATCATCATTTCAGCTTAGGGGCGCATTGTCATTGGACAGGCTCTTTTGTCCAAGACACTGGCATTTTCTCCATTTTCTTTGCCTGAGACTGTTTTTTTTTTTTTTTTTTTTGGACAGAGTTTTGCACTTGTTGCCCAGGCTGGAATGCAGTGGTGCCATCTCGGTTCACTGCAACCTCCGCTTCCTGGGTTCAAGAGATTCTCCTGCCTCAGCCTCCTGAGTAGCTGGGATTACAGGCGGCTGCCACAACACCTGGCTCATTTTTTGTATTTTTAGTAGAGACAGGGTTTCACCATTGTTGACCAGGCTAGTCTTGAACTCCTGACCTCAGGAGATCCACCCACCTTGGCCTCCCAAAGTGCTGGGATTACAGGCGTGAGCCACCGAGCCCGGCCTGCCTGAGACTTCTCGAACCTGCATGTACACATGGATTAAAGATCATTTTGTTTTCTTAGTGTCTTCTTGAACATATCGCAGTACAAATGTCCAGAAACAAAAACTGTGGGGCATTCAGACTCATTTTTTCATTTTACCATTTCTAATTACTTTTGCAAGGTTACTGGGTTTTAGGTATGGGTTTCAGCACATTAATAAATGTGTAGATGATTGTTATGACAGAATAGCTCCAAAAAGATTTTAAATGCTAATGACAATGTTAAAATAGGCAAGAATCATCATCATTTATTTGAAGAAATTTCAAACCAGGTGCGGTGGCTCATGCCTGTAATCCCAGCACTTTGGGAGGCTGAGGTAGGAGGATTGCTTGAGGCCAGGAGTTTGAGACGCCCTGGAAAACACAGTGAAACCCCATATCTACAAACAATTTATGAAATTAGCTAAGCATAGTGGTGCGTTCCTGTAATCCCCACTACACAGGAGGCTGAGGCAGTAGGATTGCTTGAGCCCCAGGAATTCGAGGCTGTAGTGAGCTATGATTGCACCACTGCATTCCAGCCTGGGAGGCCATGATACTCTGTCTTAAAAAAAAAAAAAAAAGAAAAAGAAAAAAAAAAGAAAATCATGTGAGGTCTTCTTTTGGGGTTGCAGACAAAGGGTTGAGGACTTTTCTGCTTAATTAACGCAAATGTCTCCTCCATCGATGTAAACAGAGTAGTGTACATCCACTCCACCTGCTGGCTTTGAAGTCATGTAATTCCTCTGGAAAAGAAAAAATGTAGGGATATTCACATGGTTGCAAAATGTGTGCATGCTGCGCAACTTTTTGTTTTGCATAATTTCAAATTTACATGAATAAAGGCTGCATAAAATGCGATCTTCCTGGGCAGCTGACAAACCCTTGCGCCAAATTCCTACTCATGTTGCTATTGCTCTCTGGTCCTTGGCGGTTGAAGAAAGACAGAAAAAATAAGCCATGTATTGTAGGTGCTGCAGGTCTGAATTCAGACTCCTCTATTGGCCATTTTCCCTCCCTTCCAACTTGAAGGCTTCCTTCCTTCCTTCCTTCCTTCCTTCCTTCCTTCCTTCCTTCCTTCCTTCCTTCCTTCCTTCCTTCCCTCCCTCTCTCTCTCTCTTTCTCCTTCCTTCCTTCCTTCCATCTTTTTCTTTTCTTTTCTTTTCTTTTCTTCTCTCTCTCTCTCTCTCTCTTTTCTTTTCTTTCTTTCTCTCTTGTTTTTTTTTTGTTTTGTTTTTGTGGAGTTTCACTCTTGCTGCCCAGGCTGGAGTGCAATGGCGCAATCTCGGCTCACCGCAACCTATGCCTCCCAGGTTCAAGTGATTCTCCTGCCTCAGCCTCCCGAGTACCTTGGATTACAGGCATACACCACCATGCCCACCCAGCTAATTTTGTATTTTTAGTAGAGATGGAGTTTCTCCATGTTGGCCAGGCTGATCTCGAACTCCTGACCTGAGGTGATCCACCTGCCTCAGCCTCTCAAAGTGCTGAGATTACAGGCGTGAGCCACCGTGCCCGGTAGGCTCCTTTCTTTCCTGCCTCTCTCATTCTTTTCCACTCTTTTTAAGAGCCAGTCCGGCTTCTGCTTCCTTCAAAATCAATTTCTTATTCAGGCTTTCAAATAAATCCATCTTTTTTTCTTTTTTATTTTTTGAGATGGAGTCTTGCTGTGTGGCTAGGCTGGAGTGCAATGACACCATCTCGGCTCACTGCAACGTACGCCTTCCGGGTTCAAGCAATTCTCCTGCCTCAGGCTCCAGAGTATCTGGGACTACAGGCATGTGCCAGCATGCCCAGCTAATTTTTCTATTTTTAGTAGAGACAGAGTTTCACCATGTTGGCCAGGTTGGTCTTGAACTCCTGACCTCGTGATCCACCCGCGTCAGCCTGTCAGCCTCCTAAAGTGCTGGGATTACAGGTGTGAGCCACTGCACCTGGCCAAGTAAGTCCATCTTTTAAACTCAATTTATTCAGGCCTGTACGACATGACTTACCCCTCCACGTGGTGTGCTGTTTCACAAATGATGTTGTGTGTGTGTGTAAATCATGCCTCCCTGAATTATAAAATTTGTGAAGGCAAGAATGGCAGAGATGATACGTTAAATATTCTTGGCCTCCACCTAATCATTATATCTCAAATTCTACACTATTGATATTTTGGGCTGAATAATTATTTATGTATTTATTTCAAATGGAGTCTCACTCTGTTGCCCAGGCTGGAGTACAGTGGCGCAATCTTGGCTCACTGCAACCTCCGCCTCCCAAGAGATTCTCCTGCCTCAGCCTCCTGCTGAATAGCTGGGACTACAGGCACACGCCACCATGCCTGGCTAATTTTTGTATTTTTAGTAGAGAGAGGGTTTTACCATGTTGGCCAGGATGGTCTCAATCTCTTGACCTTGTGATCTGCCTGCCTCAGCCTCCCAAAGTGCTGGGATTACAGGTGTGAGCCATCATGCCGGCTGATAATTTCTTATTTGTAAGGGGTCATTCTTTGCATTGTAGGGTGTTTAGAAGCAGATTGGCCTGTATTCAGTAGGTGCCAGTGACACTTCCCCACCAGTCATGACAATCAAAAATGCCTCCAGAGGGGGAGTGCGGTGCCTTACACCTGTAATCCTAGCACTTTGGGAGACTGAGGTGGGTAGATCACTTGAGACCAGGAGTTCGAAGCCAGCCTGGCCAACATGGTGAAATCCTGTCTCTACTAAAAATACAAAAAAAATTAGCTGGGTGCAGTGGCTCACGTTTGTAATCCCAGCTATTCAGGAGGCTGAGGTGGGAGGATTGCTTGAACCCAGGAGGCAGAGGCTGCAGTGAGTCAAGATCGTGCCACTGCACTGCAGCCTGGGCTACAGAGTAGCCGCTTCCTAATTTCCTTTTCTGCCCCCATCCCCTTCTCCAGGAAGTTGGCTTCAGCTGAACAGGAAGTGCTCCATCTGGGAGGTGACACACGGCCCTACCATTGTCGGGGCAACATAGCCAATAATTGACTGACACAGGCATAAACAAGGCTGGGGCCCTTGACTCAAAGTGAGACCAACTCTGAGGTATGACTCATGCTCCATATATATACATATATATATGTATATACGTGTGTGTGTGTGTGTGTGTATATATATATTTTTTTGAGACAGGGTCTCGCTCTGTCACACAGGCTGGAGTGCAGTGGTGCAGTCTCGGCTCACTGCAAGCTCTGCCTCCTGGGTTCATGCCATTCTCCTACCTCAGCCTCCTGAGTAGCTGGGACTACAGGTGCCTGCCACCACGCCCGGCTACTTTTTTGTATTTTTAGTAGGGACGGGGTTTCACCGTGTTAGCCAGGATGGTCTCGATCTCCTGACCTCGTGATCTTCCCACCTCGGCCTCCTGAAGTGCTGGAATTACAGGCGTGAGCCACCGCGCCTATCCAAATTACTATATTTCTAATGGCTACTTTTACATTTATTTTATTTTAAATTTTTATCTATTTATTTATTTAGAGACCGGTTATGAGACTGGCTAATGTTTGTATTTTGGGTAGAAACGGGGTTTTGCCATGTTGCCCAGGCTGATCTTGAACTCCTGGGCTCAAGTCATTCACCCACCTCAGCCTCCCAAAGTGCTAGGATTACAAGCATGAACCACCATGCCCGGCCTGTAATGGTTTATTTTTTACAGTTTGGGAAAGTTTTGGCAGCTTTTGTACAGTGAAAAATGTTTGTTTTAATCAAACACTAAGGGGAACATATAAATTTCTTCCCACTTATAACCTACTGCTAATTTTAAAGGCACTTACATAGTAGAGTGTTAAAATTTTAGCTCAAAGATATTCATTACAGTATTGTTTATAGTGCTGAAAATTTAGAAATGATACAAACTGGGATTAAATACTTTATGACACATGAACACCCCAGATTACCATGAAGACCTTCAAAAAAAGAAAAAAAAAGAAGTTTTAAAATATTTGGGGCTAGGTGCAGTGGCTCATGCCTGTAATCCCAGCATTTTGAGAGGCTGAAGCAGGAGGACTGCTTGAGCTCAGGAGTTCGAGTACAGCCTGGGTAACATAATGAGACCACCCCTCGATCCCATTTCTATAAAACTTTTTTTAAAAATTAGCCAGGCATACGAAGTGGCGGGCGCCTGTAGTCCCAGCTACACGGGAGGCTGAGGCAGGAGAATGGCGTGAACCCGGGAGGCGGAGCTTGCAGTGAGCCGAGATCCGGCCACTGCACTCCCGCCCGGGCGACAGAGCGAGACTCCATCTCAAAAAAAAAATAAATAAATAAATAAATAAATAAATAAAAAATAAAAATTAGCCAGGCATAGTAGTGGGCACCTGTAGCTCCAGCTACTAGGCTGAGGTGGAAGGATCACTTGAGTGCAGGATTTTGAAGCATAGTGAGCTATGACTGTGCCGACTGCACTGCAGCCTGGGTGAAAGAGTGAGATCTGTCACTAAATAATAATAATAATTGGCTGGGCGCAGTGGCTCATGCCTGTAATCCCAGCACTTTGGGAGGCCGAGGTGGGCAGATCACCTGAGGTCAGGAGTTCAAGACCAGCCTGGTCAACATGATGAAACCCCGTCTCTACTAAAAACACAAAAATTAGCCAGGTGTGGTGGTAGTTGCCTGTGATCCCAGATACTCGGGAGGCTGAGGCAGGAGAATCGTTTGCATCCGGGAGGCAGAGGTTGCAGTGAGCCAAGATCATGCCACTACACTCTGGTTTGGGCAACAGAGTGAGACTCTTGTCAAAAAAAAAAAAAAAAATTAAGGATGGGTAGAGATAACTGTGACAGAGCAAATCCTAAATCCTAGCCAAGTCATTAGATAGTTTCTAGAAAAAAGGGAGGTCTTGGTTACCTGAAGGACCCCAGAAAACCAAAGCACTTTCCAAAGGGTGTTGTCATCAAGTGCTTCAACCCTCCAGGAAGCGTTAGAGTTCTGCTACATCAAATGTCCCCCTACTTACCAACATAATTCTTTTTAAATGTTTGTGCCAAAGTAGCTTATCTGTCTATGCACCATCTTGGTTCCCTGGGACTCTTATTATAGTTTTACTGACCATTTCTTTAAAATCACGAAGAGTCTTTGTCCTAGGGTAAATCAGTCAGGCAACAAATCATTTATTTTTTATTTTTATTCTTATTTTGTTTTTGAGACAGAGTCTCGCTCTGTCACCCAGGCTGGAGTGCGGTGGCGCGATCTTGGCTTACTGCAGCTCCACCTCCCAGGTTCACGCCATTCTCCTGCCTCAGCCTCCCGAGTAGCTGGGACTACAGGCGCCACCACCATGCCCGGCTAATTTTTCTATTTTTTAGTAGAGACAGGGTTTCACCATGTTAGCCAGGATGGTCTCGATCTCCTGACCTTGTGATCCACCCGCCTCGGCCTCCCAAAGCGCTGGGATTGACCGGCTGACAAATCATTTATTGAGAGGTCCTCTGCGTCCGGCCTGTGATAGGCGCTAGCGGGGCATGCTTAGAACCATGCACCAACGAGGGTGGGAGAAAACAAAACGGTCGCCAGATGTTCTTGGTCATGCCATTGAATTGGGGTCTGTTCTCAAAAACTTTGGAACTCAAGGAGTTGCAGAGCACAGAAGATAAAATGATCATTTGGAGCAGAAACCCCTGATTCTCATCAGTGCATACAACCCTGGGAAGATGGCCCCAAACATTCTTCCCCAGAGAGTTCTGGGGCTGGTGGGATCCTCATTTCCATGTCAAGCTGCGAAGAGAAGATTTCAGGGTAGGCTCCTGCAGGAAACTACTGTCCTCAACTGTTGCTCCATAGCATATTTGAAAGCAAGAAAGGGCTTTAACCCTGTGAGAGAGAAAAGAATTTCTTCAGAGTCTGCAGCGGGATTAATGCAAACGTGATTCCAAGGGTCATGTCTACAGGGGCAGGAGTATTAAAAATACAGTAACAAAGACTAGAAGGATACACATTAAAATGATAAATGCGATTGTCCCTAGTGTGACAGGCACAGCTGGAAAACCCAAAAGCCATTCTCCACCTCCTCAGCATTGATAGCGCCCATGTTGGACTTCAGAAAGTCAAACAGCTGTTGGTTCGGATTTTTTTGCCCATATGAGTGGTCACGTGATACACTTCTGACCAACCAGGTAAAGGGAAATCTGAGAATTTTCTGAGTTTTTCTTTACTGTTAAAGACAGAGACATGAAAGAAGGGCTTTCTGGTCCTGCCCATCCCTCTTCTTCTTGACTGGAACATAGTCATGATGTCTGGAGCTGTGGCAACCGTATTGCAACCATGAAAATACAATAAAATGTCAACATGCTGATGGTGGAATGGAAAATGGGAAAACCTAGATTCTTAGTTTAGAGCTTTTACAACACCACTAAGCATAGAACCAGCAACACCAGCAATATTACCAACACCTAACTCTGGACTTCTCTTCTTGCAAGGAAAATCATTCCCTATTTAATTAAGCCACTGGATCTAAGGTGCTTGCATCCAAAAATATGACTCACTGGGCTCTTTATGTGGTAGGATAATGGGACATTTTAATTTTATTTGTTTTCAATGCATACAACTGTTTTCTAAAATGTTCTATACCTATACTGTCTTTTTCATTAAAACTATAGCAAACCGTATTATGTTTAAAAACTTACTACCAAGAGAATATGTCATCCGTGATTTGGACAATTTTTCCAGTAGGGGATTCCTGTGGCTTATTCTGAAATCACCAAACTTAACCTTGATGACATTCAGTTTCCTCATAATGAAAACAGACCAATGATACCTACCTCACTGGACTTTTGCAAGGCTTAACACTGAGATCCTGCTACGTCCTAGGCACTCTTCCAACCCCATTGCATACCAGTTCATCTAATATTTAGTACAACCTTCCAAGGTAAGGATTACCATTATCCCCATTTTATCAGTGAGGAAACTAAGTTATTGAATTATTATTTACTCAGGAAATATTCACCAAGAACTTACTGTGTGCTAGACAGCATTTCAGGGGCATGGAAAACATTGTTGAAAAAAAATAAGACATTCTAGTGGGAAAATCAACTTTGCCTCCATTTGCATATTCATTCTAATATTTCGATACTCCTGAAAATCTGCATATATAAATACGCTATCCATAATACATAAAAATTTCTCTATATAAATATATATGTGAAGATATCTATATTTATTTAATTAATTTTGTTTTGAGATGGAGTTTCACTCTTTTTGCCTGGGCTGGAGTGCAATGGCGCAATCTCTGCTCCCTGCAACCTCCACCTCCTGGGTTCAAGCCATTCTCCTGCCTCGGCCTCACGAGCAGCTGGGATTACAGGTGCCTGCCACCACGCCTGGCTAATTTTGTATTTTTAGTAGAGATGGGGGTTTTCACCATGTTGGCCAGGCTGGTCTCAAACTCCTGACCTCAGGTAATCTGCCCACCTCGGCCTCCCAAAGTGCTGGGATGTCAGACGTGAGCCACCGTGCCCAGCCAATATCTGTATTTAAACTTACATCTTACATTTATATGTATATAATATACATTATATGTACATAGTAAATGTATATAAATTTACTTTATAAACAATACATAAAATATGTATTATGTTTAATATATGTTACATAA
Organism: Chlorocebus sabaeus; assembly: GCF_047675955.1. Lineage (NCBI taxonomy): Eukaryota > Metazoa > Chordata > Mammalia > Primates > Cercopithecidae > Chlorocebus > Chlorocebus sabaeus. Next base: position 55,652,468 of record NC_132909.1, read on the forward strand.
TTCGTATACAAATGCATCTATGTAAATCTTCTGTTATAAATTATACATGTCTTATTTATTCTTGAAATTTTATTTAAATAGATAGATGATAGAGGGATGACAGATAGATGATAGATAGATAGATGATAGATGATAGATAGATAGACAGATGATAGATAGATAGATGATAGATAGATAGATGATAGATGATAGATAGATAGATAGATAGATAGATGATAGATAGATGATAGATGATAGATAGATAGATGATAGATAGATGATAGATGATAGATAGATAGATGATAGATAGATGACAGATAGATAAATAGGTGACAGATAGATGATAGATAGATGATAGATAGATGATAGATGATAGATAGATAGATGATGGATAGATGACAGATAGATAAATAGGTGACAGATAGATGATACATAGATAGATGATAGATAGATGATAGATGATAGATAGATAGATGATGGATAGATGACAGATAGATAAATAGGTGACAGATAGATGATACATAGATAGATGATAGATAGATGATAGATGATAGATAGATAGATGATAGATAGATGACAGATAGATAAATAGGTGACAGATAGATGATACATAGATAGATGATAGATAGATGATAGATGATAGATAGATAGATGATGGATAGATGACAGATAGATAAATAGGTGACAGATAGATGATACATAGATAGATGATAGATGATAGATAGATAGATGATAGATGATAGATGATAGATAGATAGATGATAGATAGATGACAGATAGATAAATAGGTGACAGATAGATGATACATAGATAGATGATAGATGATAGATAGATAGATGATGGATAGATGACAGATAGATAAATAGGTGACAGATAGATGATAGATAGATAGATGATAGATGATAGATGATAGATAGATAGATGATAGATAGATGACAGATAGATAAATAGGTGACAGATAGATGATACATAGATAGATGATAGATGATAGATAGATAGATGATAGATGATAGATAGATAGATGATAGATAGATGATAGATGATAGATAGATAGATGATAGATAGATGACAGATAGATAAATAGGTGACAGATAGATGATAGATAGATGACAGATAGATAAATAGGTGACAGATAGATGATACATAGATAGATGATAGATGATAGATGATAGATAGATAGATGATGGATAGATGACAGATAGATAAATAGGTGACAGATAGATGATAGATGATAGATGATAGATAGATGATAGATGATAGATGATAGATAGATGACAGATAGATAAATAGGTGACAGATAGATGATAGATGATAGATGATAGATGATTGATAGATAGATGACAGATAGATAAATAGGTGACAGATAGATGATAGATAGATAGATGATGGATAGATGACAGATAGATAAATAGGTGACAGATAGATGATACATAGATAGATGATAGATGATAGATAGATGACAGATAGATAAATAGGTGACAGATAGATGATAGATAGATGATAGATAGATGATAGATGATAGATAGATAGATGATAGATAGATGATAGATGATAGATAGATAGATGATAGATAGATGATAGATGATAGATAGATAGATGATAGATAGATGACAGATAGATAAATAGGTGACAGATAGATGATAGATAGATAGATGATAGATGATAGATAGATAGATGATAGATAGGTGACAGATAGATAAATAGGTGACAGATAGATGATAGATAGATAGATGATAGATAGATGATAGATGATAGATAGATGATAGATGATAGATAGATAGATGATAGATAGATGACAGATATATAAATAGGTGACAGATAGATGATACATAGATAGATGATAGACAGATAGATAATGTGTGTGTGTCTGCTGATATATACATATAAATTCCCAGTCTTCAACTCCACACTTCATCCATGAGCTAACTAGGGTGAGCACCCTCAGCTCCCATTCAGTACCCAACACGTGGCAGAGCTGAGTGTCACCAAGTGGCCGGCACCTCCCTTGACCAGCACCCGCAGGGAGCATGCAGTCTCTCACCGTCTTGGAAGTGGATGGCATGGAGGACAGCAAGATGCTTGAAGTCTGGGACTGGGAGCTGGGCTTCATCTTCCCAGTGATCCACCTCTTGTATTCTTCTCGTACCTGGAGAAGGAGGCACATCCAGATGCAGGGAAATGGTCCAGGGACAGGGATGTTGGGTGGAGGGATGCTGGGGGTGGGGTGGGGAGAGGGGATGGGGAGGGCAGCAGCTACATACCTGGCGGTTAAGCAGACAGTGGATGAGGAAGATGAAGGCCCCTTGCAGGCTGTTAATGACGGTGAATAGGTAGGCCATGACACCTGCCACAGGTCCAATCTGAAAAATGCCCAGCACCCAGGAGCAGCCCAGGATGAAGAGCTGGGCAAAGGCCTTGAAGGTCAGTAACCTGGGGAGGAGATGTACAGTGTGTAAGGCTCTGGGAGGTGGCTATTGTCCTTGTAGGCCACGCTTCCAGGAATGGTCTGAGGTGGCCACTGTGCAATTTGCCACCTGGGTGCAGACATATGTAGGGTGGGGTCTCCAAGCTTAGGTGTGGGAAAATCAAATCCTATAGACATTTAAAATGCAATCAGGCTGGGTGCAGTGGCTCAAGCCTGTAATCCCAGCACTTTGGGAGGCCGAGGTGGGTGGGTCACCTGAGGACAGAAATTTGAGACCAGCCTGGCCAACATGGTGAAACCCGTCTCTACTAAAAATACAAAAGTTAGCTGGGCGTGGTGTTGGGTGCCTGTAATCCCAGCACTTTGGGAGGCCGAGGTGGGTGGATCACCTGAGGACAGGAGTTTGAGACCACCCTGGCTCACATGGTGAAAACCCGTCTCTACTAAAAATACAAAAATTAGCTGGGCATGGTGGTGGATGCCTGTAGTCCCAACTACTTGGGAGGCTGAGGCAGGAGAATCACTTGAACCCAGGAGGTGGAAGTGGCAGTGAGCCGAGATCATGCCATTGTACTCTAGCCTGGGTGATAAGAGTAAAACTCCGTTTCAAAAAAAAAAAAAAAAAAAAAAATGCAATCGGTCTTCAATATACATGGACACTGTGCACACATGGATTTGGTGAATTTTTGTTTGTAGTAATAAAAGGGAAGAAAAACCCATGGGTCCAAAAAAATCGGGACATGTTAAATGAGTGATGAAATCATAGTATGAAATACTGTGATGCCTTTCTTTTTATTTAGGTCAAATTCACCTAACATAAAATTCACCATTTTATCCCAGTGTTGTGCAACCATCACCACTATATAGTACCAAGGCTTTTTTTTTTTTTTTTTTTTTTTTTTGAAAGATAGAATCTCCCTCTGTCGCCCAGGCTGCAGTGCAGTGGCGCGATCTTGGCTCACTGCAACCTCCGTCTCCCAGGTTCAAGCAATTCTCCTGCCTCAGCCTCCCAAGTAGCTAAGATTGCAGGCATCCACCACCACACCTGGCTAATTTTTGTATTTTTAGTAGAGACGGAGTTTCACCATCTTGGCCAGGCTGGTCTCAAACTCCCGACATCGTGATCCACCCACCTTGGCCTCCCAAAGTGCTGGGATTACAGGCATGAGCCACTGCACCCGGCCATAGCAAGGCATTTTTATCAGCTCCTAAAGAAACCCCATACTGATTGTTTCCCAGTCTCCTCTCCCTCCAGTGGAAGCAATGCAAGTATCCAACAATGGATACACAAAATGTGGTATATTTATTTAATGGAATCTTATTCAGCCATGAAACGGAATGACGTATTGGAATATGACCGAACATGGATGAATCTTGCAAGTTAAAAAAAAAAGAGTCTGGGCGTAGATGCCTGTAATCCCAGCTACTCAGGAAGCTGAGGCAGGAGAATCGCTTGAACCTGGGAGGCAGAGGTTGCAATGAACCAGGACCATGCCACTGCCCTCTAGCTTGGGTAAGAGTGAGATTCTTTTTGAAAAAAAAAAAAAAAGATCTGCCACTAGATCACTAGATAGTGGTGGTCAGGGCGCAACACCGTGAATGTACTAAGAGCCACTGAGTTACATGCTTTAAAATGGTTAAAATAGTGAATTTCATCTGATGTGAGATTTATTGCTTAAATTTTCTGCCATGTGTATGTATTAACTTTGTTTTACCTTTTTGCCTTTTTTTTTTTTTTTTTTTTTTTGAGACAGATTCTCGCTCTGTCGCTCAGGCTGGAGTGCAATGGCGTGATCTCTGCTCACTGCAGTCTCCGCCTCCTGGGTTCACGCCCTCCTCCTGCCTCAGTCTCCCGAGTAGCTGGGACTACAAGTGCCCACCACCGCACCCGGCTGATTTTTTGTATTTTTAGTAGAGACAGGGTTTCACCATGTTAGCCACAATGGTCTTGATCTCCTGACCTCATGATCCGCCGGCCTCAGCCTCCCAAAGTGCTGGGATTACAGGCGTGAGCCACCATGCCTGGCCTCCTTTTTGACTTTTGTACTAACTTTTCAAACATATTTAAAATGGATAAGGGATTGGATACTGAAGAAAACAGAAGCAAAGAATGTTATTAGGTTACTGACAGTAAAACCTAGACGATGGTTGCTGAAGTTTCTTGAAATGAACAGTAGTTGAGTGAGGAAGTTAGGAAACACAATTGATCTATAAAAATACTTAAGAAGTCCTAAATCCCTAATATAAAATATGTGTAACAAAAATAATGAGATAGAATATTTCACACATTAAATCAGCAAAAAATACATCAAAAACAATAAACTCCAGTGTTGACAATGTTGCAAGTAAATAGTTATATTCTCATCATTGGAAACAAATGAAAATCAATTTATGACGCACATACTAGAAGCATTACAATCCAACCTACCCTTTAGGCAGTTGGATTTAGGTAGTTTCATGTTTTGTGTTGTAATTAAATAACCACGGTGTGGAAGGATTTACCTACAAGGGTGCTCAAAGCAGTATTGTTTTTACAGAGAACAAAACAAAACTGATAACACACAGAAGCAAATTAAGTGTCCATGAATATGGTATGACTTCAATACAATGTGCTACAAATTTACGCTGAAATGCTGTGCAAGAAAATCATATTGTAGAATAATATCTAACTAAGTCAGAAATCGTCAGGACATTCTTGAGAGGAAAAAAAAAAAAACATAAAAAACCAAATACTATGATTCAGTTTCTTGTAAATATGCACATATAAGCATGCACAGGGAAAAGTTAGAAAGTTTATTAATAGTTGTAATATATGAAACACCCACTGTTCCTGGTAACTGTGCTAAACGCTTTGTAAGGCACCTAAAATAAGCAATATTAATATCCCCATTCTGTAGGTGAGGCAAATGGGCTTCTGAGAAGTTATGTAACTTGCCTAAGGTCACACAGCTCGTAAATAGTTGAGCTGGAATTTTTTTTTTTTTTCTTCTGAGACGGAGTCTTGCTCTGTCGCCCAGGCTGGAGTGCAGTGGTGTGATCTCGGCTCACTGCAAGCTCTGCCTCCCGGGTTCAGACCATTCTCCTGCCTCAGCCTCCCGAGTAGCTGGAACTACAGGCACCTGCCACCATGTCCAGCTAATTTTTTTTTTTTTTTGTATTTTTAGTAGAGACGGGGAGCTGGACTCTAAGCCTCCAGATCTAGGTGGTGTGATATGCTAAACAGACCTCATCACCTCTGTCTTGGGCATAGGACCCAGCACACAAAAAGTGCTCAAAGAACTTTTCTGGGAAGAAGGAAGAGGAAATTAAAAGAGGAGGAGAGATGAAAGAGGGCTGTACCTGGTGTCTTTTAGCGTTGAGACTTCGGCATTGACACTGGAAAGCCGCTGCCTCAGGATCCACAAGGTCCAGGTCAGGAGGATGAAGTTGATCTGCAAAGTCAAGCAGAAGGACAGAGAGGCTGGATATACAAATGGACAAGGGCCAGAACTCTGGGCTGGGCGTAGGTGGCTCACGTATGTAATCCCAGCACTTTGGGAGGCCGAGGCGGGCAAATCATGATGTTGGGAGATCAAGACCGTCCTGGCGAACACAGTGAAACCCCATCTCCACTAAAAATACAAAAAGTTAGCCAGGCATGGTGGCACACGCCTATAGTCCCAGCTACTCGGGAGGCTGAGGCAGGAGAATGGTGTGAACCTGGGCAGCGGAGCTTGCAGTGAGCTGGGACTGTGCCAGCCTAGGCAACAGAGTGAGATTCCATCTCAAAAAAAAAAAAAAAGAAAGAAAAAAAGAAAAGAAAACAAAAGAAAATTCTGGCCAACAGAGGAAACAAGGTAACTGTTCTGTCTAGGCTTTGGATCTTAGTGAAGAACAAAGAGAAAAGAAAAGAGAGGAGAGAGACAGAGTAGGGGAAGCAGGGGAAGGGAGGGGTAAGGAAGAGGATGAGGGCCGGCTGCCAAGGCTCACACCTGTAATCCCAGCACTTTGAGGGGCTGAGGTGGGAGGATGGCTTGAGCCCAGGAGTTCAAGACCAGCCTTGGCCACATGGTGGCACACATCTGTAGTTCCAGCTACTTGGGAGGCTGAGGCAGGAGGATCGATTGAGCCCAAAAGGTTGAGGCTGCGGTGAACCATGATTGCACCACTGCACTCCAGCCTGGGCAACAGAGTAAGACCCTGTCTCAAAAAAAAAAAGAAAAAGAAAAAGAAAAGGATGAGGACAAGGAGGAGGAGGAGGAAGATGAGGAAGAGGAGGACAAAGAGGAGGAGAAGGAGGAGGGGAGAGAAAAGAACCCCAGCTCTGGCCTTCCATGGATTGGGAGTCCAATTTTACACTACCTTCGTAGTCTAGGAAGCTGTTAGATGAGGCATTTATTTAAAATTGTTTCAGGTTGGTCGTACCCAGTTTTAGTTGAATTGTGTCTCCAGAAAAAGGTGTGTTGAACCCCTAAATCCCAAGATCTCAGAATATGCCCTTATTTGGACATAGAATCTTTACAGAAATAATCAAGTTAAGATGAACTCATTAGGGCAGACCCTAATCTAATATGACTGAAATTTGACTGGCATTCTTTTTTTTTTTTTTTTGAGACAGTCTCACTCTGTCACCCAGGCTGCAGTGCAGTGGCGTTATCTCGGCTCACTGCAACCTCCCCCTCCTGGGTTCAAATGATTTTCCTGCCTCAGCCTCCTGAGTAGCTGGGACCATCAGTGCCTGCCACCACGCCTGGCTAATTTTTTCGTATTTTTTAGTAGAGAGCCTCGCAACGTGGTGAAACCCCATCTCTACTAAAAATACAAAACTTAGCTGGTCATAGTGGCACGTGCCTGTAATCCCAGCACTTGGGGAGGCTGAGGCAGGCAAACTACCTGAGGTCAGGAGTTCGAGACCAGCTTGGCCAACATGGTGAAAACCCATCTCTATTAAAAATATAAAATTAGCCAGGTGTGGTGGTACGCGCCTGTAATCCCAGCTACCCGGGAGGCTGAGGCGGAATAATAGCTTGAAACCAGGAGGCAGAGGTTGCAGTGAGCCTACCAACATGGAGAAACCCCATCTCTACTAAAAATACAAAATTAGCTGGGCGTGGTGGTGCTCGCCTGTAATCCCAGCTACCCAGGAGGCTGAGACAGGAGAGAATTGCTTGAACCAGGGGGGCAGAGGCTTTGGTGAGCTGAGATCGCACCATTGCACTCCAGCCTAGGCAACAAGAGTGAAACTCAGTCTCAAAAAAAAAAAAAAAGAGTTCTCCTTTTCAATATTTCATTCTTGAGATTTTTAAGTCCGAGAGTAATTTCTTTGATTCGCGAATCTTGTTTTTCCTTCTGAAAGGCAAATACGCCTGGGAGGGACCATAATTGTATCCATCTTGTGCACAGGTCCATGAGTCTCTCTGAGGTGGAGTTGTTGTCCGGGGGTAATAATACCGGAGGTTCATTGCCTCATGCTAAGGAAATCAAGGCACTGACACCCACGAGGAGTGAGTTTAAGAGCAGAAGTTTAATAGGCAAAAGAAAGAGAAAGGAGACTAGACCTCTGTGTCTTGCAAGAGAGAGGGCCTCCTGAATGGGACTTCCGGCCCACCGCAAAGTGCACTGGATTTTATAGCCTGGCTTGAGGGGATATTGGCTGGACCCAGTGTGACATTTACATAGAGCACGAGGAAGCTGGCCACCCACCCTGATCTTTTATTATGCAAATGGAGTCTTTACTTGGCTGGCACCATGTTGTCTTCTCCTTACTGTCCACATGGTTTACAAAGAAAAGGGAAGAAGGAGCTGCCATTTTCTTTTCTTTTTTTTTAGATGGAGTCTAGCTCTGTCACCCAGGCTGGAGTGCAGTGGCACGATCTCAGCTCGCTGCAACCTCTGTGTCTCCTGGATTCAAGCAATTCTCCTGCCTCAGCCTCCTGAGTAGCTGGGATTACAGGTGCTCGCCACCACACCCGGCTAATTTTTTGTTTTTTTTTTTTTTTTTTTTTTTTTTGAGACGGAGTCTCGCTCTGTCGCCCAGGCTGGAGTGCAGTGGCACGATCTCAGCTCACTGCAAGCTCCACCTCCCGGGTTCACACCATTTTCCTGCCTCAGCCTCCCGAGTAGCTGGGACTACAGGTGCCCGCCACCACAGCTGGCTAATTTTTTGTATTTTTAGTAGAGACATGGTTTCACCATGTTAGCCAGGATGGTCTCAATCGCCTGACCCCGTGATCCGCCCACCTCGGCCTCCCAAAGCGCTGGGATTACAGGTGTGAGCCACTGCGCCCGGCCTGGAAAAGGGAACTCCTGACGGGAATAAGTGACCCTCTCAGCTGCACACGTCCCTGGAAATTCCAGATCTCGCAGGTCTCCTTGCTCCTCCTCCAGAACACACTTCGCCAGGCTGTTGTCGTATTTGCTTACCGCTATGACTGTGCAAACTGGCCCCAAGAAACTCCAGATGAACCCCGTCTCTGTATTCAGCCAGCAGCTATGGAGAGAAATAGGAGGAGTCAGTGCTCGTCTCAGAGTCCGGACCTTACAGTTAACCCTGCCCCAACGAATGCCCTAGTGGAGGAGAATACTGGGAGGTGAGACTCAGATGACACTCAGGATGGTCCCGGTTGCAGTTCAGCTTCCTTTAGATCACCGTGCTTCCTCTTTGAAACCTTCTTCCTGGGCAAATGTACCTGAAATGTTTACCTGGTGCCTGAGGTTGAGCTCATTTCGCAATTCACAACTTCCTAATCCTGTTTCCCTCTATGCAGAACTCTCCACTGGTATACCTTGTCATTTAAATCTCAGCTCAGGCCGGGCGCGGTGGCTCACGCCTGTAATCCCAGCACTTTGGGAGGCTGAGGCAGGTGAATCACCTGAGGTCAGGAGTTTGAGACCAGCCTGGCCAACATGATGAAACCCCATCTCTACTAAAAATACAACAATTAGCTGGGCGTGGTGGTGGGCGCCTGTAATCCCAGCTACTTGGGAGGCTGAGGCAGGAGAATTGCTTGAACCCGGGAGATGGAGGTTGCAGTGAGCCAAGATCACGCCACTGCACTCCAGCCTGGGTGACAAGAGGAAAACTCTGTCTCAAAATAAATAAATAACAAACAAATAAATAAATAAATAAATAAATAAGTCTCAGCTCAAATGTCACCTCCTCTGAGAAGCCACTCCTGACTATCCTTAGATCGGGCATCCTGTCTCTACTCCTGGTATCCATCTAGCAGAGCTCACTGCATTCTTAAAACAGCAGCTATCGCTATCATAAGTTACCTTGTTTAATTGATTGTGTAATTGCAAATAGTCTTCCACTACTAGACCACGAATTTCATGAGAATTTGAGCCTTGGATGTTTGTTCATCTCTGAATACTCAGCACTTAGAGCAAAGCCTAGCATAGACAAGATATTTCATAATTGTTTATTTGAAGGAAGGAAGGAAGGAAGGGAGGGAGGGAAGGAGGAAGGAAGGGAAGGAGGGAGGGAGGGAAGGGAAGGAAGGGAGGAAAAGAGGGAGGGAGGAAGGGAGGAAGGGAAGGAAGGGAAGAAAGGGAAAGGAGGAAGGGAGGGAGGGAGGGAGGGAGGGAAGGAAGGAAGGGAGGAAGAGAAGGAAGGGAAGAAAGGGAAATGAGGAAGGGAGGAAGAGAGGGAGGGAAAGGAAGGAGGGAGGGAAAGGAAGGGGGGAGGGAGGAAGGGAATGAAGGGAAGAAAGGGAAAGGAGGAAGGGAGGAAGAGAGGAAGGGAAGGGAAGCAGGGAGGGAAGGGAAGGAAGGAAGGAAGGGAAAGGAGGAAGGGAGGAAGGAAGGAAGGAAGAGGGGAGGGAGATACGGAGAGAAGAAGAGGGGAGGAAGGAGGGAGTGAGGGAGGGTTGGAGGGAGGAAGCAAGGATTGCCTCTTTTTATTATGTCCCTAGTGTACATTAGTTGCTTTTACTACACAACAGCCATTCCGTCACGTTCAATAACAGCACCCCAATATTCCCCCCACCTTTTTTTTTTGAGACAAAGTCTCACTCTTGTTCCCCAGGCTGGAGTGCAATGGTGCGATCTCAGCTCATTGCAACCTCTGCCTCCCGGGTTCAAGCAATTCTCCTGCCTCAGCCTCCCGAGTAGCTGGAATTACAGACACATGCCACCATGCAGAAGTATTCCTCTCTCGCTTTCACCCCCACCGCCCATGTCATACACACAAGAAAAGGAAAATAATCAAGTTAGGTAAACTAGATATTCTCTTCCTGGAACATAAATCTCAAAGAGTAGTGACCCTGGATTTGTGCAGTGCACAACCTGTGCTCCTGTACACGGTGGTCCTGAAACCAACAGTACATAATGTAAGAGCTCGATAAATGGTAGCCACAACTACTGCTACTGTTGTTACTCTTCTTGTTGCTCATGTCATTATCACCATGAGCCCTGGCAGCACGGTCTTCAGGAAGAGAGAGGATGTCACTCACCGATTATGCATTCCATAGCCCTGTGGCTGCACACTGGCGGAGATCACCACCACCAGCACCGGCAGCCCATAACCAAAGGCACAGATGTGCAGCATCTTGATGTTGCGAGAGCTGAAGTAATTCACCACCTTCAGGTTTCTGACCATCAAGAAGAGCATCACAGCCTCCACCAGCATCCAGAAGAAGCAGGCAAGGAAAAGGTAGTGCAGGAAGCCCGCGATGATGGCACAGCCCGTCTGGAGGGGAGAAGCATGCACGTCAGGGTCCTCCACCCCAGAGAGAAATCGAGAGGAAGAAAGGAAGAGAGAGACTCCTCGACTGGAAATTCCCCAAACCTAGCTCACTCATTCATCTCACAAACATTTATAGAGATGGGCAGTGGTTCTTGACCACAGGCAGCACCACTTCCTGGTAAGGCGACCTATGGTCCTGGTTTGTCTGGAACTGAGATTTCCCAAGACGCATGACTTTCAGTTCTAAAACAGGAAGAGTTTTATGAAAACTGACTATTGATCGCCCTACTTTAGGGAATGGTTGAAAATAGGCAAGTTCCGCAAACTAGACCCCATAGGCTGACTGCCTGCCTTGTAAATAAAGCTTTATTGGCTGGGTGTGGTGGCTCACGCTTGTAATCCCAGCACTTTGGAAGGCTGAGGCAGGCAGATCGCTTGAGCCCAGGAGTTTGAGACCAGCCTGGGAAACATGACGAAACCCCCCTCTCCATACAAAAAATACAAAAATTAGCCAGACATGGTGGCACAGGCCTGTGGTCCCAGGTACTTGGGAGGCAGAGGTGGGAGGCTCGCATGAGCCCGGGAGGCTGTAATGAGGTGTGATTCAGCCACTGCACTCTAGCCTGAGTGACACAGCAAGACCCTGTCTCAAAAAAAAAAAAAAAGAAAGAAAGCAAGCAAAGGAAAGGAAAGGAAGGAAGGAAGGAAGGAAGGAAGGAAGGAAGGAAGGAAGGAAGGAGGGAGGGAGGGAGGGAGGGAGGGAGGGAGGGAGGGAGGGAGGAAATGAAAAGAAAGAGAAGTGGAGATTCCAAGCTGTAGCATTATCGACATTTGTAACATTATTGCAGGATCATCCTCTGTCATGGAGAGCTGTCTTGTGCACACAAGATCCTTAGCAGCATCCCTAACCTTTACCCGCTAGATACCAGCAGCACACTCCTCCAGTTGTGACAACCAAAAAGGTCTCCAGACATTGCCAAGTCTCCCCTGGGAGGGAAAAAGCACCCAGGGAGAGAACCTCTGGTTTAGAAAGTAATAGGAGGGGCTGTGCGTTGCGGCTCAAGCCTGTAATCCCAGCACTTTTTGGGAGGCCAAGGCGGGTGGATCACCTGAGGTCAGGAGTTCAGGGCTAGCCTGGCCAAAATGGTGAAACCCTGTCTCTACTAAAAATACAACAAAATTAGCAGGACATAGTGGCTCATGCCTGTATTCCCAGCTACTCAGGAGGCTGAGGCAGGAGAATTGCTTGAACCCAGAGGGAGTTGCAGTGAGCCAAGATCATGCCATTGCACTCCAGCCTGGGCAACAAGGGCGAAACTCAGTATCAAAAACAAACAAACAAACAAAAACAAGTAATAGGAGGAACCGCTAGAATTCATAACATGATCAGGGATGTAATTTTGAACTGAGAGCTGTCACAAGGAGTCAAGCAGGTGAGAAGCTGGGAAGTGAGTGTTACAGGCAGAGGGCACAGCCTATGCAAAGGCCCTGAGGTAGGAATAGGAGTAGAGGGGATTGGGTAGGAATGAGCTGAGGCAGGTGGGGAGAAGATGGGGTTTGGTAGGGACACAGCCCGAGTGATGTAGACCTGATTGTCAGTCTTGTCTATACCGGCGAGGAAGAGGATCTTGGCCAAGAGGAGACACACGCAGAGGTGCAGGTGGAGGTAGGTGATGTGATTTCGGATGGAGCGACACAGCAAAAAGGTGGCGATGGCCAAGACGAGGCACACCAAGGAGATGATCATGCCCACGTGGCTAATGACGTACAAGGAGAAGTCCATCTGTCAGGAAGGAATTCCATAGTTGGCCTGAGAATGGGATCAAAATCCTCCCAGGTGGGAAGAACAGTTATCTAAAACCCTGGCTCGGGCAAAATTAGCTTAGCGGCCTTTTCTCCCTCTAATACTCAGTGAACTAGATATTGTCCTTCATTATCCTTTGTAATCAACTGGCATCCACCAGCACCTATTCCCAGCCCTGTCCTATGCGCTACTCCAGGTATGACTGGGACTGGATGTCCACAAACTACATCTCCCAGAATCCTTGGGAACTAAGGTCCTGGATGTAATTTAGGTTCTCCAGTGAGATACATCTGTGAATGTCTTGGAATGCAGAAGGGAGGCAAATATCAGCTTTTGGCAGACAGGAGTGAGCTTAATTCCACATTTCCACTGTCCAGTCCCCAATTTCATGGTGGAGTGGGGTGGCAAAAGGACAGCAGCAATTTCTGACCTCTGAGTTATAGCTGCATTGGGGGATGATCTTGAAGCCAAAATCGAAGTGACAGCCCCCTGACTTCAACTCCTCCATCCCCTCCCAGAGATTTTTGTGAGCACCCACTTCCCTATATTAAATCCCTTTCTGCTTGAAATACCTGGGGTGTTTTTTCCTTCCTGTACTGCATCCCAATTGATAATGCAGACATTCAGGAATGCTCCAACTTCAGGAACATGACAAGCTAAGTTCTTCTTCTATGCCATTTATTCATAATTAATTTTAAAATTGCTTTTAAATGTATCTGAGTGCTTTCTGTGGGTTAAAGATATGCCAGGCACCATCTTATGAGCACCTCTCTATGATATCGTCACCAAGTGGTTAGGAAAACTGACCATTGACTGAGCGCCGTAATCCCAGCACTTTGGGAGGCTGAGGTGAGTGGATCACCTGAGGTCAGGGGTTCAAGACCAGCCTGGCCAACATGGCAAAACTCTGTCTCTACAAAAAAAAAAAAAAAACTGGGCATGGTGGTGGGCACCTGTAATCCCAGCTACTCGGGAGGCTGAATCAGGAGAATCACTTGAACCTGGGAGACGGAGGTTGCAGTGAGCCGAGATCGCGCCATCGCACTCTAGCCTGGGTGACAAGAGCGAAATTCAGTCTCAAAAAAAAAAGAAAAAAGAAAAGAAAACTGACAAATTTCTAGTTGTATGAGTTTGGACAAGACATTTAACTGCTCTTTGCCCTCAGTTTCCTCATCTGTTAAAAAGAGAATATTAACGGTAAGTGCCTTACGGAGTTGTTGTGGGAGGAGTAAAAGAAAACATTTAAAGAACAACTGTGCCAGAAACATACTATATAAATGCTAGTGATCATCAGCATTTTTGTTATTGTTCTCATTTTTGAGATGAGACAGCTGGGCTCAGTGCAGAGAAGTTAAGTGACTTTTCCAAGAAAACACAGCTAGAAAGTGGTAGAGGCGGGACTTGAAACTCAGTCAGTTTTGTTCTGGATCCAGTTCTCTTAAATCCTAAGCCACATGGTCCTTAAAACCGCACGTACTTATGGTCTCCCTGGTAGGGAATTAAACGTTCGGTCTACGATAATAGGAAAGGATACTTTTTTTTTTTTTTTGAAACAGTCTCACTCTGTCACTCAAGCTGGAGTGCAGTGATGCGATCTCGGCTCACTGCAAGCTCTGCCTCCCGGGTTCACGCCATTCTCCTGCCTCAGCCTCCCGAGTAGCTGGGACTATAGGCGCCCACCACTACGCCAGGCTAATTTTTTGTATTTTTAGTAGAGACGGGGTTTCACCGTGTTAGGCATGATGGTCTTGATCACCTGACCTGATCCGCCCGCCTCGGCCTCCCAAAGTGTTGGGATTACAGGCGTGAGCCACCAAGCCCGGTGAAAGGATGCTTCCTACAACACTAATGAGGACGTCCTTCCTCTCTGCCTAATCTACTCATTCACCAAGGCTTATTTCATATTCTGTTTCCTCCCAATCTATCATCGGTTCTCTTGGAAACACCTCAGAATTCTTTTTTTTTTTTTTTTTTTTTTTGGTGAGACAGAGTCTCACTCTGTTGCCAGGCTGTTATGCAGTGGTGCCATCTCGGCTCACTGCAACCTCTCCCTCCCAGGTTCAAGCCATTCAAGCGATTCTCTGGCCTCCGCCTCTGGAGTAGCTGGGACAGCAGGCATGCATCACCAAGCCCAGCTGATTTTTGGATTCTTAGTAGAGATGGGGTTTCACCATGTTGGCCAGTGGTCTCGATCTCTTGACCTCATGATGCACCCGCCTTGGCCTCCCAAAGTGCTGGGATGACAGGCATGAGCCACTGTGCCCGGCCAACACCTCTGAATTCTTACAGCATTCCTTCTTGACCCATTTGCGTGTTTTAGTTGAAAGAGACTTCCCCAGATTTGAATTCCACCTGCCCCAATTTCTAGCTTAAGGACTAGATGGGCCACTTTGCCCATTCTGTGAAATGCGTCTGAAACCGCTTAACTTAAAGAGCCCAGCACACTGTAGGTGCTCATTAAGTAAGATCTGTGATTGCTCCAGTGCCTGGCCCTATTTAGGGTCATTATTTCTCATTGTATATTTGAGTTTCATGGCCTTCCAACCAGACTGTAAGTTCTGCAGGGGCGATGGCATTTCACCTACCCCTTCTGTCCCCATGACTCCGTCCCACGACACCCATCCCCATGGGAGACACACGACAGACGTTTAATCAATATTTTCCCATTGGATTTGGAGGCAGATACTCTGCCTCAGGGAACAAATCATCATTACTAACCGTGAGCTCCCCAGAAGCCATGATAACAGCAAGATTCGCCATCCGATTACAGCTGCAGACGGTATGTATCTCAGAAGCTTCCAGGATCACACAGCCAAAGGATGTCCATCTTCCACCCTTCACATCAGTGCTCCAGGAAACACAGATAGGCCTCTCAAACTCCTGTTTTGGCTTAAAAACCCCAAAAACATTAAAAAAAAAAAAAAAAAAAAAAGGCCCTGGTCACCTGAGAATCCCCATCAAATGGATTAAATGTGACCATCCTCAAGAGTCACTGGGAACAAGAATACACAGGGTACGTTCTGAGGGAAGGGGGGAAAATGCTGATATTTCATTATGCAGTGAGGGCCAATCTGATGGGGCAGTTTACATTCCTGTTGCTAGAAGAAAACTCCTCCTTTCATCAAATCCATAATAAGGCCTTCTGCATAGTCACTCATTATTCACTTATTCATTCAATGTGTGGGTTTTTTTGTGTCTGTGTGTGACTGAGTCTCACTCTGTCGCCCAGGCTGGAGTGCAGTGGTGCAGTCTCAGCTCACTGCAACCTCCGCCTCAGGGTTCAAGTGATTCTTCTGCCTCAGCCTCCCAAGTAGCTGGGATTACAGGTGCCTACCACCATGCTTGGCCAATTTTGGTATTTTTAGTAGAGACGGGGTTTTACTATGTTGGCCAGACCAGTATTGAACTCCTGATGTATGTCAAGTGATTCACCTGCTTTGGGCCTCCCAAAGTTCTGGGATTACAGGCGTCTGTCACCATATCCAGCTAATTTTTGTATTTTTAGTAAAGATGGGGTTTCTCCATATTGGCCAGGCTGGTCTCAAACTCCTGACCTCAAGTAATCTGCCTGCATAGGCCTCCCAAACTGTTGGGATTACAGGCATGAGCCACCACACCCAGCCTCGTTCAACGTGTTTTTATTGAATACCTATTACATGCCTTGATCTGTGCCGTTTATGGGAGACATTAGTAAATAAAATAGACGCAGTTCTTCCCCCAAGGAGATCATAGTGCAGTGGGAGGAAAAACATAGAAAAGCCAGGTAAGCAGAGAAATATTTTTAGTAACAGTTTAAGAACAACATGCTTTAAGAATGTATACTAGAAAGGTGGGCATGGTGGCTCATGCCTGTAATCCCAGCACTTTAAGAGGCTGAGGCGGGTGGATCACCTGAGGTCAGGAGTTCGAGACCAGCCTGACCAACACGGTGAAACCCTGTCTCCACCAAATACAAAAAGGTTAGCTGGGCATAGTGGTGGGCACCTGTAATTCCAGCTACTCCGGAGAATGGCTTGAACCGAGGAGGCAGGGGTTGCAGTGAGCCGAGGTTGTACCATTGCACTCCAGCCTGGGCAACAAGAGTGAAACTCCATCTCAAAAAAAAAAAAAAAAAAAAAAAAAAGGCTGGCGCAGTGGCTCATGCCTGAAATCCCAGCACTTTGGGAGGCCGAAGCAGGCAGATCAGGAGGTCAGGACATCGAGACCATCCTGGCTAACATGGTGAAACCCCGTCCCTAGTAAAAATACAAAAAATTAGCCAGGTGCAGTGGCAGACGCCTGTAGTCCCAGCTACTTGGGAGGCTGAGGCAGGAGAATGGCATGAACCTGGGCAGTGGAGCTTGCAGTGAGCTGAGATCGGGCCACTGCACTCCAGCCTGGGCGACAGAGTGAGCCTGATCAATTCAACAAGAAGAACTAACTACCCTAAATATATATGCACCCAATATAGGAGCACCTAGATTCATAAAGCAAGTCCTTAAGGACTTACAAAGATAATTAGACTCCCACACAATAATAATGGGAGACTTTAACACCCCATTGTCAACAGATCAACAAGACAGAAAGTTAACAAGGATACCCAGGAATCGAACTCAGCTCTGCACCAAGCAGACCTAATAGGCATCTACAGAACTCTCCACCCCAAATCAACAGAATATACATTCTCTCAGCACTGTATCGCACTTATTCCAAAATTGACCATATAGTTGGAAGTAAAGCACTCCTCAGCAAATGTAAAAGAACAGAAATTATAACAAACTGTCTCTCAGAGCACAGTGCAATCAAACTAGAACTCAGGATTAAGAAACTCACTCAAAACCGCTCAACTACATGGAAACTGAACAACCTGCTCCTGAATGACTACTGGGTACATAACAAAATGAAGGCAGAAATAAAGATGTTCTTTGAAACCAGTGAGAACAAAGACACAACATACCAGAATCTCTGGGATACATTTAAAGCAGTGTGTAGAGGGAAATTTATAGCACTAAATGCCCACAAGAGAAAGCAGGAAAGATCTAAAATTGACACCCTAACATCACAATTAAAAGAACTAGAGAAGCAAGAGCAAACACATTCAAAAGCTAGCAGAAGGCAAGAAATAACTAAGATCAGAGCAGAACTGAAGGAGATAGAGACACAAAAAACTCTTCAAAAAATCAATGAATCCAGGAGCTGGTTTTTTTAAAAGATCAACAAAATCGATAGACCACTAGTAAAACTAATAAAGAAGAAAAGAGAGAAGAATCAAATAGATGCAATAGAAAATGATAAAGGGGATATCACAACTGACACCACAGAAATACAAACTACCATCAGAGAATACGATAAACACCTCTATGCAAATAAACTAGAAAACCTAGAAGAAATGGATAAATTCCTGAACACATACACTCACCCAAGACTAAACTAGGAAGAAGTTGAAGCCCTGAATAGACCAGTAACAGGCTCTGAAACTGAGGTGATAATTAATAGCCTACCAACCAAATCCAGGACCATATGGATTCACAGCTGAATTCTACCAAGGTACAAGGAGGAGCTGGTACCATTCCTTCTGAAATTATTCCAATCAATAGAGAAAGAGGGAATCCTCCCTAACTCATTTAATGAGGCCAACATCATCCTGATACCAAATCCTGGCAGAGACATGACAAAAAAAGAGAATTTTAGACCAATATCCCTGACGAACATTGATGCAAAAATCCTCAATAAAATACTGGCAAACTGAATCCAGCAGCACATCAAAAAGCTTATCCACCATGATCAAGTGGACTTCATCCCTGGGATGCAAGGCTGGTTCAACATATGCAAATCAATAAATGTAATCCAGCATATAAACAGAACCAAAGACAAAAACCACATGATTATCTCAATAGATGCAGAAAAGGCCTTTGACAAAATTCAACAGCCCTTCATGCTAAAAACTCTCAATAAATTCGGTATTAATGGAACATATCTCAAAATAATAAGAGCTACTTTTGACAAACCCACAACCAATATCATACTGAATGGGCAAAAACTGGAAGCACTCCTCTTGCAAACTGGCACAAGAGAGGGATGCCCTCTCTCACCACTCCTGTTCAACATAGTGTTGGAAGTTCTGGCCAGGGCAACCAGGCAAGAGACATAAATAAAGGTATTCAATTAGGAAAAGAGGAAGTCAAATTGTCCCTGTTTGCAGATGATATGATTGTATATTTAGAAAACCCCATCATCTTAGCCCAAAATCTCCTTAAGCTGATAAGCAACTTCAGCAAAGTCTCAGGATACAAAATCAATGTGCAAAAGTCACTAGTATTCTTATGCACCAATAACAGACAGAGAGCCAAATCATGAGTGAACTCCCATTCACAATTGCTTCAAAGAGAATAAAATACCTAGGAATCCAACTTAGAAGGGATGTGAAGGACCTCTTCAAAGAGAACTACAAACCACTGCTCAATGAAATAAAAGAGGACACAAACAAATGGAAGAATATTCCATGCTCATGGATAGGAAGAATCAATATTGTGAAATGGCCACACTGCCCAAGGTAATTTATAGATTCAATGCCATCCCCATTAAGCTACCAATGACTTTCTTCACAGAATTGGAAAAAAACTACTTTAAAGTTCATATGGAACCAAAAAAGAGCCCACATTGCCAAGACAGTCCTAAGCCAAAAGAACAAAGCTGGAGGCATCATGCTACCTGACTTCAAACTATACTATAAGGCTATAGTAATCAAAACAGCATGGTACTGGTACCAAAACAGATATAGACCAATGGAACAGAACAGAGCCCTCAGAAATAATACCACACATCTACAACCATCTGATCTTTGACAAACCTGACAAAAACAAGAAAGAGGGAAAGGATTCCCAATTTAATAAATGGTGCTGGGAAAACTGGCTAGCCATAAGTAGAAAGCTGAAACTGGATCCCTTCCTTACACCTTATACAAAAATTAATTCAAGATGGATTAGAGACTTAAATGTTAGACCTAAAACCATAAAAACCCTAGAAGAAAACCTAGGCAATACCATTCAGGACATAGGCATGGGCAAGGACTTCATGTCTAAAACACCAAAAGCAATGGCAACAAAAGCCAAAATTGACAAATGGGATCTAATTAAACTAAGGAGCTTCTGCACAGCAAAAGAAACTACCATAAGAGTGAAGAGGCAACTTACAGAATGGGAGAAAATTTTTGCAATCTACTCATCTGACAAAGGGCTAATATCCAGAACCTACAAAGAACTCAAACAAATTTACAAGAAAAAAACAACCCCATTAAAAAGTGGGCAAAGGATATGAACAGACACTTCTCAAAAGAAGACATTTATGCAGCCAACAGACACATGAAAAAAATGCTCATCATCACTAGCCATCAGAGAAATGCAAATCAAAACCACAATGAGATACCATCTCATACCAGTTAGAATGGCGATCATTAAAAAGTCAGGAGACAACAGGTGCTGGAGAGGATGTGGAGAAATAGGAACACTTCTACACTGTTGGTGGGACTGTAAACTAGTTCAACCATTGTGGAAGACAGTGTGGTGATTCCTCAAGGATCTAAAACTAGAAATACCATTTGACCCAGTCATCCCATTACTGGGTATATACCCAAAGGATTATAAATCATGCTGCTATAAAGACACATGCACACGTATGTTTATTGTGGCACTATTCACAATAGGAAAGACTTAGAACCAACCCAAATGTCCATCAATGACAGACTGGATTAAGAAAATGTGGCACATATACACTATGGAATACTATGCAGCCATAAAAAAGGATGAGATCATGTCCTTTGTAGGGACATGGATGCAGCTGGAAACCATCATTCTCAGCAAACTATCGCAAGAACAGAAAACCAAACACTGCATGTTCTCACTCATAGGTGGGAATTGAACAATGAGAACACTTGGACACAGGAAGGGGAACATCACACACCGGGTCCTGTTGTGGGGTGGGGGGAGGTGGGAGGGATAGCATTAGGAGATATACCTAATGTAAATGACGAGTTAATGGGTGCAGCACACCAACATGGCACAGGTATACATACGTAACAAACCTGCATGTTGTGCACACGTACCCTAGAACTTAAAGTATTATGATGATTATAATAATAATAATAATAATAATAATAATAATAATAAAGAAGCAACAACCACATAGCAGGATCCAGGATCCAATCAGATCAAGCCCTGGCATCACCCCATGGCAGCATCCAATCAGATCACGCCTTCCTGCATCACTTCATTGTAAGATGCAATCAAATCGCAGCTCATTACCCACTGACTATAAAACCTGCCCCAGTCCCCCAGCTTGGGGAGACAGATTTAAGCCAGACTCCTGTGTCCTTCCTTGGCAGTCTTGCAATACACTTCTCTCTCTACAAAAACCCCGTGCTTCAGTGTTTGGCTTCCTGTTGCACATGGGCAAATGGACCTAGTTCTCTTTGGTAACAGTGGGAGACCTCATTCCTCTAGCGGTGGCTTCTGTTAATTGACTTGAATTGCTAGAAGTTGTGGAAGCTCACCGACCACAATAGCTTCCCATAAAAAATGAGAGTTAAGGAAATCGAGAGACGAGGAGTTCCCAAGAGGTAGACAGGAATCTCAGCAGAGACCTCTTCACAAACCTGAATGTTCTCCAGAGTGTAGATGACTGGATCTGAGAAGCCATCTTTCTTCTCCCCAGTCATGATGCCCCCAACGACTCGAGAATTCATCTTCAGCTTGATCTTCGAGGTGGTCAGGGGAGCCTGGTGGTCTTGGAAGAAGCGTTCGTTTAAAACAGACTCCACGCCCACAAAGGAGACAAAAGCCACACCAGTGGTCCCTGCAGGTTTCCCCAAATGAAAAAAAGAGGGAATCGTTTGCTCAATAGTTATTATAGAAGATCGAACACACACACACACACACACACACACACGAGAGAGAGAGAGAGAGAGAGAGAGAGAGAGAGAGAGAGAGAGAGAGAGAGAGACATGCACCTCACTGTGCTGCTCCGAGATTAAAATAACCAGCGGGCTTCTAGGTTTAAAAAATAAACCTCTGGCGGGGCATGGTGGCTCACGCCTATAATTCCAGCACTTTGGGAGGCCGAGGCGGGTGGATCACAAGGTCAGGAGATCCAGACCATCCTGGCTAACATGGTGAAACTCCGTCTCTACTAAAATACAAAAAATTAGCCCGGTGTAGTGATGTGCACCTGTAGCTCCAGCTACTTGGGAGGCTGAGGCAGGGGAATCACTTGAACCTGGGAGGCGGAGCTTGCAGTGAGCCAAGATCGCACCACTGCACTCCAGCCTGGTGACAGAGCAAGACTCCGTCTCAAAACAAAACAAAACACAAAATGAAACAAAAACTTCCACAGCTGGGCAGAGTGGCTCACGCCTGTAATCCCAGCACTTTGGTAGGCCACGGCAAGTGGATCACTTGAGGTCAGGAGTTCAAGACCAGCCTGGCCAACATGGTGAAACCCCATCTCTACTAAAAATAAAAATAAAAAACACTAGCTGGCCATGGTGGCAAGTGCCTGTAGTCCCAGCTACTCGGGAGGCTGAGGCACGAGAATCGCTTGAATCCAGGAGGTAGAGGTTGCAATGAGCCAAACATGCCATTGCACTCCAGCCTGGGCAACAGAGCAAGATTCCATCTCAAAAAAAAGAAAAAGAAAAAGAAGAAGGAGAAGAAGAAGGAGGAGGAGGAGGAAGAGGAGGAAGAGGAGGAGGAGGAGGAAGAAGAAGAAGGAGGAGGAGGAGGAAGAAGAAGGAGGAGGAGGAGGAGGAGGGGAGGAGGAGGAGGAAGTGGAGAGAGAAAGTGCTCAATTTATGATGTCTTGGGGGACATCCAAGGGGTCCCTCCATTAGCTTGGCAGTGGGAGATGAAGCCTGGGGGATGGTACTGTCTGGTTGGGACAGGAAGCTGTGGACAGCAAGCCACCCAGGTGCCGAGGCAAGAGATCGAGGGCACGAGCTGTTCCAGTATAATAAAATATGTAAAATAAGAATAGTCTTACTAGATATAGATAATAGATATGATTATGTATGAATATCATTAATCATTAGTTTGTAACAATGACTCTTTACTCCAATATTATAATAATCCTTGCTCTACAATTGTAACTTAGGAAAAACCAAGCCATACAGAGATGGGAGCTGAGGGGACATAGTGAGAAGTGACCAGAAGACAGGAGTTTGAGCCTTCTGTCACGCCCGGGCAGGGCCACCAGAGGGCTCCTTGGTCTAGTGGTAACACCAGTATCTGGGAAGATGCCCGTTGCCAAGCGGACCGTGGTCTAGCGGTAGCGTCAGTGTCAAGGAAAAACACCTGCTACTTAGCTGACACGGAAGACAGGGAAAGGGAGTCCCCCTTTCCCCGGAGGGGTTCAGAGAAGACTCTACTCCTCCATCTCTTGTGGAGGACCTGACATCAGTCAGGCCTGCCCACAGTTATCCAGAGGCCTAACCATCTCCCTGTGATGCTGTGCTTCAGTGGTCATGCTCCTAGTCCGCTTTCATGTTCCATCCTGTACACCTGGCTTTGCCTTTTAGATAACAGTAGCAAATTAGTGAAAGTACTAAAAGTCTCTGATATGCAGAAATAATGGCATAGGCTGTCTCTCTCTCTCTCCTCTCTTTCTCTCTGCCTCGGCTGCCAGGCAGGGTAGGGTCCCCTGTCCAGTGGACATGTGACCCATGTGACCTTACCTATCATTGGAGATGGCTCACACTCCTTACCCTGCCCCTTTGTCTTGTATCCAATAAATATCAGCTCAGCCTGGCATTCGGGGCCACTACCGGTCTCCACGTCTTGGTGGTAGTGGTCCCCCGGGCCCAGCTGTCTTTTCTTTTATCTCTTTGTCTTGTGTCTTTATTCCTACAATCTCTTGTCTCCGCACACGGGGAGAAAAACCCACCAACCCTGTGGGGCTGGACCCTACAGGAAGTGGCATAGGACATATCCCTGTCTCTCTCTTTCTAACTCGGCCTCCCAAGGTGTTGGGATTACAGGTGTGAGCCGCCACGCCCAGTGACCTTCAATTCTTTTCCCTCTCTCCCCCACGTTACTGGTGCTCCAGCCCACTCTACTTTTAGTTCCATGATCATACGAAGCTTTTTTTCAACACAGAGCCATAGCTTGCACTTCCTGTAACACACTCTCTCCTACTTTCTTTACGTATTCCTCAGGACTTCGCTTAAATATCTCTTCCATTTTTCACACTGTGCTTTTACGTGAAAGTATTAACCACAGTGTTAATCATATGCATAGATCAGATCAGGGGCTGGAAAACTGTGGCCTATGGGCCAATCTGGCTGTCACCTACTTTTTAAAATAAAGTGTTATTGAAACATGCGCAGGCACATTCATATACATATTGTCTATGAATGCTTTTGCACTATAATGGTAGTTAAGTCGTGGTGATAGAGGTTGTATTCATTGCAATGCTTAAAATAGTTACTAACGAGCCCTCTACAGAAAAAGTTTGCCATCCCTGACACAGATTAGCAGTGTCCAACAGAAATATAGTATGAACCACATATGTAATTTTAAATTTTCCAGTACACATTTTTTAAAAGTAAAAAACCAGATAAAATTAATTTTAATAATATATTAACTCAGTATAAGCCAAATATTATCATTTCAACATATAAATACGATATTTTAAAATGTAAAAATACATTTCAAATATTGCATATTTTAAAATTTTAAATATTACATATTTTTAAAATTTAAATATTTTAAAATTTTAAATATTACATATTTTAAAAATTTTAAAATTTTAAAAATTTAAATATTTTTTATTTTTACATTATTTTAAATACAAAAAAATGACTAGTGAGATGTTTTAATCCTTCTTTTTGGGCACCAAGCCTTTGAAATACAGTGTTTATTTTAGGTTTACAGTAGTTCTCAACCTGGCTTAATCAAATTTCAGTTGCTCAACAGCTGAATGTGACCAGTTCATATCATATAGGCCAGTGAAGGTCTCAATACTCCAGTATTACAAGCTCATTTAACGTTTGACTTCCCTAGCAGATGGAAAACTCTCCGAAAGCATAGGCCATTTCTGCCCTCATTGGTTCTCAACCATCTGGCACTGGTCTTGGCACCTTGAAAGGGATCAATAAATGCGTATTAATGGAATACACCATAACCTGCATTCTTAGGAGAGGAACTATACCTGTGGATTCAGATTCCTCAATTGTGGAACACCGGATCTTCATCTTATCCCCCTTGGCTGCCAAGCTCAAGTTCACCTTCTCTTCACTGCATTCTTTGTTGATAACTTTGCTCTCAATGTCTAAAAAGAAAAAGGGAGAATTCCTATGAGGTCGCCCAGAAAGTCAGTCCTGAATTCGATTGCTGTCCAAAAAAAGGTACACATCCATCGTGGCGAGCAGAGAAAAAGAATAGAAAGTTCAATTCATGATAGGAAAGATCTTGAGTCCCGAGATGAATGATAGGAGAACCATAGCACCAAACAAATGAGTAACCCAGGTAGAGCCTTAGAAGCCAGCTCTCATATTCTAGGGGATGCATCAGGGAAAGATGGGGTCAAAGTCAACAGTGATGGAAGGCAACAGTCATGATCCTCTCTCTACTCTAAGTTTTTTGTTTTTGTTTTTGTTTTTTATTTTTGTTGATTTTTTTTTTTTTTGAGACGGAGTCTCGCTCTGTTGCCCGGGCTCGAGTGCAGTGGTGCGATCTTGTCTCACTGCAAACTCTGCCTCCCATGTTCACGCCATTCTCCTGCCTCAGCCTCCCAAGTAGCTGGGATTACAGGCGCCTGCCACCACGCCCAGCTAATTTTTCGTAGTTTTAGTAGAGACGGGGTTTCACCGTGTTAGCCAAGATGGTCTCGATCTCCTGATCTCGTAATACGCCTGCCTCGGCCTCCCAAAGTGCTGGGATTACAGGTGTGAGCCACTGCCCCCAGCTTCATGTGTTTTCTAAAACCAAAATAAATAGTAAGGGATTGGGGCGAGCCTAGCGTGGCACACAAGAACTCAGGTTCTGCAGTCAGATGGTGGTAACTGGGAGGTCCAGCTCTGCCACGCGCTAGCTGCCTAAATTTGAGCATTGACTTAACCTCTCTATGCCTCCTATTTCTCATCTGTATCATGGCAACACATTGCAGGACCTAACCCACTGGCCCTTCCTGAAAATAAACTAGATAATGGAACCAGAAGTATCCTTGTAAAATATAAGCCAGATAATACCATACCTGTTCCCAAATTTTCCAATGTCTTTTCATCTCACTTCAAATAAAATCTTGGCTGGGTACAGTGGTTCAGGCCTGTAATCCTAGTACTTTGGGAGGCCAAGCAGGAGGATCACTTGAGCTCAGGAGTTCAAGACCAGCATGGGCAACATAGCAAGCCCTCATTTCTACCAAAAATTTTTAAAACTAGACAAGCATGGTGGTGCACGCCTATAGTTCCCAGCTACTCAGGAGGCTGAGGCAGGAGGATCGCTTGAGCCTGGGAGTGTGAAACTATAGTGAGCTATGATTGCACCACTGCACTCCAGCCTAGGTGACAGAGTGGGACCCTGTCTCAAAAAAAAAAAAAAAAGAAAAAGAAAAAGAAAAAAAGAAAAACCTCAAGTCCCTATGTTTATCTACATTTCCATCTCCCTTCCTTTCTCCTACTGCTATCGCCATCTTCAATGCCACTTCAGCCACACTGGGCACCTCATGGTTCCTTGAATTCTCCAGGTATTCCTGCACTTGCTCTTTCTCCAGATATTTACATGACTCTCTTCCCTGACATCCCCACCCCAATGAGACTTACCCTGATCTCACTATATAAAGGAGCAACTCTCCCTCTAATCCCAACCCTCTCTAACCTCCCTAGCCTGCTGTATTTTTTCTCAGTAGCACTACCTCTATTTGGTATACCAGATGTCTGTTTATTATCTGACTCAACTCACTAAAATATGAGATTCATGAGGCTAATTTTGTTCACTACTGGTTGGAGTCCACCAAATACTTTATTTCCACCTCTTGGCCTTCTGGGCATCCATTAGGTTGGAACTTCCTAGGTTTATGTGAATGACACTGGAACTACTACCAGGAGTAGGGTGCTAATGTAAAAGATCTACAGCACCCGCTATTCCCAAGTAGTCATCTATCAAGTATGTATGAGTCAGGAAAGGATCAGACTTGCAGCAGTAACAAACAACCCTAAGTCTTAGTGGATTTAAAAAAACAAGTGTTTATATCTCATTAATGCCTTGTATCTATTGTAAATTGACTTGAGGCCATGTTCCATATTATCTTTATTCTGACACCCAGGCAGATGGAGCAGCTGTGACCTGAAGCACCGCTAATCATATGGTCAGAGGGAAAGAAAGTTCTGGAAAGTCATACTGGCAACTACTCTATTCTCCAATTTATTGGCCTGAACTAGTCCCCAAATCCCACCTAACCACACGGTAGCCAGGAAGTACAATTCTACCGTGGGCCCAGCAGGGCAAACAGGAAGTACTTAAGCACAGTCTATGACTGTCATACCTTAGCCCAGCACATAGCAAGCAGTTAATCAGCAAATATTTGTAGAATAAATTAATGATACGGTCTTAGCATAGTGCCTGGCCTTTGCCAAGTGCTCAGTGAATGGAAAATATTGTTAATATGATTAGATTTACTTTGCTGTGAATTCAAGGTATTTAAACAGTTGGAGAAAGAATGGGTGGGAAACCCAGGGAAAATCCCATTGCCAAAGTCAACTCTCAAAATCATCACCAGATGTAACCTTGCCACGAAGGGTATCTCCTACCTAAGTAATCCGTCTGAACAGTCTGAGTGACATTTGCTGAGGGTTTCAAAAAAGCAGCCAGTGTCAAACTTTCCACGCTCTCCAGGAAGACTGTGGCCAGGGAGGACGTCTCTTCCTTGGTGAATTTGGTCCACGTGGATATTTGTTTAAGCACAGGGACAAAGCTCTCAGTCGTATTCTGCAAGGAAAGACATGTTTGTTCATTCTCTCTCTCTCTCTGTCTCTCTCTCTGTCTCTGTCTCTGTCTCTCTCTCTCATTAATGAAATAACAGCTGTCCTTTTTTCTCATTAAGAATAGGCTGGGAGTCAATCCAAGGGAGAATTAAAAGGGGCATCCACTCGGGCTCCTTTTTCTGATTCAAGAAGCCCCGTTAGAAATACAAACTGAGGCCGGGCGTGGTGGCCACGCCTGTTATCCCAGCACTTTGGGAGGATGAGACGGGTGGATCACGAGGTCAGGAGATCGAGACCATCCTGATTAACACAGTGAAACCCCGTCTCTACTAAAATTACAAAACGATTAGCCAGGCATGGTGGCGGGCACCTGTAGTCCCAGCTACGTGGGAGGCTGAGGCAGAAGAATGGCATGAACCCAGGAGGCAGAGCTTGCAGTGAGCAGAGATCATGCCATTGCACTCCAGTCTGGGTGCCACAGCGAGACTCCGTCTCAAAAAAAAAAAAGAAGAAATACAAATTGAGGCCGAGTGCAGTGGCTCACACCTGTAAGCCCAGCACTTTGGGAGGCTGAGGTGGGTGGATCATGAGGTCAGCAGTTCGAGACTAGCCTGGCGAACACAGTGAAACCCTGTCTCTACTAAAAATACAAAAAAATTTAGCCGGGTGTGGTGGCACGTGCCTATAATCCCAGCTACTCGGGAAGCTGAGGCAGGAGAATAGCTTGAACCCAGGAGGCAGAGGTTGCAGTGAGCTGAGGTCGCACCACTGCACTCCAGCCTGGGCGACAGTGCGAGAGGCCATCTCAGAAAAGAAAAAAAGAAATACAAATTCAAGTCCAGGAATTCAAGACCAGCCTGGACAACGTAACGAGACCCCATCTCTACAAACAAATTAAAAATGAGCAGGCACGGTGGTGCATGACTAGTCCCAGCGACTCAGGAGGCTGAAGTGGGAGGATCTCTTGAGCCCGGGAGTTCAAGGCTGTAGTGAGCTGTGATCACTCCACTGCACTCCAGCGTGGGTGACAGAGTGAGATCTTGTCAAAAGCAAGCAAGCAAGAAAGATAAATTGATGTAACCTTTATGCAATGTAGTAAGTTTGTACCTATAACCATGTAAATTGCATATACCCTTTGACTCAGCAATTCTCCTTCCAGGAATTAATCTTTCCAGAAATACTTAAAAGTTATGCAAGGATCTTGTCCAGTGGTGTTCATTTTGGGATAGTTTGTGGAACGCCTCAATGCCCTACAGGTTGGGTCAATAAATGAAAATGAAATCAAATAATGAGATAGCCGAATAGCTGCTAAAATGAATATTGCAGTACACCTGCAGGCAACAACAAGCAAAAAGGTCTCTGAGTCATTGTTAACTAAAGCAAATTACAGAGTATCATGGATATAGTATCGCATTTGGTTTAGAAACAATTGGTTTAATTTTAAATTATATATTATGGTATTTATGTTCTGGCATATAGAAATAAAAATAGCACACACTTTTTATGAGCCAGGTATTGCTCTAAATGTCTTTTATATACTAACTTGTTTAATTTGTAGAAGAGATCTAGGAAGTAGAGGCTATTTATGACTATTTTGATGTGTGAAAGGAGAAACAAGGACTCGTATCTGGCAGGTGGAAGAACCACGATTTGAACCTTGACAGTCTGGTGGCAGAGGCTGAATCGTTAATCACTGTCCTAAACCTCTCAAATAAGTGCTCAATAAAATGACTCCAATGTGTGTGCGTGTGTGTGTGTGCGCTTATGTATGTGAGTGTGTGTATATGTATGTGTTGGGCTGTGTACGTGTGTGCATGTGTGTGTATCTCTGTGTATGTCTATGTATGCCTATCTGTGTATGCGTGTTTGTGTATATGTATGTATACGTGTGTGTATATATGTGTGTTTGTGAATGTGTGTACATTTGTATATGCCTGTATGTATATATGTGTGTATGTGTGTGAGGAACGTGGATATGTGTGTGTATGTATGTATATGTGTGTATCTGTGTGTAGATGTCTGTATGTCTGTATGTGTGTATGGGTATATGCATATATGTGTATATACCTGTGTGTATTTGTGTAAATGTGTGTGGGGTATGTGTGTAAGTGTGTGTGTGCATGTGTGTATGTATCTGTTATATGTATGTGCATATGCATATGTGTGTATGTGTGTACTTATGTGTGTGCATGTGTGTGCATGTGGGAGAGATGTATATGTGTGTATATGTGTATGTGTGTATTTGTGTGTATGTATCCAGTGTACATGTATGTGTATATATATGTGTGTGTGCATATGTGTATATGTGTGTGTTTATTTGTATGTGTATGTATGTATATGTGTGTATGTATGTACATGCTCACAAGGTAAAAAGGGGAAGATACTTTTCTACCTCTTAACACTGGATATGTCTGAGGAAGAGGATTAAGGTAAGAAAAACAGTAACAGCAATAGTAATAGTAATATTCATGTGATTACCCTCATTATTGATTATCATCAATAAATGGAATATCACATGTGACTCTGACCCAAGCAAAAAAAAACCCAAAAAACTAAAAGGAATTCAGAACCTAATAAATGCAAGAAAATGTATTAAATGAATTAAATTCAGTCGGATGGTAGAGGAAATTAAACTGAAATTTGAGCAACAACACAGATTTCTATCTATCCAAATTAGACGATAAAAGGAAAAAAAGGATTTCAATAAACACGGGGTAAGCAGGACATTTGAGAGATATGTGTCCAAGAGAAACAGGATGCCCTGAGTTCTGTATTCCCCGAAAGGTATGGGTGTGGGATTCCCCTCCCCACTGATATAGCAGAAATATCTCAACTAGCACCATCTCCAGGAAACACATTACTCAATTCTACAGGTGACGAAATCTCTTCAAATCCTGCCCCTCTGATTTGTCAAGTCTATTCTTCCTAGCTAGGGAAGTTATGTTATATCCTCAGGAAAGTTAGAAAATTTTAGGCCAACTAAAACTCCTTAGTAGGATTTGTGTTATATTTAGAAGTTTTTGACATCTTTAGCATAATCTAGAAACATCTGTTATTTAAATAGTTGGGGCTGGGTGTGGTGGCTCGTGTCTGTAATCCCAGCACTTTGGGAGGCCGAGGTGGGTGGATCACCTGAGGTCAGGAGTTCGAGACCAGCCTGGCCAACATGGCGAAACCCCTTCTTTACTAAAAATACAAAATATTATCCAGGTGTGGTGGTGGGTGCCTGTAGGCTGAGCTACTTGGGAGGCTGAGGCAGAAGAATGGCGTGAATCCAGGGGGCGGAGCTTGCAGTGAGCCGAGATGGCGCCACTGCACTCCGGCCTGGGCAACAGAGCGAAACTCTTTCCCCCCTCAAAAAAAAGAGTTGGAACAGTTTGACACATTAGAGAAGCTAACCAATTAACCACATGATTT
This sequence comes from Chlorocebus sabaeus, assembly GCF_047675955.1. Classification (NCBI taxonomy): domain Eukaryota; kingdom Metazoa; phylum Chordata; class Mammalia; order Primates; family Cercopithecidae; genus Chlorocebus; species Chlorocebus sabaeus. The sequence goes on from NC_132909.1 coordinate 55,683,708, forward strand.
TTATTGCAAAAAGCAATTAGACTTGTTATTTTAATATGAACAATTTAAGATAACACAGCTGTCTATAAACCATATTTAATGTCTAAAAGAATCTGAATTACTACATTTACAGATTCGATCAATTGGATTTATGAGTCGCTGAGGACCCAGGTGACTTTGCCTGTTAGATTTGTAAATCCTCTTCACTAGGTACTTGAAATTTGCATGGAGCGGGGAGGGGGGAATTGGAATATTTATAAACATAGTATAAAACATTTGAGGAAATTGAACTGTTTGTAAATAGGGTTAACCATTTATCAAAATTTAATCTGAAAACCCTAGGAACGAATATATACTTTATGAATAAATGTATTAATTTAAAATTAACAAAACTATAAGTAAAAAGTTATTCTTATTTTCATACAGAAATAACCAGATTTATAAAGAAAATGACAATGTCAATGAGTTCAACTTAAAGCTTGAGAAAAACTAGGTTTTGGCCAGACGCGGTGGCTCACACCTGTAATCCTAGCATTTTGGGAGGCTGAGGTGGGTGGATCACCTGGGGTTGGGAGTTTGAGACCAACCTGACCAACATAGAGAAACCCCCTCTCTACTAAAAATAGAAAATTAGTTGGATGTGGTGGTGCATGCCTATAATCCCAGCTACCTGGGAGACTGAGGCAGGAGAATCACTTGAACCTGGGAGGTGGAGGTTGCGGTGAGCCGAGATTGCACCATTGCATTCCAGCCTAGGCAACAAGAGTGAAACTCCATCTCAAAAAAAAAAGAAAGAAAAAAAGAAAGAAAAACTTAATATCAACAACTGTAATAACCTAACAACTCCTAGGTATTTATGCTGGAGAAATTAAAATTTATGCTCATACACACACACACACACACACACACACACACATACACACACTGTATATATATGGATGTTTGTTTATAGCAACTCTATTGATAATCTCCAAAATACTGGAAACAACTCAAATGTCTTTCAAAGATGAACAGATAAACTAAATGATGACACATTGATAAAATGGAATATTACTCGGTAATGAAAAAGGAATGAAGCACTGATCCATGCTACAACATGGATGAACCTTGAGGACATCACGCTTAGTGAGAGAAGTCAAAGGACAAATCCTGTGTGATCTCACTCCTAGGAGGTTTCTAGAGTCACCAGATTCACAAAGACAGGAAGTAGGATGGTGGGTGCCAGGGGCTGGGGACCGGGATGCGAAGTGAGTGTTTTGGGGGGACAGAATGGGATATTTTGGGGGTTTTTTGTTTTTGTTTTGTTTTGTTTTGTTTTGAGATGAAGTCTCACTCTGTTGCCTAGGCTGGGGTGCAGTGGCTCTGTCTCAGCTCACTGCAACCTCCGCCTCCCGGGTTCAAGTGATTCCCCTGCCTCAGCTTCCTGAGTAGCTGGGACAACAGGCATGTGCCACCATGCCCGGATAATTTTTTGTATTTTAGTAGAGACGGGTTTCACCATGTTGGCCAGGATGGTCTTGATCTCCTGACCTCTTCCTGACCTTATGATCTGCCTGCCTCCGCCTCCCAAAGTGCTGGGATTACAGGCTGAGCTACCGCACCCTGCCGGGGACAGCGTTTTTTGGGAAAGATGAGAAGGTTCTCGAAATGGATAGTGGTGATGGTTATACAGCAATGAGAATGTGCTGAATCTCATTCACAGTAAAGAGGAAGGAAAAGAAACGAGGAAGAAAGAGGAGGAGGAGGAAATGGCACTGTTTATATACACACTATCCAGGCATCTCAAATGCATTATGCTGAGTCAAAGAAGCCAGTCTCAAAAGACCACATACTATGTGGTTTCATTTATATAACAATCTTTAAAAGACAAAACTCCAGTGACAGAGACTAGATCAGGGATTTGTAGAGGTTAGTGGTGGAGGGAGTATCTGATTATAAAGGAGAAGCCCAAGGGAATGTTTAGAGATAATTAAACTGTTCTGCATCTTAATTATAGTGGTAGTTCCACAAATCTATTCAGGTGAGAAAACTCAGCGAACTATACAAGTAAAAAGGTAATTTTACTATATGCTAATTTTTCAAATCTTACAGCTATAAAAAATCAAATATTAATTCACAATCCATTAATTATAAAGAGATCTTTCTTTCCTTTATTTATTTATTTATTTATTTATTTTGACGGAGTCTCACTCTGTTGCCAAGGCTGGAGTGCAGTGGTGCTATCTCGGCTCACCACAACCTCCGCCTCCCGGGTTCAAGCAATTCTCCTGCTTCAGCCTCCTGAGTAGCTGGTACTATGGGCACCCGCCACCATGCCCAGCTAATTTTTGTATTTGTAGTAGAGACAGGGTTTCATCATGTTGGCTAGGCTGGTCTCGAACTCCTGACCTCAAGTGATTCACATGCCTCAACCTCCCAAAGTGCTGGGATTATGGGTGTGAGCCACCACACCCGGCCATAAAGACACCCAAAGTGTGCCCAGGATGTTTGAAACTCAAAACACAATTTAAAAGACCCAGTTGTTACCTTCAGAGAAACTACAGTCGTTTTATTTTCACACACATTGTCCAGAACACTGAAGATGTTATTCATTTGTGCACAAAAGGAGACCTGTGACCCAGAAAAAAAAAACAGCATTTATGAGCATGAATTGATTATTCCCCCAAGCATGCAATCTATAAATTAGCCCATAAAGCCCATCATATGAGGTAACCCTGAATTCCTGAGTCTGTAGAATTCTCAGGGAAATAAAAACTCATTGTTTGATCAGAATTAGAATCATATCACCTTTTCCTTCCATGAAAAAAAAAGCAAACATAAACAAATAGCAAAACCACTTAGTGATATTAAAAGAAGAGGAAATGTATGAACTAACAGTGGTCCATATGGAATATTATTCAGCCATAAAAAGGAATGGAGTTCTCTGATATGTACTACAGCATGAATAAACCTTGAAAATATCATGCTAAGTGAAAGAAGCCAGACACAAAGGAGAAAATATCGCATGATTCCATTTCTATAAAATGTCAAGAATAGACAAATCCATGGAGACAGAAAGCTGATTAGTGTTTGCCATGGGCTAGTGGGAGGGGAAAATGGGGAGTGACTGCTTAATGATAAAAATATTCCAGAACTTAGCTGAGCATGGTGGCTCACACCTGTAATGCCAGCACTTTGGGAGGCTGAGGTGGGCAGATCACCTGAGGTCAGGAGTTTGAGACCAGCCCTGGCCAACATGGTGAAACCCCATCTCTACTAAAAACACAAAAATTAGCCAGGCATGGTGGTGGGTGCCTGTAGTCCCAGCTATTCAGGAGGCTGAGGCAGGAAGAATTGTTTGAACCCGGGAGGTGGAGGTTGCAGTGAGCCAAGATCACCCCACTGTACTCCAGCCTGGGCAACAGAGCAAGACTCCATCTCAAAAAATTCTAGAACTAGATTGAGGTGATGATTGCATAACATTGTGCTTGGTCTAAGTGCCACTGAATTGCACACTTCAAAATAGTTAAAGTGGTGAATTTTATGTTATGTGTACCTCACTACAATTTAAAAAGAAAAACAGTGGTCCAAAGCTAATTTGCAAGCTCATATTTAGAATAGTGACATTAATGTCTAAAGAGGCCCTGGAGTCTTTACTCATTGCAATGACTTCATTAGACAATCAGGATGTCCAAATTCCTTTTGGCCTGGCTGGCTGCGTAACACCCCCACACCAACATCCCTCAGTTGCAGCATCAACACCTTCACCGACAGGAAGACTCCAATATATTCTCCCATTCTTTTATTAAGAGAATCCTCAAGTTTTCGATAGGCAAATATCCTCTCTTCCCAGCTTTCCTTGCAGCTAGATGTGACCACGTGACTAATTTCTACCCAATCAGGTGCAAGCAGAAGTGATGTTGGGTCATACGCTTAAAGAGAAGGATCGTGCTTTTCACTTCCTCTTCTCCCTTTCCCACGAGCTGGAATGCAGATGTGAGGGCAGGAGCTAGAGCAGCCATCTTGGACCACAAAATGAGAGGCTTGTGTTGATGCTGGCAGAGCATAACGGAGCCATCGTACAAACTCTGCACAGCTTACACTCAGCCGGTTACAGAGGAGAAAAAAAAAACTGCTGTCTGGTTTTGGCCACTATTACTTTTGCCTTTGTTAGAACTGCAAAAACAACATTCTACCTGAATGACTTCTAAGAAAACCTCAGAAACTAGGAACCTCAAGAAATACTTGCATTTTCAGGTTTCACTGTGGTTCTCTCTTGGCATTGCTGGACCTGCTCATTATCGGGTATCACATCTTCCTTACATTTGAAGGGAACCCCTAGGAAGAAAACAACAGCAACCAAAAAAATTTCAACCTCAGCAAAATATGATGAAAATTCACGTCTGATTTCATGTCCTCCCCTCCCTGGCTTAAAATCCATCTATTACCCTAATACACAAGGGGGAAAATGAACAAACCACAGCTACACACTACAACATGAAGGATGTGTTTACTACAACACACAATTTTCTACTTTGCTCTATTTCACTCAATATCATGCCTCTTAGAGGCAATCACGCATATGACTATGGATGTATGTTTTTTATATGTGTGACTTCTCTCTCCATATTATGTCCCTGCACAACTTATACTCTAAGAGGCATGATAATGAGTGAAACAGAGCAAATTAGAGAAGTCATACATATAAAAGACATACATCTATAGTCATATGTAGTATGATATCATTTTTACAAAGCTCCAAAACAAGCAATACTAGGCAGATATTGTTTAGGGGTACGTACTGGGGAAAATATTTTTTTAAGTAGGGAAATAATAAACACAAAATTCCAAGTGGTTTTCTGAGGAGGATACAAGGAGATAGAGTGGAGAAGAAACGTATAGGAGAACCAGTGGCATTGATGATACCATCTTTATTATATTGGGAAATACATCAGCTATATTCATTTACTTGTTATACTTCATTGCCTCCAATAAGGTACACATATTTTTAATGTAATAAATAATCCATAATTTAACTGTTTTAAACTTTTGATGATTCCCGATTATTTCTGGGGAGGAAAAGGACTCTGAAATTCTTTGTTAAAAGAATGGGTTGGCAGGGCACGGTGGCTCACACCTGTAATCCCAGCACTTTGAGAGGCCAAGGTGGGCGGATCACAAGGTCAGTTCAAGAACAGCTTGGCCAACATGGTGAAACCCTGTCTCTACTAAAAATACAAAAATTAGCTGGGCATGGTGGGGGCACCTGTAATCCTAGCTACTCGGCAGGCCGAGGTAGAAGAATCGTTTGAACCCGGAGATGGAGGTTGCAGTGAGCTGAGATAGTGCCACTGCACTCCAGCCTGGGCAACAGAGTGAGACTCTGTCAAAAAAAATAATAATAAATAAAAGACAGGGTCTTACTCTGTCACTCAGGCTTGAGTGCTGTGGCATGAGCATAGCTCACTGCAGCCTCGATCTCCTAGGCTCAAGTGATATTCCCACCTCAGTCTCCTGAGTAGCTAGGACTACAAGCCCATGCTACTATATCTGGCTAATTTTTTATCATTATTTTTTGTAGAGACAGAGTCTTGTGATGTTGCCCAGGCTGGTCTTGAATTCCTGGCCTCAAGTGATCCTCTCACCCTGGCCTCCCAAAGTGCTGTTTATAGGCATGTCACCGCATCCAGCCCTTTCAAAATTCTTCACAAACCACCAAGACCCTGCAGAATCTGACCTCTGTCCACTTCATCAGATATGTCTAGTGCCACTTCCCCTTGTCCTCATTTGGTGTGAGCCTCAGGACCTTTGCATCTGCTATAACCCAGAACAGCGTGATCTCCATTCTTGCTCTAGAGAAGTCCTTCTCCTCCTTCAGGTTTCTGCTTAACTGTTTGCTTGGAGCATAATCAATATCCTGTTAGTCACTTCAAAGCACACTATGTTTCTTTGTTGTTTTGTTCATAGTTATAATTAAATAATTGTGTGTGTGTGTTTTCTGGCTCCTTCCCTAGACTATAAGCTACAAGAGGACAAGAATCATGCCTATCGTATTTAGGACCAAATCTTCAGCGCCTACTGCAGGGGCCTGTTTAACTAACTAATTAATTAATTAATAGGTACTCCAAAAATCATTTATTGAAAGAGGAAATGGATGAAGAAGAAAAGAAACAGAATATGCAGATGAGGCAACAGTAAGAGAAAGATCCTGAGGTTGGGTAGAATGAGAATTTTCCAGTCAAAGCCAGAAACAGATTCCATTGCCAGCACATACGAAGAGATGATTACTTTGGCAGCTGAAGTTGCCGTCTTTCTGGGAGCCTTCTGGATTGGGACGAAAGCCTGCAATGCAGCCACAGCTGTAGGAGCCCAGAGCATTGGTGCAGATAGAATTTGGACCACACGTTGATGGATCTTGGCGGCACTCATCAATATCTGCAAAGAACTGGAGAATATCAAGAAACCCAGAAGAACAAAGAGAAATGTCTTTTCTGGATTGTCCATCAAACCCTCTGCTCACCTCTACATTCCACTTTTTGGTCTGTGAAATTCAACTGTCCATTGCTTGGTGCAAAGCCAGGGTGGCAGGTGCAAAAGTAGCTCCCAGGAGTGTTGGTGCATGTTGAATTGATGGGACACATTTCAGTGCATTCATCAATATCTGTGGGGTATAGAATGGGTGTAGAGTCAAGTTGGTCAGTGATCCAACAAAATCATACTTCCCTTTGCAAAATACGGAGTCATGTTTCACTAGAAAATGGCACCCAGCCAGGGACTACATTTCCCAGAACCCTCTGCATCTAGGTGAGGTCATGTGACTACTTTTCACTCGTGGAATATGAGAGCCACAATGTATGTCATTTCAGGGACAAGGAGGTCAAGAAGTGAGTGTAACTTCTCTCCTCCCTCTTTCACCTCAACTGGCTAAAACCAGGAACTCCAAGGCTCTAAGGAATGCAAGAACCAAAAGATGGAGAGAGATTGAATTCCTTTATCACCACGCGGAGAAAAGCTGCCCACTGGCCAGGTATATCCATATTGAATTGTTATGAGAGTGATAAATTTCTATTATGTTAAGCTAGTAATGAGGTAGGAAACAGGACTCAACTCCAGAGGAGGGACTCGGACACTGGAGGAAATTGAGGACTAGCTAAAACAAGGACAGAATGGAAGCAGCTTTCCATAAGGCATGCTCGCCAGTGTGCCAGGTCAGTTTACCATTGACATGGCAACATTGGGGAGTTACTTTCTATGGTAATGACCCGATGACCCAAAAGTTACTACCCCTTCCCTAGAAATGTTTGCAGAAACCACCTGTTAATCTGCATATGATTAAAAGTCGGTATAAGAATGACTGCAAAACTGCCCTGAGCTGCTGCTCTCTGCTATGAGGTAGCCCTGCTCTGCAGGAGCTGCAACACTTACAAAACTGTAACACTGCCTGTTCAGTAAAGCTGTTTTCTTCTACCTCTGGCTTGCCCTTAAATTCTTTCCTGGGCAAAGCCAAGAACCCTTGTGAGGTAAACCCCACTTTGGGGCTTGCCTGCCCCGAATCAAAAATTAGCCAGGCATGGTGGCACGTGCCTGTAATCCCAGCTACTCAAGAGGCTGAGGCAGGAGAATTGCTTGAACCCAGGACAGGGAGGTTGCAGTGAACCCAGATTGCACCACTGCACTCCAGCCTGAGCAACAGAGCAAGACTCTATCAAAAAAAAAAAAAAAAACCCAAAACAGAAAACAAACAAAAAAAGAGGCACAGAGTGGAGCGGTTGAGAACATGGACATTCTGAGTTCATAACCTGGCTGTCACTTACAGGCTGTTTGTTCATGGGTACTATGGACTGAATGGTATCCCTCCTCCAAATTCCTACGTGGAAGCCCTAAGCCCCAATGAGATGTTATTTAGAGATGTTATTTACTGCTGTATCCCCAGTACCTAGAATAGAGCCTCGTATACTGTAAGTGCTCAAGAGGTATTTCTTTAATGAGTGAATGAATGAGTGAATGAATGATTATTGGCTTCAGATTTGCAGATGAAAGTCTCAAACTCAACCCAGACCCACCCCAATTCCCTCACTGCTGTCTTTGCAAACAGTCTTGGACCTGATTTTTTTTTTTTTTTTTTTTTTTTTTTGAGACGGAGTCTTGCTCCCTGGCTGGAGTGCAGTGGCCGGATCTCAGCTCACTACAAGCTCCGCCTCTCGGGTTCCCGCCATTCTCCTGCCTCAGCCTCCCAAGTAGCTGGGACTACAGGCGCCCGCAACCGCGCCCGGCTAATTTTTTGTATTTTTAGTAGAGACGGGGTTTCACCGTGGTCTCAATCTCCTGACCTTGTGATCCACCCGCCTCGGCCTCCCAAAGTGCTGGGATTACAGGCGTGAGCCACCGCGCCCGGCCGGACCTGATTTCTTAGAAGACATCCCCATCTACCTTCACATGATGCTTTGAGACCCTGGAAACTCAAGTGGCCACTGCTGGATTCAAATCCTGGGTCACAGAAACAAGAGTAGTTTCCAACAGTGTTATTACAAGTTGCATGCTCTGGGCAAGTTCTTGGATTGGCACATTCATCGTCATCTGACAAGTAGAAGAAAAAACCCAGGTCAAGGTAAATGAGAAAGCAAGGAGTAGAGACAACAAATAGGAGATTCACTCTGAGTGTTGATTTTCAGCAGACAGGGCTGATGCTCCCTGATATCCATGTTCCCCCCTTCTTCCCAGGCACACAGTGGGGCATATTTCCCAGCCCCTTCTTGCAGTAGGCATGGCCATGAGAACAAATTCTAGCCACTAGCATGTAAGCAGAAGGGTAGCAAATAGTTTCAAAACATAATTATCAGAGATTGCAAAAGTAGCGATAGTCCTTTACTTCTCTCTGTATATACACCCCAAGATGTAGATTGCAAGCCATGTGACTTTACCATACCTTGCACTAGGAGGTGAAGTCTGTTTCTCTACCCCTTAAATATAGCTGGCCCTATGACTTGCACTGACCAATAGAAGACAGTGAAGTAATGAGGTGCTAATTCCAAACATGGGCCTCAAGAGACCTGTTGGCTTCTGTTCATTCTCTTGGGCCTCTGACCTCTGCCACACGAACAAGCCCCTGACTAACCTAATGAAGAACAAAAGACCAAATGGCAGAGAAATGAATCTTTCCAGATGAGCCCCAGACATTTGAGACCCATTCCCTCCTCCTTGTAATAGTATAACAATCCAGTTGAGGACTGCATTCCTAGCTTCTCTTGCAGCTAGGTGTGGCTATGTGGTGAAAATCTGGCTAAGGAGAATGAATAGAAGTGATGTGTGCACCATCTGGTCATGACCTTGAAAAGAAAGAGCATACTCTACACTTCTTCTCCCTTTTCACCTGGGCTGGAAGATGGACAGAGTGGGGTGATCCATTCCCAATCATGGGGATAAGGCTCACACCTAAGTTTGGAGAGGCAATAAGATAAAAGTCCAGCCAAGATCAGCTGACTGCAGACACAAGAACAAGACCAGTTGAGACCAAAAGATCTGGCTAGAATAGACCACTTAAAATGTCTGCTCATGGAATCAAGAGCTAAATATGTGGTGGTTGTTTTTAGACACTAATTTTTAGGATGATTTGTTACCCAGTGATAGCTCACCACTACAAATGGAGTAGCAAAGGCAGAGATGACTTCAAATATCTCTTAAACTAAGCCAAGGGGATATAACGAGGGCTTGATCACTCCTTGCCTTTCTCAATGGAGTCACCATCCCTGTAAATGAATGTGGAGAATAACAATGCACTAGACACAGGAAGATGGAGCCCTTGTCTCTTGGTGAGGACATTCTGGCTGCAGTGTAGAGGATGGATTGGAGGGAATAAGACCGAAAAAGGTGAGACTAGAGAGGAGGCTGCTGCAGTGATGATCAAGCCTGAACCAAGGATGGAAAAGAGTGAAGGAATTCAACATATATTTATTTATATATTTATTTTTGAGACAAGGTCTTGCTCTGTCACCCAGGCTGGAATGCAGTGATGCAAGCACAGTGCACTGCAGCCTCAACCTCCCGGTTTCAAGTGATCCTCCCACCTTAGCCTCTTGAGTAGCTGGGACTACAGGCACATGCCACCACACCCGGCTAATTTTCTAAAATTTTTGGAGAAACAGGGTCTTACTATGTTGCCCAGGCTGGTCTCAAACTCTTGGTCTTAAGCGATTCTCCCATCTCAGCCTCCCTAAGTGCTGGTATTACAGGTGTGAGCTACCACACCCAGTCTCAAAACATATTTAGCAGGTAGATTCCCCAAGGTGTGATGACTGCTTTAGTGTGGAGGGAGAGAAAAGATTAAAGATAACTTTTTTTTGCTTTTTGAGATGGAGTCTTGCTCTATTGCCCAGGCTGGAGTGCAGTGGCACGATCTCGGCTCACTGCAAGTTCCACCTCCTTAGTTCATGCCATTCTTCTGCCTCAGCCTCCTGAGTAGCTGGGATTACATGCACGCACCACCACGTCCAGCTAATTTTTTTGTATTTTTAGTAGAGATGGGGTTTCACTGTGTTAGCCAGGATGGTCTCAATCTCCTGACCTCATGATCCGCCTGCCTTGGCCTCCCAAAGTGCTGGGATTACAGGTGGGAGCCACCGTACCCGGCTGATTAAAGATAACTTTCAAGTGTTAATTCAAATAGCTTTTAGGGGAAAGTTCTGAAGTTTGGACTGTAGAATCTCCCCAGAATAGGTTTTGTGTGTTTTGTTGTTGTTGTTGTTGTTTTTTAAACAGAGTCTTGCTCTGTTGCCCAGGCTGGAGTGTAATGACATGATCTCAGCTCACTGCAACCTCTGCCTCCCAGGTTCAAGCAATTCTCCTGCCTCAGCCTCCCGAGTAGCTGGGATTACAGGTGCCTGCCACCATGCCTGGCTAATTTTTTGTATCTTTAGTAGAGACAAGGTTTCACCATGTTTACCAGGCTAGTCTTGAACTTCAAGTTCAAGTGATCCATCCACCTTGGCCTCCCAAAGTGCTGGTATCACAGATGTGAGTCACCATACCCAGCCCAAAATAGGTTTTTCCACCTCAGCACTATTGACAGTTAGGGTCAGATTATTCTTGGTTGTGAGGGCCTTTCTGTACATTATAGGATGTTTAGCAGCATCTCTGACCTCTTCCCATCAGATGCCTGTAGCATACACAGCACCTCTCCCCACCATCACCAGTTGTGACAATCAAAAATATGTCCAGATATTGCCAATGCCCCCTGGGGGAAAGATCAATCTGGAGACAATGCACCCCATCATATTCTGATACCATTATCTGACTTATAGTAGGTCCTCGACAGGAGTTCAAATCCCAGCATTTCCACTTAACATTTGCATATAGTTCACAGATCCTATAAAGCATTTACACAATTGAGATCACAAAGCAACTAGCTAGCAACACTGTGATAGGAACAAAACCCTCAACTATCAATATTAACCTTGAACAGAAATGGCCTAATGCTCCACTTAAAAGATATAGATTGTTAAACTAGATACAAAATTTTTTTTAAAAAGACCTAACCATGTGCTGCCTACAAGAGACCTACCTAACATGTAAAGACACCCACAGGCCCAAAGTAAAGGGATAGAGAAAAAGATATAGGCAACTATATGTTTTTACCTCTCTGAGACCCAATTTTCTCATCCTTACGTGAGAAAATCCCTTTCTCATAGGGTCTTCCAGTGAGATGACCCTTAATTAATTAAGTAGGTAAATAATGAAGAGATGGAGTTTCTAGAGATGAATCCAACTTGACAGTTGCAACTGTAGC